>NC_058380.1:67935000-69185000 GCF_018350175.1 Felis catus | reverse complement strand
CATAAGGCTCTGTTCTGGTAAGCTGTGGGATACTCTGTCTCCGTCTGGCTGTCTCTAATTTTGGGGACAGTAGTTTGCTCTGCCACCTCTCCTTTCTGATTGATCTCAGAAGAGTTGATGGGTTTTCAGTTTTTCAGCTCTTTACTTGTTAGGATAGAGTGGCAACTTTCAAGCTCCTTATGTGCTAGACCAGAAACTGGAAGGAACCTACGGCTTTTGATCTGAAGTTGGCGTCTTTCCTCCATACCACAGTGTCTCATATGAGCTGAATTTTGTAGAGTATAACTGTGACTCTGCCATATTTTATATTATCATTCGTCTTGTGTGGGCTAGTAGACTTACTCAGTACTTTGGGATTAGTACTCATGAACAGTCTTGTTACATGTCATCTCACTGTTTCCTGCCTTGTTTAAACAACACGTGGAGCTATGCTAATTTCTTTAAACTCATAATAGAATGATATGCATGCAGTTTTAAGCAAAAGTTTTAGTTTTCGACAAAAACAGAATGTGTGTGTGTATATGTGTATGTGTGTATACACACATATGTAATCTGCTTAGGATGTTAAAGACACTATGGATTATTCTTTACCAGGTGAGTTATTTACCTTTCACATCTTAATAAATAGTACAAGCTTTGTATAGTTTTTTTTTCTGATCATAAAAGTACACGTCAATTTGCTCAATACATTTGTTTATAAAATGCTGTGTACATACCATTATTTTACAAATATATATTGAGTGAAAAGCATATCTCTTTTAGGGAAACCCAAGGAGAATAGTAATTAAGAATGTGGGCAACATGGGAATTTTTGTTACGAGCAAGAATCCAAATTGACAACTAAATGCTAGAATCTGCAAAGAGATGAAAATAGGATAATGTAAACAATAGGTATTTATTTTCCAAGTATTGTGGGTCAACCGAATAGTATTTATTTGTGATTAAACAACCCAATGAAACTGCCTGGGATAATGCAAAATAATTGAGCATAAAATAAAGATTCTTAGAGGCCCAGGAGACATAATTCTGCAGGCCCACTCCCAAAACTGTTCTTAGCAATTTAGGAAGGAAATGATAATGTGGCCCATTCTTCTCAAATATTTCCTGAGTGCAGATTGGGTGTGTGACATCATGATGCGGTCCTGGGAATAGTGCCTATGGGTTAAACAAGGAGACAAACTCTCAGCCTCCTGGAAGCTTAATCTGAGAGGAGACAGTGAAACAGGTATGCAAGGTGGGGACATTAAGAATGAAGTCAACCAAGGCTCAAATTGAAAATGTCACTACCTTGTCTAGGGAGAGGGGAGATGCCTCCTAGAAGGCTGGGGAAAGATGGGGCGCCCTTTCCTAGTTGGGTTTAAAGACTCTTCCTTGGATCCAGTTCACCCCCAAATTAATGTAACCACTAGTGAATGGCACTGGCCCCCTGACATGTGGGCTTTGTTAGCAAGTAATTCTCAGCATGGGCTCAATTCTCAGCCCTCCCTCAACTCTGTTTATTTTAAGCTCAAGCTTATTTATTTTTCCACTTGTGCTTTCAGGTCTCTTAAGGCAGGTAGAGTCCCTTAAGCTTGCTCAACTCCGCTCCCCCTTTTCCAAGTACGCCTGGAAACATGTTCCAACTCACATAGGTTAGTAGGCTATTTTCTTTAGGAAAAAAAACCTTTTTGTGTGTTTAAGCATTTCAAGTTGTGGCCTGTCACATTTATCTGTGAGACAATGCTTGATACAATTAACAGTTTTAAAACTTACCATTTTAAAATAAGTTTCATTTCGAGCTCTCCCCCTCCCCCCTTGTTTAAGTGTAAAAGCATTTCTGAAGAAATCAACATGCATATTAACTTGACAACATCTGGGCTAATTCAATATTCTCAATTTGCCTTTTAAATTTTAATTTAGATGCACATGAACAAAAATGTTTTCCAGCCATGCCTCCAAGTACCAACTTTAGTACACACTGTCATAGCCTGTGTGCACAAAAGGAATGAGAGGGTTAGGTGCAGAGCATATTCATTCTATACGTACGTAAATCACCCCACACCAGAAACCCAAACCTGCATCCCAGAATGCACTTGGATACACAGAAGCTTCAAAGGGAAATCTTTCCCTGGAGGGAATTGGTAAAATTGGACTTGGGTGAACCTCAAAGGAGTCTCGATTCGCAAACATTGCTTATGTTTGGATTTGGAATTGAATTTGGCTCCGGCGGTTGGCATCTCCACACTGTGCTGTGAACTACCCCAGCCACAGAGAAGGGGGAGGAAGAGGAGGAGAGGAAGACTGGAATTGCGGGAGTAGAATTTCCAAAACACACAATAGTGCAATGTTGATGCAATTAAGAAAATTAGAAAATGGAGTTTAAATTGAAAAAGTCCGTCTTTATCTTTTGCTTCCTTTGTGATACCCTTTCAGCCCCATATCCTCTGTCTTCTTTGATCTCATTTGCCTTCTACTTTTCCTTCCTTTTCTTTTTCTTGTAAGATTGCTATTCAAGCCCGGTCCTCCCTTTCTTCCAGAGTTTGCCTCAAGGGCCTAAGTTATGAATTTCAGAGCTTAAAAAGTCCTGGCAGGTTACTCAACAGTATGTTCAGTATGAGCTAACTTTTGAAAAGGGAAACTGCATTTATTTACATGCATGTATGTGTGCACACAGACAAGAGATTAGAGGAGTACTTATAAAATTTCAACAGTGCTTTTTCCCTCAGCTGTGGGAGGTTTTCACATTCTTCTTACTTTTTTTTTTTCATTTTTGCTTTTCATATTCTTTGTAATGTAATGTATTTTCTCTTTTTTCTTCAAAGAACACATATACTCTAGTGAGTGCAAAACATGGTCTTATTACTGGTTTTTAGGAACCTATGTTCTTTCCTGTGTCCTTTTATTTTATTTATGATCACAATTTAGTTTTAGGAAAATTCTTATCTTCTGCCTGTTGCATTTCAGTTCTAAGAGGATATTTCATTTGTTGTTTGAACGTATGTGTGAATAAATGGTATACTCACTTTTAGACTGAGGAGGGTTTCTGATAGGCTCTATGTAAATGATGGTTTAACAAATAAATTCTATTTAGAAGGCTTTAAAGAAACATGCTCTTCTTGCAAAAACAACAGAAACAATTCCTTTGGGAAAGGAAATAATGTCACAACAATATACTTCTTGTAAGTTTCATAGACCAGCTTTTCACTATAAAATAGGTAGAAATATGGCTCAAGTAAATAAAGAATAATCAAAGAGAACAGAAAGATAGAAATCACATATAATTTGGTCAAAGAAATGAATTATTTAGCTATCTGTGAACACATAATGTGTGTCCATATATACATTTGAATAGAAAGGATTGTAAAAAGTAGACCTTAAATACTTGAGAAAAGACTCAAAGCAATCTATGTTAAAAATATTGCTAAATAAGAATTATTGAAAGGATTGAGCATCCTCACAAAGCTAAATCAGATGTGTAAACTGGTAAAGATCTTGACGGTCTTTAGCTGTGTTCTCTACTAAAAACTAGAGTGAATCATTGTTAAAGGGAAATAGAAACATAGCTCTTCTCTAAATCATGGTTAATACCTGCATTTTAGATCTTCAGTAAATCACTGTCCTTGGGGTCTTAGCTGGGAGATTTCCTTTAAGAAGACAACATTCTCTTATCTGGAAATAGTTTTGTATTTTACTCTCTTTGTTGGAGGCCAAGAGATATGCTGTCACCTAATTATTATGATATATGTGTATCTTGATAGGTTCTGGGAAGATCACTTATCAATTAATTTTCCTACTTATCTAAGAAACACTCGTTAAACTCCTTTTATGGGCCAGGCATCATGCTAGAGGCCAGGAATGAGAGCCACTATGCCTTCTGTTGAGGTAGATTAGAGTTTATAGATGGGAAAGCATTTTAGTCATTTCATTTAATTTTCAGTGTAGGGAATCCCCTGAAGAATGCCTGTGAGGGCCGCTCCCTTCTGGATGGGCTGAATGGCACAGGAGAACTGAATGCTTGGCTACTTCAGTTGGTGTCTGGGTTCTCCGCAAACAGCTCAGATCTAGAGAAGAGCCACAGGGAGCCATCACTGCTCCAAACTGACATTATTGCACTTGGAGGGAGGGCCTTATCAGGGCGACCTAGGTCATGAAGAAACACTGACTCAGACCTTTGCAATTTCCTGAACGCAAAATCTTCAGTGAAACTCCCTTTTCACGGGCCGTAACATAAAGCAAAGCTTCTTTAAATGTAGCTTCTTTAAATGTTTCAAGAATCTGAAAGGAAGAGCAGTCTTGATTGATAAAAGTCTGCGTTGTAGAATATGCCTGAAAGGATGAGAGTTTGAGTATCTAAAAAAGATGGGAGTAAGTGGCCCATTTACTGTAACTAGCCACAGGGTTTTCAAGGAGAGATGCCATAAATTCTGCTTTGCAGAGACTTAATTTATCATGCATTCTCCCATGGTGGGCGGGAGAATGAGCTCTTGGGCCAGTCTGGATTCAGTCACAGCTCGACATCTTACTAGGTAGGCCTGAGGCTTTGGAATCATTACTTACCTTCTTTGTGCTTCAGTTTACTCATTTGTAGAACAAAATACTACTTCTTACTTCATACAGTTGCTGTGAGAATTAGTTAGTACATGTCCATGTTTTTAGAAGAGGGCCCAGCCATATCCAATTAGCTATCATATAACTAGCTATTATTACTATTTCAGTGGGGGCAGTTTGATACATGAAGATGGCCATTGGAATGGCGGCACCATGTGATAGTTAAGATGGTAGGTTTCAGAGCCTGACTGTCTGGGTTTAGATTCCCATGTATCTCTTATGGGATAAGCATCTTTGGCCGAGTTATTTAACCATGCCGTGCCTCAGTTTCCTCATACGTAGGACTGCTGATTGCAGTACCTACCTCACAGGGTTTTTATAAAGATGTAAAGGTTATTGTAAAGAATTAACACATGTAAGACACTTAGAACCCTTTATGGCACGTGGCATTTGATTAATATTGTTGGCATTATTATTACCAGCTATTTAACCCAGTTTCAGAACTCACTTATTCGACCCTGCTTTTTGAGTTTTTGGGGTAAAGTGAAAATGAGAACTTTCAGGCAGCCCAGTCATCCTCCAAAACTGCTTTATATATCAGAGGACCGGTTATTGTCTCTCACCTTCAAACCCACCCTTCTGTGCTTCACTCTCTGCAACTGGGGGAGGGTACTGGGGGAGGTGGTGGGAAGGGGGACTGCAAACTCATTTCTGCTTAGCCAGCTGGCTCCATGACCGATTCTGCCCACAGGGAGCGCTAATGGAGAGGGTCTCCCTCCTTGCTGTCTATCTCCAGCTCCCGTGAGCCTTGAGGGTCTTCACCCCTGCTGTGACTGTGCCTCATGCAGAGCTGGTCACAGACATCAACACTGGTGACAGAAACCTCTTCTCAGGAGTACATCTCCATGGGGCTTCTACATTGTAATCTTCCAAACTCGTCCTTTGTTTCCTCAGCCTGAGGAGTGCTTGCTGCTTCCTGAAACTGCTACCTCTGTGACACCTTTGACTCGTCTTTTTACTCTTTTCACTTACCTGGTTAACAGCTTTATGCCTATTTAATTTGTGTTAAATTATCTCTGTTCAAACAACTGGCATGGTGTTTGTCTCCTACTTGGACTGAGGGATAAATTAGGAAATTGCACACTTGTTCAGGAAGCAGAGCACCTGGAGATTATTGTAGGTGAAGCAAACTCTTAGGAAAGATTGACATGTTTCCTCGCCATCATACTCTCTTCAGCAGCTGGTATCATCTTAACTTACCACCAACAATTAATAACAGGCCAAAGATGTGATTTACGTTCATGGGAGAAAAAATGGAAAATTGGGAACCTTCCCTCTACCAACTTTTTTTCTCAAGTACCCAGTTGCTACAATTTCATTTTGGCAGGGGGTCATTTTGATTCAGCTCCGAAGAAATCAGTGTACCTCAGTAGCAAAGTTAAGACCCTTTATCCTGTCCTCTTTATGCTTCTGTTTTAAGAGATCATAATCCACCCACTGCCTCTACCACACACAAAATGGGAAGGTAAACTGCAACTCAAACAATGATCTCAAATTCTGTGCCTTCCACTTGTGAAGTTTAAATTTAAAAGAGCTTGCTGTGTTCCGAAACATCTTTGAAAAACAAGAAGGCTGCTTGGAGAGAGGCGATAGTGTGTTCTGAGACCAATGTGGAACTGAATTCAAACCTTGTTTTCCGGCTCAATCTTTTTAATTGTGGCAAATTGTGACTTCCTGTTTTTTTCCGGGGCAGGGACATGGCTAATGAAAAGGGCCCATAAGGATACTTGGACATCAAATGACTCTTACAAAAGAGCATTTTGATGATTTAAGTATAAATAAATTCAAAACATACTGCAGTATTTGATGTCTTTTAAAATCCCCAGGAGGTTAAAAATGGAGAGCCAGCAAAGAACTTGAGAAAATGAGAAACTTAGTGACATGAATTGTCTGACATGAATAGTCTTAGATTATTTGATGGGTTCCCAAATACAGGCTGATGTGCATATTCTTAACTTGATAGTGAAAGTATCTCAGGTTAATCCTGACCATCACATAAAGCAAGTGCAATTACTTGCTAATTAGAATCTGATTAGAATTAATTAGAATCTGTTTCAGCAAATGAGGATGTATGTCTTTTCATAAGTAAGTCATCCTATGCTAATTAATAACTTTTAAGTTATAGGTAACGTTTCCTATAATTCCTCAAGGAAGTATCTTGGGGGAAAAGTGAAAGCATTTTTCTGTAATATGAGGCTTGGACAAGAGGAAGGGGAAAAGAAAAAAGAAGTGATTATATTTGCTGGTTCCCAAAAGTTTTGGGATACTGGAAGCATTTGTTTCAATGGATCCATTTCTAAGTTAAAACAAAGTAAATTATGAAGAACATTTCCTGTTACATTTGTTAGCTTTGACGTCAGTATTTCTCATTCTATTAACACTTCTTCCCTGATTTCATAGAGATCAATAAAAGCAAGTCTCTTATTCTCTTCTTCTCCAGAAATCCTGTCAATAAAATTCTTTGGCACTACACTGAAGGTGGAAAATTAAGAAAGCACTGTATTTTCACAACACCTGGAGAAGATTTATGACATTGGCCGTTTTCTTTCCCTTTCTGCATCTTTGTGTCCTGTTCTGTAAGATGGCAGCCTGGGAGTCCCTCAACTTTGAGACCCCCAACCTCTAGCATCTTGGGAATTAAACATTTTACACTAAGAATTTAACACCCTTTACTTTCTCCGTAATTTCCTTTCCTCCCCATACATGGACTTTATTAATAGAATCATAGGCTTGGTTACCAGATTAAAAGTATTAATAGTTTTGCCTTGTACTTGTTATCTTTAAACAACTTTTACAGCTGATTCGTTTTATAGCCATATTTACAACCTTTTAACTGAGCTCTGTGTTTGCCACATTTCAGTAGTTAGGACTGGTCCTTTTATATACCCTGATGTCTTCCTTCTTGGGTTCTTATTTTTCTGTTGGTTGGTGTAGATCTTCAGCAAATATTTTGAAAAGTACCTATTTTCTGAGAATGTACAACATCTACCTCTCGTCTGTTCACAAATGGATGAAATTTCGACTTGGTGTAAAAATTCTCAATCTAAATTTTTGGCCTCTCAGTGTACTTGTAGGCATTTTCTATTGTTTTCTGTAATTTAATGATGTGTAGAAGTCTGAGATAAGCTTATATATTTATCAATCTAATTATTTTTTTACTGTTAACCTATTAATTCTACCTGAATGTTTGAGTATTTTCTCTGTAGTTAGAATTTTAAAACAGCTGTCAGAGTGTCTAGAAACAAGTGCCTTAATTTTACTTTGGCCTAAAATGAGGCAACTGGCTTGATTTCTACTCAGAATAATTGTGTGTTTGTGTGTGGGGTGTGTGTGTGTGTGTGTGTGTGTGTGTGTGTGTGTGTGTGTGTGGTGGGGGGGGGGGGGAGAGAGAGAGAGAGAGAGAGAGAGAGAGAGAGAGAGAGAGAAAATGTGTTTTAATTGTTTTCTCTGATTATTCTAGTGTCCTTTTGAGCAAAACCTAAACTCCTTAGTGTAGATCCTATGTTCCTCATGTCTTTTGCCTAATATCCTACTATTTTTCTTTTTTAATTTGTAGTTTTACTTTTCTCATGTTTTTCTCTACAAGACAGATTATGTACAGTGTGCATACGTGTCCAAGTTATGACCTCTTTTTGCTCCTAGTGTGTTTGTTAAAAAATTCTGTCTTATTTCTTTGGCTCATCCTCTTCTTTCATCTTGTTCTTTTCTCTTTTCATCTCATCCTGTTCTCTACTTATAGGCTTCACCCTCCTGCCCCCCCACCCCCTTCCCATTTTAAAACAATCTTTTTTTTATTCCTATAAAAGATACCAAATAGCTTTTAAAATTCTTCTGGTTCTTGTCATAAATCATTTTAAGGAAGCAATCTATTTTCTGAGTTACATGGTTAATATTCTTTTGGAGTTGTTCTGTAGAATTTTTCAATAGGACTAGGTTGACTTTTCCTTTGAATTCTCATAAGGAAGCCTCCACACGGATACAGCCTCTAATGAGAGTGATTCTGCTGGGCTGGGGTATAATCCTCTCCTCCCTCACCTCCTGGTCATTTGGCACTTGGAACTGATGGGTGACCTGGCATTCTAGGGCCCAGCATGCATTGCTGTCTGGCTCTTCCTCTTGCCAACCCTGCCCATAGCACCCACTTGTCTTGGCGAGGGCTTCACCTCCCAGGTGCACCATGCCACTAATAGACCCGCTCTCATGTTCTGACATACCTGATTGCTTAGATTTTTAGTCCTCAAATAGGTACAACCAGCATTTTGATTACTTCAAAAAGCAACACCCATGCTACAGAGTGGGATTTCCAAGTCTTCTGGATGTTCCTGTCAGGCTTAATTTTCAGTGTTGATGGAGGTTTTCCTCTTTTTCTCTGACTTCATGTGCATTTTAATGGCAGCAGCTCTGGCTGCGGCTGCTAGCCAGATGCCATTACAAAGCAGAAATAAAATTATTGGGCCAAAGACTCTGTACACTTAAAACTCTCCACACATATTGCTGAAGAGCATTCCAGAAATGTTGTACTGGTCTGCTCCTCTGTCAGCCAGAAGTGATTTTTCCCAGGGTTGCTTCTGGATCTATATGACTAATATTTCACAGAAATCACTCTTTTGGGCAAGCTCTTTTATTATCATCTGCCTACAGTTAATCATGGTTGGTATTTGTATCTTTAAAGCATCTAACTAACAAACTTGTCTTTTGTCTTTCTTAAATATAGCATCAGTAAAACAACAACAAACAAACAACAACAACAACAACAAAACAACCAGGGTTTGTTTAAGCCTTGGTTTCCCCATTTACCTGCTGTGTGATCGGGACAAGTTGTTCAAGTTTTCTGTGCCTGTTTACAAAGTGCTGACTGACATTCCCACATGTACCCTTGTGAGGAGCACATGAATAGAGGGCTGGGAAGGTGCCTTGTACCTGTAAATTCTGTAGGAATGTCTGCAGAGTGGTTGAATGAACAGATTCTCAACTCAGAAAGGTTATCATCACCTCAGCAGATTTCTAAGATATGTTCTCTTCATCTGTAAAAAAGGTGAATAAAGCATGTGCATGGTGATAAGAACATGATAAAATGGTTTTAAAAACATATCCATGCCCGTGGAGCTGCTGTATGAATTGTTAAATTAATTAAAAAGACCATTAGACTGATGTGGCCCTAATGCCTTGGTGGCCTATGTAAGCAAACCAAAATCTAAGCCAGTAAATGCCTCGGGGATACAAATTCAGAACACTAAGGACAACCAGTCACAAACCGCCAGCTGGGCTCAAAGCTGTAGCCATTCAAATTATTGCCTTTCTTTGGTTCCTGAACTATATATAAGTCTTTCCCCTGGCTCCCGCCTGAGGAGAGCTCCTAACTACTTCCAGTTTGGCTCTGCCCGAGTCCAAATTTTTGCTCAAATAAACTCTTAAAATTTTTAATATACCTCAGTTTATTTTCTAACAGGATTAAATGAGGAAATGAACGTAAAGGTCTCAGCAGAGTAAATGGCACAAAATAAGTGCTCAGTAATGTTAGTCATTGTAATAATCATTAAATTCGATGGCAAAGACACGGTACATGTCACCCACATGCATATACATCTGTGCGGTCAGAAATCTAAGTAAAATGGTGTTTAGCCATTTTATGTACTTATTTCTTTTCTGCCTTAACTATAGCTCCAAAGCTATTCTGAAACACTGCTGTAGTTCCTTTTCTTCTTTCTTTCTTGTCTTTTTCCCCCCTTTTGTTCTATTTTGTTTTATTTCAGGGAAAGCCATCTGACACTTTGCAGCCGTTTATTTGCAAAAGGTTTCCTTTGTTTTCCTCCTCTTGCTCTCACAAACAGTAAAACCAAAAAAATTCCCCAAGAAAAATCCAAAACCTCCCACCCCCTTTCTTCTACACAAGATTCAAAATTATTCTTTAAAAAATTATCCCACAAAATTGTTTTTGTTGGGTTCTCTCTCTTTTTTTTTTTTTTAATTTTTTTTTAACATTTATTTATTCTTGAGACAGAGAGAGACAGAGCATGAACGGGGGAGGAGCAGAGAGAGAGGGAGACACAGAATGGGAAACAGGCTCCAGGCTCTGAGCCATCAGCCCAGAGCCCGACGCGGGGCTCGAACTCACGGACCGCGAGATCGTGACCTGGCTGAAGTCGGACGCTTAACCAACTGCGCCACCCAGGCGCCCCGGGTTCTCTCTTTTTATCCTTTTGTCATGTGGTCACAGCAAGATTGTTTCTTACTGATTTTACGAATTTACTTCTCAAGTCATTAAGAATCTGGTGTGTTGAATGGAAATGATATATGGGATTTGGGGGGGCTGGATTAAACAAAGCACAGTATGAAACGTGTCTTAACAGACATGGAGGGAGCTTACCCTGGTACGTGGCTTTGCTTTGTATGTATCCATGAACAGAGCACAGGTGATGTCTCACTCTGGGCACCAAGGAATCAGCTAAAGCCTTTGTTGTGATGTCATTGCAGCCCACGTTTTCCCCCTGCTCAGTGCTACTTCCTTTCCTCCACCATGGGCATTGAGCATTCTGGCATTCTCCAGTAATCTCCCTGCATATAAATCTCTGTCCCTGAGCTGGCTTTCAGGGAACCCCACCCGCAATACAATACCCTCCTACATAAAATCCTAGATAGACTTTCTCTTGATTCCATGTATGAAGTTCAAGTTCTTTAGCATGTCTTTCAAGGCCCTTCTTAAGTCGAATCCCAAACTGCAGTAAAACCTTGGATTAAGAGTAACTTGTTCTGTGAGTGTTCCGCAAGATCGCCAAACATTTCTAATAAATTTTAACTTGATAAATGAGCCATGTCTTGTAATATGAGTAGTACATGACACTGAATGTCATGTGATCACACCTGAACCAATGGTTCTTCTCTCTCTCTCTCTCTCTCTCTCTCTCTCACACACACACACACACACACACACACACACACATGTGAGCTGTGGGATTGTGGGTGATCTTCATTGCAGTGTCAAAGTTCTGTGAGATCTTCAAGAGGAGGCAAAAGCAAGTGTCATTAGACAGGTCCCTTGTTAAAACTGCACAAAAAGCAAAAGATTCCACTGAGCCATTAGATAGCAGTGATTCTGTTTGTGAGAGTGAAAGTCGTCCTACACAATAACCCTCCCCTCTCTTGTCTCCCTCAAACCAGCCACGAAGGTTTAAAGGTAAGCACAGGTTAATTTGTTAATTTGTTTATTTTTATATTATAGTATTGTAGTCATTTTTATATAAATATTTTTGGGTTGTGGAACATCATCTGAGTTTCCATTATTTCTTATGGGGAAATTCACTTTGATATACAAGTGCTTTGGATTACAAGCATGCTTCCAGAACGAATTATGCTCGCAAACCAAGGTTTTACTGGTTTCTTCTTCCCAAATTGAATATGCTGTCCTGTCTCTTTGCCTAATTACATGCTTTTCTTCTGCTGCTAGCTGTTCATCTTTTATCTACCTGATAAATTCTTAATTGAAGTATCACTTTTGAACTTCAGGCTTCCACTAGGGTATTGTATGCTCGTTTAATGCCAGGGGATGGACTCAGAGAACCATGACCGTGATTTACCAGTAACTTGCCCACCTTGCTGTGTAAGCCCAAGAAATACTGTCCGTGGAATTTAGTAATTGCTTATCTAACATCGTCATTCCCTTGTCCTAGTCCTCGCCAGTCCTGCCACTTCTGATCATGAAATTGTCCTAGGCTTTTGGTTTCTCTTGGCCTGTGCTTAGTCAGTCTTGAGGATTCTTTTATCTCAGATTCAGTCCTTGACCTTCATTCATTCACAGCAACTGCTTGACTCAGGGTTTTAGTTTCTTTCTATCTCTTTAGTATCTATGACTTTTCTTTATAATTTTTAGCTTTCCCAACTTTTCTCTGTCTTTACTGACAGACAATTGAAATAAACCCCATCGCCATTCTGTGTCTCTTATTGAGAATGAGGGGCATTTGTATTGTCTTGATTTCCATGTGGTTGTAGACTCCCTGAGTGGAAGGACTCTGATATATCTTTGAATCCCCATTTCCTAGCTCAGGGCCTGCACTGAGGAGGTGCCAGTATGACATGTTTGTGGGGTGGAAGATCATCAGATTGTGGAGGCTCTTCATTAGCTGTGCTAAAGTGAGAACCTGACATAAAGACATTTATGGTGCTCACATAACTGAATTATTTGGAATCTGATATTCTCTCTACAAGGTGGGCTAGTGTCATTGTTATGATGCAAGGGATGTTCAGGGAAATTGGCAGTAAATGGTTCTGTGAGAAGGATGTCCTGTATTTCAGACACTGGGCCGAGTGCTGTGATGATTTAACAATAACACCTACAGGGCTTATATGCCCAGTATGCTCACAATCTTATGGGGCTGACAAGAAATACCTAGGAAACTGGTTAGAAACCTGTAAGTTTTGAGAGAAAGCTATTGGTCATAGAACCTGGGAGCTGCAAGAAAGGAGAAAAGATGGGGATCCAGGAGGAAATGGGATCAGGACTGAATTTTAGTTCATCACCAGACTCACTGCACTGTGCTTCTCCAAGGCAAAACATGTCTTATTTATATTTATACTGGCAGTGCCCCCTTGCACACCTCCAGCTAATTCCCTAGTAGAAAGCCTGCCGTGTGGTCAGGTTATCATAGATATTGGATGAAGGACCATTCAAAGGCTAGAGAATCAAGCTCAGAGGATGGACAGAAGTACTGGAGGACTGTCATTGGGGAACAGCCATGGGAGTAGTCTCCTTAGGCCTCTATTACTGGCACGAGTGGCCCTGGAATTTCAGGTCTGTGCCTCTGGTTTATCGGTGCTCTTGCCTCCCTTGTGAATAATTTCCCAAGTGATGCTGCATGTTTGCATCACCTCCCTGAGATTCAGACTTCTAGAGAGGCGTATTTCATCCTCTGGTTGGCGAGGGCAAGCCTAGGTCACTGTTGATGTCCCAGAATGTGGGGATGGCAGATAGGAAGCGATGTTGATTTCATAGTGGAAGGAAATTCCTGCCTCTTCTGGGGACTCACCCTATGATGATTCCCTCCCCTACTCCTCACACCTATATAGAAAGGGTATGTAGATGCTGCCTAGCCAAAGATGACAAGTATTCATCGAGGGATGACAAGTTATGAGCTTAGGCTTTTGGGCAACTTGTGTAAATTTGCTAATTCTGCCAGTCGACAATGGGCTGCACCCACAGAAAAAGGCTTAGAAGTGGATAATTAGTCTCTCACATCTTCACCAGGGCTCTGACAGTTGGCAATATTTAACCACTCTTAAAAGAATGATCCATGAAACTTGTCTGGATCTTTTTCAGATATGAAAACTAAATCCAGCTTTCTCCTGTTTGCCTGCACATCTGTGATATGTATTGTACAACCACAGAGATACCTTTGTAGTATGAGGAGGTTTCCTCAAGGGAGAAACACACACATGGGAAACAAGTGAAATAGCCAACACTGAGTGGGCAAGACAGTTGAAATTTGGCTTCATGACCACCCTACACCTTCTGAATCATTGAAAGAGTCAGCTTGTAGTGGTAACAGACATGGTAAGCTGGTTATATCAGCCATATAATGTACCTTTTGTATGGGATTAAGCATTTCTTCATGTTAATGCTTATGCCATGTTTTTTTTGGAGTACAAACTAAGCCTGGTGGATTTTTGTGTCTCAAATGAAACACGAACCATTTTCAAAGATCAGGGAATGGGTTATTTCTCTGGGAACTGATCACTGTGTGCAAAGATTCATTAATGAGCATTATGGACAATTTCAGATTTTGCTCATTATTTTATAAATCCTCCTGAGCAAGGACTGTATTTTTATTTTAACTTCTCATACTAGCTCACATAGTGAGGTTGGCTCATTTTGTTGTTCACATCTGAAGAGAGTCCTACTATTTATTCATCTCTAATAGCCATTTATTTGGTTCTCATGATGAAGCCCTGAAGCAGGGGAAGTGCTATCCCATTTTACAGGTGGTGAAACTAAGCCTCATAGAACTTAAAGGTTTCATTAAGGTCACACTGTTGGTAAGGGATGGGTTTAGGTCTGAATCCTAGATTTCTTATCTTCAAGTTCATAGCTTTTATAACTAACATTGTAATGAAGCCAAAGGAAGCAACTGGTCATAAAATGATGTTTGAATTGACACCTCCTATCTTACATTCTTAAAAGGACTTAATGATATCTTTTAACAAAGGGTATTTTTTGAGAGCTCTTGGTGGAGTTTCAACAGAAATAGTACTGGGTAACTCTACTCCTTCCCTTTGATGAATAGTGGAATTGGTCAAGTTTAAGACTTTTCATACTCCATCACTAGGATGTAGCAAGAAAGAACCTGGTTTTATCTTGTTTTACTATAGAGGAAGCAGAGGCATATTGGTGATCCTAGTATCAGGTATGCGAAGAAAGTTTAGGAGGCCCCTAAACCACCCCTAAACCCCTGGATTAATATTTATATAATTTCACACTTAATAATGGAATATTAAACACATCTTACCATATAGGTCACTTGAGATACAAAGAATAATCTCATTAATTCATTCTTCTGTTGTTCTTGACAAAGTAACAAATATTATTCCATGACTGATATAAATTTAATTAACCATGAACAGATTCAGCCAAGTTAGTTCTTTTGACTAACTCAGACTTACATAAAATTGTAATAAGTACGTTTATGCACTGAATTATGATAAAAATATATGACATATATCTGTTACCTGCTGTAGAAACTTAAACTTGTTCTTAAAAATTAAGTTACTATTCAGAAATTATACAGTGCATACAGTTATCATGACCTGCCTGTCACCTGTCATTGTAAGCCTGTCATTTATAAATTAACAGGTGACACCTGTCACCTGTCACCTGTCATTTATAAATTAACAGATATGTATTTTTTCCTCTGATCAGTAAATGTTTGTGTGCTCATTAACTGAAGTGATTCTGTGAAGCTACATTCAGCTGAACCTTAGCTGCTGAACACAAAAACTGTGGAAAACTCAACTTAGAAGGAATCCTTCTCAAACATTTTATATAGAGGCCCTGCTTTAAATATGAAAACATTTAAATTGTTAGAAATATGAGTGTTTCCTTCCTTCCTCCCTTCCTTCCTTCCTTCCTTCCTTCCTTCCTTCCTTCCTTCCTTCCTTCCTTCCTTCCTTCCTTCCTTCCTTCTTTCCTTTTTAAGAGAGATGGACAGAGTGCAAGTGAGGGAGGGGCAGAAAGAGAGGAAGACAGAGAATCTTAAAGCAGGTTCCAGGCTCTGAACCGTCAGCACAGAGCCCAACGCAGGGCTTGAACACACGAACCGTGAGATCATGACCTGAGCCGAAGTTGGATGCTCAATGGACTGAGCCACCCAGGAGCCCTTCTTCTTCCTTTCTTTAAAACATCATCACTTTTTTTCAATAGCTATTAGATATAGAAATAGATTTTCATATAGATAGATGATACACAAATCTTAGTACACTGCTGGTAGACTACTAGATTTTTTAAATGAGATTTTCCTGGCTCTGTAGGAGTGTGACTTGATTTGGAACTTTATGGCTATCCCTCAAAACACAAAACAAACCAAAAATCCATGGATTAGTCACTGATGTGAATGATTTGGGTTTTATTTCCTACCCAGGTTCTCCTACTGCTCAGTAGCACTGATTCAGGTGATTACAACATATGTTGCTTTCCAGCTGTCTTAGATGATTGATCATTCATTGACTAAAAAAGTATTTGAGTGCTTACCACGTTCACCGTGTTGGAGGCACTGGGAACATGACAAGGCCTCTACCCTCAATAGAATATATATTCCTTTTAGTTGGAAAAGACCTTAAAATACAGTTAATGTATCAGGGCGTGAAAATTCCATGAGGGAAAGTAAATCAGTATAAGGAGATAAGGAGTGCCAGATAGAAGAAGGTGAAGTGACCAGGGGTGAAAATGTCAGGAAGATGCTGCTTATCATGGGCCTGAAGGATATGAGAGAATGAGCAAAAGTGGGTATCTGGGGGAGGAGTGTTCCGGGCAGAGGGAATACCCAGTATAAAAGACCTTGAGGTAACATTTTTTTTTTTTCCTTGGTTCTTCAAGGAATATAGAAAACAGGCTAGAGTGGCACTACAGACAAATATGGTTATGCACACCAACAGCATGGTTCAAATTTTAGTCACCAAGATATATTAATTGCTAGTAATTGCATGAAGTGCAGACTTTGCTGCTAGCTTTTCATTCCACAAATCTCTACATAAGTAACAGATTAATGTCATGATCAGCGACCAATCACATCACTTCTTTCAAAGGCTGTCCATGATTGGACGCCATGAATATGTTATTTAGTTCACATGCAGACAACAAGTTGTGCAGTTATGCTGTTTTCTTGTTTTCCAGTGATAAAACCACCCACATCCTACCATAAACATTTCATGAAAATACAGGAAAATGCACAAATACTCAGTAGCATTGGAAGTTAAGGGTATTAATCTTCAATGTAGATGGGTGGTTTTGGGAAATGATCTGGGGCTGATTCATGTCTAGAAATAGAACAACTCCATCAGGCAGAAAGGAACTAGAAATTTTCCACCCACTTGAGTTGTATACCTCAGATGTGGAGACAGTGTCAGATTGGAAAATCTCACAGTCACTCCCAGGTTTGGAGGGAGTTGACTTTTGGGGCAGCCACAGTTAATATCCCCTTCCCTACCCTGCTGGCTGCTGAGGGAATTACTGTAGTTGGTCAACCCTCCTTAATCTATGCTACAACCACAACTCTGAGATAAATGTTATTAATCCTTTTAAATTTAGAGTTTATGGGGCACCTGGGTGGCTTAGTTGGTTAAGCGTCCAACTCGATTTTGGCTCAGGTCATGAACTCTCGGTTTGTGAGATTGAGCCCTCTGTTGGGCTCTGTGCTGACAGTGTGGAGCCTGGTTGGGATCCTCTTTCTCTCCCTCTCCCTCTCTCTCTACCCCTCCCCTGTGTTCTCTCTCTCTCTCAAAATAAATAAATAAACTTTTAAAAAAGTTTAGAGGGTTTGGGAACAAACTTAATAAACCTTTTCATTTCTTTGTTCATTTTAAAATCTTTAACCCCCTAAAATCTTTAACCCCCTATATGTTATGAAAATAAGTGTTAGTATTTTATTTTTCCTCAATGTTAAAATGAAAAATGTTATATAAAAAGTTGAAACAATAATATAATAGATACCCATATATTCTTTATCATGGCCATTCTGTTAACATGCCATTCTATTTACTCTCTCTTTCTTGCTCCATAAAATTTTCTGTACCATTTGAAAGTACATCATGACATTTCATCTCTAACTACTTCGAAACAGACATCTGAAGATATGGACAATTTCCTACATAATCATAATACTATTATGAGTCATAAGAAAATTAATAATAATTTCATAATATCATCTACTATCCAGGCCAGATTTAAATTTTTCCAATTGTTTCAAAAAATTTTTTTGGAGCTTTTAAAATTGTTTTTGGAAACAGTATCCAATTTAGGATCCCACAGTATTCTTGGTTGTTATTTCTCTTAGACCCTTTTAATCTGGAATAATCACACTCCACACCCCACCTCCCCACACTGTCTTTTTTCTTTTTCTTTTTTTTCTTTTGTTTTGTTTTGTTTTGTTTTGTTTTGTTTTGTTTTTTTAACTCCCTGACATTTTACATTATGGTGAGCCCAGGCTAGTTGTCTTATAGACTGTATTGCATTCTGGATTTCGCTGATTATTTTCAATTGATATCATTTAACTCCTTCCTGTATGCCTTTTATTTCCTATAAATTGGAAACTATGTCTAAAGGTTTAATTAGATTCAGGGCAAACATTTTTAACAAGAGTAGAACATTAAGTAATGTTGTATATTTCATACTGCATCGCATCAGGGGGCACACAATACCAGCTTGTCTCACTATTAGTGGTGCTAATTTTGATTAATTGATTAGGTTGATCACTGCCAGATCAGACCAATGCTAAAGTTGAAAATATAGTACAAAGAATTCTCATATACCCTTCACTTGGATTCCCCAAATGTTGATATTTTAAAATATTTGCTTTATCATTTTATTCTCTCTTTATGTCTCTGTCTATATATGTAATTTAATTTTTTTTCAACATTTTTTATTTATTTTTGGGACAGAGAGAGACAGAGCATGAACGGGGGAGGGGCAGAGAGAGAGGGAGACACAGAATCGGAAACAGGCTCCAGGCTCCGAGCCATCAGCCCAGAGCCTGACGCGGGGCTCGAACTCACGGACCGTGAGATCGTGACCTGGCTGAAGTCGGACGCTTAACCGACTGCGCCACCCAGGCGCCCCAGTAATTTATAGATATAAAAAATATATAATTTTTTTCCAAACCATTTGAGATAAGTTACAGACAACAGTGCCCCTTTATTGCTATATGCTTCAATGTGTATTTCCTAAATTCAAGGGCATTATTTTACATAACCACAGTATAATGGTCACAATTAGAAAATTAACATTGATAGAGTATTATTATGTAGCCTACAAACCTTGTAATTTTACCAATTGTCCTACTAATATCCATTAGAACAAAAGCATGTATTTTTTTGGTCTAGGATCCAATCTTGAATCACACTGAGTTTGGTTGTCATGCCTCTATAGTCTCCTTTAATCTGAAACAGTTGTACAGTGTTTCTTTTTAGGGATGGCCTTGACGTTTTTTTTTTTTTTTGAAGTTTAGTTATTTATTTTGAGAGAGGGGGGCAAAGAGAGAGGGAGAGAGAGAATTCCAAGCAGGTTCTGTGCTGTGAGTGTGGATCTCGATCTGGGGTGTGATGTGGGAGCTTGACCCCATGAACCATGAGATCATGACCTGAGCCAGAATCAAGAGTTGGATGCTTAACTGGCCCAGGTGCCCTGACCTTGATATTTTTGAAGAGACCTGGTCAGTTGTTTTGTAGAAGGCCCCTCAATTTGAGTTTCTCTATTATTTCTTCATTATGGGATTCAGGTTATGCATTTTTGATAGGAGCACCACAGAAGATATTTTCGTGTCCTTTTCAGGGAGTGCCTCATTATCAGGAGGCATATGCTATCTACTCTTCCAATTACTAGAAATGTTTTCTGTGATCCCTTGATTAATGAAAGCGGGTTCTGCTAGCCTTCTTCAGTGTAAAAATCCTGCAGCCAGAGTGCAGTCATGCACTGATTGGCTAAGGCCTAGGATACATTCTCTTTCCCAAAAGTGGGTATTGAGTCAGCTCTTTCCAACTAATTATTTTATTTATTTATTCATTCATTCATACATCCATTCATTCATTCTTTTTATTAGCACTTTTTTTTTTAACGTTTATTCATTTTTGAGAGACAGAGACAGAGCGTGAGCAGGGGAGGGGCAGAGAGAGAGGGAGACACAGAATCCGAAGCAGGCTCCAGGCTCTGAGCTGTCAGCACAGAGCCCCATGCAGGGCTTGAGCTCATGGATCCCAAGATCATGACCTGAGCTGAAGTTGGATGCTTAGCCAGCTGAGCCACCCAGGCACCCCCTAATTATTTTAAATTAATATGCATCTTGTGGGGAAAGTACTTGAGACTATATAAATATATTGTTTCTCTTCAAACTGTCACCTACCAGTTTTAGCATTCATCGATGATTTTCGTGTGAACAATTATTACCTTGGTGTTTGTGAAGTCCTGATTTTATAATTCACTTTTTCCTTTCTGTATATGTTTTTAATTTTAGATAAATAGAGAGAGAGCGAGAGAGAGCGAGCGAGTGAGAGAGAGAGCGTGCGCATGAGAGGGGCAGGGGCAAAGGGGGAGAGAGAAAGAATCTTAAGCAGGCTCCATGCTAAGCATGGAGCCCGATGTGGGGCTCAATCCCATGACCTTGGGATCATGACTTGAGTGGAAATCAAGAGCTGGATGCCCAACCCACTGAGCCACCCAGGAGCTCCAATTATCTTTTTCCTTTTAAAGTTTTATTTCATCATGCACTTTATGTAAAAAAAAAAAAAAACAAAACACCTTTTCTGTTGTTACTGTAATGTGAAAAGGCCCAAAGTGTTATTTTTATAAGAAGCGAATTGCTGCAGTAATGTCAAAAATTTGTGCTTTACTAACTTATTTTAATATAGTCTCCCTAAACTGTAAGCTCAGTCAGGGCAGAAATTTTTGTCTTACTCACTGCTGGATACTCAAGGAGTCAAACATAGAGCAGGTGCTCAATAAATGTTTCTAAATGTAATTTTATAATTAAGGAACTGGAGACTTAAGGTGATGAAGTAACTGTAAAAAAAAATAAAAATAAAAAAAAATGGCAGAGCCAGGATTCCAACCAAGCTGGCACGCTTTCCTTGACCTCATTACTACAACAAATGGGTGATGTGTATTTTTCGTGCGTTTTCTGAGTTTGAAGAAGCCATTACCTTGCGTTTTGTTTTAAATGGCTTTCTGGTTCTAATAGACTACACCGGGAATAAAAATTAATGAGATAGAATCGGTGGTAGTACTGTATGACCACCTCTATTCAATCATGTCACTAAAAAATGAAAGCAAGACTCTCATGTAATCCAGTGGTGGCTTATCCCCATTGTATTTCATGATGCCTGTAAAAGCAGCTGCTACAGGAGGCTTCTGCGTGGTGGAGACATTTCCGAGCTGGGGTGTGCTTTCTGAGCACTAAATGTGCCTTATTGTAGAAACAAACTCATGAGTGCAACATATTCCTGATTTCTTTCTCAGTACAGTTGAGGCATTGCTGTGATCTAAGGCAAAAGAAATAAGATCTGAAGAAATCGGGGGGATCCACAGAGTGCACCTATAGCATTTACCAGTGGTGTGCACTGAGTTGAAATGGTTTCAGCTTAAATGATGCGACCTCAGAGGAAACTCCTTGCTTATATTCACTTAAATCTGTGTTGGGAAGGGCACAGCTCTCATGGACAGATGCCCATGTTCTAGGGCAAGACACAGTGACTGACTGAAGAGTGGATTTCAGGTGGATGTGACAGCCTGTCCATTGACTTGGACATCTTGGTTCTCTGCCTCCCATTGGTCTTCAGAGGAATGAGAATTAAGTTGGGGACATAAGAAAAGTCTTTAAATTTAGAACCTTGAGGCCATAATAAAATACTTTGGGAGTCGTAGTATTCAGAAGCTGGTTAAATTTACACATGTTTTATGCCTCCAGCCACAAAACAATAGTTGGCCAAATTACAGTCTATTTTTACTGCTTTAAAAAAATGAAAAATCAAGCCATAGAAGAATTTTTTGTGAATTAATTTTTCAGGGCACTAAAGCTTATTGCTATACATGACAAAACATTTCTGATTTTACATACTCTTGATGGAAATTTTTTTCTAAATGGTGTTATATCGAATAGTTCATGGGATACACAGAATAATTTTGGCTAGCAATGTGAGGACACACAATTTATCAGTCTGTTTGCTTTTTCTTACCATAGGTAGATCCAACTTTTGCTCTTTCAAACCTCGTTAATTAAGATATATTCTCTGGGGGAGCTCCTCGGTGGCTCAGTCTGACTCTTGGTTTCAGCTCAGGTCACCGTCTCATAGTTTTGTGCGTTTGAGCCCCACGTTGAGCACAGAGTCTGCTTGGGATCCTCTCTCTTTGCTCCTCCCCCGCTAGTGCCTCTATGTCTCTCTGAAAATAAATAAATGAACTTTAAAAAATATTTAATATTTTTAAATATTTAAAATTTAAAAATTGACAGCCTCCTTAGTAAGTATTTGCTTGCTGTGCAAGGAATTTGAGATAGAACTTGGACTTGTGTGGAACACATCAAGCGTAGGATTTATATCAGGACTTTTTAGTTGCAAATGATAGAAAAATTTCGTTAAACTGGACAGAGCAAAAAAGGAAATTTATTTATTCACATAATGGAGAAACCTAAGAGTACATGTAGCCTTAGACAAGACTAGATATAGGAACTCAGGGATATTGCAAACCAGTCTCTCCCTATCTTTCCTCTGGCTTTCCTGTGCTGATTACATTCCCAGTATCTCCCTCATAGTGACAAAATGGCTGCCACGATCTCTCAGCCTGTATCTATAAAATTCTGAATCTTCAGAAGATGAATCCTTTTCTAAAATAGTTTGAAGGAAAATTTCTGGGCCTGGTTTTCACTGGCTCATATTTGGTAACATTTTTATTCTTGAACCAATTCCTGTGTCCAGAGTCCTGTAATACACTGATTGGCTAAGGCCTATGATACCTTCCCTTTCCTGAAAATGGGTATTGATTCAGTTCTTTCCAAATCACATTATGTAAGAATGGGAGAGGAGCTGATTCCCCCAAGTAAAACAGGTCAACAAAAGAAAGAGGGATAGATGAGGGATGGCCAATAAACATTAAATATCTGTATCAGGTTGAACCCAACAATAACACAAATAATTGTTTGGTATGAAACTTCACATTTTTTGGAAACGCTTTTACAGACATTATTTCATTTAACCTTCAAGACAATTTCATAGGGGAAGTAGGAGGGATTGTTAGTCCCATTGTACAGAAAAATGGTTTGTTTGGGAGCATGTAAGGGTCCCTTCCTGCCTGCAGCTGCCCAGTTAAGCCAAATTAAGATCGCCTCTGATTAAATCCCTCCCTGTCTGCCAGAAGGCAGTGCTGTTTAGAGCAAAGCTTCTGCTGGTTCTATTTTGGTAAGAGGGCATTTGCAATCTTTGGCCTCCTCGGTGAGCCTGAACTTCTGGTTTCAGTTTTTGTAACAACCACAATACCTCAAAGAGGAATTTTTACTGGAATATGGGAAAGGGAAGAAATTCTCATTTGTGTTATTGTTTTATTATTCCTCCATGGATTAAGAGCAGCAAAACTGTCTGTATTAAATTAAGTAAATATGATGAATACCATAGAACTGCTGAAGGCTCTAGCAGAAGGAATCATTAAAAATCATTTAGCCCTCCCACTCCCATTTTGCAGATGTGGAGACTGAGGACCTCAGGGAAGGTCCTGAGGACATAATTCAGGACATAAATGGCCTATTTCCATAGATCTAGTTAGAAATAGCGCTGGCACTAAAGTTAGACTTTCTGGACTCCAAACCATTGTTTTCCCTCCTATTTGACACTGCTTCTCTTACCAGGTATGTACCATGTGGAAAAATTATCGTTCATTTATAGGACTAACCTGTTTCATTCTATTTGCAATGATATATACAATAAAAAGAAAAACAAAACAAATAAAAGAATGTGAAATATTTTACCTCCTGAATTTAGCCCCATCCTGCTGACCCCCAGCAACTCTCAAAAGACCAAGCTTTCTAGCCCTTGCTCCCTCACTTTAGGGTGGGATTGTCAAATCTAGCTAAAAAGATAGAAGGCCCAATTCAATTTGAACTTCAGATAAACAATGGTAAGTTTTTTAGTATGTCCCCTCTAATATTTAGAACATACCTCTGCTAAAAAATTATTTGTTGTTTATCTGAAACTCAAATTGAATGTGTCATCCTGTATTTTACCCAGCAAGATACTTTGGGGACCTACCAGAAGAACTTGACTTTGTTGGGAGAGGAGAACAGTTAATAATTGTTGATTGATGATTGGGTCCGATCTTGGGGAAAGAAAGGATGGACTGGGCTCAGGAAGACTCTCCTCTGCTCTCTCTCAAGCTTAAAGCTTTGAAGAAGGAGAGTCCAAATTACCAGAAAGCCAGGAGTGGGGTTAAGTCATGATCTTTCAAAAGGAAGTGCAAATTGCAATCTGAGTCAAGATAAACTGACTCAGGCAGTGAGCATTCACCATATTTGGGGGCGGGAGGATGGGGGCAGCCAGGTCTCCTTGCTCTGCTGTGATGATCATATTCTAGAGCACAGCTGGGGTCTACAGAAGGTTGGTGAGTACATTCGTCCATGTGCTCACCCACAAGCTCACCTTGTCTTATTAAAATCAGTGGTTGCACAGTTTATTAATTTATTTCTTTAACCATTTTTCTGATTAAGAAAATCCCTCAGAATCAGGGGCTCAGGACAAAGAAGGAAGGGGTTAGTTCATCAATCTGACACCTAAGAAATACTGACTATGTGCCAGATGGTCATGCCAGCTGCTTGAAAGTTAAACCCCTCCTTTCTTTTTCCCCTTTCCTCCTTCAGCCCCTCATTTCTCTCTCCCTCTTTTCCTTCTTTCCTTCCTTCCTCCACTCTCCTTTTTCTCCTCTCCCATAAGAATCCATCCAAATATGCTTTTTGTGTATCCTTTTGTCTATGTTTTTGTAAAATGCTCATTATATTTTTGTATGGATGCTTTTAAAATTTACACAAATACCAGTGCTCTATACACCTCATTCTTTTTAAATTAACTCCCTAACATGTATTTTAAGATCTGTTTATGTTGCTGTGCCTACACTGGTGAGGAAATTGGTTGGTTACTTTTAACTGCTTTTTTTCTTTTTCTTTTTCTTTTTCTTTTTCTTTTTCTTTTTCTTTTTCTTTTTCTTTTTCTTTTTTTCTTTTTCTTTTTCTTTTTCTTTTTTTCTTTTTCTTTTTCTTTTTTTTTTCTTTTTCTTTTTTTTTTTTTTTACTTTATCTACAGTATGTACCTTGAAGGCCAAACCCATTATTAATATTAGAATCTACAATGCCAAGTTTAGAGGCTCCCACTTAAAAAGCGCTTAAGCAATTTGTATTGAGGATTGAAAATATGATATGAATAGTGGTGCTCAATTAAAATTTTGTTGACTTGAGAGGAATGAGATGCCAATGAAGAAAGCAGCCACTTTTATAGATACTTAGGATTCTCTGAGGAAGAGTTTCCATGTTGTCAAAATCTTTGACAATCATTAGTTAGCGTTTCTAACTTCAACTTAATACCAATGAGCCATAGTCATAAGTACGATTACCTTGGGACTTCTGAGTATAGTTGAAAAGGTTTTAACATAGTCTTATGTAAAAGCACAGCTTTAGGAAAACAAAAGTGATACACCCAGAGTGTAAATTCCAACTCAACTCACAACTGGGGTAGAATTAGCCTTTAATGGAAATCAGTTAATAGCATTGCTCAGGTCCTGTCAGTTCTTATGAAATGCAGATCCCTGCCTGCCTCGAATCAAATGAAATGTAGAAAATTCTACTTTCATTTCCCTCAAGTAGGGTACCTGAAAAAAAAATTTTTGAGGTGAAAAATACCAACAATATTAGTGGATTCACGTCTTATTCTTCTGCTTTCAAATGCTCTTTACTGAGGGAGCCCCAACATCCATTTGGCTGGGAAGCCATTTGAGCTGTGTGTTGTGGAAAAAAACCCACGATGTGACTGAATGGGGCTCGGGGCTCGGTGGGACCTCTTGGAAGCAGGGCCCTGGAAGCCAGTCGCTCTCCCACCATCCCCCGCCTCCACCTCAAGAAGAGAGGAAATATATTCAAAGGCCCTTAGTTTGTGCTCTGGCATTCAGGGCACTGGCTGGGGGCTGTTGAAGCGACATGCAGCAGCTGGTATGTAGGGATTCCAGGGCAAGTTTTCTCTTGGGCTTCTGTGCTTTCGGAAAGAAGCCGTCTTATGAAAAAAAGATTATCATAAATTCCTTCTCAACTTTACAGTATTGTGCAATCATTGAAATCATGGCTTTTGGAGCCAGACCACCCTGGTTTTGCAGACCAGGTCTGCCACAGAGGAGCTGAAGGACCTTGGCCAAGTGGCAGAACCTCCAGGAGCCTCAGTTTTGTCATCCAAACAACAAGGCTACACAGGTGCCTTTACAGCAGAACTTCTTAGGGGCTTTCATACGGCAATGTCCACTGTAAGTCTCCAACAGATTGTCAGAGTAATGTAGGACTTCCCGTAAGTATTCGCCATGGAGTACTTCTTTCTCAAAACGTCTCAGAGGGCTAACTTTGTGAGCCACACATTTGGCGAATGCTGCTCTATGAGGATGTTCTAGATACTTTTTAAGTCGTGACTAAATAGTAACTATTGATTAATAGATTGCTGAGAACTTACTACAGCTCAGGCACCATTCTATGCACTTTGCATGTATTATATTTATTTCTATACATCACCTGTATAAGATAGGTGTTATTATTATCCCTCTTTTGCAAATGAGAACACCAAGGCACAGAGAGTTAATTAACTAGCCCAGGGTCACCCAGCTCTCCTCAACTGTCTAATTTGCCATCCAACCTAGATCTCAAGTTTTTTGTTTCAAATGACCACATTTTTCATTTGTACAAGTTCTATTTGGTTCTTTTTCAGATCCATACATTCTTTTTATCACTGTCCTGTTTTTTCATTATAGTTTCCATTCCTTCTTTTAGCTCTTCAATAATTTAAAGCATTTATTTTGTAGTATCTGAGTTTGCTATATAATTTCTGATTCTTGGAGTGCAAATTATTCCATTTGCTGCATCTATTATCTATCACACTGGCTCATTTCCTTGGGTAATTTAAGCATTTTTGCCAGTGAGTTTATCTCCAGGATACATGGTTGTTTGCTAATTGCTGCTGTTTCTCTCTGGGGCTGCAGTGTTGCCAAATTTAGCAAATAAAATACAGAATACCCAGTTAAATTTGAATTTCAGAAAAATAATGACTATACCTTTAGTATAAGTATGCCCTCAAATTTCAACTTAAAAGATTATTTAACTTAAATTCAACTTTAACTGGACGAACTGTATTTTATCTGACAACTCTGTCTGGGGGAGTCCTCAGTACCCTGCTTTTTGGAAGCCTGTCTGTACAGTGAGTGTACCCTTGAGTACAGTTGAATCCATAGGTATTGCCAAGGCTCAAACCAGTTTTTGCACACTTTCTCGGCTTGGGGTTGCTATTAAATGTGGGTTATGTAAATTTGGTTGCTGGATGGTCATACTTGCAGGTTGAACTTGGACAGAACGATTGTCTGAGATATAGGATGTTCAGGGCTAAAACCAGAAGAGTTTAGCAAACGGGGATGAGCCAGTCATCTAATGCACACCCATGTGTAGTATGGACTGGGAGTCTCGACTTCTTACAGAGACTACCCCTCTTTCCTTTTATTCCTTTTCTACTTTCTGGGCCTATCTATCTGAGGACTATTGCTCAGGATTTATCTAATTCTCTTTTCATATAAAGGGCAGCCTTTTGAGGGTCCAAGTTAATACCTGTACATACCTCTTCAACTGGCCATGTCCCCTGTCCTAATATGGATGTTAAATTTCCAATCTCTTGGCCCATCTGGCCTATCTTTGGGCTTAATACTCATGGGATATCAAGTTGCTCACTGAACTTTACTGGTCAGGCTTTGAGTTTCCCTTTTGTTTCTTGGATTTTCTTTCTTTTTTTGTCTGAAACTTGGCTGTTTTTGTTTTTGTTTTTAGTTGTTATATTTAATGCAACATGTTTATGCATTTGTAGAGAGGGAGAGAACCTCATTAGCTGGCCACCATCTTGGCAGGGTGATAAACATCTCCGTATTAATTGTATTTTCTATAACATGCATATAAATAAAGAATTAACAATATGAGTAATGTAATGATGCTGAAACACTCATCTGATGGAGGGTATGTCAATAGGCACAGCCTTTTGAGAACATAACATGAGAAGAATTACCAAGAGCCTTAAAAATGTTTATATGTCCTAACACAGGAGTCAATACTAAGGAAATAATCCAAAATACAGGAAAAGTTTGAAGCAAAAATATACTTTTTATAATGTCGTTTATGATAAACAACAGTTGGAAACAACCTGAACATCCATAAGTAGGAGAATGGTATGTTTATCGTACTTTCATATCCTGGAATCTCATATAAAATTTTGTTTACAAACATTTTTACTGAAATGGAAAATTGTGTTCCATATTTGTAGTGAGTATTATATGTGCCAGAAACTGTGCTGAATACTTTATACTAATATAATCTCCATAATTTCTGAAGTAGATATTATTATCTCCATCATACAAACTGAGTGTCAAGTTTTCTGATGAGAAACCCAGGTTATCTGACTCCAAAGCTTATTTTCAGAATCACCAAACTCAGAACAATTGTGTTTAAGTTTTAGAGTAAGAGGCCCCTGGGTGGCTCAGTCGGTTGAATGTCCCACTTCATCTCAGGTCATGATCTCATGGTTCGTGAGTCCGATCTCCAAATTAGGGTCCCGACGTCAGCATAGAGCCTGCTTCAGATCCTCTGTCCCCCTCTCTCTCTGCGCCTTCCCCAATCTCTCTTTCTCAAAAATGAGGAAACATTTTAAAAAAGAAAATAAAAATTAATTTAGAGTGAAAATCAAAAGTAAATAAAGCAAAATATTAATGGTGGTTGCCTCTGGTAGAGTGAAACTGTAGAAATTCTGCTTTCTTTTTTATCCTTTTTCACAGTTTCAACATTTTCTTCATTAACATGTTCTTACTATCAGAAAATAAGTTCTAAATTAAAGAAAAAAGTAGGTTGATTCCATGTTTCTTTCTTAGAGAAGTTCCAACTAATTACAATGGTTTCCCTTTTATACTTATTTGACAGGAGTTTCAAAAAAGCTAAACAATATTTAAAAAGATAACTCTCACCAGCGGTGTCTGGGTGGCTCCGTAGGTTGAGCACTAGACTCTTGATTTTGGCTCAGGTCATGACCCCAGGGTTGTGGTATTGAGTCCCATGTAAGGCTCTGTGGGGAGTTTGGAGCCTGCTTAATATTCTGTCTCCCTCCACTAGGTGTGCTTTGATTTGTTCCTTGAAGTAGCCCTGGAAAAGAAAACAAACAAACAAAACAAACAAAAACAAAAACAAAAAATCCCCAAACTCCCTACCCCTCGCCCCTGCTCACACTTTCTCTCCCTTAAAAAAAGGAAAAAAGATAACTCTTCTCTTAAGATCCTTTATAACTTGAAACATTTTTAAAGGTATGATTCATCTTTTTTTTTTATTGTACACTTCTACTAGTTTTGAAAAATGTGTATAGTATATAACCACCATGTTAATCAAAATGTAGTGAGGCTCCATCACCCTGCCTAAATTCTCTCTTGTCCTTTTGTGGTCGGCTCCTCCCCTGACCTCCAGCCCCTGGTTACCCCTGATCTGATTTGTGTTCCTGTAAGTTTTCCTTTCCCTGAATGTCATATAAATGGAATCATAGAGAGTATATTGCCTTTTTTTAAACTACCTTTTGAGTCTGGTTTCTTTAACTTGGAATAATACACTTGCGATTCACTATATTGTTGCATGTATCAGTATTTTTTTTTTCTGAGAGGTATTCCACCTAGGAATGTGCCACAGTTCATTTATCCAATCATTCGTTTAAGGACTTTAAGGTTGCTTACAGTTTTTGAGTGCTTATAAATAAATCTACCATAACCATTAATGCTCAGGTTTTTTTGTGAACATAGTTTTCATTTGTCTTGGATAAATACCAAGGAGTGGGATTACTGGGTTGTACAAGAATTGTGTTTTTAACTTTGTAAGAAACTGCCAAATTGTTTTTCAAAGCGACTGTTAGAAATTTGCATTCTCACCAGCGAAGTATGAGGATTCCCACTGTTTGCATTTGTATCAGCACTTCCAGCAGTTGGTATTGTCTGAGTAGGGTCTTTGTTTTCTTTCTTCCTCTTCTTCCTTCCTTCTCTTCCCACTTCCCTCCTGCTCCTCCTCCTCCTTCACTCTAATAATTGTACAATGGCTATCTCACTGTGATTTTAACTTTCATTTTCCTAGTGACGTTGAGTGTCTTTTCATATTTTTGCCATTTGTCTTTCTTGTTCGACAAAGTATCTTCACATATTTTTTAAAAGTTGGGTTGCCTATTTGTTATTGTTAAAGTTTGAAAGTTCTTTATATATTCTGGAAACAAGTACTTTACCAGCTGGGTGTTTTGCCAATATTTTCTCTCAGTCTGTGGTTTGTAGTTTCATTTTCCTAATAGTGTTTTTTGAAGAAAAGAAGTTTTTGATTTTGTTGGGGTCCAATTTACTGATCTTTTCTGGATTATGTTTTGTTATTGTCTGTAAGATATCTTTGCCTAATAAAAGGTCACAAAGATTTTGTCCTATTTTCTTTCAGAATTTTTATAGTTTTAGGCTTTACTTTTACTTTTTTTAGTTCTGTGATTCATTTTGAATTAACTTCCAACTTTTATATGTTGTGCATAGTATGTGTCCTGGTTTACTTTATACATATGAATTTCCAAGTTTTCTATATTCTTTGTTGAAAAGGTACTTTCATGTTTGCTAGAAGTCAGATGTATGAGTCTACTTCTGGACTCTATTTTGTTCCATTGATCTGTGTCTCTGTCCTTTTGCTAGTGCTACACTGTCATGATTAGGATAACTTTCTATAGTAAGTCTGCAAATCTGGTCGTGTGAGTCCTCTAACATTGTTCTTCTTTTCCAAGTTGTTTTGGTTATTCTTATTCCTTTGCTTATCCACTGCATTGAATCTAGAGACCAATTCAAGTAGAATGATCATCCTAACTATATAGAGTTTTCCAGCACATGAGCGTACTGTCTCCATTTACTTAGCCTTTCTTTGATTTTTTAATATGCATTTTGTTTTAATATATATCTATATCTATATCTACATATATAGATAGATATGTATAGATCTTATTTGTTAAACTTCTAAATATTTTGTGTTTTAATTTATAATTGTTCATTGCTAGTATATAAAAATAAATTGATTTCTATTATATTAACCTCATATCCTGTAATCTTACTAAACTCACTTATTAGTTCTAGTAGCTTCTTAAAAGATTCCTTGGGACTTTTTATATAGACAAACATGTAGTCTATGAAGAGAATCAGTTTTATTTATTCTTTAATAATCTGTATTCCTTTTGTTTCTTTCTCTTTATTGCGCTGACTGGGACCTCCAATACAACGCTGCATAGGAGTAGAGACAGTGAACTATACAGTGGGTTTTATGTAATTACAACGTTTGAAATTAGAATAAAATTCATATGTGTGTCATATGGGTGTGTGTTAGGGTAACTAAATGATTTTTGGTTTTCTCAAGACTTTCCGAGTCTTATCAATGGAAGTCTTGTGTCTGGAGAACCCTCTCTGTCTTTGCCAGGTGCTTAGTCATGCTAGCTTGTGCTGTGTGTTTGTGACAGTGCATGTGTGTGGGAGTGTGTGTGTTAGGGCGGGTGATTTAAAGGTGGAGAATAGGGGATAAAATGACTTATTCTGTTTCTAGACCCACCTTTAAATTACATAGTTACTTGTATTTATTAATACTTTATTTTATTATAAGAGATACGCATATAAGAAAAGGATGAGGCTGGGGGAAAAAAGAGAAAGATTTAACTATCATTCAGTGTGTTTGGGCACTAACCAGTAATTATAATCAAACAAAAATAAATATTATCTATGAGTGTGTTCTGAATTGGGCACTGCTTAATTGAGAGTCAGATTAATGAAGATTTAGAAAAAAATTTTCTCTGGCTGCACCTTATATTTCATAAATAAATAAACTCTGCTTTTCCAATTTGGTTAAAATGCATTTTTATCTTTATGTTTTCTGAACAAGTAGTCATAAGAGGAAAATTCATGTAGCCACGTATGGCTTATGCCAAAAAGAAAAAAAAAAAAAACACCCAACCAATCCTGTAAACTTTTCCAATTTAGAATTTTGTGTTTCCAATTTAAAATTATGTCCCAATGAATAAAATTCATAATTATTCATCCTAATATATGCTTTAGTACCTTGTCACATGCAAAAAAAAAAAGTAGTTTTGGCATAATCTTCCATAATAATCCTTAAGACGCTCATGAGAAACATACTTGAAGTACTGTCTGAGTCATTTAGGTTTTGAATATGATTTGTGGAGTGGAGTTAAAATAAATCTTAAATGAAGAAGCCCTTAGTTATATTGACTACAAACATTATCATAGTAATTCATCTTTCTTTCTTTCTTTCTTTCTTTCTTTCTTTCTTTCTTTCTTTCTTTTTTTTTTTTTTTTTTTTTGGTCTTTGCATGAATCATGGGAAGTCATGCAAGCATCCAAGGAGAGCCGACACAAATGTGGCTGAGCAAGAGTAGTTTAATCCACCCAGTTTTTCTGAGTCTAAAAAGCAGACTCTGATATATTTTATAGTATCTCTAATAGAGCCTCAGTCCTCTTGTTCACACCATTTGGCCAGGTGTTTCCTACCTTTTCCTCCCTATGCCAGCAACCCACTCCCTACCATCAACTTTACAGTGTTCTTCTGACCGCCATTTTAATAGCACGTCCATACTAAATATGGCAGTCATGCATTGTTATTTTTCAATGACACAGATACATCTCACCTGTAATGCGCAATTACGATTGGTTTGGAGAAATGAAATTGAGAGTTGTCCAGGTCTTCCTGTTCTTTTGAAATATTCAGCTTTATTCTTTGGCTTCCGGATTATGAGTCAGGAGTGTCTGCTCTGAGCCAGAGATTGTTTTATAAACTATACCACACCACCTCATAATTTGCAGAATTTAAAGAAGTTTCTTTTCCTTCCCTCACCTCCTTCCCTATTTCCTTCCCTTCCCTGTGCTTGCCTGCTCTGAATCCATCCATCCTTCGTTCCTTCCTGCCTTCCTTCCTTCCATTTCTAATGCACATAGAGAAAGCCTAGTAGCCTACCCATCTTATTTTTAATGCAAAGCTTAAAGAACAATAAACTATATTAATTTCATTATTAAAGTATGACTTCCTCTTTCCTCATCATCTCTTCCTTGTATAGTCACAGTTTCATTTAATGACCCAGACAGAAACCACAAAACCATCTTTGATGTTCTTGTCTTATTTCCTCCTCAATCAACGAGTGACCATTTTCTGTCCATTTTCACTTTACTTCATTTCTTCAGTCTGGCCTCTCCTCCCTGTCCATGTGGCTTCATCTTAATTCAGGAGATGTTTTCTCTCCTAGACCAGAGTAGTAACCACTTGATTAATCTCCCTGTGTGTTTCTTTGGGCCATGATAACAAACCATCACAAACTTGGTGGCTTACAACAACAGAATTTTTTTTTTCAGTTTATTTATTTATTTGGGCGTGGGGGGTTGTGAGAGTTGGGGAGGGGCAGAGACAGAGGGAGAGAGAGAATCCCAAGCAGGCTCCACGCTGTCAGTGCAGAGCCCTACGTAGGGCTTGAACTCACAAACTGTGAGATCATGACCTGAGCCAAAATCAGGAGTTGGTTTCTTAACCTACTGAGCCACCCAGCCACCCCAAAACAACAGAATTTTTTAATCTCACTGTTCAGGAGGCTAGTAGTCTGAAATCAAGGTGTCATCAGGGTTAGTTCCTTCTGGAGGCTCTGAAGGAAAAGCCATTCCATGCCTCTCTCCTAGCTTTTGGCTTTGCCAGCAATTGTTGGCGTTACTTGTCTTGTAGGTGCATTGCTCCAATCTCTGCCTTCATGTTCATGTCACCTTGTTCTTTCTGTCCTTTTCTGTCTTTTATAAAGAGCTTCTCATTAGATTTCGGGACCACTCTAATCCAATATGATCTCATCTCAGTCCTTACCTTAATTACATATGCCAAGACCTCATTTCCAAATAAGGTCATATTCTGAAGTTCCAGGTAGACCTGAATTTTTGGCAGGTACTGTTCAACTAATTTATACACCCTGATCTCATGTCTCCTTACTCCATGGTTTTTACTCCACACAACACAGGAGAATTTTTTTTTTTTAAACACACATTTTATCATGCCATAATCCATGCCTGAAACTCTTCTTTAATTGCCTATCAGCCAAAGAGTAATCCTTTAACTTGGAAATTGAGGATCTTTATGATCTGGATGCAAACTGCCTTTAAAGTTTTGTTTCTTTCTACCCCCTTCCAACTTTAAGCGTCATACACTTTTGCCACATGGGAACACTTTATGTGCCTTGGCTCCTGGTAATCCATCTGCTTAACTCTCTGCAGAATTCCCCTTCTCCTTGCACAAAAGTACCTCAGCCATCTTCCAGGCACAGATCAAATGCCACCTTCTGGATGAAATCCCCCAAGCTTTCCTTTCTGTTCCACCCCCTTTACCAGCATTTTGTGCATCTCCACCATATGTCACACTAGACATTGTAATGAGATTACTAGTTTATTATATGATGAGGTTTTAATGACTGTCCTTATTCTTCTCTTCCCACTGAGGGAAATCACGGTTGACATGTAGGAGTTGCTCTAGCATAGTGATTGAGTGCTTGGGCTGTAGACCAAAATCATCTGGGTCTGAGCTTCTGCCCTACTGCTCTCTGTGTGACTTTGACAAGTTACTTATTTAACTTTCCATTTTCTCATCTATGCAATGGGTGGAATCATAGTGCACACCTAACTGGGTTGTTACGGAGATTTAATGAGTTACTTCATCAAAAGTGCGTAGCATAATCTTTCACATATAAATATTCAACAAATGCTGTCTCTTATTGTAAGAGTTGATCAGGTTGTTTTCATTAAGGGAGGATGAGGTGAGTGGAGGGGATAAATGAGGGAATGAATGAGGGGAATGAATAAATGAATGAATACACACAGATTGATTTCTCCTTTTCTGACTTTATTTCTGTTAGTAGTTAGTAGTTTGTTAGCTTCTTCCATTTTTTCCAGGCTTCAGAGATCAGGCGTCTCCTCCTTCCCTTGCCACTCATATTCATCTGTATCTGCATGAATGCCTCCAAACATGCGTTCATTTATTGATTCATTCTTCAAGTATTAGTGACTGACTAAAAGTTCTTGGAAACATCTTAGCCTCTCCTTTGGAAATTAAAGGGCCAATTCTCATCTCACAGCTTCTTAGTCTAATAGATAAGGGTATGCTTGATCAAAATAGAAGGTACGGAAATGAGATAAGGGCAAATAAAGTGCTATCAGCATCTGGGGAAGAAGGTAGATATAGAGAGTATCTTCATGTGGGAATGTCTGGAAAGGCTAGTGGGGGAAAGTGGAATGTGAGGTTTACTTCTTCATCTCATAAAGTTTAAAATGGGTGTTCCTGGTCAGTGTGTGGCTCTCTCATGGCAGACCATCAGGGATTTAGTCCCATCTTGTGACTTTACCACCTTCGTTATGTGACTTCTAAGGTTGCCAAGCATGTCTGCTTCAAGCGGGCAGGAGGGGAAGCACATAGAAGATTGATTACATGTGAGAGATTTTGCTGAGTTATATTTGGAAATGGCATCCATCACTTCTACTCATATTACATTACTCATATTACATATTACATTGTCTCTAACCCAGTCTCATGTCCATGTCTAACTGCAAGGGAGGCTAGGAATGGTAATCTCACAGTGTGCCCTCCCCAGTCTCTGTCTTAGTGCATGAAGAATACAGAATGGCCTGTGTGTGCCATTCATATTCTGCGTGAGAACATGCATGTAATAGTTCAAAATAGCCAGCCTCTTGCTAAACAGGAGCTGTTGTCATCAGGAAAATGCTGTTGCAGAAACACCCATGAGGAACAGAAAAAAGTGGGGTTTACTCAGAGGCAAGCACCAATGTTAAAGGGATAATTCACTTTGTGTGTCAGTTCTAGGCAGTGTATTTTCAAAAAGACAGCAAGAACAAGCTCCCTTTTTATTTTCATGAAGCTCTCATACAAATCTTTCTTCCTTTTTTTAAAAGCTTATTTATTTATTTATTTATTTATTTATTTATTTATTTATTTATTTAGAGCAAGCAAGTTGGGGAGGGGTGGAGAGAGAGGGAGAGATAGGATCCCAAGCAGGGAGCCCTATGCATGGCTTGATCCCATGAAGTGTGAGCCAAAATCAAGGGTTGGACGCTTAACCGACCTAGCTACCCTGGCACTCCTACAAATTTTTCTTCTGAGCAACCAATTCATTTAATTAAATGTCTATTAGATACTGTTACTTTGGCATTTCAAACACATCTCAAATTCATAATACCAAAAATTGAACTCATTTTTCTTTCCTTCCGTTGTTTCCCATACATAAGATTCTTCATTTCATTTATCAAAATACAGGCAAGAAAAATCTGGCTATAAATCCCAGCTATAGATTTTTAAAACCTTTTTCTTGAATCTTAATGTACACATATTACCAGTACCTAGCTCAATGACTTTTCACAAATGACACATTGTCATGTAACCAGCGCTCATGTCAAGAAGGAGAACCTGAGAAGCATTCTAGAAGCTACCCCACATCTGACTTCCAGTCACTATTTTCTAGGTCCTCCCCAGTCTCCTAGTTACTATCCTTACTTTTAATAGCTTACTTTTTTTTAAATTTTAGGATTAGATTGACTTGTTTTTTATACTTCATATAAATGGAATAGTGCAGGATATACTCATTTATGTCTGACTTCTTTTGCTTCACATTATGATTGTGAGATTTATCCATATTGTTTTGTGTAATTGCAGATCATTCATCTGTTGATCCATTATATTTCTGATAGATATTTGGGTAATTTCCTGCTTTTGGCTTTACTAACAATACTGCTATGAACACACTAGTACATGCCTTTTGGTGACCACCTATGTGCTTTTCTTTTAAGGATCTACCTGAGAATGAAATTGCTGGTCATAAGGTATTAGGCAATCTTTTTAATCTACAGAACCAGTTTCAGATAATTTTATGTATCTGGTTTTGTTCTCTGCATCATCTGACCTCCCCAAATCTTCCCACCCGTTGTCTTATAGTTCTATCATATTTATGGATAGGAGAAACTAGTTGTTTCTCAGCTTCCTTGGCTTGGGGTGATAGACTTTCAGGTATCTCTAGAGTATCTTCTCACTCAGTTGGGAACAAGAATTGGGAAGGAGAAGATACATGACTAGCTGATGATAGTGAGGCCCCAGTGAGGAATGGGATGTAATAAACTCTTTAGAGGACTAATAGCTTTTCAAAAGCATCCATCCATTGGTTTCCCAGGTCCAAAGTCAATAATTGTTGAATATATGAGTATACATCATGGAAGAGGGAGTTGTCGGGGGCATATTTAGAGGTTCAGGAAGGGGACAGGTTATTCCAGTCTCTTCTCAAGACCAAGCATCTTTCCTTGAATACTCATCCCAGCAAAGCCTGGCCAAGCTAAAAATGCTGGAAAGGTGCCAATCCCCCACTGGGAAGATGTTTAATCCTAGGATGTTCCATCTCCATTTGCACCTTTCAACCTCACTGGTCCATCAATCACAAACTTTCTATGCATGAGTGAGTCTGTGGAAAGAGTGGGAGTTTTCTATCTCTGTAGCTTATGGTGTAATACAATAATTAATAGAATAAAGAGTTTATTTAAGTGGGAAGTCAGGGGATCATGGCTGTTAAAATTATTCTTTATGGCTGTAATCTTCCAGAGTTGCATTTAATAGGAGACATTCCTATTATTCAAAGAGAAGCTATTAAAGTAGCTTATATCCCCCACCTTATGTACACTACAAATAAGAAAAAAAATTAAACTGATAATATTAGCTGTACTCACAGTAAAAGCTTTAGTTCTGAACTCATACTTGTCTCCATTATGTCTTTAAGACACAGTCCCAATCAGCTCAGTTTTGGCACTTTGTACATAGCAAATATTTAAACTCCTTCTGAATTCAGGGAGAAAAAAAAAGAACAGACATATATTTTCAATGGATACCAGATTGCAGTCTTTTATTTTTCCTTTCCCTCTCTCTCCACGTCTCTCCCTCCCCTCCTCCTCTCTCTGCCTGCATGATGACTATATCTTATTTTGCAGTTTAGAACTGTTTTATTTTTCATGTTTTCAGGACTGGAATAAAAGCCTTCACTAAGTCTGAGAAAGGACTTGAAGTGAAATGCAGGCCACCTAATGAAACAACCTTGTTTATGGTTTCAGTCTCCCTGTTGGTCTTGCAGTCTTCAGTGTATCCTGGGTCCTAAGGCAAAAGATTAATTATACTATAAAACCAGGAACTTCATCAGCACACAGGTTGTCCTTTCAGAAAAAAAAAAAAAAAAAAGCAGAAGGAGGATAGAGATTTACACGCTATTTGACACTGAGTAGATCTTTCCTTGTAAATGCTGCACAAATAAAAATAGGGCAGTAATGTGATGGGTGGGTTCCCAAGGCTTTTGGATTCTGTGCTTTCATTCCTCACACAACTAGCTGAGAATAATGGGCTCTTGTGCCTGAATATCATGTGTCACTGTCGTGATAACCTCTTGTCTTGGTCCTTCTTCTTAATTCTCCATATTGCTTCCAGAGAAGTCCTCAGAATAAATGATTTCCCTGTATTCTTAATTTAAAAACCTTTAAGGCTCACTGCCTACCCACAGGAAACCTACTCAGCCTCTTCTTGTGGCATTCAGGGGCCCCAAATGCCAGGCCCCAGTTTTCCTCTCCTGGAAGTAAACATGCTAGCTAGATATTGTAGTTGAATTTGAGGCCCAAGAAACAAGTGACTTCCTCAGGGTCACATAGATAGCAATAGAATTGAGGTTTAGCTGTCTGACTCCTGACCAAGTTCTCTTTCCACCACACTGCATTGTCTTTGTACTTAGCCTTTGCTACTTCATCTGCAAAATGCAATTCATGGTAATAACTTACCTGAAATCAGGGGGTAACCCTCCATAATGGCCTAGATAGCCTCCATATGGCCCATATTAGCTTCCCCTCCTGGTTTTTGTGCTCTATGTAGTCTCTTCCTACACTGGGTAGGGCTGGCTTTGGTGAGCCAATAGAATACTATGGAAATGATAGTATCTCACTTTCAAGGCTAGGAAAACTTAGTCTGGAGGAAGTGTATTGAGGCCACTGAAGCATCTTTATGGAGAGGCCACATGGCAAGAAACTGAGGCCTCCTGCCAACAGTCAGAAAGGAACTTACACATGTAGCCAATAGCCCTGCAAATGAGCCATCTTGGATGTGGATCCACCATTATCCAGGCTGCATCATGGATGACATTATGATTGCAACTTTCTGAACTAAAACCACCCAGCTAAGCTGCTTCTGAATATCTGACCAATAGCAATTAATGAGATAATAAATATTTGTTGTTTAAAGCCACTGTGTGTTGGGGTAATTGGTAATGCAGCAATAAGCAATTAATGCAGAAGCTAAAAAAACAATTACCTTTTGAAATCCTTTTTAACCCTTAGATCTGAGATTTTATGAGAAAATTTGCCCTTCTTACACAGATAGAAGTCAATCTTACAGCTAAATAAAAAGGCTGCTCAGTGGCTGATGATTGATTTTTTATTCTAGTGACTATAATTAATTTATCAAATTATCCTCATTTGAAGCTAGAGGTATTCATGGAGAAAAAAGAGTCTTTCCAAAATTCTCCTTTCACTCCTGCTCCACCCAGTGGTACTGATATCAGTGGCTTCTGTCCCCTAGAGTTCTTGTCTCTGTCCCTTTCCCTCATCTCCCAGCCAGAGCCAGTGTTGAGGCTTTTGTTGTGTCCTTACCTCTTGCCTGAACTATTCCAATGACTTTCAAAGTCTCTACATCTTACTCACCTTCCATAGTACCGCCATGGCCATTCCCAAACCCAGATCTGGTGATGTAACTGCCCTATTTGAAAAGACTCTCTATCATCCATATGCCCCTCAGCCAGTGGCACAAAGCCCATGATGACCTAGCTCTTGCTGGCTTCTCCTTTCTCCCTTCTCTGGCCGTAGGCTTTACCCTTATTGTATTATTACCTACATTACTGTAGTTCCTACACACTTCTTCATCCTTGCTCATGCTGTTTCTTCTATCTGGACTATCCTTCTCTAATGCCTAAATGCTCTTCTCTCTTTCCTGTCTGATAGTAGGCAGGTAGCCCCTTCTCATATTAAAGAGTTAGTCCCTGGAGAAATCTCCCGTGGTGTACCTTAGAGTTGTTTGCTTTCTCTCCTGGGCCTCCAGGCAGCTTGTGTCCCCTTCTATTGAAGCACTTAACACTAATACACTAGGTAGAAATGCTTTGTTCACAGACCTAACTCTCCACACTAGACTGGAAATTCCTAAAGGACAAGTCACTATGTTTCATTATTCATCTCAGTGTCCCCAGAACTTTGTTTTGGGTCTAGTGTAGAACAGATACAAGGTAAATTTCTTTTGAGTGGAAATATGGATGAAATAATTAAAAATACTGTAGTTTCTGGGATGCTGGGTGGCTCAGTTGGTTAAGTCTCTGACTCTTGATTTTGGCTCAGGTCAGGTCATGAGATCAAACCCCACCTAGGGCTCTGTGCTGACAGCATGGAGCCAGCTTGGGATTCTCTCTGTCTGTCTGTCTGTCTGTCTCTCTCTCTCTCTCAAAGTATATAAATGAATAAGCATTAAAAACTACTTTAGTTTCCCCCAGGAAATATCATATCCTTAGTTGTTTAGAGTACATCTGGGCTGTTGAATTATTTTTTTAAAGTTGATCTACCTCTTTTATTCCCCGAAGCCTTTTGAGCATTTTAAATTTAGCTTTAATTCGTGAAAGCTGCAAAGACCCTAAGTCCTGAAGAGCTATTCGAGAAAAGGCTGGGCAGGTTTTACGTCTGGGTTGGGTTTAGCTCAGGGTCTGGTTTGATGAGGAGTCTGGTGTGTGCCTTAGACTGGCCAAGTGGGGTGAGGCAGGAGTTAGGGATGTTCTCAAGGATTCCCACAGTGGTCAGCAGAATGAGATATGGAAAGAAAAAGACAAAAATGGAAACAGGGTGTGGGAGCGGGTAGAACCTAGAGACACAGGGGTCCAGATAGGTAGATGATTAGAGTGATACAGAATGAGAATCTGGATCAAGTGATGTCTGGAAATGCAGCTGGACAGGGATATCTATTTGAACGGAGCAAATGTGGCCAAATCATCTAACTTTTCCCTCACTTTCTTTATAAAAAGGGAAAAATAATAACATTTACCTGATAGGATTATTCTAAGGATTAAGTACATAAATAACTATTAGAACAGGGCCTGCTACAGAGTAAGCATTCAGTAGATAATCTTCATACTCATATTACTATGTAATTAACATTACATAGTAATTAATGTATGTCCCCATTAATGCAAGGTCTTCAGGATGCCAGTTCTTGGGGACCGAGTCAGGAGGTCTGATGGGCTAAAAGAAAGGTGGAAGCCTACGGCCAGGACCCAGTTCAGGCACACAGAAGACAGAGGCCCAATACTAGACCTGGGGGACAAAGTCAAAATTGGGTATGGGGAATATGGCAGAGGGGTTATTCAATGAATAAAGCAAAGCAAAACAAAACAAAACAAAACAAAAAGCAAAAGAGAATACAAAAAACCTTTTACTGAAGCCTGCTTATATTTCAGGCTCTACAAAGTCCCCTTAAAAAGGTATTGATAAAAGCATATAAAATCACTGTATGGATCAATAATGGAATATTGGTGATTTTATATAGTTTAACCATATCCATCACACACTGTACCTGAATAGTTTAGAGTATGATCTATGGAGTCCTCTATTTATTAACTAGCTGTGTGCCTTTGGGTGAGTTATTTATCTTTTTTGCCTCAATTTCCCCATTTGTAAAAATAGAGGAAGATGATATATGTTACCCCTTTAGGGGGTTATTTTGAGGATTAAAGAAAGTCAGAAGGGTACTGTAAAGATTCAGCCTATTTAGAAGCAAGAACTGTTGTGAAATAATTTATTATACAACAGATAGACACAAGGAATCTTTTGGAATTTACCACCTGGATTGCGGTAATGATAACATGAGTGTGCACATATGTCCAAACTCGCCAAATTGTATGCATTACTTATGTGCAGTTTTTTTGGTATACCAATTATACCCCGATAAATCTGAAAAAAATAGAAGAACGACTTGTTTAGAAATGTACCCAGCTCATAGTAAGTGCTCAATAATATTAACTATTGTTAGTCCAGATTGCAGAAAATAGTGCCCAGTATATGGTAGGTAGTCAATAAAGATGCATCAAATGAATGAATGAATAAATCCATGTAACGAGCTGTGCACAGAGCCTGGCTCATTTTATACCCTGTTAGCTACTATAATTATGTTTTCTCATTAAATCTTACAGTGGTTCTATGAGATAACTATTGTTGTCTTTGCTTTACTAGGTGAGATAAACTAAGTTATAAAAAGGTGAGGTAACTTTTCACAGAACGTACAGTAAAAACAGGCAAAGCCAGCATTGAAATCACGTTTGTCCGATTCTAACATGACAATGGGCTCCAAGTCAAGGCTTGGAGAGGCCAGAGGGTATTTGATGTTTCCCATTTTTGGGCTGGGGCTGGTTAAATCCCTCTTGCTTCGAATCAGGACAGACCCCTGATTCCGGGGGCAGGGTCACAGAACCCCAGGAAAGCACTTCGCTTACTATTACAGAATTATTGTAAAGGATACAACTCAGGCACAGCCAAATGGAAGAGATGCACAGAGTGAGGTGTTATGTGGGAAGAGGTACAGAGATTCCATGCCGTCTCCAGGCATACCCTCCTCCCAGCACCTCCATGTGTTCACCAACCCAGAAGTCCTCTGAACCTATCTTTCAGGAAGTTTTCTAGAAACTTCATTATGTAGACATGGTTGATGGAATCACTGGGCACTGGTGATGGAACTCGATCTCCAGCCGCCTTTTCCCTCCTGGTAAGTGAGGGTGATGGCTGAAAGTTCCAATCCTCTAATCATGGCTTGGCCTTCCCAGTGACCATCTTCCGTCCTGAAGATTATCTGGGGGCCTCTAGAGAGTCACCTCATTAACATAAACCCAGGTTTCATCTGAAGTGGCTTGTTATAAAAAACAAAAGGCACTCCTATCAATTCTATCCTCAGGAAATTCCTAGTGTTTTAGGATCTCTGTGTCAGGATGCAGCAACAAAGCCCAAATATATATATTTTCCATTATACTACATGTGTAAAGGTAAATTTAGAGGTGCTGCATAGTAATGAAACTTTTTGCATGTTCCTTTGCTATTTAGAAGGTACTTCCCATATTTTATTTTCTTTGCTCCTCACCAAATCCTATTCAATGTGTGTGGAGTAGCATTAGCCCCATGGGTTTGTCAGTAACATCCATAGTTCAGATATCTTGCTCAGTTGCCATAGTTGTGAATTTTAAAACACATACACCAAACAACCAAGTTTCATACGCACCCCATTCATTATGAGGAATTGCATTTCTTTAGAAAGAAATGAGGGTGGAGATAAAGTAATGAAGTGTGAAGTTGACTGAGATTGGCTTAGCCAAATCTTACAGTGCTGGCCAGCACCCTTCCCTCGCCTGAGCTGGGGCTGGGAGTGCAAGGGCGGCAACAGAGCCAAGGGACTTCAGGAGCTCAGAGAAGTCAGATCCTAGACCGAAGAGAGGAGACCTGGCAAAGCTTTTCATCAAGGGCTCATCCAGAGCTGCTAATTAATGGTTTTGGTCAAAAGCCAAAAAATGTTCTTACCTTTATCTAACAAATCTCAATTCTGGGCATTTATTTTAAGGGAAAACTATACTTCCATGTTATTTATTGCAGCTTTTTTTTTTTTTTGAAATAAGTTAGAATTGGAAACAAATCCAGTGTCCAAATTACCAGAGGCCTAAGTAAGTTACGGTGTTTGATGAACTATGCAGCCAGAAAAATTATAGATTTGTATACGAAAAAATGAAATAAAAACACAACAATTATATATCAACATGGAAAATATTTGCAATTGAGAGTGAAGCAGAGCAGCAGATTATAAAAATTTATGTGTTCTATGATTGCAATTATGTAAACTAAAGATAGGAATGGGGATATAGTAAAAATAAATTTTTTTTGATGAAGTGTTGGGATTAGGGATGACTTTTCTTTAAAATGTCCTTTAGTGTTGCCGCTGCTTTTATAATAAAAAAATGTAAAAGTCTTGGGAATCCAAGAGCCCTGTATCACTAAGTACAATGCTATGTCCTCACGATTCATAATGAGGAGGACAAAAACTGTGAACAAACTTTATTAACCTAGTATTATCTGTGTGAATAAAATTAATTTTCTGGGTTCTTTCCTTCCTCTACATATGCCCTATGAAGATGACAGAATAAATTGTCAAATTTAAAACTATGTCTGGGTAGATCCGACTCAAAATCTAGGCTATGTTACATTCATGACCTTCTCTTGGAGAGGTCCTAGTGTGGTCCCTCATAGAACCAGGTAGTCACAGTCCAGGGTTGTTAAGCTGTGGACAGAGAAGACAAATAATTTCAATGTGAGCCCTGGTCAATAGTCACTTGACAGATACTTCAAACTATAGGCATTGATTACGATGGGACTTCTCGCTGGTACAATTCTATGTGTGAAACTGACCGTGAATTTGAGCAAGTACTTATATACTTAATGGTAGAAAAAGAATTGTGCCAGCAACACCTGAGTGCCGGCTAGTTACCTAGTAATTTAAAATATCTTAAATACCAAAAAATGTTTTGATATCACAATTAAAAATAAAAAGCCAAAAGATGCTTCCATGCTTCTTATCATTGTACGTGCCCTAAAATATGGGCAATTATGAAGAAATAAAATTTTGTTTTTACTTGTGTAGTTTCTTTCATTTACTCAGTTGATGCTGTTGGAAGGGGGATCAACTCAATATTTCTCAACTGCTCTGTCCTACCACCTAGGCCAGAATATCAAGTGATATTATAGGCACTAACACAAGTGATAGGCCAAAATAGACCTAGATAGAATAGACCAGATAGACCTAGGCCAGAATATCAAGTGATATATCAAGGGACTAACACAAGCTTAGCAGAATGTGCCAGCTTGTTAGAGGCTCCCATCACATGCAGGAGTCTGTCTAATACCATTGCAATCAAGCAGGGATTCAAGGACTGGATTCTGCCTGCCAGGGACCTCCTGGTAGATCTCCATGACTTTCTGCCCAGCATTACTCTGCCATTGGTCCAAACCGACCATGTGACTTCATTCCCAAAGCCTCATCTTAGATTGCTTCCCTCTGCAGCCTCTCTTGTTACCATTACTAATTGTGTAGCAAGCAGTTTGCTGGTCCTATAAAAGACCTACGAATCGACTTTCAGAAAATGAGATTATGTGTCAAATCAACAAAGGCATTTGCATTTCCTTTACTTCTTCCTCAGTGAGTAACGGTGATTCTGAAAGTATAGAAAATGAAGATGATTACAATATAGCTCTCTGGAGAGGTATTATTGATGGAGGAAAGAGTTTTAAAAGAAGATCCTAGTGTTTGACTAGACAAGCTTACCACTCTAAATTATTCGCTTTTAGTTGCTGCACAAGTTAGGGCATCTTGAAACTATTTTTAAAGGATCATTTAACCTCAGCATCAAAATTTAGCACTCAAAACCTCTAAACAAACAGCTGGGATGAAATTACAGCAACATATTTACCAGTGAAGGATTGGGGGTCATCTGTGAAGTAGAAGTAGATGCATCATGCTGAACAGGAGTGGGGTTCTTCCCGCACCATTTAGAGGTGTTACCAGATGGACAGGATAAACTGTCTTTACACACACTATACCCTCATCTTTGTATTCCTCTCTTTTCCCTGTTTTGATTATCTGGCTGGCACACCCATTTGACTTGGAATACTCAGCTTAACTCTGGTTGGAGAAAACTTGAATTCTTAAGTTTTCTTTCTCAAGGTCACAGAGCTATGAAGCGGCTGGGTTAGCTCTGACTCCAAAACCCATGATTTTACGGTCCGTGCTTTACCCACCTTTTACTTCAACTGTAAATCCTGCGGATTTCTGTGTAACTCCTATCAGTTCTGTTCTCTAGGAAATGGGGAACATATTCCAAACTCCTGTGGGAAAGAGGGATTGGGGTCCTCTGTCAGCATACTCATCTCTCTCTCCCTCCCTCTGCTACTTCTAATGAAAATGAAAATAGAAGTGGAAAAAATTGGACAGTGTATCACTAAATGTAATGTTTAAACTAATGGCTCTCAAACAGTTTCTTAGAATTGTCATCTGGAATTTCCCTGCCTGGAAGACAGTCCCAGGGGTAGGTTTTCAGTTCATTATCCCTTAGAACTTCTGCCTGATCTCTTTCAGAAATGCACACCCAACTCCATCTATCCAGACTCCTCCCTGATAGTAGCAGAACCTTTAGTATCACTTGATTGAGAAAGTTTGGGATGGTGCTTAAAACTGTTGTCTTTAATATCCTCTAAGACTTGGCTTTGAATCTCTGCTTCCAAGGCGTGTTACACTGGATGAGTTATGTAACCTTTCCGAGACTCAGTTTCCTCAACTGTAAAGTGAGGGTAACACTCTTCATAGGGAATTGAATTTCAATGAGATAATATGCTGTAAGGGTTACAGAGAGGTTATGCACTTGACTAACTTGATTTAGGCCTCAGCCTGTAAGTGGTGGACCCAGGGTTTGAACCCAAGCAGTCTGGTGCTATAGGCTCCCTTATAACCACCTTGCTGTGCAATTTGATGAGGGATATAATGGGTCAATGTATGGCTTAGTGGGAAAACACAGGAAAGACCTTTAACCCAGCCGAGAGGAAAGGGGTCAGGGAAACTTTTTAGGGCTGATGACATCCAAGCTAGAGGCTGTAAGAGTTAACCAAAGAAAGGGAGGTGAGTTGGTGGTCAGAGGGTGGGATATTGGGCAGTGTGGATGGGGTGGAAGATAATGTTTAAACAGAAGGAACAGTATGTATGGAGGCCAGAAGACAAGAGAGACGATGATACCCGATTGCTAATCATAGATGGCTAATCAATATGAAACATTGCTTTGCAGGGTTACTGTATGGAAGAACTCTGTTTTGGGGGCAAAGAGGATCCCAGGCTCTATGGTGCATGGTCTGTGTGACTGCCTGTGGTTGCCTTACATGTTCTTTGTGATTTCAGTATGATTACAAGCACCCTCAGGGCAGGGCCCAGTTTTGGGGCTTAGTTCCTTCTCCAGAACAAAGCACGTTCCAAGATCTCCAAACATACTGGGCAAGATCTGCTGGTATAAATTTATCTACGAATGCCTTAGTAAAGCTACTTTGTTATCAACAGAAAACCTCAATTAGTACGTTCTCCAAGGATCCAAGGATATAGAGTGGTGGTCAGAATTTGTTTTTATTCTCAGGGAACACCAAAGCCACATGGCTTGTGTGGACAGTCAGTACTGACATGGACTCATGAAGCAGACAATTGACAGGCACTGCCCAGTCAGATGGCAAGTTCAGAGAAGAGGACTTGTTTTCCATTGGGATGGGCAGGCCAGTGTAAATAATGACTATGTAAATAAAGCTTTGTCATGAAGCTGATTGTTCAAGCCGTCAGGGAAATTGTTATTGTCTTTTCTCATTAGAATCAGGACCCTTAGCATGGCCTGATCTGACCATTTTCCTTTTCATATCCAGAAATGTAACTTTTAGCTTTTTTTGCTTTTTTAAAGGAAACACGTGTGAGTTAATGATTTTGCTGACTTCAATAGGTATCAATTTTCTCATTGCACATTTTAGGATAATAGGAAATTTTTTTTGTTATGAAAGATCATAACAAAATGGGTGAATGGCAACACTCCCAGAAGGGATAGTGCCAGCTCAAAATTAAGAATGAGCGTCAAGTTGGGAGGCCTTCTGAGGTGACCCTGCTCATTGCTTTCAGTATTGAGATTTTGGTTCTGTAGTAAATACGCATGAAGGATGTCATGACTGTATTTTTGGAGATGTTCTTAAAATGCCCTCTTTTGCTTTTGAATGGAGAGTGGTTATAATTTTGTGGTGTTGGTGGCAATCATTTGCATAGCTTAATTTTTTTTTAAATTTTTTATTTGGAAGAATTGCAAACTTACAAAAATAGAGCAAAGAACATTCTTATAGCCTATACCCAGCTTCGTCTGTTGTTAACATTTTGCCCTATTTGTTTTATCTATCTGTATAATTTTTTTGTGACCAAATTAAGAGTAAGTTGCGTGTCGTGTTCATTTATGCTTAAATACTCTGCTGTTCATTTCCTAGGAATAAAGATATTCACTTCCATGAGCACCGTACAGAAATCAACCTCAATGAGTTTAACAGTGACACAATAGGTGTATTCAGCTTATGGTGTATATTTCAATTATCAGTCAGCACTAGCATGTCCTTTCCAGCATCTCCTCTAGTGCGGTTCCGTCTGGTCACGCGTTTAGTTGGCTTGTCTCTAGTCTCCTCTCATCAAAAACAGTTCCTCATCATTTCTTGATCTTTGATCACACTAATGTTTTTGGAGGATATAATTTGTTTGCTCTCTTAAAATTAAAACTTTTCTCACTTGGGATACATTTTATGTTTCCTTCTAGTTAGATTCGTGTTATTCATCTTCACTGGATACGTGACTTTTGAAGGAGATGCTGTCACATATATAGTAATCTAGTGGGTCACCTGGTCCCAAATTGGGGCTGTGTGTCACCAGTCTGGAGCCTGAGTTGTAGGCTCAGCTCTGCCATTTGATTCACTGTGCCGTCCTGGGCTAGTTACCCTTCTGGGACTCCCTTTCCTCATTTATAACAGGAAGAGATGGATTTAGATGACCTATAATAGCCCTCTGGATTAGATAATTCATGATTCTTTATGAATCCATGATAACAAATAGTTGTGTTCAGAGGCAGTTAGTGCCCTTATTAAATGTGAAAATTACAATAGCAACTCTCTTAGTTGCCTAGAATTTTGGCGAGCTTGGTCTGGATTTGTAAGCAAAGCTGAAATTTTAAACTAGAAGAGTCCACTGTATCTTGATTAGTGAGGGGAAAGATTATGTCTTGGCCTGGGCACAAAACGCAGCTTATCTCATGCAGATAAACTGACACATTAACACTGAGGTTCCAAGATGCTCACATATTTCAAAACCTATACCTAGGATCTAAAGCCTTCTTTCTGGCTGATAACAAGATTCCTGTAATAACACGCATTTAGGGTATTTTCCAAATACCCAAAGGCACGCATGACTGTAAAGAACACATGTGCATTTCATTGCAGTAACCCACTTTTGTGCTTAATTAAATTCCATTTGGCAGAAGTGGCGATTTGAATTCGATACACTATTATCGCATCGCATTACCAATACGCCTTTCAGGCTCCAGCCCTGGACACCCCTGATATGAAGCACTCTGCAGCAGAAAGAAGGAGTCTGTGAAGCTGCCAAAAGGCAGACTGAGCATTCCCCAGGGCAGCACCAAAGACTAAAAAAGAGGAACATGAGAGCTCATAGGAGGCATAGGCTCATGGTGCCTTGGAAGGCTGCTCAAGTACTCCTTGCCCCATTGGGAAGCTCTTTATTCAATACTAGCAAATGGTGAAAGACCCTTTCCGACATTTGTGCTTGGGCACTCATTTGAGCTCTCAGACATCTGTGTTGGAAGCAGTGTTCATGCAGAGACAGAGAGCTGTATGACAGTCTACAAAGCATTTGTGCTTGTATTCCATGAGAGGCAGCCTGGAGAAAAGGAAGGCAGTAGGGAGCAACTTATGGAATAGAGACCCTCTGTTCGAAATCTGACTTTAATACTTCTTTATGAAATGACCTCAGGAAAGTTACATAGTCTCTTTGAACCTTCTTAGTCTACAAAATAGACTTTATAGTGTGTGCTCTTGTGAAGATTAAATATGATATAGACATATAAGCTGCCTGCCTGGTACAAAATCGGCACTTAAAATGTATTTCTCTTTTTCTTCTTTATTTTCAAATAGGTAGGCAGGACAAGTGTTTTAGAGGGGAGAAATATGAAGGCTCATAGAGTCTTAAGGTTATTCCACTGGTAAGGTCCCAGGATGGATTTGAAGTTGTGATTTTTCACTAGCCCATTAATGTTTCTCTCCCTTGCACATATATCTGTTGAAAGTTGATTATACCACTGAGCTAGTTTCAAAAGGCTGGCAGCAATTTGTTTTTAATATCTTTTAAAGAAATGTTTATTTATTTATTTTGAGAGAGACAGAGCACGAGCAGGGGAGAGGGGCAGAGAGAGAGAGAATTCCAAGCAGGCTCCATACTCAGCATGGAGCCTGACACGGGGCTTGATCCCATGACAGTGAGTGAGATCATGACCTGAGCTGAAATCAAGAGTCGGACAATTAACTGACTGAGACGCTCAGGAGCCCCACAATTTCTTTTTTAATAAATATATTTTTTTAAATTTAGAATAGTTTTAAATTTACAGAAAAGTTATAAAAATATCACAGAGAGTTCTATGTTGTCCTCATCCAGTTTCCCTGATTGTTTACATCACTATGGTACACTTGTTGTAACTAAGAAACCAACATTGGCATATTACTATTAGCTATTAATTACTATATTTCTTTTAGCTAAACTCTACATTTACTTTGATTTCACTAGGTTTTCCCTAATATCCTTACTGTTCCAGGATCCCATCCAGGATCCGATGTTACATTTAATTGTCATGTCTCTTTTGCCTCCTTTGGTGTGTGATAATTTCTCAGACTTCCATTGTTTTTGATGACCTTGACAGTTTCAAGGAGTACAGGTTAGGTAGAATATCCCTCATTGGTCTGATGTTTTTCTCATGCTTAGATTGGGGTTATGGGTTGTGGGGAGGGTTTTCTGCCCTGAAAATGTTTTTATTGTTCATTTCTATCACCTTAACTGGGATAAATGTTACTAAGATTTTTATCTTACTAAGCACAGAACACAACTCTAAGGTAAAACCTCACGACCGGCTCTGGACTGCTCAAAAGATTCCCTCACATGCTATTTAATTGTATCTCTGGATTGACTTTCTATTTGGTTTGCATGCATTTACTCACCGGATTACTCTGACTGAAATCTTCTGTGACGGTTCCCTTTCTTGCCAAAAGGTGACTCAAATAAAATTTCTAAATTATTTACAGTGTTTAACAATAAGTTCCATTTTCCCATTAGGTTCAGATAGTGCCTTTTCTGTACAGCCTTCCTTGATCCTCCTGTTTGTTTTTCTCTATATTTTAGACCTTTAACATGTTTATTTTAGTGTCTATAGGATGCATCTTAAGGTAAAGACTATATGCATATGATAGCTGCCTGGGTAGGTCAGCATTGCTCATTTGGCATGTCTTGTCACCCAGATGTACCAGATGTAACATCTCAGATGTTATGTCAAATTTCAGTCACTGTGTACATTCAATTTTACTTCAGCTGTGACTATATACTGTTTCAGACAAGTGGCACAGAGAAAATTCAGGCAATATTAAAGTATGATTTTGTGTTGGTTGGAACACACATAGTGCTTTGCCTGAGAGAGATAGGAGAGGACAATCAGAATAGTAAAAACTCTCGAAAGATGCTGAAGAGTGATCAAGTGAAAGGCAATCACCATAAATGTAATTTAAATTCCAATAGGGTGCCATGAGATTTTTGCCACCAAAATGTATTTGCACACATAGTCTAAAAATTAATGTGGGTATTAGCTGTCCTAATGAAGTACCAGTTTCTTAAGGATAGGCTTTGAATAACCCTTCGGTGCATTCCTTGTGGCAATTAGCCCAGTGCTTTGAACACAGTGTATGACCATTTGATGAATATTTTTTTGATTCCTACTCTTTTGCAGGCACTGTGATAATTGCTGGGGTGATAAGTAAATATAAAACATAGTCTCCTGTTTTGAAGAGCTCACCGTCCAATAGGGTAGATGGATAAGGAATCCGATAACTAGGTTTTGGTGCTATCACAGTTCTAATGCAAGAAACTCATGGCTAGCTCTACCTGAAAAGATCTTGATGCTTCCCAGGGTCATGAAGTATGAGTAGGAGATCTGGAAAAAAGGCACAAGAGTAATCCTTGTGAAGCAACAGCTTGTCCTATTGAGAAATGAGTCATGAAGTGTTGTGGTAGCAGAAACAATGTGGTGTCAGATGGAGAGTGTCAGGCTGGTAGGTTGAGGCCAGATTTTCAAGCACCTGTCTATCTACCATGTTGACGAGTCGGTACTTCCTTCTGTAGGTAACATTCAAGTGTTATAAGCAGTGGGGGCTATGTGTGTGACATGATGAAATTCGTATTTTAGAAAGATCACTTTGAGATGATGCTTTGGAGGTGGAAAGGAAGCGGAGAAACTGGTCAAGAGACTCTTGGAACAGTCCAGTCAAGAGATGATGTGGGTGTGAATTCAGCATTAACCAGCATCTGTTGCATCTACTTACTGTCTCATTTGCTTGGTAAAACACCTAGCTCATGTTATGCATCCATAAATACTATCAAATTTAGTTCTGAATGACAAATAATCTCATTTTCTTAGATCAATAAAGAAGCACATAAGTGACAGCAATAGGGAAGTGTTTACTTGAGATGCAAAGTAGGGGAGTGCCCAAGAAATGAGGTAGATCTTGTGTGATGTCGACCTCAGGAATCCAGAATGTGGCCCTCCAGAGTAGCCAGAACTGGTGCCTGTCAGAATTACAAGTTCATATTTGCATTTCCCCTTCCTTTGCTTCCTGATCCCCATTCCTCTTGTTGATTCTGCTGTCTGCAACATGCACGGACGCAAAGAACTAACCTGAAGGATTGTCTAATAATGTAGTTATGCCTTTAGCAATCTACATTAACCTTATTTGACAAACCGTCAGGGTATAGAGACAAAGAGAGATCTTTATATTACAGGTTTTAATGTTAAATCCTGTCATAAACTGTTCAGGTATACTTCACAGAAGGAAAAATATATTTGGTGAACAATGGAGTCAAGTTAAAACAAGAAAAAGAACATGTTCTGTTCTTTGGTAAATGTTTCTCTGCCAAGTATAGAAGTTCCTCTGTTGTTAGGACCAATACAAGTAGGGGCTTAAAGGGCCAAGAGCTGCATGCAGGGTCACCCTGGTGGATAAACAAAATTCATGGAGTTGGTGGTGGTCAGAGGTGCTGGGTGATTGTAGAACATGATTCAAAGAACACTTAGAATTAGCTCTCTTTGGGGGTATGTCTGGTGGTTTCCATTCCTGTAAATGTAGCAGTGATCAGAACAGCAAGAGGCCTCAAGAACAGGCAAGTCTTCAACTGAGGTGGGAGATTTGAGTTCAGGTTTAGCCTCCAACCCTAATCCCAGTGAGACCTTGGCAAGTCGCTTCAGCCATCTGAGTGTTATTTTCTCCATCAGTAAATTGAGATGACCTAGCTCATCTCTGGGTTCCCTTTCACTCTGACAAATCCTTTACTCCATGATGTCTGATCTGTGAAATGTTACCAACAGCTTGTATATAGTAGTAAGGGCTCAGTGTGCTTCTCTGTAAAATAGGGGTAAGGTGATCTACCTCACAAAGATGGTGTGAGGATTACATTTAAAGTGAGATCATGGGTGAAAGTCTTTAGCACCGAACCTATCAAATAGTAGGTTCTCAAGAAATCCCAGTGTCCTTTATCAGGTCTTCCATCTGTTAAAAATGTTTATTGAGCACTTACTATGTGAAAAGCTGTGTTCTAGAAGCTGGATCCATAATAGTGAATAAAAGATACAAATTCACTACCTGTGTGGAACTTTCAATAAACAGACCAATGAATGCATGCTGGCACATCATTTCTCCCCTTCTTTCCTCCTTGACTTTCTCTTCCCTCTTCCTCTTCAACCTATTTTCTCTCAGCTCCTGGTGCAGATCCTGGCTGATGAGAATCTAACCCCAGAAATGATAGGTCAAAGGCTGGAGGACTAGTGTGTGAGACTTTGAATATTTTTACGCAGGGCCTAGGAAGTGGTGTGGATAAATGAGCTTGAATGGTGACAAGAGTAGGAACAGAGTTAATCAAAGTAAGTGGATACCAGGGCTGAACTTGAGTATTCTCCACATCTAAGAATGTTGACAACACTAAGCTGCTTACTTCTTTAGATGAAACACCTGGAAAGTCATATACACAGAGTATGCAAAGATAATTAAAACAACAACAACAACAACAACAACAACAACAACAACAACTTATGACTCTACAATCAACTCACTTCACTTACCATCTGGAGCAGGCCAGGCAAGGCATTGTTCTCCTAGAGGTGAATAATACTTAATTTCTGCCCTTAAGGAGCATGTGTTTTCTTGAGGGAGGCAGACATGAATCCCAATATACTGTGCTCAGTGCTTTTATAGATATAGAAATATAAGAAACTGTCCAATGTAAGGCAAAATATTTTGACTGCATTCCTTTGATGTTGCTATTTTAATCCTACTGAGGTAAAATGAAAAGTTCTTCTTAAGTTAAAGAATTAAAAAATATTTTGTTTTTAAGTCATGACATCACAACTAAGTATTACACATAGAAATGGTCAACATAAAGTAATATTTATAACAGAAAATATACATATATTTAAGCTTATTGATTAAAAATTGATAAGAGATTAAGGTGTTTTAGGCTAAATTTTTAGCGTTTAAAAAAATGGACTTGGTGAAATAATCTCAGCAACAGCAGATTGCAATGGTAGAAGGTATAATTTATAAAATTTAATACAGCAGAAAACCTGAAAAATTAAGAAATATCTCTATTGTGATGCATATGGAAAAGACCCTGTGGACATGGTTTATGAAAATACTGAAATAGAAAAATGTGTATGCTGTCACTTTGCTAGGAGAATGTCGATCAAGGAATTCAAATGGTAGAGTGGTCTGTCTATAGAAAACACATCTGGAGGAAAAGTCATCGGTTGAAGTCCACTAAAGATGAACTTTGTGCATCACAGGGAAGAGTGGAATAAGTGAATGACAGATCCGGAGGGTTAACAGAAGATATCTGGCACTTGCATTGTCTCTCTAATAAATCAAGAAAGACTTTGCACACACAATTTTATCCCATTCACTTTTAATTTTAATTGTAGTTAATATACAATGTTATTTTAGTTTCAGGTGTACAATATAACGATTCAGCAATTCTCTACATTACTAAGTGTATCATGGTGATAAGTATACTTTTAATCCCCTTCACCTATTTCACGCATCCCTCACTCACTTCCCTTCTGGTAACCATCAGTTTGTTCTCTAAAGTTAAGAGTCTGTTTTTTTATTTGACTCTCTCTCTCTTTTTTTCCCTTTGTTCATTTGTTTTGTTTTTTAAATTCTACAGCTGAGTGAAATCATGTAGTATTTGTCTTTCTCTGACTTATTTTGCTTAGCATTATACTCTCTAGATCCATCCATGTTGTTGCAAATGACAAGATTTTGTTCTTTTTTATGGCAGAATAATATTCCATTGTAGATATATATACCACATTCTTTATCCATTCATCTATTGATGGACACTTGGCCTGCTTTCATAGTTTGGCTATTGTAAATAATGCAGTAACCATAAGGGTGCGTGTATCCTTTTGAATTAGCATTTTTGTATTCTTTGGGTCAATACCCAGTAGAATGATTATTGGACTATATGGTAACTCTATTTTTAATTTTTTGAGGAACCTCCTGTCTTCCACAGTGGCCACACAATTTGCATTCCTACCAACAATGCAACGGGGTTCCACTTTGTCCATATCCTTGCCAGCACTTGTTTCTTGAGTTTTTGACTTTAGCCATTCTGACAGGTGTAAGGTGATATCTCATTGTGGTTTTGATTTGCATTTCCCTGATAATAAATGATGTTGAGCATCTTTTCATGTGTCTGTTGGCCATCTGTATGTCTTTGGAGAAATGTCTGTTTATGTGTTCTGCCTATTTTTTTATTGGATTATTTGGGATTTTTTGGTGTTGAGTTGTATAATTTCTTACTATTTTTTGGGTATTAACCCTTTGTTGGATGTGTCATTTGCAAGTATGTTCTCCCATTCAGTAGATTGTCTTTCAGTTTTGTCGATTATTTCCTTTGTTGGGCAGAAGCTTCTTATTTTGTGTAGTCCTAATCATTTTTTTAAATTTTGATTTTAATTTTTAAATTTACATCCAAAATAGTTGCATATAGTGCAACAATGATTTCAGGAGTGGATTCCTTGATGCCCTTTACCCATTTAGCCCATTCCCCCCTCCCACAATCCCTCCAGTAACCCTCTGTTCTCCATATTTAAGAGTCTCTTATGTTTTGTCTCCCTCCCTGCTTTTATATTATTTTTTCTTCCCTTCCCTTGTGTTCATCTGTTCTGTGTCTTAAAGTCCTCATATGAGTGAAGTCATAATCATTTTTTTTTTTTTTGCTTTTGTTTCCCTTACCTCAGGAGATATATCTAGAAAGGTGTTGCTATGACCAATGTCAGAGAAATTATTGCCTCTCCTCTCTTCTAGGGTTTTTATAGTTTTAGGTCTCACATTTAGGTGAGACCTAATCCATTTTGTTTATTTTTGTGTATGGTGTAAGAAAGTGGTCCAGGATCATTCTTTTGCATATAGCTGTCCAGTTTCCCCATACCATTTGTTGAAGAGACTACCAATTCATTTTTGTGGACCCCAGAGTAATGAATAGCACATTACACACTCTGGTTACTTGGTAAATGTTTGCTGAGCGAATGAAGAATGAATAAACAAATGAGAATAGAAAGGATAATATAGCACTGACCCTCAAAGCAACACTAATCCACCTTTCGACAGTAATACCTTCTATCACTTCGTACTGTAATAATCTGTTTTTATTACCACTCCCGTCAGAGAGTGACTTTCTGAAGGGCAGGGACAATGTTTTTCATCCATATGTTTATACCCAGCGCTTGTAATTTAGCAGGCATTCAGAGAACGTTTGCTGAATAAATGAATGACAAAATTTTATATTAAGGGTGAGGAGTCTTAGTCTAAGAAAACAGAGATGTTTTCTTTTTATTTCATTTTTATCACAATAGAGCTTTAGAGGAAAGCCACGGGTACATAGTTTGGGGGCTTCTAACCCATGTAGAATCAGAGTCTGATTAGGAAATATACTTTGCAAGGGCACCACCTATACCATTTGGAGGAAAATATGAAATAAGACGATGTCTACTGAGGGCTCTCCCCAGAGCTGATTTTTACTCTGCTATTTCCCTGGGGACCTCTGGCTCAGTTTGCTCTGTTCCTAGCACAGATTTTGGCCTCAGCCCTGACAGCAGCTTGGAGGCAGATAGGAACATTGTTTCATGAAGTAATTTAGATACGATTTAAAAAAAAAACCCATCTTGGCACAAACCTTGCAAGAGCTTGGATTTAACCTGTTGTTATGACATTGCAAGGAATAATAAGTAAGCTGCAAACTGGAAAACTGCAGAAGCTTGGGAAGAAAGAACTTAGATTGCAATTTGCACACAAGCCGCTCAACATAAAATAAAAGGCTGCTCAAAAGAATAAAGTACTCTAGTTAGTTTAGAGTGCTCATTTCCGCATATAATCACAGAGAAAGCTCTTGAAGAATTCCCTCTCTGCTTTAATTTCCAGAAAGGATAGATACTTGGAATTTCACAATGATAAATAAAGCCTATAGCCAGGGATGGTTGGAATTGATATTAGGCCAGAGATTTGAGGGTCCGATTTTGGTTTATATTCCAAGGCCCCTTTAGAGCTCCCACATCTGATTAGGCCTCAGAGATCCACTTCATTACCTAGCTCCGGAAGGATGCGGAAGTGGGGCTGTCTGCCGATCCAACCATAGAAGGAGAGCTAGAGCTTCAAGAGATGAGAGATACGGGGTCCATCTTTGTTGTAATACAGAGGAGGGGCAAATCATTCAACTTCTCTAAGCCCAATTTCTTCATCTGTAAATGGTGATCGAATGAGGAAAAGCATGTAAAGCAGGGCCAGGCACACTGCATATGCCCTGAGGCCGTAGTTAGGAGAGCTCAGGCTCAGAAAGGGGAAGTCACCAACTCCAGATCTCAAGCACACTCATATCCACTTTCTAATCCGACATTGTTTCTATGTTTGTTTGTTTGTTTTTACATAACTTAGTGAGGTGACATTCACATTACAGTGAATTAACCATTTTAATGGAACAATTCAGTGGCTTTTTATACATTCACAATGTTGTGCAGCCAACCACCTCTGGTCTAGTTCCAAAACATTTCCATCACACCAAAGTAAAACCTGTACCCATAAAGCAGTCTCTCCGTTTCTCTTTTTTTCCCAGCCCCTGGCAATCACTAATCTGAGTTATGGCTATGGAATTACCTATTCTGGGTGTTTCATGTAAATGTAGTTATTCATTATGTGACCTTTTGTGTCTGGCTTCTTTTACTGAGCCTAATGTTTTAGAGGAAGCTTTAAAAAAAAATCTAGCAATCTGTTTTTTTTTTTTATTTTAAGGTAAAATTTGCATTCAATAAAAAGCACAGATTTTAAGTATAGAGTTTAAAGAGTCTTAACAAATGTAAATACTTATAAATCAAAATGTAGAACATTTCTTTCACCCCCTAAATTTCTCTTTTTAAAATGAATTTAATTCTATGTATTTTATGTTTTTGTTGCTATTGTAAATTTTTAATTGCTTGTTGTCAGTATTTAGAAATATTAATTATTTTTATATATCAACCTGATATCCTGTCACCATGGTAAATTATTTCTTTGTTCTAGTAGTTTTTTTTTTAATAGATTCCTTAAAATTCCCTAGTTAGACAATCATGGCTTCTGTAAATAAAAGACAATTTGACTTCTTTTTCCAATTTGCAGAACTTTTACTTCTTTTTCTTGCCTTATTGCTCTGGCTAGGACCATCAGTGCGTGAGACTGGAAGCAGGAACGTGGACACCTTGCCAAAATAAGTCTGGGAATGAAGCCCAAGGGGTTTGCCATGCTAGTGGCATGAGAGAGGCAAAAGGAAATAGAAAAGGAGACAGAAGTGGAGGGCTGCAGAGTCAGAAATGCCCCCTGATGACTCTCATCAGCACAGACAGAAGACAAACCCTTGCCATGAAGTATCCTCAAGTCCCTAATCTTGTCTTTTTGGATCTACAACGGACCAAGGCAGGACCTAGATTAGTGGATTCCTGCAAGGTTTTTTGAGCAGTTTTTAGGTACTTAGTCTCTGCTTCCCACATGTGTTGTTTCTAATTATAAAATCATCATGGACACAATTTAGGAACATTTGCTGCCCAGGAATTATGATTTATACCATGTGGTATGTGTTGCAGCTGAGTTTCATAAACTGACTTACCAATGTGATAGAATCAAATGCACTCAAAGACTGGCAATTTTTACTGAGCTGGAGGTTATCCAGTTTTTTCACTCATAGGATTTTATTTTCCTCAGGCTTTAAGACATCCTCCAAAAGTTGAAAGTTTACCTGGACTTTTCATGTGCATAATTCATTTTTGTTCCTCGTAGAGACCCAAGTAAGCAAATCCAAGGGCATTTTCTTTTCTAGCTGAGGAAATGGAGGCTCAGAAAGACAAATGACTTACCCAAGATCACACACAGCACAAATAGCAAGGCTGGGACCAGAACCTAAGTTCACTCTCCAAACCTATGTATTTTCTTTGACCTGCTTTTGTTCCCTTACAGAGATAATGCAGAAACCCAGGCCCTGCATCCAGATTTACGAAAGACTGGGAGTTTGGGATTGGATAGGTTTCCAAACAAAATGTAGGGGACTGTTACTCTAATGATCAATGTGTTAATACTGCATAACATTAACCATACTTTTCAATTGACTAGTACAAATGGGTAAGACTCAGTCAAAATTTTCACCTCAGCAAAAGAGAAGCTGGAAGGTGTTTATGAATTTTTTTGCTCAGGATTATTTCCAAACTATAAAAGAAGAGATTAGGGAAGTTTCAAGTCAGAAGAGAGATAAGACTAAGTAATCGATGGTATGAAAAGTGACCTTGAGAAAAGATGGCTGATTGGGTGACAGGAGTCTGATTAAGTCTTCATAGACTGAAGTTCTAAGACATCTTTTTGGGGATGGAAACTATCTATACTGAATGGTCAGAATATGAAATCATGTGCAGTTTCTCAACTATAACCTGCTTTTCTGCCCCCACAACTTTTCCTCGTGTTTTTCTCTCTTCCTAGATTTCCTTTTCTTCTGTTAACCAGTGATGAACTCCCACTCATCCATCAAGCCCCAGGTAAGATCACATGTTCAAGGAAGGCCCCAGTGGGTCCCGAAGAATTCTCTGCTCCTCTTCTTTATGAGATTTCCCTCTACCTTGACCATATTTCTAAGAAGTGAAGTACAATAATATCCAAGTGTATTTAAATTATTTCTCCATATCTAACCACTTAAATCTACAGTTCTTGAGATAGGAGACTGTGTCGTCTTTATCTGTTTACTGCAGGACCTGCATAAATGCTAACACAGTAGACTGTCAAAGGCTTTCTCATCAAACAGTGAAAAAAACTTGCAACACTGAAAAATTCTTTTATTAAACATACCTTATATAGCTAAAAAACTCATACACATTTGCATATTGTCTCTAGGTTAGATGCCCTATGAAAAAGAAATAAATGTCAGCATTTAATGAGATTTCTCTGCTTACAATCATGCTGTGGGAAGAGAACATTGCCACTGCTTACAGAATTTATTGACATCCAAGATTACATGTTGCTTTTGGAATGCACACCATGAAACAGGAAGAGAATGGCTAGGAAAATGTGAAAATGTGGACATGTTGGTAAAAAAAAAATCTTAAAATTATATTTGAGTATATTTTTATTCAAGTTAACTATCATAAATCACATAACTAAGTTACACATTCATCTAGAGGACAACCTAGATCCAGATATAAATCTCGAGACCTATTTGCTCTGTGAGCTCCTGAGCTTTTTTGAACCTTGTGTGTCTGTTAAATGGAGGCAATGTATATTTTTGGAAAATGTAAACTATTTGTCATTAAAATTTTTTGATGTAAAGAGGCTAATTACCCCTAAACCCAGAGCTTCAACCCTTTTCCAATTAAAAGTCCAATGGAATTATTTTTAGGATTTGGTGAGATATTTTCAAGTTCATCTAGAAAAATATCAGGGTAGCGTGAGTCAAGAACACCTTGGAAAAGAGGAATGATGAAGGCCTGCTACTACAGATACATGAAAGCATGTTAGAAAGTTGCAAAGTAATTTAAAAATTGTTGGTACAGGGATAGGGCCAGACAGATGGATAGTATACTAGATTTTAGTAAGTGATAAAAATGAGATTTCAAATTAGGAATAAGAGCAGAGATTATTTAGTGAATGGATTGGCACAATTGGCTTGTCATCTGGAAAAATGGTAGCTAGTGCTATGTGTTAGGCATAGCTCTCCATATTTTATACCAATTAACATTTTTAATTTTCACAGGAATTCCATAAGTAGATACTATTATTATCACTATTTTACAGATGAGGAAATTGAGATACAGACAAGCTAAGTAGTTCATCCAAGATCATACAATTAGTCAGAAGTAGAGCTGGAATTGGAACCCAGGCAGTCTAGACTCTGGGTTCATTGCTTTTAACCATTATGTTTTACTTTCTCACAGCCTCATGACTTGCACCCAAATACATTTCAAACAGATTGAAGTTTTTAAAGTACATTTAAAACCAAAATATAAAAAAAATCTTTCTATAATTTTGGGATATGTAAGGTGTTTTTAATGACATTAAAATCAGAAATTATAAAAGAAAAAAAGATTTGACTGTATAAAAATTAAAAATATTTTAGCAAAACCAAACCAATCCAACAAAATACAAAATATTACAAATTAAACTAGATCAACCAAGGAACAACAGAGAAAATCCACAGAAAACACTGTCAGATGACACACTGGCACACATGTAAGCAATGTGGTTAAATATTAATAGATCAATGAATAAAGAAGGAGTTCAGTAGAGGATTTGTGAATTAACTCCTGGTATATTCGTGCACCGTAGAAAAATCACTGTTTTTGGAGACAGTAGTGTAGCTTGTCATTCATTGCATGGAAATATGCCTGTGATACATTAGTTAATGAATAGAAAATTAAAAACTTACACTATGACTCTATTTTGTGTGTCGGGGGGGAAAGCATGTGGGTGCTTGCATGAGTGTGTGTGTGTGTGTGTGTGTGTGTGTGTGTGTGTGTGTGTGTGTAGGAAAAAGCCTGAAGTGGTTATATCTCAAAAATATCTCAGGGTGGTGTGCTTATGGATGATTTTTACTTTCCTTTTTTTTTTCACTTTTATTGATTGTCAAAATTCCTTACAATATACATGTATTTCTTCAACTTTGAAGTGGACTAAGCCTTGAATTACACTTTTCCATAAAGTTAGAAGAGGAATATTCTAAGAACATGATAAATTTATGTATTCCTAGGTGACAGTAGTTCTATGATGTTTTGAGGGAAAGCTTTAGAATGGTTTAGAGAGACAGGCTTATAGTGAAAAGCCAGTGACACCATATAAGTTATTAATTTCTACATTTCAATTTCAGTGTGCTCTGAGAACATGACCTATATATACAATTTCTACTTTTGAGAATTTATCTTGCCTTTATTTTTGTAGCCAAATATATGACATACATATGTAAATGTTCCTTAAGGTCTTTTAATGAAGGTATATTCTCTTTTCTTCCCCTGAAATCACTATGTATATATTAACTTATTAACTTTGTTATTCAGATTGTCTATATCTTTCGTTGGTTTTTATCTACTTGAATGGCCAAAGTTGGGTTGGTATTTTAGTCTCTAATAGTTGTGTTTCTGAATATTTTACCTAGTATTTCTAATTTATATGCATTTTTATTCTTGAAATCTCTGTGTACTGTGCTTTTTGTCAATATGCAAGGATATTCCCAATCCTGTTTAATACTACTTGCTGCATATTCTCTTTTGTCTGAAATTTTTATTGTGAGTCCTAATTCCTATTTGATTGGACTTGCTAAAACATAAGAATGCTTTCCCTTTCTTTGTATGTTTGATCTTTTAAAATAATTTAATACTTTGGATTTATAGGTGTCTCTTCCAGTTATGTTTTGATTTCTGACCATTTATATTTACTGTCACAGTTGATACATTTGGTCTCATTTCTATGATCGTCTTTCTATTATGCTTCCATACTGATTTATTTTATTAGAATTTTATTCTCCAGAGTGGGATGTATATGTCCCAGCTGGTGTATAAGATCATTCATTGGAAAGTCAGAAGAAAATATTTTTTTATTTAAAAATAAGAAAGATATTAAGCTTTACTAATATTTAATATGCTTTGATACCGGTATTTTGCTCAGGTCCACATGTAAGGCAGACCCACTCTGTTTATTCACAGTGAGTGAGGTAGAAGAGAGTGATTTCTAGAGTCAGGGTGAATGATGGTGACACTTTTACATTATGCTCAGTTTTCTTGACTCACTGGAATTTAAGTGTGCTCAGGTAAGTGGTTTTAAAGGTTATTTCTTTTACTTTTATCTATGCTAATTCACAAAATTGGCAAGAATCTCAAAAATAATTCCTGAAAAAAAAAAAAAAAAGGCAGGTTAAAAGTAACGTCCATTGTGCGAACACAAACACAAGAGAACAATAATAACAACTCTCTCCCTTCCACCACCACCACTACCCCCCAAAAAAGTAGACTAGGTAATACTTTCCCTTTTCCTGGCAGGAATTCACCATCAGCCACATTATGAGGTAATAGAGAACGTTTTCAAAACGGATGTTTGGAAATGTTTCCTGGTGTTTCCATTGCTATCTGATACATTGCTGAAATCAATATAAATGTTACACTTATAAAAAAATAGTCTCTCATATCAACATACTTTAAAAACTTGAAATAGAATTTTTATCCTATTTAAAAGTTTTAGATAATTTTAAAACCATTTGTTGAAGAATAAAAATATAAGACATACTGGTACCTTTTCAAGAACAATTGAAAGTGGAAATTTACTACCACAGTTCAACAATAACAATTACATAATTGGTAGAGGGGGAAATAGAACACAAGTGTCTTGATTTTTAAGTGTAGTGAATGACATGTTTCTTTGCCTTGAGTTTGTCTAATCTCCTTGAAAGATCTTATTTAGTTATTAGTCATGAAAACCAAGTTTGAAATAAAAACGGACCCAGAATTGCACCTTTGAATTGCCACATTGCAAGATATGGAACCAAGATTTTCAAAAACATTGGAAGCAAATTTAATCATTCTTCTCTCAATAAAAGTTATTATTTTAGTGAAACCAAAAAGTTGTTTGTATTATTAGTAGAATTTGTTTTAAATTAATGTTAATTTCAGGTTATATCTCATGCTTTTCATGATTCTGTTACTGTATGTTCTATAATGAATGTACATATACATGTACATACAATGGTACATGTATTTATATATAATTTATTAATAATTCTGGGGTGCCTGGATGGCTCAGTTGGTTAAGCATCTGACTCTTGACTGCAACTTAGGTCATGATCTCATGGTTTGTGCTCTTTCTCTCTCTCTCTCTCTCTCTCTCTCTCTCTCACAATAAACAAACTTCTCTGGAGAGATAAACAAATAAACAAATAAATCACAATAAACAAATAAAATCTCTGGAGCAGAGATATATTGCTCGAAGTCTCACTGATAAAAATAAGAAGGACAGTTTTTAAATTTGGCTTATATATTTTTCCTTTAATTAAAAAAATTTGAATGTATTTTCTCTAATTATTGATGTTGAGAATTAAACTATGTTTATTTCCATTGCATAAGAAAGTTAACATACTTGCATATATTTTTTCCCTCATGTCCTAATTTTTATTGAAAATAAGTTTTGATTTTGACCCAAATTAGTATTTTCATCATGTAGCTTCCTTTCTGAGAATTATTATTAATGTCTATATTAGGTTTTAAAACCATATTTATAATTATTTAAACAACTTTAATTATATCACTGAAGCTTTTCTACCACAACTTCCACATTCTTGAATTGTAAAAATTTTGGTTTATGTCTTGATTAAATCACTAATTGGTTTTTTTTTTTTTAGCTTCATATACAGACTCAATTGTTTAGTTATAGAATTCTTTGTCACAATATTTTCCCCTCAAAATGCTGTAGACAGCACTCCGTTGTTTCTGGAAATTTGCAATACAAAGATGTCTGTTTTATCTCTACTGTATTTTTTAATGTTATTTTTTTTTCTTCATTTTGATTTCTGTGATTCTTCTACTGGTTTCTCCTGGACTCACTCCCATGGCTATTGTCTTTATCTTTTCACCTGGCACTAGAGGGTCTAAGATAGCCTCAGATGGTTTCATGCAGTCTGAGGCCTTGGTATTGGCTGTTACAGGGGTCTTTCTCCAACCTCTCTCTCTAATGACCCAGGCCACATTACATGGTGATGAGGATGTCCCAATAGGTGAAGACAGAGCTCAAGGCCTAGGCTCTAGAACTTGCCCACGTTACTTCTGACACTTCCTGTTAGTCTAGACAAGTCACAAGGCCAGCCAGATTCTATCCACCTCTGGATAGAGGGTGTGGCATTGTGATTGATAATGAGAAATATACATTTGATCTTTATCCCTGTTCTGAAGCTAAAACCTGTGGAATCTCCATAGTGACATATCTTTTGGATGCTAATGAGAAGGTGGTGGCTGGGGGCTTCTGAATAGACTCAAGGGAATCAACCACATGATTAGGGGGTTGGAACTTTCAGGCCTACCTTCCAATCCCTGGGGAGAGGAGAGGGGCTAGTGCTTGACTTAATCAGTGATGGCCCATGACTTAATCCTACCTACATAGTGAAGCCTCTATACAAATCCTAACTGAAGGGGTTTGGAGAAGTTCACTTTGCCAAACACATGGAGGTACTGGGAGGGTGGCATGCCAGAGAGAGCGTGGAAGCTCATGTCCCTTTCCCAACACCTTGCCCTGTGCGTCTCTTACACCTAACTGTTCCTGTGTCGTATTCTTTTATAATAAACTGATAATGTGGTTCGTAAATTGTTTTCCTGAGTTCTATGAGCCATTCTAACAAATTGTTGAACCAAAGGAGGGATTCATGGGACCCCCAATTTATTGCCAGTCGGTGAGAAGCACAGATAAAAACCTGAACTTGTGATTGGCATCTGAAGTGGGGGTAGTCTTGTGGAACTGAGCCCTTAACCTGTGGGATCTGATGTGAACTCCAGGTAGCTAGAATACCCAGCTGTCCACAGAGAATTGAAGAATTGCTTAGTATGGAAAAATACTCACACATCTGTTGTCAGAAGTGAAGTATTAGTATTAGTGTGAGCATAGTAGAGTATGGAAAAACAGAGTTTTCCTTTAGTTGGTAAAGACAGTATAGAGAAGAAGTGGAATTTTTCCTTTCCCAATGATGCAGGCTAGGTCCAAGGAATTAGAGGGGATTCCACAGTTTTAGCCAAGAGGGTCCTTGGCTTTGTGCAGCCTAGAAATCAAATGCAAGTGTAAGGAAAGCGAGAACAGAGTTTATTGAAGACCTAGTGAGAGTGCGGAATGTCTGGGAGACTGGGAAAAGAAAGAAGAGTGAATCTTGTCTTTACCTGGGTTCTGGGGTTGTATTGGGACTTGTGCTCTGGTGTACAAGTCTCCTCAGGTGTCCAGGAGCAAAGGTGAGTATTTAGGTGTCTTCTGTAAGCCACTTGTGCCCTAGAGCCAGGGGTCTTGGTGAGTTAGTGGCCCGGAAAATACACATGATAACTCCTCCTTGTCACTCATTAGATGTTGTCTATTGTGCTAGAAGGCTCCAAGGAAATCAACTCCTTGGCCTTTACAAGGAGGACAAACATTATCTGTACTATAAGGTGTGGGTAAGGCAGGGATGCAGATCCTAACAAGAATGGAAGCAGGAAAAGGAGCAAAAAAGCAGTCCTTTATGGAGTTTCTTTAGTTTCCCTATCTCACCAAGGCATTGCAGTCACATTGCAACAGGGCATGGATGCTGGGAAAGTAGGAATTTGCAGCCATTAAACAATTTGCATGAATTAAACTCCAACATTCTTAACAATAGAAGTTTATTCCCTACCCTCCTCCACCCCTTGATGATCCAGAGTCCCAGTTTTCTTCCATTCCTGAGGACCTTTCTGCCAAAGCAGGCAGATTTGACAGAGAAGACATACTGGTTTCTCAAAAGCCTTAGTCGAACTTCACTTTTACTCATATTCCTTTGGCAAGAACTGTTCTTATGGCTCTACCGTAATGTGAAGTGGAAGGTATCTTCAAAGAATAACAATGGAAGGGAGACCATGAATCTTTGGACAGTCAGTCATCTATGCCACATCCAACAGTTGTTTTGTATTGTGTTGTTTTGTTTTTACTTCCACTCCTGACTCTGTTATCAGAGACTCATTCAGAAGCCCTCCAGAGTCTTTCTGAGAAACAAATTAGTATATTTGTGTTATTTCTTAGAGTACATGTTTCAAAAGAAGCATTTTATGTCTTCAAGGTGATTTTCTTATTCGTACGTGCAGCTTCTTTTCAGGACCTAGGACCAACCCGCTGTTTGGCATGGCCTCCTACTTGACGTGGCCTTTTGCTTCTGTTGTGAGCAGTTTCTTCTTGAGATGGGTCCCGGCTTAAGGAGAAAGGCTAGCAGCAGAACTAGCATTTTGATGGTTGGGTTTTCCCATCCCAAGATCTCTTTTCATCCCTGCAAATTACTCTTCTAGGGATTGTCTTGGTCCCTCTACTTCCTTTCTACTCCTTCTCTATCATAGGGACAATCATGAATAGAGCCTAAATGGTGCCTTGGGTTCATTACCATTAGCCTATATGAAATATACATCCCCTAACGTGTTGGGCATATGTATGGCATCCTTCCTATTTTCCAACGCTGATGCTGGTTTTTCCCTAATTTTATATCCGTTGGTCATCCCATTTGACTGAGGGTGGAGGGCTGAGTGTTGGATGCCTGCACTTACATCACCATCAGATGCGGAGGAATTACACAGTCTTACACTGAAATGCTTGTGGAAATTATATGGCGTGTGATATCAGTTTCTTTAAAACACCTTGTAAACTTTTACTCTTGCAGAACTATCATAAATCTGTTTAATTCAACAGTTTACACTAAGTATTCCAGTATTCCACTTCGAAATAAGGCATGTTTCTGCTTGATTGAAACTTTGCACTGTTGGAAGTTGTTAAGAATACCGTTTGTTGCAGCCAAACTTCTCCATATCTGATAAGCAAAAATCGTGATAGATAACTCAGTGTATTTGTTCAGTGGGGAGTTGCTGAGACCGCACAGCTGTGCCAGAAGTGGTGCTCAGCACTGGGCTGCAGGCATCAGGAATGGCGCTTCTGCCCTCATGCTGCTCACAGTTGTTGAGGAGCAGACAGTAATTGAATCAGTGGGATGATGTTTTGGAATATGAACCTCTCCCCCCTTGCACGTGACCTTTCCTTGGCGGCTTTCACGCTGACTCTGGGGAAACAGGACTGAAAGGGTAAGAAACAGAGAGGTTTTCTTTTCTTGTTGTTTTTTTTTTTAACCTTCAGCACAGGCTTTCTTTTTCTTGGTTTTCTTTTTCTTGTTTTTGTTTTTTTTTTTTTTAACCTTCAGCACAGGCTTTTGAGACACAAAGGGCAGGCTGGAGGGAAGCAGGGTGTGAACTTTTATGCCAACACAGGAAATCTGAGAAGAATTGTCTCACTTGTGGTTTCGGCGTGGTTTGGGAGGAGGAGGAGAAGTGACCTTGTGCAGCTGGGGCGTGTGAGGTGGAGGGGCAGACCTGGGTGTCCATGTGGTGGGGTGGCAGGGTCCACACAGTGGTCCTCTACAGCTTCTTCAGCGCAGGATCTCGCTGAGGTGCAAGAAGTGCTCTGTGCCATCTTTTCCATGGCTTGGGACAATTATAAACCCTCCTCAAAAAAAGAAAAGAAAAGAAAAGAAAAGAAAAGAAAAGAAAAGAAAAGAAAAGAAAAGAAAAGAAAAGAAAAGAAAAGAAAAGACAAGACAAAAAGAAAAGAAAAGACAAAAAGAAAAGAAGATGCTGAGCACCACGACACCCAAAGAAGTAGCTGATGATAGAGAGGAGGAAGCCTCTGGGTTGGTTTTATGGCAGTAATGGGCAAGGGCAAAACCCACTCCCTTTCACTGATACCTATAATGTGAGATTCTGAAAGAGATTTCTATGGAGATCGCTGCTGAGCAAAGAGAAAAGGGGATGGTGCCGAGAAGGGTCAGCAGGATGGGGCTTCACTAGGATGTCAGTTCAACACCCTCAACCCATGTCCTTCCGGGTCAGGTGTCTGATAACATGGGTGGCGTGAAGGTGGATTGTGGGGTTTTAATAACATAGATTTTGAACTCAGTGTGAAAACACCATCCAGCAAGACTGCCAAATGTATTTATATGAAAAAATTTTTGAAGGCATATGAACCACATCATGTGGAACCGTATGTTCAATAAAGACCACCATAATTAAAAAAAAATACATAAAATCATGATCATCCTGGAAAACCCTAATCTCCAAGCACAGAGTAGGGAGTAGATTATGAACAGCCTAAAATGAAGCATGAAATATCTATTACATATGTAATATATAAATGTATTTATTCCTATAGGAAAATTATCATGGTTTGTAGGATTATGGAAGAGTTTTCTTTCTCATTTTTCAAGTTTCAAATAATGAACGTGTATTTTATAATCAGAGAAATTGTGATTATGATTCTTCTGAAAATAGGAAATTGGGACTCTTCTCACAAAGATTTTTTTCCATATATTTTTCACTATAAATTATCTTCGTGTGTCTATCAAAATAACAATTAATATGGAAACTTGAAATTAAGATTGTGTTAAAAATTATTTTGATAAGTTTTGTTTTAAGGGGGAGATTGTTTTGTTTTGTCCAGCATCTTTTGAAGCTATAACTGTACCATAAAAATTTGGCATTTTCAGCATAACTAATAACTTCTAAATACTGTTGCTTTGAGAAGAGAAAGAAATGTGGTTCTTTGTTCTTGAAACCAAAGACAAAGGATCATATGGCCCCGTTTCCTCTAACTTACTTCATTGGGTTTGACTTATTTTGACATCAATTCCATGTCCTGTTTCCGTAATCTGCTTGACATTGATCTCAACATTTCATTAGGAATTCATGGTGGAGAGAAATTACTCTGAACATTTGTACCTTGTTCTTACAGTAAATGAAGTGTCATTTACATTTTATATCTTTTCCTGCTAACCTGTAACCCTGGAAGACTTTGGTACTTTTCCATTATTAGCTCAAAGATATTTATTATCATTTCCTCTCTTGATTTATGCTGAGGCCTCAGTGATTGAGCCGTGATTCTCAGGGTCATTATATAAAATTGCGTAAGTGATCCATGAGCAAAAAAACTCTTTAAGTTTCTTGACAGCAAACTGAAGGAGGAGTTGGTTTCCTAAGTTTTCCTTTTATAAAAGGGCTGTGTTATTATAATGGCACAGTTTTAGCTACTGTGGTTTGATCTTCTGGGTGTGAAAAGGTACAAATTTAAATTCTAGAAATGACATTTTATAGCAGAAAGAGCACCAGCTTTAGAAATGACAGACCTGAGTTCTCATTTAGCACTCAGATAATTACTTGCCGTGTGTTCTTAGACAAGTTACTAAGTTCTCTGAGCCTCTATTTTCTCATCTTAAACTGAGAATCAAAAAACAAAACAAAATTATCGGGATTATTACGAGGGTGAGAGAGTGCCTTATTGGTAGTAAATGCTCAATAAATGATGGTAACAATGTGTTCGTATCTTTGCTTTCCGCTCTGTCAATTTCTGTATTGGTGGAACGGCTGGCACATACTGAACGACTTACCAACTGTGGCTCTGAACTTGGGCATTTAGAAAGGCATGGTTTGGAATGTAGGAGGTTATCTGTCTAGTGGCTTTGAAAACTCATTTGAGAGTGCTCAGTCCCACATTTGCAGTGACGAGATCAAACAGCCACCATCAGCGACATTGTGACTACTCTGAAATACACCCCCAAATCAGAAGGTTGCCTAATCATCTTAACTGTGAAGCTCACTTTATGTATTTATGTACTTATTTCAATACCTGTTCATTGAGCACCTACCAAGTACCTGGATACAGAGTAAAAAGGACAGACAGGGCCCCTGGTTGTATGGAAATGTCTTTTGAGGCTGGAGAGAGTTAAGAAGAAAACCGGATGAGTGAATAAATAAAATAACAGGAGCTTGTTGGAAATGTTGGGGACTCGGTCAGAGAGTAACAGAAGACGTATTGAGATAGAGGGGTCCTACTCCTGGAAGGCCTCAGGCTACGGCTGACATTCAAGCTTCAAAGAGAAGCAGCAACTTCTGCAGAGAATGGGGCCAAGACCAGTCCAAGAAGCCAGAAAAGCATGTGCAAAGCCCTAAGTCTGGGAACACGGAGCATTTGATGAATATCCAGGTTGTTGTCAGGGCACGGCAAGTTTTTCTTCTATCATTCCACTTGTTGAATGAGAATTGATGAAGTGGAACTTATAACCTGAGACCCTTGTTAGTCAGGTATTAAAATATTCTGGAATAAAATAGTCCAGAAGATTATAGATAGGCAGGCATCATTTCTAGTAAGATAGATTTACAGGCCACGAAATAAAAGCTATCCAGCCCTCTTGTTTGTTTTTATAAATAACAATAATGATATAATAATAATACCACTATTACTCTATTGTACACTTATAATTCACGGAAAGCCAACTAAATATTAGAATGTTGCTATTTCTTGGTTTGCAAAAACTTTTTAAAGTACTCATGTTGATTTCCCACTCTGGTAGATGAGGATTTACCCCTATCCACAGTGCGCATTTCCCCACTTTCAAAATAATTATGTGACCGTATAAAGATGATTCATAGCTGGGCACGCAGTATTGCACGATTCCTTTTCTCGCACAATATTTCATTGTCCTTGGAGTTAATCTTGTTTTTGTCCTTTGCTTAGGTTTGTATGTTCTCTTCAGTTCATCCCCAAATTTACTCCCAGTTGTGTAAAATCAAAAACATATTAGATAGTTTATTAATTTCATCTCCTTGAAGAACTTTCTTCTGTATTCTTTTAACCTGCTCCCACCTGAGATGGTGTGGTGAACATGGAGATGTGTTGCCCAGAAGCCCTTTCAAGGGCGGGATCTTTTTTTGGTCCAGCTGCTGTCAGCTCCCTCGTCTTCTGCCTCCCCTGCAGAGAGCTGGCCCTCCCAAGGGCATGGCCTTCCCAAGGTGGCCTGTATCCAAAGATCGATATGGAGAGGGAATAAAAGGCACTTCAGCCCACTGTGGGATAACTTCAACGTGCTGTAATACTCCACAGCTTCCCGAGGGGGTGGCCAAGGTATTATTTTATCTGCATCACAATGCAGTTCTTCATTCTGCTCAGTCTTGCCTCTGCCTTGTCCTCTTGTCCTCTTGTCCTCTCCTTTCTTCCTATAATCTGAGAAGTATTGATCGCTAATAAATATTCCGCATGCGAAACCCTTCAGTGCCTGCTTCTCAAACTAGTTACTTTCTAGGGAGAGTTTTCTTGCAATGTCCCTTCACTATCATCCTGGAGATTCCCTTTGATACATGTTAGATTCTCTATTTTTAGGATCTCAAGCCTTCTTCTCTTTGCTTTACTCTCTAGTAGTTTCCCAAGAAGAGTTACAAGGAAATTATCTTTTTAAAACCTGTGTGTCTGAACATTTATTCCTGTCACATATAGCTGATAGCTTAGTTGGGCATAGTCTTCAGGGTAGGAAATAATTTTCCTCAGAATTCTGAAGGCATTGTTCAATTTCCTTTTGGTTCCACGTTTTGTGTTAGGAAGTATGATGCCAGTACGACTCTTAAACCTTTACATGAAAGCTGTGTTTCTTCTTTGCAAATCTGTAGGATCCTCTTTGTTCCCATTGTTTTGAAATTACATCTTTCTCCAGTTTAGGATTCTGGTAGCTTATTACTACTCATCCAGTTACTTTCCACCTTCCCAAATTTTCTTTCTCTTAGCTCCTCTGTTTTCTTTGTCCTTCTATATACTTTAAAGCAAACAGACGGGTAGACAGACAAACAAACAATAATAACACATTATAGTGCCTTTTGGGAAGGAGGGAGCAAGGGGTTAAGTATGTATGTTTAGCCCCACATTTTTAAGCAGAGATTGAATTGGATGTTTTCGAGGAAACGTTTATCTGGGGAAGCTGCTATATCTTTCTTTCCTCTCCTCCTCCCTTTTGAGTTTTTTTTATTCTTTCCCATAAGCACTAACTGCATAACTATGCCAAATGAGAAGTTGTGTCTATAAAAGTCATTGTTTTGGTGCCTTTGATTCTACATATCCATGGCTAGGATATAGAGATAGCTCCGCTCTCTTCTGATTCCAGTCCTGTGTAGACTGTGCTAAGAGCCAACAAACTGCTGTTGACAAGGAGGAAAAGTCATATTTATGCATTCTAGTTAAGTTGGTCACCTGTGAATTTCCGTAAGACTCAACCTAAGGAATGTCCATTTTCAATAAATGCAGAGGGCTGCAGGTTTCTTGAGGAAATTGAATTAGTGAAATAGATCCTTAAGTCCACTACTGAAAACTCTTACCCACAAGTACTTTTTTGGTGGGAGTGACTGACACGGTGCAAACAGAACCCCTCGGCTGAAATTAATGAATAATTAGTTGAGAGACAAGAGAGAGAAAATGGGTCCCAATAAATCAGTTCCCTAATTCTTTACAACCTTTAGAATTAGATATGCTCTAAATATGAGATGCAACTATTTACCATTATGTGCTAAATAATATAAACTCCTAGAACATAATTTTTATGGTCATTAGTTGAGAAAGTGAGAAAATTGGAAGCTCTTAACTTCTTGTTCTATCTGTTCTAGTGAAAGAGCACTAGCAGAACAGATATCCCAACCCCACTTAAAAAAAAATTCAGCCACTATATTTAATATCTTTGTGACTTTGGGTAAGTTACTTTGGGTAACTTTGGGTTACTTTGGGTAAGTACTTTGGGTACTTTGGGTAAGATATACATTCTGTATTTGTAATTTGGAGAAAATATTAATTTCTTCATAGGGTTGTTGTTAATGAATTAATGTACGTAAAGCTTTGAGCATGACAATGTTTATATATGGTAGGTTTTCAATCAATATAGTTTTCTTCCCTCTTGTCATCTGTGTTCGGCCAAGAACATTGTAATTTGTATGTGCAATAAAATTTGGGGGCCACACTATTAATACTCTTCTGAAGAATCTACTAGATAAGGAGGTTTCATCTATATTAACTGAACGGTGAATTCAGGTGGGTCTTAATCCCCTCCATACACGGTCCATCCTCAAATTAAGGCCAATTTGAGGTGGCATGAGGGCCTCAGAATGAGGGAAGATTTCATAGCTAGAGTTAACTGCAGCAAAGAAAATTGGGGTCTGTAAATAAGAACTGACAGCTAAAGCAAAGATTAATCTTAATGGCACGCATTAACAATATGCAATTTGAGATTGGCAGTGGAGAATTCTCCCTGAGAACTGGCATTAGGCAGTATGGGTCTTGACAAGAGAATTCACATGGGCAAGCACATTCATTCAATACGCCTTTTCTGTCCCAAAGACATTAGCATACCCAGAGACCCACAAGATCAGGGAAAGTGGCCTCCTTATTCACATCAAATCATTGTATGTACAGACCGTTTCCATTTAATGTAATTGTCATTTGGCAGTAAAAACTCACTTGTATAACTTAGAAGTGACAAGGAAATTGGATGGAGCTTCACATGGTTGACTCTCGGAGAAGAATGAAGCAGTGACTAGAAAGCTTGAAATTAAACCCTAGTGTCTGTAAAGGTTTAGGGGGTTGTGTTCACATACAAAGCGATGGCAGGAAGGAGCGCAGTTGGGTTATTTAGGACTTTCACCAGACTTGTTTCATAGGATACTTCTCTTGGGTCGGATTCTGGACTGAAGGGTACCACTGTGACCACCAACTCCTCTTCATACTTCAGGGTGGTGAAGAGCCAAAGGGCCTAGGGACCATGAAGTGCCTGGATATTGCCTCCTTCAGAGTGTTCAAACTATTGTTGACTCTCTGGGCCAGCCAGGCAACAGAACTTTTTTTTTTTTTTTTAATGCCTATTTGAGTAGATCCAGTTACAACTGCATTTATCCTTCCTGATGAGAATCTTATAAATATTAGTGGAAGTTATCTGAAAGTTTTAGAAAAGGGAATATACAAAAATATTGCAGCTTTTACATTTCAAAGGATATATTTAAGTTGTAAACTGATAAAAAGCTTACTTTGTTAACTGTGCTTTCTTAACAGCCTTTTGAAAGATAAATATCTTTTCTAAATTTATATTTTCTAAAAATATGCATTTCCCCATTTATTAAAAGTGCTCTTTTATTCTTCAAGTACACAGGTTTTTGTTGTACGGAAAATTATATTTTCTAATACTACATATTCTCTATTTGGTATGTCATTACAGAAAATGCAGATATGGAATAGTGGTTATTGAATAATCAGGTATTTGCTAGATGGGCATAATCCTGAGAACCAAAGGTGATTTGCTAGATGGGCATAATCCTGAGAACCAAAGGTGAGATGGCATTTTTATTGTAGACGGTAGGGAAGGTATACCTGCAGAGTTATGGCAAGATTTGAGAAACTTATACATGTCCCAAGAACTACATATAGATTGGATCAGTATTACATGTTGCATGTACACATGGGATATCGAAATAGCACATGAACATTTTTCACTTCAAAATGTCCTCACGTTTGAGAACTTGTGGAGCCACTATTCTGTTCTGAATTTTCAGATATGATCTGTCTGCTATCTTGCCTGGCACAGACTGTCATGGATGGGAAAGAAGGCTAAGGAATGTACATGGAACATCTCCATGGTCCAAATAGTGACCTCAAGCTCAGGGAGGCACTGTAATATGGTCAAGGCCATGCAGCTAGCTAGAGATATAGCCAGCTTTAAAACCCAAATTGGTCTGATTTTAAAGTTTTTTTTTTTTAATGTTTATTTATTTTTGAGAGAGAGAGAGAGAGAAAGGGAGAGTGAGTGGGGGGAGGGGCAGAGAGAGAGGGAGACACAGAATCTGAAGCAGGCTCCAGGCTGTGAGCTGTCAGCACAGAGTCTGACGCGGGGCTCAAACCCACAAACTGCGAGATCATGACCTGAGCCGAAGTCGGATGCTTAACCGACTGAGCCCCCCAGGCGCCCCAAATTGGTCTGATTTTAAAGCCCAAACCCTTTTAACTCTATCACATTGCCTTTCAACTGAACATATTTGTTTTCTTATACCATACTTTAAAAGATTCAGTTCCTAGGAGGAAATAGAAGAATATGTGTGCACAGGGATGCGGAACTATGTTTATACATGTTGCTTTGAGCCTCAGTAATCAACCATTTAATACAATAAAAGAGAGAGGGTTAAGGGGTGCCCCACATGGAATAGCAGTAGAAAATGGTCCTGAGCTAGTAAGGAGCCCTGGAAGAGTGGACAAGTTCTGCCTGGGGAGTTAGGAGGCATCCCTTCTCACCGCATCCCAGCCATCAACCTTCCGTGAGACTAGGGAGACACCCCTACCCTATTGTGCCCTCTGTTCTTTCATTTGTAGAATGAAAAGGAAAAAGGTAGCCTGAAAAACAAACTGGATATCTGCTCTGGCTTCCTAATCCAAATGTGCAAGACAGCCAGGCTATGGAATAAAATTCGAGTCAAGTCTTCATTGTTATCACTGGCTGTATTTCTTGAGTAAATAATTAAACTTCATCTATTTTAAACCAATCCATTTTTCACCAAAATTATATTGATGAAGAAATCACAACAAATATCATTCTTTCATTTACTTTGCCATGAGTCAAGTAGTGCTATAAACCCTATTTCTGACGCCTTAACATCATACTGACTTTATTGTCAAAAAAGAACAGTGGGAATATGTGCACAGAAAAAATTTCTTTCTTCACAATTCAAAAATATTATGAAATAGCCACAGGAGAAGCCATGTTAAGTCAAATGGGCCCCAAGGGCAGAGCATCAGTTTTATATACATCATTCACCATAGAATTATTTTTTAATTAAAAAAAATTTTCACGTTTATTTATTTTTGAGAGAGAGAGAGAGAGAGAGGCAGAGAGGGGGAGACATAGAATCTGAAGCAGGCTCCAGGCTCTGAGCTGTCAGTACAGAGCCCGATGGGGGCTTGAACTCAGGAACCACGAGATCATGACCCGAACTGAGGTCAGATGCTTTACTGACTGAGCCACCCAAGCACCCCACCATAGAATTCTTAATGAGACTTTAAAGAAGACTTATCGACAAATGAATGTACTGTATTTTATAAGCATAACCAACTCAGAAGTATATTAAACAAGGACACAGCAGCACTGACATCGCTAGAACTCATTGGTACCACCACGGAGGGTGGTGCCAGGGAAGCGTCCTTAGGTTTCTGGCTCCCAGGGGATGCATAAAAATTGAGGAGTCTGCCCTGGAGCGACCCTCAACTCCCAAGGCCATTGTGATGAAGGGGCAGAAGAGCTTTCTGGGGCCCAGCTCTCCAGTCCCTCCAGCAGTGGAGGCCTCTTGGGACCCAATACAGCCGTCTTCATTTTGAACTGTAGAGAAAAAAGAATAACGTGTAGAGGTTATTATTTTTTTCCTAAATTACCTGAGAGTAAAAAGGTTGCTTAGCACTGACATAAAGGAACACAAAATTTTGAATTAGAACATCTTATAGATGGAAAGAAATCCTAGTGCCATGAAGTTTTACAACCATAGGAAATGGATAAAGGCTGCAAAATGTGTGACTTTATGACTTCTATAGTGAGGAAAAAATTAGGGAGGGGATGGAGGCAGAGCAGGGCCATGTAGATGGTAAATTTCTTCTCATTATAAGGTTTTGGTAAAGAAGCCAGAAAAACAAACGTTTGAATTAGGAATTGAGAGATTGAGAGTGAGCCCAGGACGACAACAACCACCACTATCAATCAATCAACCAACCAGTCAATAAGAAGAATGTTAACAACAAAAACAGCAATAATAGCAATGATTCTTGGCTTTTTTTAGACACACAGCATTGCTTTGAGATGGACAAAAAAACCATAAGAGTTCAGGAAGATGGTCTTGACGTGTATCCTCTTCCCATTGTGCCTGCATACAAAGGGGACCTTTCATCTTATAAATAAAATCCAAATTTGATGGAGTTCCTCCGCATTATGAAACTATTGCCCTACAGCAGTTTGAAAAAGGAGAGACTCATTTGGCTTAAAATTGCAGCATGTAAGTGTGTGGCAGTGAGAACCAGGGCCACACTGTCTAATCCCGCAGGACATGCAAGGAGAAAACTGCTGGAGTAGTCAGGCAGTCTCCCTCTGTCGGAGTCCTCATTTGTCAGAGAGAGGTCATTGGTATTATCTGCGTCATCTGACCTAAAGGGCTTTTAGGGGGGTGAAGGGAGACCAAGGGTGCCAGGCAACCCACAGAATGTCTGCTTTTCAGTACTTGAGCCAAAGAATCAGTTCTGTCCGAACATAATGGAGGCAAGAATTGCTAAATCTGGGCTGTACATTTCAAGGAAGCAGTGAAAGAAGAGAGGCTGCATCCCATCTGATAAAACAGGGCCTGACTTGGCTGACCTGTAGGGAGGAGCGATAGGCCGGGCCACCATGACCCCTCACATCTTTCCCTGAACTACTTCCTCCCTCTTTGGAAGCCTAACCCTCTGAACAGATTGAGTAGTGATTCTTTGGCTGCACATCTGAGTTTCTTCACATTGCCAGGCAGCCTGGCAACTCCTTATCACACATGTAATCCAGAGAGATGGCTTGAGCTGGTTTCTGGAGACCTAGGTTCTTGGTCCAGTGGCCCAGTGGCCCAGTGGTCCAGTGGCTTGGTCCAGTGGCCATGGTCCTGCCCGACATCCATGTTGTTTTGGGCCTTTATTGGCCAGTCACCTGGTGATATGCCCTGGTGAACCTGCAAACTGCAAAATAAAAATCACCATCCTTTTTGAGAATGTGGACTTGAGGGGAAGACCAGATTTATTGGTCCACTCCTCCTGATTCACCCCACAGAAGCAAGGGTGGAGAAGATCTCCTTTTCCAGGTAGTCGACCCCAGGGAGGAAGCTTGCTGAAGAACTTGACTGCCCGTGGGAGTTGTTTGGAGCCCCCAGCACCACCATCCGTCTCCTCTGTCAGAAGGAGATGTGAGAATATGATCTGGTTGCTTGGTGATGATGAGATGGTTCACTTTGGACCCCCAAGAAATGCTTCTTTGTGTTGTAGGGCAAAGCTTTGTGATGGCCATATGTCTTTTATGCAAGCACTGTTCATTCAATTATGATCTTCTGGGGTCTAAGGTTCTCTTGTGTATCAATGTTGAAGTTCCAAACAGTGGGAGAGAGCAAAGGTGTTTCAGAGGCCTTAACATCTTTATCTGAAATTATGCCATCTTTGGGAAGTGAACAGTTTACTGAGTATTCATCTTTTCTCCAGCTACCATTCGTTCATCTAGCTTCCGTCGGCTTTAAGAAACCATAATCATAGGGGCACCTGGGTGGCATAGTCGGTTAAGCATCCAACTCTCGATTTCAGCTCAGGTCATGATCTCACCGTTCCTGAGGTCCAGCCCTGTGTCAGGCTTTGCACTGACAGCGAGGAGCCTGCTTGGGATTCTCTCTCTCCCTCTCTCTCTACCCCTCCCCTGCTTGTGCTTTTTCTCTCTCTCAAAATAAATTAAAAATTAAAAAAAAAGAAGCCATAATCATAAAAGCCCTTGGCGTGGACAGACTAGTAGAAGAAAACCCATGTGGAAAGGACATATCATTTTGGTTCCCCAACCAGCACTCAAGAGCTTTGCTATGTCTCTCAAGGCCAGTGGGCAGATGTGAGACAAATGTTTCTGAACCTTAGTCTTCTCATGTATAAAATAGGGGCAATAAGAACAGGTTGGGGCAAAGCAGGTACATGCTGTGGTGTTCTGAGGTTCAAACAAGGTAATATGTTTAACTTCCCAGCACAGTGTCTAATTAATTCCATTCTCTCCTCTTTCCATTTTTGAATTAGAACCAATCCAGATTCACAATGGAATCAACCTCCACATCCACATCTTCTAATCCTCTCCTCTCTTGGGGAAAACAAGAAAACTCCACACTTTTTTCTCCCATATAATTGGAGTTCTACATGACCAGGCCTGGCTGATCTCTCCAACCTTATCGCCATCTTACGTCCCATCCAGCCCACCATTCCTGCCCCAAGCACCACTGCATTAATCACACCTTCCCTTGGGCCACTTCTGACCACTGCAGTCTTACACTGTATGAATCACACTGCAGTGTAATGAGTCATGTCTGCTTCCCTCCCAGACTGTGAACTTCTAAAGGGGAGTGACCCCTTCTTGTTTGTATTTGATATCTAGTGCCTAGTAGGTAACCAATAAACTTTTAGTTAATAAACATTAAGCCTGACTCCAGGGGGTTGTAAAGATGGCCTGAATATTTTAGAGGGATCCTTTTGGTTTCTTTGAAGACTTCCCACCAAATAAATACATATGATTTCATTTTAGAAGAAGGGTAATTGGTTTTTCTCTGTGAACAAGGAAGACACTTCCTTTTTTGCTTCTTACTGATGTGTGGTGAAGGACATAAATTGTACAGGAAACAGGACACAGAGACATAAACCTGCTTAATCCAATTATATGTCTCAATCAACAGACAAGGTCCCAAGAGAGAAGAGGAAGATGCACAGGATGGAGACCACTGCAGGGGAGCTAGGAAGCTGTGCTCTCACTGGTTTCTTTGTTTGCTTGTTTGTTTTGTTTTTGTTTTGCTTTGTTTTGGAAAGAGAGAGAGGCAAAAAGAGGAGAAGGAAATATAGTGACTGCCATAGGAAATGAGAATCAGTGTTTAGTCTTTGACATGTTGTTGAACAGTGGACACATTAATGATTTTTTGAAGACAAATGAAGCAAAAAACAAAACAAAACCAAACAAACAAACAAAAAACAGAAGAAGAAGAAAGAAAGCACACAAACAAAACAAAACAAGAAACCAAAGTGAGGAATACAAGAACCAGACTCTTAAAAGGAAAGACTCTAATTACAGTCATTGGAGAAAAGTCATGCTTGTAGCCTGTTGCAGACAACACACAACTTCTAATTCTCAGGAACGGAGGCCTGAAGAAGGCTACTGGGGTGCGGGAGACAGGGATAGCGCAGCACTGACAGTTAATGAACATGGGACCAAGCACTTTGACTTCACATAATATACCGTATTTAGCCCTTACTACAACAATTCTATACAGCCACTTTGTCATTTGCATTTGAAAATAAACTGATGTTCATCTATTAGCTGTTTCAACTGTTTCAAGGGTTTTTGTTCAGCTGGTTAGTAATGGTAGAGCTGAGATTTGAACCCACATCTCCTTGAGTCACTTTCTGTCTCTCCTGCACTATACCATGCTCTTTCCACAATGGGATGTGACTTGTAAAACCCTATTTCCTTGGCTTCAGGCTTTAGGCTCATTTGTACTGTTGGATTTGAACTCCAGAGCAGGGCCTCAGAGCTCCCCTTACTGTATTATTCCTAATGAAATGTCCATTCCTTACACTTGTAGTTGAACCTCTCTTTTGCATACAACCTTTACCCTGTTTGTAGCGCTGAGCTCTTGAGTTCTTACCTGGGACCCAGACTGATGGGATGATTATCACCTAAATCCTTGCCTATCAGCATGGGAGGGGATAGAGAGTGTCCTGGAGAGTCTCAAACCAGCAATCACATACTCCAGTCAGAAGCGATTCCACCTACCACTCATTTGCTAGAGCCAGACGCAGAGAAAGCTGAGCACAGGAAATATTTGGTAAACAGCCTCAATGACTACTGAAGCATTTGTTGTTTCAACGTACTAGATATTTTATATCTTTACCATGTTTATTATCTGTCTCCTGTCCAGAATGTTTGCTCCATGAAGACAGAGGTCTTAGTCTCGTTCCCAGATGTATCTTCAGTGCCCAGAACAGTGCTTGGCAAAAGCACTCAACAAACAGCTGAGTGAGTGAACAATATTATTAATTCTACCTTCATTTGCTGAGTGGTCTTGGGCAAGTCTTTTATATTCTCTGAGCCTCCAAATTTCCTTTTAGAAAATGAGGATAAAGGGATAATCTCTTACAGCATTGCAGTGAGAATCGATGAGATAAGAAGGCAAAGTGACAAGTAGAAGACCTAACCCATGAAAAGCTCTGGATAAATTTTGGTTTCTTTTCACCTCCAGGGGCCATATTAGCCCTCTGACTTTTAATGCAATTCTCAAGGAAATCTGAATTTAAAAAAATAGAGCAACTGCATGGTTTGAATACATTCTGTAACTTTTCTGTTTCTCTCCCAGTGTGCGGAACAATACTGATGTTCGCCTCTGAAATTTTCCCCTTGCAATAGTTGGAAAACTGTGTAAGTGGAGGCTCTTTGACTCTGGGTGGGAGTGAAGCTGAGTACAGCCACTGGCCAAGCCTTTCAAACAGTGTAACAAATGATGTGTGGGCACAACTGGGGAAAATGCACACATTCTTCATTGGTCTGGTGAAATCATGTTTGGCCCCCAGGTGCACTTTACCTGTTAACAGCATTTAGACAGATTTATCAGCTGTAAATTTTGCACCATGAAAAAAAAAAGGAACATTTTTTTTCCTCTTTCTAAAGATAAAGCAGAAAGATTTGTCAGCAACAGAGCAAATCAAACAAATTAAGTGCAGGGCTTCATTCTCTCTGCCCCTCAATGGCCTGGTTGTGACACGTGGACTCTAGGCATCAAATTCACAGAAACCTGGGGAGTTACTGGGGGAGAAAGCGTGGTGGGTATGGGATGAGTACTTTAGCTAGGGCTGATGAGCTCTCGTTATAAGAGCCAGAACTGAGTAAAACAGGGACAGTGCATCCTTAATTAACACCATAAGAAAGAGGGAAAAAAAGAAAGAAAGCACATACCAAAAAATTAAAAAGAAAAAGAAAGAGGCATACAAAACTTTCCAGAACTTTTTGTGGTTCTCTTCTCTATGTATTTTCATGAGATCGTCTGCTTGGAAATGTATTGTTTGAAAAACTAGATGGAATTAGTTTTAAAATGCCCCAGATCAAACTGATTGCAATGGGTTAGAATATTATAAGCCGGATGTTATGAAACATCTTTTGTGACATAGTTGGGGGGGGCGGGGAAGAGAACGGGATTAGATTCAAGCGAGTCCACACTCCACAGTCAACTGGCTGTGTGACTCTGGCTAAATCTCTAACTCTCTAGATAGCAGTTTCTTCACATGTAGTATTCAGATTACAAAGCCCAATTTGGGAGACTGTTGTGTGAATTTCACGAGCTAATGTGTCTGCGAAATTGTGTTATTAATTTTAAAGTGTAATGGTGCCATTCATAATTTTTCTGGAGGATTATAAACAATTCAAACAAAGTTTTCACATTTGTCCTTGGATAGGAGGTAAAGACTCATCACCCCCTTCTCTCTTAACCTCCCTCAATTTTCCTATAGAGTCAATGAGTGTGTGTGTGTATTATATGTTATACATCTTAATATATAATTAGTATTACATATACTATATATATAATATTAGTATATATTATTATATGTTTAGTATATATGTATATCTCTGTATAAAGAGTATAGAGAGATGTATAAACTTTCTATACATCTATGTTTATATCTCTATGTAGAGAACATCCCTTCTTTAGCATTTCTGCTGTCACTTATAATGCCTTTCTTAGATGGTTGCAATAGCCACATTGCTATTTGTCTTTGTCCTCTTTCTAATCTGAAACAATCGAAATTTAATGCATATTTGGCCATATCGCCTTACCTGAGGAACCTCTAACCCAGCACAAAGTGCGAAGTCCTTAATTTAGTCCACTGGTTCTCAACTAGGAGATTTTGCCCCTTGAGGGACATTTGACAATGTCTAGAGATGATTTTGGTCATCAGAGTGGGGAAGGGGATGTGTACATGCTGCTGGCATCTGGAGGGTGGAGGCTAGGGATACTATTAAATATCCTACAATGCATGGACAGCCCCACAATAAACAACCATCTTGCCCCAAAATGGTGGTAGTGGCGAGGTTGAGAAACCCACATTCAGCTCATGGGATCTCCCTGAGATCTCTTCTACTTACATCAAGCTCCAGCTTCATCACTACCTTCATATCCTGGCCTCTAGCTGAGGTGAATTACTCCCATATCTCCAAGTCATTCCAATAGTTTCCAAAGTGCGTGGCATCTCTGGGCCCTTGTACTGGCTGGACTTACTGCTTTGAACCTGCTTCCTTTGCCTTCTTCAGCTGGTGATCTCTGCCTATTCATTCTTTTGTGTCTCCCCCAAATCTCTGCCCTTTGGGAAGACTTCCACACACTCTCGGCCCTTGCTCTGTGCATCCACAGCAACCCTGCCTCCCTCTTTCACTTAACTTATCACACTGTAATGAGACAGATACTATTCTTCCGTGACATCTATTTGGATCTGACTCTCCCACCCATCAGTGAATTTAACAAAACTGGATTAAGCAGGGACCATTCCTTCTTCATCTTTGTAGCCTCAGAGCCAGGCATTAGGTGGGCACATAATTTCGGTAAATATATGCTGATTAACACAGAGAACAAACCCAAGTCAGTGACCATCTTATAGCTGAGGCTATGGAGTTGTTTTGTAGTGTTATGAGGTGAGCCACTTGAGCAAAGATTGTGTTGTGGTCAGTCCTGTGGCTACTCTGCACCCAGATTGTTAAGGAGACTCCCACTTCACTAATGGTACTTAAAACTCACTGATTGTACTGTGTGCCAGGAGCTTGCAGGGATTCTACACTAAATTCGAATTCTACTGTATCTTTACTATTACACATCCTCTCGTTATTCCCATTTTACAGATGTAGAAAGTGAGGCTCGTAGTCACACGAGTGATAGAGCCAAGGTTGAATCCAGGCATTCAGACCCCAGAGAATGTCAACTGCTGTGCAGTATCAGTTCACTGTCAAGTTCACTGTACTGATTTGTGGTCCTCTGGGAACATAGTCTCAGTGGGTCTGCATTTTCAAGATGAAGAAATAGAATTTGTAGGAGACTGTCACCAGTGACGCATCAATATAATGACCAGGCCAGAAATGGGTTTGAAGTCTTTCTATACAAGTGTATCTCAAGGATCCTGTGATCGTCTCAACTCAGCCTATGTTTCTCAAAATTTGCCCATCTGCTGGGTCAAAGAAGCCCGCATTTGCAGGTCTTAGAGCAGATCTTAGGAGTCTTAGGATCCACCTTGGGGACCTGCTACAAATAGATCTTTGGTAATTATTTAAGCCCCTAGAAATCGTTAGCAGATCTGGGACAGCTTTGATTCCTGTCTGGGACAAGTTCTACATCCTGGGAGGTCTTTGTGCTGAGTCCCATTTGCCAAAGATCTCTAAAAGCTTCCAGGCTGCTTAACTCTTCCCAAACTTTTTGGTTTAAAAATGCATTCCTAATCAGTGGGTCTGGGTGCATTCTTTGTGCCTAGAGAATGCCTTTCTCTTCAACTTTGGAGCAGGCCAGCACACAGCACCGACCAAAATATGTGACACTCCATTTCCAGACTGAGTGGGCTGAGAGCACAATGTAGGTGGAAGGGGTTCCCACACAACTCTGAGAAGGCTTTGCTTTTCCAGGGTGGTCCAGTGGTCTTGGACTGCAGTCGGCCCCATTTGCTGGGATCCTTTGGGAAATCTCACAGAAAGCTTATTGCTGAAATTCTGACTGTTGCTTTCTTTCCTCTAAGGGCTATCTTTTCCAGGGCCCGTAGCCTCCTTCAAAGGTATGCAGTCGTCACTCATCATTCCTGACTTGCTCTCGTTCTTTTCATGTATTTGTTCTACAGATGCTCCCTGAGTGCCCCTTAGATGCCAGACACCCTGGTAGATACTGGAGGCACAGCAATGCAAATGTAGTCTCACTCTCCAACTGCTCACCTTCTCTGAGAAAAGACAAGAAAGCCAATTAACGGCTAATCAGTAATCAGGCCTGTAATGGAAGCTTACAGATTCAGGGATGCAGACAAGATGGGTCCTGAATAGCCCTGGCAATCAGAGATAATTTTCCAAGTGATGGCTAAACTGATTCACGAAGAATAGAAAAGATGAGCTTTGAAGGAAATGGGGGACAAGAATTGGAGGAAATAGAAATAGGATATGCAAAGTCCCTGAGGCAAGAAGGAGTATAGCCCATTTGGGAAGTGTAGGTAGTTCAATCTGGTTGGAAGGCAGAGGAGGGCTGGTTGGGGCAGGTGGAGGTGCAGATTGGAGAGAGCGGAAGGTAGGTTGCTATAAATTGTATCCTGTAGGATTTTGCAGGCCGTGCTAGGGATTTTGGACTTTGTCTTGAGGAAAAATGAAGCGGACTTTAATCAAGAGCATACCATGGTCAGGTTTGCCTTTTTAAAAGTCCAGTTAGGAAAGAATTCAGCAGAAAGGCCTGGAGGCTTTGTGACTGAGTTTTTATCAGAACAGACCTGCCCCTCTCATCTGAGCCAGCTACAGGGAACATGGGCAGGTTGATGACAGAGAGTTGAGGTCTCTGGGCAGCTGGGCAGACTCAGCAGGCCCAGAAGCAAGGAGTGGATAGTATTAAGCCTGGGATGCAGGAAGAAAGCAAGACCCCGGAAGAGAGAGATGGAAGGAGCTGAGAAGAATCCGCTAGCAGATTCCATTCCCTGGACATAGATGGGGTTCCAGGCCAGTTCGTACAGCCAGGACTGCAGTTTAGAGATTCACAACAAAGTTGAAGCCTAAGGTTCCAGATGGGTTACTCAAAGGAGGAGTCAAGCAATTACGTAGTGCCAGGCACTGACAAATATCTGCCTTATCATCAGTGCCACGAAATACGTGCCATTATCACATCTGCCAGCCGAGGTGAGGGAGGCTCAGAGAAGTAACCTACCCAAGATTGCACAGTGCAAGTACAGAGTCAGGATCTTAACCCACTATTCTCTAGCTTTAAATTCATTTTTTACCAAGTGTTAGATTTGGCACTTAACCCCAAATATATAATAACAATCAATTATGTCTCTTTCATTTTTCTTCTTTAAAAGAAAAATGGGTCTACATAAGCTATTTGTCAGCATCAAAACTTCATGCCACAATACTTTGCATCTAGGACTCTGTGATTCCAGGTCTCTAACCAAAAACATCATCTCACACCAGCAAGTACTGCCTGCATGATCACGCTCAAGTCTCCCCTGCTTTTTCATATCAATATTCAACCATTGAGGTGATCAGCACAGGTTCCCTCACAGTGACACCCCTCTTTCCTTTGGAGCTCAGTGTCCACTAGGTTAAGAGAAGCATTGGCACTCACAGGATCCTTCAGGTATGGAACACATCATCTCAATCCTGAAGTTCATTTGACTTTAGCTTAATCTCCAAAGGACAACTCCCTGCCAGCTCCCTTGGGTAAATTTAGTTGCCAAAAAGAAACTGCTCCATTTAGCTTAAATATGGAGCCAGTGTGGTGCTGTGTATGGGAAGAGCTGCACCTTTGAGTCCATCAGATCTGTCCCCAGCTCTGCCATTTACTAGCTGTGTGAACTTGGGAAAGTCCCTTAACTTCACTGAGACTCATCATCCTCATCTGTGAATAGAGAGCATAATAATACCTGCTTCCCAGAACTGTTTTCAGAATTGCTTGACCAGAGCTTGCCACAATGTCTGGCACACGACAGGACCTGATAAGTAAATAATAAATCAATATAGCCATTATTATTATAGGCACTCCCTCTCCCTCCCTGAAAATCTAGGTGATGCTCCATCCGAAACAGCTTTTATAATTTGTGTGAGTGGGGCAGTGGGGGTGTTCATCTCACTCTTCCAGGGGGTGTTGGGATAAAACCTATGCTCAAGTGAGATACTGTAGCTCATAAACAGACTGCGATTTTGTAATTTTTTTCACAAGAGAAGCTTGTAGTATGTTTACTTCACAAGGTGGTGATAGGGATTAAGAAGTTCAACCCAACAATGAAATGCCTTTGTAAACTGTACTGTGCAAGTTTCTGTTTATCTTATGATCTTTATTTTTTTAATGTTTACTTATTTGTTTTGAGAGAGTGTGTGTGTGTTCATGGAAGTGGGGGAGGGGCGGAGAAAGAGGGAGAGAGAGAATCCCAAGCAGGCTCCACACTGTCAGCACAGAGCCCGACATGAAGCTCATACTCAAGAACTGTGAGATCATGATCTGAGCCAAAATCAAGAGTCAGATGCTTGACTGACTGAGCCACCCAGGCGCTCCTATAATTTTTATTTTTTAAATCAAAGTTCTTCCAGAATAATTGACATTTCAAGTGGATACTTTGATGAGTTTGACAAATGTATACACAAGAGTAACCACCAATTCAATATTATGTAGAACATTTCTATCACTCCAGAAGCTTCTCTCATGGCCCTTTGCATTTCATCCCCGCACCCCCCTCCCCGCCAATAATCTTTGCCTCATGCAAACATTTATCTGATTTCCATCACCATTAATTAGTTTTGCATGATCAAGGAGTTAATATAATTAGAGTCATTTTGGATATACTGTTTTGTGTTTGGTTTCTTTCACTCAGCAGAATGTTGTAGATTCATTCATCTATCTGTAGTTGCGTCTATCTGTAGTTAATTCCTTTTTATTGTTGAGTAGTATTCCATTGTTTGAATATACAATAGTTCAGTTATCTGTTCACCAACTGATGAACATTTGCATTATTTCCAGTTTGGAGCTATTACGAATAAAGCTGCTTTAAATATTCACATAAAATCTTTTTTGTGAATATACATTTTCATTTCTTTTAGGCAAATGCTATGATTAAAATCATTGAGTAGTATGCTAAGTGTATGATTCACTGTAGAGGAAACCACAGAGTGGTTGCGCCATTTTACCATCCATAACACTGTATGAGTTGCCCCCCAATCTTTGTCAACGCTTGGTATTTTTGGTCTTTTAATTCTAGCCATTCTTGTATTTGCATGATGATTAAAGATGTTTACTATATTTTCATGCACTTATGACTAGTTGAATATCTTCTTTTATCAAGTGTCTATTTAAATCTTTCGTGCATTTTTTGGTTTATTTTTTTTTTCTTATTGAGTTGGCAGAGTTTTTATAGTCTAGTACTTTGTCATACGTCTGCATTGTGAATATTTTTTTCCTGTCAGTGGCTTACATTTTCAATTTCCTAACTATCTTTTGAAGAGCAGACTATTTTACTTTTGATGAAGATAGATTTATCACTTTTTTATTCCTCTATGGTGTGTACTTGTAGTGTCTTGTTTAAGAAATCTTTGCCTACACAAAGGTTATAAAGATTTTGTCTTACGTTTTCTTCTCAAATTTTTATAATTTTACCTTTTTATGTCTGTGATTTATTTTAAATTAAATTTGTGTATGGCATGAAACAGGAGCTGAGATTCTGGTGTTGTGTGTGTGTGTGTGCGTGCATTTTGGCATGTGGAGGTCCACCTATTTCAGAAGCCTATGTTGAAAAGATTCTCCTTTCCCATTAAATTATGTTGGTGCGTTTTTCAAAAATCAGTTGGCCATATATTTTCGGGTTTACATCTGGACTGTCTAGTCCTTCTTGTTGATTTATATCTGTGTTTTTAGCCAACAGGATGATGTCTTGCTTAATGAAGTTTGTAATAAATCTTTGCATTAGGTGGTGTAATTCACCCAGTCTTTGTTCCTTTTTAATACTGTCTTTGCATTCTTGCCACTTTGTATTCACATAAAATTTTTTGAATCATCTTGTCTTCTAGAAATTTGGTTGAGATTGCATTAAGTCTATGGGTTAATTTGTATAGAATGGACGTATTAACAATATTGAGTTTTCTGATCCATAGACATAGTATACCTATGCATTTATTTAGTTTTTAAAGGCCATCTTTCCCATCTTTCCCATCTTTCATTAATTTATTTCTAAGAATTTTGTGTTTGTGATGTTATTGCAAATACTATTTTTAAATTTCACTTCCTAATGATTTGTTTCTAGTTTTAAGGTTTATAGTAGGAGAACTAGTCTGATACCAAATATTCTATCATAGGCCAGAGGCAAGATTTGTTTTTTAATAATAACCATGAGAAAGTTGAAGTATCTCCTTATGAACTGAGATTTTTCTTCTTTTTAAAATGTTTCCAGGACACTATACAAAGTAGACATTTTTTGAGTCTCAGATTCCAAAGTATTAAACAGATGGGAAGCTGTGTGTGTGTGTGTGTGTGTGTGTGTGTGTGTGTGTGTGTTGCTGCTACTTGGATTGCATAAATTTTCTTCTGGAGAAATTTACCACTCTCACTTTTAAAAAAAATTTGGCACTAGTAAACTAAGCTCAGTTTGTGAGCATAGCAGGTACAATGCTATGTTTGGTTCATTCACAGGCCTGGGAAGCATCTCAAGCTTCCTTATGGCCAGTTTAGAGGCCCTGCTAAAATATTAGCTGAATGACGAAGTTGAAATTAGAAAGCACATAAAAGGGTAAATATTGACTTTTTCAACAAAGTTGTTGTGTTTGCATTCAAGGCACTCTTGGAGCTTGAAGAAGCCAGTTTACAAGAAAAATGAATCAGGCTGAAAATAGCCTATTTACATAAATTCTTAGACAGGAGGATTATAAGCTATTAATAATGACATGTTTTTGTATCCTACTTTCTACTTTTTAAAGCCTTTTCAGATTCCACATTGAACAGATGTTCCCATGCACATGTGTTTGTTCTGCTCCCTCTGCCTAGAACACCACTCCTTTCTGTCTCTGCAGTTTGAGTCATTCTTCAGCAATAATCTCAGTTTGTTCCCAACCTCCCATGTCTACCTCCACACTTGGTACAACTGCTCTCACAGAATCCCTCCTGCTGACCTAGTCCACACCCTCTCGATGGCCCTTTTGCATTCAGTTCCATCTGTGCCGTGGTTCTACTCAAAGTAGAGTGTCACTGAAACCTGTCAGGCATTCTCAAACACCCAAAGGGGCATTTGTAGATGTTTTTCTTCTTTTCTCTGAGTGTAATCCTGTCAGCATTTAGGATTTATTTTATGTATCTTCTTTTACCGCATTTAAGGAATAAGAATTATCCCTAAATAATGGGCAGAGGTGGCAAGATATGCTTGAGATCACATGGTGATTTCTGAAACAAAACTAATTCAGGGGCAGCACTGGGATTAGGGGTGGAAGGAGCTCAAGGTCAAAGGTCCTGGATCCTGGTCCTGACTTTGTCAACAGCCAACTCTGTAGCCAGCGCAATGCTTGCCACACAACAGGTATTCATTGATGAGTGAATGAACTTGAAGAAATCACTTAACCTCTGTTGGCCTCAGTTTCTACATCTTACTTAGCATAAAGGAATTGGAGTTGATAGTCTCTAATTTCATTTCAGCTGTATAATTTATGAACTTCCATGATCCTTCAGCACCAACATTAATCACTGTTGTAAAGCTTACTTTTAGATTAAGTGGGAAAGGAGATTGGGAAGGACACTTAGGGAGTACCTACTATGTAGTAGATATTTTGACTCTGTTTGCAGATGTGTAATAAATCATACTGATCCTATCCTGTCCTTCCTGTAGGTTCTGGTATTCTCATTCATCTTCCTAATTTCTCTAAATCAACTTTGAAAGTGAGCAGGGGTTAAGAACCGCTCTTTAGGGTGAGAGAGAAAGGGAGGAAGCTGGACTATGATGAGAGATGAACACCTCACTCTTTGGTACAATCATTATTTACATGAAGATGCATATTTCTAAGGTTCTTGAAGCCGCTCTAAGTAAATATACCACTTCCTTGAAGTTGATCGATTGATTTCTTTATCACCTCATTTGTACTTTGTATAAAGATAAACTTTAGTATAACTTTTTTCACAAAACTCAAATAACTGGAAGGTTTGAACTAATGAGCTCTTACAATACATGCCAGGACTATAACGTATAGACTAAAGGATATTTGATGGGACAGATATTTTCTCGGGCAAGATAGTCTTTGGATATAGGTTGCTCTATGAAATGTGACCCAGCTCCATGACATACAACTCTGCTCCATGCCTGCCAAAAAGAAATCCACCTGGCTGCAAGGTCGCCATTCTTCCTTTCCATTGGTTGTGAGATTGAATACCTTGGCTTGTGCTTCATCCACAGGGAAACTGGTCAGATTTGATCATGTCCCATGACAAAAAGCACAAAGCCTCTTGCACCCTTTGGGTGCTAGGTTTTATAATCAAAATCAAGATCCATGTTGCTTTCTACATCACCCTATGGATGGGTTTTTTTAGGGATACCATAAGAAGATACCACAGACCAGGTGACTTAAACAACAGAAATTAATTTTCTCACAGTTCTGGAGGCTAGAAGCGTAAGATCAAAGTTTGGCGGGTTTGGGTTCTCCTGAGGCCTCTCTCCATGGTGTGCAGACAGCTGCCTTCTCTCTATTCCTTGCATGGCTTATTCTCTGTGTGCACATCCCTGGCATCGTTCCCTCCTTTTTTAAGGATGCTAGTCATATTAGATTAAGACCCTAGCCTCATGACCTCATTTAACCTTAATTATCTCTATAAAGACCCTCTCTCCAAATATAGTAACATTCTAAGGTATGGAAGCTTCAACATGTGAATTTGGGGTTGGGAACACAATTCAGTTCCTAACACCCTATGAGGACCTGAGCATCTGAACTGATCCAATAACAGATCTATTTTCTCCTGTCTCCCACAGCAGCAGGAAGTTTCAGGCAGATTATGTGTGGTTATTGTTAAGCCAGACCCCTGGATTACTGAGAATAAGAGAGATTCATGTCTCCTATGAGAGGAAACACAGAAAAAAATGGCCATTTACCTGTCTTTAGACCCTAACCCATCATAGAGGTGAAATACAGAAGCTCTCCTGAAAGAGGGTTTTGGAAAAAGAAAGTAGACTGGTAACTGTGTTTAGAGACAGCTCTAGAATTTTGGAGGATGTACAGCAACCTGTAAAAAAGAACTTCTATGAAAGGAGTGGTCCTGGGTCCATAGGGAGGGGAGCAATGAATAATTCACACCCATCCTGCTCTGTTTGCAAGCATGTGCCTGACTCTGTCCCAAGCCAGAATCTCCCTTCAGTGTTCTGTGGCGTGTGTGTGTTGAGACATAAATCCATTATATTTGCACCAGAGAGGCGGTCAGAGTCATCCTAGGTCTGCTGCTGTTAGATGTGGCACTGGCAGGAGGACCCATTGGAGGCTGATGGACTGTATTCAGAAAGCTGCAGCTGTACAGCCAGAGGAGTGAGTGTGTGAAGTTAATAAAACCCGTATTCCCCAAAGGTGAAGCTTGAGTGACTTTGTTCTGCTCTGACGCCTACCTGTCATCAGAGGCAGGAACTCTGATGGATCTGGGAGGCTCCCTCCCCTGGGTCAAGCAGCAGGCTCTGGTTTCATACAGGGTGGTACCAAAGGTGGCCATAGTGCTAGAAGCTGAGAGGCCCATGTGATGGTGATAGCAAGAATGTCGGATAGGAATATGGCTGGCCTCTGTGACTAACTGACATTTTAGGCACTTTATTTAACTTCCTATAGTCTCAGTTTATTCCTCTGTAAAATTGAATACAAGATCTCAATGGCTCCTTGTAGCTCCAAAATGCACATTGTTCAGGCAGTCATTTTCATAAAGCACCTGCAAATTTTGGAACAAATGGACTCATCGGGACCCCAAATCACATAAACAAAGTCGTATTACTAGATGGGAGTTTGTTTTTAAAGTACTCTGATTTTGACAAATCTTAAAAAAAAAATAGCTCTTTGGTTTTAGGATAATATTCAAGTGGCATAATAGGGAAATAAATCATTCCTTTTTTAAAAGCTAAGTTTTTAATAGGGCAAATTATTGGCACTTAATTTCTAATTAGAGTGCTTACTCATATAATGACATTTGGAAGTTGTTTATGTAGTAGACATTCTCTGGGTTTGGAAAGACAAATGAAGAAGTTAGAAGAGTACACACATGTACATATAAGCTAATTATTTTGACACATAAGCTATTATTGGTCTGGAATACAGGAAGAGGACAAAAGCCCTGTCACCTTTAGGGAAAAGATCAGCTGAGCTTCCTTTTTATCATCACTAAAAACTGATGATTTCATTCTAGTATTTAAAATATAGGTCATGAAAGCAGTTTGTATTTTACCTGTAATACTAATAAAAATAAGTTAACAGAACAGTCATTGTGGCATGAAAATGCCATCTTCTTATGAATTTATCATTAATAACTAAATAACAACATTAAAAATTACATTAATTTAATCAAGGTGAGTGCTTCTTGTCAACATAAATCTTCTAAATATTTCCTTCATTCCTGCAAACTGATTTGTCAGTGAGTGAGAATGCCTTTTAAAATAATCTCCTCCGTTGGGGCGCCTGGGTGGCGCAGTCGGTTAAGCGTCTGACTTCAGCCAGGTCACGATCTCGCGGTCCGTGAGTTCGAGCCCCGCGTCAGGCTCTGGGCTGATGGCTCAGAGCCTGGAGCCTGTTTCCGATTCTGTGTCTCCCTCTCTCTCTGCCCCTCCCCCGTTCATGCTCTGTCTCTCTCTGTCCCAAAAATAAATAAACGTTGAAAAATAAATAAATAAAATAATCTCCTCCGGGGGTACGGGGGTACTCTGGACCAGGCAGTAAAGCATGTGACTCTTGATCTTGGAGTCATAAGTTCAAGCCCAACGATGTGGAGTAAAATCCATATTCCTCAATTTGTGAACTCAAGGGCCTCTGTGATCTGATTCTCCCTCGATTGCCAATCAACTCTCCAGTATATTCCCTAATGACTTCTGAGACACAGCTCCATTGATTGCCCTGGTCACTTTTTTTCCACTTTGGACTGTGGCCATGCTGTCATCTCTACCTAGATTGATTATTTATTCATTAATTTCTTCATTTTTTAATTTATTAATTTATTAATTTTTTTTACCTATTAAGAATCTTCTGGCTCTTCAACTCCTGAGTGTCCAGTCTGTAAAACAGAAACCACAGCTGGTAGTTAAATGCAGGATATTTAACCTGGGGAATGAGTCAAAAACCTGCTGGCAGAGCTGAAAAGCCCAACAGAGGATGGCGAGACAATTATGAGATGAGCCACCACGGGAAGCTGCTGCACGGCTATCGCCAGGGCTGGAGGAACAGCAGAAGGAGGTGGTCCTAGAGATAAGGAGTGGGGGCCATCCAGTGGATGCTGAAGCATGACAGAGATTCAGCCACAGCCATTGAGGCTACCTAAAGCATAGAGAGACACAGAAATACTTGGCCTTCTGCCTTCCTCCAGTCTCCTGCCTGAGTCTCTCACTGACTGAATCTAGCTAGTTGGCAAAGGAGCCTGGGAAATGTAGTTTTCAGGGATCAACCCTCCGGTGATAAAATGCAGAGCAGGGAAGAGAGTGAGGAACGAATCGCAGAGCAAAGAGACAAATAAATAAATAGCAGAGGTCCCCTCTGTGAAATCATTCCTCTTCTATTGGAATTACACTGAGCTCTAATCTCTCCTTTGTGCTGCCTGAACCTGACAGTCTCTAGTATTAACTTTCCGTATAAGAGATTTACTTCTTTTGCATGTGCTTAGCTGTGCCACCAGATTGGAGGTGAGCTGAAGGCAAGGACTCTGTTTTATTAACCATTGCAACCCCAGAACTCTGTACACTCTTTGGAGTTTTGTAAGAACTCAGGAATGTTCCAGACTGAATTAGACAGGAAACAGCAAGAAAGATCCAAGGATGATTGGTTAAGGAATATCCCATGATCCAGGGATGATTAAGGAATATCCCATGCTCTGAGGAAAGAGATATGAGAAAAAGCAAGAAGAGTCAAAGAACTCGTAAGAGCAGAGTCGAAATGAGTAGTAAAGAACCGGTAAGCACCTCAATCTCACGGCTTATGAGAATATCACAATGGTCTAGAATGTCAGTCTCTTTACATTTCAGTTTTTCTCTGAGTGGAGTCCTTTGGTATGACATCCACCCTGGGAGATTCTGTGCAAGTCTGCAAAACGCTACATGTAATTATGCTCTGTAGCACTCTTCATGGCTTGACCAGAGGAGGAAGTACTTATTAACTCCTCTTAATTACTAAAGGACAGTCTGTAGAAGGGAATTGAAGGCAGAGAAGGAAGTGTGTGTCATCTCTATGAGCTTTCATAGGAATGAGTCAAGTTGGGCTTCTTATGCCTTTTATAAGTTAAGGATAAGCTTCCAGATCTAAACTGAGAACTTTGGTCTAGCTATCCCTTCTCTGAGTCAGCAACTTGTCTGCTTTACATATATGTTTCCTGTTTCATAAAATGAAAGGATCAAGGAAAAATAGACTTGTGTTTTTAAGAAAAGAATCTCTTTTTCTAATTATAAAATTAACACATTTGCTGCATCATATTTGCAGAATGCAGAAAACTACATAAAGTACATAGAAAAGTTCCACCATCAATGATAATCACTGTAAATAATTTGGAATATATCCCTCCAGTCTTATTTTCTCTTTAAAAATGGAGTCATAGTCTATGTGTGGTGTCATAAACTGCTTTTTTATCTAAAATTATACACATTTTCCTATTTCAATAAATATGAACCAATACTTTTTAAAAGGCTGCATTGTATTCTATAATTTATTTATTTAATTCCTGATTGTTGGGTATTTTGACTGCCAACATTTCTGTATACTGTGTTATGTGTTGTGTTAGTTTTTTATTGCTGCAGTAACAAATTGCCACAAACTGACCGACTTACAACAACACAAATTTGTTCTCTGACAGTTCTAGAAACCATAAATTCAAAATCAGTTTCACTGGGCTAAAGTCAAGGTATTGATGGAGCTGGTTCCTTTTGGAAGTTCCTAGATATATAATTTATTGTCAAATTGGTTTCCATACGACACCCAGTGCTCATCCCAACAGGTGCCCTCCTCAATGCCCATCACCCACTTTCCCCTCCCTCCCACCCCCCATCAACCCTCAGTTTGTTCTCAGTATTTAAGAGTCTCTTATGGTTTGCCTCCCTCCCTCTCTGTAACTCCCCCCCCATCCCCTCTCCCATGGTCTTCTGTTAAGTTTCTCAGGCTCCTAGAGAAGAATCTTTTTCCTTCCCTTTTCCGGTTTTGAGAAGCTGTCCATATCCCTTGCCTTATGGCCCCTTCCTTCCTCCATCTCCCGAGTGCATCAGTACAGTTACTGCTTCTGTTATCACATGGTCTTCCCTCTGCCCCTGACTCCTCTAGCCTCCCTATGATGAGGACTATTGTGATTACATCAGGCCCACTGGGATGATTCAGAATACTCTCCCTCTCCCAAGATCTTTAATTTAATCACATGTGCAGAGTCCCTTTTTTAAAAATCGAAGGTAACATTCAGTGGTTCCAGAGATGAGGCATCTTTGGGAACCATCATTCAGACTACCTCACTGCTATAAACAGTACTGTAGGAACTTTTCAGACCTATCCCAGATCTGTAATTTTATGATGCGTCTTTATGAGGGACAACTGAAATTATTGTAGCCTCAGAAAGATTTATGAGATCAAGTAGAATAGTAAACAGGAAAACTGAGAGTCAGGACACGGGGGTGGCCCTGGATCTACCACTGACTTGCTATCTGTATTGGGGATCATTTGGCCTTTTTTCTGCTGTAAGTAACATCCTTGGTGCCTTCATCTATAAGGTGAAGGAATTGGACATGCCTTTCAAACTGCATTTTCCATGATTCTTTGAATTAAAGCACTGCAAATTGTATAAATTAAAAACAACAAAGGTGTGTTAATAAAAAAGATTGATGGAGTATCCTTGGGCTAGATGTACCTTTTTCATAAAGCATGTAAGCATGTAAGCATGTTTTAGTCATTATAAGTCTTAGAAGAAAGCATCACCTCAACCTTAATTAATTAACCATTTATTAAGCATGCCCTGTGTACAGATGTTTTATATAAATCATCAGTAAAAATCTTACAAGTTAAGGACACTCTGCATACTTTTCAGGCTGTTTAAGTAATCTGTTCAAGGCTCCACATTAACAGAACGGTCATATCCATTTGGATGCACGTATAGGCTCTTTCCCTTAGATCCCGCTTCCTGTGTGCAAACTGTATAGAATTAATTGCAGCAGTGGTATTAAATCATTTACTTGACATTTCTAGAATAATTGGTAACACCCCATCATTAGGTCTGGGCATTTTTGATTCAGTGCAGCAGTTAGTTCTTTGTGAACCTGCCCAGCAGGGCAGAAGAGCACTCTATTTCTCTCGAAAGCAACTTTTCCTGCCCGAGACTGTGCAGAGGAACTGAGGGAAATTTCTTCACTCCCTTTGGCTCCTTTTACTGGTACTCGTGGTCAGGATGTGCACGTGCTACAGTCACGTGGCCAGCCATTCGCCAAGTTCCCTTGCCTTATGGAAACCAGATGGAAGCTGGAGTCGAAGTTCTCGGCCACAGAAGTGAGGCTAGGCTGCTCTCTGGATGGAATCTCTGAATTCAGGAGGCATAATCCTCTGTCCTCCCCCTCTCCCTGCCCCACTGCGCCTTCCAAAAACCAAGAGTCAATTTCAGAGATACAGCCTTTCTCTGTGTGTTGCCCAGATACTTTTCTTTTTTTAATTTGTAATTGCAACTTTGTTTGTAGCAAAAGCTCTATTTGGTTGTCATAAATTGTAACCAAGAGGAATAATATCCACAAAGCAGTCAGTACTAGCATATGCTTTGAATAGCCTAGATTGATAATGTGAGGTCTTGCACAACTTTGCTAACCTCAACTGGCATTTTGGGAGAATTCAACAAAGGCACAGTAAAACAAACAAACAAGTAAAAAACAAAACAAAAAAACAAACAAAAAAGCAGGGAGAGTAGGGAGGGGAAATTTCAAAAGTGTTCCTCACTAGTGAAATTCAACAAGGTTAATTATGAGCTCTATTTAGGAGTTTTCAGGGAATCTCATTTTAAGAGTAGGAGAGGTCTTAAAGCTCACGCAGTTAATTTCATTTAGCTCTTCGGTACTGGAAGAGCCTAGAAAAGCCCAGTTGTAGTTCTGTTGTGAAATATGATTGTCACATATTCCTGTTTGCTAGTCAGTAATTTTTGTAGCAGAAGGAGTAATGATAATTATAAAAGTAGAGCAATTGGTGGAATGTAAGTTACGAAGGGTTGAGAATTTCAGTTAAATAGGCAGCCACGCGTTACATGCTTTAGGGAAAGTCCAGTGCTGGGGTAAGAACACAGCATACGAGTCAGAAAGACACTGGACTTTCTTACTTATTGGCTGTGTGGCCTTGGGTAAGGTATTTAATAGTCTCTCTGAGTTTGCATTTTGGCATAAGGAGCCAAGTTAGAATGAGTTTACAATATGATGTAGCCCAGTGCTGGGCATGTGGTATGTGCTTAGGGATTGGTAGCTTCTACATTTGTTGTACTTGTTCCCTAAATTCTCTGTGTACCTATGTCTACCCTGAGGTAAGCTTGAAGTAGAGGACTATAGGGAAATTTATCTTTGGACCTAACCCCTGTCTTCCACCTAGAGCCCCTGCCCTTTTCCAGAAGGTCATGATCCTCTCTGGAGGAGTCTCAGTATGGTGAAAATTGGAGTAAGATAGGCTTGAGCACAATCCCTGAGCTGTGCATCCCGAGACAAATCACTTAGAAGAGGGCCAGGCGCACCTTAGATGCTAAATAAATCTTAGTTGAGTAAATGAAGAAGGAAATGAATTGTACCTTTCTGCACCTTTTTACCTGATGTATTTTTGTCTTTACTCATTCTTCAAGGCTTCATTTGTATTATTCTTCTGGAGACTTCCACCAAAACAGGGACAGACCTGTATTATAGCACTGGTCACAGGCTGTCCACCTCAGTGACAGATAAATGAGCTTCTCAATGGCAGGACTGTGACTTTGCAGTCTCTCAATGTAGCATGGCTTCTGCAAATCGATTGTCAAAGAAATAAATTAAATGAAAATGAAATGGGGGGGGGCATCTGGGTGGCTTAGTTGGTTAAGTGTCCAACTCTTGATTTTGGTTTAGGTCATTATCTCACGGTTCGTAAGTCTGAGCCCTGTGTTGGGCTCTGTGCTGATAGTGCGGAGCTTGCTTAGAATTCTCTCTCCCTCTCTCCCTGTTCCTACCCAACTCATGCTCTCTCTCTGAAAATAAATAAATAAACTTCAAAAAAAAAAAGAAAGAAAGAAACGAGATGGGTAATGGTAAAATGAAAAAAAAAAATGTAAATGAAAAACATCCTAAAGAGAGAATCCCAACTTCTGCCACCACACCCCTCTCACTTCTGGGCTTCTTCTGCGGTTCCCATACTCGGGTCCTTTAAGAGAATTAGTTGCATATTGCTTACTTCCTGCTCACTGCTGTACAGTCACAGTAGTTTACTGCCAGTTCTTACGCTTATCTTGTCAGGAAGGTGACCCAGAATATTTCCCAAGTAGAAGCAGAAATCCATTGCCAAGGTGTGTCGCAGAGCTCTGCAGGATCCAAGACAGATTGACTGATTAGGCAAACATGATTTTGGTGGAGCATTTTTAAGACGTTGGACCACTAAGAAATTCTGTGTCACTCAGCAGATTTGGAGCTTGATATACTCCAACCCAAATGATTCTTTCCTCTTAATTTCTTTTCAAGGAAGTATCTAGCTTTCAGTCAACTCAAAAACCCATCTCCTCTCTTTCTTCCTCTGAACATTATATCCATTATCAGATTCCATTATTTCTGTTTTGTTAACTGATAGGGATTTGCAGTCTTGTTCCAGTACTTACTAAGTTTTTGAGGCTAAGTCATTTGTATTCTCTGAGTTTTTTCATAAATGGGAGGGTGACCGAGTCTGCCTTCCTCCCACAGTGGTTGCCAGAATGAGATCTGATCACAGAAGGGAAACAGCTCTGGCCCCTGTAAAACACTGGCCCTGTTAGTTGCCACTGTTTCTGCGATGACCCTCTAGAGTGACCAACCGAATTTGCCACGGGCGATCCTGCTTTAGCACTGCAAGTTCCACGTCCTGGGAAAACACTCAACTCTGTGAAAACCAGAACATTCTCCCCCTTATCTCTGTTTCCCTTGCCTCCTTCCTGGTTCAGTTCCTTCCTACTGTGCATTTGTGCCTTTCCAGGATCTCTCAGGTCTGTCTCCACCCAACTCCACCCACCTGTTACCACTGGCAAGATTTCTCTGAAGTGCCATGTAGATAGAGTTACTTCTGTACAGTAAAGCAAAGGAACTGCCCCACAGGAAGAGAGAGAAAAGGAGGGAGACAGCACATGCATGATCAAAAGGATGATAGATGTTCTCCCTGGCAGCTGGTGGGGAGTCCCAGAGGTGCTGCAGCGGGCTGACAAGTTCCTATCTGGACTTCTGGCGTGTGGCTGGCTCAAGCCCTCTGACCTCACACTCTGTTTCACATGATCCCTAACTTTGTGGGACATTATAGGGAACAAAGGCTTTAAGGTCATTCTGGTTTGGATTCCTGGCAGAGCCGCTTCATAGTTGGCAAAGCCCGTGGAAAGAGAAAATGTGATGCCCCAGCTGTGAAAGTCTGTCTCCCCTCCCCATAGGATCATGGTCGCAATGGCTGATGGGCAGCCCCTAAGGGACTGCAATCTCTGTGCAGGGACATTGTCAGTAACTGGATGGGACTGAGTAAGGGGGCCCCACTAAGTTGCTTGCTGGACGGAATATGGCACTGCCAGCCCATGGCAAGAACAACCACTGCCTTGCCCCATCTAGAGATGCTTGACATTAACTGTCCCCATGGCCACAGGCCTTTACTGGGGTAAAGGGCAAGGGCAGAAGACAGAGCTCTTTCTGCCAATAAGACCCAGCTGCTGTCCTGGGTGGAAGGCCTAGTGTAGTAGGCGGGGAGGGAAAGGTTGGGCAGCCGAGAGTCAGAATCAGGGATTAGGAGGCCTAGAACTCATCCAGACAGGCAGGAAAGTGGTGGGAGAGGAGAGTGTACCCTGAGTTGGGGGCTCTAAGTTCCTAGAATGTGCACCATTGTCCTATGAGGCTTCACTTATAAACTCAAATTCAGAGATAAAATTATTAAAAGATGAATTATTCATAAAAATGATAATAAAATAGGACTTGAAATGATCGTTTCAAGATGGCGGCAACTGGGGCCTTTTGAGCAGCAGGCCCTGTGCAACTGCATCCACGACACCAGCTGGTTGCAGGTCTAGTTCACCTACCCCGTTACTTAGAGCAAGTCACATCTCCTTTCTGACCTCAGTCTCCTCACTTGTGAAATGGGCCACCATGAAAGGTAGATGGTATTTCACTACAGCATGTAGAATAGAAGCTCAATATGCATTGGTTTCCTTTCCTTTCCCATTGGCATACAGTTTAATAATGATTTCTAGCTGACTTTGGTCAGACTGAGTTCACTGAGAAGGCATTTCTCTTTGGGACAAGAACAAGGTCTAGTGCAGTTGCAGAATCCTCAGAGCCAAGCACTGCAGCACATAGTATGTATACAACAGCACATAGTGTGTCCACAGAAATTGGGTTAATGAGTGAGCAACTTTATTTCATCTGTTTTAATATAGATCTTTTCCTTTTTTATTTTTCTAAGAAAAGCTTACTTAATTTGTCATCTATTACTTCATCTTGTCCTGTTATCCTCGAGTTGTACAAGGGAGTTCAGGAAGCCCTAGCTGAGGATCCTGTAATACAGTATAAATTAAAATAAAGCGTATAAGTTGTAGAATGGAGCAGGCCCTCCAAAATAAAAAGCACTAGAAAATTATAAAGAGAAAAACTAGTTTATGTGACTCTAAACTATAGGAAATTTAACTATATAATCTATTTGTTAGATGTAATGACATATGAGAAGAAAGAAGGCCAGATGGAGGTTTACCAAAATTGCCACAGTAGTCATCTCTAGAAATGAGAATTGGAGTTTATTTTTCTTTTCTTAACACTTACTAAATTTTCCAGATTTTGTGTAGCTAATATGTATAATAATGGTATATCATTTACATTATTTTTCCAATATAGAAAGCATCCCTTAAGGCCTAGGATAAATAATATTTCTTCCATACAACAATCATGTTCTTTTTCCATTTTGCAGATGAAAATACTAACGTTTGGGGAGCCTGGGTAGCTCAGTTGGTTAAGCGACCCACTCTTGATTTTGGCTCCGGTCATGATCTCATGGTCATGAGACTGAGCCCTGCATTGAGCCCCGTGTCAGGCTCTGCACTGGGCATGGAACCTACCTGAAATTCTTTCCTTCCCTCTCCCTCTGCTCCTCCCTGCTTTCATGCATGTTCTCTCTCTCTCTCTCTCTTTCTCTGTCAAGTAAAAATAATAACAAACTTAAAAAAAGAAAACACTAATGTTAAATGACAGTAAAAACTTGAGCAGGGTCACATTGCTAGGAATGGCAGGTCCAGGGTCCTTACCCACTACACTCCCTTCCAAGTGCCTTGTACCTTGCTTAGTACACTCTGCTCTCCTGTTTAGCTATCCCTCATTTTAGACTGGAAGTGATGTGTGTTTACTAACTGTGGTTTGCCTGTCCTTGGATTCCCCACAGAACCTCACAGGCAGGGCTCAATAGGAACCAAGTGCTGGTCGAATGAATGCTTGACAATGAACGAAGGTAGACGCCACCCAATATGCCAGTGAGATTTGTGGCCAGTACCAACTCTGCTTTTTACTGTAGCCACCTCCTGGGAAGACTCAGATCATCTGCTACAGTTCTGACTGTGGCTGCCAGCATCTCAAAGCAAAAGCAGTTACATACTTTTAAAAGTACTTTTTAATACCAAAGCAACAGATATTAAACTGGAGGCTATGCGCCCCAAAGTCAAGGTTGTTCTCTTTTGTTTTGACCCAGTCTGCTCCAAAATGGATTGACAAGTGCTTTTAATTCATTGGTTCCAGAGGCGTTGTGACAGGTCTTAATAATGTAGGTGTTGTTGGATTGTGAAGGGAGAGATTATATTTACAAACAATAATTTACGGTCTTAAGTCAATGGCCTTGAAAAGCCCTTATAGCTTTCAGGAGGGGTTTATGGGGCAGAGCAAGGGCTTGTTTGAATCTACAAGTTACAGGAGTAAGATTCCAGTACATTCTAACCAGATAGCTCTTTTTATGGACTTCTGCCAATTGGTGCTAAGCTGTCCTCATTGGATAAGCCACAATTTTGGCATCTTTGGCCTAAAAACTGAACATAGCGCAAAACGGTGTTTCATCAGATATTTTAGAAATTTTGGTGCATTGTGTTTTTTAGGATGAAAGGATCTCTTTCCTCTCTCTCCTCCCTCGGCTATTTCTCTTTTAAAAGTTTAAAACTGACTCCCGTGGATTCTTTGTATTCTCCCAAGAAATGTGACTAAACTAGCTAATCACATGAAAGGTATCTATTGATGTTAATGTCTTATTGTAGAGAAAAACAACATGCAATAGGAAAATAATTTTTGGTCTTCTTGAGAACAAATCTGAGGCTGCACATGTTGAGTTTCGGAATATTGATTTGTGTTCGCATGGAGTGACTGCCACTTACCGGTTGTAGTGGACAATTCACCACCTGGCCACAGCTGATCAGACCAGGGATAGATGCTTAATCCAATCAGATTCTCTGCCCTGAAATGTTTGAACTGTAACTAAGAGATTAATTTCAGTCTGGGATATTTGTTTGAATTTGGGTAAAGAATTGTTAGGAGCTTGAGTGGGGCAGAGAAAGCTAATCAGCAGGGAGAGAAGAATAAAGGAGACACAAAGAAAGAGTGATAGCATGAGAGAGGCTGTGTCTAAAGTCCTCCAGTCTGCTCCCAAAATATGACTTTGAATTTAATGGAATATTTTTTCGCCTGCCTGCAAATTCTCAGTCTTCATCAAGCTGCTTCAGATTGGTTTCTGACACTTGCAAACTAGAGAACCTTGTGTATATGTCTATCACCACCCTAACCACTTTGTTTTAACCCAGTCTGTGGGTCACTTTTCCCCATTAAATTGAAACTTTCTCAAATTCACAGACCTATTTCTTCCTATGCCCCACACTTAGCATATGTCTGGCACAGAAAGAAGTTGAGTGACTATTCGATGAATGGATGAGGGAATAGAGATGATGCCCTGTCAGCTTCATTCATTGAGGAGACCTTCATATTAGAACAGTATACATAGGTGCCAGTAATTTTTAGAAGGTAGGTTCACACACACACACACACACACACACACACACACACACACACAGGATTCTGGGAAACCACTGTGGCAATAGGAAGAGGAAATCATTTGTCAGCTGCAAAGTAGATTTTAGAGAGATAAATGTAGTAAATTGGGATGCATATCTAGAAGAGTTGTTTCTTGAAAGGGGATAGAACAGAGAAATTGGCTTGGAGGTAGATGAAAGAGGAATGACCTAAGGCCTAAATTGAGAAGACTTTGTTTCCCAGAACTACCTCCGAGAGGACTCCCGCGTCCTCTGCATTTGGTATGTGACATCGATAAGTCCTCCGACACCCAAGGGGGTGCCCTGTGCATGGGGAGAGTTCCATACGTTCACGTGTTTCCTTGGGAGAGATGGAAGGTAGTCAGGAGCTGATTACCATGCCCAGGCACACTCATGTGAGTCTGCCAAACGTAATAGCTAAAGAGGCCTTGACATGTTTCCATTTCTGATTCTGCCCTTATAAAATGTGTTGCTAATTAAAATAACTGCCAGCTCAGACTCCTGCAAGGAAACCCATCCACGTGCTCAGAGTCTGTTGTTTTCCATGTTTCTAGCTCTGGTTAAATAAATAAAAACTACAAAACCAGCAGCAGAACCCAACTATCTGGGACAACTTAAGGGGGACCCTGCCTCATATGTAAGTAATTAGGTAATGCATTAATTCAATCTTCTCTGCACTAGAGAAGGAAAGGGTTAAGTAGCAGATTATGCTACTTCTACACAGTGCTATAGGCATGTTTGATTTGGCAAGTAGAAAAAGAAGCACAAAAACACATGTCCTGACAAAGTCAAGAATTATCAAATCGAATTCAATACACTTACCAAATTGAATTTGGATTGTGTGTCTTTCTTCTTCGTTTGAGACATGGTTTGTGCAATCGCTTAAAAATTCGTATCTACTCATTTCACTCCTTGCCATATCTCCTTCATTGGCTTTCCATTATATTTTGCATAAAGTTTAAGCTCCTTTATATGGCTAGAAGACTCACATCTCATGTACCTTCCTAGCTTCTGGTCTCATCGCTCACTCTTTAGCCACACTAAGCTACTTGCAGTGCCCTGAAAGTGCTATATTCTCGCCTTTCTCCATGCCTTTGCATATGCTGTTCCATCTGTCTAGAATGCCCACCCTCTCTATTCTTATTCCTCTGGCCAACTCATAAAGAGTTGTACTACCTAGGTCAGGAGTCTGCTTATTTAGGAAGTCTCCTCTGTTATCTCCACTTCCCACTTCCCCTGCAGCAAATCTGTAGAGTTATTGCCTTTGGGCTTTCCTGGCTCTTGCTCTGTCCTTTACTATTACACCTGCCCCCTGGTAGTTGACATGAATGAAGAAGGAATGCTCTCCTCTGCAGTATGTTTTTGGCCCAAATGTTAGGGCACCCAAGACCCTAATGTTGTAGAATCCTGATCGATAAAGGAGGGTTTGCAAAGCTGACACTGTAGGGAGGACTGAGGACCAAAACCACTAACCAGTCTTAGAAATGATATGTGAGTAGAAGCATGAAACAATAACTTCATTCATTCATTCATTCACTCATTCATTCTTCATTCATACTTTGAGCTATTTTTTATTAAATATTAAATATTTTTATTAAGCACCTACCTTGTGCTAGATCTATACAGAGTGCTGGGGATTATAGGTGGTTCCTTATAGATAGGCACTTAACAGGTTAGTTAGAAAGACATACGTACAAACATGCATGCAATTATATATAAGCAGTAATTTAATCACAAACTTGATTAGACCTACAAATTAAAAGCAAGGCATTAGATGAAGACTGTAATAGGGAGATCTAGCCCAATCTGAAAGTCCAAGAAAGCACCCTGGAAAAAGTGCTATTCAAGGTGAAATAGTCAGGATGTCTGTGCTATAAAGCAGAGTAGGAGGCAGAGGATACCAGACAAGAGGAACAGCATGTGGATAGGCTCAGAAGTAGGAGAGAGATGGATGTGTTCAAGGAAGAAGGCAAGACAAATGGAGGTAGAACAATGGAGAAAGAGAGGAACCTGGAGAAGTAGATGGGATACATCATGCAGAGCCTTGTCAGACAAGGCAAGACTCTTGAGTCTTACTCTGAGTGTAAACTACTGAGAGGGTTTAAGCCTCTTTTCGATCTAACTCACAATGTTAAAATTATTTTGGCAGCGGTGTGGCAAATGGATTGGAAAGGGGTACGTGTGGAAGAGAGTAGACCAATTGGGAGGTTGCTGCAGTATTTTCAGGAGAGACGGTGGCTCACCGTAAGGCATTTGGAGGAATGATGTGGAAGAGTGCATGGAATCAGGAGATACTGAAGAACTAGCATCAGTGGCCTTGGGATTGATTAGCTGTCAGGGTTGAGGCAGAATGAGTGCTAAACACTGGACACAAATAGGTTCATTCAATGAACAAATAGCTATTAACTGCCTATTATGTGCCAGATCAGCTCATTGAGCTCCTTACACATATCTCTGACTGCCTTCTCTCAAACGCTGTAACACAAGTCTGTTTGTAAGAGAGCATTAAAAAGTTTACTTTAATGCCTAATTGACTGTAATATAAGCTTTCAAAAGAAAGTTTCCCACTAAGCATTTATCAGCTCATTATGTTGAGCTGGTCACAACTCATCATCTTATTCCCACCCACTGCCATTGAAGACAGTTCTCTTTCCATGAGCATTTCTTGTAGTCTTGCATCTGGGCCCTGTCATATAGTCCTAGTTGTCTGCTTACGATATTTTGAGAATCTGTCCCTCAGCCCCTCCCTCTCTGACTTGCTTGGGCAGGTAACACATTGAATTCCACCTCAATCTCTTACTAATTGCATTATGTTAGGTACATTACTAATCTCCCTAACTTTAGAGTTCTCCTCCCTAAGTAGGGTCAGTTAAATTGATGTCGGTATCACTAATATCTTTATGGTAAATTGGGTTAAGTGTGCTTCCTAGTGTGATTTAATATGAAGTAAAGAGACTCACCTATGATGTATTCTTGCCACAGACTTTTAACTAGAATATAACTAAACCTATAGATGCAACTTCCAGCTTACTAGAAGGAATAGGACCTAGGAATGTCAATAGGACAAAAAGAATAGACATCATGAGGAAACAACACAGCAAGAGAACAAGTCCTGAAAGTGGACATTCTACATAACAACTAGCCTGGCTTCTTCAATGGGCCAAGGAAATGGGGATTGTTCTGTATTTTCAAAAGATTTAAGAGAAGGGGCATAATAACTAAATGCAATACATTGTCTTTGATTGGGACATGCTTGAAGGTACAACTCGGAAAATTTGGAATGTTATTGGGAAAATTTGGGTATGAAAATTGTAGTAGATGATGTTACAGAGTCACTGTGGTTTTTTTCTGTTAATTTTATTAGGTATTTGAAGGAACTTGTTCTCATCATTTAGAAATGCAAAGTCAAGTATTTAAGGGAGAAATATCCTGATATCTGTGTTTTACTTTGGAAATTGTGTATGTGTACATACATGTGCATACACACATGAACTAAAATGTAGTGAAATGTTATTGCTATGTAAGTCCAGGTGATAGATAGGTGTTTATTGCACTTTTTCTCTCTACTTTTCTATACTTAATAATAAAAAGTGAAATAGAATCATAACTATATCACAATGTTATGATGACGAGGGACAATGTGTCTCAAAAGACCTCATTTGTCTTAAATGCCATTAAGTAAATGAATATTCTCTTTCACAATTTTCTTCCAGTCAGTGCATCGGAACCTCACTCAAATCCAGAATCGCATTGCATGCCCCAGCCATGCCTCAGCAGAGCTTACTCAGAAATCACTAGAACCCCCTGGAGGGTAATAGGGATGTGAGCTGGCAGACTGGCATCATGCTTGGTGGGATAAACTCTTTAAATTTCTGGCCTGTTCACTACCATACACAAAAATACCACAGTCCTTTTCCCACTTGAAAAGCAAAACTCAGATAACATATTCATGTTTGCAAGTACACACTTGTTAAAGAGTAGAAAGATCTTTGCCAAGCTGGCCACATGGTCTTTACATACAAGGTGTGATACTGGCCTCAACACAGTTCTAAAACTCACATTTATGAGGGAGTTTTACTGGACTCCTAGTCACAAGCCATTTGTCTGACCTCCTCTGTTTCTCCCAGGTCTGCGCTAGATACGGAAGAGTGATGTGTGTGCAACACGTGGTGGGGGTGGGAAAGCCTGCCTGAGGACGGAGTCGGGAGGCATCAGCCTGCCATGGCCTGTGGATGCACAGTACACAGACATATCCTACTTTGCTCTCACCGCTCTGACAAGTAGCGATAGCACCTCCTTTCACCCCCAAAAGTGTCCCGCTTCAATGATAAATTATTCACTCCTCCCAAATATAAACCCTGTTTCTCTTCTGGGTCCTATGAACTGGCCCTCGACCCATTCCTAGTCAGTCCCTGTCCTGCCACCCCTCTCCGCACTGTCCCCTCCACCCTGCAGCGATCCGCCTGTGTCAGTCTACTTGAAGGTGCACTCGTGAGCAATGCTCTCTCACCTTTACAGGTGTGCACTTGGCTGACGGTCTGCCAAGGATGCCCTCACATCCTTCCCCACCCTTACCTTTCTCTGCCTGGCCAACTCCTTCCCTTCTCAGAGGCTTGAGTTCAAAGTCATCTGCTCCAGGAAACTTCCTAGACTCTGTAGAGAGGCGTTGCATCTTTCTGCTGTGTTTCTCCCAGGGCCAGGGCAAAGGTACTAAGGACGTGCGTTGGGTGCAAAAGTTAAACAGGCTTCCATTATCAGGGTGGTATTAGTGCTGACTCTGCATATCCCGGGGTCCTGACAACGAGTGGCTCCTTCAGTTTTGCCCCATAGGTGCCTCGCTCGCCTCACCCCTATCCTGACCCTGGATTCAACATTTCCTACAGCCCGTCATCATGATTACACTGTAGAATTTTATTTGTTGGTCTGTCTTCCTGGTTGGAATGTGAACGCCTTTAGCTGAGGGGTCATGTCTTATTCCTTCCTAACCTCGGTCAGTAGCACTGTGCCCGGCACACAGGAAGTGTTTCTAAATGATGAAGAAGTCAAATGTGGGAAGCGCATGTGGAATCAGAGACTTCTCAAACTATCGGGGACCAGTTGGCATCTGCTAGAGAGCTAGGGGAGGATTCAGAGATGGAAAAATTGGATAATATGTAAAATTTGTCATTTGAAATATTCCTGGTAGCCATATATTAGCAAACTGCTTAACAATACTATCTGCCCTCTAGGGAAACCTGAAGAAAGTTACCTAGGTACAAGGTCTGAAACATCAGCAAAGCTTTGAGTAGGATGAAATTAGATTAAATCAAACTAAAACCGTGTTTCTTCCAAATAAGGAAGCTCCCTTAATCTCCTCCATCCTTCACTCTATTCACATAGTGTGTCCCTGGTACCAGTTCAGAAGGAATGTCCTGGGCCGGACTTTAGGAAGCCTTTTTCATGAGTCCATCGCTGTGCCATGCGCCTCACAGAGTTTATAGTATTTAATCACCACAATGATCAGTGAAACAAGAGCTCATGTCCCTGCTCTATGGAAGGGAAAAGTGAGAGATGGGTTACCTTTCCTGAAGCCACACAGCTAGCAGATGGATAAAGAAGAATACCTCCTATGTTCAGGGCAATTAAAACTTGTCATGCTTGCTATAGCCCTATTCCCTAACCCACACAACAGTGGTCACTGATTAAAAATATAAATAGGTTAATGGGACGCTTACATTTATTCATGGAAATATTTGAGCACCTACTGTGTACTGTACTGTGGGTGTAAAGTCCATGTAGGAAAACTTTGTTGGGGTTGGGGGGGAGGGGAAGAGAGGGAAGATAGATACTAAACGAGTCATAGGTGGATTTAGAAAAGTAAACATAGTCTTATAGAATGTTCTTCAGGAAAGAAGGCATAAAAATTGAAGTAGTGTGTTTGCAATAAGGCCAAAAGCTGTAAGACCAAAGAACCCCAACCACAAAACTGTCCTTTCAAACTTCTGCAAAGACAAACACCTCCTGTGCGTCATGTAATTAACCACAAGTCAGGTGTTTAGTTGTGGGTGAAGGCAGAGAAGGAGACAATCGTGCAGGGAATTTTTAGGAGAAGTATCTGGTGATTGTTTTTTGGTGCACTTTTTGGGGTGGGGGCAAGAAGCATACTTTTGGGGATCAGGAGCTAAAATCTCAACTTCATTTTTATAGTGTAAACAGAGGCTGAACCTTCACCGAGCAGAGCCACTGAGGCATGACTGCAAGCCCCACAATTTGGCCTGTTTGATTTATGTGTTTCCTGGACAGACTACTGTTGTGTAGGAGCCCTGTGAAAACTTCAAAAAGGTCATTAAGGCTGAAAGCCTTCTTAATTCATTTTCAAATTACTCACTCCTCCTTTCCAAAAGCCAGCGACAGGAGAGCTCAAGTGATCTCAGTCAAGTTTTCCCCACTGAAGCTTTACTTTCTATGACAGAGTTACAAATACTTTCGGCTCCATTTTGCATACATTCTAGAGAGCTTCTTGGCAGGGTCTGCAAAGTGTGTTTTCATATTCCTTGGATCTCATCTTTGTAGCATGGCCTCATGAAAAACATCACATTCCAAGTGTGACTGGGAAGCTTCATTCACCACAGAGTTTGCCAATAACATGTGGGGAGTGTATTGTCCCTCCGGCCAGCTCATCATATCCAAACAAAATGTGTTCTCTTCGATTTCAGCTGACTCATTTCCATAAGATACAAGTTGATGCCATTTACTAGATACCCAAAGACCCAATTTGAGAATCTAAACTGTGGTAGAATTAAATATACAACAGTTTTTTAACTCATTATATATCATTAGAATCTTAGCAGGAGACTAATGGCACACTCCAAGGGTTTAGCTGAATATAATTTTGTGAAGAGAGTATTTATGAGGCATGGGCACCATTAAGGGAATACGCAAGGCATGGTGTATTCCAGGAGTTGTCAACATCAGGAAGGACTTGCTGCCCCAGGCGGAAAGGGATGGGAGGTAGGCCTTGGACTCTAGACCCCTGGAAGAGGGGTGGACCGACACAGGCCCCATAGCTGTTGGAATTCAGCATGACTCAGGAAAGCAAGGCTGGGTAGAAACAGGAGAAGAAATGCCTGACCTCCCTCTCCTTGCACCCTCTAATCTCCTGCTGGTGCTGCCCATTTGCCAAGCCCAGGGAGTACTCATCAATGAGGTCAGCCTGCTAGGGGTCCATGATAGAGAAGGGCAGAGACTTGTTTGGGGTCTCTATATACCCCAAATCTGAAATACCAACCCATTTCTGATTTTACTCTGAGAGACAGAGTGGCATAACTGAATGAACAGAGTTTTTCGTGTAAGGAAGATCAAGACCCAAATTCCACCTACTAATGGTCATATCTTGGGGTCTTTTCTGGAGAAAACCTGTTGGACTGCTTCACGTGAATTCTAACTTACCCTCTCTGAATTTCAGTGTCTTCCTCCAGCAAAATGGAAATAATAGCTTCCTACTTACCTACCTGCTTGAATTGTTGTGAATATTAAACAAGTTGCCCAAGGAGAAGAGCCTGACATAATGTTTGACACTTAGAACGTATTTGGCATTTGTTGATTTCCTCCAATTAGTTATCCCTTATACGGTGAGATGCCTGCCCTGTGGAGGTGGGAGAACCAGTCTGACCATTTATTTCTTTTTTACTGGGAGTCCCCTGTTGACTCATAGCTGGAAAGGTGGGTGGGACTTGTTTAAAAACTTGTTTACTGGGGTCCCCTTATCAGTAAAGAACTGACCGGTTTCCTAGTGTCACTTTTTAAAGAAAACCTGTCTGGACATCTTTAGGAAAACTCCGATTTCATCTCTCCACAGGGGCATTGGTGCTTAGGGAGCTGGTCCCCGCATTGCTGTATGAGTCTTCACCATTTCTTTAGCAACTTTCATTCCACATTCATAGGCTAATGCCCAAAAAGTTTGTCCTTCCTCCTGTTGTGCGTTAGCTGTTGACAAGACATTGGCTGCTTTTGCAAGAACTTGGTCAATTCAGTTCCTGATAGTAGGGCCATTTCCTTCCTACTTGAAGTCACTAGGGAGGTTTCTGTTTGCTGTGTGTTGTTATTTGCTAGTTTGGGAACAGGTGGGAATGTTTGGTTCATTGTGAATTTTGGCTGGACCCTTGGAAAGCTTACTGGTGATTGAAAAATAAAAAGCCACAGTAGTCATTCACTTACTGTTCATTGGTTCAAACTAGGAGTTATGTACTGAGCATAATCCCTAATTCTCATAACCACCATGGAAGGTAGTATCTTATTTTCATTTGAGGAAACGGAGGCTCATCAGATTAGATGGGGTGGGGGGGGGGGCATGTCCAGCTTCTAAGAGGTAGAACTAGAGACCATGGCTCTATCTGAATCAAAACACAGAACTCTGTTTATCTTTAAGAGGGTTACAGAGAATCAACTGCAATATTTTCATCCAGCTGTGGCCATTTAAAAATAAAAATCACAAGGCTGCAAGTTTCTTCATGACAAGGCATAAGTTTTATTCACCTCTCTCTTCTCACTGCTGACCACTGCCCCTGCCATAAATTGGGTGCCTGATTAATGTTGGTTGAATGAAAAAATGATTGACTGAATGAATCTTCTATACAAAGATATTTTTGTCTATGTGTAGCAGTTTTTCTAATGCATATTTATATTTCATTTGACAGTGTTTGCAAATTGCATAATATTCCCCTTCAGTATAACTTGCAGTGTGGAAATGCTTCCATATGCTGGATGTTTCCCCTCATTTGACTGAGGGAGAAAAAAGGCTAAGAGAAACATCACATAGTGGGTAAGCATCCATATAAACACGAATTGTAGAATATACTGCTCACGAATGGTGTATTTTGGCAGGGTAATTTTGCAAAAAGATTGAAGTAGACATTCAATTTGGATTGATATGGGTGATAAAATGTTCTTGTGCAGCTAACTATAGTTTTATATTAATCCATTATGTTGTAAGAGGTATAGAGTAGGGGAGAAGAGCATGGGTCCTGGAGCAGCTGACAGTATACATATCCAGCCTCCATTAGTTAATAGCTATGTGACTTGGGCAGCTTAGTAAATCTATGTCTTAGTTTGACTCCTTCGCAAAATAGGGATAGGAATACTACCTCCCTCATGAGATGATTAAGAGCATTAAATGAGTTAATACAAGAGGAGTTCTTAAATTTGTGCCTGATTCAGTGGCAAGGCTCAATAAATGTTATTATCCCCAGTGCATGGAGTCTAGTTCAGAAAAAGTTCTCTTTTTTGTCTCTATCCCCATTATCCCTACCTTATTTTAGGAAGTCATCAAGTTTTGCCTGACTTACTTTACTGTCTAGCTCACCCTTCACATTGTCAGTGGAGTGAATCCTTGAAGACTCGCATTAAACCAGGCCCCTTACCTTCTCCAAACAATGCCACTATTCCTAATCAACTTCAGGACTAAGTACAATCCCCTAGCATTACATTCAGGGTCCTTCATAAACTCAATCCTTTCTCCTCTTTTGGTCTCATCTCTTGTCACTCCCACATGTATACTATACTATGAATACCAACAAATGCCCAAAGTGGAAAAGTTATACTGGCTTGATGGATAAGTAATACTTCAGTAAGAGGAATGAGCAGATAATTTTGCTGATGGGCTCATGGAAGCCTTTAAAGGAAAGATATTTAAGTTGTATCTTGAAGAATAAGTTGATATTGGCCAAGGAAGGTAGGGCAGTACATGATTAGGTGGATTGTCTAGTCGAGTGAAGGATTTGTGCCCTGAAACAGAAAAACAAGGTGTATTCATGGCATGAGAACTTGTCTAATGCTGAGAGGGATGAATTGAGGGATGCTTCAATGTGGGATTGAAGGAAAAGGGAGTGTGAAAAAGAGCCCTTATATCTGGCATGAATGCCTGAATGGAATAGTGTGATGTTGTTAATGAAGGTGAGGAAAATACAAGAAAAATGTATGGTGTGTGTGTGTGTGTGTGTGTGTGTGTGTGTGTGTGTGTGTGTGTGTCTGAGTTTGCAACTGGAAACAATAAGTATCTGGTCCATTTTGTACACATGTGTACAAAAGCCACTTGGGAATATTTAATATTAAGCTCCTGATCTTGTCCCCAGTCTTACCTTCAGATTTGTATCCTGGCAAATTTCCCCTTCTTAGCAAATGGCAGCTCTATTCTTTAGAGTCCTCCATGATTCCTCTCCCTTAAATCCTATTTTTGATCCTTCAGCAAATTCAGTTTTCCTTTTCTTCAAAATATATCCAGCAATTGATCGTTTCTTACCATATTCGTGGCTACCGCTCTCTTCAAAGTCACCATCATCTTTTATGGGATTATTGAACATTGTCATTTTTTTTTCAGAGAGAGTAGGGAGGAAGTGGCAGAGGGAGAGGGAGAGGGAGAGGGAGGGAGGGAGGGAGAGAGAGAGAGAGAGAGAGAATCTTAAGCAGGTACCACACTGATTGTGACTCCAATGCAGAGCTCAGTCTCACGACTGTGAGATCATAACCTGAGCTGAAATCAAGAGTTGGACACTTAACCAATGAAGCCACTCAGGCACCCCTGGGATTATTGAAATAGTCCCCTAAACTGTCAGAGTCAGAGTGGTCCTCTCTCTCTCTTTTTTTTTTACTTTAAGTTTATTTAAAGTAAAGGTTTTTACTTTAAGTTTATTTATTTTGAGAGAGAGACAGAGAGACAACCAGGGGTGGTGCAGAGAGAGAGAGAGAGAGAGAGAGAGAGAATCCCAAGCAGGCTCCATACTGTCAGCATATAACCCAATGTGGGGCTGAAACCCACCAACCATGAGATCATGACTTGAGCTGAAACCAAGAGTCAGATGCTTAACTGAGCCACCCAGGCACCCCCAGAGTGGTCCTCATAAAAAGAAGTCAGGTCATGACTACACTGTTCACAGCTTCTATATCCTTCCCATCTTGCTCAGACCAAAATCCCAAAGTATTTACAGTGATGGTTTGCAAGATGCAGCCCTCAGCTCCTGGCTCTAATGCTATTTAGACTCCTATTCCCATCCTCTTTGGCATCTCTCTGCCCTAGTGGATTCTTTACTGTTCCTGAGACATGTGTGACATCCTTCTACCTATTAGCATTTCCAATGACTATTCCCCTGCCTAGAACGGCTTCTCCTCAGATGCTCACCTAGTCATCTCCCTCGCCTCCTCAGGTCTTCACTCCAATGTCATCTACTCAGTGAGGCCTTCTCTGACTGCCTTACTAAAATCGGCAGGTCCCTCTTACCTCTGATTTCCCAGTGCATCCGTTGCTTTTCTGCATTTTTTCTTTAGCACATATCACCATCTATCATACTCTTATTTACCATTAGTTTTTATCTATTATTTGTCTCCCCCCACCCTCTTGCATCTATCTCTAATACATGTGTCATGATGGCCCTGATTCCTGTACTGTTCCCCTCTCTGTTCCCTATACCTCGATTGGTGCCTGACCACAAGTTGTTCAATAGATATCCGCTGAATGAAAGAATTAATTCAAGTGGGGACCATAGCAGTGTGTTGCTGCAAGGAGCTGGTACTCAGCAGGTAGATCTAGGTTAAAGATAGATTTGGAATCCTTAGCAATGAGGTCACAGATGTGTGGGATTAGCTAAGACAGACCAAGGAAAAGATATTGAGTGAGATTTGAAAAAAAAAGAAGGCCAACATAAAACTTGGAAAAAAATAGTAATAATTAAAGACTGTACAGATGAAGTGGCAGAGTTGAAAGCAAGGGCTCTGGAATTACAGACTCGAGTTAAAAACCTTTGCTCCACCATTTACCAGCTTTATGACCATGGAGAAGTGACTGGATGATTCTTGGCCTCCATATCCTCAAGGGTAATTAGAAAAAAGATCTCCACGTCAGAGGGCTGTTGAGAGAATTAACCAATAACGTGCATAGAAATCAGTTAGCAGACAGTAACAAAGAATATAGGTAGTAGTCGTTGTTGTTACTAACATCACTGTTATCATCAAAATCCAGGAAGGACTCCTGAAAAGTCGCAAAAGTAGGGGAGTGTAATGGAAGATAAGTGAGGAGAGGTCTTCAAGAAAGGGAACAGTAAACTCTGTAGATGTTGCTCTGTGGTCAGGGCTAAGTATCCTGAGGAGGAGATTAGGCTCCAGGGTAGAGCTATTTGAGAGAATCGTTTCATTTGCATCAAAAAGTCATAATCCCATATTTTAAAATGAGTGAGTGTTTTGTGGAAAATAACAATAATTGTCTTAGAAAAAATCAAATAAAAACAAAACAAAACAAAATAAAACAACACTGGGCCCTCAATTGTATCCAGCTGACAAGTGTAGGAACATGGTGACCCAAAAATTTGCTTCTCTCTGGTCTTTGGGAGATTTACTTGCTCGCTAGTCAGAACTAGTTTGCTGGTTTTATGAGGTTAAGCTATTGTGCAATACTATTCAGCTGGCTCTGTGGGTGTTTATTTACAGATGGCTGCCATCTTGATTTATTGTCTGTCAAATTATAATTATTAACGATGGAGTTAATTGTCATTTCAACCACCTGGTAATTACCCACTGTGCTTTGATGTGGTGACAAATCTGTCCTTCAGATCAAAATTGGTAGGTTCATAAGATATTTCGCTTCCACGTTCATCTCCATTCATGGCTTATTCAAAATAAATGATTAGGGAAAATTATTGATTCTTTTTAGTGTAATTTGTGGGCCTTCAGGTAAAAGAATTGTCAATTGTTGTAAACTTTTTTTGAGTAGTAGGGCTGGTATAACAAGAATCCAGTGATGTGAGTTATAGTACTTGAAATTAAAACAACAAGGCATGCTCTTTCAAAGACTGGTCTAATAAAAAATTTAACAATGCTCTCAGTATATTCTATGGTGCATCACCTAGAAAGATGGTTTATAACCCTCATTATTTGTTTGCCCCATTGTTTACTAAGCCACTTTATCCTTATGCCCTTTTGAACTTTTAGGATAGAATTCAGCACAGTTAGTGAGGTTACCTTAGTCTTATAAGGCCTCAATCACTTTCAGAACTATGAATGGGATTGTCTGCTTGGTCACTCTCTAGGGAGACACCTGATAGAACCAATGGGATTAAAGAGGAGGGGATGTATACATGTCATGAGAGCTACATCTCTACTCCCATCTTTGGTGTTGGAACCCTGATTTGTGTGCTTTTCCTTTTCAGCATTTCCCAGTGGTTTTCAGAAAGGCACACATAATTTACTAAAGTAGCCAGCAGTGGATCAAATGGAAGATTTCCCACCAAAGCAGAGTCTTGAGATGCTACTGTGGTCTTACCATCTCTTTCCTCTCAGGAAGCCCATCAAGCAAGCATTCCGTGTCCAGCTTCCTCTGGCTTTTAGCCTCGGGGCATGGAGAGAAGAAGGCTGTGTTCCTGGCTTCTCAATATTTCCTTGCAGAGTCACCTTCTAATTGACAGTTGCCATATTACAGTCCTGTTGACCATGAGGTCTCACCTTGGCATTTGTTGTGCAGCGAGACTCAACCTAGGCTGATTTCTACTAATACCCCTTCCAAGTCAGAGAGTTGTACATCCATTGGACCCAGAGAAAACCTATAAGCAGTATCTGCTTTCTTTCACTTGAAGGATTGTGAATCAGTTCGTTAAGGAAGGAAAGCTCAGGGGCTAGAGCTGGGTGTCTAAAACCGCCCTACTGCAGTTTGTTACCGGGCTTGGGCATTTCCTGATCTCTGCTATGAAATGCTGACCTGCTGTATAGGATTTCCACTCCTTGAGAAATTATCTGTGGTCGAGTGTCCTGACATGGTTTCCCCTGCTCTCCCTTCCTCTCTTCTATTCTATGAGGCCATGGCAAAGACCTTTTCTTACCTATAATATCTTATCTCTAGTGCCTGACCCCTTCAGTTTACCCTTCATATTGCTGCCTGAAAGAGTTCTCAAAATCCTTTGGGGGCTTCTTCTGTGAGTCTAAAATGTGCACCATGACATTCAGTGGCCTTTATTATTGGCCCTTTACCTATACCTCCAATCTAATGTTCCCTCTGTTGGATGACAGTTCAAGGCCTTTATGTTGAAGGTTCCAATTGGCTGTTGTGTGCTTTCGCTTTCTAGGTCATTCATCTGGAGCATTCCTAATTATTCTTCAGAAGTCACAAGTCAGCAGTTACCTCCTGAATGTAATCTTCTATAATCACCCCCCCCCACTTCCCTGACAATTATTTCTCTTTTTGTTTTATTTTTATAACTTATACTCCTTTATATTGCTATGTCACATCATATTAATTTCCCCCCTTATCTGTCCATTTCCCTTCTGGGGTCCTCAAGAGCAGGATCTAGGATGGGAACATTTTTGTCATCATAGAACAGGAGCTAAATAATATTGAATAACTTTTTGTTCAATGCTTTGTACATCTTCCATTGCCTAGGACAGTGCTGAGTATTCAGTGGATACTAAACACATAGTTGCTGATGGATCCTTATTAAACATAGCTAAAATCTTCACTATTATTCTTGGTACCAACGTTAGAGTAGACACCTGTCTTTGTGGAAGAAAACTAGCTTTAGGGAGAAGAAGTTGACCCTTTATCCAAGATGCGTGTAGCAGCTGCTGATTGAAATAAAAGACAGTTAATCATATCCAAATGGAAAGAGAATAAGTCTTTGGTTCTGGTTAAAAGAAAATATTTTTTACTAAATAGTAAGGAAATGGGATAGGAATTTCTTTTTGTACAGTCAATGTATATTTTCTTTTGTATGAGAAATTTCTGTGGAATTCAAAGGTTGTCCTTTCCTTCCTTCTCTCCCTTTTGCCCTCTCCCTCTGTGCCTGCTTGCCTGCTTGCCTGCCTGCCTGCCTTCCTTCCTTCCTTCCTTCCTTCCTTCCTTCCTTCCTTCCTTCCTTCCTATAAAGATAGGCAACCTTAGGCAAACACATGGCGCTGCTAGCTTCTATAGAGAAAAGGTGCAAAGTCTGTTCTTATGTCATTGCAATTATTCTGATGGCAGATAAGCCCATCTCATCCTCATCCCAAGATTTTAAGTGAGGCACACATTTCTGTGAAACTCTTCTCATACTCAATGTCAACCTGAGGGTCATTGGCTTTACTTGGCCCATCAGGAAGACTGGTTCCATGAACGTCTGGGGAATTTTCTTTCTTAACTGAAATTGAACAAGAACTGTTTTCTAAGATCAAAAAAGGTCCATATGAAACTTGAACAGTTCTAATTGTGCTTTGTTCTGTTCTGATGTCATTGGGAACTTTCTGAGGCAAAGTAGACAACTGGGTTTTAGAGTGGTTTGAAAATTGTATTAATAGAGCAGACGACTCCTCAAGGCCTTGTCATTTTCTAGGAACCATTAATTACTGTCATGATGGTTTATGTGCATACTGCTATCTTCATATCAGAAAAGTGCTGCTTAGTTTGTGCTTCACAGTCTCGTGAGAAAAGTTGTAGTCTTGGTACCTTCTACAGGAAACAGTTGAGTGAAAAGTGTTTCCACAACAGGTGCAGGGACAGAACTGTGTTGGTCGGCTTTAGATTCTCCCTCGGTCTTTCTGAAATTGAAGCATGTTCTTGAACACAAAGCCTCTTTTTCTATCCCGCTAGTCACTATGTCAACACAGAAGTTAAAGGAAGAAGTGAACAGAATAGCACATTTAAATTTCTCAGTAGGAAACAAACTTTATCTATCACATTTCCTTTCCTCAAAGTGATAGGTCCTAAAAGCTTGAGAAAGTAGCATTACTACGCCTGGTAGGAAAACTTTACTTTTCTTTTTTTTTTTTTTTTTTTCAACGTTTATTTATTTTTGGGACAGAGAGAGACAGAGCATGAACGGGGGAGGGGCAGAGAGAGAGGGAGACACAGAATCGGAAACAGGCTCCAGGCTCCGAGCCATCAGCCCAGAGCCCGACGCGGGGCTCGAACTCACGGACCGCGAGATCGTGACCTGGCTGAAGTCGGACGCTTAACCGACTGCGCCACCCAGGCGCCCCAAAACTTTACTTTTCATTATGGCCAAGGGGTGGTAGGAAGAAGACTGATCTGAAAGTCAGTGGACCTGGAGCCCCGTCCTTATCTGGCACTGACTGGTCATATCACCTTGGACAAGCCATTTCTTTTCTATAACCTCAGTTTCCCTCTTGATAGAATGAGGTAGTTGCTAAGGCTTCTCCCAGGTCTGTATTCTCTTAAGAAGCTGAAAGCTGCAGGAGAATGGGTGAATCAGTTGGTGAACCTCTAAGTCTTGTGCACACACACCCAACCAAGTATCTGCCAAGAAGTCTCTTCTTATCACCACCATCAAAACTTACTCTCAGCACTCTATAGCTATTTGTACCTATTGAATTAGTAATTCCACTCCTAGAACTTTCATCTAAAGAAATAAATTCCTTAAGAAAGAGGAAAAGTTACATTAACAACGAAAAAAGTTGTTCATCGCGTAATTCAAAATTTGATGTAAGCTCATTGTCCAACAGTAAGAGAAAGGATCAGGACAACTGATAGGCTGTTTCAAAGTCCTGAGAACTACATGGAGAAATGCTTTTGATAAGCAGGAAAGCAAAATGTATTTGTCCTGTGGACTGCAAATATGTTTATGAACAAGAGAAAGGTAAGAGGAGTTGGTGATTATGGTCTACTCTCATTGGGCCATGTGCTACACTAGGCATTTAGTTACTTTAATCATCTAATTCTTTTGAACAGCTATGAGGATAGGCACTATTATGATCAACTGACAGTTAGGAATCTAAGGCTCAGAGAGTCATAGTCACCCACTAGATCACCACGGCTTTTAATGGGTTAGCACTCAAAATTCAAACCCATCTACAAATGATTTTCATTATTCATGATAGCTATAAAGTGCCTGTGGACACTGAGTTAAACAATATGAACATTGCTTCTAAGGGAAATATAGGGTTAGGCTCCTGTGAGCCTCTGGTCAGAACATTTTCATCAGGAGATTCAATACGTAACCTTGTTTCACGTGTATTTCTGTTTAAGGACATTATTTAATATTGTTGATTCATTAATACTGAATTCATGGTTGACAGCACTATAATTCATGCCTGGATGACACTTATCTAACACATGTATTTTCTCTGTAAGGTCGGTCATAGACTTATTGCATTTAGGATCATTAGACAGCACTTTAGCACTGTGCTTGGACCATTTTAAATGGTGAAATCACCGACAAAAAGCACAAAGATGTGAAAAACGTGCCACCAGATAGACTGCAAACAAAAGAGAGCTGAAATAAGAAGGCAGAGCATCACTGTGCTCAACTTCAACTGGGGACAGGTGCGTTAGGCAAATCAAATGTTTCACCCCTCCGCACAAGTCTGTGAATGACCATGAAATGGCCATAAATATTGATTTGGGGGGTTACAAATAAATTTTAGGGACAAGGCAAATTCACAAACATGGAATCTGCAAATAATGAGGACTGTAGATTCAGTCATTTGGCAGGTATTAATAGTATATCTGTCATCTGCCAGACACTGTTCCAGGCACTGGGGATTTAGAGGTCAACAAAACAAAGCTCCTGTGCTCATGGATCTCATGTTTGAGAAAGGGTTAAATGCAGGTAAATACATCAATCTGATGGTGACAGTCTGACAGACCAAACCGGGAGGGGAGTAAGGAGGGATGTGTGGAGGGTTGCTGTTCATACAGAGCTGTCAGAGGCAAGCCTGGGACGTAACATCTGAACAGACCCTCAAAGGAATCAGGTCACAGGGACATGTGTGTGAAGAGTGATCGGGAAGTGGGGGCAAGAGGTATACAGATGCTGAGCAGGAAGCAGGGGCTGCAACGGGAGAGGAAATCAGCATGGGCTGGCAAGTGATGTTGAACTCTAACTTCAAAACCTGGACTCTCGAGAGGAAGGCGGCTTGAGGATGCCGAGCACCAGGACTGGGATGCTTCCTAAGTTGTCATAATGTTGGCAGAGGAAAACATTGTGCATCTTCCCTTGTGAACAGCTCAGGTAAGAGCCAAAGGGAAGATCTCTGCCAAGTTCCTCCAGGTCTCCGCTCCATCTGAGGCTTGGTTGCTGGGTTTAAGGAAGTGACTGGAAGTTAGCTTGGACTCGGGTGAGATTCCCTGGGAGAGAACGTGGCCCAAGGCTGCAATATCAAGGACGACTTGTAGTGCATCTGAGGAGAGCCACAACAAACAAAGCATCCCCAGGACAACAGGAGGAGTGGAGGCGAGAAACAAGTCCTCACAGTGAGAATTGCTGTGTGGAAAAACACTCCTCCCCCAGTGCCGAGCTCAGCTTGCCGTGCCTGTGAGAATATCAGTGCTGTGGCCCATGTTGGAGCCAGCTGCAAAAGTCATTTGGACTCAGAGGTCCTCAGACTCCATCGTCACTGCTGACAGACAGGGACACTGAGGCCCAGAGAGGGACAAGCATAGGCTTCCAATCAAACACCGAGGGAGTGGCCGAGCAAGGACTAGAATTTAGCCTTGTCACCAAACTGTCATTCTAGACAGTTATTATTAGAATTTAGGAGGAGGAGAAATGTGATAGAATCATCAAGTTTGCAGAAAAGCTGTTGAGCGTACCCGCTGCTGTTTTTGTGCCTATACCAGGAGCACCGCAGCCTCTACAATTCAGTTCAGTGAACTCCCCTCCTCCCTCTGGGCCCCCAACTTGGTCATTCGGCATCTGGCTCTGGAAGTGCCCTGTGGAAATCCGTCCCAAGAGAAATGGTCTCAGTCAGCAAAGGTGGTCACTATAGATGAAAAGAGTCAAGGGGAATTAAAATCCTGTTCCATATTCTTTACATCTACCTAGCACAAATCCTTCTTCTGTAGCTTTTGTATGGAGGTCTGTGGTTTGCAGGGGTCCCCGGCTACAGGTTTCTGTCAATCCCCTGTGAATCACTGAATCCCAAAAGAGGCCAAATGTGATTGGCCAGGAACAGCGGTGAGCTGGTAAATTAGCTCTCTGGAGGATGGGGAAGGGCAGCCCTGATGTGTCGTGTTTGCCAATATCTACGGTGTAACTACTGTCACCATGGTAGATTTCAAGCTACCAGTGATTTAAAAACCAACTCACGGAATTGCTGGAAACCTCACAGTTCTCCTGAGGCTGCTCCAGCCCTGGCCAGCACACCTCTGCAGCTGTCTGAAGACAGGGGCCTGAAGGTGGGGCTGAGGTCCATCCTACTTAGTTTTGTGAGGTTGGACCTCGCCTGAGGGGGTGTCTAGTTTCAAAGCCAGGATTCTAAGAGGAACATTGACAAACTGAAAATTGCTCCGGGTGGGGGGGGGGTGCGGAAGGAAGAATTTGATTTAAAAAACAAAAACACTTTTGGGAGGGAGAACTGTGGACAGGATGAGAATCCAGGAGCAGGAAAACACAGAGTATACCTCGTTCCTGTTTCCCAGTCTCTGTGGGGCTGTGAGTTACTGTTCCTGAGCCTGAGGGGAGGTGTCTACAACAGGGAAGCTGATTTCAGCTCAACATAAGAACTTGTGGATGCAGCTGCCCAAAGGATTGCAGGACTGCTGGGCGTTATAAGGAGTGTGACGGCACCAAAGGGATGGAAGAAGATGTGGGGGCAACCACTAGGGGGGGCTGTGCAGCGGGGCTCTGGGGCCCCTTCTAGCCTCTGGGAGCTGATCCTGAAGTGGAGTCTTCTTCCTTGTCTTTCTCTCATTTAATCACTTTCATCTTCTCACTTTTTGTTCCTTTTTCCCCTCTTCCTCCTCTCTCCCCTGGCTCACTTGCTCGGTTGCCTTTTGCGGCTTTGCCTGGTTCTGCTCCCTCCTTCAGCAATGACCTCCATATCTTTCTAAGAAGTCCAAACCTCTTAGCTTTCTCCTGACTGCTTACATCCCAGGAGGAAAGCACAAGCCCTCCTTTTCTCGTTTTTCTTTGCTTTCTCTCCTCTCTTCCAGTATTTTCAGCTCCACATTTGTGACTGAAGAAGGGCAAATAAACAAATTGAAACTGAAACTGAGCGTTGGCCATAAAGTGAGGACATCTGGGAGGCTTGCAAGGAAATTAACATGCTTGTCGGGTTTCAGGTTACATATTTTGCGTTGCCTGGTAACTAGCCCTACAGTTTCCTTTCATGCTTTATTCTCCCCATCCCTTGTTTATAGTGTAATTACCACTGTGACATCATAATCCCCCATTGAACAGCTGTCAGGGGGGCCCAACTGCTGAGTAAACAGGGCTTTACAATCTCTCCTCCCACAGGCTGGTTTACTAAATAGATCAATATTTGGTTTGTAGGCACAGGGATTAGGAGGTGGAAGTGTCTTTTGAAAAAGTCCTCTCTCTTCCCAGGGCCTCCAGTGCACCTGAGAATGCTGGAAAGAAAAGCCAGGTTCATGGACAAAAAATAATCACCCAAACTGCCTTCACCTGCCTGTGATTTCCCAAGGAGCAGCTTGCCTTTAAGAAGTGATACCTATTTGAGAATTAGTAATGTCTTAGGTTCTTTATTTTAATGCTTAGAGAATTCCACTTTCTTCTCTCTCTGCCTCTGTCTTAGCTCCCATTTCTCTGCCCCCAATCCTGTTTGATTTAATCTTTCTAAATGGATATTATAACCCCAGGGACTAGAAGAATGACACGTGGATAAACAGGAACTAAGCTCCTGAAGATCTCCCTCTACCCCCCGCCCCCCCACCTCACTCTGGGATTAGAAGCTCCACAAAGAAAGCACCCTAGGAGAATTCTTTGTCAAACTAGAGACTCCTCGGTGATAGTTTGGGAAAGGATGATTTAGATCTTGCCTCTCCTGAGTCTGGAGAGTGTGATTGAAACAGACATAGGAGCAGAGATCTGGGAGCCTGAGCACTGGGAGCTGTGAGTTGAACCCTGGTGCTTCCTGTAATTTGTTATGTGACCCTGGACAAGTCCCTTGTGGCTACAGCATTGGGATTGGGTGACAAAGACCTTCAAGGCCTCTCCCAGGGAGACCATGTGCAGCATCAGACTGAGACAGGCTCAAAAGCTAGTCCTGACTGCAGAGCCCCCTAAACCACAGGTAACTCCTTGGAGTTGCATTTGCTTAGCTCTAAAAAAAAGGGGGAGAATTAACCAATCATTGTGTGGATTAAATGAGATAGTGTATGGGACGCATGTAGCTGTGGGCATGACACTTAGTGGGTGTCTTTTTAAAGCTAATATTGTGTAATTGCCATGAAAACTAAAACTATGGTAAAGAAAAGCTTGGAGGTAAAAATTAGAAGGAAAGAGGAGAAGAGGAATAACAACAGCCAACACTTACAATAACATGTTCACAGCGCACTAAATGCCTCTCACATAAGATCTCAGGTAGTCTTTACAACAACCCCCCCGGGAAGGAGAGGTACCACATGTACTGATCTCTTAGAGTGGACCAGTCATTATCCTGGACTTTTCATAAACATCATCTCCTTCCATCCTCACAAAAATGGCAGGTTCTTATTTTCCCTATTTCACAGATAAGTGGAGTTCAGAGAAGTGAAATGACCTATCCAAGGTCACCCAGCTGGTGAATGTTGGAGCTGCCCAGGTCCATCCCATTCTAAACCCCTTGTGTTTCCCCCTTATGCCATAGAAGTGGGCAGATCACCGTGGAAAGGGAGGCAGCCAAAGAATGAGGTGCTAAAAGTTAATGACCTGGGTGAGAGAAAAGAATACTTATACGACATCCAATGCTTCCTTCACAGTTGTCAAGCCACACCACAGTGCTTTGTGATTCAGTCATTTTGAGGGGTAATTACAGTCTTCGTCTAAAACATAAAACACCGCAACTGGCTGCTGTATCTTGGACTTTATGTTACTTCCTTTCGACAGGTGATTACAAAAGTCCTGCACATCTAGAAGTGTCCCCTGAAGGCTGCATCCAACCCAGACTGGATGGGAAAGCAGGCTATGACAATGCAGGGGGGAGAGGCTGACCTGAGACAATCCATAGAAACCCAGTTCCTGAATTTTCTAGGCAAGGGGTAGCACAGGCATCCTGTAGCTCCTTTGCTGTCTCTGGCTGGTGGCTTTCTCTTGGAAGACTGTATGGTTTCAGTTCAGTTTCATATAGACCTGTGTGTAGATGTGTGCAGTGATAACATTCCTCCCTGCTAAGTCTATCCAAGATAACTAATCTGATTCCAAGTTCTAATTTTGTACGTGGGAATCTTGTCTTGTCCTGATTTCCAGACCCATAGGCAGGCTTGGCAGGCTGTGGCCAGAGGAGGTCCCAGGTTTGCCCTCATGCCCTGAGCAAGGCTTCCTCCTTTCCCCTGTTAGGCAGAAGCACCTGTCTTGCAACAGGAGGCACTGTTTTTGCTGGAGGAACTCAGTCTCCCTGAAGGGGAAGTACCTTAAGACTGAAGGCCCCTTGGATATGTCAAAGCCCTTGTTTATTTGCCAATAAATAAAATGCTATTTTCAAGAACTCCTTCTTATATCAACCTCTGTGAATTATATCCTGGAGAAAAAAAAAGAGCTACAGCCCTCTGGGAACCTCCATAAACCAGTAGTTCTCCAACTGTGTCGGATCACCTGGAGGGTCTATTAAAGCACAGTTGATTGAGCTGCACACCCAGAGTTTCTGATTTAGCAGTTTTGGAGGGGCACCTGAAGATCTGTGTTTCTAACCAGCTCCTCAGAGATGCTGCCGATTGGGGGACCACATTTAGGGAACCACTGGTCTAAACCATCTGCTCCAGCTGCTTCAGTCTAAGGAGCTGCCAGTAGCCGATTTTTTAAAATCATTTTTCACATTCTTTCAGGTGGCCATTGTTCTGATCTTTCCTTCCATCAAAGAATTTTGGGAGCGGCTTGCTCCTCTGAAGCAGGAATGCAAGTCAGGTTGCCCTCTCTGGCATCGTTTTCCATATCATCTTGCAGCCTACATCATTTCCGCTCTTAGATATGGAAAAGTCCCAAGCCTGCTTTTGCTGTCACATCCCTCATCTTTGGGCATGCTGTTAGTTCTCTGGGCTAGACTTCCCTTGCCTGGTGGATTCTGAATTGTGTGTCAAAGTGGAACTCATGCATGGCCCCCTATAGAGTCCTCCCTGAATGATCTAACCCAAGCAGAGAAAGTTTTCCTTATCTGTATTGAGTCTTACAGCTGCTAGTACAAACTTGTACCCTAGCCCTTGGCACATTCTAATGTAAGGATCTATTTGCAAGTTTCCTCTGCCTACTAGAAGGAGGTACTAAAGGCAGAGACTAGGAATGACTCCACTCAAGGTTCCCTGAAGTACCAAGTATTTTTGTAGGATCTGCCATGTGCCTAGACACACTAGTAAACAATAACAGATGTTGTCCTGCTCTCACGAAGATTTCCACCTAGTGGGTGAGACAACTGATCACTCAAAAAATGTCAAAATGCGCTCCTGGTAAATGTCATGAAGGAGAGTGATTTACTCAGGGAAAGGAACACAGTTTTGGAGTTTGAAATAAGGGAGGGTTTGACTAAGTTCTAGAGATCAAGGATGGTTCACTGGAAAAGGTCCATTGACTGGAGAAGGGAAGGATGAGATGTTCACTGCGCAAAGGGGAAAAGGCAAAGCGTCTGAGGCACAGGAGGCTATGGGAGGCAGCCAGAACCTGGGCCTCCCTGAGCCACATTTACCCCATGGCTCTGGGTTCACCTCACCATAGCCTCTCTCTTCACTGCTCTCTTGAGGCAGCAAGTGGGCTCCACAGAAATGGAAGTTGTATGTGTGTGCACACACACGCATAAATGCACATACATACAGATGCTAGCACACGCTTGCATAAACGTGCATCACACACACAGAGGCACACACATGCTATTCTCTTGCCCAGATTAGAGTGGGACTCTGTGCTTTGAGCTGAGCCTAAAGTGTTGATACCCAAGGGCCCCTTTCTCTAGGAGGCACAGACAAGTTTTAAATGAGATTATCTCACCAGCTGTCCAGAGTCTCTGACACGGTGTGACCCTATCATAGCAGGTGGGTGAGGTGTGGGGAACCCGGACAGCCAACAGATGGGAGCTGAGAGTCACAGTACCCAGAATTATGGGGTACGCTCACCCTCACCCAGTCTCAGCTAAGTTTTACTTTTTGTGATTTAGGAAAGGCTGGAGGAAGGGTTGGGGTGACCGGCCACTTTGTCCCAAGCCTTTCCATTTGCAGCTGCAAAGGCTCTTTCTTGTTACATCATTTTCTCCTTTATTGAAAAACTTATCTTTAAGTGGTGGGGGAAAACCCTTTTGTTTTACATAGTACATAGTTGATACCAATTAACTCGGCCTTTAAGCATTGCTACCAGTAAGAGCCTGTGGATATCCAAAGGGGAAACCGTTCATTCATGCTTGTCCAGCTAAAACACAGTCTCTCCTAAACTTTCTATTGTGTGACTGCCTCCCTGTTTTTTTGGCAGTGTATTCCATGAAAACAAATTGAGTCAAGAAGTAAAAGTAGTTAAGGGCTGTGCACATCTCGGTCTTTCAGAAATAACAAAAAGTGATGAAAGTGATTCAGTAAGATAAGGATGGCTGAAACAATCCTTCCGTGTAGAGTAGACTTGGTTAAACAATAACAGTTACCATTTCTTAAATACTTGTTCGGTGTTAAATAAATGTATCATGTACTTTACTGGTATTATCTTGGGCAATTCCCACAAAAACACCAATTTTATGCAAGAAACTAAAGTTCAGAGAAGTTAAGTAACTACCCCCAGCTCACACAGCTAGTATATGGGATTCAAATCCACCTGATTCTGAAGCTCATGATACTTTCCAATGTTATAATCACTTGGGTCCTTTGTACCTCTGCCTTCTTGTCTGTAAAATGGGTAATGTAATATTCATCCCTTTATAGGCCTTTCAGTGATGGTGGAATAATAGCTGTTATTAGCAATAAAAATACCTTCAGTTCGTGTAGTCCTTCAGTTTCCAAAGTGCTTTTGTATCCTCATTCCCATTTGAGCAATACAACAACCTTGTGACATAGGTATTACCATACCCATCTTCCAGATGAGGAAGGTGATTTTCCCAAGGTCACAGCTCTAAGAATGGTATGGTAGCACCAGAAAATTGATACCAAGGCTAGTGCATAGTCTATCTAACAGCAGCTGCCTCTTTAATTAACCAGATAATTGTAGCAGACTCACGGTTCCCCATGAAAAGGAAGGACTTATGGTATAATATTATGTAGGGGGCTATTATCATTGTTGCCATACTTGTTATTAGTTGCCAAAGGACAATTGTGATGTGTTTGGTCCTCTTTACCCTCAGCAGATCACCGTCTCCCTCCTGCTAGTCAAACCTTTCCTTCCTTTCTCTCTTGATCCTTGAGACCACAGTACTCATTTCTAGAATTGCTCATGTGCTCCTGTGGCTCCCAGAAATTAGGGTCTGAATTCGATCAGGTACTTGGTGGCTATTCAAGGGCTCTCTTCTCCTTTGAGTGAATTGGAGGAAGTTGGGGTATTTGGCAATTTAATTAACATCTTTGATACATGAATGGAGCTATCCTCATTAAATTGGCCTCTTTTATAAATTGGCATGACAGTAAGCCCTTGGGAAAGCTGGGCTACAATTAGGAATGTTCTTGACCCTGGGGGTTGGCCAAATGGGTAGGTGAAGACCACTGGGGGAAGTACAACATAGTCACTTAGGAGAGAGAAATAAACTATTTATTGAATAAGAAAGAAGTACTCAGTCACAATAAATCACAAGTGTCGGCATCAGACAGTGTGCAGAAAGTTTTTCCATTGTTGGAAAACCTAATTCCCATATGGTTGATCTTAGCCATAGCAGTTATTTTTGAGGATCCTTTGACTTAAAAATATGGAATTTAGAGAAGATCTAGGGATAAGGTGACAAAAACAATCACTGATTCTAAAAAAGAGAATGTGAGGAAGAAGAAATCTGGCATACTGTAAATAAGCCTTGGCTCAGTAGGAGGCCATGTGCTCTGTTATACTCTGGGGGAATAACACATGAGGGGCCCGGGATTTACTAAGGCAGGATAAAGGCACCAGGACAACCAGAGCAGTATCCCCATCTTCCTGCCAGCCCATAACATAGGAACTTCTTCCCATTTAAAAGCATTGCTCTGCTTCTTGGCTCCTGACTCTGGTGAGAAAGTAAAAGTCTACTTTGGTGGAGAGTTCTCTTTCGGATAAGATAAGCAATGCTATTCACGAGTGGCCTTTGTGTCTTGGCTTTTCTATACTCAATAAAGCAAGTGACGATGCTCTTGTAGCTGGAAGCTGCCAGACCTGACTTGCTTCAAGTCTTGTCTCAAGATCTAGAACTTAAGAAAAAAGAATAGAAGTTCATATAAACCTCTCATCTCACATTTTCCAATACCACTTTTCCATCAGTAACAGTAATATTTAGACTTTTGTTTGACCCCAGTGTTTCTTTCTTAAATAGATTCAGCACTCAAATGGGAGAGGTGTGTTTATTGGTTCCCTACTCAGCCTCCAAAGAACTCTGCAAGCAGAATTGTTGCTTAGTGTTGGAGAAACCTTTCCTCTCATGATTGTGAGATACAGGAGAAATAGATCACTCCGGAGAAGAATCTTCTTTTGAGACAAAAAATTTGAACTAAAACAAATGACTGTTGGAAGGATTTTTAAATGCTGCACTGAAGATAGACTCTCCCAAGGCCTCTTAAGATTCTGTTATTTGACAGGTAATTAAATTCAAAGGAAAGGCCCATGAAGAGATTCGTGTACATGTCTTACTTCCAGGAAGCCTGTGAGGAGCAGGCTTTCCTCATATGACCATAGAAATATCTTGAATGTCTGTACACTTCCAGGTTGAAGGGACCCTCAGCGCTAAAGCAATATGGAGGAACTCTCACTGGCCTAAGAATTGCATCTGTCGTCACCAATATGCAAGTGGCAAAAACCACCTATAGGGAAAGCCATTATAGAGACAGATGGGTAATCAGCTTCTCTGTTTCCATTCTCTCACTTCTCTCCAGAGCTGTAATCCAACTCGATTGGTTATGACACTCTGAGAATGTATAACTATTTTGCATCACATGGAAGAAAAGGAACTAGCATGCCAGGTACTTACCTATATTATGTTACTTAATCCTTGAGCAGGGAGATCTATTCCTGGCTTACAGAAGGGAATATCAAATTTTAGAATATGTAAATTGCTCAAGACTAAAGAATTTGTAAGTGTAAGAGATGGGTTCAAATATAAATCTAACTGATTCTAAATTCCATTTCCAAATACTCTACCTCTGAAAACTAAAAAAGAGTTAGATACTTGTCTTCTCTGTGCCTCTGCTTATTCTTTTCTCTTTACGTGGAAGGTCATTCATTCATTTATTCGTTCATTCAGTAAATATTTGTAGAACACTTAGATGTGCCTGGGAATTGGCTCAGCTCTGGGAAAACAGATCAACAAGAACATGCTGCTATCTTCCAGGAGCATAAAATCTAGGGAGAGACAGGTATAGACAAGAAGAGATAAACGTGTTAAGTTTTGTGGGTGAAAACCAGACAACACTCTTTGAAATCATAGGTAGTTAGGCAATAAACTCCATTAGGAGATGGCAAGATGGATGGAAGGAAATGGAGGAGGTGGAGAAAAGAAAATCCTTGAGAGGGCATTTTTGAGATTACATAAATGAAAACGTTTACCGTGGTATCTGACAAGACTAAAACACTAAAAAAATTCACTTGCTTTTTAAAAATTAATCTAGTGGATACTTATTAAGAGGACTCTCTATGCCAGGTACCATTTCAGGCATTGAGGATCAAGCAAGAACTGAAGTCCTTGACCTCATGAAGATTATATTCTAAGTGGAAGAGTCAGATGCAAAATAACAAAAAGCTTTGGAACATCACGCCAGGTAGTGATTAAAGTGATAATAAAGAAGGAAGCCAGACCCAGAGATGGAGGGAAAACAGCTACTATTGTAGGTAGCCTTGCCAGGGAAGACCTTGCTGAGCGCTTGGGGATAGGAGGATGGAGCTATGTGGATCTCCTGGAGAGTGATACAGGCTGAGGAAGAGGTGAGGGTCTGCAGTCAGGTCATGCTGCCTGATGCTGTAGTTATAGCAAGAAGGCTGGTGTGGCTGCGCAGAGCAAGAGAAGGTAAGATTGACAATAGAGGAGGTCGGGGAGGAAGCCAGGGGCCAGATCAAGTAGGGCTTTGTAGGCTATGGAGAGACTTGGGAAGTCACTGCATTAATTCATTTAATTACCACTTCTTATATAAACCTATTACTGGGGTTTCTTATTCAGAATAACAGGACACCATAGACTGGGACGCTTATACACAACAACCATTTATTTCTCACAGTTCTGGAGGCTGGAAGTCTGAGATCAGGGTGAGAACTCTCTTCCTGACTGCAGACGGGCCAGTTTTTTTGTTGTAGCCTCACATGGAACAGAGGGGTAAGAGAGCTCTGGGGTGTCTTTTATAAAAGCAAAGGTCCCATTCATGAGAGTTCTGCCTTCTTGATCTAATTACTCCCAAAGGCCTCACCTCCTAATTTTGTCACAATAGGGGTTAGGATTTCAATGTATGCATTTGTGGGGAACATAAGCATTCAGTCCATGATGCTGGGTACAAGGTTGTTCAACAGACATTTAAAATACCATTACTGTTGCAAATCTAATGTAAAATACATTTTAAGCATGTATTTTATTGGGCTGGCTCACCCCATTCTCAGTTTCATCAAAACTGATATTCCTAATTCCTGGTTGATTTTAGTTTTAGAGCCACTCATAGGTAGGATGTCTATTATCTGAAGCATAGGAAAATTGTCTTTCAAAGGAAAATTTACAGGTGGGGAATTATGCAACAAAACTTTCAGGCAAACTAGTTGGAAAACTACCACATGGATCGAGCCCAGAAACCATTTTCATCTGGTCATTTTAGTTTGGTTCCTTTCCAGGTCCACTCAGTAAATCCTATGGCATTTTCATAGATATTCTGGACTTCGGGCTGGTTGTAGAAGCCCAGGACTAAAGGAAAAGCCCAGAACCAAAGGCATCAGAGTCTAGTGTTCAAGTTCTCATAGGCTAAGTAGAAAGTTCATAGGAACTCTCATAGGAAAGTTCTCAGTTCTAGCTAAGGCCACCTTCTCTTGTTCTGGAATGTTCACAACTAGGCTTCCCCGTGTGAACACAGACCATGGAGGTGGCTCTGGGGTTACTTGTGGATCTGGAGAGGCCTGATTTACAGCTCCCACGAAGGGGGTGGGCATCTAAGCCTGCCACCCACCATGAGAACTATGTATTGTTCCCCAGTCCTGGATCTGCTTCCTGGCAGTTCTGGAGACCTGGACATCAAGAAGATCCTCGACTTCCTGCTGTTGCTGAGGAGACCGAGCCATGAGGGAGGAGTGGGAGAGGCTGAGTCAGTCACTTGAGACATATTAAAACAAACCTTCCTAGAGTAGGAATCAGAAGGGGGAGAATGGAGGGTAAACCCTGTCATCTTCCCATTGTGTTTACTCCCCTAAGGAGCTCTCATGTACGCCTGTTTCACCAAACTCAAACTTGAGCTGGAGCCTGCCATTCTCCCACCTAGGTTTGCACCAGTGTCTCTTCCTGATTTTGGAAGATGGCTTGTTGGGGATCTAGAAGAAGTCTTCCATAAGCCAGGCTCCTCTCCTGTTGTTATTGGGGCTTGGAGGTAGGAAGCTAGAGCTTAGTAAGCGAGAGTCAGGTTTTGGGGGCCAGTGGATGAGTCCAAACCTTCACTGGTCTGAATTATTCACCATGAACCTGCCCAGGTCCCAGATGTTTCTCAGATGTGTTGGCGACACACCTTTCCTCTGATTGGTGACACCTCTCTTCTTTGCCCAGGAATGTGACTCCTGCTCCCTTCATGATGCCTGCTTTCACCTCCACAGTCTTCTCCAATTTTGCTGGTGCTGGGAGTTGCTCCCACATTTCATTAATACTCAGATTAAGCTCTGCCCTGGCCTTCACAACACTCGCCACCATGCCCGCCACCACAGTTGAGGTAATTGAGCCAGAAACAAGAAATGGTTTAAGTCCCAGACCTACTCCTCTCCTCTCTTCATTTTTGGAGGGGCTATTGTACAGAAGAAGATTATAAACCAAAATTCTTCTACAGTTATTTTCCTATCAACGCTTTGAAGGACTTGTAATACGATGGTTTTCTCTTACTTGCTCATGGATAAAACACCCAAACCAGGTGGCTTCCCTTTCCCCAGGGACCTCATATTCCCTCATCCTCACTTCTCAGGGAAAGAAACACTTGAGCAACCACTGTGGACATGAGCATTTGGAGGTCTAAAAACAGATGTTGAAATGTTTCAACTGAAAAGGCAGCTTTTGGAAATTGATCTTGCTTGGTTATCTTAAATCGGGATTTTCATTAAACGTTTTAGGATCATTCAGGCTGTGTAATCTTGGTAAAGATTTTAAATGATTTCTGACTCACTTTCTTAAAATTAGACAAATAGACATGATAGGCACACACACACACACACGTACACACACACGTGCACACACCCCTCAGACACTCACACATCTCTCATTCCATGTGCTAGATTTAATTTTATTTTTCAGTTCATGACCTTGTAATTAAGGAGTAAATGTTTTTTTGGAATAGGCAGTTACAGTTATAGATGGCACTGAGCAGGAAGCTCACGAACATTCCCTGGTATTAATCAGAGGCCATTTGCATTACCATGTGGAAATCTTGCTGAAGTTTCAAAATAGAAAGTGAGGATGCTTAAGAAGTGCCAAGAACACTTCTCTGCTTGAAGCCATAATTGTCAAAGAATTGGTATGTCACCATAAGTGTTCAGGATAGATCCCCTCTCCTCTGTCTCTATCTCCACCTCTGATTTATGTAATCGTAGGGTGTCTGAGCTACAACTCCAAGTGTACAAATGTTGCATCTAACCCCCGCCCCCCACTATACACATAGGGCAGTCAAGTCCTCAAAAAGGAAAATGACCTACCAATGTTGCACAAGGAATTGGATATAGAGTTGGGCCAGGGCCCTGTGGACTCCTGAATCTCAGTCTAGATTGTTCCATCACTCAGGCTGCTCCCATCCAACCTGAAGTTAGAGACAGTTTTTCAAAAGGATGCTTCCTAAGCCCAATTAATCTAAATAGGGGAAGGCTATACAGTGGGACAAGTAGATACAGGCAAAGCTAGGCAGGGCTGGAGGCAAGAATACTTCAGTCTATTATATAGGAGAAATGGCTGAAGGAATAGGTGACGTTCAGAAGAGCAGGTCTCTACCCCTTGAAAGCAGAACCCATGCTGTTTTTATTTTGGTAAATACGATATTCAGATTAGTGCCAAGATAGAGGAACTAACATTTAATGAGTCCCTATTATGTCACTGTTTTCCCTATTTTATAAGTGAGAAAACTGAGGCTCATAAAAAAATTGCCTTGCAGAAAGTCACTTAATAGCTCAAACACTGGCCTTGACTGCTCCAAAGCTTATGTTCTGTCCATCTTACTCCACTGTGTTTGCTAAACCAGGGCAGTAGATGGAAACAATGATTTCAGTTAGATTTCAGTTAGATTAACTCAAGCATGTAAGAACTGTCCCAGATGTCTGAAAGTCCAGCTGGCTGCATTGGATAAGGGCAAGTGCCCTGTACCTGGAAATGTAAGACAGAGCTGTGTATATCTGTGGCCGGGATGTTACGAAGGATCTGATCACTGGAGGAGATACACAGCTAATTGGCTGGGGAGCAGGTATTGTCTCTGCAATCTACAGGGCTTCTTTTTGAACTCAACATAAGGCAGCTTCCTATATAGTTGGATTATTTGTTAGTTTGTGTGTCGGGGGCGGGGGGGGGGGAGTGTGCAATGTGCAGTGGAACTTTCTCTGGTTTTCCTGCAGGTCTCCATGCCTGTGCCTTTGTTTCTCTACAGATCATTCTTGACACAATGGCCTGAGTAAAATGGAATTTCCCAGCACTCTCAACTCCCTGGCCTTGTTTTATTATTTTCCATAGTGTTTATCACTGTCTAGCCAAACTAATTTACTCATTATACTTATTTTTTGTCCATCTCCCCATCCCTCTCCCCCAACAGAACTTAAGCTCCACCAGGAAATGGATTTTTGTCTGTTTACTGAAGTAAGAAAATACTTAGAACTATTGCTTGGTCCCTAATAAGCTTTCCCTAAATGTTTGTTGGGTCAGTGAATGGATGGGTTGGGGCCATCTGCAGAAAAGGTCTCCTATTTTTTGTTTCTGAATACTTGACTGACACCACCCTGCTCTGACATCTAGTAAGGGTGTCTAAGACAGAGAAATATATTTATAGGTGAGAATTTCAGATCCTGGACTATGACAGTCCCCCAGAAATTTCAAAAAAGGAATAAAATAGAGACTTTTAAGGTTCAGTTCTGGGGATTTGAGCTATTTCACATAAAGGTGTACAGTGTTCTGAGGTATAAAGGATGCTGGACTGGGAACTGGAAATGAGAATACTTGAATCTAAGCCTACAATTCTCTTTTCACATCTGCACGTCATTTATCTGTCCATCCATCTACCCACCCCCCTACCTTTTCACCTACCTTACCACACATCCCTTCATCCCTCCATCCATCCATCCTCTCATCGACCCCCCATCCCCCAACCACCCATTCTCTCCCATCTCATCATCCATCCATCTAACAAATGTTTTTATAAGAAACTACTGTGCCTCGAGCATTATTTTAGGAAGTAGGAACATAGCAGTGAACATAATTGTATGGGCCCAGCTTTCATGGAGCTTATAATCTAACGACTGAGATAGAAAAAGAGCCTGGAAACGTTAAGCTTATATACTTTGAATTCATGATAAATACTCTGAAGAAAATAAAGCAGGGAAAAAAATAGACACTGTTGAGTTGCATGATTTCAAAATCTCCTTCTTGCTCTGGCATTTGTAGACTCAATGCAGTTAATTCTTCCTTTGGAAAAAACACCCCACAGTTAAGCCATCCAAATAACACCAAATAGCATTCAGAAAATATTATGCCTCAAAACTCTTCAAGTATATTTTAAAAAGTACTATCTCTTACTTAAGGTATGATAATTATGCTTTGACATTTTTTCATATTAGTTTCATTGAATTCAAGCAGTCATCTTATATAATTATAGGCATGTAATATATATTAACTTTAAAAGCTTCTTGTTTTGACTCAATAAATTCTCATTGAGAACCTTCTATCTGGTAGACACGATGCTAGGTGCCCTTTCTTAGGAGACTGAACATCTCCTGGGCCACGCACACAAATAAGGACAGGACACCCAGCCAAGAGGTTAAGGTGTTTTTTTTTTAAAGATAAAGTTTGCATGAAGTCCTGAGAGAGTCCCGAGGAGAAAGTGACTGTCAGGGAGTGGTAGGGTAAGGTCAGGGAAAGTTGCAACGAGGACTTGACTTTTAAGCTTTGTCTTAGGGAATGAAAAGCCCTTGCGTGTACCTACCATTCATCTGCATTTGAACTAAGTTAGGATGATGCAAGGGGAACATTAATCACTCCATGAAGGTTCTTGATATGGGAATAGATTGGCCTGACTTGCAAAGAACAGCATGGTCATTTTGGCAGCAGCAAGCCACAACATGAGAATGAAACTTCAGCAGTTCTGAAAACATACAAGGAATGTGAGCAGCTTCAGCTGCTTCATCAAAGTTTAAAAAGAAAGGAAAAAATGCAATAGAATCAACTTTTAGGAAAACTTCGAAAAGTTCATACATGTTTAACAAATGCCCTAATACATTTCCCCCGAGGGAAAATTAAGAGAACTTGCAAGCGGTGGCCTGCTAGAGTCGTAGCTCCGTCTGCTATGGTAACTCCTCCACTGCTTGCTCTAGTGAATGTGTGGGAGGACGCAGCACAGCCCAGCAGCTCTGTAATAGCTAGAGAAAGGAATCGGTCAATGAGCCTTGAGTGGACATGAGTTCCTTCTAATTGAAGCCCACAGCTCAAACTCAGAGTGAATAAGATTGGGCCCCTAGTTTAAACTAGCAGAGAGATTCCGGGTCATTTAGCTCTCACAGTGCCCTGCAAAGGAAGATCATTTTCTCTTCCAGGTATTTATAGGGGGCTGACAAAAGGGCAAGTGAAGTAACTTGGCCCATTGTGGAGTTAGAAGGTAGTAAAACAGAGGGTCTAAATCAGGTCTTCTGAGGATCAAAAGAGTAACTTTGGAAATTATTGAAAATAAGGAATTTTAGACATGTTTTTTGCAACAAAATGGCAGAGTAGACATGCAGAGAAGCACCCCTAGTAGAGGTAACCTAGAGACTTAGATCAAGTCATTTTGTAAAAGCATGACCGAGCTTGTGATAAAGTAAGAAAAACAGAGGAGAAAAATACAAGAAAGTGCGATGCCAGAGGTGTAAATAAGCGCAGATTGCCCTGAAAGACTCTGCAGATATCAGGTCCTGAGTTTTAATAGGTCAGGAAAGCAGACCATAGGAGACAAAGTCTAGGACTTGAACATTGTGAGAAGTAATTATAGAAATTATTGCAAAGAAATAGGAATACACCAAGATGTGCTACATGTGTAATATAAGTAAACCCTGCTCTGCAGAGGGAGAGAGCAGTACCCTTGACCTTTTTGGCCTTGACTCTAGGTGGAGTGGCGAGGCAGAGAGTTGGAGGGACGGGAGTGTATGTTTCCCTTGAGAATGACTAACCACAAGTCTGCCTATACCCACGTGTCCAGAATTTGCTCTACCTCTGTGGCCCAAAACCCCCAGAGTATAAATTTAATTTAATGTGGTACCTGGCTAGTAGTATAGTATTTGACATATGTTTAATTGAGGTTCTAGAATGAGAGAACAGCGACAGAGTCAAAGTTGAAGAGATAATACCTGAGAATTTTCCAAAATTGGAGGAAAAGAACAACAACTATTTCAGTGTCAGTGTCAGATTCAATAAATTTCAAGCAAGATCAAGTAAAAAAATATCTGCACCTAAATTTTGAGAGTAGAGAACATGAAGAAAATATCTTAAAAGCAGTTTCAAAGAGAAGATCATCAACCAAGAATTGACAGATTGATAACTGACTTCTCAGCAGCCTCTTCCTGCTATTGATCAATATAAACTACTTCTGTAAGTGTGGTGACTTCTTTCCTCATTTGCTGTTCTCTCAGTATGGGCATCTTAAAGTGACCAGATGGTAGCCAGAGCTTAAAGTTCAATGGGATTTCCATTGTGTTCCCAAGTGGAAGTGTTTATCCTATGAGAAGTAGGATCTCTAGACCTGTAGAGCCTAAGACTTCAGAGACAAGAAGTGTAAATCCTCCAAGTGGGTCATAGGGGATCATGGCAATTGAGTCCACTTTAGATTCCATCCTTGGTTTCTAGATCCATATATTCTATCTATTGAAGATATATCAGGGCTGGTTTCCTGAAAATAGACTCTGAGAGAAGAGTTGATTGGCGCATGCTCTCAGGAGTTGTATTTGTAATCACACAGAGAGGCAGGCAGGATTGGGAAGAGGGAGGAACTGCCCCTCAATATGGTTGCCAGTGACTCCTCAGCTGGTCCTAGGGAATTTCTGGAGCTAGGATGGCTCTTCAGAGTTATTCCAAACTGAGGCAAAGACCTGGGCATTTGTACCCTTGCAGTGGAGCAGACCAATGGGAGAGGATGTAGCCATACCAGAGGCAGTTTCCTGAAGCTGAGGGCACTCCCCAGTGAGGGGTGCAGCTGACACCCCCATCTTCCAGGGAGTGGTGTTTGGCTGTGCACTACCCACCCACAGCATTTCCCTGTGTCTATCCATCCAAACTGCTGCACAAGGTGCAGAGGAGACATTTGCTCCACAAATTCCATTAAAAAACAAAACAAAACAAAACAAAACTAGACTTATTTATTATCCATTTATTTCAGTTATGCTTCCCAGGACGTATAACAATTACACAAGTTCAGCTGTCTCTTGGTATGTGTATCTAGTCCTTTAAGGAGCAGACATTTTCTGTTGTTCCTCATGGCTCTGTTTGGAATTTAGAATGAATCCCCATACCAGTCAGATTTGTGTTAATGCGGGACTGAAACGAATTTGCAGCAAGAATGTTTAATGCTTAGCAAGCCACAAAATCCATGTAACATTTATTTGTAACATTTGTTAGTAGTATATTTAGCACCTTAATTTTGCAAATAGGAAAGTTTTTTCTTTATATGTATCAGGGTTGAGGGTAATCGTAATGTTTAAGAATATAAGAGTTGTGGATTTTTTTTTTACATACAGGAATAGAAAAAGCAAAAGAGATTTACTCTGAAGCTGCTAAAAATTAAGCTTCAAGGCTGTTCACTTGCTCAAGCCTCTTTCACATGGTCATATGATTTTATAATATTTGCAAAGAAAGATTTTCTATTTTTTTATAATCTCATTTCTCATTCTGAATAAATCCCTGCTTTTATAATGTATGTTGTATTCATAATTCAATGCTATTTTTTTAAAGAGCGCCCCTCTAATCATATAAAAATAACAATGGAATCGACCCCTAGACAAAAATGAGCAGAAAGTTGCTCCTTGCGTAGTTATAAATATTTGAAGGACAGACAAGTTGGTGCTTATTGGCCTGAGACTGCCTAGGCTGAATTTTTGAATATTTAAATGTTTCCAGGCTCTGGCTGACCATGCTTATATAATGACTTGTCCTTTGAATCAAAAGTGTGTTACTAACAACTTACATATGAACAGTATAAATCCCTACGTCATTACAGTTTGAGTCTCTGAATAACTTACAAGTTAGGTATTACAGATGAGGAAACCAAGAATTAGAGCACTTAAATAACTTGCCAGATGTCATGGGGTTAGGAAATAGCCAGTTGTAACTCGAAATTAGCCTCTGGTTCCTCACCCATAGGGATTACAGCTTTGCTACAGTATCCTCTCCATGGAACACTTACCTAGATCTCTGTGACAATGCTTTTTTTTTTCCTTATTAAAATGTCAAGAAAAAAAAGTCTCAAGCACATCTAAAGATTTATATATTTTCATCTCAGGGCTTAGTACTGGAATCGAAGACTATGTAGGCGTCTACCTGAGCAGGAAAGGTTCAGATGGCACAGAGAAAGCGGGTGTGGAGAGGAGTAATGGAGGGAGATTTAAGAGATGGAGTTTGTAGAATTTGGTGGTGACTTAGATGTGAGGGGCGGGGTGAACAAAACGTCAGAGATGACTGCAGGTTACTAGCTTGGACGACTAGATTAAGAATAGTGTCATTGCTGAAAAAGCAAGCACAGTTGGAGTGCTAACTAGAATAATGCTTCCCTCCCCCATGATGTCCATGTCCTAATCCCACAAACCTGTGAATTTTACCTTACATGGCAAATAGGACTTTGTGGATGTGATTAAATTAAAGACCTTGAGACAGGGAGATTATTCTGGTTTCTCTGGGTAGGCCCCATGTAGTCACAAGTTTCTTTGTAAGAGGGACACAGGAGTGTCACAGTTAGAGAAGAAGATGTGATGACAGGCATGGAGGTCAGAGAGAGGGAGAGACAGATTTAAAGATGATGTACTGCTGGCCTTGAAGTTGGAGGAAAGGGGCCATGAGCCAAGGAATGCAAGCAACCTCTAGAAGCTGAAGGGGCAAGGAAACATTCTCTCCAGGAATTTCCAGAACAAATGAAACCTGGCCAACATCTTGATTTTAGGACTTGTAACCTTCAGAACTGTCAGATGACAAATCTGTTATATTTAGGCCATCACACTTGTGGTAATTTGTTATAGCAACAATAGGAAACCAATACAGATGATAAAGAAGGCTTGGGGTCAGGGGACGAATGCAGAGTTAAGTTTGGTCATGTTGAGTTTGAGAGGCCTAAAGGATGTCTGGCTGAAATATCTGCTAGAGCATTAGACAACTAACTAGGGGCTTATATGCAGATATAACTTTCATAGTTATAGGCTCGTAGTTAGGTAATAGCTGAAGCCATCAAAGGAAATGAGATATCAACAGGGAAGAAGGAGTAGAGAGTCTTCTCCTTTGGGCTCTGGTATCCACCAATCCTAAGGAATGGGCAGAATAAAAATGTTGAAAAAGCCAGAAAGGAACAACTCAAGGGGAAAGTTAAAACATGGAGAAATGGTATCACCCAAACCCATAATTAAAGTAGTTTCTTGAAAGAATCGATAGTCAGCAGTGTTAATAAGCAAATGCAGTTCTGAAATGTGCCCATGTGGTTGACAGTTACTGCACGTGGAAACCCCAGTGAGTGCAGTGTCAGATGCAGGATGGGAATAAAAGATCAGTCAGGCTGAGGAATGAATGAGATGTCAGTAAGTAGAGGTGATGAGTGTAGATTATTCTTTCATGAATGCTCACTGGAAATCCATGGTGACCAAAGTGTCCATAACTCGAAAAGGCTGCAGTTGCCTGGTAGAGAGTTGATTGAGCTGCAGGAAATGACACTTGCAAAGGTGAAGGGCTCGTGAGTTCTGTCAGGAGTCTCAGGAAAGAAGAAAGCTCATGTCTGGTCGTTCTCCATTATTGTGGCCTTGTCACATTTTATTATTGCCACTTCTCTCCTCATAGTTGACTACACTAACAAATTCAACTGTAGGCTCAGCTTTAATTAAAAATTCCCCTGTTTATTCTGCCTGCATGCCATATCTCTATCTGTTGGTGTTTTGGGATATATTTCCAATATATATTTCCAATATATATCCAATTGGGATATATTTCCAATTTTCAGCGGGGTATCTCCACTAGATGACCCAGGGATACACAGCCAGATAGTCACAAGAAGTCAGGATTCATATGGCTATTGACTATTTACTTATATTCCTTCTTTGAATCCCTATTCTCTGCATACAAAAAAAAAATGGAGATAGTATGGGGCTCTGGAGCATTTTTTAATGAGGATTAAATAATGATAAGTTTTTTAAAAATTCCTTAGCATATCATGTCCAGCAAATAACAGGATCCCTTCTACCCCTCTGACCATCGGTATCCTTATCTACCAGTGAAGATATGAACGATAGTTTTATAGTGCTGTTACAGGATTTTAACAGATCATATATGAGAAATATCTATCACAGAGACTAGCAAAATGATAGCAATAAGTGATACTTCTTAGTTCACTTATCCATTCATTTATTTATTCAATAATGTATAATTGAACCATTGCATTTACCCAAAAGCAAGCAAATTTCATGTTTGTCTTCTCAAAAGAAAATCTGGCCTTCTAAGTTGCATGCATCAGCCCTGGCATGAGTGACATGGGACTAAGCAATGTCCCTCAGTCCCTCTCTGTTCTTTATGTCTTCTCAGCAATCCATCCTAGTCCTTGGCACCCTTGTTTTGGTCACATGTACCCTGATGTTCTGAGCCTTTTTCATCTCCATTCTTGTAGGCTGGAAACAGTAATTCAGATTCCAAAGGGCAGTTTATCTCTCATCACAAACAGTTTTCCCATTTCCTTCTTAATACAAAGAACTTAATGAGCATGGAAGTAGTTTAGTTCTCCTGAGAACACCAGACAAGGGTTCAAGGCTGTGACTATTCCCTCCAGATTAGAAAGAGGAAAGGGGAGAGGGAGAGAATGTACTCACTTTTGATGACCCAACTGAACAGCATATCTTGTTAGCTTTTTGGTCCTGATGGGCAGTTATGAGGTCACGATTAAGTGATCCAAGCCCAGAACAACAGTGGTTCTTGGTCTGTGGTTTCTAAGCCCCTAAGGGCTGACCTCCAAATCCTTTTCAGACTTCAAAATGACTGCCCGGAATTGTGTGCTTTCCCATACTTAGAAGGGGAATTTATCAGTTCAGTAGTTCTGAATTTTTGTATGATGTTAGTAAGAGGAAGATGAATTTTTACATATTTATTTCCCTGGTAGAGGAAATCATTCAAAGCATTATCATGCTATGGGGACAAGTGAGCCAAGTCTTGGGTATTAGGAACAATTGATGGAGTGGAATGGGAGAATCACACACTGGGCAGCAGAGCCTTGAACATGATAGCTACTCAATAAATGTTCGTTAAATAGATGGGATATTTCTCTTGGATCCATATCTATCTCTGAGTACCTAAGTGCCCAGACTTCAGTACAATTTTCAGTTGAATGCATTAGATAATACCAGAAATGGCACATCCAAATATGCACAGGGGCCAGCTGGGTAGGATAGTATAGGATAGTAGTCAACAAGGTGACTTTGATAATATATTCACAGGTTCTGGGAATTAGGGAATAGATATCTGGGAGCAGTATGGTGGTGGTGGTGGTGGTAAGCATTATTCTACCTAGTATACCTGGGTAGCTAATATTTTGGCAGTCCAGAGAGGTGCTAGGCTATGAGGTCACTGAAAGCAGGGACTCTGTTTACATTCACTTTTCTTACCTGCATTTGGTTGATGTTCAGTCAGTGTTGATTTTTTGAACTGTTGCAATACAGGATATCATAGTAACAGCTGAGTAATCATCTCAGCTATCTAGTCCAAGGCACTCATTGTACAGATGAGAAAACGGAGGCCCAGAGAGGTAGAAGATTGTAATTGGGCTCTCCACCTATGGCCTACTGTATTATATCCAGGTTTTCTTTTATTTTTTTAAATTTTTAAAAATTATTTTTGAGAGAGGGTTAAATTATTTTGAGAGTGAGAGAGAGCATGAGTATGGAAGGGGCAGAGAGAGAGGGAGACACAGAATCCGAAGCAGGCTCCAGGCTCTGTGCTGTCAGCACAGAGCCCGACTCAGGCCTTGAACTCAGGAACCACGCAATCATGACTTGAGCCAAAGTCTGACACTTAACTGACTAAGCCACCCAGGTGCCCCCATATCCAGGTTTTCTGAGACCACTAGTAACTGTAGTAATGTTCCTATGTAATGAGAAAACAATCGACCGTGGCCATATTTAGAAAAGGCTTGTTGGAGGGGTGCCTGAGTGGCTCAGTAGGTTAAGGGTCTAACTTTGGCTCAGGTCATGATCTTGCAGCCTGTGAGTTTGAGCCCCGCATCAGGCTCTGTGCTGACAGCTGAGAGCGGGGAGCCTGTTTCAGATTCTGTGTCTCCCCATCTCTCTCTGCTCCTCCCCTGCTCATGCTCTTGCTCTCAAAAATAAATAAAACATAAAAAATTTTTTTTTTAGAAAAGGCTTGCTTGAAAGTAGCTTATCCTTGAGGGATTAAAGGAGGACATGGGGCAATAGTGAGGTGTCCTGAATGAATCTGGAAAGAAGAGAAGCTTCCAGAAAGTTGAACTTTAAATAAACACACAATGCATTAGACTAGAGCAGGGGTTGGCAAGCATTTTCTGTAGAGGGCCAGATAGTAAATATTTTAGACTTTGCAAGCCATATGGTCTCTGTTGCAGCTACTCAACTCTGCCACTGTAGTACAAAAGCAGCCTTAGACAATACACAAATGAATGGGCATGGCTGTGTTCCAATGATCGTTTATTTATGAACATTGAAATTTGAATTTCATATCATTTTCATATGTCATGAAATATGTTCTTTTAATTTTTTAACTATTTAAAAAAAAGCAAAAACCATTCTTACTTCATGGACTGTACAAAACAAACACATAAAGCTCTAATTTGCTGACCCCTGAAATAGAGGTGTGTTGTTCACCAGAAAGAAATAAAATATCTCTCAGTCCATAAGACCTTATAGTGATCTAACTGAAAGTACTATCACCATGTAGTGAAAAATGTATGTGCCTGTCTGAAGAGGATCTGGTCAAAGGAAACAAAGGAGTCTCATGAGGCATTCAGGGACATTGCCCATTTCTAAGTGACTCAGGAAAGGGAGATCTTGGCCAGTGAAGATCACATATTGGAACTTAATTTTTTGAAGCTCATTTTGTAATGGGAAAGGATATTTCAAGCTATGTTAGTTGAAGGTCCCTTTTTTATTAAAAAAATGTATATATGCATGTATATATATGTGTATGCATGCATGTATGTATGTGTATATACATCCATGTATAGTGTGTGTGTGTCTATCATTATATTGTTGATACTTAACCACTTGCTAGCTTTCTGACCTTGGTTAAATTTCTTTACTTTTCTGAGCTTGTCTTCATCTGTAAAATGGGGGAGATAATAGTGCCCATGTTAATGGGTTATTGTGAGAAGAAATGATATAATGCATATGAAACATCTAGCAAAAGGAAGTGCTTACTACAGAAAGTACTACATAACTCTCATATTTGATGTTTATATTATATCAAAATATACATACATATATACACATATATCTTATATATGTATATATATGCATATACCCATATATACCCATATGTCTTATATATGTATATATATGCATATACCCATATATAGTACTACAGAAAGTACTACGTAACTCTCATATTTGATGTTTATATTATATTAAAATATACATACATATATACACATATATCTTATATATGTATATATATGCATATACCCATATATGCATATATATACATATATATGCGTATATATGCATATATATGTGTGTGTATATATATATATGTGTGTATATATATATATATATATATATATATATATATATATAATATGTCCACATACACCAAGGAAATATATATCACACTAAAGATCCTTGTATATGTGCTGTTTTGAAATTTGCATTTTTTCCCCTTAATATGTCATGGCTAGCCAGGTAATAATATAGGGCAGGGGTTATTAAGAGTTTGGCTCCTGCCATCTGAATTCTTGGGCTTGAGTCCTGGTTGCATTATTATACAAACTTGGTTAAGTTACTTGAGTTCTCTAGGTCATGGTGTCTTTTCTCGTAGGATGATTTTAAGAACAGTACCTTCCATGCACAGAGGTGCTATGATGATTAAATGAGAAAACATATGCAAAAGTCACCTGAAACCAAATAACTAACTAAATAAAAGTTATTAGTACAAATCCCAGCTTGTATATAGTAAATAACCAAGTATCATTTTAAAAAATGAAAGTCTAGTATTTAAGAAAGTATTATAATGATTTGGCATTCTGCTTTCTCATTAAATTCTTAGCATGGCAGCAAGGGAGGACACATGGGGAAAATCTGTTTGAGGGGAAAAAGAACTATTAAAATTTCTTCCTACAGCAAGGACAATAGAACATCTACAAAAAGAGACTGGCACTTAATAGGCTAATGCTTTGCATTTTTTGTGCAGCATCGTAAATGAAGCAGTTTTCAGAGGTAGCACCTTTTCAGTGACATTACTAAGTAGAAGCCTGAATCATTTCCAGATAACTGTGATAATTAGGCAGTGGATATGTTTTGAAAAGTTAACTCAAGACCTATTTTAGCCATAGATTATTCACTTTAAAAAGATCTCTCTGATATGTAGAACTTTCTTTAAGATAAAGCCTTTAACTTCCCATATGATATATAGAATCTCTCTTAAAGTACAAGATTTGGTGGGTTGATTTATTGCAGCTTTCATTTTTACTAGAATTTACTCTGTGATTTCAGCAACAAGAGTTAATCTCTGAAAATGTGAGAGTCTAGAGGTGCAACAAAAAGGAAGTGTGTCAATGTCTCTTGAAAGGCTTTGTCAAAAAATAAAAATTTCAATCACTGATTATGTTTTATGTATGTGTCTGCAACATCAGGGAGTTATTGTGACCAGATTTTTGTTGAAATCATTTAATCAGCTAATGCTACAGAGACACTAAATGAGATGAGAGGCAGCTCCCTTAAAGTAGGTGCTCCATTAATGTAACAACTTATGCCAGGTCCTGAAGTGTTTGCCATGTACCAGCTGTCTCCAGTTCCTGTCTTCTGTAATTTAGTTTATTAACTTATTTTTTATTATTTTTTTAAATAATTTATTGTCAAGTTAGCTAACATAGAGTGTACACAGTGTAGTCTTGGCTGCGGGAGTAGATTCCTGTGATTCATCACTTATATACAACACCCAGTGCTCATTCCAACAAGTGCCTTCTTCAATGCCCATCACCCATTTTCCCAGTCACCCCCATATCCCCACACCCATCAACCCTCAGTTTGTTCTGTGTCTTTAAGAGTCTCTTATGGTTTATGTAATTTAAATCTGCACAACCCTATGGGGGTAGCAAAGCCATCATTTTACAAATAAGGACTTTGAAACTCAAAACTTTCACTCAGAGATCACACAGACTGACGTGAATTGGATGAATTCTGCTATTTACTTCATGAGTCATCTTCCTTCGTTCTTGTTTTAAAAAAAGATTTTCCCTCCTTTTTGTTTCCTTTTTCTTCCTTCCCTTTCCTCCTTTCTCCTTCCCTTCCTGTCTCTCTTCCTTCTTCCCTCAACAAGTGAACCATGCCATTACATATAAAATTCAAGGACTTGGTCTTTTAATATTTGAGTATGTGCCTGTGTGAATGCTTCTGTATGGAGGTATGTGTTCTTTTTCAGTGAAAATACCAACCCCATAATAAAGCTGATGAGTAAATTAATCTCTATGAAAAGTATTTTGAATTACTTACTCATTTTCTTCAAAGAGAAATGATGAGAGGGAATTATGTGTAAACTTCACCGAACGCTTCTTACATCAAAGATGGTTTTCAAAATATAATGCTTATGAGAGGGAATTACATGTAAACTTCACTGAGTGCCATATTGTTTATGTCAAAGATGTATTTCAAGTTGTAATGCTCATTAGAATCTGCCATATATTATAGTAATTTCTTCATGTATTTGCTTGTTGAATGAGGAATTAATTCCTTAATGTCCAAAACCACACTTCAATCCCTTTTACCAATTCTAGTATTAAGTTGAAATGAAAGGAACTTTAAAAATATGATGGTTTTATTGATAATTCACTGGTTTCCAACCCCACTGAATACACTATTTTTCAGTTTCTCTGTGGCCGTATACACTTCTGTGCCTTGCTAAGATTGAAGAGAACACTGATTCAGTGAGAAAAATGCCTCTTCCATGAGAAAGAAGTGTGAGCATTTGGGGTAGGGATTGTTGAAGAGGAAACGTCTCATCCACATGAAATAGGGCAAAATTTCATACAAGTTGAGGTGGGAGGAAGCACTGTCCTGAAGCTAGGAAGCTAAGATTTTATCAACCCTATTGCTGTTTAGTTATGGAACTTTATTTAGACTAATGCCCAATGTGATGGTGTTAGAAGTACGTCCTACCAACGCCTTGATTTCAGACTTCCAGCCTCCAGAACTGGGGGAGAATAAATGTCTTAAGCCACTCAGTTTGTGGTACTTTGTTATGGCAGCCCTAAGAAGCAAATACAGCCTGCAACGAGTATATTCATGCCTGTAAGCATTGTTTTACTTGACCATAATTTATAATCCTCCAACCTACATCATAACAGTTATCCAAAGGCAGATTTTAATAGAAACCCAATTAAAATTGTTTTCAAAAATCATGCCATGAATCATTTTCCTGATTGGGGAGATAATATGGCTGCAAAATCAAGCAATGGGAGGATGCCATGTGCTTCAAAGATTGGGGACCATAATTAATTGTCATGAAAATTCTGTAACTTGACTGGCAGCCCTAGTAGCAGTGTATAATTTCATAATGCATGTGCATCTAATAGCAGTCTATTGTAAAATTCTGTCCTTTGACTTATTTATAGTTAAAAAATAATTTATTGAACCTTTATTAGGTTCTTGACACCTGACAAATTAGGCAAAGGTCCTGCTTTGGAGGAAGTTGTCATATTTTAGGGAAGTTAAGATATCCAGCTAAAAACTATTTTACATGATAGGACAAAAAGGAGGAGAAGCACAGATAAATCATACAGAAATTCAGATGAAAGAGAAATCACGTTCAGCAGGGATGAGCATGGAAGACATTGAAGGAAAAGTAAGTTTGTCCTTAAAGAAGCTGGACACAAGAGGAAAACCATCTCAGTAGAAGGTACAACATAAACCCAAAGACAGAACCGGTAATCAAAGATATATTTGATCGTTCCCTGGGGGGGCTCCATCCATTGAGTGTCTGACTCTTGATTTAGGCTCAGGTCATGACCCCAGGGTTGTGGGATCAGGCGCTGCATCAGGCTCTGCACTGAGCCTCTTGAATGAGGAATTAAGATTCTCTCTCTCTCTCTCTCTAATTAAAAAAAAAAGATATTTGAAGAACAACAAGTCGAACTACTCATAAAATGTTTGCAGCCACTCTGTTCCATTAAAACATCCATTAAAACTGAGTAAAATCAGTGAGTTGGCTGCATAATACCTTTATCAGGATCAAGGCCTCCAAAGTTATAAAATAGTTGGTAGGGAGGATTTAAGTAGAAAATTCGCTTTTATGACTCATGAGATGATGCTTGGGGAAAGAGTTGGGATGGTATGTGTGTGATGGGGCCATGTGGCAAGTCTGGACTGGAGAGAACCAAAGAGCAGACAGTTGGGACGTTGCTGGTGGCCAGGAGAGCACAGTTTCACTGGGCACAGTGCCACGGCACCATGTGTCAGTGTGTCTCTGGAATGGTTGCTAAAGAAGATCATCAACTTCCAAAGACACACACAACTGGAATAGGGGCTCCTTCCTCGAGATACTGCAGTAAGAAAATATTTAAATTTCTTTTCAAGATTATTCAAGATCTTCTAGCAGAATTAGCCATTGTGTGGTGGAGGAGCTCTGGAATTGGAATTGGAAGGTGTTAGCAATGCTTATTTATTTGGTTTTTGTTTGTTTGTTTCACACTCACTCTACTTTCAAAACAGACTTGGAGCACTTTACAGTAGAAAGCTCAGATACCGTAAAACAGAAAATCATTCATACTCAGATATTGTGAATAAATGAGATACTGTTGTGGGCTAAGATTAGGGTTTGTTTGTTTACTTTTTTATTTGTTTGTTTGGGTTTGTTCTTTGCTTTTTTCCACCTATTGAAAAGGAAAAACCCAACAGCAGTCTAAATAAAGTGGAGGATGAGGGGATGACGGAGGGTATTTTTTTTTTCCTTTTACAATTTGGGCAGTAAGCAAACAAACAAAACCTTGGAAGCAATGATGAAGAGGCACAAATGAGTATTTTTAAAATTCCAAGTCTGAGAAGTTCTTTCCATTAGTGAACTTTCCTGGTATTCTATTTCTTAGAACAATGGGCATACTTTCTTAAACTGATCATAAAGAATCATCTTATAGGTATAGGTATGACCTAATTCATTGTAGTTTTACTGTTTTCAGTACCGCTTAAAATTTTTGCCACCAGGAAAAAAAATTGACTTGCAAAAAGAGTTGAACAGATTTAAAAGAGATGTTCCTTGCTGCTGTGCCTGACTGCAGTAAAGAGGGATAAGACAGTTTGTAGCCAATATTTTTTTAAATTTTTTTAAATGTTCATTTATTTTTGAGAGAGAGAGAACAGAATACGACTGGTGTGGGGGGCGGAGGTATCAGAGAGAGAAGGAGACACAGAATCTGAAACAGGCTGAAGGCTCTGAGCTTCAGCACAGAGCCTGACACGGGGCTTGAACTCATGAGCTGTGAGATGGTGACCTGAGCCGAAGTCAGACGCTTAACTGACTGAGCCACCCAGGAGCCCCGCCAATACTTTTTTAAATGAAAATCAATCAATCAATCATTAAGCATCTACCATTGTTTTCAAAGTTAAGATCAAATCTGCAGCAAAACTTAAAGACATGCAAACAGCAAGGTTAAAATCAAACATCTTCTTTCACCAAGTTCAACTGCTATTAGCCAGCATTTTGGGTTTCCTTTCTCCTCTAGGGAAACTTCCAACTCCCAGTGCTCCTAAGCGTGTGAAAACCAGAAGACCGAAGTACCAATGTTCTTTTTCATCAACTGTTTGTGGTTTGGCACTTGGAGTCCTTGCAGTTATGGCTGTGTTACTTAGAGTTCTTTATGGTCTGGCTTCTTCATGCTAATACTCAGATCTGGTGAATTGGCTTGTCCCATTTCTGCCTGTATGCACATGCAAATTTGTACATAGGTATTGGTCAGGGGCAGGGGCCGGCCAAAAAAGTTGCATAGTCCTTCTATATAGACCTTCTTACTTGGTTAGTAAAAGAATCAGACTGTATCCTAGGCCTAGGCAATCAGTTTTCAATAAAGGAAAAGTTATCCTTACCAATTCAGTGCCTTGAATATATTTTATAGGAGAAACAACGGCTTTGGTTTTTTGCTAAGTCTTATAGCTGAATATATGACTGGCAGACCAAACTATTTCTTAAAGGTATAACCTTTCTTTTTCTTTTTAAGCCTAGGGTATTAAATACATGCATGGCAGGAGCATCGGCACCATGACCAGTGACTATGATTTCCAGACATTAAGAGTAGATCATGACGCTCTTTCCCCTCCTAACCTGCATCTGGTCTCAGACTCTTTTGGGCATGGAGCTCCAGAAATCTCATTAACAACTGATCAGTATTATGCAAATTGAAAACGGTTTTCTATTCTTGCTTTTAAATCTGATCAATATTTAAAGCTAGCTGTCTAGTTTTGCAGTGTGTTTATTCTACTGGGATTTTTCCCCCCTCTGTGCGTGATACATAAGGCCCTTCGTGAGTTGGCATCCAAAGATTTTGTTTGCTTTTCTCTGTTTTTGCTCACACCTCTCATTGTGAAGCTTCCCTTTCAAGACTTTTAGAATTGTTGACAGAAAACCAGATTTGGCAGTACTTGACTTAAACTCCCTAGTGCTACATATTGTTCCTCTCTTTAAACAAATGACTATTGAACAACTATTACACAGCCGTGTATTCTCTATATAGAAAGTAGAAGACAGAGTTCCTGCCTCAAAACTTTACATTTTGAACTAAGGAAAGATGTTTTAGGGAACCATTTATTCTGTTTTCAGGAGGGCCGTTTGGGTTTCGAAAGGCCTTTACAAACTTTTGTGGAAAACCAACAGTCTCAGACACAAACTCCGCGTGTAGCATTCTTCTGACACAGTGGAGCTCGTTGGCAGTGTCTGTGATCAACACCAACTGCTCTGAAGCTTTGAAGAAAGGCATGAGCATGTGTATGCTGTGTACAATACAGGAATGCCACTGAAATCCAACTTAATCCATTAACTCATAAAACAGATTCAGTGTTTGTTTAGTGCTTGGCAATACATTTTCTCCAATTTCAAAATTCAGTGGAAATCCCACCCACATTTGAACATGTTTTTTTCTTCTAAAATTCTTCAAAGTAATCTTTGCAGAATAGTAACACCAAACAGCTCATATAATAAGTTGAAATTCCTATTGACATCTGACAACCCGGTACACTGGAAAGAGCATGGTTTTTGATGTCAGAAAGGCCTTCCAGTCTCTTTTATGTGAGCCTTGGCAAGTTAGGTGACATCTTTGAGCCTCATTTCTTCATCTCTTGAGTGGGGATAATGACATGTACCTGCCAAGACCATTATAAGGATTAAAGGGATAATACATATTAAAGTCTTGGCACATACGAGGCACTTCGTAAAAATTAGCTGTTGTTACCATTCTTCTTATTATCAGTAGTAATTCTGTTAAGGGATCTAAGTTAAGCTTATGCTCATCACTCATTTGTTCATTCAGTTAGTGTTTGCTGCACAATGTCTGCTGTGTTGGGTACTCTAGGGTGTGGGTGGGAGTGATATCAGCACATACATTTTGCCTTCAATGGTCTTATTTTCTAGTTGAAAAAAATATGTACATAAATCATTAGAAGAGAAAGTGCCAAAGAGAGGCAGACTAAATAGCAGAAGGCTTAGACGGAGGGAAAAGTCCAATTTTATTAGGAATGGGAGTGAAAGATGAAGTACAGAAAGGCTTCCTAGAGAAAATACAACTCTGTTTTCCCTCCTCACTGGGTAAGTGGGTCCTTCCGGGTCAATTAGCGCAAACCAAAACCACCCCTCCCCCCTTCCTCTGAAGCCTCTGACGGTCTTGTCTCAGCCATGTTTCCAATGGCTGTTAGTGCCTCTACTTCTAGTGGTCCCTCATTTTGGCTTAGCAGATCTGAAAGGGACATTGAAGATCAACTCCTTAATTCCGCTGAAGGAACCCATCAGTTAAAAAAAAGTCTATTTTAAAAGGCAACTATTTGCTTTCTTTGTGAGGCATGAAGCAACTGTATACCTACCTCTCACCAGCCCATGAGCATCTTTATTTTGGTTTCACATGGTAAGCCGTGGGGCAATGAAGGTCCAGGTTTTCCACAAAGTTACTTGCTCTTTGTTCAGTTTCATGACAGTTATTTTGCTCACCTTAAGCAGTTTTTATGTCATCATTTATTTTTTTAGAAAGTACACTGAAGCTGTTTTTATAATACATGGCTAAACTTGAGATTATTGGAGATTTGGCTTATAGAATTAAAGATTGGTTCTACCCCGTTATAGGCAATGATACAACAAAAATGCAATGCAATACTAAAATTATTCCCACATTTTTGCTTAGAAACTCCCTGCCAAATGCAAAACCTAGCTGTAAGAATTACTTTCTTCATAGATACTTGAAAGACACTTAACAATTTTTATCCATTGTTCCTTGTTAAAATCTAGAATGAACAAAATTAAGATGCTATTTCCTCCATATGATAAGCATTCATATACATACATGTTCACACATGTACAAACATATATTCACACACAAAGTCACACATGTCTGCTATCACCACAGTTGTTTCACACTGTTTGGGAAAAATAAGCCACACAAGTAGTTAAGAAAATAAGAGAAATAAATTCAGAAAAAAGTCAAATTTCTAATTTCAAAAAACCCTAGAAACTGACTAAAAACTTAGATATGAAAAGAAAAACTAAGAGAGAGAGAGGGAGGGAGGGTAAGAGAGAGAGAAACCAACAATATAGCTGGTTCAAAACTTAGTTTACAAGACTCATGTAACAAGAAGGTGCAGATAGGAAATATAATGGTGAATATTCTGATACAAAATATAGCTTGATACATAAAATATTTAGAAATAAATTGAAAAAATAAAGATTCAGAACTTACATGAAAAACTATAAAAGTCCATCAAATATCATAATAAGGGGAGAATAAATGAAAAGTTACACTTGGTTCTTGTGTGAATAATGATGCCATCATTCACTGAACAAACCTATATGCTTAACACAATCTCGATAAAAACAGTTTTTTATTAAATTATTTTAATGTTCATCCAAAAATAAGTTAGCATAGTAAAAATTTTCTGAAAAGAACTAGCATGGGTGGGGAGGAGCACTGAGCTACCAGATTTCAAATGCAATAAATGCAAGATGGCCCATAAGCATTTGAATAGATGTCATACTACACTAATAATTAAAGAAATACAAATTAAAATAAAAGTGGGAGTTTCACTTTTGCTTTTTTTGGCAGATGTTAAAAATTATTAAGATACCTAGTGTTTGTTACTATAGGGATCAAAAACTCATATACTTTTAAGGTAAGTGAGTATAATTTTCTTGACAAAAATTTGAGAATGCACTTCACATTTTTAAGTGTGCATGCTCTAAGGGTTATGCACCCAGGTATGTAGGTATGGATGATGTGTGATACATCAGTTGTTTTGTCTAGGAGTTTTTCCTATGTAAATGATTAGATGAGTGATTCAAGATATATGAACAAGGATTTTCATTGCAACTTTTTTTATAAGCAAAAATAATATAGATAAAAAGAAAAAGACTAAGATTTTATTTATGAAGAATTGAGTTGATCATATATGATCATCTATTTAATGCAAGAGCAGGAGTCTTTAATGGTTAAGTGAAAACAGAAAACAGAAGTACATGTCATTAAAAAGAATATTTTATATACATACATATACATACACATACACACACACACACATATAGAAAAACAGTATAGATATATAGTGAGCAAGTGAGGTTTGGGCAGGCTATACACCAAAATGTTAATAATTTTAATCTCCCAGTGGACTGATTATTAATAACATTCATTTCTATTTTATTCCTTCTTTACTGTCAGGGTATTTAAAAATCAGCAGTTAACCATTCACACTCTGTCTCTCTCTCTCTCAAAAATAAAGAAACATTAAAAAATTGAAAAATAATTAACAGTTAAGCTTTTTGGTATCTTTGACTCTTACAGTAACTATGGTTACCCAGCTTCCTTTCCTGTGAGCCCTGAGAAGATATCTCTGCTACCTCAGAACAACAGCCATCTTCTTTCTGGCTCTTATCAGTGGATTTCCACTAAACTCTGGCTTTTCTTGATGATTATGAAGCCACAAGAGGTTATTTTCCCACTGCAAGGACTGGAATCCTCTTTGAGAATGCTGATATCTGAGTTGTTACCTGGTGTTCCCAAAGCTGCCCATGCCAGCGGGGTTGCATTCTCTGTAATGTGTTAACTGGCCACCAACCTGATTCCTTCCCTTTGGGAGCACCCAGCAAGACTGTCCTTCCCAGGATCCCCACAGTTTGATTTGGCCATTTGGCCGATTTCAAACTAGTGGATGTGAGTGGATGTGTGGATGTAAGGCCGTCACTTTCAGGCCTGGTTCATTGAACTTTTCCTGGGTGATTCTCTCTGTTCTTCTCGTCCTCTGGTTAGATGGTGGTGCCTGAGACGATGTGAAAAACTATGTGTTGAAAGTTAAAGAGCCTAGATCTTCAAATGATTCATGACCAGAGTCATTCTGCCAGCCTAGACCACCAGCATTTTACGCGTGCTCACAAACACGCGCACACACACACACACACACACACACACACATCCCAAAAATATAAATAAAACCAAAAGCAAGCAAACAAGAAACACTTCTATGCTTGAGCCCTTGCAGTTTTCAAATGTTTTAAATTTTTTTATTTTAAAAACAATTTTTTATGTATTTTTGAGAGAGAGAGAAAGAGACAGAGTGTGAGTGGGAGAGGGGCAGAGAGAGAGGGAGACACAGAATCTGAAGCAGACTCCAGGCTCTGAGCTGTCAGCACAGAGCTGGATGTGGGGCTCGAACTCACAAACTGCAAGATCATGACCTGAGCCAAAGTTGGGCCCTTAACCCACTGAGCCACCCAGGCACCCTGGGTTATTATGCTTTTTTGAGTCTATTGTTAGTTGCAGATAATTGACCTCACCTGATCCTCAAACCATATAATTTTCTGTGCAGTGCTATGTCAGGGTGCATTATCCAGCTCTACATTTTATACTCTGTCCAGCCCAGCCAGTATTCATGTATCAGAGCCCTTCATGAGAAGAGCTCCTTCAGCTGGTGTCCCAGTGTCTCTCCAGGGGGCTTAGACATGAGTTCCTGGGGCCCAGCAGAGAACATTCCGAGATACCTTGTCTGTGGTATTCTCCCTTCCTCTGCCTTCCCTTTAGATACATATATTCTGAACCTTCTGTCTTTTTAACCAAATCTTTCATGACATCTGACTCATAGAGAAAACTCTTAATGTACTTTCTTCCTGACTGATTGGCTCTACTGGGATAGCTTGAAGCTGAACTGGAATTCCTGTTATACCTGCGAGACACAGTCTGATTTCACAGGATGTCTGTAAGCTACCAAACCTGAAATAAATGAATCTAGAGCCTCACGCATCACAGCATCAACAAGGAAGTGGGGTGTAGCATCAGACAGACCGGGGTTCAAGTCCTTATTCTGCTTATCAACTATGTTGACCTCTCTGACTCTCAATTTCCTCAGCAGGAGAATAGAAAAGAAAGTAATTTCTACATTACAAGTGTATTCTAAAATATAAATGATCTTTGTAAATCACCTGGTACTACTTACATCATGAAAACGAACACAGATTTGTAGATGGAGAATAACAACTGTGATAGAAAAAATTATGAAAAAAGTTCATTGGCTTGAAATTCTACAGGATTCAGAGAGAAGGATTGAAAGAAAGAGAGAAACTTGAATATTCAAAGGGTAAATACTGACCCTGACTAAATTAAGTTGAAGCCAATGGCACTTTAATATTACATGTGACTCACAGTTATTAAATACAGCTTTAAACCTAGTGTGGTGTTAGTATCAACTTGGTCTGCCATATCCGATGCTCATTCTCTCTCCTCCCTCAAATTGCCATTGTCCTCCTTTGCCATATTTTATGTGAATGTAGATATTTTCAGCGGGTTATTATGCTCCATTGAGATATTAGCACCTTCTAGAGTACTTCATGATTTCATCTCCTGGGTATGTATTCCCATGGAAACTGCATATAGTATAACACAACTGAGAGGGGGCCCCATATGCCTTTCCTGTGTATATCTTCAAGAACGACATTAACTAGAGGAATGAAGCTGGGAGTATGGGGTTTATTGTGGATTTTCACAGTGATTCCCTTTGCATCTCGTGAAGAGTTCTGTTTTTAATAAACTTTACTGGAAATGTAACATTACCAAAAAGTATAATCAAGCACATTGTATATGTATGAATCATAATAAATGAGGATTAGATAATGTTTTTGCTTACATAAATAGGCTGTTTCACAGTTGATATTTATTTTTTAGTGGAAAATTTGTTTGGGTGAAGCAAAGGACTCTGGGTGAAAGGCTTTAGAATGGGGTTGACTTATATTCAAGTAAAATTTATGAATACACATGAAGTTGACCACAATGTTCCCTCTTTCAGCTTACAGTTAACTTTACCCCATGCTGCACTCAAGCATGAGCTGAATTGGTGAGCTGTATAGGCTCTACGGATAGCAGCCATCTGAATCGTCATGAAGGACTATCTTCATGATAAGTTCTTAAATTTGGGGCCTTGTGCATTTAATTTTGCTGTGTTTTAATTTTGGTTTTCTCATTTGTAAAATACAGCTGCTGAAAAGTGGTGAGCCTAGCACATCTGACACATAAAGATGGGGTTTTGGAATACCCCCCTCCTCTAAGCAACCAAGTGATCTTCAGTAATAACCTTAAAGTGCATGTAATAATAGCAGCAAGAAAAGAAATACAGACAATAAATTTTTTCTATGAACACACACACACACACACACACACACACATACACACATATATAATCATGCCAATAAAAATACATTATAAAAAAGGAAAAAAATTATAGGATTAATACTTTTAAATTACATTAATGTGTTTTTTAAGGGAAAAAGTTACACCTACATTTATGTAATAATAATAGAGTTTCTGTTTTTGTACCTTGTGCAGATATGTCAATGACTTTATCAAATTTGGTCTTCCTTGTTTGTTTACGTTCAATAGACAGTATGGCCAACTTATCAATCTATGTTCTCACGTAATTGATCAAGATTTCTTTATTTTAATTTAATTTCAAAAATTGTCTTTCATAAGAACCAATAGGTATATAAATAGTTAAGAAAATATTATGCATAGAATAAATTTGGCAGATTCATAAAACCCCATTTCACAATAAATTCCAGAAATTGTTACACAGATCATGTATCTTTGGAATCGAAACAACCACTTTTAAAATCTCCTATGAAATTAAAAAAGAAAATCCACTAAAATAACTTTACCAGAAAATTTATCAAAACCATCTTACATTTTATAAAATCTTATAGAAAACTCAGAGAAAATGACTACATAATAACTAATATTGACATTATTCCATGTCAACTCATTATTCAATCAGGTGCTTTAGAACAAGTTCCTTGAGAAAATGATTGAGGCAGACATTCTTTTGTCCTTTTGATTTGTCCTAGCAATGTCCAATCGACATCTTTTATTGCCTCTTCTGCATTCTTCTTTGAAATTTGACTCATGCAAAATATAAATTTCCTTGTTGTATAGTTAATGACCCTTTCCACAATTGCTTTGTGCTGAACTTCAGGGACGAATTTTAAAGTATGGTGTTCTAAGGTATATTGATCAGTCTGATTCTGGCTCTTTGTAAGTAGTATTTTTGGTGTCTAATTAACCTGAGGAAAATTCAAATTCAGAACAGTATTCCGTTAATGAGCTCAAATTTGCACTTACTAGCCAATAACATAACATCCTATACCTTCGCTCTGTTTTAAGTTTTAAATGCAAAATAATTCTCCCAACTGGTCACCCAGAATGTCAGATATGTGATAACTTTAGTTTTGTTTCTTCACCAATTTCAATCACTATGTTGTTGATGTTCATTCAGAATCACCCATTTAAATATAAGGGTAGGTAATACCACAAGGGCTAGAGATGTGAACTGGAATCGTTCTAAACTGTCACAAACATAATCTTGACTTGCATGCCCATAGTCTGTTGGGTGCTGCTGGTATAGCTGGGAGTTCTCTGAATTCACTTCTGTGTAGAATATGTTTATTGAAGGATGAGTAAGAAAAAAAGTGTTAATTTAAACCTTACGTCCATATTATTAAAACTCACAAGTAATCACAACAATTGTTTAGAATTTAGACTAACAACACATTTTTCTTAGGGAGGAGTATTTTATCACTGACATTCTTTAGAATTTCTGGCTCATGGTGATAATAAAGAACAGACCAATCAGCGGCATTGTTTTAAAGTACCTTACGGATGGACAGTGCCCCCCTTACTGCCTGCACCCAGGGTAGACGGCTCATACCGTCTTGTCCTTGGTACCATACTGGTTTGGGAAATCCACTATGATAAGGGCTGGCTTGTGTTAGGTTCTCAACAAATGCTAGATTTTCAAGTTGAGTCATGCCCATCCAAACTTTACTCTGCAATTTATTTGTCTATGTAGGTTTATATATATTTATGCTTCGCGCATTTAGTGAGTATCCACACAATGGCAGACCCTGACCTACGCCTTGGGAATATAAGAATGAAAGGCCTAACAATCTCTGCTTTTGGGGAACGTACTAGTCCATTAATAAATAAATTAGTTTTCAAGGTTTTAGCCATCATTGGAATTTGTCTTTATATATATATATTTAAAATAAGGGGAGCTGCAAGTGACAATATTAAGGGCTCAAACTGTAAGGCCACTTGCTGTTGGATTAGCACACTACCTAGAGATGTGAGGACCCAGATTTGGTTGCCAGCTAAACAATACTATCTAGGATTTTAGTTCCTTTGGTCCTTTGTCTCTACCATCTTCAGTTTGTATGCAGCGTCTCCTCTTGTGGTCGCAAGATAGGTGCTGCAGCTCTGAGTCATGAAGTCCCCAGTGACTTCTCTTTATGTCTCATTGGCCAGAACTGGGTTGTCTGCTCAACTCTAAGCAAATCACTGATGACATGAAACGGGATTGTCATGACTGGATCACGCCAATTATGATTGATTATCTGGACCTGTGCATATGTCCACATGAATAAAATCAGAGTTTTGTTCCCCAGGGAAGAAGTAGGGGATGGCAGTTGAATTAGGTAGTGAACGGTGTCTGAATCCCTGAGTTAGGAGAACTGTATGCAGACCCTGTGAGGGCACAATTTATCAAATTATTGCCTCTGTTACTTCTTTGTGTAAATAATAATTTCACCTCGCCCATACTTAGCCTGAACAAATGCTTAAACCAGAGACTCAAACTTTGGATAAGAGAAGTTCTAAATTCTATCTGTTTCTTATAACCATGAGAGAAGACCCTCTTCAGCCCTTAGCCTCCGTCAATTCAGAGGTGTTGAGGACTAAATGAACTTCCAAGTTCCTTCTTCTTCAGACACTATATGAAATAGTTCACTGGTGCCTGGAATGTATCAATGATAACAGTCTCAGCTTTCCTATGACCTTGTCACCATTCAGACAAGATTGTCTTATGGCTTTGCTCCATGCCTCTGTCAAGAGAGGCATCCAAGCCGATTGTTCCAGCCATTTAATGCCTAATCGTGAACCTCCCTGCTCCATGGGTATGCCAGTTAGAGAGAAGCAATATTGCTTGCCTCTGGATTATTTCAGTCCAGCTACTGTCAAAATAGCATAAACATGTGACAAATCTTCCCAGCTATGTGAAGAATCAAGGCACTGGATGTAATACAGACAGTATAAGTCACTACAGCAGTTCAAGTACTTCCCCTAAGGCACTCCAGCCACATATATGCAATCTAGTTACATAAAACCCTTTGAAGATTGGAGAAGGCAAAGATCCATGGGGATCTTTTTCTCAAGATCCTGTTTTCTCAAGAATAAAGTTTGCTACAAGTCATGTTTAAAGGACATGTCAAGATGTTTAAGGATACTTCAAGGTACTTGAAAGATGAGTTTCCCTCAGGAGACATGAGTGATCCTTAACATTGATTTGTTCTCCCAAAACAATATAACAGAAAAAAAATAGAATCAAACATTGCTGGTTTAAATGCTTTCTTTCATTATTTATTATCTGCATAATCATAGGCAAGTTATTAACCCCTCTCTTCTGCCATTTTTGAGACAAGTATGTTAAAGATGGTAGAGTAGATCTCCCAAAATGAAGGCTGGACATCAAAAGACAAGGCAATGTAGTTGCAAGGACTAAGCCTGCCCCTAACTGTGTGGTCTTGGTGAAGTCCCTTCCCCTTTTTTGGATTTAAGGTTCCACATATACGTGCAGTGAGGGGTTGCACCCCGCTCAGGTAACCTGCAAGTCAATGTAGTGGTTGTCATATAAATGATCACAAGAAAAAGCCACATATCAAAGAAAAGGAGGAACAGAGGGCCTATGGCCAAGGTTCACTAAGCCAGGTTTAGAGACTCTTCAGGAGATAATAACAAGGTCAATGACAACTTCGGACAACCCCTGTATAGTTGCAGGGCTATCAAAAGCATAGGTCATTTCATCTTGACGTTTTACCTTTTGATGTTTCCCTTTAATCATCACGGAAGTCAGCCAGTGGTCTCACTACAGTGTAACTACATGGCAGCAACTTTGCCAGTCACCTTGCTTATCTTCACCATTCTATTGGCCACTTTTTCATGGTGAAAGTGGGAAGACCAGGGGATTTAAAGTGATAGGGGATGATTTCTAGCTACTGCTCCAAAATAATGAAGTTGAATTCTGCTTATCTCCTTTATCCTGCTTCAACATGCAGCCAGTAGAGTGAAGAAGGAAGTCTCCCAAGTGTCAGTCTCTTGTCTCTACATTCATGCCTTTATGCTTTCTTCCCTCACTCCCTACTCAGCTGTCTTCTCTGATTCCCCAGAATACACCAAAGAGTCTTGCTTCAAGTGGCATTCAAACCAATAGGGACAGAATTTGGGGTCCTCATCAACTTTGGACGTTCCCAAATCGCTTTCATATGACACATCTGGAAAAGTATTTGCTTCTTTATTGACCTGGTGATTTCTGTTCTCCCCATGTCAAATCTTGCTATGCCTTCTCCATTAGTCTCTATTCTGTCTTACCTACTTTTATACATACCTTTATCATAGCCCATCCTACTATGGGCTTCTTCACTTCACCCTTCTTCACTTCAGCAGACTTTGAGTTCTTTGATGCCAAGATGTAAGTCTGACCATCCTTTCAGGACAGTGCCTGGTACAGGAAATGGCAGAGGAAGAAGGTGCTGGACTCAGTGACTGGTGAATGAATGTATAGTCTGTGAGTCTGACCCCATTTGTTGACTGATGGTTAGGCAATCTCCCTGACACCTGATGATTTCTGAACCCTCCAGAGGCTCCAGTTCTGGAACTGGAACTCATCTAGTTTGTGAGGAAGCACTTTCTCCATTAGATAGAAATCCCCATCTGGACCACAGTCCATTGCCTCAAATGTCAATAAATAATTCAGGAGGCAATAAGTTGACTGGATGTAAACTCAAAGTGAGGAATCTAAAAGCAAATAGAAGATGAGATAAGCCACTATATCACACGTACACACACACACACACACACACACACACACACACACACACACCCATCCAAAATCAAACCATACTGAAGCACTGAAAGAAGCCTCTCCAGATGGGACAGGAGGCTGACTACTAGGCAAAGCAAAAGCCAAGCAAGTTTCATGGGGTAGAAGAAAGGAACATCCCTTTTCATCCTCTTGGCTCTAGAGAATTCAAGTAATTCAGCTTTGAAGCATCACAAGAGGCTAGACTTGAGTTAGTTAACTAAACCCACAAACAATGCTCACTAAATACCCATTCCGCCTTTATTTCTGAAAATATAGACATGAAATTACAAGGAACTTTCTGTATTGAAGAGGCAGCTCGTTATAGTGTGTGTAAGTGCCGTAGTGAAGAGAAGTGCATAGCATGATGTGGGAGACGTAGTACAGCCTGGGGAGTCAGGGAAGGAAGGGTCACAATATGGGTGGAATTTTGAGGAGTGAATAAACAATGGTCAGATAAAGTGGTGGAATAGGGTGGAAAGTGTTCTGTGGAGGAAGACAGCCTGGGCAAAGGCATGAGAAAGTCTAGAAAATTGGGAGAATGATAAATCATCCCACATGGCAGAGATAGGCAGAAAGAATAAATGGTAGATGAGGAGAACAACCGTGGCAAGAGATAAGGATGGAATGTTAGGTGAGAGCTAAGTCATAAAATACCTTGGAAGTCCTGATGAGAAACTTTCAGTCTTTCCAGGAAGCATCAAGAAGCCACAGGGAAATTCTTTGGGTGTGTCATTTATCTGGGTGGCAGAGACAGAGACATTCATTCATGTTGTTGCTCTTTCAATGCAGCTCAGAGAAAGAAGGGAACAGATAGGCCTTTAGCATTTTTTTTAATGTTTATTTATCTTTGAGAGAGACAGAGCATGAGATGGTGAAGGGCAGAGAGAGAGGGGGATAGAGGATATGAAGCAGGCTCTGGGCTGACAGCAGAGAGCCCAATGGAGGGCTTGAACTCACAAACCATGAGATCACGACCTGAGCCAAAGCTGGATGCTTAACTGACTGAGCCATGCAGGTGCCCCAGGCCTTTAGCATTCTAAGGCCAGGATTGCAATTTCTTAAGGAATATAATCAAAGTCATGTTAATAGAAGGACCATCCAAGGCTCATGTCGACTAGACAAGGTGGTTTACAGAAGGAATTCAACCCTCACAGTTATATATTGTATTTAACATAAAGGAATTTGGAGAAAAAGAGCCACAGACCAAAAGGAAAACATCCCTCACACCCAGCCCCCATCTTCTCCCCATCTGTTGATCTAGCAGGAACTGAGTGGCCAAAGAATTGCAGAGTTTAAAAGACATAAAAAGGAAACATTTCATCACATTCTGAGAAAGGGGGTGGAAAGAAGCAGCAGATAGAGAAGGTCATGAAGGGAAGGATGGTAGTGAGAAAGGAAGTGAGAAATAGAAGAGAAAATCTCTATGGAGCATCCTGCCAAGGCCCACACAGCAGGGACTTGTTCCTTTGTGATATAGGAGGTGAATTTAAATAACTCAAAAGCACAGCTTTTGGCCCTTAATTAGAACTCTTTAATAAATAACTGGTCAAACTTCTCTCAGGATACACTGTGTAATTATTCCATGTTAAGATGTAATGGACATTATTTAGAATGGCGAAGGGAGCTCCGTAGTTTCTGATAGTCACAGGCCTATACCCCATTTGGAGTACAAAACAGGTAAGTCTATTATTCAAAAGAAACTACCAACTGGAGAGCTAGAAGGCTTATTCTATTAATTTTTTCCTCTTTTGATCCTATCTAGAGACATATTTTGTGGGGCAAAAAGATGGGATTAGAAGTGGGAGTCTGCCATAGGGATTCATTATCATTTATTGGGAACATTCTATGTGCCAGGGGCTGAGCTAAGTGCTTTATGTACATGATCTCATTTAATTCCTACATTAATCCTGTGTTATCAATACTATTTATCTTTATCCTCATTTTAGAGATGAGGATAAAGAGACTATTTATAAATGTCAAGCGTCGACGTGATAACTTAGATATCCTGAAGATCCTTATGGTACAAAATCCATGAAACTTCTGGGTAAAATATTGACAAAGGAACAGGAGGAGGAGAGGGCGGGGGAGGGGAAGAAGGAATATTCCTTTAAATTAGTGCATTTGTGTTTTGAAACTGCAGGCCTGGGGCGCCTGGGTGGCGCAGTCGGTTAAGCGTCCGACTTCAGCCAGGTCACGGTCTCGAGGTCCGTGAGTTCGAGCCCCGCATCAGCCTCTGGGCTGATGGCTCAGAGTCTGGAGCCTGTTTCGATTCTGTGTCTCCCTCTCTCTCTGCCCCTTCCCCGTTCATGCTCTGTCTCTCTCTGTCCCAAAAATAAATAAACGTTGGAAAAAAAATTAAAAAAAAAAAAAAGAAAGAAACTGCAGGCCTTATCCTATCGATGTATAGGAAAATCAGTTTAGTGGGTTGTGACCAGCATCTTAAAAATGCAGTGGAATGGGATGGAACAGGAAAGAAAATGTCAGAGTGGACTGTAGATGGTAAGGGGAAGTATTGTTCCATGAATGTAAGTTTTTTGTGGGTATTGGTTTACAATGTAAATGTATATCTCTCTGTGAGTCACTCTTAAAATTTGAAACCCACTGTTTAAATGCGTAGTTGAACTTATTAGAAAATTAGGGAGGTCTTTAGAAGTCAAAACAGAGCAGAATGTTTCACTCTATTTAGAGGTATAACATGGATCTGCTAAGTAAAGAAATGGCTGGAAGTTTATGATCTTTCTAAATTAAAATTTTAAATCTATTGGTAATTTTCAGCATGGTTGCAAAATATTGAGAATACAGAAAGTGCATGTAAGCTAGACTTTCTGTAGGAGGTAAATAGTTGTTGGTGGGTGTTGGAACATTGTTTTTAATCCAAATATTCTTTAAAAGAGTTACTTTTATGTTTAAAATGCATCCTGAATTCACATAAATTTAGGGGATTGGGATAAAGTAAATGGTGAGTTATAAAAGAAGATTTCATTTCAAAGACAGTTTTACAAAAACGTATTATAATGATTCTTGCAAACTGATGAATAGAAAGATTCAATCTTTATTTTTTCCTTTTGAGACAACTCCCGAAGAGCAGCATTTTCTCACCCCTGGTTCCACAAGAAGGTATAGTTCTCATTTCTGTGATTCCATCTAAAATCTCGAAAGGACACGCCGAGGGAATATGCTTAGTAGTTGGCAGGCAGGCTTAGCATCTCAGAGAGGAAATCGATTACCATTTCAGGACTTCCATGCAGTCGCTGTCCAAACCACAGCGAGCAAGATAAACCATAAGTTAAACTGACCTCCTGCTGATATGCCTGGGACACCATCAGAATCTATTTCCAAATATCACAGAGGGGACCATGTGGAATCCTCTGACTTCTGGAGCATTAGATTGAATGGGGAGCCTGCTTTTTATTATGGCTGGGAATAAAAAAAAAAAATGTTTAACTATTCCATGACTTTAATGGAACACAGATTTGGTTTGTCTTGGAAATGACTGTTCGGCATTATAATTACAATTTGCTTGCAGCATCAGTGAAGGCACACGGTAGAGTTGGCTTCCAAACCACGGAGGCAAAGAAGAGAGAGGACAAGCACTAAGATACATGTGTGCGTACACACGTACACACATGCACATATACATCATCCACTGGTTCATTTGCAATTCATGACACTTTGGAACAGGGGAGATTTTTTTTTTTTCAAAAGGCAACATCCGTTCCCTGACAAACTCATAAATCATTTTATTTTTCTGCTATAAAGCAAAAATCATTTTTAAAACCAGTGCGATCTTTGAGTCTCTGCTCATTTGGCAAATGCATCTCATGCTGAAATAAGCCTGCTGTCAAATTTGACAAGAAGTCTGCATTCCCTGAATGTGTGTACTTTGCAATGTTCATTCAGAGGCACGCCATTTTGGGTAATGCCCTCATTGAGCTGCTCTTGCCAGAGTGCTCAGCATTTAAACTCATCCACTGGGGCCCTGCCAATGTAGCCCTTTCACCACTTTTGAGGGCTTTCAAGTTTCACCCAAAGTTTAAGTGTGATAGTAGAGTATGGAAAGAATCCAAATGAGACCAAAGAAATGAAGCAGATCACAGCTAATAAGATTCTACAAAGCGCCATGTGTTAATTCTGGGGTTTTAACTGTTTTCTCTTAGAAACCATAATCCTAGACTGAGTGCATGCTAGAGGAGGGATGGGGTTATTGGCTGTAAATTATTCAGTGCCCAGTGTTTCATCAGCTGGACCTTTGTACTTGCTGTTCTCTCTCCCTGAAGTAGGCGTTCTCCAAGTCTTTGCATGGCCAGCTCCTTCTCATCCTTTAGGACTCAGCTCATTTAATTCTGATAATCGTTCATTGAGTTCAGTGTTACTAGCACCTCTTAAAAGATAAAGAAACTAGGGCTCAAAGGGTCTAGGTAATTTGTCTACTGGCTAGTAACTAGCCAACTAAGATTCAAACTCCACGGTTCTAGATTCAGAGCCCATATTCTTAAAGATTGCATTATGCTGCTTAGTCCTCTGCTCTAAAAAGGATCTCCAACTAGTCCAGAAAAAAGTTTGTTCTTGCTAACTAGTTCCAGAATGGAGGTGCTCGTGGGATGTTGTAGGAACCTGGGAACTCATTGAAGGATTCCTGAAAAATAGCAAACTTGAGCTGAGTTTTGAGTTGAAAGAATACTGGAAGAGGAAAATATATTCTGTGTAGAGGAACATCAGGCAAAATGGCCTATCATCGTGAAATAGCAAGTATTAGAGAGAAAGCTACTCTAAGGAGATAAGCATTGCTTGAGTATTATTGTAGTAAAGACAGTGGTAGGAACTAAGGCTGGAGAATCTAGTAGGAATACATATAAGGTCTAAAATGCCAAGTTACATTGCCCCCAATCTTGAAAGGCGTGTAGAACAATCATAAGCAGCAGAGTGACATGGGCAGACTTGCCTGTTAGGAACATCATCATAGCTGTCCTGAGGAGGATGGATTGGGGAGGACAAGCCTAGGAGATGGAAGACTGTCTAGGAATGCATGCAATAGGACAGGTAAAAGGTGCTGTGAGCCTAAAGCAGGACGGTGACAGTAGACGAAGAGAGGATGGGACTAATTCATGAAGAATTGGAAGTTAAGATCAGAAAGCCTTGGATTTGAGAGATGGGGGAGAGTGAAAGATGAGTTTGGGTATTCTCCCGGGTTTCTGACTCATGTTCCCTGAGTAGATGATGGTGCCGTTCTTGGAGAGCAGGAACCATCATTAGTGAAGAAAAGGATAAACTCCCTTGATTTAGTACCTGACAGGACATGGCGGCACAAGTGTCGATCCTGCTGGAGAGATGGCAGAACTAGGATGTTGGCTGAGAACACACAAGCATATGAGATGTTGTGAAAACCGTTGCTTCAATGAAGTATGTGAGGAGGGAAGAATAGAGTCCTTAGACCCATGTGGCACACCAGTGGTTACAGGGTGCTAGACAAGAGGAGCTCACAAGAGAAACTTGAACTCTGAAGGAGGCAGGGCCCGGAGACTCAGTCACCTAGCTAGCCTGTAGTTGCTCTGTCTTCTAGGAAATGAAATCAGCTTCTCTTGGGGGATGAAACCAGTAGTCAGGGAGACCTGAGAAAATGATTGTAAATCCACCATTTATCTGAGTGTGCTGAGGCTAAGTGGGCTGACTATGGAGGATATTAAAGTATTCTGAAAAGTGAAAATTGTTTCTAAAGAGGTACACAGTTTTCAGACGTTTTTCTTAGCAAAATCCAGAGAATTAGAATTTAATTTAAATGACATGAACATTGTGAATGCAATAACTTTAAAAATAATAATAATAACTATTATTATTATTAATAATAATAAATCTGGCTCTGTTTCTACAGCAGTAACTTTCACAAAGTCCTGGCCCTTAATTGTGTCAGTATGCCCAGTGTTAAATAGAAAACAGAAAAAAAAAATTTTTTATTTTCACCATTAAGCATTCAAAGGTTTGGTTTATGTAATCATTTTCTAATTAGACTTCATTTGTGGCTAGCCATTCCCATTCATATGGAGATTTAACAAACTTTTAATGCCAGCCTACTATCTGCCTGGAGCTATGCTAGGTACTTTGATGTTTCATTTAAATGTTTCCCTGAAACCTTACCACTGGGCCAGAGTGAGGTCAGAATGATTATTTTGTCCATTTGACAGATAATGAAACTGAGGCTCTCAGAGGTGAAGTGATTTGAGTTTACTCAGCCAGTTAGAGGAGACGAAATATTTGAGCACATGTGTTCACACATATATACATACGCACACACGTGTTAAATTCTAAGTCAGGGTGGTTTTTTTTTTCCTTTTAATACAACTGCTGTTTCTAATTCTAAAATGTGGTTCACATCTTGCTGATTTTTCTAACTGAATAAATCTTTTCTCATCTTTTCTTAACTCCTGAGCATCCCAATCCCATTGGACAAATGCATAAAAAACAGGGATAAGTGAAATTGTGACCTTTATAAAATAACTGTTCCTAGATCATTTGTGCATATTCTTTGGGTCTACGTATGTGATAGTTTTGATTTGGTAGTGGATAAAATTCAATGTCATTGGCGTTTCTCATCAAATTCCTTGAGGCTAGCGGGCTGTGGTGAGTTACATAAACTTACAGGGCTAGTTAGTGTCAGATTAACTATGTGACCTTCTAAATCTTTAACTATGTCCGAATTACCTTTGAGGTTTAAAAAAAGGTGACTAGGCCCAGCATGTCTCCAGTGAGACAGTCCTGTGTGGCTGTAGAAATGAATCGTGGCTAGCACAGTCCTGTGTGGCTTCAGCGTCTGAGTAAACTCCCACACTTAGCTGAACAAAATAAACATAATGGTCATTATTGGTGTTCACCTTTTTGTCTTCTTTTATTTCATTTTCATAAGAAACTGAGTAGATCATAAATCTGTATACGGGAAGCAAACTCTTGTGTGTTTCAATCGGATTTGCCAGGATGTAAGAGAAGACTATAGGAAAAGCAAAACTCAAAAATGTGTGTTGCTACGTATATCCAGTACATTGACAAATTCTATAAACCAAAGTTTTTGGTCAACATACTAACGTTTAGAAAATCAAGCTGAGATTGTCTAAGAAGAGTAAAAAGCCACCATGTTTTTTCAGTTCTTTCATTAATTTGGCAAACATCTGAGCACCTACTCTAAGCGAGGCCCTTTGCGAGACACTGGGGACATGAAAATAAACAGGATCGATATGGTTTCTCCTGTTACTCTTGAAGATCCTAAGGAGGTCTTTGTGAGCGCCTACTGTGTGCTATATATATTTTCTGTGGAGACATCAGTAGCGCCTATCTATGTTAGCAGAAGGCCGAATGTCTGCTGATTGATCCCTCAGAAGAATCTCTGCATAGGAAACCAAGCACATAATTTAGATGGAGTCTTTCTTTGCTTTAGGGCTTAACTATTGGTTATACCTCTGCTATAAGATTTAACAAATAGAGGAGGAAAAAGAGATTGAGATAGAGAACCAGAGTATGAATGTTAAAATTTTTTTTAATGTTTATTTATTTCTGAGATAGAGAGAGACACAGCATGAGTGGGGGAGGGCAGAGAGAGAGGGAGACACGGAATCCGAAGCAGGCTGCAGGCTCTGAGCTGTCAGCACAGAGCTCAACGTGGGGCTCAAACTCACAGACCGGGAGATCATGACCTGAGCTGAAGTCAGATGCTCAACTGACTGAGCCACCCAGGCGCCCCCAAAGTATGAATGTTTAGACTTATCTGATGCCTCTAAGGAATGGAGAGGAACTGCCAAATGACGAGGATTACTGAAAAGGTCTTGATCCAGAAATTTTACTCACCTATGCACAGGTCCCTGAGGTGCCATCTTTATTAGTAAACATCATGCAAATTTTCTAGCAAAATCTTGCAAATTGACTAGCAAATGGCTAGTATCAGTTGAGTGTTCATTATCTGCCAGGTTCTGTCCCAGTTATTCTGCAAACACAACCTCATTTAATCCAAAGGGCACTCCTGTAGGTGTACATTGTTATCACAGCAGCCACGGGAAACAGGATCTAAGACGTGAAATGGCCGGACTTGGGTCATGTAACTACTGTGTGCTGCCTGCACTGTGCTCTTGCTGGCCTGAAGTCTGTGCTGTACCTATTTTTTAGGCTCCCCACCATCATATACTGCCTGGCATTATTAAGACATTTTCCTCTGGTCAACTTTCACTGTTTTTTCCACTTTTACATTTCAACTGACAGAGAAGGCAAAGACATTACATGCATTATCTTATTTAAGCTGCCCCACAATATTATGGTATGGGCATCATCCCTAGTTTATTCACATAAATAGTGAGTTTTGAGGGTTTTAGTAATTTCCCAAAGTCCACATGGCTTTTAAGGAATCAGAAAAAGGGAAAGGCGCTTGTGCTTTGAAGTTGGAAATTTGGATTTAAACCTCATCTCTCTATCTCACCACCTATACTAGTTATCCATTGCTGCGTAACAAATTACCCCTTAACTTCACAGCTTACAATAACATACATTTATTAGCTCATGGTTTTTGTGGCTCAGGAATCCTGGCAGGGCTTCGCTGGATCTTCTGGCTCAGGGTCTCTCTTTAGACTACAGTCAAGGTGTTGGCCACGGCCATAGTCATCACAGGGTCTAGCTGAGGTGAGATCCTCTACACACTCATTCAAAAGGCACTGTCAGGATTTAGCTCCTTATGGTATGTTTGCCAGAGGCTGCCTTCTGTTCCCTGTCAGAAGAGTTTCTCCATAGGATGGCTCACAACATGGCATCTGGCTCCATCAAAGTGAGCAAGCAAAAGAGAGAGTATAAACAAGATGGAAGTCACTCCTTCTATAATCTCATCTTGGAAGAGACAGCACATTTCATTTGCTGTGTTCTGCTCACTAGTGGCAAGTCACTAGACCTGGCCCACACGTAAGGGGAGAAGATTAGACAAGGAGGCGACGCCGACTTCCACACTACCTGTTTGAGATGGCTAACTTCACTTAGCTTCTTTTCACCTTTGTTCTCCCATGTTTAAAGAAAGAATAAGATCCGCTTTGGTCCACTGATGTGGGAATTAAACAAAATAGACTATATAAAGCCCCTGGCCCATAGTAACTGCTCACTAAATTATAACTACAACGATCGTTGCTTTGTTGATGATTGTAAGTAGGAGAGCCAAAATTCAAACCCAGGTATGTGTAATTCCTATCCATACTGGCTCACATTGCCTCTATACAGCATTGCTTTTGGTCTGAGGTAATCTGAGATGGGGTCTCATTTTCTGAGATAATTTGATTAAAATAGTCCAAGAAGAGCCATCTATCCTAGTGTCATGTGCAAAGGGAGAGGCAAGGTGGATTTCTTTTTTCCTTAACAACTATAAAATATGAGGAAGCCTTCGTAGGAGAGGTTTTCTTTGTTCAAGTCTTTAGCTAGTCTCATAAGACATTTTAATGTTAATAGAGCTCCCAGAGGGATAATATAATTGATACAATACTCTTCCAAAGCTGTTCTAAACATTACAGTCACCCGAGTGTAGCAATATATCTTCCCAATGTCAGAAAATGCAGAGTGGTTACTGAACTCTGATTTGCTTGACTCTGGGATGGTTTCTTTGAAGAAGGATCTTAATGGGGAGGCTGACTTTGGAGCCATGGGAACAAGCCTGATGAATGTGCTGGAAGTGCTACAGTGGCCTTTCAGATGCCTGAACGTCACTGGGGGAAATAAAAATGCTAAGGAGAATTAATGTGATAAGCAAGTGCTGTCAGTGAGCCATCTCAGAATCACGGAGTTTGGATTTTAGCAAAACCGCATAGTGCGGTGGAAAGACCGTGGACTTTGGAGTCAGCTAGACAAAGCTGGGTTTGAGTCCAAGTTCTGCCTCTTTCTCGCTGGGTGGGACCTTGAGCAAATAATGTAACTTCTTATGACTCCCAGCTACTTACGCTGCAAAGTTGGGTGATAATAACTATATCACAAGGTTGCATGGGTGTCAAGGACCACACCAAAGGTGCTTAATAAATTTGCGACCTCATCTTCCTTTTAAAGCTTGCTTTTAATCCAGTGGTGGTAAATATTTAACAACAGGCTCTCCAGAGGGTAGGAGGGAAAGACCTGATATGTAGCATTTGCCTATTTCTATAGTGTAAAAACTTCCACCATGCTCATTTCTAGTTGCCAACCTGGTCACTGAATATGGAGCCAGGAAGGGAATATTTGTATTCCACTCTTGGGAGTTTCCTCTTTCTTTCTGTCTCTGTCCAACTTTCTTTCTTTTATGCTGATTTATGTGATTTATGCCTTCCGCCAGGACTATGACCATTTGGGGGAAAAAAAAGGATGGCTTTCCTCTCTTCCAATCCCCGACCCCCTTCTTCAATTAAAAATTACCAGGCATGCAAATAAGCTTCCCTTCACTGTTCATCTGGTCCCCCCCACATCACAGGCTGGAGGGTAAGTTGATGTGAGTGTTTATGTCCAGTCGATTGATAAAGTAGTCAGAGGACTATGCAGTTTCTGGTCTGCGTGCAAAGTATGACCGTAGCCAGGTACCAAAGCCTGGTGAATAGAGCAAAAGTCTGCTCCTTTACTAACTTTCTGGCAAAGCTGCTGTGTCAAAACTATGATAATTACCATAACAGTGTTTGAACGCAGAGCTCCCGTGTACCCTGTATCTTCTTCTTGCCTTTCTCTCTTTGGAAATTTCAGGGGCTGTCATGGATTTCCTCCACTTATTTGCTTTCTCAGACATGGGACTGACAAGTTAGTTCTCATTAACTTCCCTTCAGTCTTTGGTCCCATTTAGCAGAGGTCCCTATTATAGAGGGATCGTTCCCTTGGATGCACAAGTACAGACTTTTACTAATTTTTATAAAATGATCTGATGACAATTCAATAAGGACGTAAGAAAAGAGAAGTTAAATCCTGTTCTCAAGTCACCATCTTATATGGATATCTTTGGCTAATATTTGTATTTTAAGACGGTGCTAAGTGCTATAAGGGAATAAAGACAAAGTAGTGTGCATTTCCATCTACCGATGAAAAACATTTTCGGGAGATCAGAAAGGACTTTAGAGCTTTTCAGAGTCTCTCTATCCCTAAGTTTAGTACCAACAATAAGTAGAGGAAGCCATTTAAATATCATCCCTGTCGTAGCTAAATTGTTTTATTCTAGTGGACTCTGAAAAAAAACAAGAAGGAGTGAGCAAGATTATTAAAATTACTTTAAGAAGAATTGTCCCACACTATTCCAGGAAAAACAAGCCTTGTCCCCTTCTTGTAGTACAAGCAGTGCAACAAAGGGGACAGGAAAGCCTCACGTGTATGCGTGGAATTGGCTGGTGTGCCATATAATCCATCTTCCAAGGACCCATCTCCCTTGGAAGCATCTCCAAGGAACCCTCTCCCTATAACAAAGAGGACTTCAGGAGAATTGTAGAGCCAAAAATTCCACATGGACAAAACCCTTTGGATGAGAGAGTGTTAAATTGATATTTTTTACGTAATTCACTATGACTGTCCCAGTGTGCTTTGAGAAAAGCCAGCTCTACTCTTGGACACAGCCGACTGGACAGGTGAAATGGAGGGAGGCTGGCTACCTCTGAGATGTCTCGGTGGAAACTTTGACCAACATAGACGTTCCATACTGAGTGACAGCGAATTGAGCCCCTTAAATTTTCTTTGGGGAGAAGAAAGTTATAGGCGCTAAGTTAATTAGAGAAAGGGTAGCAACTTCAGCTCAGGCTGCTGCCCCAAGGAAACTGAGCAAACTTTTCAGTTTCTGTGAATCCCATTGTCCACCCCAGATTCAGAAGTATGAGACCCAAGGATCTTATGCCTGGCTCATGACACAATTTTCAGCATGTATCTTTTCTTTGCACCACCACTGAGTGGAACATGACTGTTAAGTGCAATGTTTTAGTGGCTAAAAAAGAGAGTTTTACATACCTTTCAAATAGTAGTGTTGATCTTGAAAAGAGCAGTCCAGTGCAAATGTTTTATTTCTTCTGGAAAGAAGGGCTGAAGAAGATTCCACCCCGTTCCACCCACATTATCCTCCAAAGAACTCTATGCTCTCTTGTAATGGAAGAAAAATTAGGTTCTACTGGTACAAAACCTAGGCAAATGTGCCCTTTGACTTGTTTTATGGGATTATCCCTCATAGTATCTTGAGAGCTGCCCCTAGTTCAGATGAAGACAGTTTAGAAAGTTGGACAAGGTTTTTGTTGACAGTATTAACTTGGCGCTAGATGCCTTATTACACATCCAAGCATTGGAATATCATTTTATGACTAACATTTGGGTTAAATCTGTAAACATTGTTTATCTTTGACATTATTTCCCTTAAAAAAAAAAAGGCAATAACAGCAACATTTTTCCTCCTGTCATTTTGGCCTGCACCAGGGGAAGAAGGTGGGTGGAATGAGGGTGAGGAAGGCAATGATGACAAGATGTTGAGATGCTATCTCTCCTTATATCTCCCAGCTTTGCTGGTGGGGGGACAATGTTGACATGGCATAGAAGGTGCCTCAGGGAGTCCCACGAGTGAAAACTGATGGAAGTTCACCACCAAATCCCTTTCTTTAAGGGATGTTATCATGTCACATTTATGAAAATACAGAATGCACCCTGGATAATATTTTTACATATGCCGATAAACTCAGCTGCCAAGAAAAGCATGCTTTAAAAAAAAAAGAAAACTCAAGAGATGTTGAGGGTTGTGAACAGAATTTATATTTTCATGGACGTTTTTGATTCTCTCAGTGATATTAAGCTTTACCTATTCCCCTCACTGCTTATTTCCACCATAACCTTGTCCAGAACAGGAAGAGTAGAAATAATTAAAGCTTGATTCTTAATTTTCTAATAATGCATGGTGAGGGAGATAGAAAACTGGCCCATCTGGAGTAAAAAAGCACACACAGTGCCAAACCAAACCAAAATGAGAAGCAATTTAAAAAAATGGGAAATAAAACCATCCTTAGGACATCCATAATACAACATCATACTAGTTTGATTTTTTATTTTCTAGTCTTCAGTTTATATATTTTACATCAATGCAGTCATTTTAAATTCCACCCTCCAAGTTTCATCGGGGAAACTGAGCCAATTTGGCCAAAGTCATGATTATCATTTTTTATGTCTCCAGAGTAATCAGTGGAAAAGGTATTCTAATGTTTTAACTGGGTGTTTCTCCATTTTTGCACAACTAGGTTGTTTTCAATTTAACCCATTTAGAATTGCAATTATCATCTTTATTTCTTAGTTCTTGTATTTTTCTTTTGATTGAAACACTATTTAGGAAAAAAAAATTTAAGCATTTCAAATATTGGCTGTTAATGTTTTTAGCACTTTTGCCAAATGATTTTCCAAAAGTTTTGCCAAGGGTTCCATCAGTATTATTCCTTGTATCTTTAATTTCACATAGCAGGGCAGCTTTACATAGGCATTAGGGGTTTTTTTTTTTTTATCAAAAAAATGTTTTTAATGATGTAACATGGTGTTACGTTAGTTTCAGGTGTACAACATGATGATTTGACAACTCGATACATTAAGGCATCAGGGCTTCTGTGAAATGCTCATAAAGCGAACACGTGTGGAATCTCAGGTGGTCACGTGAAGGAAATAAGCGTACCTGGTTATTCTGATGCAAGGTCAATGGATGAGACTTTGAAAAACATCCAATAACCAATTGCTTTTCTCTTTGCATTGTCTCCTATGCATAAAACAGGTAGCCTATCCTTATCAGAATATAGATTCATATCTTAGATTTCACAGATTAATCTTGCCTCTGGCTTCATTTTATTTTTATATGCTCTTATTTTTTCCTTAATCCCAATTTCTTTTTTTAAAATCCATCTTTCTCTGATTATTGCTATAAGATTATCTTTTGAACCAGATCAGAATAATTTCAAAAGACAATTCTACTAGGAAAATACTCTGATGTAGCATATGTTCATTGAGTAATCATTAAATAAATAAGTGAATACAATGTTTATATTGAATAAGTGAATACAATGCTTGAATGTTAAAAGCATTTTTTTTTCATATTCACATATTCACAAATAAAGCTAGGTAGTATACAGATGCCTGTGTGGCTCAATTAATTGATATCAGCTCAGGTCATGATCTCATGTTCATGGGATTGAGCCCTGCGTTGTGCTCTGTACCAAGTTTGATGCCTACTTGGGATTATCTCTCTCCCTCTCTCTCTGCTCCCCATCTGTATCAAAATAAATAAATAAAAACTTAAAAAAAAAAAGCTAAGCAATATAAATCCTGGTGTACTATTTAGGTTCCTGCAAATTTAAATTATTTTTGTCATGCCACTTTATACTTTAAAAAGTGATTTCACAGGGCACCTGGGTGGCTCAGTCAGTTAAGCATCCTACTACAGCTCAGGTCATGATCTGATGGTTCATGGGTTCGAGCCCCCCATTGGGCTCTGTGCTGACAGCTCAGAGCCTGGAGCCTGCTTCTCTCTCTGTCCCTCCCCAACTTGTGCTTACTCTCTCTCAGAAACAAACATTTTTTTAAAAGTGATTTCACTAACATTATCTTATTTGATACCCACAAGAATCCTGTAAGTTGTAAAAGACTGGCAGCATTTCTCCATTTTATAGAAAAGTGAACAGAAACCCAGAAAAAAAAAGAAAGGTGAAGGTCTTACTATAGATTATGCCCATTCCAGGGGCTTTACTGTATTAAATTGTGGCAGATATTGTTATCCTGATTTTACCAAAAAGAAATGGAATTTCTGGGGAATTAAGCAGCTTGCCTAGGAACAGGGAGAACATTCAGGCCAGCTGGATCCCAAGGCACATGGTACACTTTTACATCGCTTACCCATTGAGCACTCCAGCCACCCTCTGGTGAGCTATGATTACTCTTCTTCTTTCCTCAGAAGCAACTGAGGCTCAGAAGTGGTTTTGATTTGCCAAAGCTCATGCACCTCAAAATAGAGCAGACAGAATGTAGATAATATTGTAAAAAAAAAAAACAAAAACAAAACCAAAAACATCTGCTCTGCTTACCACTTGAGTGGAAATACAGAAGGTAGGTATCTGAAGTTACCTTTGAGGTCATCTGGAATAACCACAATAACAAATGAAAAAGCTGATATACTGAGTACATATTATGTGTCAAGCATCATGTTAACGTGCACCTGCCCCCCATACACGTGCAGTTCTTACAACAACCCTATGAGGAAGGTATATTATTAACTATCCCTTCTCCTTTTCTAGATGATAAAACTGAGGCCCAGAAATGTTAAGTAACTTGCCCATGGCCACACAGTTAGTAAGGACAGAGCAGATCTTGTGCTCCATGTATGAATTACCCGACACAGCTCATAAAGCATTCTCTGAGGCCCTGTTCTTCCAGAGACAAGGGGTCTATATCCGATGAGGCATTCCACCTGCTGGGAAATTCTTCTGACATATGACTCCCTGAGACCTCACTCATGGGTCCAGAAGAGTGCTTGGCACCTAATTAGCACAGTACAATGTTTGTGAAATAAATGCATATATTTCCTTTAAAGTCTTGCTATGTAGGTCTGTTTTCTCTTCCCTGCCAGGCCTGTTCTGAGACTCGGGTGCTGAGATCATGTGTCTCTTCTTCAGAATGCATGTGCTCATCTCGCTTCTTCTAAGCATTTTCTACCTGTTGAGTTTTTTTAATGCCTTCATTTATTCTTCTCAAACCTTGAATATATGAATACCAGAAGGCCAATTTTATCTTCCGTTGTGTTACAGAAAACCACCCTACTTCTAAAAAATACATGTTCTTGGTTGAGTAACAAATATGGGTACATTTCCCATTTTATGACCTCCCATTCCCAGTTTGAACCCCTGGAATAAGGAGCTAAGAGAATTGTCACAGTAAAGGAAATCCACTGTCCTCTTGATAAAATAGGCACAGTGACATTATGATGTCTTTTCTTTTTATGATAAATTCCTACAGTAAGCTTCAGTCATCTGACCATTTGGGCTTCATAGTATATTTACCTCCATTAAAGTAAAATGCCTTTTTTTAAAAAATCAAAGATACTATCATATTATATTTGTTATATTAGAATGCTTTCCATATCTATCAAAGTTGAAGATAAGAATAACCATTTCTCCAGAAATCTCTGTCCTAAGTGTAAACCATAGAGAAGTATGTGCATATATGTACTAGGAAATTCCAACACAGATATTTATATTAGCATTGGTCCAAATTGCCAATAATTGGAAACAATGTAAATATTCACTAAGCAGTAGAATGGATCTATATGTCACAGCGTAGCTACATAATGGGATATTATGTAGCAATAAAGAAGAAATGAACTACAGATACGTACAACACCATGCATGAATCTGAAAAATATAATGTAGGATAAAAGAAGTTGCACTCAAAAGAATACGCACAACAAATCCATTTATGTGATGTTTTAAAACAGCTGAAGAGTATATTGTTTCAGGAGTGTATTGTTTCAGGAGGTATAGAAAAATGTAAACAGGAAAGATAAACAAAATTATTACCATAAGAGTCAGGAGGGTGGGGACCATGGGAGATGGGAGGGGGTATGGGCATCATGAATAGGAAGGGCATCTTCTCAGGTGCTGGTGACCATGTCTTCAAATGGGTAGTGGTAAATGGGTATTCAACGACATTTTGTAAACTCTGTGTCTATGGGTTTAACTCCTTTATCTGCATGTGTCCATTTCACAGTAGAAAGTATCTCAGAAGAATAGTGGTTAGGAGAACAAATAAATTGCCACATGCTTACTGCTCAAGTACACTACTGAAAACAACTCCGTGTATTTCCTTGCAGTGAAGAAAATATGCTTCTAGGGGCACCTGAGTGGCTCAGTCAGTTGAGCGTCTGATTCATGATTTAGGCTCAGGTCATGATCTCACGGCTCATGGGTTCGAGCCCCACCTCGGGCTCTGCTGTCAGTGCGCAGCCTGCTTCAGGTCCTCTGTCTCCCTCTCTCTCTGCTGCTCCTCTGCTTGCACGCTCTCAAAAAAAAAAAAAAAACACAAAGCAAAGAAAATCTCCTTGTAGCCCCTTGTCTGCTTCACTTATGGCTCCCATTAAAGCACAACTGAACGGGTGAGGAGGAGAATGAGGATCTCCTTTGTTTGGTTGCCTTTTAGACTTTTCCCCCTGTCTGTGAGTGAGCCACATTGAATAAACAATGAGTTGATGGAGAAATATGTGTCTAATTAAGCTGTTGCCTCTCTGATGCATTTCAGGTCCCTAACATTTACCACATTAAAGATAATGAAATGCTAGTTCGGCCACGTACTGCTCTCCTTCGGTGAGACCTCATGTTGTGAGGCGGTAAACACACTGCCAGGCTGTGGATTTTATTAGAGGCAGTAAGTAGTGGCGGGAATAATAAGCAGTGCCAAAGTGATCCATGCTCATGCCTGTCAGTCTCCCTCTCCTCTGTGAGGAAGCCAAGGGCCTCATTTCCACTGTGTTATATAAGCTGAGAAACGGAATCGTGATGCTTTGATGGGCTGCACACAGTTCCCGGCTGTCTTCTTGCCAAATCCTTCAAGACATCCAGCTTCTCCCTTCAACAATTCCCCAGGCGGGCATTTGGTATGCACTCTATATGCTCCTTCAGTGACCCACACATACATCACAAAACATTTTTGTTTTATTTGGATTGCAACATTGCCTAAATATTTGTCCTTATTTTTCTGAGATGCATGGAAACCGGATCAGGCCGAATGTGAAGCAAACCAGGCCTGTCTAATTCATCCAGGCCACTCATTAACGTCCTCCCATTCACTCAGATCTGGGGCTCATTTGGGGTCCTCCTCATGGTGACTATGAGTGGAGCTCACAACACCAATGGCTGCCAGGCCGTACATCTCCACAAGGTCGTTAGAGCGAGGCAGAACACAGCTCCACGATTTGGGGTGATTAACAGGCTGACATGACGCGTCTGTCTTCCAGACTTCACGATGTGCTCTTTTGAAGGAGACAATGACTTCACCAGAGCAGAGCAGATATATCTGTGCCCGATGAGATTTATTCAGGGCCACATTTACTGAGCAGCCTCTGGGTACCAAGCCAGAGGTGCTGGAGCTTAGAGGGAAAAGAAGTTTCCTGAGTGACACGCGACCGAACGCATCTCAATCAAGTGAGAGAAATGCACGGTCAGCGTGTTATGGGACACTGAAGAAGGAATCGCTAATAATGCCAAGAAGGGCAAGGGCAGAGAAAGCTTCTCAAGAGACTGGTATGCACATGAAGGAAGGGAGATTCATTGGAGCCCCACCAAAGCAATTTTGGAAAAGTACAACGAAATCTTCTCTGGGAAAAGTGAGGGGCCTAATTATGAAATACCACAAAGAACACTCCTAGTTAAGAGATGAAGAGCAGTCGGTAGTAAGGAGCGCAATGCCACTGTCCGTTCAAGGCGATTAACATAAAAACAAACAACAATAAAAAACCCCCAAGATTCTTCAAAATGGAAAAGCTGCATAGTAAATATTACTCTTGGACTTACTCAGCTTTGTATTCTCAGTACCCCGTGTGTCTCAGTAAATTGCATATGGCGGAATACATGAATGAATGATTTATTATACACCCTGAAAATACATATACATACACACATACACACACACGTGTAGAATGTGTGTGGAAGCAGGTGGCATGTGTAGAGTATGTGAAAACAGACACACTTGCAGACAGGGCCGCTCTAACTGGCACAGCTCTTGGAGACATGGTGCTAATAACAGCCTGGTTTCAGCACTGGAAACCAAGTGTAACCTGGAGAGTATACTCCAACCACCCCAGCCACCTGCAGAAGAGCTTCTCCTATCATTGCTTGAAAAGGAGATTGGGTGAGAGAGAAGAGACACATAGATGGTTTCCGTTTACTTTCTTCCATAAGGTCTGCCGCATTAAGAACAGTGTCATGGCACATAAGAAGCAAGTGTTGGCGAGGATGTGGAGAGAAAAGGAAGCTTTATACACTGTTGGTGGAAATGCAAGCTGGTGCAGCCACTGTGAAAAACAGTAGGGAGTTTCCTCCAAAAATTAAAAATAGAATTATCCTATGATCCAGTAATCTCACTATTGGGTATTTACCCAAAGAATACAAAAACTCTAGTTCAAAAGGATATGGACACCCCTATATTTGTTGCAACATTATCTGCAATTGTCAAATTATGGAAGCAGCCCAAATGTCCAATGATAGATGAATGGGTAAAGACGTGGTGTAGCTATACAACGGAATATTATTCAGTCAGAAAAAAAGAATTAAATCTTGGCATTTACAAGATGTATGGGGCTAGAGTATAATGCTGAGTGAAATAAGTCAGAGAAGTACGAATACCATATGATCTCACTTGTGGAATTTAAGACAAAACAAGCAAAGGAAAAAGAGAGAGAGAGAAACCAAGAAACAGACTTTAACTATAGAGAGCAAACTGATGGTCGCTAGAAGGGAGGTGGGGGGGATGGGTGATATAGGGGGAAAGGATTAAGAGTGGATTTATCACGACGAACACTGGGTAATGCACACAATTGCTGAATCACTATATCATACACATGAAACTAATATAACACTGTTAACTATACTGGAATTAAAAACTTAGTAATTTTTTTAATTAAAAAAAAAAAAACAGTGTCATGGCACCTAACAGAGAAACACTCAAAGAGCAAACTAAAGCCAGAAGTTGCATTTCTGAGCCATCCTTCCATTGCCCACTCCTCTGTCTTTCTTTGGCCACCCCACTCAGCTTTCACCGTTTCTCCAGAATAAGCTGGCTAAATGTGTTCTAAATAGTAACTCCAGGAGCTTTTCCCATCATGCTGTGTTTGAGTAGGATGTGCTCTCTCCTTCCTTGGAGTGGCATTTGATCATGGATCTGGAGACAGGTGGGATGACTCCTAGGATGGGTCTGAGCGCAACGATCTATAGAAACAACGAGGAGGCACCACCCCAGCCTGTGGTAGAAAGTAAAGGTGAAGGGAAGAAACGGCATGAGTCTTCTAGAAGGGAAATCATCTGGAGTGAACCTTGAACGAGGAATATGTGTTAGCTGGGCTAAGAAATGGAGAGTGGAATTGGAGGCAGAGAGAACAGGATGTTCATAACATGGAGGAAAGGCCAAGCAAGGGTGATTGGCACCTACAAGTGTTTGGTTTCAAAGGATCAAAGGATTCATGGAGGGAGAGGGCCAGAGCGAGGCTTTGGAGCTGCACTGGGCCAGAACTTGAAATACCTTGTATGGGGCGCCTGGGTGGCGCAGTCGGTTAAGCGTCCGACTTCAGCCAGGTCACGATCTCGCGGTCCGTGAGTTTGAGCCCCGCGTCGGGCTCTGGGCTGATGGCTCGGAGCCTGGAGCCTGTTTCCGATTCTGTGTCTCCCTCTCTCTCTCTGCCCCTTCCCCGTTCATGCTCTGTCTCTCTCTGTCCCAAAAATAAATAAACGTTGAAAAAAAAAATTAAAAAAAAAAAAAAAAAGAAATACCTTGTATGGGTGCTAATGAGTTAATGCTTTATCCTTAAAGGTGGTGAGGATAGCACAGAGCTCTCAGTGCATTTCGGAGAAGGACCTGGAGGGAAACAGAACCCTTTGGGATGCTCTCCTTGTAGTCAAGGGGTGACGAGGGGAAGGATCTAGGGCTTCTTCACCCCATGACAGCACTTGTCTCAGATTGCCTTGTTTTCACGTTAATTCTACAAATAAATGATCTTTCCAGCAGGGGTCATGTCTTTTTTTTTTTTTTTTCCCTCCCAGCCCAAAGTGTGTGTATTTACATCACGATCTGTGTGAGTGCTTAGGAATGTGATGAGCGGGCTGAATTTCTGCAGGTCCAATCCACTGGCAGGTAGTCGCTAGTCCAGCATGGTCTTTCTTCTTCCCGCTTGATGTTTGCCTTTGGCCTATTTCAGTTTCCAGGACCTCCATCAGGTGAGGAGGTGATAATGTTTAAATTGTATTTTTCTTTCTCGTACTCTGAAAATTAAGACTAAAAAAACAGAAGTGATCTTCAAACGCATTGTTAAAATTCAGCTATACTCTGGCCACTTAGTAGCCATATACTGACAGGAAATTTCTTAGAAAAACAGAGGTCCTTGTGGAGCTATGCTTGAGGGAACTTCGTCACCATCAGAAGACCCTCTTTAGCTAGGAAAGTCTTCATCTTCTTTTTTGTTTGCCAGAGGTGTTCTATTTTTTATGTATCATTATCTAAAGTGTTGGGAATACACTGTTTATCAATAATTTTACAGAATACCCTAAGACAGCCGGAGGAGAAATGACAATGGCTCACGAATGGGAATGGTCGTGTCTTAACAAATGTTATTGAACACGTACACTGGATTGGGAACCATCCTAAGCCCTGGGGACTCTGCTGTGAGCAAGCTAAGCCAGATCCATATTCTCGTGGAGATATTTATTCAGAGGGGTTGCGGAGGGGAGGCAAACAATAAAAAATAGACAAGCAAGCCACATTCAGCGAAAGGGAAGTGCTGTGAAGAAAATAAAACAGAGTTGTGTGGTAGAAGGAGTGAGTGGAAGGAGGTAAAGCTCTCTCAGGGGAAGTGGTTCTAGCTGAGGCAATGATGAGGACGTGTCAGCCATACAAAGGTCTGAGGAAAGGTCATTCTAGGGAGAAGGAGCAGTGATTGCAGAATTGCTCAGGTGAGAAATGAACCGGCTTGGGTGATCAAGGTGGAGAGAACTGCCCAGTGCAGTTGAGGCCTAGAGCTTTCGGGGACAGTGTTGCATCAGGAGCAGGTAGTGACCGGGTCCTGTGGGGCTTTGTCACCCATGGTGAGGAGTTTGGAGTTTATTCTAGGTAATTTGGGAGGTCGTTAGAAGGTATTAAACAAATGAATATTACAATACGGTTTAAATTGTACAAAGTTTGCTCGGCCACTGTGCGGAAAATGGATTGAAAGATGATGAGTGGAATTAGGAAAGGTTGAAGTCCACTGAAAGGCATGATTGCGTGAGTGGTCATCAGCCAGGGCTGGAGCAGTGGATGGAGAGAAAGTAAGAGATCATGGCTCTGTGTTGGACTTGCTTATGAAGTGTGTGTGTGTGTGTGTGTGTGTGTGTGTGTGAGAGAGAGAGAGAGAGAGAGAGAGAGAGAGAGAGAGAGAGAGAGAATGGCTAATGGAAGAAATCCAGGGTATTGTGGTCACCTCAAGACCTGGCATGTAAGCAGCCCTAAATGAATGTTTGACGCATTGAAAACATGTTTCTCTTTATTTAAAAATTATCATCCCTCTGAATAATGATTTAATAACTGCACAGCCTGTGCATCATGTGAGCTTAATGAAAGTGTTCTGAGAGGTTTTTCAACAAAATTGCATTTAGAAGTAAATATTTACTTGAATACAACTCATTTGTGAAATTAAGTCATTTTTATGAGGCATACTCAATTATTTTTGTGACTAGTGAGCAGCATAAGTATCTATGGAATTATACAATGTGAAGCTTTTCTAACTAATTATCTTACTTGAGAAACATAAACACAGACTTTTTTTTCCCCACCAAGTACAGTTACAGACAAAACAAGTTTCTTAGTACCTCAAAAACATCTAGCAAGTAAATGTGCAGCACTTTCCTGGGTACGTTTAGAAGTCTTGGAAAAACAGGAAGCCATGACTTCTGTGTCTTTCCCCAGTTGCAAAAGCAAATTCAGGGTCCTGAAATAAAATTCTGTCATGCCCGTCTATCATGTCTGCATGTGGTACTTTCCAGACCTGCTAGGGACATTCAGAGGAAGGAGAACCAGTCTCTGCCCTAGGTTCCTAGGTCAGTGGAGAGAGAGAGAGAGAGAGAGAGAGAGAGAGAGAAACCAATGACCAATAATGGTTAATGGTTTTGGTTAAGTGTGAAAGGTAGATACAAACTCAGGATGCTGCTCTCAGAGCCCAGAGGGCAGCAGGTAAGGGGGAGGCAAGCATCCCAGGGAAGACTTCCTTGGCTGTGAGAGACACGACTAGAATCCTTCAGGGTGAGGAGGAGCTGTGTGGACAAAGACAGGGGAAAGGCAGAGAAGGGCCAGGGTTGGGAGGTGAGAAAGAGCTCAGTGGAGGGATTGTGAAGGAGGTGAGGAGAGTCATAGCAACAGGTGAGGTGGGATCTGCTGGGTCACAGAGAGCCTTGCCCGCCATGCCATGCTGAGGACTTCCTTCTGAGGACCGTGGGGAGCCCTTGAAGCTAACAAGCAGTTAGAAGAGGGAACAGATGGACCTTTCACAAAGATCTATTATTAGTGTGGAGGGTAGGCTGAAGGCCAGCGTCTGAGGCAGAGAGAGAGAGAGAGAGAGAGTGGGAGACTTCTGGGCCCCCAGACAGGTACATTGAGGCTCTGGGATTGGGAAAGAGGGAATCAGGAAGTAGAATAAACCTCAGGGATGTGAAAAGTAGCTAAAGAAGAAGGAAGCGAGGCTGGATTAAATTTTGGCTGAACCTGGATTATTTTATATTTTAACAAAAAAGCAAGGAAGCAGGTCACCAAAGCGAAGGCTCTCAAGCCTTCAATAACTACAAAGCATAAGAGCATTACATCTCCAGGCTAAGATTTTTTTTTTCTGATTTAACTCCTTTATTTCATAGATGAGGTCTAGGACCTGTGCATGTAATTATATATTTATTAGTGTTGTTTGATGCTAGTTTGTGTTTTTAAATCTATATATATATCTAAAATTATATTTGTGTCGCCCCCGAAGCAATTTGCCTTATCAAGGCATTGAACAAGAATCACGAGATTCTTGATTGGGGCAGAGAGGCATGCTAACTAAAGGAGCTGGTTACCAGAAACATCTGGGGGTCAGGCTCACAAGCCACTTTCCCCTCACTGGGCTGCCTTTTACTTGTCTGTAACTGGGGTGGTAAAAACTATTTTGACACCCTTTGAGTTATAAGGTGGTATTTATTAATTTGAGTTGTTCATTTGTTTATATATTTTAACTTACTGTATTCCTCAAACCCTCCTATGAGGTAGATCGCCCATTATTAATCCTATTTTACAGATGAGGAAATTAAGGCACAAAGCATTTCAATAACTTGCCCGTGATCATGCAAATAAATGGAAAATAGGAGACTTGAAATGGATAGTCTGGCTCCAGGGTCTTTACCCTTGACCACTGAACTCTGCAGCTGCATTCCTTGCCTTGCTTTAATTTTCCATTCAGCTCTTAGGTGGATTTTTAACTTGTTTTTCTTTTCTTTTCTTTTTTGCAAATACAAACACTAGTTCATTAAACATGCTTTTATGGAACTCCTTGGTTTCACGCACAAGTTCCTTCCACAGACAATTGTTAAATTAATTAACTAAGGAGGCCATTAGACTGAGGTGGTTTTAAAGCCTTGGTAGCCTCCATAACCAAACTGCAACCTAAGCCTGTAAATGACTCAAGTTTAAGAAATCAGAACCTAAGGATAACCAATCACAATCAGCCAACTACGCTTTCCCAAATATGGCAAACCCTTAAGCTCTAGCCAATCGTATGATCGCCTTCCTTTGCCTCTGCATCTTCTCTATAGAAGTCTTTCCCCAGCTCCTGTGGGTAGAGCGCTCCTAACATTACTTGGGTATTGCCTGATTCAAACAGATTTTTGCTCAAATACATTTTTAGCATGACTCAGTTTATCTTTTAATGCTATGAATGTCATTGCTGAGTCCTAGAGTACTCATTCAATCTCTAGGCCACTTCGTGCTGGTTTCTGCCCCCATCACTTAACCCAGACTGCTCCTTTACAACTTGTCAGAAGCCCCCATGCTGCCTTACCCAGAATGTGTCAGCCTTTGGTCTAACTTGCCAGCTCAGCAACGTTCAATGACCCCTCTGATCATTGCCCCCTTCCTCAAACAGTTCTCTTTTGTCTGCAGCTGTACTTCATTCCAAAGGATTGTCCCTCTCCCTCTTTTCTTAGTCCCTTGGTCCACATCTCTAAATCTTTCTACCCCTTCCCCATTGGAGATCCTCAGGACTCAGGATCCTTTGCCCTCCTTTCATCTTGGGCTCCCTAAACATCTTATTCCAGTATGTGGATCTTGAAAGATCATTTACCCACTGGCAACTCTGAAATTTCATCTCCATCCCAGACCTCTTTGGAGCTCTGGAAGTATACATCAAACTGCCTCTAAGACAGCTCTGCTTGAGTATCTCAGAAGGAATTCAAACCTAACAGATTCAAAACCACGCTAGCCCTGCTTCTCTTCCAATTTTCCTGATCTTAGTAACTGGTACTTCCAGTAACCCAGATGATTATCCAAGAAGTGCCAGTCTTGGAAATCATGTTTCTGGTGGTCCTACACAAATACGTTGCCCATTGATTCCGCTTTCCCCATATATCTGATTCCTTCTGGTTTTCTCCATCTCGACTGTGAACACCCCAGTCCCGGCCTCCACCTATCTTACCAGAGCTATCGAAAGTCCTCTCAGTTGCTTCCCTACTCTTGATCTCCATACAGCATCCTAGTGATCAGCAAAAAATGAAACTCTGATGTTGCCCTGCCTACGGCTTAAAAATGTTCGATGCCCTTCCATTAGGAGGAAATTGAAACACCTCATCCTGTTCTAAAATGTTCATCTTGTTCTCAAAGGTGGTTCAAGTGGTTCTCAGCTTTGGTTGTACATTAGAATCACTGGGGGAAATATTTAAAAATTCTTTTGTCCTGGGGAGCCTGGGTGACTCAGTCAGTTGAGTGTCCCACTCTTTTTTTTTTTTTTCCAACGTTTGTTTATTTTTGGGACAGAGAGAGACAGAGCATGAACGGGGGAGGGCCAGAGAGAGAGGGAGACACAGAATCGGAAACAGGCTCCAGGCTCCAAGCCATCAGCCCAGAGCCTGACGCGGGGCTCGAACTCACGGACCGCGAGATCGTGACCTGGCTGAAGTTGGACGCTTAGCCGACTGTGCCACCCAGGCACCCCGAGTGTCCCACTCTTGATTTCAGCTCAGGTCATGATCCCATGGTTGTGGGATAGAACCTCAAGTCAATCTCTGCATTGAGTGTGGAGCCTGCTTGAAGTTGTCTCTTTCTCTCCCTCTGCCCCTATGCCCCTGCACGCTCACTTGCTCTCTTTCTCTCTGTCTCAAATAAATAAATAAATAAATAAATAAATAAATAAATAAATAAATATTCTTTTGTCCAGAGCCTACTTAAGACCAAATATTATGATCTCTGCTGTGGAACATGGGTACTGGTACTTTTTCAAACTTTCCCTAGTAATTCTTAGAAGAAGCCAAGGTTGAGGACCATTGAGCTACCCCTTATTTAATTCTGCAACTAATCTAACATTCACCCCTCATTGAAAAACACACGCTTTAAAAAAAAAAAGAATAAAAGAAAAAACACATTCTGACCACAGTAAGTCCTTGCAGTTTTATACTTTATGGCTTTCAAATATTCTCTTCTGTCTGCCTGGAATGCTTCATTCTGGGTCGGGCTAAATTACACTCACACTTCAAATCTCAGCCCATATTTGCCTTCAGCAGAAAGGCCTTCTCCTGCATTTCAGTTTTCTGCCCTCTGGTTTACTCTCCAAGTGACTTCCTTATTTTATTTCATTGTCTCATTTAACATGCTGTGTAATTATGTATTTAGCTGCATGGTTGTTTACTCAATGTCTTTCTTCCCCGACTGATCCATGAAGGTAGGAACCCAGTTTGTTTGGCTGACATCGCTCTCTCACCACATATCACGAGGCCTATCCCACAGCAGGTCCTCTGTGGGTACCAGGGTCATAAAGAACAGCAGTTGGTCCGATAGCGGTTAGCTATGCCATTTACTAGCCTGTTGATAACTGGAAAATCATGGCTCTCCCAGAATCTTAGTATGAAACCTGGACTATCTTGCCCACTTTAGAGTCATTTGAGATTCAAGTAGGAGGATAGGTCTGGATGTGCCGTGTGTATCATAGGCCTTACATAAATATTAGTAAAATTGCCAATGTTTTTCAGTAATTATCAGCTCAATCCATCTGTCAATATCGTCTTTCTTTTTAGATATCAGGAAAATGGTTCAGGGAGTTTAAATCATTTGCCTCAGTCTCCAAATGTGCCAGCCTATGAGCAGAGAGTAACCAGATCCTAGCACAGCCCTATCTCTTCTCCTCTGTGTGCTTTCCCTCTTCTCTCCTTCGCTCCTCCTCTTGGCTCCCCATTGTCTCAACCACCACCTCTGTCTTGAAACATAATTGCTTTCTAACACCAATAATCCTCATTGACCTCATTCTCAAAACTTTGATGCACCAAGGGACCATTTCCTACAAACTACTGCTCAGCAAATTATTTAATAGTACCCAGGGTGCTGCTGAGAGCCAAAGCAACTCCCCAAAATGACGATAGAAACTAGGGGCCGTGGGCCCCTTCATAGCTGCAAATCATTCAATTGTCCTCTTCTTAAACTGGAAGAGCAAGGAGTGATAAAGCAGCAGAGGACTCAATTCACATATGGGATTTGTTTTAAGATCCTGATGTGTTTTTTAATGGGAGAGCAAGGAAATACAAAAACAACATTCGTTCAATAGACACTTAGTGAGCATTCACTGCAGTAAGAGCTAGGTTTTTTTTTTTTTTAAGTTTATTTATTTTGAGAGAGAGGCTCTTCCTATTGACCACCATTTCTTGGAAGAGCTCTGCTTCTTCTGAGCACTGTCCCTTCCCTGGAAGTTCTACACAGAGGCTGAGCCCCTCTGTCTTCCCTTCTGCTGCCTCCTTCGTGCTCCTGTTGCTGCATCTGTCAGTCATTCCATGTCCCTTCCTCTCTCTGGAGGGTGTTCATGTGAGTATGGACCTTCCAGTTGGTTGGAACGTACAGATTCTGGTTGTGCATCCCTTGTCTTCCTCCTGCTCTGTCTCCATAGGCCGTTTCTCTGAATTTCACATCATCCCCTGGAAATCAACCCAGGGGTGGATACTCTTGACTCTCAACGTGTCCCTTCCCAAAGCCCTGACTGCTCAGGGATCCATCCCAACCAGAGCTGCCAAATAAAATACAGGAGACCTAATTAAACATGAATTTCATATACATCGGGAATATTTTTTTGGTAAAAGCATGTCCCAAATATTGCTTGTATATTGCATATACAAAAATGTATTTGTTGTTTATTTGAAATTCAAATTGAACTTGGCCTCCTGTTTTGATTTTTGCTAAATCTGGCAACCCTAATCCCAGCTCTTCCCTTTCCCAGGGGCCCAGGCAGTGGGAAGAAGCAGGGAAGCGAGGTTGAGAGGGATAAGCCACAGGATCCTGCTCCAGTCCTGGCTCTTCTGTGTACTCATGGTGACCTTGGTGGAGTCTTTGTCCCTCTCAGTGATTCAGTTTCCCCATGTGCACAAGGGGGGTTAAATCAGGTGGTCTCTGAGGATGTTACTGGATCTCATCCTCTGGCATAGGAGAGAGGTTTTATATTTTCTCTACGCCTACCACCTTGTTCAGATGGTAGGAGGGATGGTTAATTACAAACCATGTTCCCACTAGATAGAACCGTCTGGTTTCAAAGATTGTTTTTTATTCACAGTCAGTATGGTATTATAGGGAAAAACAAAACGAAACAAAACAAGATTTTGACATCGTGAGTTGAAGACTTGGCAATACCATTTACAAATGACCTAGCCTGTGTAAGTCTTAGTTTCTTCATCCTTATTACAATTGGAGGATTGATGTAAGCTCCTAGAACCCTCTCTAGTGCATAGCAAGCACTTAATAAGTGGTAACCATTATCAGTGAGTCTGGCAAGCAAGGGTTATGACTCAGGATTTGCGCTCTAATTATTAGATGGGAAAAAAAAAGATGTAAACACACACACACGTATTTGGAAAGCTAAACTTCAAAGATTAGCTGGCCATTAGCACCGAGGAAAGCCTGGAAACCTTCCTCCTTGTAGAGAAGACTACAGTAGACCTGCATCTCTTCAGCTTCATGAGAAGGCAGTTGCCTTAGATCCCAGCTCTTAGACTCTTAGAGCAAGTTCACAGACAGCTTGCAAGGATGGGTATAGCCTGGAGTCCTTTTTCAGGCTTGGCAAATCAGCTCAGACTAATGGATCTTCCAGAAGACTTCTTGCAACTGTCAGAGCCTGGCTCTAGTGCACAAACTCCAGGCTCAGGATGTCTGGCCAGCTCCCAGGCAGTTGGAAGCATCCAGTGCATTCTTGGCCACGGCACATAATATGTAGATGAGGAAGTGGGAAGCATAATTTATTCTTTGGGCAAACTGGGGGCTGATGAATGGGTATGTTGACCCAACTTTTTCATTGGAGTGCCAGCTGCAGAAGATAGATTAAGTCCTGAACTGGGGTTGCTGACAGTGAGTCCAGGAAGTCTAGAAGAGTAGAGGAAGTTGAGAAAGATGGGGAAAACTGGCATCCAAGACAGCAGGTGCCCAGGTATGCAGGGGTATCTGTGCTGCCTGAAGGGAGAGCAGAGAGGCAGTCTGGGGGGTTGGAGGGAGACTCTCTTCTTTTAGTGGAATTAGTCAACTCAGAATAGAGTTCAGGCCCCTAGGAAGCACCATGTCACTATTAATGACAATATTAACAGCTAACATTTATTGAGTACTTACTGTATGCCAGGAATTATACTAGGAACTTGACATGGATTGTGGAATCCAAACATCATGATTCCTCTCCATGGTATTTACTAATAGCAGGGCTCATATTTTAGCTGGTACATTTGGGTGTTAAAATATTGGAGTAGTTCAAATCCAGTTCGTAAATAGCCACTGACCTGATCTCCCTAAGTGGCTCTCCACCCTCTGGATGCCTCTGTTCCTCCCACAAGGCAGGAAAGCAGGGGGCTATTCTGAGGGGTCTGTGCCACAATATACTGCTATGTATATATTTTTAATGTTGCACGGTAGACTGAGGAATGGCCCCTAAAGGTATCTAAGTTCCAGCTTGGAACTTGAATGTTACCTTGGAATCTATGAATGTTACCTTATACGGCCAAAGAGACTTTGCAGATGTGATTTAATTAAGGACTTTGAGATAGGGAGATCATCCTGGTGGGCCCTGAGCGCAATCAGAAGTGTCCTTATAAGTGAGAGGCCAAGGGAGATTTGGCACGGAAGCCTGAAGGTGATATAATGATGTAAGCTGAGGGAGATTTGAAGATGCCATGCCACTGGTTTTTAAGATGGACGGGGTAGCCACCGTCCATGGGATGAAACTCTTGAGGCTGAAAAGGAACAGGAAATGGTTTCCTCCCTAGAGCTCTGGAGGGAGTACCTTGGTTTTGGCACAGTGAGACTGACTTCAGACTTCTGGCCTCCAGAACTATAAGCAAATAGATTTATGTTCTTGAAGCCACTGAGTTTGTGATAATTTGTTAGAGCAGCCATAGGAAACTAGTCCAGTTGTCCTAGTAACAGCCTCAGTGGAGGAGATGAAAACTTGATGGGGTAAGTGATGTGCTCCAAGTTGACGATTTGCTTTTGAATTTTGGCTGGCTTACTTCAGAACCCATGTTCATAACCACTAAGCTGCCTTCCAATAATGCTGCAAAGAAATGGCCATTAAACCCATTTCAACATGAGATGGATCATAGAAACATAGAGATTTACATGACTTTGTCTGAGGTCAGAGCTTTGCCTAAAGGACAGAGCTGGGATTCAGAACCCAGGGTCATCCTGTTTTGATGATTTCTATATTACAAAGTCCCCCTGCCCTGTAACCTGGGCTAAATAATGCTGTAACTTGGAGATTTGTGGGTATCTAGGATTCAACCCGGGTCACCAATTGGACTCCCAAGGGACAGCAAGCCACCCCTTCCAGTCCTGGAGGCAAGACTGAAGGTATTCGTCTTGGCCAAATGGAGTGGCTCAGGAATGTGGGTGGGGAAGCAGCCTGGATGTGCCAGTTGGGCTGCTACAGGGAGCTGTGAATACCAGGGTGGGGAAAGGAAGTGGGCCTGAGTCAGCCAAGCCACACGCTGCTCTTGAAGAGCCTGCTTTCTGGATTCGGCAATATCCAGAGAGAGCAGTGGGAGGACGCCTGTTGATTGGCAGGCAGGCTGAGGGGCCCATGGGGTGTCTGTTAGCCAGGGCTTTCCTGGCCAGCTGTGGTCAGTTTTTGCCAGTGCCTCTATTCAACCCTGGATTCTGTGAAAGGCTTCCTTGAGCCAGGTCACCATGCAGAATTTGGGGTCAGGCCAAAGAATAAATGCAGAAACTCAACAGTCTATGAGAGGCTATGTAAATAGTATCTTGGGCTCAGATTAATGTTTTATTCTCCCTGCACAGACCATTCCTCTTGGGCATTTTCTCCAAATTATGAGGCACATTTTCTCCACGTCTATGAAGCAATATAAGATGAGTACCAGAAGATGGAGACTGGTTCCTGGGAGGGCAGAGAAAGGAAGGGCCCCATCTGGTTGGGGCATCAGGGAACATTCCCCATGGATGTTAGACTGAGCCTTGGAGAATGAAGAGTACCTGGGGTGGATTGAATTGTGTCTTCCAAAAAGAGACACCAACCCCAAGTACCTGTGAATGTGACTGTATTTGGAAATAGGGTATTTGAAGTTGTAATCAAGTTAAGATAAGGTCCTTAGGGTGAGCCCTTAATCCAGTATGACTGGCGTCCTTATAAGAAGAGAAGGATGCCATATGAAAGCCCAGAGACATGCGGGCATGAAGGGAAGGATGCCATGTGATGACAGAGGCAGAGATTCAGTGATACAGCTATAAGCCAAAGAACACCAAGGACTTCTGGCCACCACCAGAAGCCAGGAAGAAGCAGGGAGGGTTTACCTATTGGAGAAAGCACAGCCCTGCTAACACCTTGATTTCAAACTCCTTGATTCCAGAACTGTGAGAGGATAAATTTCAAGTCACCCAGTTTGCTGTACTTTGTTCTGGCAGTGCTGAGAAACTAGTGCAGGACCAGAGGGTTTGTGCCTTGAGATACTTCATTCCTTTTCATGTCTCCTGCAGACCTGGTTCACAGAGGCTCGTGCTCAGGCTGAAAGTGTAGCTGTGGGAAGACCCATACGAGTAAAGGCCTAGTGGCTGAAAGGTTTGGATCACGTCTGAGGGAAAAAATGAATTTGGCCACAGAGCGGCCAGCCATGGTGAATGGGGCTGGATAGGCAGACCGGGGCCAGATTGTGACAGGCCTCGTTCCCAAGCCAAATACAATATTTTCAGCCTTGGACTTCCTCTTTCTCAGAGGGATAAAGCATGTGAGTCTCACATAAATTACCATAGGACAAAATATCGGAAACAACCTCCCCCTTCTCCACACCTTCCAGATATACACTGTAAGTTTTGTTTTGAAAATTCCCACTTCTCTGTTCTGAGACATCAACAACCTCCCTAATTTCCACCTCCAATTGGAACCAATTGGAAGACAGATGTAAGAGTCAGCAGGATGAATACCAAGAGATGACTTTCAATATGGTAAAACCTGTTGTAGTGTGTGGTTCCGTGTTAGAGCCAAATATGCCTGACTTGGGGATAGTTAAACCATAAGAAGGCTGGAATCTGCAGAGCAGACCCACTGAGCCATAATCACTGGGTGGGAGAGGAGAATGCCCAGTCCCAGGATTTTTGATGAAGATGTACATAGGGAGCCGGGCAGCAAGAGCCATCTGCACCAACCAAGGGACTGACTGCACCTCTGAAGAAAGAGTCAGGGCAGGGCGGGAGGCCAAAGTACTCAAGGAAATTCAGAGGTGTGGACAATAAGCTTTCCACCCCCTTAGAACCCAAATATTTTGCCTGCATGTGTCTATGTGACAGCTTCCTGGGTTGGGGGGGGGGCGCTCAAGTGCAAAGTGGGAAGGAGAAAGGAACACCCTTCAAATCAAGACAGTGAAGGCCTATGCAACTTTGATGGGAAACTGGGTGGGAGGGAACACTGGGATTGGAATCAGAAGACATGGGATATTTTTGGCTTTGCCATAAACTTGGTGACCTTCTTGCTAGCTCCTTTTCCTTCTGGGCATCAGTTTGTCAGTTGGACCGAGACAAAGTACATACACATTTGTGTGTATATGTATTTATATACGCTATACATCACTTATACATAGAGTTGTATGTATGTTATATTTATATATGGTCCCTCTAAGCCCAGAGCTAAAGTGATGATCCTGGGGAGAGAGGCCTCACTGAAATGTCTCTGGATGAAACGTATGGACAGTTCCTTAAGTGAACATCGATAGAACAAATGACCACCGAGATTACTTTGCCCAGATGAAAAGAGAGAAAGCTGGTTCATCACTGCAGGCTTCCAAGCATCTCGCAGAGCAGTCCACTTTTCATCCTGGCATTTGGCATCCCTTTGGCATGGACTGGGAACAGTGCTTGTGGTGATAAACAGAAAATGATTAGCCCTCTCAGCATGGGAATGATGGTGTCCCTAGAGCTGGGAGGCAGAGAGGGCTCCCCCGAGCCCCAAACCCCACTTTGTCTTGGTGGGAGAGGGTGGAGGAAGCAGGACATCAGGCGTCTGGGTAGAAAGTGGCCTTCCCGAAAGCTCTGGGCTCCTCATGCCTCTGTCTGCCCCTAACTGAGCTCTGGGGGGTTCCCAGAGCTCCATCCTCAGTCCACAGCCCTTCTCTTGATGTATATTCTCCCCTGCTGCTTTAACTGCCTCCTTTAACATGCTGAGGACTCCTAGATCTGTGTCTCCCCGCTGCCCCAGGCTCAGTTATCCTATTGCCTAGAGGACATCTCCACCTAGATGTTCCAGAAGAGCCTCAAACCCAGCATGTGCAAACTCAGTATCTTTTTTCCTTGTCCACAAATCTATTTTCCTATCTCAGTGAATGATGCGACCTCTACCTGGTGACCCAAGAGAGAAACAGTTGTCCGAATACCCTTTCTCTCTCCCCCGCCAAACAGAGTCCTGACAATTCTGTTCCCTCACTATCTCCTGATCTGCTCCTTCCTTTCCATCCTCACTCTACTTGTTCCTAGCAGGCTCCCAGTTAGTCTCCTTGCCTCTGATCTCACTTTCTTCCCACCACCTTCCTCCAGACCAGGGCTTAGCTTTTTTTTTTTTCTGTAAAAGGATGGGTAGTGAATATTTTTGGCTTTGTGAGCTCAATGGTCTCCACTGCAACTACTCAACACTGCAGTTGCAATGCAAAAGCAGCCATAGACAATACACAAATGAATGATGTGGCTGTATTCCAACAAAAATTATTTACAAAAACAGGTGGAGGGCCAGATTCGTCCCATAGGCCAGCCTTGGCTAACCTCTGCTCTATACTGGGCTCAATGAGATCTCTCTAAAAAGTAAGTAGGATCATGTTTGCTGTCTTGCTTAAAAACCTTCAATGCTTTCCCATCACCTCCAAGCTCTTCCCAAAGCACAGCGGATCTGGCCTCTTGCTACCTATTACACTGGAGATCGCATTATTCCCTCTGCATTGTTTGTAGCTCTGTCTTGTTTGCAGTTCCCAGAACATATTGTTCTCTTTGTCAGTTTCATACCTTTGCTTGCCTGTCCCCTCAGCCTAGAAGGCTGTTTATCTTCCTACCACCAAGCTTCTGGGGATGCTGCTTATCTTTGTACACAACCCATATACTGTCTTTTCTTGACTTCATTCCTTCATTTGTGTATTCATTAAGCATTTATTTATAAGCCAATTGGTGAGCAGTATTTATGATCTAGGAAAGGCCTATACCAAGCATGGTGAAATGGGGAGTGGGACCTGGGGACTGTTTGGCATGGGTCTCATCAGAATAGGTTGGGGTTTGAGGCATTTTCTCCAAATGAGATGACCTATAGGATTAAGAAAAGGCATTTATCATGTAATTTAAAATTTGTACCCCCAAAACATCTCAAATTCAGTTCAAGATACATTATTATTAAATTTAAAAAATACTTGAATTGGGGCACCTGGGTGGCTCAGTCGGTTGAGTGTCTGACTTTGGCTTAGGTCACGATGTCACAGCTTGTGAGTTCAAGCCCCACATCAGGCTCTGTGCTGACATCTCAGAGCCTAGAGCCTGCTTCAGATTCTGTGTCTCCCTCTGTCTCTGCCCCTCCCCTGCTTGCATTCTGCCTCTCTTTCTCTCTTAAAAAAATTTTTTTAATTAAAAAAAATACTCGAATTATCCTGTGACTAAGAGAATAACATTGCTTTCTGTTTAGAGAAGAGAGGGAAACAAACCATAAGAGACTCAACTGAGTTTGTTAGAAAACAAACTGAGGGTTGATAGAAGGAGGGGGGTGGGAGATGGGTTAGATGAGTGATGGGTACTAAGGAGGGCACTTATGATGAGCACTGAGTGTTGTATGTAAGTGATGAATCACTGAATTCTACTCATGAAGTCAATATTGCACTGCATGTTAACTAACTAAAATTTAAATTAAGGAAACAACAACTTTCACTTATTACATGTGAGCATTTTAAAAGCAGCATAATTTTTGTAATTTCTTTCTGGCATTGCTTAATTTTTAATTATATTGGAAGTTTAAAATAAATATATATGGGCCCCTCTGGAGTTCTAAGAGGCTATAAGACAGTGATTATCACAAGGGGGCAGCTGGGAGAAGGGGTATCTTGAGTTACTTTTCCCAAATCTCTAATAGTCTCCCTACCAAAGCCATGCCAAGCATACTTGAGATCACTGTAACAAGCAGTATAGGGCCTGCTGGAAAATGGAGCTTTGGCCCTACTTTCATTCCGTGTAGGTTGCTGTCCCTAAACAGCTTCTGGGTAGAAATTCCATAGGTGCCACTGCACAGATGCTGGACATACAGTGGTGACTGAGACAGACAGGGTGTCCCCAGTCCCAGACGCTCCATCACCATGTAAGTCACAAGTGAATAAACAAGATGGCATGAGCTACTAACAAAGGTGATAAGACAGACAGGGACAGATGGAGGTAAGAGAGAAAGCTCTGGCAGAGCCACCAGGCATTTCCACTTTAGATGGAGTGGCCACAAGAATATTTCCCGAGTTGTACAATCTCTGGCTGTGGTCTCACTGCACTTGGCTAGTGTGGTATTTAACCCTGCCACACTTTATTTATTCATTTGTTTACTCATCTGGTGCTCCCTGTGGACTGTGAGCTCCTCATCAGCAGAAACCTCACTGAGTGCTCCCCGTCTCTCTTGTGCCTGGAACCCGGTAGCTGCTTCATTAGAATTTGCTGAATGAGTACATCCAGCTGCACCCTCCAAACGCTGCCTGCATTTCTGCCACCAACCACAGGAAGCCATTTAGGGAGACCAAGGCAGTGTCAGTGTAAATCTTGAAGTTAAGCTCAGTGGCAAGCCCACTTCAAAGGCAGATGACTGAAGAGAGGCAATAATATATGTGCCTTAAATTTACCTTAGAGATTAAGAGCCAATATCTTCCAGACAAGCGCCGCTGGGGTTTCACCAATCACCTAGATGTCTGAAAACCAGCCCAAGACATTGAACACACACAGAATGTGGCCGAGTTGAGCTGGTTGTGGTGATGCCTCTAGACAAAAATAGCCACTCCATGGCCTGATCCTATAGCAGAGGCAAAGCCCTCTCAGTTCTGATGGGGGAGAGCGTTGCTATTTAAATCTTGCTTTTCAAACAGTTTTTAAAACATATTCTTTATTTCCCAGTCATGAAAAAAATACTTGCTTGCTGCAGAACATTTGAAAAGTACAGAAAATTGCAAAGCCCCTCATCAAATGCTTTGGCACATTTCCTGCCAGCCTCGCTCAACACAACTCATATGCTGACAGCAGTTAGGAGTAAGTAGAATAAGAGGGAAAATACCATTTATTTATCTCTTTTTATTGTGGCAAAATATACATAACACAAAATTTATCGTTTTAACTATTTTTAAGTATACACTTTAGTGGCATTAAAGTTCATTCATAATGTTGTTCAAGCATCAACAATATCAGTTTCCAGAAGTTTTCGTCATCCCAAACTGAAACTCTTACCCATTTGACAATAACTACCCATTTCCCCTTCCCCTCAACCCCCAATAACCTCTTTTTCTATCCTCTGTCTCTATGAATTTGCCTACTTTGGGTGCCTCATGTAAATGGAATCCTAGAGTATTTGTCCTTTTGTGGCTGGCTTTCATTTAATGTAATGTTTTCGATGCTTATCCATTTTGTATTTTGTGTCAGAATGTTCCTCCTTTTTAAAGGTGTTAAATGGATGAAACAAGGAAGCCAGTAGACTGAGGGAGCTCTAACGCCTTAGCAGTCTGTGTCGGCCAACCAAAATTTAGGCCCTATAAATGCCTCAAGGTTAAGAAATCAGAACCTGTGGAAAACCAATCAGAGACAGCCAACTGGACTTTCTCAAATAAAGCGAACCCTCAAGCAACAGCCATTCACATGATTTCCTTGCTTTTCTTCGTCACTTTCTCTATAAATCTTTGTCCTGGCTCCTGTCGGTGGAACGCTCCTAACCATTTCCTGTTGGGCACTGCCTGATTCATAATGATTTTTGCTTAAACTCTCAAAGTTTTTAATATGCCTCAGTTGATCTGTTAACAGGGGTAAATAATATTCCACTGTATGTATACACCACACTTTGGTTATCCACTCACCCATCAATGGGCATTAGGGGGTTTTCTACCTTTTGGGTATTGTGAATAATGCTGCTTTCAATATGGGTGGGGCAAGTATCTATTTTAGATCCTGTTTTCAGTTCTTGGGGGTACATACCTAGGAGTGGAATTGCTGAATCATATGAAGATTCTCTGTTTAACTTTTTAAGGAAAAAACTGTTTTCCACACCTGTGGCAACATTTTACTTTACTACCAGCAGTGTGCAAGGAAGGGTTCCAATTCTCCTCACACTGATCAACACATTCTTTTCTTTTTTTTTTTTAAGTTTATTTATTTATTTTGAGGGGGGAGGGGCAGAAAGAGAGGATCCCAAACAGGCTCTACGCTCAGTCTGGAGCCCGACACGGGGCTTCATCTCATGACCATGAGCCACCCAGGTGCCCCTCTTCTCCATTTTTTTTTATTGTAGCATCCTAATGGCTGTGAATTGATATCTCATCATGGTTTTGATTTGCATCTCTAATGTTTGTCTCTTTAGAGGAGGAGACTAAGTCACAGCAAAACAGTAACTTCTCCAGATCACACTGCTGTTAAGTAGTAGGCACAGGATTCAAATCCAGTTTCCACTGACCGTAGCATCCAAACTTTTAATTGCCTCACTTGTTTGCCACCCTTCAGATTAGAAATGCTTAAAGTGGCTAGTGATACAGATCAGAGATGGTTCTCAGCAAGAAGCTGTCCCTTAAGTGATAGATTTACTCAGTTATCCAGACCTACATCAAAGCATTCATTTAAAAGACACTAAAAGATGGTCCTCACTTTTGAAGATCTCGCAAACTTTGGGACAGTGCTTTTCAAACTTCAGGCAAAGAATCCGTTTTATTTCTTTAATTCACAACCCGTTACACACTGCTATTTTTGTAAGGCACATTAAAAGTGAGTTACTAGGAAAATAAAATAAAAGACATATACAGTACATCCCTAAATACCTTGTTATTTGATTTGCTGCAAAAAATTACTCCATTCCATAGCTATAAATATTTACTCACTTTAGATTTCTGTATTTGTCTCATCATGGATTGGTGACCATGCACAGACAGCATGGTCCACAAGTTACATGTTGAGGAAGAAGCTCAGTCTTAAAGGAAGGAGACACATTGAATTTTGAAGAACAAATGTGAGTTGGACACTGTTGATATGAAATTCCTGGGCATCCATTGTTTTCACCTCTTTTCTTGAGGAACTAGATCCCAGAGTACATGGCAAATTCCAGGGGCATTAAAATTTGGCTCCAAAGAATTGGTATGTAAGATTAAAATATACTCTTGAGTCAGGCAGATCTGGGGTTAAATTCTTGCAACTGTGTGTCCCAGCTGGGTGACCTTGAGCAAGTCATTTTTTTCTCTCTGAACGTTATTATCATCATCCTAAAAAATGAGGCAAGAAAGTCCTATCTTACAAGGATGCTGTTAAGATGAAATGTCACCAAGTATGTAAATCACTTAGCACAGTGCCTAGTCTGTCATAGCTACTCAACCAATAGATGATAGTCCCTTCCCTTTTTTCTTGGCAAAGCTCTGACAGCTTTCAAAAGCTGCCAGCAGAGTACCAGACCACAGCAGTCTAAAAATGCATCCTCTCTTAATTACCGTTTGGTTTGGAAGGAGACTGACTCATCTTTAGCCTCAGCAGCAGCAGGTTCTGGTCAGGAAAGAGGCGATACTGGGTCACTGGACATGCCTTGGCGTTCTGCCTCTTCCCAGCATGCTCTGGGAGGCTGCCACATTGGGGCCATTCAGATTCAGGAAAGCAAAAATGCTTTTAGCATGCCATTTTATTTGAAAAAGCTGGACTTTAGAAGAGCCAAACAAGGGGATTCTAACAAAGCAAATTCAGTGTTTCCCATTACCCTGGCCTTACTTCAAAAGGACCACATACCCTACTGAAGACTCTAGCAGCATCTTTGAAAATCTGTGAAACCCTGATATCCCAGGACGCTGGCAAATAAGTCATGCTCCCAATCCTACCCCCTTTCCTTTTGGCAGGAACTGTCCTTTGTTGAACATAAAGCATGGTAGATATTTGGTTTGGGGATTTGGGTTTAAAATTCTAAATCCATGATGCCAGCTGTGTGATCTTGGAAGAATCATGTATAAAATGGGGTTTTAATTATCATTGTAATGCTACAATTTTCTGTCTTTGAAAGGAATGGGTAGGATTGTGAATGTGAGGCTGTCACACAATTCCCTTCCCTTTTCCATTTCCTCTCCCTAAGTGGTAAAGGGCAAATTGGTATTAGTTTTTAATTTTACTTTTTAAAAATGTTTATTTTTGAGAGAGGGGGTGGGCGAGAGGCGGGGCAGAGAGGGGGGAGGACAGAGGATCTGAAGCAGGCTCTGCACTGACAACACAGAGCCCAGTGTGGGGCTTGAACCCACGAACTGTGAGATCATGACCTGAGCCAAAGTTGGGCCCTCAACCAACTGAGCCACCCAGGTGCCCCAGGGCAAATAGGTATTAGATTAACCAAATGTTTTGGGGCCCACAGCTCAAGGAATAGACCATCAGGGATGTTCTACTTCCAACCTAGAATCCAGGTTACCTCTGGGTTGGTGGAGTATAAATTTTTACTGTTTAGAAGGCATACATTAGGCGCACATGGGTGGCTCTGTTAGTTAAGCATCCAACTCTTGATTTTGGCTCAGGTCATGATCTCACAGTTCATGAGTTTGAGCCCCTCATCGGGCTCCATGCTGCCAGTGCAGAGCCTGCTTGGAATTCTCTCTCTCCCTCTCTCTCCCTCTCCCTCTCCCTCTTCCTTTCTCTGTCCCACCCCTTCTTGTTTTATCAATCAGTCAATCAATCAATCAATCAATCAATAAACTTTAAAAAAAGAAGACATCAAAGCCTAGTTGCACTGCCTGCACACCTTGTAATGTGAGCACAACTGCTGAGTTTTGTGTAGCTGAACAAGGAAATAATTTGTTCATCATTTTTAAAAGGAGCTCTAAACCTATACCAATAACAAGGGTACTGTGTTTATCTGGAATCTTTCTCTAAAAAAATGTATAGCTCAGTATAGGCCTGGAAAAGAGGGACAAGAAGTGATGAGGACCACATGGCCCTAAGAATGCAGCTGACTTCATGCTTACTACATATAGGGTGTGTTTTCCCTAGTTCCTGAGTGGAAAGCTGGACTGACCTTTCAGTGTGCCTTCAGGAGAGGCCATTTATCCACCTGGATCCTAGAGGGTGGTCACCTAAGCAGAATGCGTTCAGTAGTACCAGCATTATGCCATTGCCCTGTGGAGCTCAGCAAAGTGCTTTTACCCTGGCATCATCCTCATCAGCAATTCATGCCTTACACATATCTATGATTTCACTACATGCTGTGCTATTCTCTGCCTGTCCTGATGCCCAAAGACCTTTTGACTTCTTGGTGAAAACCCTGATAACCTGGCCAAGCTGCCTCAGGCTGCCTTGTGTAACATCCCTCCTACTTTGACCTTGGCTTTAGGATTCTTTCTAGTCCAAAGTCATCCTTATAAGCTTCTCTCCACTTCAAATTACCCATGTCCAGCATAACCTGTTCGTATTGAGTATATATTGAATTGGTGGGACTGGAGATAGAACATCTCTCTTGGAACTCCATCAGTGGATATATTTGGAAGCCTGAGTGTGGTTGTGAGAGGATATTTATGGAAAGGAACAGTCCCTTCTGTTTTCACATTAACCATAGGACTAACCATAGACATGTCTTGAGTTCTCTATTTATGCTGTTAGTGACCTTTAGCTTTTTAAAGAAATGAGCCCCTGGAAATACCCTCTCTTAAAATAATAAGGAGAGAGCTTACTTTCCATTTTCGGTGCTAAAGAAGGAACATAGGCATGGGTAATCCAGAAGGTCTTATAGCCCCCAAGTCCTTGATATTTATATTTTGAATGTATTATAATAATGGCACAACTGGCAGAACATGCACCTCTGGAAAAATGCAAAATAGTCTATGTGGGATGAAGGGCTTTCATAAGCATTATTAAGGATCTGTAGGCAAATTTACTCCCATAATTCATGCAATATTTTTTATCACCTTGGAACTCAGGGAAACTGAACAACCAACGTTAAAATCCTTCTGTAGAAATGTAGGCTTTCACTCCAGATCCAGCTGTCCTGCCAGGGTGGCCCCAGTACAAAGTGCCTCTGGACCTTCTGTTGGGCACTTGCTCCAGCTCCAGCCAACCTGCCAAGGTGGATCCTAGGCAGATACCCGGGGGCCCCCATGGCCTATACCCTCTCCAGCTCCAGCTGGGCAGCCAAAGCTGCCAGGCCCATGCAGTCTGCCAGGCCCATGCAATCCTTCAAGATTGGCAGAGGTAGCTTTTCCACCTAATTCATAGAAACAAACACAGATAATCCAACAAAATGAGGACAAAGGAATATGTTTCAAACAAAAGAACAAGATAAAACTTCAGGGGAAAAAACCCTAATGAAATGGAGATAAGCAAAGTGACTGATAAAGAGTTCAAAGTAATGGTCATAAAGAAGCTCACTGAACTCAAGAGAAGAATTGGAGGGACACAATGAGAATTTCAACAAAGGGTTATAAACTATGAGAAAACACAGAACTGAAGAATATAAAGACTGAATTGAAAAATACACTAGAGGGAATCAATAGCAGACAGGATACAGAAGAACAGGTCAGTAGTCTGGAAGATAGAATAGTAAAAATCACCCAATCAGAAGAGCAAAAAGAAAAAAGAATTTTTTTAAAAATGAGAGTAGTATAAGAGACCTCTGGGACCAAATCAGGCATACCAACATTCACATTATAGGTGTCCTAGAAGAAGAAGAGAGAGCAAAGGGAACAGAAAACTTATTTGAATAAATAATGGCTGAAACTTCCCTTATCTGGGGAAGGAAGGAGATATTCAGGTCCAGGAAGCCTAGAGTGTTCCAAACAAGATGAACCCAAGGAGATCCACACCAAGACATATAATTAAAATGGCAAAAGTTAAAGATAAAGGGTAAATCTTAAAAGCAGCAAGAGAAAAACAAATAATTCCTTACAAGAAAACCTTGTAAGACTATCAACTGATTTTTTAGCAGAAACTTTGCAGGCTGGAAGGGAGTGACAGGATATATTTAAAGCACTAAAAGAGAAAATTTACAGTCATGAGTACTCCACACAGCAAGGTTATTGTTCAGAATTAAAGGAGCGATCAAGAGTTTCCTAGACAAGGAAGACTAAAAGAGTTCATCGCCAACATTTCTTGACCCTACAAGAAATGTTAAAGTGTCTTCTATAAATGAAAAGGCCATACCTGGAAAAAGAAAATATATGAAAGAGAAAAATCTCACAGGCAAAGGTAAACATGCAGTAAAGGCAGTGGATCAGCCACTTAAAAGAAAGTTATGGGGCACCTGGCTGGCTCAGTCAGTACAGCATGTGACTCTTGATATCAGGGTTGTGAGTTTGAGCCCTGTGTTGAATATAGAGATTACTTTAAAAATCTTAAAAATAAAAAAAGATAGTATGAAGGTTAAAAGACAAAAATAGATCAACTATAGCTACAATAAGTTATTAAGGGATACCCAAAATAAAAATATGTAAAATATGATGTCAAAAGCATAAAACATGGCAAGAGGGAGTAAAAATGTAGTTCTTTTATAATGTGTTTGAACTTAATGACTATCAGCTTAAAATAGATTGCTATATATGTAGGTTGATATATATGAACCTCAAGATAACCACAAACCAGAAACCTACAATAGATATACAAAAAATAGAGAGGAGAACCCAAACATAACACTAAAGAAAACCATCAAACCACAAGGGAAGAGACCAAGAGAAGAAGAAAGGAACAGGAAAGAACTACAAAAACAACCAGAAAACAATGAAAAAAATGGCAATAATTACATACTTATCAATAATTACTTTAAATATAAGTAGACTATATGCTCCAATCAAAAGATACAGAGTGGCTGACTGGATGGTGAAACAAGACCCACCTATATGGTGCCTATAAGAGACTTGCTTCATATCTAAAGACACATATACCAGAAGTGAAGGGATGGAAAAAGATATTTCATGCAAATGGACGTGAAAAGAAAACCAGTGTAATGATACTCATATTAGAAAAAATAAACTTTAAAACAAAGAATGTAACAAGAGATAAAGAAGGGCATTACATAATGATAAATGGATCATTCCAAAAAGAGGATATAACATTTGGAGATATTTATGCACCCAACATAGAAGCACCTAAATATATAAAGCAAATATTAACAGACATAATGGGACAAAATTGACAGTAATACTATAATAGTAGAGGACTTTAATATCCCACTTACCTCAATGAATAGATCATCCAGACAGCAAATCAATAAGAAAACATTGGCCTTCAATGACACAGTAGACCAGATGGACTTAATAGATACATACAGAACATTTCATCCAAAAACTGCAGAATTCTTTTCAAGTGTGCATGGAGCATTCTCCAGGATAGATCACATGTTAGACCACAAAACAAGTCTCAATAAATTCAAGAAGGCTGAAAAGTGAACTTGATGCTTAGAGGGCTAAACAGTTCAGGGGGAAGAGAATAGATTTGGACTTAACCTTTTTACAATCAGTAAGACAAAAGGGATGAAAGTTCATTTTTAAAGAACTGTGACTATTTGTATATTTTAGCAGAGTTCATCATCTTTGAAGGAATATTGATGTTTTGTTATAAAAAATATTTTGACAATGCCACTAGTTATTCAAATATAAAGCACTGGATGTAGAATAGAGGGGAGATGTTAAGACAAAGGGAAGATCAGTTTCTCTGCGTGTAACATAATCTCTTTAGGAAGAGAGATTGAGAGTTAACCATATATTATAGCCTCTGGGGCCAGAGAATCTAGAAATGTAGAGTCTGGGGCTCTAAAAGACAGAGTGAAGAGAAGACTCAGAGGAGGAACTCAGGTGTCAGAGGAGTGGACCTGGCAACATGGTGGCAGGTAGGTGATGGGAGAGGTAGAGGAGGAAGAGAAGCATGGCTGGGGCTCAGACATGGCTCCACACCAGTGCTGGGCAATTCTCTACCACTTCTCCATCTTTATCCCAACCTAGATTATGCTGAGAGAGGGAGGAAAGAAAAGAGAGGAGGAGAAAACCTTAGGGTAACCAAATTTTTATTTTGAATTGGCCAAATTTAGATAAAGAAACTATTAAAATTTCCATGATTTTAATTAAATGTCATTCAAATAAAGTTACAACTTTGTCCCTCTTTGAGTGAAATTGCCATGAAATTTACACCCATTTGTGTCATTCCATTTGTGGAATCTGCTGAGTTTTCATATAAACCTTGTGATTTCTGTGGTCGTTTTGTTCTTGGCAGTTGATAACATGCTAGAATGGCTTTCTGCCTCCATAGCTCCTGGTTCTTTGCCATCACCATCCCTTTCACATTTCTGTTTATTTACTTTCCTCTTCTTCACCTCTGTGAGGTCAGAAATTCTGGAGAGCACTTTCATGGTTGTATCCCCGTTTCTTAGTAGAGTGCTTGGTACATAGTAAGTGCTAAATAATTTTTTGTTGAATGAATACCTAGATAAAGGAAGAGGGAATGGCCAGGAGAGGAGGAACGGTCAGAATGGGAGCAAAAGAAGGGCTAGTCAATAGGTCCTGATTGGGTCATTAAAATTGGGTGCCCAGGAAGACAGCAGCATGGCTGTAGGATATGGAGACAAGAACCTTCAGGGTAGAATGGAGAGGACACAAAGGAAATCACTACAGTTCCATGTCAAGCATTCAGCGAGCTGGCAAAAAATGCTGATTCCCTCTCAATATTTACTGGCCTGGTGAAAGGTTGTAGGGTCGGGATAGAGCAGACTGGTGTTGGTTCAAGTTGTTCAAAGTCTTTTAAACTCTCACTGGAGAACAGCCGTAATGCCAGCTCTCTGACTCTATGCACAATGCTCTTCTCCTGAGCAGCTGTGATGGCTTTCTTATCCTTTACAGCTCCCCTTTAGAATGTTCTACAACCATGTGAAGCCCGAAGTTCAGGGGGAGCCTAAAACCCTCTGCCACAAATCCTAAAACACCACTTGGATTATGTTATTCCCTGTTCCATCACCTTCAATGGTTTCTTCTTGCCTTCAAGATTTATTTTAAATAGATGGGGCTTGTTCAAAACTTCTCACACAATACTTACAAGGAGTATTTGATGCCCTTCCAACAGAATAAACCCTCTTGAATAGGAAGGTTGAGATCCCCCCACCCTGCCTTGCAGATTCTGTTAGGGAAGAAAAATGAACCCGAGAATAGAAGCCCTGGAGCCAAATTCTTGGTGGATGGGAGACCGTGGGATACCATTACAGGGCAGAGACTCGAGTAGGCTGTGTGGTGGTGAAAGCAAGTGGTGAGAGCTGACACATCTCTTGACAGCATCCTCCCTCTTCCTTCTATCCTCCTCTTCCTGTCCAGGCCCTGTGACTGGAGCTTTTTTGTTGCTGTCTATTCCATCATGAGTTAATAAATATGAAAATCCATAGAGCAGTTGCTGGCTCAGTGTTAGCACTGAATAAATGTTTGCTACTTTTTTTTTTTTTTTTGAGAGAGAGAGAGAGAGAGAGAGAGAAATAATGAGCAGGGAAGAGGGGCAGAGGGAGAGAGAGAATCTTAAGCAAGTTAGAGTGCGAAGTCTGACACGAGGCTCAATCCCACGACCCTGGGGTCATGACCTGAGCCGAAATCAAAAGTCAGATGCTCAGCAACTGAGCCACCCAGACACCCCAATGGTTGCTACTTTTTGCACTTTTTATTGTATTCTATTCTTTGTGTTTCTTGCCGCTCATGTTTTTTGCTACGTCTAAACGGGGTTTGAGTCAGCATGCAGTATGCCAAGGTGAATGGTAGCCAGGAGGTTTGGTGAGGAGATTATCCCTGCATGAGTCTGGAGGGAAGTGAGTGTAGAGTAGCTGTTGGGAGCATCCAACGTGAAAATCAGATGAAAATGGCTCACTTTTGCTGCAGGGCTTGGGTCAGAAAATGTCAGGTAAACGACTGTTAAACATTTGCTGAACAAAATGCATGGTGGTATTTGACTAGGCTTTGAAGTATGAGTGGAATTATCTGCCAGTCAGAGAAAAGATGCTCAAGGTGACAGTTTCTCTGTTGCAGAACTTAAAAAGCTGCAGAGAGAAGTAACTCTATGACTATAATAATAAAAGAATGTGAACCAAATGGAAAAAAAAAAGAACAAAAGTGTGAGTAGAAGCATGGGAGAATTTTGCCTTCCAGATTTTTGAATAAGCTTTCCTCGTGCCATGGGACTTAGAAAACTCCCCATGGTAGTCAGATGTGTGTGCAGTGCCACCAGGCGGGTGGTCTTCCTGCCCAGAGACATCATGCCCACCCACCAGCACAAGAAGGCAGCTGAGCATGGCTCCCGGAACACTAATAGATTGTGCCAAGTCATTCCTGTTTGCTCTGAAGCCACATCCTAAAAATAATGTTGCTCAGGATGCCTCCCTGACCTATTGCCTATAAGATAAGCCCAGGCTGTTTAGCTTAGCAACGTATCCCCTGCTGCTTTCACTGCTGCATACCTCGTCCACCCCAACGCATGTGTAATCCTGCATCACAGGGATGCTGGTGGGCGCCCAAACCGTCTTGTTTTCCATCTCTAGACTATGTGCATATCATTTCCCTTATCTGTTGGAGGTTGAAATAAAGTGTGGATGTCATGAGCCACCATCATTCTAGCAGACCCTATATGACCTGCTGGGCTGTATATACCCCTACTGGGAGGAATGCTGACCACCAAAATCCTGCCTTGCTGCCTGTTTCTGTCCTGTTGTCAGCCTCGAACCAAGTTTAGGGTTTTTCTAAAAGTACTCTGTGCCAATTTCAAGGAAAACTGTCAAAATGGGGTTTGGGGAATAAATAGGCAGCCATGTAATCACATTCTCTCTCTCTCTCTTTTTGAGAAATATATTAAGCTCCCATTTTGATTTGATAATGAGTCATTTTGTCCATGCATTTCCAGGCTCTTGGCTATAATTAGAACATTTCTATAAAGGGTGACTATAGAGTACAGACAATAGGATTTTTTTTTCTACCCTACAAATTTGTATGTAGATATCAAAATGATAGCCAGCCCCCTTGAGATGGTCTCCTTCCAGAGCATGGTGTACTAGAAAGAGCTGGAAGTACTAGGCATCAATTTCTAGCTCTACTATTTACCAAAGGGTGACATTAGGCAAATCACCCATCTTATGAAGATAAGGCTTTTTTACAGGAAGATTCTAAGGTTTAAAGGAGGCAATGTAAATAGAGATCTTGGCACATAGAAGATAGTTAATGTGTATGAATTTTCTGTGTTTCTTTGGAAATCATGTGTTTTTGTACTAATGTTGCCTTTGGAACCTGTCATTGAAAATGACTAACAGCATCATATGTAAAGTGGCAATATTGCAGCTACCTTTTGTTGATGATCTTGATACTTCTATCAATCTGTAGGATTTGCTGGAAACCACTGGTAATTCATTCTCTACTCTTCTGTCATTGTGCCCTTAGAGCCTACATCTTTAAGGAGCATTTGTCTGGCCAATGGCCTCCTTCCCACTGCTCCAGGTAGAGATGGAAGGAGAAAGAGACAATCTAAAAATTTTAAGATAATTGAGAGAATCTACTCCACTGGTTGAGATTACTGGTTGTGCACTACCAACAAGGTAATTTGCCTTACCTCCATTAGATATGGTGAAAGCTAGGTCAAGGGCCAAGAGATGTGGAAAGGGGTGGACTGTGACAGCTGGGCACCAACGAAAGCCAGACTGTAGCTGTCTTGGAAGTTGTTGGCTTTCTCCCCACCCTAAACAGGATCCTTTTACTATAGCCAACCCACACCCTTGCCCAGAAAGGCAATGAGCACTCTGAAGCTGCTCATTCTGTTCTGGTGTTACCTCTGACTTTTTCTTGTACCTGGTTTCCTTCTGTCTCCCCAGCTTGTACTGGTTATAGAACTGGTTTGGCTCTTAATGGAGCTTTTGAACCATCCTCAGGTTCATGCTTTTGCAGATGGACCATTCCTAGTCCACCCCTTTTCAGGGCCAATAACTGTACCCCCCCCATGCCAGTGAAGAAGAGATTAATGACTGGTGAATCTGGTTGAATTCCCACCAAGACTATGAAGAGCCTGAATAACAATAGAGACTTTCAGAGTGACCTGGCCTCACTCAGTGCCTGTCTAGAGACCTGGATCAGAAAGAAAGAGAAACCCCTTCCCAAACTGCAAAGTAAATGCTACGTTCTGCCCCCTTCCAGGGAGCCTCTGTGAAGACTGCCCTTGGGTATATGATTTCTGTTACTGTTTAAAATGAAAAAGAAAATGTCACAAGTCCCCGGGGTACTAAAAGCAGAGCAAAGTAATTTCTTCAGTTATTCAGAATTGTTATTTTCCAAGAAGAAGAGTCAGCAATTAGAAAAAAATGGCAATTCATATAGTGATTTAAAAACAAAACTCTGCATTTTCTATTATTGAAGTGTCAACCTATAATGATATTCCTTATGTTTTCTTTGACCCCTATTTTAAGCAGATAGCAAGTTTTAATTAATTCCACATTTCATAAAATTTTGCAATGTAGAAAATAGCCTCTTGCTAAAGCCTAACTGAAAGCATTATGCTAAGTGTGCTTGAGAGAAGAGATGGAAATGTGAACAGAGTGGGTAAGGCATCTCAGAGATGAAGAAAGGCTATGGGTACAATGATTACCTCAGTCTCCTGCCCTGCCCTGTTTTGTTCTCTAGGAAGTTGATCAAACCTGAGCATGGTTGGCGTCTTGGTGTATGTAGAAGGCAGGATTCTGGGCACTAGAGTGGTGAAGAGTTCCACACATATGACATGGATGCAGCTGGACTTCAAAGGGCTGCTTCAGGGGATGCCCAGGTGGTTCAGTCAGTTACACGTCTGAATTCAGCTCAGGTCATGATCTCACGGTTCATGGGTTCAGACCCTATGTCAGGTTCTGTGCTTACAGCTCAGCACAGAGCCTGCTTCAGATACTGTGTCTCCCTTTCTCTTTGCCCCTCCCCTGTTTGTGCTCTGTCTCTCGGGAAAAATAAATAAACAGTAAAAAAAAATCAAAGGGCTGCTTCAGGCTTAGTGAAGATTTTCATGATGACCATGATGGACTGGGAATTAGAGATCCCTCCTCTTTTGAGGGCACCAAAGAATGCTCTTAGATTTTGATGTGGCCTTGTGGGAAGAAAGGGTTACCCCTCATAACTGACTTCTATGCTACCCCTCATAACTTCTTGCTGCTCTGGTAAAATGACCACTTAAAGTTATATTCAATTTGATTTAAAAAGAAGACAGAAGTGTGGTATTTCTTATACACCTGGAGATGAAAATTGACAACCACACACTTCCACACATAAAATAAGCTGGGTTTTTAGTGTTAGGTACTTTCAACAGGGCCCTCAATAGGAGTGTTGCAAATTGGTAGTTTTATCCTTAAAAAATAAAAATTTGGTTTTTATCTTGTTTTAGCTGAAATGCCCTTTCTTCAGAAGAATTCTTTTAAAAAAAATTTTTTAGCCAGTATTTTTTTTTATTTTTTATTTTTTTTAATCTTTATTTTTGAGAGAGAGAGACAGAGTACAAGTTGGGGAGGAACAGAGAGAGAAGGAGACACAGAATCTGAAGCAGGCTCCAGGCTCTGAACTGTCAGCACAAAGCCCACCATGGAGCTCCAGCTCACGAATGGTGAGATCATGACCTGAGCTGAAGTCAGATACTTAACTGACTGAGCCCCCCAGGCGCCCCTAAAAATTTTTTTTAATGTTTATTCATTTTTGAGAGAGAGAGAGAGAGAGAGAGAGAGAGCATGAGTGGGGGAGGAGCAGAGAGAGAGGTTAGACACAGAATCTGAAGCAGGCTCCAGGCTCTGAGCTGTCAGCACAGAGCCTGATGCATGATCTCGATGAGATCATGACCTGAGCTGAAGTCGGACGCTCAACCAACTGAGACATTCAGGCACCCCGGAAGAATGCTCATGTAACGTATCAGTATACAATTCAGGTGAATTTGGAAGTGTCCTGATTGGAGTTGGTGGGACCCAGGACCCTGCCACTGGCCTATTCCTCACACTGACTGGCCCGTAAGTGACATCTGTAAAGTCCCAGGGCTCTCAGGCTCAGCTTGGAGCCATGCTATAGGTTGCAGACTTGCTCTGATAAGTAGGTGGCTGAGACAACAAGTAGCAAGTAACTTCCGGATCATGCCAACATTCCTTAATTTTATTTAAGGTCCTAAGAAATGTGGCCCCTTCCTCCTTCCCAGCCCCATTCCTTGCTGCTTTCATCTATCTTTGTATTCTGAGGGAAGGTCCTAGTGCCCACTTCAGTGCCTGGTATAGATAAGCACTAAACAAATGTCAAATAAACAATGGGATAAGTGTCATTTGAGGAAAGTCATCTTGCAACTGAAATGGTGCAAGGAAATAGAATAAAATTTTTGGCATTACAGAGGAAAAGAGAACAAATGAAGCTTTACTTTTATATTCTCTTTCTTAGTTTAGAATGATGTCTATGAAGTTCTACCCACAGTTGGGGTCTAATACAATGAAACTAGTTGCATCTTTCACTGTACCTCTTCCAACCTCACCGGGCATGTGCACAAGCGCACGTGTGTGCATGCACGTGCACACACACACACACGCATAGTGTTTTTGAAACCAGTTGAGAGATAGAGAAGTCAGAAAGATTGAGATAAATAACTGGTTTTGGGGTGCCTGGGTGGCTCACTTGGTTGAGCGTCTGACTTCAGCTCAGGTCATGATCTCACGGTTTGTGAGTTTGAACCCCACATCAGGCTCTGTGCTGACAGCTCAGAGCCTGGAGCCTGCTTCAGATTCTGTGTCTCCCTCTCTCTCTGCCCCTCCTCTGCTCATGCTCTGTCTCTGTCTCAAAAATAAATAAAAACATTTAAAAAAATTTTAAAAATAACTGGTTTTGCTAGTAATGCTAGATCAGAGAATGTGGTTTAAACAATTTGCCTCCTCCTTTTCCACAAATCTTGACTCTGGAAAGAGTTACCTTAGTTCAGTGAGCAAGCTTACTTAACCAACCAGCCTGGGGTAGGGAACATGACAACTGTGCACTCGAAAGGCTTAAAAATAAGAACAGAGAGACTTGGGTCTCCAGAGACAACTATGGGCTCTGATTCAGATATACGTCCACTTGGAAAGATACGTAAAGTACAACACACACATATATACACACACACAGTGAAAAGAAGAGTAAAAGCTGAGCCTGTCCGGAGAAGTCTTTCCTACTCCATTGGGTTGTGGCTAGAGGTGGGAGGTATAGAGTAAAGGGTAGAGGAGCTACTTCCCAATACTCATGAATGAATAGAGGTCCCAGTATATAGAACAGGGTAGAAAATTTAGATAATGTCCCTAAGAGTCATTTTTCACTACATTAAAACCAGTTGCATTCGTGAAAGGCTCCACTTGGATCATCATGTCAATCAGACATTTTGAACTGTGGTTTTTATGTTTATTGACTAAGACAAGCCCTATGTTCACTTCTGGCAGGGTGATTATACTTGGTGGATACCACATGATGGCCGAATTCGATAAAAATGAGAGAAAACCGACCCCCAAATTATGAGCCCTGTGTTTTCAAATGTATAGCAAAATTATACAATAAATACCCTAAAAGAATTTAGCTTTAGCCTTAGAGTACACAGTTAAACCCTAGTATACACTAAACGGTGCAGATAGTAGAAATTAAGCACCATAAACAGATGAGCAGAGACAAAACACAGCAGTGCAAGTGAAGAGACCTGGGGCCAAGCAGCCTATTAAGTCTACAGAAAGCACAAACACAGTTAAAGATCAACATATAAAGCTAATTATCCTGTTCAACACCCACCCCTTACATCTCAGGCATGGCCCTTGTCACCAACAATTTTCAAGGGGAGAGGCCAATGGAGACTGAACTCTGAGACCTGCCTGGAGATGATATAAAGAGAATCTGAATTAGACCGGATCCACAGAGAATGAAGACACAGGGGTTAGGAGTGGTTCAAGGAGGAAAATGGTATGCCAACCAGACTTATTGTTTGCAAGGAATAGCACCCAAATCCCTTGGGATAAGAGAGAATTTTAGTAACTCATGGGAACTTGAAGAGGTAGGGTTGGCAGACAAATAAGATTCAGAGTCTGGAAGCCAGGTGACAATAGCATTGTGACGAGGGCCACACCACCGCTCTTAGAGCGTGCTTCACTCTGTGGGTCACCACAAGTCATCACGGCCACTGCTGGACACTGACCTCGGACACAATGGCTGCTGCATGGCACCCCAGGCATTTCCAACTTTGCTTCTTTTTGGCATCTCTCAGTTCTGATTCTAATCTCCAATTAGGAATGTATCTTTGCCTCAGTCTAGGATGTGCCTGTGCCCTGGCTGTTGATGGGTGAGGGCAGATTGCCTTCATTTACCATCAAGAAAACATACACTGGGAAACCTCCCCTCCATCTTCCAGTGGAAGGAGGGTTGAATAAGGGTAGCCTAAATACAGTCACATATAAAAATAATGGATGCATCAAACATGTCCCTTGAGATGTAACATTCAAATTTCAAAATTAAATGGTCATCTGAAAGTATTAAGTGTCACAAGACCAACAAAAGCATTTCTTCATCACAAACTGGTATTTATGTAGTTTCATGATCATTTAAAAAATAAAAATCAACTTATATGTCTACTTATTGACAAACTACAAACCTCCTTGTCCACACCTCCCCTATTATTTCTTATCCTCCTTCTCTACCTATTTGCCCTTGCAACTTACAACAATGTGTACATTATACGAGGAGCAGGGCACTGCCAAATGAGAGTCAGTAGATTGCACTACCTGGCTAACAGGTAGATTGCGCTAGTTATTCTTGCTAAGTGAAATTCCTGAGATGATAATAATAGGTAGTATTTATTGAGTGTTTACTATGTGTCAGATGCTTTGCGTACATTATCTTGTTTAACATCATGGCAGCCTGGTTGGAATGAACACCATTTTGCAAAAGAAGAAAGGAAGGCTCGGAGAACATGACTGACTTTGGTGAAGGTTGTAAAACCAAGCAACGGGCTGAACGGAGATCTTAAACTTCCTCTCTGTGTAACCTAAAGCGTCCTTCCACCAATGGCACACCTCCTCTGAGTGTTAGCACATCTGAATAGACCCAGGTCCATGAGACTCTGATGGGGCGCTGGCTTCCTGCACAGGCACATTCCTTCAAAGATAAAAGCATTGCTCTCACAGGTTTCTTGGCAGAGAGAATGGGAACCTCAGCTCCAAAATGAAACTGAGGATTTGTTTCAGGAAGTGGGGATTGGCAGAAAAGGGAAAAAGAGGGTCTTGAATTGCAAGAGGCAAGCACAGGCTGAACAAGACTGCCTGGAAAAGCAGTGCCCTGTGAGGATGTCTTGGCCAGTGAAATTGCTTTTGGCCAGAGTTGCCTTCTTCGTAACAGATGGAAAGTAATGGTCAGCCCAGGATAACACGACACAAATTTGCTTTTCTTTGATGGTTCCTTCTGCCTATGTGATGTTTCCCAGGCTGCGTTTTCTACAAGCATTGGCTTTATAAGTGAAAAAGAAAGAAGTTGTTACACATCCTGTAAATCATGACCATTTTGCCTTGACTTTGGATTTTAAAAAATACTCAAACTGCATTGCAGTTACACCACAATTTATTTACAAACTCATGAAAGTCAATATGCATTCTCTTCCAAAAACACCAAATGCATAGAAAACCCGATAGGTCTGTACTACTTTACATATAGTACTAAAAATTTTTCCTCCCTAGAGGGAAAAAAAAAACATAAACTTTGAATGAGGTGGAAAAAAGAGCAAATTGAATGTAAAGCTAGGATGATGTGTCTCTTCTCAGATGTTTTCTAACCTATGGAGATTTAGTTCTGGGATATTCAATAAGATAAGCCTGTCAACAATCAACAAATGAATAAAAAAAAGATCGCTAATTATCTCACCGTTTTAGTGAATCAAGTACATTCATTGTTCCTTTTTCACATAGAGTCATGGTATATCTGGCTTTCTTCCCCTAACCCTATGTCACAGATTTCCTGTGAATATGTCTTATTTTAAAAGACAGTTTTATTTGCTGCATCAAGTTCAGTCAGGGGGATATAGCACAATTTAATCAGTTTCTTATTTGGGGGCTTGAAAGTTGTTTCTAATTTTTCACTATGATGGAAGTCACCGCAATAAACTCAGTTTTGTATTTAGTTCCTTCCACCCCTACCCTTTTAGAGAACTAGTTCCTTAAAATAAATTTCCTGGGGCTGAGTCATGAGGTCTAATGAAATGAGCTATTTTGCTGTTCTTGGTAGATATTATAAAATCGCTTTCCAAAAAAGTTTTTATCAATTTACACTACCACCAGCAGTGTTTGCATAAGCCGTTTTTCACTACAAACTTAGTGGTGTAAGTTGTTTTATGTCTTTTAAATTGAAGTTCTTAAGGGAAGGTTTCTCTCAATTGAAGTGTGGCTAAAAACTTGCCACTCAGCTATTGTGTGAACTCTTAGAGACTAACTATGAAATCATAGCAATAAAAATTGGAGATGTCAGAGGCCTTTTTAGTTTGCTCTGTCCCTCTGTGGCAGGTGTTGGATTGTTACCCACATGCCAGTACTTTGGGGACACAAATGAGTGGAATATGTTTGTCAAACATGTCAGTTAGAGTTCCCATAAGACTTGGCCACAAAACGTCGACAAAGCTGGAATACAAAGGCCTGGCTCTTTGCCTGCCATCCCCTGCAAGGCTTGGGAGCCCATGAAAGGAAGGGCATCTCCTGGGTATGCTATAGAGCCTTTCTGGGTTCCAGAACTTTGCTTGGACACCTGGAATTCAAATTTCCACCACTGCTGAACCGGAATAAACAAATGTACCCCAGGGCTGCCTTCTACGATTTCATTCTCTGAATGTGTCGTTTGTAATGTTGAAATGTATTCTGCTAGAATGTCATTGGACAGCAAGTTGCCAGGGCATTGGAAACCATCTAGTCCAACCCCCTTATTCAAAGAGGAGGAAACTGACACCGAGTGAGTGGAAAGTTCTAAAGCCTAGGTTTCTTCATTCTCAGCATAGTGGTGGCACCCATTGCCTCCACACATTATTTCTCAGTGATGAAATGTCTTTCATAAAAGCTAGTTCAGGACTGTCTTGCTAAATTTAACTATCAGTGGGATCTTCCTTATTACTGGTGATTGTTCCTGGTGTATCAGGCAGTAATTGCAAAACATGCACAAAGAAGTTGTAGGCATAAATCTCAGAATTTTTGCGTAAATTACAATGATTAATTAACATGTATTTAGTGTTCATCATGTCAGACACTGTTCCAAGTAATTTTCATAAATGAACTCATTTACTCCAACACTTTTCTAAAACATATTTTTCATCATCCTCCTTTTACAGGGAGGTAAACTGAGAGTGGTTTTTAAAAATAGCATATTAAACAGTATAACCTAAATTATACTGCAGTAACAAATAACCCCAGATCTCACTAACTTACAACAGTGAAGCTTTATTTCCCTCTTGTGTTTGCATTGTAATTTAATGTTAGTTCTTTTTTGGGGGAAACCACATTGAAAGGGTAGCCCTCATCTGCAATCTAGCTGTGTCCTGGCAGATGGAATATTGTGAAGTACAACACACAATGGCTCTTAAAGCTACAGACTGAGAAGGAACACATGCTCCTTCCTTTTAACTTCATTGACCAAAGCAAATGACGCAGCTAAGCCCAGCATTAATGACACAGGTAGTAAGATACTCCAGCAGGGAAGGCCCAGTGAATATATTGAACGAATATAGTCTATCACACAGTAACTTACTCAAGTTCCCACACCAAGTAAATTTTGGAGGCAGGATTTTTTTTTTAATTTTTTTTTTCAACGTTTATTTATTTTTTTTGGGACAGAGAGAGACAGAGCATGAACGGGGGAGGGGCAGAGAGAGAGGGAGACACAGAATCGGAAACAGGCTCCAGGCTCCGAGCCATCAGCCCAGAGCCTGGCGCGGGGCTCGAACTCACGGACCGCGAGATCGTGACCTGGCTGAAGTCGGACGGTCAACCGACTGCGCCACCCAGGCGCCCCTGGAGGCAGGATTTGAACTCAGTGTTGTTCCAAAGTCAACACAATTATCTGTTTTATGCTCTCTCAATGATCAGATGGTAGGAAATGTCCTTGGAACCCAGGTTGAAACTTACAGTCTATTCTTTTGCTTCCATGAAAAATGCCACTGTGAGCATTAGCATGTGCTCACACTTTTCCAGCCAACACAAAATTTCGCAATATTCACTGAATGAATGCTTCCTCTATCGGAGCACTAGCACGTTATTAGTTTGCATGCTATTTCTTTCTGGGTGAAAGAGATCTGTACAGTCACGCAATGCTGCCATACATAAAGATTTCTCTAAAGACCCCATAGAGTCTTGGGGGCAATCAGGGCCAGCCCCCTGCCAAGGATGGCATCCCTGTTACGGAGTTCTACCAGGAAGCCACACAGCCTCTCATGGGCAGTTCTGTCTAACACCTCCCAACCAAGGAAGGCCTGGCTATTTATGGATAGCTATCACTGTGGAAAGGTCTACCTTGAGTTGTATCTCCTTTCCAGAGCTTTCATTCTTGAGGCTACAACTTAAGGTAAATGTAATCCTGTATATGTATGCATGTATGTATATGTAACCCATATACATGTATATGTGCGTGTAAATATGAAATATATAAGCATACATATCTTTTATTATATTCCATTTTTATACTATTTATAATTATATGTTTATATTTATGTGTTTTATATTGTATATTACATATAATACTATATATCAAATATCAAACTCTATATCTATCTATCCACACGTGTCCATCTATCCCAGATTTTTATTTTAATGCCGAAATTACGCTTCCCCCTGTTATTATCTTCTGTAGCCCCAAATGACCCAATTTCCTCTTAATATGATATAACTTTGCATCTCAAAACATCCTAGTTGCCATTTTTGAAGGTACTCTAGTCTATCTGCAATAAAAAATGGGGTTTGTATAAGATTATTTACCCCTCCCCTTGTATTTATACTACTGGAGTTGTAACTCCCCAAATGGGAATGTATTTTAGATTTAACATAATGCATGATCTTTTCTATGATAAATTAGATTTATTTAGCAATTTCCATCAATACAAACCGTGTTTGATATTTAGAATACTCAGAAATGCTGACAGGTGAGGTGAGAATATCCCCAAATCCTTTAATACATGCTTCAGAAATTATTACAGGATGGGGCGCCTGGTTGGCTCAGTCAGTTGAGCCTCCGACTTCGGCTCAGGTCATGATCTCATGGTTCGTGAGTTCGAGCCCCGCGTCAGGCTCTGTGCTGACAGCTTGGAGCCTGCTTCTGATTCTGTGTCTCCCTCTCTCTCTCTCTGCACCCTCCCTGGCTCATGCTCTGTCTCTCTCTCTTAAAAATAAACATTAAAAAAACATTTTTTTTAAAATAAAAAAAGAAATTATTACAGGATAAGGAGTACCTTATTTCTTCAATAAGTAAGATAGTTTTGCTTTCATACTTATTTACTTTAAACAACTGGTGTATATTCAAATATAGAATATATACAATCGATCCTTGAACAACATGGGTTTGAACTGAATGGGTCCACTTATAGGTGGATTTTTTCCCATGAATACAGTGCAGGACTGCAAATATATTTTCTCTTCCTTATGATTTTCTTAATAATGGTTTCTTTTCTCTAGCTTACTTTATAGTAAATATGCAGTGTATAATGCCTATAGCATAAAAATATGTGTTAATCGACTATTTGTTATCAATAAGGTTTCTAGTCAACAGTAGGCTATTAGTAGTTAAGCTTGGGAGGAGTCAAAAGTCGTATCCAAGTTTTTGACTACCCATGGGTGGGGTTCAGTGCCCCTAATCGCTCACATTGTTCAAGGGTCAACTGTAGTTTATTTCTCTTCAGTAAATGTTTGACAAATTCTCTTTTTAAATTGGCTTTTAAATGGGGGAACTTTTGTGGCACTCGGGTGACTCAGTCAGTTGAGCATCCTACTTCGACTCAGATCACGATCTTGTGGTTTGTGAGTTGGAGCCCCACATCGGGCTTTCTGCTGTCAGCCTGTCAGCACAGAGCCCTCTTTGGATCTTCTGTCCCTCTCTCTCTGCCCCTCCCCTGCTTGCATTCTCCCTGAAATAAATAAATATTAAGAATGAATAAATAAATAAGGGGAAACTTTCTGATATGTAGACAAAATCAGGCGACTTTCAGTAATTGTCTGGAGTATTTTATACTCTTTAAATGATATATCTTCTACTTTGTGGAAGCTCTGTGAGGGGGAAGGGCCATGTTTTTTCTCATTCTTCACTCACCCCTGAGCAGTTGTTGAGTTAAAAAGTAAAAACAATGAAGAACATAGGTCAGTGGCCATATATAATGCTTTGATTTTGCCCATAGCAGTTGGTTGTGCTCAAAAGAGCACAAATTACCATAATTGACCTAAAAGGCATTAGTGGTAGAGTGGAAGAAAAGAGATTTGATACATTTTTAAGAGGCACAGACCAGCAAGATAGTGAATGATTGGAAGATGCAAAAGAATGGGGGAAACAAGGAACCTAGAATAACTTAGGAATTTCCAGTTTGAGTGACTATGAATGGGTGGTTCATGGACTTTTCCAAAAAGTCTATACCTTGTTTATTTTAATAAAGCTTTATTGGAATTCAGCCATACACATTCATTTACACATGGTCTGTGGTTCCTTTCACACTACAATGGCAGAGTCAGGGAGTTGTGGCAAAGACCATATGGCCTACAAAGACAAAAATTTGACTATCTGGCACTTTACAGAAAAATGTTGGCTGAATCTTGCTCTACAGAAAATAGATTTTTGTTGTTGTTGTTGTTGGGGGAGGATTTTGGGGCAGATAGCTTCCGTCTGTTAATATGCTGAGTCTGTGGTGATTGCAGAACATTCCAGTGAAGATGTTCAACAGGAAGTTGTAGATACAAGCTCAGAACTCAGGCCTGAAATTGTGGCTGAACAGATAGATTTAGTAGTTTGTGGTCAAGTTGTGGCTTTGGCGGCCATGTTAAGGCAACATGGTGGCTAAGCATCTAAAATGAAAGATACTCTTGGTGATGTACAGTACTCAGTGAGATCTAGCTTAAGAGGTGAATCAGCAATGTTTGACTTCATCTTGTGTAAGCACAAGAAGAAGGATAGGGGTACGTAGGGTGCCTTGGCTTCATCTTCTAGAATGTGGGGCCGGGGTTCCCCTGAGCACAAGGCCCAGAGTCCTTCAGCCACCATCACCCATTTGTTTCAGAGTGACCAGTGTTGCTGCAAGTCCTCACAGTAGGCCCCCAGCCGAAATCAGAAGCACCCCTTTCAGCTTTACTATGCAGTTTTGCCAGCCCAACCACAGAACATCTCATATTGGTTGATTAAGGGGAGGAAAAACTAAATGTTGGTTATGGTTCTAAAGTGATGCCAGTCCTAGGATCGTGAACTTCTGCTGTAGCCATCAGGGTTAAGCCTAACAAGGCAACTCATGTACTTTCCAGGCTGTTTTCCAGCTGGTAAGTGAATATTTCTGTACTGCACGTGGTACAGAGAGCTCAGCCCAGTGCAAGGACAGTTTGTTCCAACAGAGTTTCTAGGCCAGTTCCCACATGCCTTTGAATCCTCTTACTTCCAGAGTGAATCACTTCCATTTCCCATTTTGCCAAGTAGGGAAATGGCAGCTCCCCTTTCTCATCCTTGGTAAACATTGTAAGGACAAACATTTTGAATGACGTGGGGAGTGTGCAACCATATGGATAGTGAGCTCCTGGTAGGAAGAACTGCAGTTTCCACAGTGGAGACCAACAAAGAGTAGATGCCCAGGATATTGAATAAGTAGGTCCTCAAAGGATAATTTACTCCAAATGTAGTTATATAGACTTTTCTAACGTGGTGACCCGTACAACAGACACCGACTGTCTTAAGCAAGACTGTTGGCAATTGTGCCAGGATCTTCCCTCTTTTTACCTTTTTCACTAGCCACTGGAGAGAATGAACTTCACGCATGAATTTGGTTTTTTATTTTTCTGATGGATTTACCTTATTAGATGGGAAACCCTGCTAATAACCCTGAACTAACTCCAATACACATTCTGAGTTGTATTTCTGGAAATGCAGTTTCAGAGCATAAGTGTTTGAATTTTTCCAGTTTCATCAGAGGCTATTATGCTAAATACTGCAAAGTACATTGAAAAATGGGTGGAACCAAAGGGGGAAAAGGAACACTTAAAGCTATGATCAGATTTTTCCTCAGATCACGTTTTTTAAAATTTTTTTTTACCTCAGTAGGAAATTGTTGGATTTTATTTTTAACATTGAACTTCCATACTCCCTTTTGAATTTCTTGTGTATGCTACCAGGTGGCCATGTGTGTGTGTGTATGTTGATATGTCAGAATGTGTGTGTGTGTGTGTGTGTGTGTGTGTGTGTGTATGCAGATGAGTGTGGGTGTATTTTCCTTGTGAGTGCGCTAGTCTGACAGAAGGAGCTCTTAGATACCACAAGAGCCACATGTCTATCAGGAGGGATCTTTGTTACGTTTTTCAGCACATGCCTTTGTAGAATTAAAGAGTGGAACATCAGGATAACCACACAACCCTCTGTGAACTATTCTGGGTCTCCCCAAAGACCTTTAATTTACTATCATATTTAAAGACAACACACGGCCTTACAGAGTTGTATCTAAATGCTCATCTGCTCAGTGGCCTTGGAAAACAGACCATCACCTAGTGGGGGCCAGCTCAGAGGTTTAACTGGTTTCTGCTGAACTTTAGTTGAGGAATACATTTTGCTAGAGAGTTTTTGTTTGTCTGTTTGTTTTCTTCCTGGCTCGCTCTTGGCCTGGACTCAAGATAAACTTTGCTGCTTTTCTGCCTGCTGTGCTTAATTTTCTGTGGTACCTAAAATGCTGGATTTGTAGCCTTTTTCGTTTGGCTGCGGTTTGGCTTCTCCTTTCCAATTCAACGTTCAAGTTTCCTCCGTATGCAGGACTCAGAAATGTTTCACTTGAGAGTTTAAGTTTCATGATTTTAATTATTCACATCGTCTAAACTTGGCTTTGAAATCAACCATATCAGGCATGACAATTCACCCAAGAGTCTGAAATGGAATAAAGAAAGCAGAGATGAGGAGACATCTGGTGCCAAACCACCCCAGTGAGGTGCCCATATGTTTAGGAAGGGGGCTGGGAAGGAGGAGGAGACTTGGGGAGAGAAGAGAGCTAACTTTTATGAAGCACCTACATTAAGATAAGCCCTGGGTTTGAGACACTTACATACTTTACCATCCCAAGAATCCTTTTGGAGGTAGGGATTTCCCAATTTTTTTTCAGCTCCTGCTTGCATTCCTACACATTTGTGCCCTAAGGTGGATGCTGTAGTTGCAGTGGGGTGAATACAAAATGTTACTCCAACACTCTGGCTTAACTTAGAGGATTCTCTCTTTGTCCCTCTCTGCTACCCAGAAGTTCTCGTCTCTCTTGGTGTTTTCTGTATCCCATTAACAAATGCCACCCTGGTTTTATGAACTGAAGCTAAAAACTGCCAGCTCATTTTTTTAGCCACCAGTATTCTATTGTTCAATTGTTTCCTGCCCACTCTGTGTGGGTTCTTTCTATAATGAAGTACCAGTCTAGTAGTCAAGGATTCTACAAAGTCAGGTATAGAAAGTTCCTGTAAACACACTGAACTGAAACTGTGATACTTAGGAATAAAGAAGCTCTTCTAGTCCCTCGACGGCCAAGACTTTTTCATTTTGGAACTCTCCTTTCATAAAGTCTTATGCTATGTAGGCATCAAGAATGGGATGTCTTGCATGGGAGGGTAGACGCATATAAAATTTATTTGTCTAATTATAAAGGTATAAAAATATTAGAAGGGGGAGACAATAGAAAATAAAGCTCAAGCATCACCAAACCAACCCAAAAGAACTCTACTAACATTTTAGTGTCTTGCCTTGCCTTGCCTTGCCTTCCCTTGCCTTCCCTTCCCTTCCCTTCCCTTCCCTTCCCTTCCCCTCCCCTCCCCTCCCCTCCCCTCCCCTCCCTTTCCTTTCCTTTCCTTTCCTTTCCTTTCCTTTCCTTTCCTTTCCTTTCCTTTCCTTTCCTTCTTCCCTTTTTCCCTCCCTCCCTCACTCCCTCCCTCCCTCCCTCCTTCCTTCCTGTCTCTTTTCTTTCTATGTGTTTTTAGAAACATACCGTAGCCAGTCTCTTAGAATAACTCTTGAGATACAATCACAAAACAAAATTAGTTCATCTTTTTCATTGTCTTTTAAAAATTAATTAGAAGGAATCATTCTTCCTTTGCCCTAAAATGAGACACTGGGCAGCCTCTTGACTCTTCTGATCATGCCTTCATGAAACGGATGGTTCCTTTTTCAACAAGCACAGTCACCATTCAGAAATTGCAATTCTCAGTCCCTTATAGTAATCCAAACTTTGGTTTGAAATAGTCTTCTGCACTTTCCCAGCTGGGCTGGCTGCCAAAACCTGAAGAAGGCCAAGAGGGTGTGGTCTGTTTCCACTCTCAGTTTTTGCCCTCCACCCCCACTTTTGTCCATTTCTGATCCCTCCAGGGTTGGAGTCCGGGGAAGAGCCAGAAGTTTCTTATGTGACTGGCACTGTCCAAGGCAGGCTTCCCACTTCCTGGACCAGGCAGATGTCTAAAGTCAGTGCTCTCATTGGCCTATAATGTGTCCTTCAAGACACTCTTGCCTCCACAAGAGTTTTTATCTTCAGTTCTCTTGATGTTGGTCATCCACTCTTCTCATACAGCTCATGTTCACTCTTTCTCAGCCCCTCCTTAATTCAGCACGACTTCAGCTTTTCTGTAGTGGGGACTCTCTACCCTCCAGGAGTCCTGTTGGATAGGACTTGTGAGATAACAGAAAAAAAAAGTGTGTATTGCTCTCTGCCCCAGTTCCTGGCACAGAGGTCCTAAAACCCTCGTAATTTTCCTAAGTGATAAAAGTGCCAGGAACATCTCTTATTCTAATAATTGGTCTTTGAATCCATCCCTGACACAGGGCTCCGGAAACGCTTGTAAATTCCTAAGTGATAAGAGAACTAGGAGCATCTTTTGTTATGATGAGGTGACTCTGGGTAAGCTCCCAGATGGCTCCTAGATGGGGGCTGGTCGCTAGAAAGAGCAAGCCATGAGTAGAAGCTTGGAATTTTCAGCTTACCCCTCATCCTCCAGAGAGGGGCAGGAGCTAGAAATGGACTTAATAATTGATCATATCTATGTGAGGAAGCCTTCATAAAAATCCTGACAGTATGGGGTTCAGAGACCTTTCAAGTTGGAGAACACATATTCCGCATATGGGAAGAGTAATGTACCCTAAATCCATGGGGACAGAAGCTACTGCATTCAAGACCCTCCCAGACTTCACCCTATGTATCTCTTCATCTGGCTGTTCATCTGTGTCTTCTGTGGTATCCTTTAATAAACTGATAAATGTAAGTAAGCATTTCTCTGAGTTCTGTGAGCTGCCATAGCAAATTAATGAAACCTGAGGAGGAGTCATGGGAATCTCTGATTTATAACCGATTGGCAAAAGCACACGGGCAACCTGGACTTGAGACTGGCATCTGAGGTTGACGGAGGGGCAGCCCCATGGGGTTGAGCCCTTAACCGGTAGGATCTGAAGTTATCTCCAGGTAGATGGTATCAGAATTGAGTTAAACTGTGGGACACCCAGCTGGTATTGCAGGATTGCTTGATGTGGGAAAAACGCACACACAGCCAGTATGAGAGGTGTTGTGAGTGTGGCAGCAGTGTGAAAGTATAGGAGACACACGAGAGGAGAAAGACAGGTTTTCTTCCTCAAGACAAGCCCCATACTGGTTCTCTCTCACTCGCCCTTTGTGTCTGCTCCATGGGAAACACACAGCTTTTGTTCCTGCAGGGGTGCTTGCCATCCACCCCAACATCTCTTCTCCGCTGCCCCCACCAGAAGGGTTGGCTAAGCTGGCTCTCTTCACTGAGATGTTCCACTCTATGACGCCCCCGTGCAGACACTGATCAAGTTTCTGGGTAGTCCTGTTGAATCTCTTCTCAGGTGGTCTGAGATGAGGTTCAGGCCCCACCCCCAAAACATATACACACACTTAAACACTTTGTGTTTATGGCAGGTACTCACAACCACAGTGACCGTTCTCTTCAAACACCTCCTCCTTTACTTCCAAAATGGGATCTTTTCATACTCCAGAGGTGGGCAAGAGATTAGAGAGTCACGTAACTTTTTCGTATCCATTTCCTTTAGAAATTTGCATCTTACACCTCACTTTGAAATGTCATGTTTGTTGAATCTTGGTGATAGTCGAAACTTATGACTTAATATTGATACTAGCTTTTATAATCATTGTTTTCAAATAGTATTTATCCTGATACGGATCCTATATCATCATTTATTTTAGAAAATATGATTTTAATGGTGTTTTAGTACTAAAATTAGTTTCCTGTTGCCACTATTACAAATTACCACAGCCTTTGTGGCTGAAAACAACAGATTTATTGTCTTGTAGTTCTGGAGGTCAGAAGCCCTAAATCAGTCTCGGAGGGCTGATATCAAAGAAAGCAGGGCTGTGCTCCTTCTGAAAGCTTTAGGGAACAATCTGTTTCTTCGCCTATTCCAGCGGCCCGCATTCTTTGGCTTATGACCCTACATGGCTCCAACCTCTGTTTCCATTGTAATATTGCTTCCCCTCCCTCTGCTTTCACCATCATATTGCCCGCTCTGACTCTGACCCTCTCGCCTCCCTCTTATAATGACCCTGGTGATTACATTGTACCCACTCTCATAATCCAGGATAATCTCTCCATCTCGAGATCCGTGATTTACTCGTTTCTGCAAGTTCACATTCACCATGTAAGGTACCATGTTCAACAGTTCTGAGGATTAGGACCTGGATGTTTGTGGCAGGGAGGGGATGGGTGCTGCTTCCTACACCCATTTCTTGAATGTTTCACAATTTAACAAATTTTACTTTCCATTCTTTATTTTAAATATTGTAAACAGTAGTGTAATGACTTTCCTTACAAATGAAAACATCTTTACGAGTTTCTCTGATGATTTCTCAGTGTAAATTCCTAGAAGGGGAGTTATTCGGTAAGAACATGTTGAAGACTTTTGATTTATCTTGCCAAATTGCCTTCCAGAAAGATTTCATAAAATTTTGACCCCACAAGCTATAAGGAGTCTATCCTTACCAGCACTGAGTGTTCTTCATATGATTTCTCATTTTGGGGTCAATTTAATAGCTAAAAATGATATCTCTTACATGTTTTTGATTACTAGCGGGCTGGATATTTATCATACGTTCATTGGCCAAATGTATTTCTTCCTCTCTGAAATAGGTGTTAAATTGCCTTTGGCCACTTTTATGCAGAGTCATGTTGGGATCTTTAAAGACAAATGTGTCTGGTTTTGATTCTCCACCCCTCCCCCCAAGTTAGCTGTGTGTGACCTGTGCATATCACACAACTACCCTTTGTCTCAATATTCTCACTTTGTACACGTGAATAAAAGCCCCAGCTCTCCAGAGTAAGGTTTGGATGACAGATGCAAAGCACCTAGATGAATGTTTGCACTTGGTGACACCAGACCGTTGTGTTGCTGCTATTGTGATATACTAACGTGTGTTAGAGAAACAGGATTTGTAAAATGTATTCTTACGTATTTTTTAAAAACTGGTAAAACCCTTGATAAAAGGCACAGCACGGAGAATATAGTCAATGGTATTGTAGTAGTATTGTCTGGTGACAGATGGTAGCTGCTCTTGGGAGCACAGAGGTACAGACTTGTTGAATCACTATGTTGTGGACATGAAACTTACGTAACATTGCACGTCAACTATACTTCAATTAAAAAAAAGGCATTAAAAGATTAAGCCCTTGTTGTTCATAAGTGTTGAAATTGCTTTTCCAATTTCTTATTTCTCATCTACTTTTGTATTTATATTGTGTAAAGACGTCTAATATCTTGTGATCAGTGTGTTGTCATTTGTGATTTCTTCCCTTTATTTTATATTGAGAAGCTATGACCCATTTTCAAGATAGTGTAAATATTTACCGTTGTTTTCATTTTTTTTAAACAATGGTTTGCCTTGTTTGCACACACATCTGTAAAGCAGATGAAATTTGAATTGTTGGATATGTGAGGAGAGGCTCAGGTAAAAGTTTATTTCCCCTCCCTATTTTAGCCACACTCCCCAATATAATTTGGTGAATATTATACTTTTTCTTCACTGAATTTTGCTGCTTCCATTATTATCATATATTAAGCTCAATAGTATTTTAAGATTGTTATTGAACTTTCTGTCATGTTCTACTGATACAGCTGTCTAGTCTTTTGACAACATGATTCTATTTTAACGATAGCAGTATTTATGTTTTGGTGGGCAAACTTCTCTCATTTCTCTTGTTTCAAACTTGTTCTTAGCAATCTCACTCATTTCTTCATCCTCTGCTGAATAATTTTGCAACCATTTTCTTCATGTAAGAACCCCACTATTATCATGATTAGCTTGCTTATTAATTTTGGAACATCTGGCATCCTCGTTCATTTATCTCATCTGGGAACTTGAAATCTCCCTTGATTTTGTAAGATTTCTTTTGAGTCCCTATAAAATTTTGAGGTTTCATTTCCATAGAGCCAATTTTCTCTAGGCGTATATTTTGATGAGTGTGACCAATCTTTTTCCACTATGTTTTTTCAATGGATGTTGCTGTCGTAAAGAAAGTTATTGATTTTATTCTTAATCTTATTTGGCTGAATTACTGATCTCTCTTATTAGAGTCTTGTCAGCCTTTTTTCCTTAGTTTTACACTACATTATCAATTATTTTAAAAAATAGCAATTTTATATCCTTTCACTGGAATTTTTGCTTCAATTTTCTGACTCTTGCTTTATTGTTTTGGTAAGATGCCCAGAAAGATAAGCATTAATGTCACTGGTGGCTACCATTATCTTTTTCTTTATATTAGTTGTAATGCTTCTGGCATTTCACCAAAAAGCAGGGCAAACTAGGTTTTCTCATGGAGTTACTCAGAGATTGTTCTTTTTTTTTTTTAATTTTTTTTTTAACGTTTATTTATTTTTGAGACAGAGAGAGACAGAGCATGAATGGGGGAGGATCAGAGAGAGGGAGACACAGAATCTGAAACAGGCTCCAGGCTCTGAGCTGGCAGCACAGAGCCCGACGCGGGGCTCGAACTCACGGACCGTGAGATCATGACCTGAGCCGAAGTTGGCCGCATAACCGACTGAGCCACCCAGGCGCCCCTCTCAGAGATTGTTCTAATTGCCTCCCCTGAATATCTTCGTTACAATTATTAGGAAAAAATGCATGCCAATAACTCAGAAATTTAACAGACACTTTGTCCGTGTTTGAGTGGCATTTTAGTACAATGAAAAGAACATACACTTTGGAATCAGGGACACTCAGGAGACTCAGTCCTGACACAGTCGGGGCACTCAGTTTTCATTTCATCTTAAAATGTAGGCAATAATATTCCTTTGTAAGACTGTATTATAGATTCAAGAAGATACGGGGAAAATACGTAGGACGGTGCCTGGTAGATAGTAGGCACCGGTCAGGAAAGACGTTCTATCCCCATCAGTTGTCCACTGAAAAGCCTGCAGAACGAATTTTAATTACAAAAATGCTAGGCCTGTGGAGTTCAATTTCTTTCTCTATTTATGTGCAAACTAAATGGTTAGGACAGTCTCTCCCAATCCGGAACATTCTGAAAATTCTGGGACTCTCTAACCACAGCCACCGGAGCACCCATTTCTCAGATTCTGGTGCAGGCAGCCCTTGCCCAGTGGGATTGCGGCAGAGGGAAGGGGAAGCGGCCCCGAGGAGCCTGGCAGCCGCTGCGTTTTCCTCCCCAGCCCCTCCTCGGGGAGCCGCGCGTGTTGTTGCCGTTGTACTGTACTGTTCTACCGCCTGGATTCATAGTTAACATTTTTCTTCCAGGCACATTTAAAACATTTGGCTCGCGTCCTCCCTGAGCTGTTTTATAAAGGCAGTAACCGAGGCCAGGGTGTGCTCTTGTCAGCAGGCAAAGCACGCAGCAGAGGCTGCCAAAGAGTTTCCTGCTCGGGGGCCACCCATCCTTGGCCGCAGGACACACGGCTGGAGCTCATGGCAACTTGCACAGAGCGAGCGCTGGGACTTTCTGTTCTCTGGGCTCACGGTTTGGATTCCATCCTTCAGTCCCTGCCGCACTGATCAGTGGAGGCTGTTGTGTTTGCGCTTGTTTGGGACTGGTTCAGAACACGTGTCGCAGCAGCAGTTCAAGGCCTCGCTGTAAGGCTTGGAGCTGGGAAAATGCTCTCTAAAGACTAGCAAGCTGTTCTTCCCTCCTGTTGATGCAGACACAGAGTTCCCACGAATCAGCTGCAGGGGAGGCAGGCTTTCCCCTCATCCCGCTCCCGGTGAACTAACTTCTGGAAAGGGCGGGCAGCACCGGCGCCAAGTGGAGGGTTCCGACATTGTGACTCCACCCTCTTTGAAGTCCACCTTGGCATAAGCCGACATCTTTTCATGTATTATTTATTGCCAAGGACTATGACGGGGAGAATGCACAGTAGATCCCTCAAGCTGTTTTTTCAGGATTTCCTTTGATTGGAAGCTGTTGGCTGTGCCTTCTGCAGCTGGCTCCATCACAGAGCAGAGGGCTCAGTGTGTCTCCCAAGTGACAGCTGCCATGCCAGCACAAAAGAGGCTCTGGCTGTGAAAGTGCCTGGCTGCTCTAGAGAACTCCACCAGCGGATGGGGTATTGTTGCTGCTTCACTCACCAGGAGGGAGGCCGTGCGATGCTACGAGTGGAAAGAACACAGGCCCAGGCCCAAGAGCTGCAAGGGGGAGCGTGGGCTTCTCCTTGGACTCGCAGTGTGACCTTGACCTCAGTCTTTGCACCTGCAAAATGGCAGGGAAGAGATTCACCCCCAAACAAGTGTGTGGCAGAGGATCGATGAGAACAATGCAGAATTCCAAATTCCAAATCTAGCCTGGAAATTTCAAAGCAGTATGGATGACCACTAAATACTCTCTCCGTATCTTCTTCATTTATCCATCATTCAGTCAGTCTGCATTTAATAAAAACATTTCAAAATATTTCAGTAACTTTACTATTTTAGGTAGTATACTTACTAGGTGCTAGGAGCAAAGAAACACATGTTCAGGACACGGCCCCATCCTCGTCTGTCTCAAAGATGAAAAAAATTAAGTGACCAAATATGCAGGGTCTTATGGTGGGGGGTGGAAGATTCAGGAAGTGAGGGGTACAGCCAGGTAGGCTTTTCACACCAGTTTATGAAATGACAGAAGGTCTTGCAGAAGAAGGGGCATGGATCCAAGGGGTGATGTCAGCATATGGAAGACAGCATAAAATATTCCCAGAACTTAGAGACGGGGGCCCTTTGAAGTGTGACCGGACTGACCCGCCCTTAGAGGTGGAGAGGCCATAGGCTGCCATGGAAAGAGTGAAAAGTGTCAAGTCTTGTCAAAGAATTCAGCTTGTGGTGGCCTATGGCTGCATTCAGCGAGGCCCTACCCAACAGGACCGCAGCTGACCGTCAGGGGCGAGGATAGGCCCTGCCCATCATGGGCTGCCTGGAAGCCAGGATTCAGAGCGGAATATGGAAGGATAGACGTTTGCCTCCTTATCCTATTTCTCTCAGAACTTCCTCTGCTTCTGATTCTCCTCAGCTATTTCATTACTGCTTCCACCTAAGCTGTTACTTGATAAAAGGGTTCCTGGGTAAAGACTTTGTGAACCACTGCAGCATATTATGTAGGAAGACAGCTCTTGGAAAACGAGTTTCGTAGCTGAAGACAGGAAGCACATTGTGCTTTACAAATTTCCTCTTCGGTGCCTTTCCCCAGATGATCTGAAGAGACCTGTTTTCCCAAGAGACTGTGGGCTTCTTGAGAGCAGGAGCTCTGGCTACTCATCATTTTACCCTGAATGCTTAGTGGAATACTGGGCAAGCAGTTGCTACTCGTGTACTACTCAATACTGCCACCCAAATGATCATTTTAAGATTTTTTAATGTTTACTTGAGATAGAGGGAAAGAGAGAGAGAGAGAGAGAGAGAGAGAGAGAGAGAGAGAGAGAGAGAATGGGGGAGGGGCAGAGAGGGAGGGAGACAAAGAAGCCAAAGCAGGATCCAAGCTCAGACCTGGCAGCACAGAGCCCGGCGTGGGGTTCGAACTCATGAACTGTGAGATCATGACCTGAGCTGAAGTTGGACATGTAACTGACTGAGCCACCCAGGCACCCCCCAATGATCATGTAAACCTGAACTACTACTTACCCAATGCTCCTCAGTATTCTTCAGTGAAAGATTATAAAGGGTCAAGCACAGAGAGGGGAGAGGAAAAATATCAAACACAACCTGTGAGAAGTAAGAAGAAACATCTCCTTTTCTTATCATGCAATTTGGAGTTTAACCCTAAAGGAATTGGCCAGACAGCGTGTGGAAGGAGTGTGCCCAGAAGAGGAGAGATGAGTGATGGACAACGAGTCTAAATAGAAAACAGACTTGCACTTCTCTTGCTTCTGCCATCCCACCCCCAGAACTTGTGTATTTGCCTCTCAGATCTCCCGAGAAATATTCTGGGAGGATAAAGAGGTTTGAATATTAGTCCTTCCTCATAGTAAATAATCCTTTTTTCAAAGTACTCTATTGGGACCAGGACAATGCTAGAATATCTACTTTAATAACACCTTTACTAGGAAACACTCTCATGAACTTAGACTAGACCAGAATGACCAAACCAGATAGATATGTGAAATCACAAGGCCACATTTTATGGGCAAGGAAAGAAACTCAGAGTGAGGAAATGAGGTGACCATATTCTCACAGAGGTTAATGTTTGGGGCCTGGGCCCAGACTTTAAGACTCCTTGCTCAGTGGCTTTTGTACTAAGATCATGTGTGAAAAGGGGTCTTTTGTCTAATTCAAAACTGAGTTGTGTTGAGGCTAATTTAATCTTTAATTAGGGAGGAAAAATAACATGTATTAAACGCCTCTACTCTATGCCAACCATATCCTCACTGATCATCACAATATTGTAGTAGACACAATTTATCCAGTTTTCAAATGAGGGACCTGAGACTTGTGGACTCTGAGGTCCTCCACCTTCAAGCTCACTTAGGATCAATTCATTCCCAGCTTTCACCTTGAGTCAGTGTCTCATAGTCGTTCCTCTAGCGGTAGGACAAGGGATAATGTGACAATCTTCATCTCACTGATGTTCCTTCATAGCATCTCATGAAATAACCTCCACCTCTCCATGTTGTACAAACTGTGCATGGCATCAGTCATAGCAATGGCATTAATCTTCTGGCTGATAGAGTCCTGAAATTATATTGGGAGAAATACAACTCAATCTCTTCTCGGATATTCATCTTAATATATAATTTCTCTAGATTTAAATACGTAAATACATATAAGTATATTATCCATGTGTATGAATCTTAATTATTTGAAATTGAATGAAATAACCTGTTCAGAAAGACTATTCCCTTTATAATTTATAATACATGAAGTTTTTACCAATTATTACTTCACTGCAACCTAATGAGAAAATTATCTACAAATTTACATTATGTGTGTGTGTGTTTGTATGTGTGTGTATGTATGGGTGTATTGTGTGATCAATATCATCCACCAAAATAAACACTTAGTCTTGGAAGACATCATGTATACCGTAGAAAGTGATTTTGAAAGTTAATTTTTTTGTGTGATTATTATTTGTCATTGGGGAATTTGTTCACCTGGATGCCATATCTTATAAATAATAAAACTAGGCAGAGCTGGATGAGTATTGAGGAAATGTGATAGCTTGATTATTCCCAGTATCTGTAGGTATGAGATGCTGGAGAGTGAGAGAGTAAATATGTACAGGACCATGTTTATGAAAAAAAAATAACAAGTCAAATAAAAGGAAAAAATTCTGTGCTAGGTGGCCAAGGTGAGGTCAGTATCAATATTGGCATTGGCATTGCCAGGTCCATGTTTTGCATGATGATAATCCAATCATGATATGTTGGTGACAAAAGGCTTATCAAACCTAGAATGTTTTGTTACAGGTTGGTTTGTTTGACAAAGTGGCACCCATCTTCTTTCACAAAGCTACTGCAAAATTCATATCCGGCCTTGCAAAATGTTATGTTGACAGCAAAGACTGTGGAGGTATAAATGTATTGAACATTTGACATGCTTATTATTCATCATTAAAAAGAAAGGTGTTTTGTTTCTTTTCTTAGGAAACAGGGATGTTTATTTTTTACCCCCCAGAAGCAAAACATGTAACACAAATTATATCTATAACCTGGATGTTCATATATACTCATTGAATCTGACAGTATTTTTATACATTAAGAAAAGTGCAGCTATTGTTGTCTTATTTTACTAATTGGAAAACTAAGATAAAATAAATTTGAAATATTTATCAACCTTTTCTATATCAACCTTCTCAGGCAACTGTAATAGGCAAGTCAGGTAAAAGCTATCTAACATTAAACTTGGAGTTCTGAGAGACAAGCTCGTAGTACATTTGATATGTAAATTTATCCTTTTAGTATTTACTTGATGTATCTATTCATTCAGTTTCTACCGAATTTACAGTAGGAGTTTGCTGCCTTTTGGTAGCCTTTGGAAAAGAGGGGAAAAAATGAATAATTTTAACAAAATTCTGTTCACATGCAATTTCTACAGGCAAGGACCAGATTGAACTGAGTTTTTTGGTAGCCAAGGCATTAAAAAAAAAAAAAAAAGAGGAAGCAGAATGTAGCCTTACTGTCAGGATCAGAATAAGAGGAAGCGTACAAGTTTCATAGGTAGAGGCAAAATTTCCCCAAGCAGTGAGCTAAGAGAGAAATTCATCCACTGTGTTCTGTACACACACACGCACACACACACACACACACACACACACACACACTCACCACTTATGTAACCATCATCATTGTCAACACAACCATGAAAACCACCTGTGACACAAATGAGAAGAGCAATGGCGTTCCTTCATGCATTACTCACAGAACTTCCAAGGGTAGTGACTGGCTACAGGGAAGTGGAGGTCATTTGTACTTCGTTCCCAGGCCTTCCAAATGGTGAATTCTCCATGTTAAAGGAGATCATGCTTCCTAAATGAATTTCCCTTCCCTGAAGAAGTTTCCAAGCATATAGCGTATCTAGGTATGACTGAGAAAACACAAAGTGTACTTCCAACCGTATTCAACACCTCGGGTGCATATACCTCCACTCCCCAAACACCAGCAACCTGATTTGCTGAACTCTTCATCATGTAGAAGGTCTGTTTTAATAGAGCCATGGCTGCTTCCTTGGAGATTCCACTCATTTATTGAAACTGTAAATCTGGGCCATACCAGCCAATTCCTTTCTTCCCCCAAACCATAGCCTTTCAACTGTTTGAAGATGACTGTCCTAAGAGGCAGCTCTAGAATTTCTGTGTAGGAGTTGAGGGGTAGCATTCTGGCTGCTTCAGGGACTGGAAGATTGGCTTTTTAAAATTTATGTATTTATTTTTAAATCCAAGTTACTTAATATGTAGTGTAGTAATGGTTTCAGGAGTAGAATTTAGTGATTCATCAGTTACATATAACACCCAGTGTTCATGCCACACGTGCCCTCCTTAATACCCATCACCCACTTAGCCCATCCCCCTAACCATCCAGCAACCTTCAGTTTGTTCTCTGAACTTAAGAGTCTCTTCTGGTTTGTGGAGGACTGGTTTTAATGCTACCTTTCTGTACCAAGCATGCTGTTCTGACGTCGTCTTGGCATTTATTTGTGTTGACTTAGAGGAAGATGTGTTATAGAGGTTATGGAACTGATCTTTAGGCATTCCAAACCACGGCCATTCTGTGATGCCATCATTTTACCAAGGGGGCTTGGAAATATACAGGCCATGCCCACTAGTCTAGGGGCCCACCTGTCTATGAGCAACCAAATTAGGATATCTCTACTCCCAACTCCCCATAACTTAGCTACCTGAAGCAAATACCTAGAAAGACACCTCTGCCTGATGCCCACTGTGAGGACAACACCTCTGTAAACTCATATTGTATCCTAGAGAAATAAGCCACTCAAGGATTCAAGGGCCCCAGGTTTGAAAGCAGCTCGTAAAGATTGATTAAGCAAAGGGAATGGATAGGCTGGCAAATAAGATCCTCACGACTCACGTGTGCCTCCCGGAGACATCTTACATGGTGGGGCACCATCAGAAGACACACCTTTGAGTATAGTGCAATCTTTTTGTACTGTTGGGGGTGAAAGGAAGAGCTGATTTGGTCTTTGTTGTGATGGCTCTGGAACAGTGATGGATTCCTGAGCTTGTTGCTCATTATAAGCTCATCATAAAAGCTGTTGTAGTCTCTGAAAGGACGGCGTGATTCCAGTTAGATTCCTTGTGATCTCCAGATATCTTCGCTGATAGAAATACCAAAATCTACGATCATAACACTGATAGTGGCAATGACAATAACAATCATTAACATTTGTCTTGTTGGCAGTGTATAAGGGACCTTGACATTGCTCCTCACAGCGTCCCTCAAGTGGTGATGTTGAAAGCTCTGTCTTTTACAGCATGAGCAACTGTGTCAAATAGGTGGTATGGTTTGCTGTACAGCCAGTAAGTTGCGGTTGCCCTGGGAAAGCTGAAACTCCCCCACTTAAAAGGGGGTCCTTTACAGTGGGTAAAGTTCAAAGGTAGTATTTGGTCATAGTGCTTGAGTGGAGGACTGTCTCTGTGAATGAGAAAAGAGATTTAAGTGTGAGGCCAGAAAGGGAAAGTCAGGCAAGAAGAGGCAGAGAGGCTGTTGTTCCGGACAGTGATCTAGCCTCTGTCTTGGCCCACTCTTGACTTTCTCATCCTTTCTTTTACTGCCTGCTCCTCTCTAATCTTCTTTAACAAAAGATATAAGGTTAGAAGCTCTTGTTGTCCTGTTTTAAGAAGGTCTAGGCCAGTAGACCTAGATCAGCTCTGCTCCAGGCTTTGGGAAAAGCTCTTTGCATTTGCACCAGGCAGCTGTCTCTTCCTGGACTGACTTTTCCTTTGCAAAGGATAGTAAGATTCAGAGGGCACATGGGTGGCTCAATCTGTTAAGTATCTGACTCTTGATCTCAGGTCATGATCTCAGGTTCATGAGATATAGGCCCATGTCACTGACAGTATGGAGCCTGCTTGGGATTCTCTCTCTCTGCCCCTCCCCACCATGGTCAGTCTCTCTCTCTCTCTCTCTCTCTCTCAAAATAAATAAACATGAAAAAAAAGAATGGTAAATTTCAGGGAACTAAGGTATTGGTTTAGGCAGTGATGTGCTACTAGAAGTTTAGCGATAACAAAGGGAAAAAAGGAAGAGAAAAGAAAAGAAAAAGGAGTCCTTATTTGTAGCATTTGCCAAATTCTGCAGTGTAAATACTCCCACCATGGCCCATTTCAAGCAACCAACTTGACATCAGCTGGCTCACAGAATTCCTGAAAATTTAGCTATCAGCTCTCACAAGCCAATACAAGCTTCTCCAGTACAACAAACTGGTAAGAAAAATGGCCAGAAGAGAATAGGCAACAGCTTTGTCTTTTCCAGGCAGTAGGCGTTTTCCACACCACTCAGCCTAGATCACCAGGGACTACATTAATATGTAGAACAAAGCTGCACAGTTACAAAGACAGTGCATGGATTGGACTTATTCATGGTGCATTTTTTTCCCTTATAAACTACAAAGGAACATATGAGTGATAGATTAAAATAGGATGTCCAGAATCTTCTAGTATTCTTATATTTATCTCTCTCTCTCTTAACAAACGTGTGTATGTATCCGTATTTAAAACATAAAACCCCCCAGTGGATCAACAACATTTGTAAGCCTTACACCACCTAAGTAGTGTAAATGTTAAAACATTGGGCTTTATAATGAAATAAACATAAATTTGATTCCCAGCCCTTTCACTTAGGCACAATGCTTAAACGCTTGTGTCAGTTTCCTTATCTGTAAATTAGGAATACTAATAAGTACCTGATAGGGTTGGTCTAGGGATTAAATCAGATACTAAAGGTATAATACTTGTTAACATCCAATAAATGTGTTGAAGTTTTCATTTTCCCTGTACACACCTCAATTAATTCTCAGTGCTATCAACACCTTTCCTCCCTGTCCTCTGTGGACACTCAGGAATAAGCTGCAAAGTACATGATGGCTGAGTGACATTTATTTGGTTCCTGTTTAAACTGAGTGATAGGGGTGTTGAAAATCTTGTGCATTTTCTATTTAAATAATTTTCCCACATGTTCAAATAATATACTTGTCACCCCTTACAGGCCTGGGAACAGATCTTATCTGCTTTGCCACAAAATGGTACCTGCCTGAGTAAACACAAATACAGAAAGGAGAGGCAAAGTCTTTGCTCAGCATTTGTAACCTAATTCACTAAGGCAAACAGACAATATGGCCACCAGGCTTGGCCTTCCAGAGCAATTTTAATCACAAAAGCAACGATTTATAAGTCTCTAAGATGCAAATAAAACATTGTTAAATTGTCCCAAGGGTTATCTTAAATCCTTAAAGAAAGAGCAAGAGCATTGGAGAATACAAATATTTAGAAATTAAAATGGTCCCTGAGAACCTAGGGTAGAGGTTAATGTCTTACCTTTTTTTTATAACTTGATCTATTCATTAACAAAAATGTAGTTTTCATTTTTATCATTGTGATTAACATACATAGCTTAAGAATCAAATAATTTTACTTGCACTTATGTACACTCATTATTTTAGCTAATTTTTGTTATATTTGCTTCCATGTTCTCTAAATAACATGTTTATAATGATACTCCTTAATTTTTATGTTAGTTTATGAATTTTAAATTAATTTCCCATTTTGGGAAATGAGGGTTTAGCTCTCTTTCACCTTCTGTTCCATTTAATCCAGACACATTTTGATTCCCTACTTGGCTGAAGATAACCACACTTTACTTGTGGTTTGATCAGTTTTCAGTATTTACATTAAATGATTACATAAATGCCATTCACAATTGATCCATGTTGTATTTTTCTTTTCCTGCACAATCTTTTGGTTTCCTTAGATTTTTCTTTTTGCTTAGTTTCTCACATACATGTCACTAATTTATCCCCAAACCCTTCCCAACTTATGTTATATCTTTAAGACATTCAAATATGGTAGGTAATACTAATTTCATCTTGAAAAAATACCCGAGTCCTCTGAACTTCTCTTATGTAGATACATTGTCCTCCTGTACCTTGGGCTCTCTTTCGCCATTATCTTGGGCGCTCCTCTTTGCCCATCTCTTGTGTTGGATTCACTGTTTACTAGTTAAACTTCTTTATTATTTGTCTCTCTCTTGGTTCTGTCTATTCTTAAATGGCTTTCTAGATGAGGGTATATCATCAGTCACTTTTTGAGGCCTTTTAAGTTTGGAAATATCTTTATTATCTCAATGTATAGTTTGGGTAGGTATAATAACATTCTCAGTCGAAAATCAGTTTTGAATACATTGCTCAGTTTTCTTCTAGTTTTAGATATGTGTGGAAAAGTCTGTTTCTTCCTGATTCTTGATTCTTTCTATGAAAACATTTTTTTCTCTCGCTGAAGGAATTTAAACATTCTCTTTGTTCCCAGTGATCTAAAATTTTGTGATGATGTGTTTTGATGTGGATTTATTTTCGTCCATTGTGCTGCACCCACTCAACCTGAAAATTTTATCCTTCATTTCTGAAGTTTTTTCTTGAATTATTTCTGTAATGATATTTAACCTTCTGTTTTAGATCTTTTTTTTTCTTCCTGAGTCCCAGTTTTTCAGATGTTATACCTTCTGTAATGATTCATTTATTTTCCTCTTCTATTTTCCATCTCTCTTCATTATATTTCTTTCTGGATGATTTCCTCAGATTGCCTTGAAACACTCTCATTTAATATTTTTGTTTATGCTCTCATTTAACTTTTTTTTCCTATGTGTTTTGTATTCTCATTTCTTATATACTGTTCTTATCTACTGATGGAAATATTTCTTTCCTCTCTGGGAAAATATTAATGACAGTTTCCTAAAATTATCATGTCCCTGTTTAGGCCATATTACTTGTTAGCTTATTTATTTTGGTCTCTATATTTCATATTAACTGCTTTCTCCAGATGTGTCATATTTAAATGTGGGACACTAAAAAGCTGTGTATACATGGAGGGATGTTCAATGGGTTTCAGTATGGGGTTATCTGGTTGGCCCATTTCATACCTCAATGTTAGAATTTACAGGTTTCTGTCTCTCAGATTCCCCAGAAAAGTTCCCTCTTGCATCCTGCCTGGAGAGTGTAAGTCTAGATCCCTCATCCTAGAAGCTGTGTGAGGGTAAAGTCTGAATAACATGCAATACGTACTTTTATTCAATAACTCCTTTTCAGTATGACACCCACTTTTCAACTCTGTTCAATGTTCTCTATTCTTGAGATATGTTGTTTTACCCTCTTAAAAGAAAAAAAGCCTCCAGTATTCTGCCAGGAATGATAGTAGCAGTTTCTTAGCTATGTGATGAAAGGTAGGGGGTCTCACTAATTTTTAGATATACTTTCAACCAGTCCTCTTATTTCAGCCCCCATTTCTAGAGATAGCTAATGGTACCAAACCTGGGGATTTTGCAGCTTTCTCTATTGCTGATTTATAATTCAGCTTTACTGGGTCTGTTAATTCAGTTACATCTGCTTTTCATCTTCACAAAAACTGTTTTTGTTCTCTTTTGTATTCTTTATCCTCCTGGATTTCCTTCTTTATTTCTTAGTCCTTAAACTATTGTTCCAATAGAGTTTTGAGACAGAAGTAGAGGGAAATGCACAATGTATGTACAACTAATAATCTTTACTAGAAGTCCATGTTTACTTTTCGGAGTAAATTTTTCTCAGTTGTGTTCACTGAATTTCTTGCCATCTTATTTTAATCATCTCTGGCCACTATATCATTGTTTTAGAGTCTGATTCCACATGACGTATAAAGGAGCTACTAGGAGTCAGGCACTATACTGATTGTCATGGATACACAAATACAAGATTAAAATTCCCCTCGAGGCATTTTGGTGATTATAATAAAAAAGTCATAAAGTTTACTCTGAAACAGACATTCTTCTGAAGTTAAATTCATCTTCTTGCTTCTTCTCAATTTTCCTATCTCCCTTTTGGTTAATCTAAAATTGACAAAATGTTTATAATTTTTCTGTGTCTTCCAGTGCCAACAACATGAAGATAAGTTCCTTTGCTTTTATATTCTATATATTCTTGTATTTGCCTCCAATATTTATCAGCCTCTGTGCCGTGTTTTGTGCGTCTTTACTTCATCCCTACCATTGACGACACTTAGTGCATCTTCTTGCTGCTTTTTTTTTCACATGACACGCGGCAGCCATGCATACAACATTTAAGAAAAGTCTATTCTTTTCATCTTTACATCTGCAATCCCTTTGTGGCAAACAGATTTTGAAAAGAGATGGTCCCTACTTGATGGAAGTACTTGCTTTAGTAGAGAGATGGATATGTAACCAAAAATTTCAAGATAGCATAACACGTGCACTAACAGATGCAATTAGAAATTAATTACTCATTCTTCTGATGAAGGAAAATTTCATGGGGATGGTGGCAGCTGAACTGTTTTGAAGGATGATTAGGATTTGACCAGGTGCTTTCTATAATAGATAATCTGGTTATAAGTTACTTCCTCACGGGGCACCTGGGGGGGCTCAGTCGGTTAAGCGTCCGACCTCAGTTCAGGGCATGATCTCACAGATTGTGGGTTTGAGCCCTGTGTTAGGCTCTGTGCTGACAGCATGGAGCCTGGAGTCTGCTTCAGATTCTGTGTCTCCCTCTCTCTCTGCCCCTCCCTCCCCGACTCATACTCTGTCTCTTCTCTCAAAAATAAATAAACATTAAAAACATTTTTCTAAGTTACTTCCTCACTGTGTTGTAAGCATATCAATACAGGGCCAGTATTTGAATATTTAGTGCTGAGAGCAGTGCCTGGCACATGGTAGAAGGTCAGCAAATGCTGAATGATGTAAAGATTTAGAAGGAGCCGAAATTTGAGTTACATCTATATTGCACTCAGCAATTTCCCTGAATTAAACAAATAAGTAAATACAACGAATACCTGACTTTCCTCCAACAATTTCACTTAACTAGCTGTAGCTATTTACTGCTTTATTCTTTTCTAAAGAAACAACGTATACTTTAAAACCATCTTTACTTTCCAAAATTACCTGGCATGTGTTCACTAGTTTGATTGGAGGATACTTTACTTGATAAAACCCTGTAAGACATTCAACCATTTCTCCTCCTCTAAAATAATTCAATTATAGTCAGCACACAGAACAGTTTAGGACTTTAACCCAAGATAGAGTTGACCTCAGTGAGAAGGCTTAAAAATAACTCTAGAAGTCCCCATTCTCTGGGTTTGTTTGCGGTGACTCAGGAAGAAACAGAGTTGGAAACCCTGGTTTCTCAGCTAACATAAGACATACAGGCAGAAAAAACCTGCTGAGGTTACTCGTTTATAAAGGGAATTGTTGATCTGGAATGAAGCTCATTTATATCCACATTTGTACGTTGTATTTTATGAAGACAATGGTTGAGGATTACTGAATGTAGAGGTTGGACTAAGAATTGATGTATGTTACTATCTTATTAATTTAAATATAAATGTCTAGAGCAAATGATCGTTATCAGTCAACGGCATTCTGATGCCAACTTCTAATTCCTCCTAGGAATTTTGAAGCACTCTATTAAGTGTGCTTGAGAAAAATAGGTCTATTCAAGCTTTGTCAGGATTTCTCTGTTTTGTGCCATCAGGCCCTGATGAGCCTCTTTTGAAAAGGTCAAACAAGTGAGTACAGGCTCATAGGTGCCCCCTGTGGATGAGACATGCCGTTTTTGACTTCATCGCATGGCTCCCCTGCTTTGCCCCTCAGTCCCCCAAAGCATTTCACCTTTCTCTCTTTTATCGTTGTATAATCTGCTCTCTATGTTTGTATGTTCTGCAGATATCTAATAATGGCTCAAATTTTTAACACAAATGCGTTTAATGCCAAATTGTGTCATTGGTCCTCCACGTACAGCTCAGCATCGCATGCTCTGCATAGCATGGCAGCAAGGGTCCTAGGTTTGCAGCCCAGCTTCACACATTCATGCTGAGGTTTAGGAGGTGGACCCCTCGGCCTCTCTGAGCCCAACTCTGCCATCTAAGTTAGAAATAACAACAGTGTGCACCTAACTTGTTCTAAAAACAAAAAGAGAGGATCCACGGAAGGACCTAGCACATCGATGGTAAATATGAGCTCCTTTTCGCTCTTTTTCCTCTTTCTCCTGTTGTAATCATGACTATTCTCATTATTCTTGTGTTGTTTTGTAGATGTTTTGTCCTAGGGTTTAAAAGAAACAAATAAATTGAACAAGACAAGATTATCAACCGTAGAGAACTCACAGTCCAGTAATAAAGAGATGCAAACAGCAACGAGCACAATAAGAGATGCATTTCCAGGGCATAGGAAAGCAGACTTGGAGGAGAAGAGAGAGGAAAAGGGGGGAGCATCGAAGGAGCCCCCACTTAGACAATATCCCAGAGTTGGCATCCTTGTTTTGGCAAACTGAGTAGGGTGTCTGTGCTAGAGTGGATATCATGCTTTAAAGATCTGCTTAATTTAGTCTTCCTGTGAGCTCACCGTTGTATTTGCATTTCTTTACTAATTCTTTATCTCAACATTTAAAAAGTAATATGTTATATTAATAATGTTTAGGAAAAGATATAGAAGTAAAAAGAAGAGAAAAATAAAATGTTCCCAATTCTTATGCTTTTACTGTGTTTCTTTTCAGTTATTTTCTCTGCACCTGGTGTTTTTTTTATTTGGTTAGGTCCATACTTTACAAAAGATATGATTCATAGCCACCATTTCAGTTCAGGGCTGGTTATCATAAGACGACTTCTCCCCTTGTGACGTTTCTGAGTTGCCAGTTGACTGGGAAGAGGTGCCTTAGTGAAATATTAGCAGTGCCCCACTCCTGTTTTTTGCCCAAGATGCCCTTAGGCAAACCAAGAACGCACATGGCACACCAATGGACAGTGAGCAGAGATGAACAGGACCGTGAGTGCTGTGAAGTGCCTTTGCCATAGTGTCAAGGGTTTGCCTCCAGATGTAGGAGCCCAAGTGCTACTGTGTCTTCCTCCCCTGTTGGTCTTGATGCACAGGCCTAGAGTAATTTAAGAGAGGGAGAGAGAAGGACAAGAAAGAGTATTTTGCTAGTGATGCAACCAACCTGAAAATATAGACTAATTCCTACCTCTATAATTTTAAAACACTTTTGAAAAGAACTTGTGTTTTTACCTGAAATATTAATAACTTGAAAGATGCAAGAACAACAGAAGAGATTACTTACTGAGCAGTCTCTACAGCCTGTTCTTGTGCTGGTGCATCCACATTCTACCTCCTATGATCCTCGGGGCACCCTGAAAGGCAAATGGGGAAATGGAAGTTTAATTCCTTGGCAAGTTGATGTAATTAGAAACTGGCAGGACTGTGATTCAATACCCTCCCCCCTCAGAAAAGGTCAAATTTCCCTAACAAACATTCTTATAGCTGTCATAGTTCCGCATATTCCACCTGCAATATTAAGTGGCATTTCACTGTCATCGACTATGTTTGACTAATAATCGATTAGTTTGACTAATCTCTACCTTCCCGAATAGAACAGTTCCCTGAGGTCCTCCACTCAGATTTGAGGTAACTATTGTATCCCCAGCACAGATCACAGGGTATGACAAAAAGTTAAAGATATATAAGTATTTGTTGAATACATGAATGAATGAATGAATGCCAGGCATCTCTCTAATTTCTGAATCAGATCTGAAAGGTTTCCAAATCCTGCTAGCCTGCACTTTGTTGGTTCTTTGGAAACTGTTTAAGCCCATGAGGGGCACAGTGTTGCTCCAAAACAAAGGAATATTGAAGTTCAAACAATTTACCTTTCCTCCTCACTTAAGCTAAGAAACTGTAACATTTCCCCCATTGAAATTACAGGAAGTAGAATTTATGACCAAAAAAAAGGAAGATTTAAAACATAAAATCTGGGTAAGAGTGAAGGCAACCCTTGAATATTTTTCCCTAAAATGTTAAAATGTGATTATGAAAGGAACTTCCAAATGTATCATTTACATTTTTAACAGTCTTTACCTTCTGGTATAGAGCAGAGGGAGAGGAACTAAAGACAGATACCGGATGGGAAATATCAAGCCCCGGCCTAGGAGATCTGAAGATTTGTGGGAATAGCTTTTAGACGTGTCTTACTTTGACAAAAGCAGTGCCATGTGGAGTGCACACTTTTAAATGAATCTTATATTTCAATAGAAGGCAAAGGAGCCTCAGCTCTCAGTGTTCTCATCGAAACTCTCCAGCAGGCAGTAAATGATGCTCTGGAGGGGGGCCCAGTTACAGATGTGAAGGTGTCGTTTTTCACCCAGTGGTGGTTGTGAGTGCTAGGGTCCTCCTCGCAGAGCACACAGAGCACCAGAGAAATGCCCAGAAAGGAAATGACCACAGGCCTCTGTTGGCCACACATGGTGCTCTCAACGTCCCGGAGATTTCCTTCCCCCATTTTCCATACTCTCCTTCCTCAACAAAACTCTATGTCAACATGTAGTAAGATGGTCTAGTTTACATTGCCCTTGGAGCAGTCCTTATCTTTTGTTAGTATTATTTGCCGTGAACCTTCCTTTTAATTATTATTAAGCATATACTTGAGCCAAATTCTGTGCGAAGTACTTTGGATTATTATTAACCTTTCATCCAATGAAACAGTTACACTATATTATCTCCATTTTGCAGAAGAGGAGACTGAGGCTTACAGGAGTGATTTTACATGAGTTAGAAACTGAAGTCATCCCTAGAGAGTGTGACACAGGGCCCCACATTTTAAGGCCATGTGCTATATTCTGTCTCAGGGACTATTTCTTACCTGGACAATTGCAACATCCTTCTGGCTGGCCTTCTTGAATCCAGTCCAGTTCCAAATATTCCACCCTCCATAGCAACCTCCAGATGAGCTTTTACAAAACTTAGTGTTCTTTAAATATATGCAAACATGGGGGCACCTGGGTGGTTCAGTTGGTTAAGTGTCAGGTCGGTTCACCTCAGGTCACAGTCTCGTGGTTTGTGAGTTTGAGCCCTGCGTCGGGCTCTGTGCTGACAGCTCAGAGCCTAGAACCTGCTTGAGATTCTGTGTCTCCCTCTCTCTCTGCCCCTCCCCTGCTCACACTGTGTCTCTCTATCTCTCTCAAATATAAACATAAAAAAATACGTATATGCAATCATAAAAGTAGTTAAAAACTCCTTGCATTTGTAGCTCATTTGAAACTAACAAACTATGGAAGCAATGCAATTGAAACCAATAACTTGGATGTAATGAGATAGAAGATGTGTTAAAAATGAATAATTGAGTTTACTTTCCCCAGCAAATTTCAGAGGAGTACATTTCACTCACTGTTGGGTTGATTATTTTGATGTTGAACTTGACAAACCAAAATGATTGCTTCATCTCAGATCTGACCACCATCCTCCATATCTGGACTCTGACTCCTACTTCAGCCCCATGCCCTAGCCCCTGCCCACTTCTTACACTTGGTACTCTAGTCATAACACATGGTAGGGAGTCCCACAACATACCTTTGGCTATCCACTGTTTCTTATGCCTTTAGTGTTCATCCACCATGTACACATGATGAACTGGTAAAAAACAAAAAAAAAAAACAAAAACAAAAAAACCCAAAAATACTCTGTTAAAGTGTCTCCTCCTCTGGGAAGCCCTCCCTGGGACTCCCAGAAACTCTCATCCCTTAGACTAATTGTGCACTTTATATCTTATATTGTGATGGGTTTGGAGCATCTGTCCTTCCAACAAACTGTGAACTTCTAAAGGGCAGAACAATGTGAGAAGAATGATCATTTTTATCCCTCTATCACAGATTCAGAGAGGTAGAGCAACTTGCCCAAAGGCACACAGCTGGGTCTCCAGGTGTGATAAAGGGTCCAACCCAACTATTTGGTTTTCTGAGACTGGGGTTTCAGATGGTGGCTTGTTTCTTTCACCAGCTTTTTCCTTTGGTGACTCAGCAGCTGAAGGGAGAATCTCAAAAGGCCCTGGGTTCTCGCCTTTTTACTGGTTGCTGTATGTGAGACCTTCAGCTAGTCCCTCCTTCTCTCTGGGCCTCAGTTTTCTCATCTGTCAATGAGGGTGTTGGGCCAGATGGCATGAAGCCTCCTTTGATTAGGTCCAGTGTGTACGTGTGGCTCACAATGCCTGGGTGACCTTGTCATGTCAACAACCCAAGCTTTGCCAAAAGGGCAGAGCCAGGCTTTGCAAATGACAGAGGAAAGAATGGCTCCTTCACGTGGGCCGTTTGTGTGGGGCTAGCTGGCATTATCGCCGGAGGAAATTGACTCAAGGAGATAGCACTGTGGTATCAGAGAAAGCCAGGCTATTGGTGGGCAGCCCCCGTGAGCCCAGCTCTCCTTGCCAAGGGTGCCTGAGCAGCTGGCCTTCCTGACACATGCCAGAGGCGGTGCCAGGCGCGGGACAGGCCACTGTGGGAAAGCGCAGACCAGAGTCAGACCTTGGTGATTCTGAGAGCTCTGGCAGGCACGGGTCGCTTCCTGTGCCCCACCATGACAACCAGATCCCCACCCGCCCCCCCCCCCAGCTCTGCCATTTCTCAGTTACTGTGACAGAGAAGGGCAATATTTCCCCCAAGAAAAACTCTGCTATACCTATAGGTTCTCTGTCCTGTCCAGACCTTACCTGGACCGCTGTCCTTATACCCTGGACCCTTCATTGCTGAGCCAGGGGCCACCCCATACTCACTCCGTTCTGCCTTCCATTTCTCAGAATCAAGGAGCATGGGATAGAAAGCATGGAAGCAGCTTTAGCCCATCATCAGGTGCTGGATCAGGTTTCCCCAGGTCTTCCTGTCACCTTTGCTGGGCCAACTTCACCTGAAGCTTCAAACTTTAGCTCACGGGTACACCTCCTCCAGGAAGCCTCCCCTGACTTTCCATAGTCTGGGCTGGGCACCGAGCCTGGTTCTTCCTTCTACCTTGACGTCATCACTCTGTTCATTTCCTGGGTTCTGAGAACCTTGAGAAAAGAAATTATTTTTTCCCATCACTCATCCGTGCAACAATGAAGCAAATATTCTTGTGTGCTTATTCCCTGAGAGACACAAAATATTGAAAAAAACAACCCCAGAAATTGTCCTCAGTGTCATGGTATATACAGTCCAGTATCTGACATCCCTTATCTGATATGGGAGGAACTCCAACCCACAGGGTCTAGGAACAACAGCTATGCAACCACTCGGCACACGGAATGGCAGGAGACTTTGATACAGTCAGGGAGGGCAGTGGAAGCCTCCCTAGAGAAGAGCTGACAGAGCTGAGGACGAGCTGCAGGTACAGGGCAAAGACCAAGGAGGATCACCCATGTCTCATTCATCCTTTTATCCCCGAGATATCTCGGGGCCTAGGCCCTGAGAGTTACTCCATAAACGTTTATAAATACCGAGGCTGTATTTTCTACGGTTGGCTCTGAGGCCAGGATCTAGTCCCCACCTTGGTCCATTCGCCTTGTAACTGTTCCAGCAAATATTTTTATGTCACTGTCATTCTGGGAAGTTTCCCTGTCGTGCTCGTAGTACTTTCCCTCAAGATCCACAGTCTTTGATCTAACCCTGGCCTGGAGCCTGCCGCCAGCTCACCTGCTGCAGACTTTCACCTGTCCTCTCCCTGTGGGATCTCCCCAAATCACCCCACCTTGCTCTCTTTCCCCAGGGGACCCACGTGGATCTCTACCTCTTCTGGTCTTTCATGCCCATGCAGCCAGTTTGCCCAAGCTAGCTGACCTTCTCGACCACCACAATTTCAGCTATTGCAATGTTAATCTTGCCAGTTGGGCTCCTCTGAGCCTGCTTCCTATTTCTCTCAGTGCCTCCCAGGCTCCAGGGGACAGGATTAGTTCTGGGACCCCGATGTCCTTGATTCATGCAGCAGACCAGCCACGCCCATCACACGCCTAAGACGCTACCCAAACTTTCCTAGCATTGGGTTTATCACAGCCAAAAACACATTTGGTTAATCAACCTTTTTTTTTCCAAACTGGAGCCACTCTGATCAAGATTGAAAATGTGCCCCCATTGTAAGTGGCTACTGTTTCCAATTACACATGCTTCTCCCAGCCACCATGCAATCTGTTCACTTCATGCTGGTTTGCAAGAGCTGTTCACACCAAACCATTGACAGCCACTATCTAAACTGAAACCATCTGCTTAGCCATTTGCCATGCACGGCTGGGTCTTGCAGACTTACCGAGTTGAGGCCCCGTGGAGCAGTCCATAAAACAAGCATGAATTAATGCAGCCTGTTTTTATTAAATGTCTTGCAACTGATGGGAAGATGGACAAGGCTGTCTGGCAAGGATAAAGGCCAATCTTCAGAGAATCTGAAGTCTTGGATAAACTCCAGTAGCACCCTGCATCTCAAGACCATCGAATGTTTCAGGAGTGCCGCCGTGTGCCGCCTTTGTCTGTAAAAGCTTTTTAAAGATTTTATGGTTTCTCCTCTTTCTTGGGAAATAGTTTATTGGTGAGCTCTTTAGCCAAATCTTATACTCCTTCTCTTCTCCTTGGTATTGCTTAGATGGAAACTCAGAGAGAAGCAAATAACAGTAACCAGGAGCTTCAGTGGAGCATGGGTATCCTCTATTGCTATTACCAACTCTGGAATATTGGGGCAGGTAGGTTTTCTATTACTCATAAAAAAGGCCTACATAGGTGGCCTATTAAGTGCCTATTAAGTGATCTGGAATAATCTCCATGCACTTTGTCCAAAAACCTTGGCCTGAGAAGCGAGGCTCCAAGGGAGAGGATATCTTGACCCAGTCATACGAGCCACATCTTCGTGGCTGGAAGTTTTCTAATGCATTGGAGAGGAACATCAGCAGTCAAACCCAAAATTCAGCAAACTGTACCTACTCTGATTCCAGAGTCATTAGGCAATTTTCTGGTATTCTGACTGCCCAGGTAGGAGAGCTGTCTGTATAGACATTGGGCTGTTAGACAAACACAAGCCTCCATCCCACTTGATAATATATCTCACACTATAAAGCAGTATAGTGGCATCATACAATGGCATTCAAGGTTTCTATTAGGCAAGTTTTTCAAGTGAAAGAAGTGAATTCAAGAAGAGTTCACGCAAAGAGTGGTGTGCCCCTTCCCCACTGCAGGGGTATTCAGAACATTGAACATCCATCAGTGACTCCCAGTGGACTCTGATTGAAAGCAAGAAGGTCTGCCATACTGGCGGGTTCAGTCTGAATATTAGTACTGCCTCTAGTATATTCTACATTTTATTCATTCAAAACTAGATGGATGGATCTCTGTAAACTTAGGTCACGTCCCTTACCTTCCTCAGTTTGCTCTTTGGGACCCCATGCTGTGATTTTACAAACATTGTTACTAGCATTGTCTGTATGAAATTTGCTTTGTATTCATGGTAAGACTACAGTCAGGAGTCTGATCAGCAGTCCTCTGCTTTGCTTATCCTCAGAGCCAGCAACCCCTGTGGCCTCCAGGAATCTAAACACGAGGAATAATGTGGTCCCTTCCCCAAAAGCTCACACTCCAAGTGTGAGAAGCTGTCCATTCTGTTCTTCAGTGTTCCTTACACGAAGTTCTAAATAAGGTGTTTCTTTAAAAATGCAACCCTTGGGGAAAAGGGAAAAGGAAAATTAAGAAACAAAAACAAAAAAGCAGAACTACCACAATTCCCAAAACAAACCCTTTTATCTTCCTTAAGCAACTTTTATGCTTTTTTGCTGCTCAGATTAAAAGAGTTACAGAATTTCATATTTCTGTATTCCCTGCTGTTGGGAGATGCAGATCCCAGTGTGATGCCTCACTATGTTCAAGTGAATTATGTTATCCCTTAAAGTTCCCAAACTTTCCTTTCCTCTCCTGCTTTTGGCTCAACTTTAGTGTTTATTTTTTAGTGAATTTCCATATGTCTGGCCCTTATTGTAAATGGACTCAAATCCTTATTGTATAGAGCCTAAAATGATATAAGTGGATAAATGCATTTTTTAAGACTTGAGTTTTTTAGAGGCAGTTTTTGGTGCACAGCGAAATTGACAGGAAGGTGCAGAGATTTCCTGTATACCTCCTGCCTCTACACATGATAGCCAACCCCATCATCAACACCCCCCACCAGAATGGTACATTTGTCACAGTCGATGAACCTATGTGACATCGTAATCACCCAAAGTCCATAGTTTCCACTAGGGTTCAGCCTTGGTGTTGTGCATTCTTTGAGTGTAGACGAATGTATAATGGCATGTATCTGTCAAGAAGGTATCATACACAGTATTTTCACTGTGCTAAAAATCCTCTATTTTCTACCTATTCATCTCTCTACCCTTACCCCCCAGCCCCTGCGTTTTTTAAATAAAAATGTTTGGCTTATTGCCATGGCTTTTGTTTGGCCCAAGGGAAAGAAATTCCGGTTCTTGTATCTTTGAGAAATGGAGTCTTCTTTGTTCATTTCTGTCTTCTTCTCTGACCTCTTCCTTCCTTTTTTCCACATTGTTTTATGAGCTAAGACTTCGTTGACTGGAGAATATTAATTTATTGGAAGAGTCACCTGGCCCATTTCGGGGCCAAAAAAAATTGTGGCTTATTGTTTATTGGACCTACCGTACAAAGAGACAAGAAATGTTTATTTCATTTCATAAATAAATAAGAACTGGGAGGACCTTTAGAATAATGAGATTTTCTTTTTACTTTCTTATCCATTTCTATCTGCAGTTGCCAGCATAGAGCATGACGTTGAGTAAGTGCTCAGTAAAGTGATGCTGAATAATGGAATGCACAAATGAATAATCAAATAACTTAGTTCCTACTCTGACAGTCATGTTTTGTCTTAAATTCTTGCTCTTGTAACATACAGTGGCTACTGTAAAGCACGTAGTTGAAAAATGAAGACAGCTCAACCATGACAGGCATTTTTATATTCTGACACATGTCTGTGGATAGATGAATATATATGTATACATGTGACTATACAATATGCAATTGTTTGCTTTTTTCCTGGGTTTAGCAGGGCTCCTTTCTGTGTAAGTGCTGCCAGAGAAAACACAAAGCCACCTCCAATAGACCCTTGGTTTTTAATTATTAACCTCGAATGTACCTTATTCCTGACGCACCCTCCTCTTGGACATGTTTAATGCAGAAGCAACTCAGTGTGGAAGAAAGACAACAGCTGGTGATGCCAGGACACCCAGCATGAGTCCTGGCTTTGCTCTGCACTCACCATGACCCGGGTAGCCTCTTAAAGCCTGGGACTTCTTATTTGCAAAAGATGAACCATGCAGGACCGACTAAGAAAGGACACTTCAATAATACAGAAGTGCAAATGGTTTGTGAGGTAGGCGAATATTAACCAGTTGGTCTAATTCTGCCACCACATTTACCTGGATACCCAGGGCACTAGGTATCTTGGCACACCACTCATGCCTTGTGTCCGCTTCCCCATCATGTGCGCCAACCCTACATTTCCTTATCCTTCCTCTCTTTTGCATAAGCTGTTAAGGATCAAAACGGGTTCAGTTCCCTTTGTTAGATTCCCCATTAGGTGCCAGGCTGTGTGCAGACACATTCACACGTGTACCATCCAAAGACAACCACCAGATAGTTAGTATTATCCCTGCTTTGCAGAAAAGAGAAAGAGACTCCATGAGATTAAATGCAGCTCTTAATGAAGAGGGATATTTATAACACTTCAAAGCCAGTGGCTTCTCTAATGTATCACAAAGAGTTGAGCCATGGATAGGCTCACTATCAGCAAACCTCAAGACAGTGGAAGAAAGAAATCATGGAAGAAAATGGGGATAGTAACGGGGCATGGATGAAACTCCTTCTTATTAAGGTAATAAGGTGGACTTTCAAGTGCTTGCTCCTTTGAAAATGGCATAAAAACAGCAGTAAAGCCTTGGCCTGGGCTCCTCTGGCTTGGCCTAGTTTTCACTCTGCACCATCTCGGGAGACCGAGAACTTGGGCATATCTTTACAAAGAGTAAAGGGAGGCTCCAAGAAGCAGACTTACTCCCTGGTGTATTTGAGCATTCCTCCTTACCTGGTGAAAGGAAACTTGGCCAAGTCTGAATTTCCATTTTTGGCAATCTTCAAACCTGGAATTTATCTCTTTAGTCTGGCTCAGTTCACATGCTTTTGTCCCTGTATTCATTATTATCTGGGAGAAGTGACAACTGTGAAGGCCCATAGGATCTAATTTAACCAGCTCTAACTGTGGGCTGAGCACTGGGTTAAGTATATTTTATATCAGTATTTCTTCTAACACTCCCATATGGTAGGAACTATTCATATTCTAATTTGAGGACATTTAGGTTTGTTCCTTTTTTGGGGGGGAGGGTGGGGGGGGTGTTCTGGTTTGTTTTTGCCAGTATAGGTAAAGCTGAAATGATTAGTTTTGCCCACATTGCAGATAATTGCCTTAAGACGACTTCCAGGAAATGAGACCAGTTACTCAGTCAATTCTTCTGACCATTTTTAAGGCCCTTGATATATATCGCAAAAGTGCTTTCTAGAAGTTTGGCACCAGTGTACCTGAGGACTAGCGCACGTGCTTGCTGGTGTCTCAGAGCCTTGCTAATACAGCCAAGAGGATATCAGAAGCTCATCTTTTCAGTGAACCTGAAAACAAGCCAGAAAAACCCTGGCCTGAGGTTAGAAACCTGGTCCCCGCTCTGCCGTTGGCCCTGTGTGGCACGGGGGCAGTGCTCACCTCTCTCTGGGTCTTAGTTTTCTCAAGTGTGAAATGTAGGGGCAGAACAGATGATCGTGTTGGCTTTTTCAATCCTAGTTTTCCTTGACAGTTTGGGAGAATATAAAACCTCTTCAGGCAGTAGGTGGCTCAGAACATAAATTAGAGAAGTTTACACATGAGATCTCCAGTTGCATATGGAAGGAGATGGGAAGTCTCCTTTAAGAGGTCAGCTTGGGTGTTAATCCTGTCTTTACTATTCACTGTATGGGAGGTCATGCAGAATCATTTCTCTTTTCTGAGCTCTGGTTTCCTCCTCCACAGAAGGTAGATATTGATGTGACAGGGGTTTTTTAAAGGTCCAGTGAGGTAACATACATAAAACATAGCGCAAAGTAGGAGCTCAATAAATAGTAGTTCTCTTTACAGAGGAAAATGTAATGCTTCCCTTCCTCTCATCTTTTTTTAAGTATATGATTTTATATATATATATACACACACACACACACACACATATACATATGTGTACACATATATCTATAGTTGATTGAGATATAATTGAAATACAAAAAATTATACACATTTCATGTATACATACATCTTGATGAATTTGAACATATATATATATATATACACCTATGATATCATCACCACAGTCTAGGTACTAAATATATCCATCACCTCCAAAAATTTCCTTGTGTTCTTTTTATGTGTGCTGTGAGAGCATTTACCAAGATCTGTCCTTTTAATATATTTTATAGTGCACAATACGATGCTGTTAACTCTAGCTGTCTGTTACAACAGATCCTCCTCCCATTCTTTAGTAAAGAATAATGAGTTATTTTTTGTTTATTTGTGATACTGCACATACAAGTGAGATCATGCAGGATTGTCTTTCTGTGTCTGGCTTCTTAAAGCAGCTCTAAATAATTGTTCAAAGATCCTGAGTACCCAGGGGCCTGAAGATTCTTGTTTCTTACCATAGGCATCTGCAGTTTCCAACATCTTCCAGCTTAACCTCCCCGCCCTGAGCACCATCCACCCAAGCCCAAGTGTTTTCAGATTTAAAGTGGATTTGAGAGTTCCGTGCTGACCCTTCACATAACTAGAGGCACCGTTTCACGGATACAAATCTGTCCCTGATATCACGGTTGGCCCCAGCGGCTTTGATGTTCCAACAGTTTACTAATGTCTCTGTCAGTTCAGGGAGCTCTTTGAGCTAAACGCTGATTGATTAAATGATGAATTCATTCTGTGGGTTTGCATCTGTTCACCACACATTTAGCACTGTGGCTTCCCTGGGTGATAGGGTTACCGGGATGAAGAAGAGTTAGTCCCTGCCCTTTGGAGTTCCCAGACTAGTGGATGAGAGGCCCCAGTAAATACATAATTACAAGACAGTGTGATAGGTACTATAGTAGAAGCAGATATGGTGAGCTTTGGGAGCACAGGGGAGGGAGGGACTCCTTATATCAGGGAGGAGAAGTTGAGACAGGCTTCCCAGAGGATGTGGCATTTAACTAATTATTTAATTTTTGTAAAGAAAATTGTTTTATTGTTCCTTTACTGTTGAGAGAGAGCGGAGTAGGGGCAGAGACAGAGGGGGACAGAAGATCTAAAGATTTGAGGCTGGAACTTACAAACTGTGAGATCACGACCTGAGCTGAAGTCAGATGCTTAACCAACTGAGCCATCCAGGCAACTCTGTGGCATTTAATTTAGATCTTGAAACCTGAATAGAAATGTGTTAAGGAAATGTTGAAGAAAAGGATTCTCAAATAGAGGGAATAGCTAGGCTTAAAATAAACAGTCTAGATTCTTTTGGGGGGAAAATCAGGAATCGTGATAGGAAATGGGATGGGTAATGGTGATTGGGGCTAGATCATTAAGGGCTTTCGATGCCGGGCTGAGAAGCTTGGACACCATCCTACAGATTTACAATGTCTATTATGGTAGCCATTAGACATGTGTATCTCTTTAAATATAAATTAGTGAAAACTAAACAAAATTAAAAATTCAGTTCCTCAATTGTACTAATGATATTTCTTTTGTTTTTTAACCCGAGTATAGTTGATGCACAATGTTACATTAGTTTCAGGTGTTTAAGGTAGTGATTCGACAAGTTTTTTTTTTTTAATGTTTATTTATTTACTTTTGAGAGAGAGGGAGAGAGAGCACAAGTGGGGGAGGGGCAGAGAGGTGGGGGAGAGGGGGAGACACCGAATCTGAAGCAGGCTCCAGGCTCCAAGCTGTCAGCGCAGAGCTTGACACGGGGCTTGAACCCACAAACTGTGAGATTGTGACCTGAACTGAAGTCAGTCGTTTAACTGATCGAGCCACCCAGGTGCCCTGAGTTTCAACAAGTTTATATGTTATGCTACATTCACCACAAATGTAGCTACTATCTGCCCCCATTACATCACTATTACAATATCATTGACTATATTCCTTATGCTGTGCTTTTTATTCCTGTGACTTACTCATTCCGTAACTGGAAGCCTGTATCTCCCTCTCCCCTTCACCCATTTTGTCCAACACCCCATTCCCCTCCCTGCTGGCAACCATCAGTCTGTTCTCTGTATTTACAGGTCTGACTCTCACTTTTATTTTTATTCTTTTTTTTAAAGGTTTATTTCACTTGTAAGTAAAATCATATGGTAGTTGTCTTTGTCAGTCTGACTTATTTCTCTTAGCATAATGCCTTCTTAGACCACCCATGTTGTCTCAAATGGCAAGATCTCATCCTTTCATGCCTGTGTAATATTCCATTCTGCTAACTATATTCCAATGCTCAATAGGTTCACATGGCTAGTGGCTGCCACATTGGACAGCACTGATGCAGAGCATTTCCATTATGACAGAAAAGTCTATGGATATATGATGTAGAGTGAGTGATGGATTTCAAGAGTATGGTCATGGGTAGATTTGTCTGTAATGTGTAGAATAGATTTGGGGTGGGTAATGCAGAGACAGGGAAAATTATGAGGAGGTTATTGTGATATTCTAGAAAGAGATGATGAGAATCAGAACTGGAGCATGGACTGTCACTATGCAGGAGGGAACCGAGACATTCTTGTAGCTCATGAAGTATCAAAAGACCAAAGATCATGGTTATCAAGCAATTTTTCCATTGTGATCTAATGGGAGTTGGGGAAAAAAATCAGTCTCACCTCCAGTCATGAGCACCGTTGGGCTTACAACCTCAATCCTCAAGCCTCTCCCCTGGCCCTGAGGGTGTGAGCAAATCCCCAAGTGCATGTGAGCCCTCTGTAGTCTCCCTGCCCCTGCCAGCCTGTTTTGTCATGCCATTAGGGCTTAATCAGATGTATATCTCATTTGGCCCCTTCTCCACCCATGGCAACTGAAATATGGAAAAGGAGGATTATATGGCCAGCCCACTCATCTGTTTTGCTCCCAGTGTCTGGGTTCTATGGGTATAACAGGGTTGTAGATACCGCAGAAAGGCAGTGGCAGATTGGATGATAAGATGTGGTTCCTTGTCTCCTCCCTGCCTGATAGGATCTCTGCTAACCATAAACAAATTACTTCCATTCACAATTGACAGGAGCAAGAGCTGTACTCTGCAGGGGGAGTTGCTGAGTACACTGTGGTGAGGAATGTAGACTATTTCTTAGGAATGTAACAATGCTCTCAGAGACAGTCTAGTGCTATGGAAAGTTTACTCACACCCCAGAATTCAGGGCTTCAATATGGACTCTTCTCAGCCATGTTACCCTGGTCCAGCTTCTTACATCAGAAACAATTCTGGCAATCCTTTCCCTTTCCCATGAGAAATGTTGTAGAGCAATTGGGACAAATGCAATGCCTAGAAAAAGAAAGAAATTCTCTGACAGCGAAACATTAGTTTTTTGATGCTATGCATCCTTCAAGGCCTACCTCAACCATTAATTGCTCTGTGAAACCTTCAGATACCGACCTATTCCTGCTCAAATGGATTCTTCCTACAAACTTGTTTGGCACCCACCAATGGTAGTAGGATTATACTCCTGCCTGCTTCCCTACGTAATGAGCATTTCTTTATTTTTTTTTAATTTAATTTTGTTTTTTGAGAGAGAGAGAGAGAGAGAGAGAGAGAGAGAACAAGCACATGTGTGTACGCAAGCAGGGGTGGGGAAAAGAGAGAGAGAGGGAGAGGGAGAGGGAGAGGGAGAGAGAGAGAGAGAGAGAGAGAGAGAGAGAGAGAATATGAATCTGAATGAATGAATCCCAAGCAGGCTCCACTCTGTCAGTGCAGAACCCAACGTGGGCCTCAATCTCATGAACTGTGAGATCATGACCTGAGCCAAAATCAAGAGTTGGACCCTTAACTGACTGAGTCACCCAGACACCCCCATAATGAGCATATCTGAGTAGGATTTCTGAGCAGGATTTGGCCTAAGTCAGGTTTGCACCAAAGGACCTGCCCAGAATTCCATTCTATAAAGTTTCACTAAATTGTACAAATTATGATTCCTAGTCTTCTGTACATCTGGGATAAAGCAAATCAGAAAAGGTCTAGGAAAGACTTCAAATAAGAATCTAAGGAAGAAAGTATCCATTTATTTTAGGTGTTTTTGTTTTATCATTTCTTCATGCATTTATCCAGTCATGTGTTCGTTCCATTACTGCACAGACATTTACTGAGTCCCTACTGATGGCCAAGCAATGTTGAAGACAGAGAGAGATTGGTAAAGTTAAGAGTTTGGAAATGGTGGGGTAGTCAAGGCTTTAAGTAAATAATGACAGTCCACTGTGGGAACTGCCCTGCTGGAAGGCTGTACCAGGTGTAAGTGAAGGAAATCAGGGAGAGCCTTTGCTCTGTTATGTGAGAAGCACAGACACTGGAGTTCAGACCCTGGCTCCACTATTGCTAGCTGGTGGGCCTTGGGTAATTTGTCTCTTTAAAAATGACAGAGCTTTTGGGGGGGAGTGGGGTGGGAAATGGGATAATATTTACAAAAGTGTTGGTGCAGTGTCTGGAATAGAGTAAGTGCTCCATGGATGTTATTGTTCAGGCCTTCGTATTTGTCAACATAAATGATCAGGACTGCTTCCAACTCCTCTTTGTTGGAGGTGAATGTGACTGAATACTTTGAAGAACTTGCAGCCACAGCAGGTGGTGAGATGTCTCCAATAACATATTTTAGACGATGCAGCCTTTGACCAGAGACCTTTCTATTGCACATTCTCCTAGATTTGGCTTCCAGAAGATCAAACAAGTTAAGTCTGTCTTTCCCTTTTCTGTAAGACAAAAATACATGAGGCGTGAGAGAATTGCAACTGTTTGGGGCTAGAATTGGTGAACCATTTTTTTTTACAAGCTTTCATTGTAAACAGATTCATGAAGACACAAAATTCTACAGGGGCCATAGAAATGTATTGAAAACAGTATGTTGATACTCTCCATGGAAAGCACATGTCTTCCCAGATCATGGTTATGAATATTTTTGTCATCATTAAGCCAATAGGGAGTTAGTGTTATTCTGACTGCAGAAGGTGGTTACTGATGTTTAAAGTGTTGGTCAAAACAGGGAAGAGATACTGCTGCCGCAAAGAACCTGTATCTTTAGGGGGACAGACGATAAAATGCAGAGACATTAACCAGTAAAGTAATATCATTATCTTTTCTCCTATGGAGTGAAGAATGGACTGGTTGGTTTCTATGCTCACTGACTGTTCCCTTCACTCAGAATGAAAACCCAGGAGAGTCCAATCAAGTTTTGATACCCGTCTCAAAGAGGCAGAACAGGCCCACTTGTGGCAGGAGAGAGGGAAAATTCCTCACTGGCCTTCTGCCTGCAGCTCTCCTTGCTCCTCGTTGATTAAGAACAGTCAATGGACAATCAATAATGTCTCTGTTAAGAAAGTCTGACTTCTAAACCAATCAACCTTTCTCAAACACACTCAGGAATTGCTAGCCCTCCAACTAGCTGCTTATAGGGAAAAGGAAGGGAAACAATATTTTGGACCCTTCTCTTCAAAAAATGGACTATGTTTATATTTCATTCAAGAAATCAAAAGATGTTTTTTAAAGATGTTATGTTGGGGGGGGCGCCTGGGTGGCACAGTCGGTTAAGCGTCCGACTTCGGCTCAGGTCATGATCTCACGGTCCGTGAGTTCAAGCCCCGTGTCGGGCTCGGTGCTGACAGCTCAGAGCCTGGAGCCTGTTTCAGATTCTGTGTCTCCCTCTCTCTCTGGCCCTCCCCTGTACATGCTCTGTCTCTCCCTGTCTCAAAAATAAATAAACGTTAAAAAAAAAAAATTAAAAATGGTATGCTGGGGAAAGTAATGGTAGGTGCTCTTCTTAGCCCTTATTGTCTTGACTTTAAGTCACAGAAATCTAAAGAGTTTAAGTGAAAGACTTTCTTGGCTTATATAATCATGAGGAAGAGACGACTTAGGAATGGCTTGAAAGTATAGAATATATTTTCTTTTCCTATTTATCCCTAGTACCTTCCAAAGTGTGTTGAGCTGAACTGGGCTAATAGAGCAGGATATTATTGAAATTCTGTGAATTAATCTGTATTTGTAGAACAACCACCTTTATGTTTCCATCAGCTCCTGGGATGTTTTCAATCCCATGTCTCTAGACATTGAGTACACCTGCTATGACTGATGGTTGAGTCTCTCAATATTTTGGCCAACGTTTCCACCCCTCTGCCTGAGCATTTGCTTTGTCAAAAACAAACAAACAAACAAACAAACAAACACCAAAACTCATTTCCTTCCAAGGTAGCTAAATTTATTTCCTGACATATTTGTTAGGGCCCCTTTATTCCATCAGCCCAATCAGTCCCTTTTCTTCAATAGTACTATCATGCATCATTCAGATCATTCAGACTAGGCCTTTCAATATGAAGTTTATTCTGGTTCAGTTTGATTTGATTCAGCCAAAATTTGCTGAGTACCTCCTGAGTATGTGGAATTCAGCTGGGTTCTGGGGACACAGAAGTGAGTATAATATAGTCAAGGCTCTCATGATTTTATGCTATAGATTGTGGCAAGGATGTAATTTTTTAAAAATCATATGTGCTTTGGAATAAAACAGAAATGCATATGAAGTATGAGGGAGGTAGTGGTCAGGTGTTCTTTTAGGTATGGGCAACACAGGAATGAAAAATATTACCATTGTTCTCAGGGAGCTCCAGGACTAGAAGGGAGCATAAAATTAGTTTAATATTATAACTATATTCTTAACAATATTAACATATTATTATATAAAATATAACATCAAGATAAAATTTTGTAATAAAATTATTGGTGATTGAGAATATAACTATTATATATTATTTGTATTGATACATTTATTATGTAAGTATAATATTTATATCGCTAATAAATATATTCACATAAAACTGCATGTACATGATAAAGGAAGGGAATGATTGGTTCCACCATGGCGAAAGGGAAAGAGGGCTTCACAAAGTCCTGCAAGGTCTGTCATATCTCCTTTCAAACATTCTTCCACCCTTATCCCTGCCACCACCTCCAATTCCTCCCCACATTCTGTGCCTTGCTTCTTCTAGCTGACTCCTCTTTGCTGAGTTAGGAGAAAAGAAAAAGAAAAAGCCCTAGGATGAGCTGATAGCATGAGTTGTGATATTACCTGTGTGCCAAATATAAATGTATGCACTTCCCCTGAGCTATTTGTCCAGGAGTCAAATACATGCAGGGGGCAGCCTCTCTCCTGGGCAGAGGGAGTGCTGTCCAGCTTAAAGCCTTTCTTCTGGGAGCTGGAATCTCTGAGGCTGCCCGTGCATGAGCCAGAGGGGTGGGTCTTCTCTGTCTGGACCATTTGGCCTGGATTTTACATTCCCTAGGAGTTCAGTATCACAGGACTGGACAGGGTCGAGAAAGGCCATCAGGACAACATTCTCTTGTTTTCTTTTAATTACCCCAGAGCCAAAGGATCTACAACTTTCTTCAAAACATTTTCTAGTCTCTCAACATTTAAAGCAGGCAGTTCTTCCTAAGTGGTGCAGATGGCACTTGGGACAGAACCATTTTATTGTCATAATGGACTCTCCCTTGATTGCCAGTGTGTTAATCCTTCTTGCTCCCTGCCGCTGTTGTGAGTGGCACCACTACCAGTCATTGAGATGACCGGGAATGCCACACACTTTCCTAAATACCCACCCACAAGGCAACAGTTCCATCCCCCATTGAGAACCATTGGATGATGTCAGTGGTTTGGTTTTGAGTCTCAATTATTGATTCATTCATGTAAACCTTACAAAAACAAAGCGTAAATCGTGTCGTGCACCTTTAAGTGTCCACATGCTGTGAAGGCTACAGAGAAGAATAAGGCACCTACTGAGATCTTATTCCAAGTACAAAGAAAAGATGAGCATTACTGTTGTAATGTTTGTCCATTCATTTGAAAATATGTTTACCCTGTTTACCCTGCCCTGGGGCCTATGACTCAGACACTGTCCCACGTATATAAGACAGAATGGAGTGCAAATACCATGTGAGCACAGAGGGAAAGGACATCTTTCCTTGTGGGGATCTGGAAGTTTCCTGGAAGTAATGTTTCAGGTGATACTTGGAAGGATTTGGGTAGCTAGGGATTGGTGATGCCTAGGGTAGAACAACCCAGGTGGAGAAGTGAGATGGCAGGTGACCCACCTTGACTGGGGTGACAAGGGAGAACACGGGAATGTGGGAAAGATATCTGGAAACGTGAGGATAAAGGACTTGCACTCTTGAGAAGTTTAGTTTCCATTCTGTTGGCTATTGAGAGGATCTCCGAGGGCATATTTATCCAGATCTAGAGGCTGCCCCATCCTTGAAACCATTTCTCAGGTTTCTCCCCGCCACCCCCCACTCCTGTTCTCCACACAGAAGCACACACTTGCACACACGCGCGTGCACACACACACACACACACACACATTCACACATTCACACACCTCTCCCCTTCCCTTCCCAAGTACATTATTCTTTGCTCACTTATTCTCATGGGAACCATTTTCCAGTTCAAGGGGAGAACTTAAAGACTTCCAGGTAGATTTTATTTAGCTACCACTGTGACTCATTTAAATTAAATTTGTGAATAGATCAAGCAGGTCCCCTGCCAGAGGCCCCACCACTTCCTAATGTCACCATTGTCTCTTTTATTTGGCACTTTGGGGAGTGAAACTCCTCTGCCTGACCTTCAAGGCCTCTTTTTATCAAACCTCCACCTCCTTCCTAGCCTCATCTTTTGAAGGTGCCTTCATGCACCTTCACCACAACCATCCTGAGCTGCACCATTTGGTTTTGCTTCTCTCTGCCTGACCTTCGCCACGAATTCCTGGCTGTTCAGGTCCAATTCACAAACCACCTGCTCTGGGAGGTCCTCCCTGAGCCTCTAATAGAAATTACAGGTCATTTACCTATCACTCCCCATTCCCATCCCAATTTCTTTCAATTCACACCCAAGCCCATATCTTGATACTCTTTTAAACTACTTCAACCCTTTTTCTCTTTTTAACATTTATTGTTGGAATTCTTCATCTGGCTGCATAGCACACATGGTCGTTACAATCACTTTCTTTTCTATATGTCTACATCTTACACATACCCCCCGTGGCTCTCTAACCATGCTGACCATCTTCCAGTTCCTTCCTGCCCCACGGCCTTTGTGCCTTCTTTTCCCTGTTTTCAGAATCCAATTCCTAACCACCTCTGCCACTCAACTGTTCTCCTGCCCTCCCTGCACCAGATCACCCCCTACTATTCTTCTAGATCTCAGATCAATGATCATTATCTCTGAAAGCCAGGCTTCTCTGATTTATATAGATCAATTCTATGCATTGTTGGTTTCATGGCATCAGTTTCTGCTCCTTTATGTATATTTGGGTAGCTTTGGGGGGGATACCTTTTTGATTAGGTATAACTGCTCCAATACATTATAAGCTCAAGAAGGCAAGGTACTGTGCTTGGTTTTCCTCACCATCATTGCTGCTCCTGCATTCAGGATGTAGCTGTCCCAGGGGCTTAGTGGCTATCGGTTGCTAAATATATACATGAATGAATAGGTTGGGTTCATACCGGTATGATTCCTCATATATCATGCCATGGGGGTTACGTGATCTCTACCTACAGTGATTGAAAAACGACAAGAAATATTGAGTACATTAGCATTTTAACTCCAACCTATCCTTAGCCTAGAAAGTTCTGGTCATGAAAAAAAAAAAAAAAAGTAGTAATTTTTTTTTAGGCTAGAAATCGAAAATGGAGGTTTTGAGGGAATTTTGTTTTTCTTCAGTGTTGAGATTTATTGCATGCATGAGACCTTACACACAGAGTTGGCTCTCAAAGGATGTTATCACTGACTCATCCAGGAGAGATTTAAAAATGTGGTTTCTAATTGAATCATCTGTGGAGCTATCTATCAGGTGCTTCCTATGAATTTGGTGGTAATTAAGATTCTACCATGAGATACTGGTCATTAGTAGCTTTTCTCGTAATCCTGTCAGTTCTCCTGGAAATAGAAAGTGTCTTAAGCCATCAGTCAGCTACACCGATTTATTAAAACCTAATGACCTGGGGCCACAATTAGGATTCCATACTGATGAAATGCTTTCTGCTAAGTCCTTTTCTCTGGAGACCAGAGAATGAATTTTCAGTTATTAAGACCAGGTCTGGTTGTACAGATTTCCAAACTTGAAAGCAAAATGCAGTATCAGCCAAAAAAACTAGCAGCATACCAAGGGCCCCACCTCTCTGTAAAGTCCCTTAAAGGTCCTGGGCCAGAGGAAGAAGTGAAAAATTTAGGAAGCCAGGGTTCAGTTCTCCACTCAGGCTGCTGAGCAAACCCTTATCATTGACCATCTCATCTTGCAAAGAGCAGAGGAGGCTAGACAGGGGCTGCGGCCTTCAACCAAGACCAGAGGATTCTGGCCAGAAGGAGGGGCACAGCGACTATCCTCCTGCCGGCAAAGCAGCAGGAAGAGGGCCCAGGGAAATGCCAAACTCAGAACAAATAAGCAGACTGATGAAGCGCAGTTCCTCCTCATGCCACAAAGACCCAGGATAACATCTTCTGTATCTCTCCTGCCCATCTGCTGCCCCTGGGCCCTTCCTATCTCTTACCTCACAGCAGTATCCTCCTGGACATTGTATTCTTCCTGATTAAAGCCCACAGACTTGGCTGTGTACATTCTCCAATATTCGCCAGGATCAAACATCCTGTGCATTCTTCCCTGCCACCCCTGTTGCCTCCCCCAGCCCCCACATACCCGCAACCATGCAAAGAATCCTCCTCATTAGATTTGATTTCTAGAGACGTTCCTCATCCATAACAGATGGGTGTTTAAGGGAGAGGAGACACCCATTGTGCTGTAACAGATTGAAGGACTAGACCTTCCAGGCCGATGCTATTGAGTATACCCTCCAAACCAACCTCATGACAGAGTGATCTTTCTGAAATACGTCTCCTACTTTGTACCCCTACCCTCTCCCTTTTAACAGCTTTAGATGTCATCACAGTGTATAAATAACAAGGCCTAAACTCTTAAAGCCAGCATTCATTGACCTTCATCCTTTCTTCCCAGTGTCACCTTCTGTCATTCTCTCCAACCCTCCTGTCTTATACTCCCACACATCAATTGTCTTCCCGGCTCCTGTTATGACAACCTTTTCTACGCCTCTCTATGCTTTGCCAGTGCTGTTCCATCTGCCTTAAGTAAACTTACACTCATACATCTCCACCTGGAAAATACTTCTGCCTTCAAGACACAGGTCTTGGGCCATTTGCCTTCCTCTCTTCCCCACCCTCTTCACTCCCAGATGTAAGAATGGTTTTCTATGCTCTCTTAGCTTCTGATTCCACCTCTGTTGAGTTTCTAAATTTTCATTAGTGACAAGGAGACCCTGAGGTATCAGATACAGGTGAGGGAGTCTGAAAGCCAAAATTAAGTCACCAGGATAGGCAGAGGAGACAAACCAAAGTGTATGGTCACAGCAGCCACTGAGTATGGATGACATGGAGGTGTGAAGGACAGCACCCAGACTCAAAGTTGTATTTAAGGTAAGGGCAAAAGGTTCAATCTAAATAGGCAGGAGCCCCAGATATCCTGGAACTAGACAAGAAGAGGGAGCTGTACCAAATACTATGGGAATCCAGGTGAGGAGGAAATAATTCTATTTGTAGGGGGCGGTCAAGGTCAGCTTTTTCTGAGGAGATGAAACTTGAACTGACTTTTGATGAATGTGTACTTGTCAGTCTCCAAAGGAAAACAGGGTATCCCCAAGCCCTTGTCATCAGTGTTCCTAGCAGCCAAGGAGATGAATGATCACACCAGAGGGTGAGGGAGTAGCAGCCTTGTTCATTTTCCGTGGAAATGTTATCACTACAATTTGCAATTTTGATCATCATTTGCAATTTGTCAGCAAATTATATGGAAATAATGATAACATTAGCTAGGTATTTCTTGAAGCTGATTCATACTCATGCTCACAGATTCAGGGAAATTTATAAACTCTGATTCCAAAATCATAATGAGGAACCTATTGGATCATTCTGTTATAATGATAGCATCTTACTATTTATACAGAGATTTAGTTTGTTATGAGAATAACAGCTGTCACTTTTAGTGTATTTTGTGAGTGTTCTCCTTGCATTATCTTATTTAATCCTCATAGAAAATCTATAGCTAAGTCACACTATCACCCATATTTTATAGATAATGAAGCTGAGGCATAGAGAAAATAAGTAACTCCCCCAAGACCATTTGGCACAATCATTTGACATTAGGCAAATTGACACTAAGAGCCCAAACGGTTGTTTGTCTTAGTTCAGTCCCCTCAACCACTTTGGAATATGAGTGGGTGGATTTTGTTAAGAGAACTGTCTAGTGCTAAGATAAGGGCCATAAAGCCAGGCAAAAACCAGAAACCCTGGAGTTAGACCAGAAGAAGACACAAATGATAGAACTTCAGTAGGGCCACTTGGAGAACCTTTAAGCGTATTACCTGTGGTTGGTTGATGCAGAAATCAGTGTCTCTAGGGAAAAGAGTGACCAAGAGCTTTGGGACCAAAGCCAGGAGAGCATGTTTGCTTTGACATCAGTCTGCTTTCCTGGGTTGTTGGAGTAAGGGATTTGTGGGTATTTTCCATGCCCCAGTTGTGGGCCATGTGGGAAGGAAAACTCTGTAGTGTGTATGAATGGCGGTGGGGAGGGGGGTGGTTAGCAGTGGCATGTATCTTTCCATCTACTGAGTGGTGTCATTTTGAGTGGCTGAAGAAACTGGTGATGGTGGCTGGGAGACTGGGATCACTAGAATCCTAGGACTGAGAAAAGACCTGAAAGAGACCAGCTAGAAGTGTGCTACGTCCATTCCTGTCTAGAAACAGAAAAATAGAGGGGCCCAAGAAGGACCCTCTAAAAGATCTATGGAAATGTAGACATCTACCTGGTCCAGAGAGCCCAGAGATAGCTATAAGTGACAACTTGTCCTCTTATCTCTCCTTCCTATTCCTCCTCAACCTGGGATCTTGGTAAAAAGCAAAGAGAGCAAGAGGGAGAGCGAGCAAGAGAGGAGACCGATGGATGGCAGGGGTAGGGGTCCGGGACTGTTGGAGAAGTATAAGGCAGAGACATGAGGAGGCCAACATGCCCTCCATTCCACTGCAGGCGTCAGGCCCAAATGGCTCAAAACGGGGCAGGGAGAAGGTGTGACATGGAAATTTAACATCAAGACCCATTTCTGAAAGTGGACACATTAGGATTTTGGGGTTGAGATTGTGATTTCAAAATAAGGGCCCATTGCGCTCTGACCCACAGGGAAGTGAACAGTGAGGGCCTACTGGGCCTTTGATGCCAGGGCCGAGAAGACATCATCCCACCAGCGCTCTTAAGACTAGGGTAGGAAACAAAAATCAAGGAACAAAATCTCTGCAGCAGCCTCAAGAGTTATAGTCCACAAAACCTCATTTTCAAAACACTTCTGGTATAAAGTCCCACATAAAGACAGAAAATAAATTCAGGGGGTGCCCGGCTCGCTCAGTGGGTTAAGCATCTGACTTTGGCTCAGGTCATGATCTTGTAGTTCGTGAGTTCAAGCTCTGTGCTGACAACTCAGAGCCTGGAGCCTACTTCAGATTCTGTCTCCCTCTATCTCTGTCCCTCCCCTGCTCATGCTCTGTCTCTGTCTCTCTCACTCAAAAATAAATAAAACATTAAAAAAAAATCAATTCAGAGGTATGGAATGGAACAGCAATCAAGTTACTTAATAAAGTTGTCATTTAAAAAAATTGAGAATTAAAGTTTTAGGCAATGAATTACAACTGATATGAGGGTAAGAGTAGTGGATAGGGACAAAATTAACATAAGAATGTGCTAGGCAATCTTTCTCCTCCATGGAAGACATAAATACTAATTCACCAAAGATACTATCAATGTAATAAAGTACTGATATTAACCTAGTGAAAACTGGAAAAGAGAAAAGAAAAAAAGAACCAAGTTATTTTTCTACTGGATAAATCAAATTTTATATACTGATTTATGAGTTTTAGTTACAATTTTAATAAATGGAAAGCACAATAAAATGGCAAGAAAGTATTAACATAATAGTAGATATAAATGGCTAAACTCACTAACTAGAAGAGCCTCAGTTTAGATTTTAAAAAATACAAATTGTGTTGTCAACATACACCCTTAAATAGAAAGAGATTTTCAAAATCTTGTGATGGAAAAAGATATATCAGGCAAATATAAACCAAATGAAATATGGAAAAACAGTCTTAAAATTTTTTTTAAATTTTTTGTAATGTTTATTTTTGAGAGACAGAGACAGAGCGTGAGCAGGGGAGGGGCACAGAGAGAGGGAGACGCAGAATCCAAAGCAGGTTCCAGGTTCTGAGCTGTCAGCACAGAGCCCGACTCAGGTCTCGTACTCACGAACCGTGAGATCCAAAGTCGGACGCTCAACCAACTGAGCCACCCAGAGCCCCTAAAAAATTTTTTTTTTAACATTTATTCACTTTTGAAATGCAAAGACAGAGTGTGAACAGGGGAGGGACAGAGAGAGACACACACACAGATTCCAAAGCAGGCTTCAGGCTCTGAGCTGTCAGCACAGAGCCCGACACAGGGCTTGAACCCACAAACCGTGAGATCATGACCTGAGCTGAAGTTGGATGCTTAACCGACTGAGCCACCCAGGTGCCCCTGGAAAAGCAGTCTTGAAAACTGAAGGATTCTTTTTGAGATGATGACAAAGTTCTAGAGATGGTTAGTGGTGATGGTTGTTCAGCATTATGAATGTGTTTAATACACTGAATCATACTCTTGAACATAGTTAAAATGGTAAGTTTTATGTTATCTGTATTTTGCCACAGTAAAAAAAAAAACACAAGTATTTTTTTAAGCTGTAGGAAACAGCATCTCAGAGGAAATAGAGGGATATCATATTCTAGAACAACAGAGCAAGAAGAAAGACACATCATAAGCACATGTCCCCTAACAATATAGCCTCCAAATATTTACCACAGCAGCTTATAAAACTGTAGTGAAAAACAGATACATCAACAATTATAATTATAGACTTTTTAACACATCCTGTCAAAACAGAACAGATAATAAATGATCTGAATGTTACAAATCAAATGTGGGTTAAAAAATATATCTTACAATTAAGTAAGGCTTTGGGGGAATGGAAACAAGTCTCCCCATTATTATGTATATAATTTATCCATATTAATAAACCAAAGAAAAATTTTGTACGATTACCTCATGGATGAAGAATTACAGTTATTTCTTCAAAAATCATTTGGTGAAGTCCAGTGTCTGCTTATGATAACAAAACAAGAGAAAACAAAAACAAACCCAACTCTTAGCAAACCAGGGACTGGGGGCTTAGACCAGAAATCAACTGTAAATATTACACATAATGGAGAAACTTTAGATACATTGTCTCAAAATTGAGCTGTAGATCCAGAATATTTACTCTTCCTTGTTACTGTTTCAGACAGAATAGAACTTCAGAACAGAGGCGGGGCCTTCCTAGAAACGGTCTGCTGATTGTCAGAAAGCATTCTTTTTTTCCTTAATTCTTTTTCTACTTCCCTGTTTCTCAAGCTGCTATTTATTATTCAAACACTGGCAATTCCATTTCCAATTTCCACATCCCTTAGCTTTTCTTTTATGGTTCCCCACCTCCCATGGTGACTTATTTTAAAGGGAACCTAATCCTCACATCCTCTAAATCCTTCTTCTCCTATATCATTCTGGTATTTTCCCCCAGTAGATTTGTCCCATATCTTAGTTTCTTTATTTTAACTATTATATTTTTTATTCCTAAAATTATTACTTGGAGTTTTTTAACTTATTTGTATTTTGTGTTATCGACATTCTTTTTATCTTTTAGGGTATTTTAATGCATATTTTATTTTATTTTTTTGATGTGCTATCATAGCATTACCTTTATTTTATTTATTTATTTATTTATTTATTTATTTATTTATTTATTTATTTTTAATTTATTGTCAAGTTAGCTAACATACAGTGTAGTCTTGGCTTCAGGAGTAGATTCCTGATTCCTCACTTACATACAACACCCAGTGCTAATCCCAACAAATGCCCTCTTCGATGCCTATCACCTACCTCCCCCACCCCTCACCCCTTACCCCCATCAACTTCATTTGGTTCTCTGTATTTAAGAATCTTTTATGGTTTGCCTCCCTCTCTGTTTGTAACTTATTTTTCCTTCCCTTCCCCTATGGTCTTCTGTTAAGTTTCTCAAATTCCACATGTGAGTGGAATCATATGATATCTGTCTTTCTCTGACTGACTCATTTCACTTAACATAATACCCTCCAATCCTTGTCCCTTCTGCAGTTCTACTTTACGTATAATGAATGTTGTCTTTCTTTCATACTGCTTATACCTGTCTAGTTACTTTGGCCTGTGTGTTCATGTTCCCCTAGATAATCACTAGTCAGTCTGACATGGTGTTTTGAGGGAATAGTTGAGACCTCCATCCAAATGGGTGTCCCTCCTGGTGAGTTAAAGAAAGGAGTGGTTGGGGCCCTTGGGTGGCTCAGTCGGTTAAGTGTCCGACTTCAGCTCAGGTCATGGTCTCGCGGTTTGTGAGTTCGAGCCCCATGTCGGGCTCTGTACTGACAGCTCGGAGCCTGGAGCCTGCTTCAGATTCTGTGTCTCCCTCTCTCTCTGCCCTCCCCAGCTCATGCTCTGTCTGTCTGTCTGTCTGTCTCTCTCTCAAAAATAAATAAACATAAAAAAAAATTTTAAAAAAGAAAAGAAAAAAGAGAGAAAGGAGTGGTTGACCTCCAGGGCAGATTGTCTGTGTTTGTTCCAAGCACCTCCTTCGATTAAGCACTTTCTTCCTTTATTTGATTTATTTTTTGCCAAAGGAGCAGTGGGAGAAGACTGCTTCTTTAAATTGCAGTACAGAGGCCCTGCAGAGAGAGGAGATAGGGGAGGGAGGACAGGATAACTGGTTATCTGGTCTACTTCAGTCGCTCCCCTCCTGAGACTGCTCCTTCATATCATCACTGTGGCTCTGCCATGTTCCTTTAAGTGACAGGCCTCTTCCAGCTGCTGTGGGTGAGTTGTAGGCCTCAGATGGTGCTCTAACTTATGAGAGGAGGGAAAGACTGACAGCATCTGGCCCAGGGTGCAGAGGCTTTGCATAGCAATCCTTGGTAAATGAAGTACAGAGACTCAGAAATGAATTCCAACCAAGAGACTAGCCTCCTACGTGTAAATGGTTAGAAAGTTCATCAATAGCTTCGAAACCATTGCTCTGTGGTTACTATTAGTTGTTAGACTTCGGCCAGGTCATTTACATCTCCGAGTCAGAGCCTCCTCATCTGTCAGGTGGGGAGAAGACCAAACAGCCTTCCCAGGCCGCCATGCGTGTTTACAGGTGAGGCCGCAGAGAGACCGGGTGAGAGGGTGCTCAGGAAGAGGCCCGCACGATGCGGGCAGCACTTTCCGTCTCTCGGCCTAGTACGCCGCCATATCTTCCTGCCCTTGCTTCCCTGATTCTTCACTTGGCCGGTTGAATGGCAGGCCTACCCCTGTAGCAGCACCAGAGCTGTCGTCATGACCCGTGAATGCAGCGAGTCCCAGTCCCAGGAACAGGTGCCACACCCTCAGGTCTGCATCTTGTCCTTACCTGCTCTCGGGCCCCTGAGGCCTGGCGATGCAGGTTCTTTGCTGGCTGGAGGCCCATGCTGCTTACACACACAGCCCTCACTTACCATACCGCATCTCAGCAGGCCCTCGACAGAAAGCATTTGCCTACTATTAATTACTGGGAGTCTGCAGGCTGAGAGCTTTTGTCCACATGCCCTCTTCTCCCTGGGTTTGTATGTGTGGCAGGTAGTTAAGTGGCGAAATGGGGAGAAGGTTCAAGCAAAATGCACCAGCCGCCACCTGTGGTGCTGCAAAATGAAAACAACTCCCTAAGGCAATCCTATCAGCACTGCAGGGATCTGTGCGCTCCCCTGGTTGTGCTCTGGGAGATGCTGGGCCTCTGACCCACTGACAGTCACAGTCAAGAGAACCCTAAGGAAACTGCTGCGTGCTCATGCAGAAGTTGCTCTAAAGGGTAAAAATAACAAAATTGTCTCATCTTCTTTTTAAAAAAAAAAATAATAATAAGAGTTACTTGCTGCTATTGCAGCACAAGAGAACTAATGAGAATAGGCTTTCTGGTCAGAAGTCCTGGGTTTGAATCCTGACTTCATCACTGAGGAGCTATTTGCCCTTAAACAAATCATGCGATCTTCCTCATTGTCCTTACTTGGAAAGTGTGACAATAATAATTAATATGCCAGAGAGTTGTTAGGATAAATATAGGATGACAGAAAATTAAAACTAGATGATAAAAAAATAAAATTAAAAAAAAAAAAAAAGAGGCACGTCTGGGTGGCTCCGTCAGTTTAGCGTCTGTCCGACTCTTGGTTTTGGCTCAGCTCATGATCTCACGGTTCAGGAGTTTGAGCCCTGTGTCAGGTTTCACACAGCCGGTGTGGAGCCTGCTTAGGATTCTCTCTCGCTGCCCCTCCCTCCCCTGCTCGTGCTTGCTCTCCCTCTCAAAATAAATAAACTTAAATAAAACAACTGGGTGTTAAACGTAAATAAATGTTGGAGACTATGAGGAGCTTTGCATATAGATGTTGGCTGTCACCAATATCACTGGCTTAATCCTCAGCAGAATGTTAGCTGTAGTAACTAGGTTTCTTTGAAGCTAATTGTTCTGGGGTGACTGCTCAACTCTGGGTTGCTGAATGTATTCTTCAAGTCCCAGAATTTATAATATATCTTCCCTCGAATCCACAAAGTGGAACTGATGCTTTCTGAGAGACAACCACATACCAGGCACATGAAGCCCTCCACTACAACTATATATGGGAGGTGTTATACTCAGCCTCCAAGATGGCCCCCCAGGGTCCTGTGTCCTGCTATTCCCATCCTTTTGAAGCCTCATCCCACACTATGCCGGCATTGCTGTCTGTGACCAACAGAATATGGCAGAAGTGATGGTATGCCACTTCCCAATTAGATTATAAAAGACCCTGTGGCTGCCATCTTGGGTGCTCTTTCTTCCTCTCAGATCTTGTGCTTTGGGAGGAGTCAGCTGCCATGCTGAGAGGCTGACACAGAGGAACTGAGACTCCTTCCAACAACCATGTGAGTGAACTTGGAAGTGGATCTTCCAGCTCCAGTCAAGCCTTGAGATGACTCCAGCCCCAGGATATGACTTGATTGCAACCTCAAGAGAGCTCTTGAACTAGAACCATACAGCTAAGCTACTCCTAGAGTCCTGATTCTCAGAAATTATGTGAGAGGATACATGTTGGTTGTCTTTAGCTACAACGTTTTGAGATAATTTGTTGTGCAACAATAGATAGCAAGTATAGGAGGTATGATCATTCCTCTTTGATAGATGAGAAATCCACAAATCAGAGAAGCTACATTCCTGCCCCACCCCACCCCCACCCCAAGGTCAGACCGTTGAAAATACTAGATTTGAACTAGATCTTTTTTACTTCAAAACTATCATGATCTTACACTGAATAAGCTGCCTTCCCATGATAGAAATGTACTCTTTTCTTAAAGAGGAAAAAAGAAACATAAAAATTAGGCTTTTTAGGGAAGACATACTTTTCATATATAATTCGTAGGATTACTCTCACTGGTGCCTCAAAGAATTAGTTTGAGCAAAGAGGACCCTACACTGATTATAGAACACACTTAGTCGAGAGGAAGGGAAGAATCAATTCCTTTTATACAAATGTCTTGCAATCTACTAAATGCCAGGTTCTGTGGATAAAACTGAAGATAACCGGCATGGTTCCTGTTCCCATGGAGCTTATAATCTCCTGTGGAAGGTAGTTCAACAAGACATTATAACTGATAAGACAGAATAATAATTGAGAGCTCTGGAGTCTGGCTGAATTTGGTAAGAATCCACTGGACTTAGCATGTGTGTGATCTCAGGCAGATGACCAATTGCTTACTATGCAGAGGACTGTGCAAACTTCGTCAAATTCATCTTCTCTTCCAGAACTAAGCTCTTTACATGCATTATCCAATTTAATCCTCACAACAATCCTTTGAGTAAGTAGTATTACCCCAATTGAATGGATTAGCACCTATCTCATGGGTTGCTAAGAGAATTAAAACATATAATCCCCAATAAAGAGCTTGACCCAGCGTCCAGCTCATGGTAAGTGCTGACTTAGTGTGGGTTACTCCAAAATCAGACCTTGAGACAAGATTACATGTGCAAGCACTTTATTTGGGAAAGAGTGCAAGACACTGTGAGAGGACAGTGGAGTATAAAGCTAATGACTGAGCAGGTTACTTTCTGCGTGATACCGGTACTCATTTGCACCGGGGACTCTCTGAGATGCAGTGGAGAGCACCTCAGGATTTTCCCAGTAGAGCTATGAGGACTTATCTACCAACTCATATGCCCCTGTGACTGAGGTCATCCTTGCAGAGCTTCCAGCCTGCCCTGGGCATGGATCAAAAGGGCTCTGTGACCAAAGAACATTTTTAGATAGAGGCACAAGGAGCTCTTGAATAAGGGAAATGTCTGCAAATGGCTCAGAGGCAGGCCCAGACAGCTGTTTCAAGTAGCTATTATTAATATTACTTGTTAAATGAGTTAACAATACTACAGAATGATTAATACCATGAAAGGGATATGTTATAGCTTGTCTTAGAACACAGTGAGGGTCATCTTTCACATTTGGACAAGTAAGTTTGGACAGGCTTATCAGAGATAGGGGGTAAATTGGAGATAAATAAAGATTTGGGGAGAAAAAACAAATGAGTAATTCAGGCAGAGAGTAGATTGTGTGAGAGATACAACCAAGGAAGGCTTATTCTATTTAAAAAAAGAAAGGAAGGGAGGGAAGAAGGAAGGGAGGCAAACAGGAAGGGAGAGAGGGAGAGAGGAAAGAAGGAAGGAAGGAAGGAAGGAAGGAAGGAGACAAGAGTTAACATGGACAGGACAAAAGTAGCGATAATGAAGCCTTAATAATAAACATCCACATCTCACATAGTTCTTGTGGGTCGAGAATTCAGGAACAGCATATCTGGAGGTTCTGGCTCAGGGTTTCTCATGAGCTTGTCACGGGAAGTTGACAAGGACTGCTGTCATCTGAAGGCTTGACTGGGCTGCAGGTTCTTCCAACATGCCTCATTCACATGGCTGTCGGCAGGAGGTCTCAATTTCCTGGCATGTGCACCTCTCCACAGGCTGTTGATGCCCTTGTGACACGGCATCTGGCTTCCTCCAGAGTGAGTGATCCAAGAGAGAGGTGGGGGAGAGAGAATAAAACACAAGATTCTGTATTACAACCTAGCCTCAAAAGTCACACTCCATCATTTCTGAAAAATCCTATTGGGCGTGCAGTCCTATCCAATGGAGCAAGAGGTCATACTATACAAGAATATAAATACCAGAAGGCTGTGATCCTTGAAGGCTATCTTGGAGTCTGGCGATGACAATCTGACCTCAGTCCCCTCAGTCCCCAATGGTTCATGTCCTTCACACATGAAAAATATACTTACCCTTCCCTGAGGCTCTCCCAAATCTCTTTCTATTACAACATCAGATTGAAGTCCAGAATCTAATCATCTAAATCTGGTTTAGGTGGAGATAAAAGTCTTGGGTATATTCCTTAAGGGAATCTCCAGGGAGTGCAGGCCCTCTTGATCTGTACCCCTATCGAACTAAAGAGACAAATTATCTGCCCCTGACTCAAGGGTGGGACAGGCATAGGGTAACTGTTGTAGATATTCTTATTCAAAAAAGATCACCAGAGAAATTCTGAAATCTAGCTGGTTCAATCTTGGAATTTCCTTTATTAATACTCAGTCTTACTCATGCCAAGGAATAGTTCTTGACTCTCCATGGTTCTTGGATCTGCCCTACTGCCTTGCATTGGGCATGTAACCCAAACAGAAAATAAATGTATGTTGCTGGATTTTAAGGGTTGCTTTTTAGTGCAGTGTAACCTAGCCCATCCTGACCAGGAGAGTTATCAGACAGGGGAAAGGAATTTAAAGGGAAGGCAGAGAAACCTACAATGGAAACTGACAGGTAGCCAGCGAGTTAGAAGGAACACTAACCAACTTCAAAATTAAAGAGAGTCTTCCAAGAAGTGTGGAGTAATCAGCAGTGAAAAAATACCTTTGAGAGGTCAAATTATGGGAGCAATTAGGCTTTTAGATTAAGAGAAAGATGGTTTAGGGAAACCATGGGAAGGAGAACAGAAAGATCAGAAGCAGATTAAAATGGGTGGAGACATAGATAGGAAGAAAAGAATTACAGACAGAAAGTATTGGCTGTGAAGAGTGGCAGCTGGAGGGGAACGTGGGTATCGAGAAGTTTTGTTAAAGTGAGAGAGTGAGCCTTTTTAGACTTATAGAAAGGAACAAGTGAAAAAGGAAGAAATCAGAGACAAGATGAAGTGTCTAAGAAAGCAAAGGAGGATGGGATTCAATGTCAGAGAGAAGGAAGGGTACTTAACAGCCGAGGAGGAAAGGATGGGCCTTTCCCCAGAAGTGTCTGGCGTAGAACGGGAAGGCTGGGCAGGGCTGGGTGTATTCTGGTTATAGTGAGAGGTTCTCCTGGCTGGCAGATTGGCTGAAAGAAGATGAGGGAGGAGAATGGAAGAGTAGGAAAGGCAGGGAGGGGCTCACACTTGAAGGGCCTGGAATGATGGGTTGAGTCCATTACCATGGCGATTCATCCAAGGGTTTCAAGTGGCAGGATGGGACTTTCTTTTCAGACTGGATTGTGACCGATTGCCCACGAGAGATGAGGGAAGAGAATGGCACTGACGATCTAGTGTCCTGGAAGGCTGTGGGATGTTGATGCCATTGACCTACATAGGGACTACACGGGGGGAAACAAGATTTAACATTTATTTGGGCCACCCTGGAAGGTCTTCAGATTTGCTGCTGAGCTGGAAGAACTGAGCTCCATATCACTGAGGTGAAGTGGACCCAGCTGTCCTGGGTTTCAGAGCCAGGGCCTGTCAGAACCTCCAAGGCCAAATTTAACACCGAGCAAAATGTTGATGCTGAAAATGACTTTCTACAGCAACAGGAAGGAGATGCTTAAAAGTGCTTGAAAGTGAACCTTTTATGCATCCAGCTGGTGTCCAAGGGACACATGAAATAAAGGCAAAATTTTCGGTTTATAAAGACAGAACCACTGAGCATCAGAATTGGAAGCCATCACAAAGCTGTTCTAGCCCTGGCGGCAGTGGAAGAGTGGGTCCAGCTATATGACCTTGGGCACATCACTAGCTACCTGAGCCTCAGATTCCTCATGTGAGAGGGTGGTGGGAATGGCTATTTTAACAGGTTGCTGAAAAGACTAGTGATCCTTCCGTTTTCATGATGTATACACTGTTTACAATGCTGCAGGCACTTGGCTAAGCACTTTACAAATGTTAACTAATTCAACCCTTATAACTGTTGTGTGGGTAACCATTATTATCTACATTTTAAAAATGGGAAAGGTGAGGCCCCAAGGCGGGGAGGGACTTGGCCACAGCCACCTTTGTCTTCAAAGGTAGAGCCAGGATGAGCACCCAGGCCTCGGGACCCGCGGACCTGTGTTTTTCCGTGCTTTCAACTGAATAAACACAGGCATGTTCCAGCTGCATCTTCACGTACGTTTACACGGCTTGTTTCCGGGACGTGACTGACGCCTGAGCAAATGCTGCTAGAACATGTCTCTTAAGGTTTCAGGAATATCGTCTCCCCAGGTCCTCGGCCTGCTGTGTGCTAATGCTGTTAGCGCCACCCAGGGAGGAGCTAGACACCCCAGAGGCCAGTGGGCCCTGCAGCAGCTGGGTCAGGAGGATTGGCCATGATCGTGGGGCCCCATGTTCTGGGGGAACCACTACCAGAGTGCACTCTTTCTGGCTTTGTTACTCTTAAAAGGAGCCACGCTGCGCATCTCTGCATCGTTTGCCGTTGCCTCTGCTCATGTATTCATTCATCCATTTCAGAGAACGTCCCCAGCTTCAAGAAATCCTAACAGAATTTGAAGCAATCGATATTCTCCTGTTTATGTCTCAGATAGTAGGTACAGGAATGTGCACTCTACATTTGTCTCCTGCAGAAATGGGGGAAAAATGGTTAGTGACCTTAGTCTTTAGGTATAAACATGAAGAATGCTAGAACCATCAGGTCAGAAAATCTCTGTGTCCCAGAGTCATTATAATCAACTAAGCACATATTGCCAGGGTTGTTAGGACCCTTAAACCCCATCTGGTCCAAGTGCCCATTCAATGCTTGGAGCTCGTCCTCCAACCCTCTGTGGAATGGCCATGAACATGCAGTGTGCTTGACGTCTCCAGAGACAAGCCCTTCACTCCCTTAGCAATTGGTCAAATCGCCATCCAGAAATTTCTGAATGCTAGACTCTCATCACTCTGAGTCCAAAGATTCCTTTCCATACTTTCTACCTTTGGGCCTAGTCCCAGGTGACTAAAAGAGTGGTTCTGTAGAATCCCTAACTAGTATCCTGGACAATGGAGCCTGGGCTATTACCTTCTTACAGAAATCTGTCCTGCTGTTTCCTTGTTTAAAATGGAAATAGCTGTCTTTTCTTTCACCATCAAAGTCCTTTCTTCCCCAAACTTCAAATACAGTACTTTCATGATTTCAAAGCTTTTCATATTCTAAATGACCTAATTGTTTTATCGAAAGAGAAAAGAATGGAGCCACCCAAACCCTTCCACATGCAGATATTTGGGGAACACCTGGTACCTGGGAAGTATTAAACCAGGTCCTGGTCACAGGAGGAAATGATTTGGATAATCACGTCTGGTGCTGGACACCATCATTCTGCTGTTCTGTGTGGACCCAGGAACCAGCCCGTGTCTCAGATCAAAGGAGCAGTCCGGGCCGCAGGGGAGCTGCTGGGGAATCGCTTGAAGGGCGGCAGCCAGAGAGTGACAGGGAATGGGCAGGAAAGTGGGTTTCCCAGGAACGACTGGCTACATAATTTGCGGGGCTGGGTGCAACAGGAAAATGTGAGCCACTTGTTAAAATTATTAAGAGTTTTAAGATGGCGGCAGCAGAGCGTTCTACCACGTGCGGGCCCTGGGCAAATGTAAGAGCTGCACCAAACCTCAGGCTGTATGGTCAGTCCTGTTTGTTCTGCTAGGGGGAACCCCAAGCTGTGTAGGGCAGGAAGTGCAGGGAAACACCTTTCCTCATGCCCACTATGGGAAAGCAATGGGACCAGGGCTCCTGGCTTTCTCTTTAGTGCACTTCTTACTCCAAATTGCATTATTTCCTCATTTCAAGGCAAGAAGGCATTTACGTACACAGATCAGATGAAACGTCCCTTTCCAAGTGTCTTAGAAGGGGGTGATATACATGGTAGGGGGAGAATAGAGTCTGTCATCCAATTCCACGGTCTATGTCCCACTTGCCACTGACTAGGATGCTCCCTAATATCCCTGGGCCACATTTCCCTCAACCCTAGAGTGGGAATAAGAGAGTGGGGTCGTCTTCGCATCATAGGCAACACTGGATAAAAAATACATGTAAAGGGTTTAGCACAAAACCTGGCACACTAGAGTCAGAGTATGTCATTAGCAGTTTGTTGGGAAGAGACTATGGAAGAGGGGTGTGAGGAAGACGAGGAAAGGAGGGAGGGAAAGTAGAAAAAGGACAGAGCACTCTTTTCCCCTTATCCCTGGGAAGGATTATCCCCTAGGTTCCAGCTCCAGTGTCATTTCCTCCAGGGAAGGAGCTGTCTTCTGAAACCACGTGTTCCCTTCCTCTGGGCTTTCCTCTGTCATGGACCTCAGGATGGGGACCGTGAGCACCGGCTTTCTTTTCCGCCACTAGGCTCAGTGCTCCTGGTGGGCACTCCTCTAAAGCCACACCCACCGCCATGTCCCCAGGGACTGGCCCCATGCTGGAACAGAGGAAGTGCTCTGTTTACAATGAAAGAGTGAAGGAGGAAGACAGGAGAAATAGAGAAAATGAAATTGAGTGACTGCAGATAGGGAAGACTTGATAAGGTGCTGAGTCTACCAGGCAATTGGTTCACTGTGGAGTTGCCTCTTAGAGTGACGCCAGCTTTTCAACACCTTAAATCACCCAGGCCCATCAAGGATCTTCACTGTTTCTCCGCAAGCCTCAACCTGTAGCCCCGACTAACCACAAGGTCTTCCTCTGAAAGGTGCAAAGGGAAAAACAGGGAAGGGGGTGGTGAGAAAGGTCGGGGCAGGAAGTGAAAGAGAGGGCTATCCTTTTCCTCCCCAGGGCCTCTCCACCATCCACCAAACCCCAACCATGGGCCCCACAGAGTGGAAGGCTCAGGGCGTCCCCGGACGTGGAAGTAGAACAAGAGGGAGAGGCAGAGTGAGGAGAGAAGGCTGAAGGGACAGAGGTGGAGGCGGACTCTCAAAGGGGTTTGGGCAAACGACCTGTGGTGAGGGGGAGGAGTGGAGGCTGAGATCTGAGGATGGAGTCCAGGGCTGGAGAACAACTTCCCCCGGCACTTAGGAAGATGTGGAGAGGGCTGGTGAGGGCTGGTGAGGGCAAGGCTGGAGCTGTGGGTTGGCACACCGGCTGCAGTCCTTCCAGTCGATGGTCAGACCAGGCTTTCTGGAACACGCAAACTGAGATTCTCCTCCTTAGGGACCTGAAATGGCCCACCCAGCCTGGAGGGAGCTTACATTCTTACGACCGGTGGCTCCAAACGTGACCTACCTCATCTCCCCTGCACCTTTTCTACTTCCCCAGACTCGCACCTCCTCCTGAAGCCCTCGTCCCGACCAGAAGTGTCAGCCTCATCCTTTACTCCCACCTGCCTCACCCTCCCACGGACAGTTCCCTTTCCTCAGCTCTACCTGCTCATTCCCCAGGCACTGTTCCATTCAGGCCGCCACCATCTTGAACTTAGAGTATTGTGGCAGCTTCCCTCCTTCTGTCCTTCCCTTGGCCTCCCCTCATCAGTCTCCTGGGCGGCAGCAGGTGACTTACCTACAGTACTGTTCTGTGTTCTCTCCCAACTAAACCTGGCCATGCCTCCTTTGGTGTTTATAGGAACAACTCCTTGGCCTGACTTTCAAGGCACTGTGTGATCTGCCCCCAGCCTCCCTCTCTGGCCTCTTGCCTTCCTCTTCTCTCCACATAGCTCAAGCACCAGTCACGTGTCAAATATCTGTGCCTTTTACACTTCCATGTCTTTGTTCAAATTGTATCCTCTGCCAAGAATGCTGTCCTCCTCTGTGTCTACCTGATCATTTCCTCCGTGTCCCGTTTGAAAAGCCCAGATAAAATGTCATCCTCACCCATGCCTCTGATGGAGTCCTTAGCCCACAGTCTGCTCCCCAGGACTGGTTTGCAGCCCTCATCACCTTCCATGCTAATTAGTGGCCCATGCCTGTCATGTCCATAGAGGCTGAGTGCCCCTCAAAAGTTAATTCTGCCTCATGCATTTCAGTTCAGTGGATGGTGGTTGGTCTGAACTACTTTGCAATATGTCTGGCACCTGGTGCTGGCCATGACTGGGGTGCAATTGCCTAATCAAAACACGCTAGAGACACTCTGTCTCTCCTTGTATCAAATCTGCCTTGGCAGATCCTCTGGAGGTAGAGAAAATATCAGCATGGACAAGTACATTACTGTAAGTGGCACATCAGAGACTTGTAATTAGGAGATAAACATCTGGAGCACATGCATTTCAGCAGTTCTAGTCTATACTGAGAGCCTGCCGACAGTCACAGAAATGGGTTTCAGGTCACAGGGCTGTTTGTCAATGCAGTTATATGATATCTGCATGCTTGTCTGAGGGACTGCAGACAAGCAGGCAGGAGCTCGGGCATCATCTTCCGGCCTAAGCCTCAGAGATGCGAGTTCCAGAAAGTTAGAGCAACCGACTCAAGAGGAGGTCAAGATGGCCAACTTAGTAAAGGAATGTCCAACTGTGTAGAGACATTGGGGAAATAATTCCAGCTGCTTCTTACAGGATGCCAGCAAAACCCCACTCCGCCAGGGGTTACTTTTTGCCTTGGGTTCCTATTCCTGCACTGTCCAGTCATAAAACTGTTCAGTCTCAGGCAACACTTTACAAAGCTCTCTTTCCCACAAGGTCCCATTAAAGGTGAGGTGGGGATCAATGTGGCCAGAGTTACCCAGCAAATGAGTGGTGAGTGGCAAAGATAAGATCCACAGCCAGTCCTGTCTGTTTATAGCCTCTTCTCTTGTTGAATTGGTCTGTCGTGGGCGGAATAGTGACCACTTCCCAAAAGTCCATTCCACCCTGAATCTCAGAATGTACCTTTTTTTTTTTGTATAAGGATCTTTACAGATGCAATTAAGATAAGGATCTCAAAATGAGATTGGGGTGGGGGGGGGCCTTAAATCCCATGATGGGTGTCCTTACACAAGACAGAAAAGGAAAAGACACACAGAGAAGTCAGCCCTGGGAAGACGGAGGCAGAGACTGGTTGGCGTGTTGAAGCCAAAGAACGCCAAGGCGTACCAGTCGGCACCAGAAATGAGGACAGGCTCGGAGTGCATTCTCCCTCAGAGTCTCCACGAGGAACCAAACCCTGACAACATCTTGATTTTGGATTTCTGGCCTCTGGAACTGTAAGCGGATACACTTCCGTTGTTTCAAGACAACTAGTTTGTGGTAAGTTTTGTATAGCAGCCCTAGAAAACTAACACGTTGTCTAAGTCACCTTTGCTGTACATGGCAGTGGAAAACCCCTAACACCCACAAACCATTAAAAATTGCTTTTCATTCCATTTCATCCTCATGAGGAAATCAAATCCCCTCAGTGCCTCTCTAGATCACTATCAAGGAGGATAGAGTTTAACAGAGAAGATGGGGAAAAACATTTGGACGATCCACCATGTGTCATCAATAAGAAAATACTATAGGGGCACCTGGATGACTTGGTTGGTTAAGTGTCTGACTCTCGATCTCAGTTCAGGTCATGATCTCAAGGTTCATGAGATCAAGCGCTGCATCGCTTGGGATTCTCTCTCTCTCCTCCTCTCTCTGCCCCTCCCTGCTCGTGCTCTCTCTCTAAACAAACAAACTAACAAAAATAAGAAAATACTATATCATCGTACTCACTGAACAATTTAGCATGATTGGTAGCATTTCAACCCTATTTTATAAATGAAGCAAACAAGACTCCAGAGTAGCTGATCTAGGATTGGAACCACACTGACTGATAGCAAATGCTATGTCCTGCAGGACTAAGTCGGTGTTCTTTTGGCTCCTCTCCAAAGGTGTCCCGATCATGGGTCCATAGCCACCCCTGCACACAGGAGCCTGGACCCCAAATTCTCAGACAGCCTCAGCCCTGCTCACTCTGTGCCTCACTCCTCTCCCTAATTCTCTTCTCATTCTCCTGCAGTGTTTGCCCGAGTCGTGGGTAAATCTCTTCTCCCCAACGTGAGTGCAGCGGAGACCCCAGGCTCCCCCAAGAGTCTGAGGAGTCTAGTAACCTGAAATCATTCAGTCCAGAGACAGGGTTTGACTTGGGAGTTCACACATGTTTAGCCCCATGCGAATGGCTGTGCCAGGCTTCCTGCAGAGAGAGAGAGTGTATCTCACTCAACCCCGTTGGGCCTCAATTTCCCTTCGATAAAATGGAGGTAAAATAGGAGTCCCTAATTTGGACTAGGCTCAAATTTTGATGCTGCCATTTACTGCATAAGTCACTTTCCCTCTCTGAGTCTCTCACATCCTCTGTGGGGTCGGAGCACCGGTGAGAGACTGTTCACTGAAAGAGTAGATAAAAGCCACGAGCAGGGAGCTGTGCAGAGGTCAGTGACTATTCTCAACAAATCGAGTCGTATTTGATTTGGACTATTTCTACAGCTGCCGCGATATTTTTGACAGCCCAGCATAGCACTTAAAAGTATGGCTCTGGAGCCAGACCTCCCGGGTTGAATTCCAGCTCTGTTATTTACTAGCAGTGTGGTCTTGGGCAAGTAACCTAATCTCCACGTCCCTTAGTTTCCTCATCCATAAAGCTGGAAAATGCTAGTACGGATCTTCCTTGACTCACGACGGGGTTATGTCCCACTAGACCCATTGTACGTTGAAAATATCGTAAGTCAAAAACGCATTGCATACACCTAGACTGCTGAATGTCATAGCTTATCCTCACCTACTCTAAATGTGCTGAGAACACTTAACGTTCGCCGATACTTGGGCAGAGTCATCTAACACCAAGCCGATTTTATAACAGGGTGATACATTTTTTTTTAAATTTATTTGAATTTATTGAATCCTGTAGCGAAAGTGATAAGCAGAATGGTTGTGAGTGTGTTGGTTATTTGCCGTTGTGATTGCGTGGCTGGCTGGGAGCCATGGCCAACTGCCACTGCCCAGCCTCAGGAGAAAGGATCGCACCGCATATCATCAGCCTGGGGGAAATTAAACATTCAGTGTGTGGTTTCTACTGAATGTGTCTCACTTTTGCATCACTGTGTAGTCAAAAACTCATAAATTAAACCACCATAAGTCAGGGATCGTCTATAGATACCTCATGGGTCTCTTGTGGGGATTAAATGAGTTAGTACATACAACGTGCTTATCACAGGACCCAGTGCTAGGGAACACTTAATGAGTATTGGCTTTTTAACATTTAACATTTTTCAAGTATATGTTTTAAACCATTTAAAGTTTATTTATTTACTTTGGGGGGGTGGTGCAGAGAGAGAGAGAGAGAGAGAGAGAGAGAAAGAGAGAATCCCAAACAGTCTCCACACTTAGTGCAGAGCTCAACTCAGGCCTCAGTCTCACGAAGTGTGAGATCATGACCTGAGCCAAAATCAAGAATCAGTTGCTTAGGGGCGCCTGGGTGGCTCAGTCAGTTGAGCCTCTGACTTTGGCTCAGGCCATGATCTCACGGTCTGTGTTTGAGCTCCGAGTCTGGCTGCGTGCTGACAGCTCAGAGCCTGGAGCTGCTTCAGATTCTGTGTCTCCCTCTCTCTGCACCTCCCCAGCTCGTGCTCTGTGTCTCCCTGTCTCTTAAGAGTGAATAAACGTTGACAAAAGTTTTTTGTGTTTTTTTTTAAAAATTTTTTTTCAAGGTTTTTTATTTATTTTTGGGACAGAGAGAGACAGAGCATGAACGGGGGAGGGGCAGAGAGAGAGGGAGACACAGAATCGGAAACAGGCTCCAGGCTCCGAGCCATCAGCCCAGAGCCCGACGCGGGGCTCGAACTCACGGACCACGAGATCGTGACCTGGCTGAAGTCGGACGCTTAACCGACTGCGCCACCCAGGCGCCCCGACAAAAGTTTTTTAAAGAATTGTTGGCTCAACTGAGCCACTCAGGCACCCCTCAAAAATATATTTGTATACCAATTACTTTGCGGTTATAGGAAATGACCCAGACCTGGCCTTGCTGTTCTTCTGCTGATATCACTGAACATTTAGACTGGAGCTAAGAATGTGATTCCATAAATTGTAGGTCTGAAACAACAACCCAATGGGATTCTCTTCATGAGAAGTGAAAAAGGAAAATGGACAGGAGCCTTAGCATAGTGAGGTCTTTCCCTTGAGCCAAAATGTTCACACAACAGGCAGTGTCCTTCTGGGCAAGTCACTTCTCTTCGTGATATTTTACTTACTAATCTATGAAATGTGCACCCAGGTGTGTGCGTGCATGCATCAACTGGTGGGTGATAGGAGGGGTGGGGGGACACTGAGGTCAGACCTCTCAGCACTTTAAGGTCAGACATCTGGCACGTAGCAAAAGGTGTGGATTCCCGATGTATCCTTGAACACGTGTCAGGGACACCAACAGAGACTGTCCAGTTCAAGCCCAACATCAAGATAAGGACCAAGTAGCAGGCAGGGCGCCTGGGTGGCTCAGTCAGTTAAGCATCCGACTTCGGCTCAGGTTATGATTTCGCGGTTGTGAGTTCGAGCCCTGCATCGGGCTCTGTGCTGACAGCTCAGACCCTGGAGCCTACTTCTGATTCTGTGTCTCTCCATCTCTCGGGGAAGTGGTCTGCAGGGTCAAGCCAGCTGCTGACACAGCCAGGGCTTCTCAGGGTCCAATGTGGAGGTGAGCAGGAGAGCAGGGAGCAGGACGCTACCCAAGCCATGCTCTTGTCAGGAGCAAAGCGGGACTCAGAGCAGGTTTGCTCTGAAGGTCACCAGTGTTGGAACCTCAGAACCATACCAGGGCTGCAGCTTGTCATGACACAGCCGTACAGACCCAGACTTTTCTGTAAGTCTAGGCTCTCTTAACCTTTCAAACAACCATCTTGTATAGCCTCAAACCCCAAGACGGCCAACCTATGCAGATAACACCCTTTCCATCCCCTGAGTCCTCAGAGCACGGCATGAAGAAGCATCACAACCACACAATCAACTTGCAATGCTGGAGTTGAAGAGCGTGGGCCATTTCATCTCCTGGCTTCTGTTTCCTCGTCTGTCGAACCAGGAGGATGGATCAATCAATCTTTAAGTTATTTTCCAACTCTGGGACTCTACAATTTTAGGGTTTTTTTAATGTGAAACCTCTGTTTCCATGCTAACAGTCCTAGCTCACACAAAATAGAACATATTCCGATAATTTTCTTAATAATCCTAAAGGGAAAGTAAGCTTCTAGTAGGTGCCCCTGACCTGAAACCATGTGTATTCACTTGGCTGCTTTGTTCCTAAAGAAACTGGCAAACACTGCTGTACCTGAGGAGCATATGTTCTGGAATTGGAGGGCTTGGGCTTGAAAAGCCTCCTGACTTTGGCTGGAGATTCTGTCTATCTGTCCTCAACCTTTTCACACCCCTGTGTGTCCCACCCACCAACCAGCATGGACATCAGTTTCTTAAGCATTTCTCAACCCTGTGCTCCCAGTACCGTCTTGATTTGAGTCTTCCCAAACCTTTCAGTTTCTGACACCTGCTTCAAGTCTACCCTCTTCCAAGGACCCATTTAGATAGGCATCCTGAGGTACCAGTCTTACCTCTTCAGGCTTGGCTCAACTCCCCCTGCCCCACTACCCTAATTCAAACAGCACGGGCCATTCTGCATAAGAGCCACTGTCACCCAAGGAGCCCTGTAGCCTCCTCCCAACCCCCCTCCCCACTCTCCTCTCAGAGAATGACCTTAGTAGTAACCTCATGTCAATTGGGCATGATACCACATTACCTGGCAATTATAGAAAAGGGGCTTTGTAAATGGAGAATAGCCACCAAAGCTTCTCTGGTTTGAGTACTGGTTCAGAACAGCGTGGAAGGAAGCCGATGTGGCTGGGTTTCACTGTTGGCCAGTTTTGAACCTGGAAGAAAGCGGCCCCTTCTGCCCCTGCAGTTCTCGCCTTTGGAAAAGGCAGATTTCAGAATGTTCCAGCTCTTTGGCTCAGAGGGGTCATGATGCGGTTCCTCTTAATACAATGGGGAATTCAAACCATACAGTACGGCATAAAATATCAATCCAGCCCAGACCCTGAGTGTTGTCGCATGTTGGAGAGGAAAGAGGGAAGTGGTGGGAGGGGTGTAATTTGTGTGGAGGAATGACAGATGTGGTTGATCCACTTTGGATTTATCTGCCCATCTGGACTTTCAAAAGAAAAGAAAGTGGTGTGGTAACAATTTCATAGCAAAGGCCACAGGCTGGTTAATCTTCAGGGATTTTTTTGAGCTAACTTCTGAAAACGTCGATTTGGCCTATTGATTTCATATTAATTGGCTCTGACTGGTTGGAGCACTGCCAGAGAGATCCCTGCACGCTGCACACTGTAGTCGTCAATCTCACCTCCTTCAGCACTCTCTGGGGTGCAGTGTGGCTGGGTGGCTTCTGCCACGGCACGTGGGCACTTTCCCAGGAAGCCCGTTGGGCCAGACTCAGGGATTCTGAAATGGAAGGGGAGTTGATGATGAGGGAGAAAAATTAACCCTCGATGTGCAATATTAGCCATCCTACTAACTGAGCCCATTTTGTCTGGGACGTGGGCCAAGCTGCTGAGCTTCAAAAAGAGAGAGTGTCAGTGGCGGGAAGGGAGGTAGAGAGAAAAAGAGAGGCAGAGATGGAGTCAGAGAAAGAACGGGGAGCAAACAGAGAAAAGGGGGAAAGAAAATGAAAAACCAAGAGGTACAGAGAGAAGTGTGAGACAGAGACAGAAACTCAGAGACAGAAAGAGACGAAGTCAGAGATACCCAAAGAGAGAATCGGAAATAAAAAGAAGCAGAGAGAGACACAGCTAGAGATACAGAGAGCGAATACAGAGAGGGCAGTAACTTAGACACAGAGAAGGAAAGAGCAAGAGAGATGCAGAGATGGTGACACATATTCAGAGGGACAAAGACAGAGGTTGAGGGATGAGGGACCCATCTTGCCAAGAGAGAAAGCACAGAAGCACTGGGTGGCGGCCAGATTGCAGAGGTGAAGGGATGAGAGTGAGGGGAACCCTAGCAGGGTCAGCTCCAGGGAACCCCAGGGGCCTGAGCACAGCCTCACTCTAGGGCTGCCCAAGCCCGAGCCCCTGCATCCCCCTCCCCCAGCCAGCCAGCCCTTTGGGGCCATGCCCTAGGACCTCTGCCTGCAGCCCCCCTGGAAGGCAAGCAGGGCCTCCGTGCAGCTCCCGTCCCGGACCCTGCAGAACCAGTTAGTGTGTCGTGTGATGGAACAATGACTGAATCGCGAACAACCGAAAACGACACAGGAGAACGAAGTAGGGAAGAAGAAACTCGCAGTAATGTTTTGGATTCCTAATTTCCTACGTGCAGTTGCTAAGCAGTTTCCTGCTGTGTGTGCTTCTTGTGGTCTTGAGAAGTCCAAGGACTATGAGAAAAGCAGGTGGCAGGGAGGTCTGCTGTGTGGTCTCTGAGTACTCCGGAGTGGAGGGGCTCTTCTTCTCGGGGGGCCAGGAGAAATGCAACTCTCCTGAGAAACAAAATAAAAAGGCATTGACTTCTGAGCCTTCATAGACCAACTCTCTTCCAACCACCCACCGCAGGGGAAAAAAGGTGGCCCATTAATATCTCAGGGACATACTGTCACCTGAGTCAGGAAACAGGGTCATGTGGGCTTCTCCCCCTATGTTACTCAGTAGGTCACTGGAGCCCTCTATGCCTCCATGGCTCACTATAGCCCTGATTATTCCATGCCAGGGCATCAGCCTGGGCTGTTTTCCTCAGACACTTTTCTAACCATGTCACCTGAGGGCAAGAGGGCATCCTACCCGTCTCTCTGGGCCAGTTCCTAACACAGAGAAGGTGCTCAGTTTGGAGTTACTGAATACATGAGAACAGCAGCATGGTGACATCATAAATTTTTTCAGGATTTGTCCACCTGGCCCATTTCCATCATACCCCAGCTGAGTGAGCTCAGAAACAAATTGGGGGAAGATATACAAGTTCCCAGTTTGTGCTCATTCGATATCAGAAAAAGGTCTTGGTCATCTGTAACCCAAAGTTTTACAGTATTTTCAGGTTTATTCTCAACTCCCCATGCCACTGACTTTGGTTTGTTGTAGCTCAACGGGGATATGCCATTCCTAGGTGCACTCAGACCTGCCCAGAGATACCAGTGGTCTGTGCCTACAGCCCCCTGCCTCAGCAGGCAAGGTTTTCATCCACTTAGGATTCTACCAGTTAGACTAGAACGATAGGCCAACTGGGTAACTTGAGAAGACCAAACCAAAAAAGAATTTATTGGAAAAGTATTAAGTGACTTCACAGGAAGGATAGTCAGTCCGTAGATGAACCAGGATCCAGGGCGAGGTTTCAGGGACCTGCGGATGGGCAGCTCACGTCTCGGCCTGTGGGATGAGCTAGCACTGATCGATTCCCCTCGTGGAACTGTGTTCGGATCTCAGGCCAGAGAGTCTGAGTGACGGCGGGGGGTCCGGGGTCTCCCTTTAGCCGAGAGAGGGGAGAAGCTCTTGGTTAAAAATCCCACTAAGACTGACTCTTAGCCCCACAAATACAACATGACAAGAAAGAGCAGAAGTTCCCCAATGAGGAATTTGAGTGACATTACGAAAAAGGAGAGAAGGGGCACAAGGGAGACAGCAACCCCCACTCTGGGAATTGTGTGGCCCTTCTTCATCTTCCAGGAGGGTGAGATGAAATCTTGTTGGTAGGTCATTCATATGCAGTGGCAAGTAGGCAAGGACTACCCCGGCCCCAAGGTAGAAGGATAAAGAGGAATATGTGATAGGGGTCTGGCTTTTTCTTTGCTTCGATTGTCTGGAGACCCCAGTTCTGTATAGGCCAACATGCTTCCTTGCCTCAACCTTACGCGAGAAAATAGGGCATTTTCAAAAAATAAGTCCCAGCCATTCAACCAAGTGAGCTTACCCTTTGAAATGGTGATGAGGTTCCCAGGGCTGAAATGGATCAGGGTGGACAGGACGGGGTCCCTCAATGTCTCAGTGAACACCCTCTGCTCACTGTCCCCTACTACCTTGTCCCCAGCTCCTTCTCATAATAGAATACACTGTGAATGGCTTGGTGATTCCATTGTGCTTCCCATTTATAATATTCCAAAGTCCTAGTTGAAAAAACAAGACATTCTGCGTAGAAACCCAGATACCACTCGCGTCAAGTTTGAAACTTGGCGGATCTTCAGGCTGAACACCTGGGCCATTCTGGCTGCTGCCAGTGGCTCAAGGAATGTGCCTCTATTTCAGTACAGCCCACACAATAATTAAAAGGACAATTTGCTTCTACATAAAGAATCACAGAATGCAGCCCCAAACCACATAAAAGCTGTTTCTGCTCTCACTGCAGTCTGGCTCTCCCCGGCCACAGTCTGTCCTACGAATAGTGGCTGCTTTGTCTAGTGACTTCAGGAGGCAGCAAAGTGGTGGGAAAATCCCTGGGTCCTCTCCCTTACCTTGCCCCATCGTTCCCATAGATCCACTCAGAACTACAGGTTTCCCATCTGCAAAATGGAAATAAGAGTATGAACTCTGTCCTTCTCAGGGTTGTGGTGCAGATCAAAATGAAGAACCGGCTGTGAAATCACTTCAAACAATAGAAAGGCTTTGTACAAACAAACAATCTATTGCTTTGACTTCTGTGAACCTAACACTAGGATTTCTCCAGAAGTACACACAAAGAGCAGATGGGGTGGGATTCAAAGGCACCTTGGGAGGAGGAGAAAAGGATATAATTCAGAAAGCACCAGCAAAATCGTGAATTCCACACTTGAATGCAACCTTAAGTTAGGGGTGTGTTGGTAAATATTTAACAACAAGCACCCTGGAAGGAAAGAAGAGGTCTCAGTTGCAGCAGTGACCAATTTTCAGGGGGTGAGTACTGCCAACCATTGCCAATGTCAAGATATCAGCATGATATCAACTGGTTAGTGAAATTCCTGGGAATTTAGCAATTCTCTCTGTCTGTGTCTCTCTCTGTCTCACTCTCCCTCCAGTATGAGCTGGCTCTGGCACACCACCGTCTTAAGTCAATACCAAGGTTTTCTTCCATCCCAGCAACTTTACCCAGACCTTCTCACGTGCTGGATTTCAAACAGAGCACCCGGATTGACTAAAGCAGTAAGGGATACCCGGAGAGAGTAATGCTCCCCTGTGCTGTGCGTGTGAGGGAATCTGTAGGAACGAGCAAGTCCCTTTTCCACAGTGATGTTGATATGGGAGGGCCTTCCGCAGGGAAGGGCAGCTGAATCTCCACTGACCAAGTCTGATGAGAACAACAGTCTGCCCGCTTGCTCCCCTGGACTAGGAAACAGGAGGGTCTCTTCACGTTTGTATGTTTCCTTTGCTCATTCTTCCAGTCTGTCTTTATCTAAAGCACTTAAAACACCCACCCTCTCCTGGCACTGTGGCTCAAAGGATCTGTAAGTTATGTTGTTTTCCTTCGGGGTGGGGGTGGGGGCGGACAATGATAATGCAGTGAGAACAGTGCTCTGATGGAGGGGCACACAGAACATTCTAGAATAGGTTCACCCAGGCTGGGGAGCTCAGGAAAGACATTCCAGTTTTGGCATGATAGAAAAAGCACTCCTACTGCTAACGAACAGCATGGGTAGGACACTGGAGCTTATGGCCTCCAGTGTGAATCTGTCACCTTGTTCGATGCACACCGCAGCCTGGGAAGCACATTCGGCGAGGCCCCTCGCTTTCCTCCTGCCATACGTTTCCCCACAGGCCAGGAGGCGGGGAACCAACAGCCGTGAGTGGGAGAAGAGATAACAAGAATGCCTTGTCTTGTGGATGCTTTACCAACTGATGATAAAATGTTGAGAGTGTGGTTTGAGCTTTTGTAGCAGTTATTGCTAAAATTAAGAAAAATGCTTCAGGTCTACTCCTGATTGGCATCGGGCAGCTTACTCCGGAGGATGCCTCTAACTATGGCATAGGAGCACATTTAGAAATAGCCACAAATTGGGTGTTCTTTCACAATTTCTGCAAACAATAAGGGATTTTCTAAAATATGCAGCACACTTTTTGCCAAGGGGTATAAACTGGAGTCATTTCAATGTTCCAGCCTTCAGTGGCTTTGGGAGCTAAAAATATGAAGCAAGCTTTATTTTGCTTAGTTTTGACTTCCCGGTCAGTATTGGAGGCATGGGGACGCCATGCCCTCCTCCTGAGGACGCGTGACGTCAGTGACACCAGGTGAACACGCAAGTGACTGGCCTGTGCCTGCACAGTTAGCTGCAGACCTCCCCCTGCAGCTCCTCTGGCAACTTGGTTCTTCTGCACCAACTGTCAGCGTTTATTGGTGACTGTGGAGTCAGGCACTCGGTCATCTGTCTTCTTTATCAGTGTCCACCTGGCAAGTCTCTCCTCGAGGATTACCTCGGAGGCAGCCGGAGTGTCATTGATTCCCTCACCTGTCAGACCTGGCTTTCTAGGTGGACTGTGGCATGGGGACACGGGGAAGCTGGGCATCTCTCAGATCTGAATGGTTCCTCTGAAGGATCTACTGTCAGCAAACAGCTAATGGGGCGGATGTTCAGGACTCCCCAAAGGGATGGATTGTCTCTGTCTCTGTCTCTGTCTCTGTCTCTGTCTCTCTCTTTTGGCTAATGCATGACCCAGAGAGCCAGCCCAAATCCACCAGTAGTTAGAACTGGAAAAAGAAGTACTTCTCAGGGCCCTAGGAATTCCTGCTCATTGGTCTTACCGAAAAGAAGTCTGTGGCTTTGGGCATGCAAAGCTGGGGCTTAGGGAAGAAAGCCCTGATCCGCTCCACCACGCCAGACACAGATATATCCCAGGAAAGCCACTGGGCAGCTCTGAATGGGAGGGGATTTGAGCCCCAGAGTCCAGCCAGGGAAGGAGTTACTGCAGAAAAGGTATTCTTCCTGTCATGCAAATAAAGAATGACTGTGTCCATCAGTTTTCTGGAACTTTTGTCAACAAATGGGTCTAGGACCTTGCTTCACTTGCCTTCCAGTTGCATCAATGCAGAGTTTGGCACTTTTCATTTTCCAAGAGCAACGATGACACCTGTCCGCTGAGTGATGTTTCCTGTCCCATTTGCGTTGAGAGTAAAAGTCCGTCAACATGCCTGTATATAAACAAAACGCACAATGCATTGCCTGAAGCATGGGATGACATTGCCAGGGAGACGGTGTCAGAATTGAGTTGAAGTTTAGGACACCCAGCTGGTGTCGGAGAATTGCTCAGTATGGAGAGAAACCCACACCAGGGAATTGGGAGTAGAAATAGAGCGTCTCCAGCAGTTTTTACAGATAGGGCATGTGGCAGAAAACGAGAGGCGTGATGTCCACAGGAGACTGGAGTAGTGAGAGCTGTTGAACAGGTGTGCCTCAGAGCTCATCTGTGTAGCCCAGATTTTCAAACAGTGGCCTCTGGCAAGCTCTTGGAGAAGATGGTATTGAGTAAAGGGTTCTGGCAAATGCCCGGTAGCATCAGTTGGTACAGGCTGGAACTCACAGGCAGAAGCTCAGCAAGCTGCATGAATGCCCAGTGCAGAGGTGATCTGGACAAGGACACAGTTAAACATACCGTGGAATTGCATTCCAACAGAGTCATTAGATCATTGGCCCCAGGTGATTGGACCCAACCTCCACTGTTCCCCTCTGTTACAGGGTCAGAGGGAGCATACCCTTACAAGACGAGGGACAGTGTGTCCAAGTCTGGGCACCAGCTGCCCGGGAAAGGTGTGGGCCAGTGCTGGGAACCTCCCTTGGAGATGTGGTGAATAACAGAGTTGGTGCACAGGTCTTCTGGCTGGAGGGAGGCACTGAGATGATCAGGGCCATCACTGTTTGTTTCCCCACAGACGTCCTACCTGGATATCTGGGAGGAAATGTGAGGAAAGCAGGTGAGAATTCCAACGTACTAAGCACCTACTATGTGTCAAGCTGTGCCAGTGGCCTCCCATATTTGATGGCATTTAATTCTTCTGCAAACTCTGTAAGAGAAGTATTAAATGACAATTTAGAGATGAAGGTCTGAAGCTCAGGAAGACTGAACAACTTCCTCAAATTACTTGAAGGAGAGAGAAAGAAATCTAACTTGTGTTTCTGATTCGAAAGGCATAGTGTTTCTTGGTGAAGGTAAAAGACCTCTCACAGGCTTAGAGAGGTGGTTTCCTAATCATAGAGAATATGGAATCACCTGGGGAGTAGGACATTTAAAAAGTATCCGCACTCAGGGCCCCTGGGTGGCTTAGTTGGTTAAGCGTCTGACTTTGATGGAGATCATGATCTCACCATTCGTGGGTTCGAGCCCTATGTTGGGCTCTGTGCTGAGAGCTCAGAGCCTTGGAGCCTGACTCGGATTCTGTGTCTCCCTCCCTTTCTGCCCCTCCCCTGCTCGTGCTCTGTCTCTCTCTGTCTCTCAAAAATAAATGTTAAAAAAATAAAAAGTAACCATACTCAAGCCCCACCCCTAACGGCTCTGTTTTCATGGGTCTGGAATGGGGCGTGGGCACTGAAATACCTTAAAATCTCCAGATGATTCTAAGATGGATCCTATTTATTTGGTTTGGTTTTGTTACAGTGTTCAGAGGAGTTCCTAGTTCATCTGGAGCTAGCATAAAGTCTGCTTCCAGAAGGATTCATTCATTCATTTATTCACTTCCTCATTGAAAGTACCACTGAGCAGACAAGGGTCAGAAGCAAGTGGAAGACCCTTGACCTGTGGTAATTCGTCTGCACATGTGGCATGGTGGATGTCCAAATAGGACATCTAATGGGGCCCACTAGACAAGAAAATGATACTGCTTCTTTAAAAAATATTTTTAGTGTTTATTTATTTTGAGAGAGAGAGAGCCAGGGAGGGGCAGAGGGAGAGGGGGACAGAATCCCAAGGAGGATCCGTGTTGTCGGTGCAAACCCCAAAGCGGGGCTCGAACCCACAAACTGCAAGATCGTGACCCGAGCAGAAATCAAGAGCCAGACGCCCAACTGACTGAGCCACCCAGGTGCCCCAATACTGCTCCTTTTAAAATAATCTAACAGTGTTGCAATATATATCTGCAGACATTTTAGTCTTTTAAGAATTAAGTGTGCAGGCGCGTGCGCGCGCGCACACACACACACACACACACACACACACACACTCCAACTGACTGAGTGACAGGAAGTGTGGACAAAGGAAGTAGTTCCTGATTCTTGTCAAAAAGCAGGAAGGACAGAGGTCCTGGGAGTTGTGAAATAAACAGCAAATTTCACTGGAAATATCTGCAGCAGATTTGTCCATCCTTGAGAAATATCTCTCTGGCCCTGTTTCATTTTCCTCAACTCCCTCTTTCTCCCGTAGCTTTTGCTAGTTTCCTCTCTGCTCATGGGTTGCTGACTCTCAAGGATCTACAATAAACACACAGAGAGTGCGTACTAATAATACGGAAATGAAGGTCTGATTTCTCTCCCCTGCACTCCCCAAGCCTCAGTTCTAATGGTCTGTTGCCTGCCTAAACCCCTCCAGGCCTCCGTCCTGCCCCTTAGGGTGCTGTGTTTAGGGAGGCGGCTGGAACCCGGGTTTGAATCCTAGCTTGGCCCTGCGGTATTGTGTTGGCTTGAGTGAGACATTAGCGTTCTCGATGACTCGGTTTCAGACAGATAATGATAGTCACTGTGTTATAGGATGGTTTTGAGTTTTAGAGTTAATACACGTAACATTGGACGTGTATGTGGCACGCATCAGGTGCCCAGCCAACGTTCTTATAACTATGTTGTCGCTGCTATTTGTTGCTGCTGCTGTTATCACCAAGGGTCTGATTCTTCCCAGCCCTTCTCCTGTCTTTTCCCCCTACATACAGTTTGCATTCAAGCCGTGTGGACTACTTGCAGTTGTTGGAAGTTACCGTTCTCTTGCGTGCCTCTGGGCAGTTGATCAGGCTTCCATTTTGGTAAACCTTCCCCATTTTGTAAGTTTTCTATTGTTGTAACAAATTCCCACAAGCTTAGTGGGTGGAAAAAACACAAATGTATTACGTTATAGTTCTGGAGGTCAGAAGTCCAACGTAGGGCCGCGTTCCTTTCTGGGGGCTCTAGGGCACGACGATCCTTCCTTACCTTTTTCCTAGGCCATCTGCATTCCTTGGCTCCCAGCCCCTTCCTCCATCTTCAGAGGCAGCAGCAGTGGCTTTGAGTCCTCACACCGCATCCCTCGGACCATACTTCTTTCATCGCGTCTCCCCCGGACAGTATCGCGGAAAAGGAGGTTTCCCATTTTTAAGGACTCCCGTGACTAGACAGGGTTCACCCGGGCAATACAGGCCAATCTCCCCACCTGGGGTCCTTAATCTTAGTCACAGTGCAAATTCTCTTTTCTTCTATGTGAGGTTAGGGATTAGGACATGAACATCTTTTGTGGGGGGAGAGCATTATTCTGCCTCCAACCCCTATTAAATCCTCACATTTTCAGACCTCATCTCAAACATCACCTCTCTGAGCATTTTCCAATTTCTCAGGCAGAACAAGGGCTTTGTTTGTGCTCCTAGTACTTTGAAAATATGCTGCTTTTGTAGGCTTTACCACAATATTTTGCAGTAATTGGCTTAGATAATTGCTGAGCCCACAGAATTTTAAGAGCAGAGACTGGGTTTTGTTCACACTGTTTTGTTCCCAATGCCTGATAGGAGCCTCGGTAATGCTTGTTAAATCGAAGGAACTTCAGTCTTAAGACCTAGTGCGTCTCTGCCCATGGAAATACTACCCAAACTTGAAGCATACGATCTGGTTTACTATTTCGTGACAGTAACTCGTAAGTTTCCTCTGTCAGACTTTTCATATCCATCCTTGTCTTCATCTTTACTACAGCCCTGCAAAGAAGGCAAATAGGTTGCCACTTAGCCGTTAGGAAGACTAAACCTCAGAGAGGTCAAATACCTCATCCAAAGTCTTTCATACAACTGTTTATTGGCAAAGTGGAGAATCTTCAAATCTAAATTATAAACCACGTCGGGTTTTTTTAGGCAGATAAATACTCCTGAGGTATTTATACCAGGAGACACTTTGCAGTTGGAACCTCTTCTGGCTAAAGACCCATTAATTTGGAGCAATTGGATGATGGGGGTAGTAAATAATAATAATAATAATAATAATAATAATAATAATAATAATAAAAAATAACTGAAAGAATAAACACTTAAAATAATTACAAAAATAGTGGGTCTGTTTCAGAGAGCTCTATGTATGAAAAGTTATTAAATTACAGAATAACTTAAAGCTCTAGCACAGCCAAACCAGATCTAAGTTCTTCTCTACTAGAAATCATAGGAGAATAGAAAAGTTCAGATGCATTTGAGCATCCACAGCCCAAGGTAGTGTGTGATGTGCCATAATGAGGCATGATGTGGGTCTGTGTGTGCTGAAATGACTATGCAAGTCTAGCTGGAGGAACTAGAACGCATGTTATAAAAAGTCTTTCATGTACCAGCTTCAGGACTGGATAAGAAGTGAAAGGGAATAAATTTTTTTTTTGTATAATTATTTGGAAATAGTTCCTTTGGCCATTCAAAAAGCTTCTTCCCTCAATCAGATGGAAGACCAGTCTAATAATTGTGCATGTTATCATTATTTGCTTCTTCATAATTTTTTCTCATGGATAAGGCAAAATAAAATCTTCAGTCACTGACTGTAACAGGAAATTTCAAAACGGTGGCCCTCAAATGAACGATGTTTTGCACACATTGTTTCCTCTGTGTTCTAATGACTATCTTTCAGTGATCACCTAAGTGATCTGCTTAATATAAAACTGTAACTGGGCCTGAAGAACAATATTCTGAAAACCCATGCGGCGGTGTATGTGGAGGATGTTTATTTAAAGACTAAACTTATGGGGCGCCTGGGTGGCGCAGTCGGTTAAGCGTCCGACTTCAGCCAGGTCACGATCTCGCGGTCCGTGAGTTCGAGCCCCGCGTCGGGCTCTGGGCTGATGGCTCAGAGCCTGGAGCCTGTTTCCGATTCTGTGTCTCCCTCTCTCTCTGCCCCTCCCCCGTTCATGCTCTGTCTCTCTCTGTCCCAAAAATAAATAAACGTTGAAAAAAAAAAATTTTAAAGACTAAACTTTTTTTTGTAAATAATTTTTTAAATTTTTATTTATTTTTGAGAGAAGTGGAGCATGAGTGGGGGAGGGGCAGAGAGAGGGAGACACGGAATCCCAAGCAGGCTCCAGGCTCTGAGCTGTCAGCACACTCACGGGCCATGAGATCATGACCTGAGCCCAAGTCGGAAGCCCAACCGACTGAGCCACGCAGGTGCCCCTAAAAACTAAACATTTTCAACCCACCAATTTATAGACACTGTTAAGTGAAGATGTGCTCTTATGTAAGAAAGGAATGAAGCATTGAAGCAAAGCACTCACACAGTGCTGAGCATAACGGTGACAATCTCATAATAAAGAATAGGACAGGGAAAACCATCACAGGTGCACGTACAGCCCCCTGACTCCCTCTCTGCATCTCACACAGTGACAGGCAAGTCCTCTGAGCTCATTCACTTTCAAGGATCTTTGCCTTTCCTCAAATGTTACTTCCTCTGTAAAGCCTTCTTGGTAGCCTCGGTGAAATAAACTGCTTTGATCTTATAGTCCTGAGCTCATTTCCATCACACTGTTAGCTCTTTTTGAATCTGTCTTCCCCACTAGACAGAGAGTTTCTCAAAGGCAGAATGCCCTTCTCATTTTTGAATCCTCTGATGGTAGCAATAGAGCATGACATAAAGAAAGTGTGGGTTTTTTTAAGCTAATTTTGAGAGAGAGAGTGCACACACACCTGCACACATGAGCAGGAGAGGGGCTGCGAAAGGGAGACAGAGGATCTGAAGTGGGCTCCAGCTGAGGGCAGAGAGCTCAGTGTGGGGCTCGAACCCACGAGTCGTGAGATCATGACCTGAGCCAAAGTCAGACACGTAACCGACAGCCATCCAGGCACCCAAAGAAGGTGTTTAATAGATGTTTGCTCAAATGACTTATATTATAGTTTAACATTATCATTCCAAAGGCCTGCCCTGAACCCTGCTTACCTTCAATGACTGTATGTATAAACACAAATTCGCACTTATATCTCCCACTGTGTCATGGAATTTCATAAAGTCATCATTAATGAGACACAAATATACAATGTATAAAACATGCAGGATGGACAGCCTTGAAGTCAGGGAGGTACCACACCCCTCTCCATGTCATTGACACAAAGCTACTCCTTGTGGACACATTTGGGTCATATCTGTAACTTTTACCAGGGTGCTTTATAGTTTATGATTCAGTTATCTTTGTAATAGAGTAGTGACCCTTGCCTCACTAAATCAGAATTGGGCTGGACTCCAGGAGTTCATTTTCTGGTTATTTTTTTGAAACTCAAACCCAAAGAAACTTTTCAAATGAGTAGCTTCCCAAACTTTCCTGTGAAAATCTACTTAACTCCTTTATTCTCACCAGAGCTTTTAGGGACACACGTTGAGTGGCACTGAGTAGCTGATGGAAACATGCTTGCTAATATAGAAATGGCAGCCGGGTGGAGAAAGAAGCAGAGACGGAGCAGGTTTATTCCTTGACTTAATTCAAGTGTCACCTCATCTAGGAGATATTTCCTCATACCTCCCAGGATGGGTTATGGACCTCATTGGTGGACTCCTTCAGCTTCTTGAGGTGGTTTTTCTCATCAGTCTAGGATCCTTGGGTGCCATATCCCCACTGCCAAGAACAGAACCTAATATCTCTCAGATTCTGGATGAATGAATGACCCATTCCAGGCACTAGTAACTTATAAATCCTCTTGTATTAAATTCTTTGGTAAGATGCTATGGAAACCAACTGAGGCCACCCTAAGTCAAACATGAGATTTATTGGAATGAGAGAATTTCTCAGAGAACTGCAATTGGGTGACTTTGAGAGACTCCAGGGAACAGGCTAGATAACTAGATAGCCTGGTCAAGTCACTGTCTTTTGGGTGACTCTTAACCTCTTTATTCAGTCCTTTGGTGACTCTGCTTGAGATTCAAATTCCAGGGAAAATGAAGGATTGGCTTCATGGACTTTAGGAGACATGGGGACATCTTGATAGACTTACCAGGACTGCAGCCAGTGGAGTAAAAGTAGTTCCCCAAACAAAAAAGGGAAGTGGACAGAGGACTGCTAGGCAGGAAAGAGCAAAGCAGCTTTTTACACCAGCTCATTTTCATGAGAAAGTATATCCCACTGTTCTATTTATATAGACTTTGGACACCTGGAGGTATTCTGCAAGGTCATGCTTCAGTTTTCATACAGCATCTCTGACCAAGATAGGATTTCTCCAGTAACAGGGATTGCCTTCCTTACCCAGTCAGCCCAGCCTTTTCATTTTTTCTCCATATCCTCTGGATGTTAAAAATACCTATGTATCTATGTATCTATGTATCTTTATCTATCTATCTATCTATCTATCTATCTATCTGTCTGTCTATCATCTATCCATCCATCTGTCCATCTAGCAATCTATTCTTCATCTATCTGTTCTTTTTATAGAATTGAAATCTGCCTTCCAAAAGCTTCTACCCGTTTCAACTCCCCTCCCCATCCTGGAACAAGTTAGTTTCTTCCATAGGACAATCTCTGAGCCTTGACTTGATGCCTTTCAAACTACCTGACCCATCTCTCCCCACCACGTGGCCACTACAGGTACAATGCCTCTCACTGGGCAGGACTCACACTGCTGCCCACACATACCCCTACACTTGTGGCTTTTTGGTGCTTTCTAAGGTTTGTACCTGTATTTCTCCCTGGCTCTCCCACCCTTGACTGGCTCATGTACTTCAGCCCACCTCTCCCAGTACTGCTGCCAGGGCACCCTTCTCCCCAAATACTCTCATTCTTTCTTTCATCGTGGCTGTTGGCTTTGCCATTAGATAGATCTTGTTCCAACCTGGCTCCAAGGCTTACTCTTCATGTTTCCAGAGAGCAAGTGCTTTAACTCTCTGAAACTCAGTTTCTTGATCCATAATATGACATAATGCATACCTTTAGCAGGCTGCTTATAAATTGCATGGTATAATGGGTTTAAGAAAATTGTCATGATACTTTGAACTAGGTGATTGACAGATGGTAGCTGTTGTAATTGTCTTTTTAAGTATTGATTTTATCATTTACAAAATTACAGAAGTTATACTTTATCTAGTTATGTATATGCATATAAACTTCTGAATGATTCGCTCCTAGGATGATATTGCTAGACCAGAGTCTACACATTTTATATTGTAGTAAATCTTAATAAATTACTGTTTATTGAAAATAAGAATTATCAATTATATTCATATCCATGGTATATGAGTTTGCTACTTCTCCACACCCTTACCATAACTTGATGTGATTAGCCTTTTTCATGTTTTGCAAACCATATGGACTAAAAGAGGATGTAGTAGATGGTTTTCTGTTTTGTTAATTACTAGTGAGGATAACTATCTTTTCTTGTGTTCAATAGCCATTTGTCTTTTCTAGTCTGTGAACTAACTACCTTCTTATGTCATTTACCTGTTATTTTGATTGGAACATTTTTTATTCATCGAACTATTGAAGCTCTTTATATATAACTCATACTAACCCTTTGTGTCCTGAGCAACAAATATTTTTTTTTTTTTTACCAGTGTGTCTCCTATCTTTTAATCTTATTCAGGTTCTTTTTCAAATGAAATTTTTTTTTATTTTGATAAGTCACATTTGTCATTTTTCCCCTTTTCCTTTTTGGGGTTTTTTTTTTTTTTTTGTACTTTAAGGCTTACCTATCCCAAGAATATATTTTCCTAAATATTATTATAGCAGTTTTTAAATATTTGGGCTGCCAATCCATCTGAATTTAGTTTTGAACCAGTAGAAAGTGCTGTACACATTTAATAAATAGTCAGTTGCTGATTTAAAATGTCCCTCTTACTATATACTAAATTCTTACTAGATTCTACACTTGAGTTGTTTTTTGGTTCTCTTTTCCATTGAGTTAAATAGATGTTCTTGCATCAGTACCAAAAACTATCTTAATTACTATAACATATGTGATATATTGTATAATATTATACATATATTACATATTATATATTTCACATGTAATCCACATACCTGCACACACATTCAAATTTGGAGGTACTGAGAAAAGGTGATGGGATTTCAGAGGTAAAAGAATTTATTTGTAGTTTGGGAAATCAGAGAACAATTTGATGAGGAGGTGGCATTTGAGCTGGTCTTGAGGTAGGATTGGTCATGAATGACAAATCAGAGTGCATTCCAAGAAAAAAGAATTGCTTTAGCCAAATGACAGAGACAAGAAAATACAGGTTATGACTCATCCATCACCAACCCATAAGAGTAAGTGTTGTAACTTGATCAGAATATAAAGAATGTTTGAGGGGCACCTGGATGGCTCCATCGGTTAGGCTTCTGACTTCAGCTCAGGTCATGATCTCGTGGATCATGGGTTTGATCCCCGCGTCGGGCTCTGTGCTGACAGCCCAGAGCCTGGAGCCTGATTCAGATTCTGTATCTCCCTGTTTCTTTCCCCCCTCTCCTGCTCATGCTCTTTCTCTGTCTCTCAAAAATAAATAAGTGTTAAAAATTTTTTTTTAATAAAAAACATTTGGAAAGGAAAGATAATGGAATAACGTTGAGAGAATCAGATTGGGTCAGCATCATAGAATCCCCAAATGTTGGGTTAGCCAGGATGGACTATCTTGATTCTGGGCATAGGAAGGAGCCCTGGAAGGCATTAGCCATGGCATGACCTTGCCTGGATTTTAGAAAGATGATGGTGGGGAGTTGATTCCAGGGAAGCCAGACAGGGAGACAGGGAGAACAGTCAAGTCACTGTGGCAGAGATTTTCAGCAGAAGATGAATAGGCATAGGGAGGTGGTAGTCGAAGGAAACCTTCAGAACTATTTTGGTCAGCATTTTCTCTTTTGTTCTTAATACACTATATTACAAGGAATGTATTGGGGATTGCAGGGCCAAAAGTCTTATATTTATGCAACAAACAAAGAACAAAAGGCAACTTTCCCACTTGTTTCTCCCATGAGAGGCCTCCAAGTTACTGCAAGTGCTATAATTTGTGCAGTCTGAGTGTTCTTGCAACAGACAGTCTTCTAAAGAGGAGAGTAGTGCTGGCCATGGCCTCTGTCTTATTCAGGGTTCTCAGCATTGGCACTATTGACATCTGGGGCCAGATAGTTCTTGGTTGTGGAGGCTGTCCTGTGCAATGATGTACAGTAGCATCCCTGCCTCCATGAACTAGATGCCACTAGCATCCTCCAACCAGTTGTGACACCAAACATGTTTTCAGATACTACTAAGAATATCTAAGAATCCATGGAGAATCCCTTGTCTAGTGGGCCCTTGAGCCAAGCTCTCTCTCTCTCAGTGGACTGGTGGCAGGCCCGAGAGGTTAGTAACGTTGAGATGGTGGACAGCTCTTGGACTTCAGCGTTGGGCAGCAACCCAACCCCGCTACTTAGTAGCTTCAGACCCTTGGACAAATCACATACAAGCTTGCTCAGTGTCAGTGTCCTTTCCAAGAAAATGAAGGTAATGATGACTACTTCATAGGATTGTTTTGGAGATTAGATGAGATAACATGTGTGTGAGAAGACAAATGCAGTGCTTGGCACGCTTCAGTTGCTCAATAAATATGTGGGGACTTAGATGTAAGTATCCTCATCGCTCCAATGTAGTTTTTCTCGATTCAAAGAGAGGCTTTTATCTGTGCAGAAAAATGCTTTAAAATGCCCATTCTTCAGCTCAACCTAAATTCTAGGACTTAGCATCTTGCTCCTTTTTTTTTTTTTTTTTTTTTTGTATGAGTCACATGAAGGATGTTAAGCTGATAGCCAGTAACCTTGGGTACAAGCTCATCACCAGTCCACTTGAGAGAGCCACGTCCACATCAGCATCTGAAATGATATTGTTCTGAGAAATGCCACAGTGACCCAGAATAAACCCTGGATGGGCTGCTGTGGCAGTTCTGTCAAGATTAGAGCCTCTGGAGTATTCAGGATAAGAAGGTAAAGAGCTGAAAACATTGGGCCTTCATTCTACCCATGGAGATTCCAGATGGGAATTTCCTGTAGCATTTTATATGTCTGTAATTCTTTTCCTATCATTTGTTCTTCCTTCTACCTCTTTTTCTTTCTTTACTACGAGTTGATTCTGTCTGCTCAAGCTTAACCCTCTTCCCTTCACCATCTACAGAAAATTTAGCTCTTTTATTATGGATTCCACTCCCTGCTTTCCTTTCAACTCCTCTCTGGATCATGGTCGTCTTCTCTACCTCTCCATAGGTCTCTCTTAACTTCTCAGTACATATCTAATATTCACTTGGTTTTTTTTAAACATTATGTCCCCTATTAATTTTCAAAGCAGAAGACCTGAACACTTAATCAAATGTCTGTTTATATTTTAATTGTGTTTTAGTTATACATAAATTTAAAAATTTCCCTAACCCCTGAGAAGAAGGATTTCCAGCACACCGACTCATTCTCCAACTTTGTGTCTTTCCCTCATCGGTGCCCTCACAGATTATCTGTTGGGGTTGTGCTAAGTTTTTCTTAGCAGCTTGTTTAGGCAGAGCTGGGGGGGGGGTGGTGGCGGGGATTCATGTGCAAGTATCTGAAAAACACTGGCTATTTAGATAGCACTGTTGTTTCAAGAATCTCTGGAGAGATTGGTTATTCTTAACAAGACTAGAAATAGAAGCATTAACACTCACCGCAGCTGAATTCCTGGTAAAAGAGAAACAGTCATCACCCAACCCCAACACAACTGCCCTTTCCTTCTACTTCCTCGTTCCTTGTGCTCCCTCCCCAAGCATGGTGGGACCCACTGTCTCCTTGACAATTGTCCTTCAGCTGCTGGTGGATGGAGTGCTGGAAATTGAGAGCTGATAATTACCTTGGACAGGAGCCCTGGAAAACCACCTTTTGCACATAGTAGGCACTCATTATGGGATTGAATGGAGGCCATAGTTGCTCCATACCTGGGGGTGGAATTTGTATCCTGAAACAACTCCCCATGATTTAATCTTTAGTACCTTGTAGAACATGTATGCACACCAAACAAACACAACACAGAAGGATTTCAAAGAGGCACTGGTGTTTACTTTTTTGTAGGTTGATCAAACAAGGGTGGAAAATAAGCCAGGGCGATGGTTTAGTCAAGTTTTCTCTGGAAAGTGCCCACCAGTTTCTTGGGAAATTTTACTGGTCTGGGCCAGGGCCAGGACTTAGGCATTTTCATAGAGACACCCCCACACCTAAAACCCAGGCAAGTGAATGGGCACACATAGGCGCGTTCCCACTCTGCTTTTGGAATCCAGGAGGCACATCATGCTGTCGGTGAAGCTTCCTTACTGCTCAGAGAAGGCCACTTGGCTTCTTCCCTTTGATCTCACCGCATTTCCTATGCACCTTGTTTATTTCTCTTAGTATACCTCGTTGTAACGATCCCTTTTCTTATCTCTCCCCATTCCTTGAAGGCAAAGACAAAAAGTTTATCTTTCTCTGTATCTATTCAGAGTCTAGCACAGAGCCCAGCCCAGATAAAAACTGATTTTTTTTGAAACACAATTTATTGTCAAATTGGCTAACATACAGTGTATACAGTGTGCTGTTGGTCTTGGGGGTAGATTCCCGTGGTTCATCCCTTACATACGACACCCAGTGGTCATCTCAACAAGGGTCCTCCTCAATGCCCATCACCCATTTTCCCCCAAAGTGAAATAAAATAAAGTCCCTATGGAGGGCTGAATCCCTTCCGCTCCTTTTGTAAATAAAGTTTTATTGGTATGCAGTCATGCTCGTTTGTTTATGTATTATCTATGGCTGCTTTCCTGCTTCAAGGGCAGAGTTGAGTAGTTGCAAGAGAGAACATATGACCCTCAAAACCTAAACTATTCACTATCTGGCCCTCGACAGAAAACTTTCACCTGCCCTGCACTGTGACACCCAGCCAGTTTAACAAAGTCAAAATGTTGCCACAGGAATGTTAACTAGAATTAGGCAGCCCAGTCTGTCACTGAAATGAGAGAGTCCCTTCTTCTGTCTTCTCTCATAAAGACCTTGTTATCTTTTGCTTCAAAAACCTGGAACTCTTCTAACCTTTTCTTTTCCCACATTTGGTTTTTATCCTCATTTTTCACCTCTCCAAAGTATTTCTTCAATATTTTTTTCTTCCATTCTAGTAACAGAGTATGATTTATCCACTAAACATTACTTTTGAAGCATGTTTTGTATCACAGTAAATAATACTAATAACACCAAGTAAAAAAAAGCATAAACACAAATTCACATACAGTCTAATGCCAGCTAGTGTTTTTGAAAAGCAACATTCAGGGACAGAAAGGAAAAAAAATACATTGCAATGTCACAAGTGATTGCTTCTAGATAACTAAATTGGGGTAATTTTCACTCTTTTCTTTATAGGTGGATGTATTTACAATAGCAATGAATTTATCCTATCTGCCATGTGTCTGTGACTTAAGCAGTTGTGATTTCAGTGCTTCTGTTATTACATAGACACAGTCTCTAATAGGACTCCCACATTGCTACATGTTGGACTCACTCGTAAATTCTACCTATGATTCATCTACATTGTGTTTATGCAACTGCTTTGGATAAGTCACTGTGTACGTGGAATATATTGTTAGCTCTGTTTTTTGCATCTTCATAAAGAAAAAAAAAAACCCTCAGGTCATCCCCAAATTCTAATTTGTGATGTTAGTTCTACTAATGAGGTCTGTCCATGAAGACAATTTCACTTTTTCAGTTGCTTCCTTTACGTAGGTTCTTTCTAATCCAGACTCCTCACTTCTGCCACAGAAAAGAGAAAGTAGCATCTACAGTCTTGGTAAAATGGAAAGATATCGGGCACTGTGCCTTCAAAGGCGGTCTCCAGCTCTAGCTTTGTTGCATCTTAACCATGTGGCCTTGGAAAAGCCACACCAGCTCAGAGCCTCAGTTTCTCCTTCTACAAACTGGGATTGGTTACAAATAACTCACTGGGTTACTGGGATTAAAGAGAACGCTTTTCGGGGTGCCTGGGTGGCTCAGTCAGTCAAGCATCCAACTTCGGCTCAGCTCATGATCTCATGGTTCATGAGTTCGAGCCCCGCGTTGGGTTCTGTGCTGACAGTTCAGAGCCTGGAACCTGCTTCAGATTCTGTGTCTCCTTCTCCCTCTGCTCCTTCCCCACTCATGCTCTGTCTGTCTCTCTCTCAAAAATAAATAAACATTAAACAATTAAAAAAGAGAGAGAGAGAACACTTTTCACACAAGCATCTACATCAGTCTAGTGCTCAACAGATGTGTGACAAATAGTCTTTTAGTTTAAAAACGCGTGCTTTTAAAACCAGTGAAAGTGCTTGTTAGGGAAGGAAATGCAAGGTGCTTCCAGTGGAAGAGCCCCAGGAGGAAATGGTACTTCCTGTCTCTCTGACTCAGCCAGAAGCAGGAAGAACATTCATTCACATGCTCTACCAGCTACATTCTGTAACCTATCTGAAAGAACACTGAAGGATGAGTCAGGGGACCCAGGCCTGCCTTTGCCTCAAATTTGCTGTGCAATTTAAATGGGTGCCCATTTGTCCATCTGTGACAGGAAGGGTTTAGAAGAGAATCTTTGTGAGATTTTAAATTCCTAGTTCAAAGGTGCTGTGGATTCAAAAGATTGCAGAAGCGTGTCATATCATCCAAATAAGCCAATAAAATTTGTAAAAGTGTCACCTCTAGAAATGAACACATGCACCGTGAACATAGCATGTTACAGTTTACCGCAAGCTTTCATATCCATGATCCTCAGAATAGTCCTGGGAGGTGGGGAAGGCAAGCATTATGATCCCATGTCACAAAGAAGGAGAACGGTCCCATGGTCACACAGCTAGCCAGTGATTGAACGTGCACATGAACCCAGGTCTTCTTAACATCTACTTTTGCTAACTGTCTACTCCACCAAGAAGAATACATTTCAATGCTCTGGTTGCTGACCTTTGAAGACTGTAAGTTTCTAGTGCATCCTTAACTAAATTACCCACATATTTTCTGTTTGATTAGTTCTTCCTTGTTCTGCTCTAAGATTTACCAGCATGGAAGATTCACTTGCACAGGATCATCTTAACAACATCCCCTGTCTAGCCTTTATTAAAGGAGAAGAGAGAGACACCGTTATGGAATGCAGCTGGTAACGTCACCAACAACAAGCCAAGCAAAAGCTCTGCATCCCGGGACCTCAGCAGGAAGCTGGAAAAGAATCAGTTCAGACAGAACTCCCACTGGCTCCATGCATGGGCGAGGCAGCTACCTTGGTACAAAGTAGCCTGGACTGAAGGCCAACTTTAGCTGGCCACCTCCGGGCAGGCCACCTAAGTCTCAGTGTCCCCATGGGCACATCTGTAAAGTGAGGCCTGACAAACTTAGCCTTGACTTTAACCTGTCAGCGTGTCTTCCCCTTCTTCAACCAAACTTCTCCTCTAAGAAATCCTCCCTGCCTCTTCCAAACAGGGTCATGGACCTTGCTCTGTATCCCTACATCATAGACTTTATTGACTGCATTATCTGCTTATCTCATGGATTGTTACTATTATATTTTTACTTATCTATCTCTCCTACTCGACTTCTTGAAGGCAGGGACGGACTGTAGGATTTTTTTGTCTCTAATTTTCTGTCTGAGCTATTCAAGTCCCCTAGGCATTCAGACTTAGTGTTTGCAACATTGTACCTTAACAGTATCTTCATAATGGTCTCAAAGACGTGGCAGGACCTCCCTTGCTCCCTCACCTCTCTGAGTCTCCCTCCTCTCTCCACATCACTCATTTCATGGTAGCCCCGTAGGCTTCCCCTCCACTCCAGCACACACAGACCACAATTCCTGGCCTGGCTCTTTGAAGGAACTCTTCTCTTTCTCTGGAATGCTCCTCCTGCAGAAGCCTGTAGGCTAACTTCATCACCTCCTTCTTGTCTTTGCTCCGATCTCACCAACTTAATGACTCCAAATTGACCACCTGCTTAATTTTGCAGCCTACGTCTGAGCCCTGCCGATACTCCTACCCGTGCTCACCATTTCTTCTCTCCCACAGCGCTATCAACTTAGAGCACACTGTTCATGACTGTGACATTCATTTATTGTCTGTCTCCTTCCCTAGAATGTAAGCAGCATGAGAGAAGGGCTCTATGTTCTGGTCACTGGTGTACCCCATGTTCCTTGATAAATGGCAGGCACATAATAAATGTTCACATACAGTTGCTTAATTGAATTACATCTATTGACTTTTTTGTGTGTGTGTGTGTGTGTGTGTGTGTGCTGCTGCTTGAGCTATTTGAAGTCCCTCAGGACAGTCAGGCTGAGTTCTTCCAAAGTTTTGGACCTAAACATTCCGCTGATCACTTTGACTCTCCCCGGATCTAATGACATAGAGTCCTGAGGCATAGCTTTGCTCACAGGAAGTGCTGAGTCCTTTAATAATGCATATCTCATCCAGCTATTCTACAGCAATGGCTTTTGACCTAAAATATATGTTATATTTATATGGGTTCTCCTTATACAATAGTTTCAGAACTGAAATTTCGAAATGGGTGAAGGTGTCATAGACCCCTGAAAGGTGAGATGAGCTCCCCTTATTTGGAGAGTGTGGGACTGGAGCAGAAACCCCTTTCTGGGCTCACCTTCCCACTTGCATTGTCTTTCCGCCTCTACGAGTCATTAACTGTGCTAATCACTACTAAAACAAAGCTAATAATTGCTTCTTGGAACGTTGTGTAATGCTGTGGAATGTTGCCACGGGCCTCTGAGAATCAGCCCCTCACTCTGCTCAGAGTAATTTCTCAGGGATTTTAACTCGGCTCGTCTTGAAGCTGAATGTTTATCATTTTCCATTTTATTGTTTCTGGCCCCTCCCCTGCCTTTGAAGTTCCTGAAATCTTTAAGCACTTGGCTGGTCTCTATACACCACAAGTCTTCTCCCTCAAAGAGGGCACCTGGCCAAGAGACAGGAATCGGAGCTCCCCTCTTGGCTGTGCCTATAAAACAATCAGATCGCTCCGCAGCCTGCCATTTGAAACGTGAGCTGTGCTGAGAGTACAGATAATGCAGCATGTTCCAAGGAGATTAGAATATCCCAGTGGGATTTTGGGTGAATGGAGAGGGAAAGCAGTGAGTCCTCTGCACACAGTGTAACCCTCTCTTCTCCAGACCACATTGTCTACGAGGGAAGGTCAAGGGCATGGACCCGTCTTTTTCTCCTTCCTGTAACCACCCTGTTCTGTGAAAAGTTACCGCAGTTTAGAGCTGGGCATTTTCCATGAAACTATTTGCTTGCTGTCTCCTGGACCATTTATCACCTCGGTCAAGAGTATCCTTTTCTTGGGGTGCCTGGGTGGCTCAGTCGGTTAAGCCTCCGACTTCGGCTTAGGTCATGATCTTACGGTTTGTGGGTTCGAGCCCCATGTTGGGCTCCAGCTCAGAGCCTGGAGCCTGCTTGGGTTTCTATGTCCCCTTCTCTCTTTGCCCCTCCCCCCTCCCCCAAATCAAACATTTGTAAAAAATTAAAGAAAGAGTTATCCTTTCTTCAACTTTGACAGTACTAGCCAAGTGAGGAGCGATGTCTTCCCTACCTTCCACCTCTCCCTGAGTTCTTAGCTTTTTTGGCAATTTCCAAAAGAAAGAACGGGTCCCAGTCACTACACTATGAGGAGGCACCGGATACCTCAGCTCAGAGCCCAGAGTGAGCATTCATATTAAAAGAGAATGAATCATGTATGTGAAGTTTCATTTTCTTGAATAAGATCTGGGCCCAAGTAGGCATTCTTCTTTCAAAGATTCAGTCATCAATCGGGGAGTTAAAAAAGTGAGGGAGGGGACTGGACCACCTCATTGATTCCCCGTCACCCCGCTGACACTGGAATCCCGGCTCTAATGTGCCTATCGGCTGCTCTTTCCATCTCTGTTTTGGGGGTTTCCACTGATAGTGAGCCCCTGACTCCCAGAGGCAGCTGAGTCTATAGACATGCACGATATTCCTTTGGACCATTTGCATTATTGGAAACCTGTGATGATATGGCCTGAATGCCTTTTGAGCTGATAGCTATCTCTCGGAAAATATCAGGATCTCGTGGCCCCCGTTATTTCCTCAGAATTCCCAAGGAAAACTGTGTGCTCCACACATTTGTGAAGGTAGACACGTGTGAATTCTTCCATCCATCACTGCTGGAAACAGTAGCTGCTGTCGGGGTCTCAGGACACTTTACATCACCTGTGCTACTCCACACTGCTGGCGTGCTCGCACACGCTCTCGCTCTCTCTCTTTCAAAATCTCTCTCTCTCTCTCTTGCAATTTCTCTCTCTCTCTCTCCTGATTCACTCTGAGTCAAAGTACCACCTTCTTCATAGCTCCTAGTAGAGATTATTCTCAGCACCCACAGTCCGTAATCCCATTCTAGGGATCTCTGTCTCACTCCCAACATATGGATGCAAGAATAAACTTTTTCCTTCATGGGGGAGCCATAACATCCCCCCACCAGCCGGACCCCTTTTATGCCAGGAGAAGAACTTAAAAGAGTTAAAATTGCACACTCAGACACATACAGACACATCATTTCAACATGAAGCATTTGGATTAATAAATCGCCTTAAGTCAGTTTGCCTAGATGTAGATACACGATTCAAATGTAAGTGATTTATCAGGGAAATGTCCCCAGAAGAACCTAAAGAAAAAGGAGTGAGTGAAGGGGAAGAAGGCAAACAAGGGTACGATTCCAGGGAAAGTCCAATGTCAGCCTGATCTCACAGGAGGCTCTGAAGTAGAAATGACACCTGAGTTCATTCAGATTCAAGGCAATGGAGCTAAGTGTTCAAATTCTTCACTACAATTCATCATTGGCAGAGGGCCACCCAGCACATTGTAAAATCCTGAGTATATCCAGTTCTCTGTGCTGTTGGGCAAAATGGCTCCAGTATCCCAAGGGTGCCATCTGTTAGAAACAAAGGCACCAGAAGCCAGAGAAAGTGCGTAGAAACGTAAAAGGAATCTGAGGGGATCTGGACAGAGCATCAACATGTCCACTCATTCATTCATGTCACCACCAGTGAGTTTGATTGGCCCTAGGCTCTATGTATGTCTAATGTGGTATCTCTACGGTGAGAAAATGCTCAACAAACTTTTAATGGAGTTCTCAGGGTAGGGTGGGACTGGAAAAGTTCTGCCTCATCATACACCCCACTGAGTAGATATAATGCAGTCTAGGTCCACACGGGTTCTTTGGCATGCATTCACATTTTGATGGACACTGCTCAAATAAATCTTTTGAAGCCGCTTTATAGAGGCTGTTGCAAAGCCATGTTTGCTGAGCCTCTGTGTGCATATGAGCTTGGTCCTGTCCCCTTTTTCACTAGAATTTCTATCCAGCTGCCCATCAAGTCCAGTTGAATCACTTCCCAAAAGACGATAAAGACTTTTATGAGCAAACCAAAGCTTGTCTCCCAGTTGTGCAGATGCTGACATTTCTTGGAAGGCAGTGCATGCGTATATGCAAAATCACCCACATAAAACTCCTTACAAAGCCAAATACGAACTCAAATCAAGCTGCTTTTACTTTCTTTACAGTAAACAAACCAAAAATCTAGAGAACCATCACATCAGGTCTTTATCTTTGTGGATATATTTTTATTTAATTTTCCAATAATAACTACTAGACCCCTGGTGCTCCATCATTTTATACCCAAGAACCTATTAACATGACAAGGAAATCTCAACGCACCACGATTTCAGTTTTTACCAGAGTTTTAATGGCCCAACATTAGTTTCTGTTTTCTCTCTCTCCCTTTTTTTCCCCTTCTCAAGTAAATAAAAGCATATGTTCCTTTGCCCTTCTCTCTACATCACCTAAAAAAGCAGGAGACAGAAAACCCCAAAGAGCAAAGCTCTTAAGTCAAACCAGTCTGCACAAGTTAGACTCTCATGTCTTTTAACAGAACTTATCCTGTTTCGTCTGACACCCACTCTAATCCCTGGCGCATGGTGGCAGTCATTCAGTACGCGTGTACTGCTGGTTCCTCCCTCCTTCCCCTCCTGTAACTCTGGCTCTACCAAATTCCTTCCCGCCCCGTAGGCTCTGTAGCAGCCCCTATGTCGTGACTTGAGACGTAGTTTCACTATTTATCCGGTTGTCCCCTCCTCCCACAGAGAAAAGAAATGAATAAAACCACATACCTGAGCACTTCCTATATACCAGGCACTTTCCATCCATCCTCACAGGGCTCCCCGTGAAGTAAAATTAGTTTCCTCATTTTAGATTCAAGGAAACTGAGGTACAAAGAAGTCCAGTGACCCTTCTAAGATCACACAGCCGGGACAGGAGCAGAACTTGACAGTGAACTCGTGTTGGGCTGTATCTAATCATTTCTGTCCTGCCTCAGTTCCTGTTCTCTAGAATATGCTTCGTGTCTTTAACTCCCACGTGAACACTTCAGAATGTCAAGTATTTCTGAGACCCCACACTGGTGATCCGACTATGGAAAAACTCTGATTTTAAGCACACAAAGTCTATGAAAAGAATCAACAGCATTTACTTGGAAAACAGAAGTGACACCTTCCTTCATTCAGAAATGTCTGTGACAGACCAGCAGTATCGTTGGTCTTGAACGAGACTGAAAGAGCCTTTGTTTAGGGTTTCCACAGAATGATTTTGTAAGACAAGTTTTTAGAAACATTTTTAATATATTATTCAATCGAATGACCATCCCTATGGCTTGCAACTCAAAATGTCATGGTGGTGAAATACTCATTAGTCACCTGCTATAAGTTCAGTGGAATGTGCTGGAACACAGAGTCTCCAAAAGCAAATATAGTCTTGTTAAGCTGTCAGGTCACATAATGTACAGGCTAACACTACGACACTGTCATCAGGAGACAGGCTCAGATTGTGTGCTTCGCAAACCGAGAAACTGGTTTCTGGAAGCCCAAATTTTCATTGAACGCTCTTTAAAGCTGAGTTAATGTGTTTCCTACTGTTATAACAACGACATGTGAGTCACATATGTGGTTTCAAGATTCCTAAACTGGATCTGTGCAGCTGCTGATGTAATCAGAAATAACCTCTGGGTCTTTGAGACCAGAAGGTTCAGGAGGAACACTGCCCAGCTGATGCAATTGCTGATATTCATGAGTGCCCTCACTGGTATTCCAGCCCTCCCTGTATGCAGATCTCCTTGGGAAATCATTCATTAATACTCTACTTGCATTTGGAAAAAGTCTTTGCTACCAAGGCAAAATACTCCTGGGATTCAGCCCACAGACTTACCTTGTCTTACCGTCAGGAGGTAGTTTGTCATGGGGGCAAAAAACCTGAGGTCGAGTGTCTGGCAGATTCGCATTTGAATTCCAGCTCTGCCACTTACCAGCTGTGTGATTTCAGATAGGTTGCTCAACCTCTCTGTCTCTCCGTTCTCTAATCTGGAAAACTTGGCAGATTATTCCTACCTTACAATGTTGTGAGAATCAAGTTAGCTATAGCATAGCATCCGGTAAAACAGTAGGGTACGGAGCCTGGCTTGCCGAAGCCTCTGGGTCTTGAGCTCTGTGTGGCCCAGACAGGAACCTGCTCTAGTTCTGGGTCCTCCGGGTCGTGCTCCTCTCCCCCCGAACCCCTTAACCTGAAGGTTGATTCAAACACCCAGGGCCTCACAGGAAGCGAGAGGAAAATGAAAAAAAGGTAGGGAAGGGAGGTGGCTCTGGGGTTCCAGCCAGCTCTTGCAAGAACAGTCTTCCCTATGGGAATGCCATTTGTAAGTCATTAAGATTGCAAAGCAGCAGGACTGTGTGACTGAGGATTCTGACCTTCAGAATTTCTGTGAGCAGCCCCTTTGCATTAGAAAGAAGGGAGATGTCAGCTATTAGGAAGCTGTCATGAAAATGCTACCATTTCCCCCTGGGCAGAGACCAGGGCAGAAAGAGAAATCATGTTTTCTGAGGGCTGTGGAAGATTCAGTGAGTAGGAAAGAGGAGGGTCCTTAGGGGGTGTTTCAACCAGCAGGGACCCAGAAGGAGGGAGCAGGAGGGGTTTGCCCCAGGACCGCATCATAGCACTTACATCAGTCTTCTGCCGGTTAAAGAGCTTTTCCATACAAAGGTATATTCTGAGCCACTCCCTAACACTGTGAATCAGGGATCCCCGTTTGAGAGATGAGACTTGGGGCGCAGAAACCAGGTATGACCTAGGGATTCTCTGTGAGATCACGCTGGAAAACAGCCACGTGCTGTCTCAGTGTGATAGGTGTCCCCGGTTTACACTTCTTTCTTAATTGCATCACAAACTTGGATTATATCCTGAAGATCTGGGGAAAGGCAGAGGATGTTGTCCACTTTGTAAAGTCCTTGCATGTTTTCATGGTTCTATTCCAAAAGAATAAAAATGCAAAAAATGACACGCTGCATTGAAACTCAGAAGTATGAGGTGGCCGTGTTCTTAAAGCACATATTTAAAAAAATTTTTTTATTTTTTATTATATTTGATATATTTTTTTATTTTAATTTTATTTTTGAGAGAGAGAGAGGGAGGGAGGGAGAATGAGCAGGTAGAGGGACAGAGACAGAGCGGGAAGGAGAGAATCCCAAGCAGGCTCCACGCTCAGTATGGAGCCCCAGGCAGGGCTTGATCCCACAACACTGGGATCATGACCTGAGCTGAAATCAAAAGTCGTTGCTTAACTGACTGAGCTACCTGGGTGCCCCTGAAAGTGTATATATATTAATGTTTATTTTTGAGAGAGAGAGAGAGAGAGAGAGAGAGAGAGAGAGAAGGAGAGAGAGCACAAGCGTGGGAGGGGCAGAGAGCAAGGGACACACAGAATCTGAGGCAGGCTCCAGGCTCTGAGCCGTCAGCACAGAGCAGTCAGCACAGAGCAGAGCTCGAACTCAGGAACTATGAGATCATGACCTGAGCCAAAGTAGGACGCTTAACCAACTGAGCCACCCAGGCGCCCCTGAAAGTATATATTTTTTTCAAGAAAAATCCTTAGAAACAATAAGCATCTTTATCATATCAAAAGCTGATCTGCAAATGAAAATTGCTTCTTTTTCCAATAGAGGTAGTAATAATAATAATATTAATAATAATAACATGCTTGTCATAGTCTAGGCAGCATGTTAACTACTTTGCATTAATTATCCCTTCAACCCCATGGAACGATATCACTGTCCTCTTTTTAGAGATGAAGAAGAGGAGACAGAAAAGTGAAAGAGCCAGCCCAAGGACACTCAGCTGATAAGCGGCCAAGCACATGCTGATACCAGAGCACGGGCTCTTACTCTTAAGTGCCACTTCCCAGAGACCGTACTGGCAGATGACACACATTTTGTCACCGAATTATTTAAAAAGGGGGGGGGGGGCCTCATGAGGTAGGAATCATTACGTTCAACTCTCAGATAAGGAAATTAAAGTTTAAAATCTTTCTGTGACTTCTCCATGGCCCCCCAGCTGGTCAGAGGAAGAGTCAAGATTCAGGCCCAGAACTTTTGATTCTGCGCCTAGGACCGTTTCTCCTTTCATACCTCACATTATAATTCTTGATGGGAAAGAAATTGTGGGTTCATGCAGAATTTATTCCTCCACAAGTAGAAATTGTTAATTTATAAAAAGACATACGGTAAGTGGGGCCAACCCCACTCACTGCCAACATACTCATTCACTCAGTGACCGACCAATATTGATAGCATATCAAGTACGACCCGGGCATTGTCAGGTCCCTTGGAGTGCAGCATGAGCAGAGCGAATCATGGGTCTGTATCCTCAGGGTGGTTATTGTTGTCTCCCAGATGCCTTCTTTCCCAGTGGTGTTCTACTGCTTTTCTCCTAGAACCCCCCTTTGCCTTTGACATAGTACGGCTGCCTTTTTGGGGTGCCTCAGAGCTCTCACCCGAACGAGGCTGACTGTAGTAATTCTTTCACAGACACTTTAGACCCCTCCCTCACTACCCAGGATTGACCGCTTGTCCTGAGCGACTCACTGTAGCCAACACTAAGCAGCAACCTCAGAGCATAGACGTGTGCCTTGATGTCGTCCTGAGTGCAGACACCTGTGGAGCAAGTCTCTTTAGACCTTCATCGTGATGGCTTGATTTCTACTGGAAGATCACCTTCTGGGCCCTGTGGATGGACTGCGTACATCGGATCTTCAGCACCTCTGCTGTTTGGAAAGGCCGCCAAGTGGAGATTCCTCGGTGTGGTGATGAGAGCGCATCTTGCTGTCTGTCTTCCTTGAATGCAGGGAAGGACTGGAAAGAAGTGATCAGAAGGGGTGCCGGACCACGAGCAGTTTCCAGCTGACTTTGCCAGGCCCAAAGAACTATGACCTAACCTCTGCTTCAGGGAGACTGCAAACAAATGTAAACAATCAGTTTCCAAGGCCGGTGTCCAACTCCCGGTGTCTTGGTCCCCTCTGCATTGTAATGTATGTCTCAGTATCCTGGTAACTGCTGAGAGAGGCTCTCAGTCAAGATGAGCAACACAGGCTGCAATCTCGACAGAAGGCGAGGTCCACGTGTGCACATCTTTTTACAGTTAACAAGATCTGCTATTTCCAATACCTCACTCAGTGCCCATAATATTCATGGAAAGGCAAGTTTCGCTATTCTCACGTTCATAAATGAAGAAACTAGAGTGCAAAGTCAGCAGCAGAACTGGAGCTGGACACTACCAGCATGATTCTCCACCTTTTGCCTTATGATAAGATGAGATGACTAATATAATAGGAAGACCTTCTTGTAGGGATTGGAGATTATATACATTAATTAATCAATGTAGCTATTTATATATCCATTTATGGGTATGTACTCTAGGTACATAGATATGGCATTTAGCATTTTGCTGGCACAAAGTAGTCCCTTCAGTAAGAAATATCTTTTTTTTTTTTAAAGTAAGGCAAACTAGTGTAATTATTGAGCCATGGTTTCTGAACTCCGGACAACTTAAAATGATATCAGGACCTTAGACAAGTTACTTAACCTCTCTGGGTATTAGTTTCTTTACCTGCAAATGGGAATAATGATTTTTTTTTTTAAACCCAAAATACTTCCTGAGGTTTGAATGAGAGTTGTATAGATAGAAGACAGGAATTTTTTCCCCAACACTGAGTTGAAAGAAGCAAGACACTACTCTGGTAAGCTGGAATTGGTGGGGGGGGACTCTTAGCTTCTTTCTAGGCAATGTATAAAGATTGAGGGGTCTTTCATGGAACCTGAAAAATGGCAGAATGTCCTCTGTTCTCAACTCTATAGCTCTTCACTGAGATGTAAAAATGAAAATGTATCCATTTTCAAACAGGAGACTCTCTGCCATCATGCTAAGCATGAGCACTGGGCTGTTTTGCGAGGATCCCAAGGTGTTAACTCTCAGTGGTCAATTCTGTGGCATCCATGCACCGCCCCATCAGAGACTCTGGCACTTCTCAGGATGCCACATGTGATACCGCAGCATCTCCCCCATCCCCCCAACTCGGAGATGATAACCTTTGTTCACCTTGTGGGGCTAGTTCTAGTTCTGCCTCCTTCTCTACCCCAAATATTAACTTCCCTCGATAAGTATCTCAAACAAAGCCTTGAGGGTGTGAATAGATATGAGGGTATCTTTTAGAAGCCCTCTCTCTGCAGACATGCAACACAAAAGCTTTTAATAAATTTGCCAAGGTGAGGGAATGTGTACTTCAGACAGGTTTCCAATCTCCTGCCAAATAGAAAACACAAATTGATGTGACAATGTGTTTTCCTGCCAAAAATAAGAATAAGAAGGTGAAGGGGAAAGGGAGAAGGAGAGGAAAGAAGAAGAAGAAGAAGGGTGGGGGAGAACAAAGAGAGGAAGAAATAATATATACAGTGTCAAGTACAGGATGACATGTTGAAAAATCTTAATAAATGGTAGCATAACTATTGAGCAATTGCACTTTTATGTTACTGAGACTCTCCTGGGATGTTTCGGCCCTTTTCTTTCTGTGCTTTATTAAAATAGGGGCAGAATCTTGGAGTGAGAAACTGTGATATAGAACAAGCCCTTTGTCAGGTGGGCAATGGCTAGGTTAATCCAAAATGAATAGAAATGAGATCTTGAAATCTCATCTAGGCCTTTTCTTGGTAACCTCCCCCCTTACTTTCTTAATGTTGTTTGGCTTGGCTCAAGAAAGGGAAATTGGCATTGATTCGTGTTGAACAATATCATTTGTGCAAGTATAATAAGTAAAATGTGAGTAGATTCAAACCAGCAGTATCTCAAAAAAATAACACATCTGACCAAGCAAGATTCAGTCCAGAAATGCAAGGATGGTTTGATACTGAAAAAAAAAAAAATGTTGGGGGCACCTGGGTGGCTCAGTTGGTTAAGCATCTGACTTTAGCTCAGGTCATGATCTCACTGCTCATGAGTTCCAGCCCTGCATCAGGCTCTGTGCTGACAGCTCGGAGCCAAAAGCCTGCTTCAGATTCTCTCATCTCTCTGCTCCTCCCCTGCTTGACATTAAAATATGTTGATAACCACATTACATCATTACAACAGATTAAAGGAGGAAAAAAAACATGGTCGTAAAGGAGAAAAAATGTGGTCATCTTGATCACATTTACCATACTGTCCTGATTAAACTAGAAATGGAATAGAAGGATAGTTCTTACATGGTAAAGAATGTGAGAAGTCAATTTAAAAGTTAATAATGAAACAGCAGGTGCATTATCATTAAATTCAAGAACAAAACAGACATTTACTATCTCGTCTATTATGATTTAACACTGTTGGGGAAGTTTGAGTCTGTGAAATAACATAGAAAGAGATATATGTATTAAAAAAGATATTTAAGGGGCACCTGAGTGGCTCAGTCAGTTAAGTGTCCCACTCTTGATTCTGGCTGAGGTCATGATCTCATGGTTTGTGAGACTGAATCCCTGTCATTGCTGTCTGTGTGGAGCCTGCTTGGGATTCTCTCTCCTCTCTCTCTCTCTCTCTCTCTCTCTGCCCCTCCCCCCCTCAAAATAAATAAATAAAAACTTAAGAAAAAAGGAAATTTAAAACCCAGTTATTATTTTCTGTTTCTTAACCCCAAAAGAAAAAAAACTAAACACTTTATTAATAGAGTTTAGAAAGGTTACTGCTTGCAAATAAATATATAAAAATCAATATGTTTTCTATTGAAATATTAATAGGAAAAAATTCATTTTATAAACCAAATGAAGGAAACAATCAAAAATAAATTCAATAGCACCATATACAAAATATAACTCAGCATTGATATATACCTAAATTTAAGAGCTATAACTATATAACTCTTGGAAGACATTATGATAATAAATTTTAATTACCATGGGTTAGGCAAAGTCTTATATATGATGCCAAAGTGTAAGTAACAGAAGAAAATAAAAATAATTTGAACGATCAAAATTTAAAACTTTTGTACTTCAAAGAACACTATCAAGAAAGTGATAAAATAACCCACAGATAAGGGGAATATATTTACAATTCATGTATCTGACAAGGGACTTGTATCCAGAATATATGAATAGTTCTTACAACTCAATAATAAAAGGACAACCAGTGAAATAATGACATTTCTCAGTGAATAGACATTTCTCTGAATAAACTCTACATGTAGCCAATAAGCACATGAAAATGTGCCTAACCTCATTAGCTGTTACAGAACATGTGAATCAAAACCACGACGAAATACTGCTTTACACCCGTCAGGATGATGGTGTATGAAAACTAATTATTCAATTACCATATCAGGATAATGGCAGCAAATCATGTTGAGCTCAACGGAAGTCTCAAAATGTTACGTTAAAAAACAGCATACAAATTTTACTTAGAAACATATACTTAAAACCAAACTAGTTGAAATGTCTGAATATGGCATCAGAACTGGTAGATAGGGACAGAAAGAAAAGTGACTACCATTCTTTGTTATAAGACATTTAGTAGTATTCATTTTTTTAAAAAACTATATTCAGGGGCGCCTGGGTGGCTCAGTCGGTTAAGTGTCCAACTTCAGCTCAGGTCACGATCTCGCAGTCCACAAGTTCTAGCCCCGCATCAGGCTCTGGGCTGATGGCTCAGAGCCTGGAGCTTGCTTCTGATTCTGTGTCTCCCTCTCTCTCTGCCCTTCCCCTGTTCATGCTGTGTCTCTCTCTGTCTCAGAAATAAATAAACGTTAAAAAAAATGTAAAAAAAAACTATATTCATACATTATCTAGTTGAAAAAATGAAAATTGATTTTAAAAAAGGAAAATAAAAACATGTATCTCAAGCTTTGTAGAAATTGAGATTCAAAAACACAAACAATTCAACTTTAAGAGATTTAAGAGATAGAAAAGTTAATTCCTTACTTCCTGGGTGTAATGACCTGAAACTAGTCATTCCAATGTCTCTGAACCCTGACCTAAACATAACACTCTGTGACCTGTATATCTTTGCCAGATTATGCTGACGATCAAATGAGTGTATGAGTGTGAAGATGCTTTTTGAATCACAATGTTCACTACAAATGTTAGCTAATTACAACCCAAGAATAGACTCTAAACATTAACAGGTCTATGCGGATAATAACTGTTCAGTTTCCTGCAATTCAGGCCAACAGTTCTCCATTGCCTAGCACAGTGCCTGGTGCATAATAGGGGTTTTATTAATATTCTTATGAACGCTTAGGAATTTCTCGAACATAAGTCATTTTCCAAGCATATTCAGTGCAAAGGGGAAGGGATGTGGAATTAGGGAAAGAGGCAGTATTTATCTTCAAGCTTGAATGATTGGTATGATTTTCATACTTATCCCTAGGAAAAATATCTAGGGATGGAATAAGCTAAAGAATAGGGGTGAGGAAGAGCAGACAGAGTATAGGGATCAGTAACCAGTAGTTTTGATTGGCTGAATCAGAAAGGTTGGAGATTGAGAGTATCTCACATGCCAGACCTCAAAACTGGACAAGACGTGATTAGCAAGAGACAGCCCTTCTAGATCTGAGCGCAAAGCTGAGACATGAACCAAGTCAGACTTTGGGAGGATCACCTTGGCTTCCATGTTGGAAAATGGACTGGAGCTGAGACATCCTGGAGGAGGTAGAACAACTAGGGAGTTATTACTTAATCCATGGCTGGTGGAGCCAACCAAGAGGAGGGATGCGGTCAACAGAATTTTATGCTTCAAAGAGATCAAGAACTCTCAGTTGCACCACGGTTTGGACAACTGTGTTGTGATGATGACATGCCAAATACACAGAGTAGTAAGGTACAACAGAAAATTGGTTAGAGTATTCTTAACACCCTCTTTAAATAAAAGGTTCACCTTGAAGTCCTGCTTCTCCACCTTTTGATGGAATAAGTATATAACATTTACACTCAAATGTAATTTATAAACCAGAATGATCCCTGGGCAGTGTGATTCAATAGAACAATACCCTTTGGATGTTCAAGTCCCATCTCTGACATTCATTAGCGTCATGAGTTCAGATGAACCACTTCACAACTGTGGGCATCAGTTTCCATTTCACTAAAGTAGAGATAATAACCTCTATTGTGTAGGACCACAGTGTGGATGAGAGATAAGATATAGAAAGAGCCTGGCTCAGATTGTCCAGTCAATGAATGTGGTGTTGCATCCCATTCTTCAGAGATGCATCCCAACCTCCAATCTTCCTATGGTCCTCCATGTGAATCCTCATGCTCTCTGCAGTTGAAATCTGCTGCTTTGTCTACAAAGCAGGAAAGTTTTCTCAGGAAAGATTATAAGATAGTTATCATGGCCTTTTCCCAACATATCACTCCATAAATACGTAACATTCATCTCTTGCCTGTCTCTTGACATTCTGCCTTATTTAATTATGTATTCAGCAAACTGAACTCATGGCTTCTCTAACCCACAGGATACCTCCATAAGCTCAGAGGCATTTCTAAAATAAGAATCCCCTGCTGCCATGGGGTGCCAGCCAGCTGACTCTGCTGAATCCTTCCCTCTGATTGTGTCCATACTGTCCTCAAGAAGTGGCTTCAGTGACAGATTCACATGTTCAGTGTCCAAGACTCCCCTTTTAGAGTCTGTCTATCACTGCAAGCATGGGCAGTAGATGATCAAGAGTGGCTTTCTACCAGATGCCAGCCAGCCCTATGAATGTCCCTCTTAGTTTAAGAAAAAACAGGCTGAGCACAGCATGGTTCCTGGCAGACAACAGGGAGATGAGTCAAGGCAAAAAGCAGAACTGAGCCATGGTGAACTTTAGTCACCAGAATGGCATTTGCCATCCAACAAACATTTATTTATCAAGCTATGCTGTGGGCTATTTTCTCACATGTCATCCCACCAAATCCTCAGTTACCTCCTGAATAGGCATCCTCTCCTCATTCTACAAATGAGAAAACAGACACAGAGGTTTTGGGTAGCCCTCTGTTAGGCCCCCCAGCTAGTAACTGCCAAAGGCAGGATTTGAACCAGCGTCTCCAGATAAAAAATTGTTTTTTTCCCATGTCACAGCTACTTCTACTTCAAGCACGAAGTGTATTAATGAATCCTGCCTACGATTACCCGAGAAGGTCTCACACTGGAGAGTATTATAATATTTGGAATCTTAGATTTATGCTTTTCTTAGGACAGCAATCACAGCCCTAAATGATTTATTCATAAATTCAGCAGTGATTTATTGAGTACCTCCCATGTACCATGCACCATGCTGGATGCTGGAAATAGAGAGAAGAATGAGACAGGTCTTTACCAGTACCGCAGCTTAGAGAAGAGCAGAGAATATATCTAGCCAGAGTCTGCACCAAATGGATAAACCCAAGTGCAGCTGTTAGCTCCTGCCCTCCCAGGCCAACTCTCCAACAACCCATGAAGCTTCAGCTTTATCCCTATCCTGCCTTAGTCAACTTAGCAGTAGTATTCATAATTGAGCATGGTACAACAACAAGTGTTGACACCCCTCTCCAAGAGCAATGATCTGCCACTGGTCACTGCCAACAGTGTCTCATGTCTGGTGAGCCTGACTGTAGCCATTGGGCATCTCTGTGCCCATGGGCTGCTTAGAGCACACCCCCATCTAGGACAAGGGATACCCACTGATATCGCAGGCATCCCTCTCACTCCTGACATGAATCCCATCTCCTGCTTGGACAAATTTCTGGTCTGACATCTTAGACCTATCAGCTGGGGTCCTAAGAGCCTATGTCTTTCATATTGACTTCTTTCTGAGTCCTGGGACCTCCCCACCACCCCAGGACTCTGTCAATGGATGGGGATATTTCCTAAGCCAGGCGAACCCAGAGTGAAACATGAAGGCAGATTGCGGGGGATGAAGATACCAGGCCCAGGGCTCTCATCTGCAGACCTTCTCTATAGAACTCAGTGTAGGTGTTCCCCAAGCCTGAAACAGAACACGTAGACAGGTGTCTCTTTTAGGTTGCAAATAACAAAAATCCAGGTTGCCTCGGGTACAGAGGTTTTGTGGAAAGATACTCAGGGAAGTAAGGAAGTCCCAGAAACTGGCAGTTGCTCTGCCAGGCTTCAAGAAGAATGAGTCTCACAATGCCCCGTGGCATAAGAAACAATAGCAGCCTGGAATTTTTGTCTTTAGAAGCAGTCATTGGACTCCCTGTTCTGGTACTCCTCTTCCAGGGCTTCCTCTCTTTCTCTTTCTTTACGTTTCTGCCTCTACTCATAGGTTACTCTGCTATTTCTACTCGTTTTCACTGATTTTTCTCTGTGTGTCATGTTCATAATTTTGCTGGAGAGAACCTAATCGTGTCCCTTTATCAGCATATAATATGGATTATTCCTGGAGGGTAGGTGGTCAAGCCAGATTCTCAAGGCTGCTGCTCATTACCTGATATCTAGACTCTAGCCAGAGAGTGAATCTTGGTCTCATCAGTTGTCTCTGGAGCAGGGTAGTCACAGTGCAAAGAGCATGACAAGTTATACCCAAAGCCCTAGATACTCAGATGGGTACTTACAATCCCCTGCATTCATCTGTGCCATACTTCATCAAGGATTGACCTTATCTCACCTCTTGGTTAGTTACCCAGCCAAAAGATCCCAAAGGATCCCGAAAGATCACTGAGATCCCAGCATGCCTTGCAGCCCGGCCCAGTTAAATGATCATAATATCATTCATATGAAGCAGTTCCCTATTTGTTGTGGGATGGACCTGACGCTAAGAAAAAGAAGAAACCATCTGGCTTTTTTCAATTACTGCCCTTCTTTCTGGTTCATCAGGATCCCGGTTTCCTGTTTTTTCACCATATTTTTCATCCATCTCTTATAAAGAAACAAACCTGATTTCTCATGAACTCATTTAGAGTCTTGGCTTCAATTGCTTTCCTGAGTAACTCACTCCACATGTTTGTCCCTCTTGCCTGATTCACTTCTCCTGGAGGATCTGGCTTTATTTGTTCTTCAACAAATATTACTTAGCTTGATCTACAAGCCAGGTGCTGCACTGGGTTCTGAGAGTGATAGATCTCCAGCCTCAGCCTCGTCAACATCATTATCACCAGCATCACTGCCGATTACTTAGCATTTCCTAGGGGGCAGGCACCAGGACAGGTGCCTTCCAGCCATGCATTGTCTAATCTGCATAACCCTAGCACAACCACTCTGGGAGGCAGTTGCTATTATGTCTCCACTTATCGTTGAAAAGTTGGGACTCGGAGAAATTGAGTGAAGTTAAGAAATTAAGATCATCTTGAGCCCTTTGGAATTTCCAGGTGACGTACTAAGTGAGGATGGCAGACTGCCCTTTGGCGTGAAACTTCCCTGTTGATCTGAATATGTTCTGAATGCTTTTCTATGCCAACCTCTATTCGGAAACTACAGCATGGTTCCTTCCATAACAATAAACACAGTTACTTTACAAGGTTCTGTTCAATCCCTGCCGCCCAAACAGCAATGCACACAGCCCATGTGAGCACGCAAGCTAACTCTTCAGGGCCTGTTTTCTAAACCCATGGGAATAATGGTCCATATTTGTCTGGCACCTCATACTTTGTTCTGCTCTCACTCATCTTGTACCTTTACCACGATAGATCTGCAAGCTCGTTAAGGGCGGCTATCATTATCCCCATTTGTTGCTTCACTGATTTTTATATTTATCTATTGCTGCACTAATTCAATGAATATTTACTGATTACCTAGCCCGTGCCACGCTCTGTACTAATCAACAGAGGAACATGATATGCATAAGGCTTGTCTAACTGTCAAGAGGCACGGGCCAGTGATGGGTACAACTCCCCAAAGAGGCAGTGACTTCCTGGGTACTGAGTGCTCTCACCATAGAACTATAACTGAGAGGGCAGGGCACTGTGCCCAGAGTGGTCAGGATTGTTTCAAAAGTGAAGGCAAAATTCAGGGGGGCTGGGGTACACATGGGATACCTCCACGTCAGGGTGAGGGATCCGGACTTTATCCTAGGGGCTGTGAGACCAAGGCAGGGAGCAATTAGAGAAGCAGGGCGTCTCTATCCCATTCTTGTCCTTTTATAAAGGGACAAAATGATCCAGAAAATCCTCCAGAATGCACTGGCCAGAGGAGGTAGGAGAACAGCATGGTTTGGTGTAAGAGATCACCTGAGAGGGAAGGGGAAAACAGCATGTAAGGGTACCCGCTATGCGCTAGTGTGCTTCCTATATGCACATGATTTTGACCCCATGTTAGAACTGAGGGAAGATCCAGGAAGAGACCTGGTTTCAGGCCTAGGTCTCACCTCTGCCCATGAGACTTTGGGGGAAACTGCTTTATTTTCTTCCTGGATGAAACGAGGAGAGAACTGGGGCTTGAGAAAGGTAATAAGTGGGAAATGGCGCTGGCCATGCTAAAGGGTGTGCACAGGCAAAGCTTTTCGTTTGTGTGCTTGTTTTAGTGAGCGATGCTGACCCGAAGCCTCAGACTGTCCCTTGGCTCATTCTAAGATGAGAAAGCTGACAGCATACAAAAACGGGGTCCAGGGGAGGTACAGAGGAGAGGCACAGGAAGAGGAATTGGGTCTGGGTTACAGTTGGCATTTTGATACACAGGTATATCTCTTCATCGTGGCCAGCTTCATCATGCGTAAAAAACCAAGGTCTCTCCAGCTTCAAATGTCTATAAGTCTACAAGGCAGGGAAGCTCTAAGTCTACAAGAAGGTGGAAGCTCTGTCGATGCAAGAGAAAGTAGTGAAGAAAAGAAATCAATACCAAGCCCTGGGCAAACACCCCTGTCCCAGCCCCATTAGCTGGATTTTGGCATTGTGTTCTGATTCGTGCAGGTAGAGGCTCATAGGAAAGCTGAGGACTCATTGTCTCTTCATCTGGCAAAGGGGAAACCCCTGTCCCATTTCAAACAAATGAAGAAACCTCCTCCCCCTTTTCATTTCCTTATTTGGGTGGGGAGCATCGCCATTTATCTAGCTGCCCCAGCTGGAAGCCTGGCTATCTCCCAGTCACCATCTCTCCCTCATCTTGCATGTCCAGACCAAGCACTGTGGATTCTGCCTCCAAGCACTCTCCAAAACAGCGCCCCACCACCCCCCCGCCCCGTCCCTTCCACTCCGAGTGATTTGCTTTCCTTCCTCACTGGTGTTCACCTGCTCTGCCACCTCTCCTAACTCTCCTCTCTGCACACCTGTGCTGGGGGACAGATCCTGCATTCACATTGCTTGTGTCCCAACTCATGACCTTCCCACCCACCTTTCACTGCAGCCATTGCTGGTGGGGTCCCCCACCTGTACCGCCACCTCTCTCGCTTGCCACCCTAGGGTTTCTCTAATGTCGTGAAGTAGGACATCCATGGGTTCCTGCTCAGCACTTAATGCTTGAGCAAATCTGAAAAGGGGGTTAACATCCCCCTTAACCAATGGGGAAGGGAAGCAGTTGGATTACTGTGACCCCATTTTCATCCTCAGACAGTTATGAGCCTCTTCCTATATGCTCTTCAGAGGGCAGATTCCAGTCCTCACTGCTCATAGTGATGGTCAGCTATATATAGCACACTTGTATTGCCTTGTTTTCTTCCTCATGCCCCTGCTTTCCAGCCCCCTTACTACTTTTCCCTGAGATTATGTCCAAAAAACAACTACCTGCCCAAGCTCTGCTTTCTTAGAGGGTGACCCACGCTATGACAGCTCCCTAGCCATTTTTCAAACAGAGTAATTCCACCACATTCTGTTCTTTATATTGGGCTTCTGTGTAAGATTGCTTTTAAACGAAGGATTCCATGCCAAAAGGAAAAAGGAGAGAAAGCTGGAAAGAAGGAGGCAACAGGCAGGCAAGAAGGAAGGAGGAAAGGAAGAGAGGGAAGAAGGAGGCAGGAAAGAAGGGAGGGTGGGAGGAGGAGGAAGAGGGATGGAGAACTGAAAACCACAGGCCAACAAGACAAAAGCTTTACTACTTACATTGGCATTCAAGGTCCTTGAAACCCGTGAAGTGACTCCTTAACTTTCCAACTATCTCTAAACATTCCACTAACACTCCACTCTTTTCCAAGAATGCCATGTCATCTCATACCTTCTGTGTCTTTTTCCTATTGGTTTTTCTGTCTTCTGGACTCTTAATCATCTCTCATGCCCCAACCCAAATATCCCCATCCCTGTGATGCTTCCAAGTGCACCCCCGTGCCCATCACCCCCCGTGCCCATCACATATCCACCCACTTACTGAGCTCTTACAATGGGCCAGGAGCTCTAATAACTACTTTGCATCAACTGTTTTCTTTCTTTTTTTGTTTGTTTGTTTGTTTGTTTATTTAGAGAGAAAGATACAGGGTGCAAGCAGGGGAGGGGCAGAGAGAGAGAGGGAGACACAGAATCTGAAGCGAGCTCCAGGCTCTGAGCTGTCAGCACAGATCACAAGGCAGAGCTCGAACTCATGCACTGTGAGATCATGACCTGAGCTGAAGTTGGAAGTTGGACGCTTAACCGACTGAGCCACCCAGGCGCCCCTGTTTTATTTCATCCTCACAAAAGCCTTGTAGGATAAGCATAATTATGATACCAAGGATATGGGTTCAGCTGGGGCAACAAGCTATGGGAGGTTCAGGAGCTTGTGATGCTGGAGAGTGCTCCTGCAGGGTTCACACGGTCGTGTGTTTATTCATGTGTCCTCTTTCTCACCAGACCTAAGAGCTTTTGGAGGGCAGGGATCGAGTCTCACACATCTCTGGCATCTCCTCAAAGCAGAACCTAGCATAGATCCCAGGACACAGCAGGTAGAACTAAGTATTTTTTTTATGTGACGAGGCTATACACCAGCCTAGAAGAAGAAGGCTCCCTGGTCTCAATCAACATCCCCCCACAGAATCCCCACCACACACGGTCCCACCCCCAAGACAGAACTCTAAAGCACTAAAGTTTTTGTAAGAATAATTGTTAACTTTTTTTAAGGACTTGCTACAACTAATTTAATCCTCAAATGAGCTGGTGAGCTTTTGTTGTCATCACAGCTTGATCATATTGCATTATGCAATAGTCTCTACACTTTTCTTGTGAGCCCCTGAGGGTCTCCAGGACAGGGTCCTTGCTGGCTTTGCCTCTACCTCCCCAGCCTCCTGCCCCGGACTGGGCACAGAGGAGAAGTGCTGTCACAGTGCAAGTTGGGACAGGCCCATTAGGTGTGGTGGCCTGGTGTTTTCCCCAGCTGGGCCCGGGCCCTGTGGTCCTGTGGTCAGCCTCAGGGCTGACCTTCACTTCTCAGACCTGCCTTTGGATCGGGCTTCTCCCAGGAGCCCAGCTTTATAAACAAAAAACAAACAGAGCAAATAAAAACATGATCTCATTGGTGCTTGAGTCAGCTGCTCCAGATGCTTGGGGAGATGGGGAGGGGGTGCTGCAGAGCCAGCAGGAGAGTGGAGCTGCAGCAGGGTACACAGGGGGTGGGAACAACTCCTCAGGTTTGAGAGTCTGCAGCCAGTGGGGCCACATTCACCTGCATCCCCACCCCCATCCCTGCCCTGCCTCTACCCGTGGGCCATGATGGATGCCCGCCACCTCCTGGGCATCTGGCTGACACCCCTGAATCCCCAGTGGAGGCACAGGGTGGCTTCTCAGTTTGCTAAATAGAGCTGTTGAATTAGGTACCTTAGTAACCATCATCTCATTTATCTCAGAAATTGTCTATGAGATCAGGTTTCCCACCCCACTTCCCAGATGAAAAGCGGAAGCCCAGAAAGTGAAATGATGTTCCCAGGAAGGAGCAAACAAGTGGAAGAACGAGGACTTGACCCAACGTCATTTGCCCCTAGCTTCTGAGTTTGTCCAGACCACCCCACCAAGAAGGTGTGTCCACGTCAGAGCTGAGAGCCAACGGGGGCTCAGCTCTCCTCTCTTCTGGGGACAAGGAGCTTGTGATGCCCGAGACTGCTCCCGCAGGGTTCACACAGTCGTGTACCACATCCTCGTTTGTGAGGATGGAAGGGGAGACACTTTAAAAAGAAAGTCAGCTTGTGTTTCCCTGAACCCACATCCCTCTGTGAGCTTCAGCAGAAAAAGCACTTGCCAGGAACCAAGGAAAGTGGGTTCAAGGCCCAGAATCCCTTGCTACTAACATGCTGTGTGCACTCAGAAAAGTCACCTCCCCTCTGTGGGCTGTGGTTCCTCTGATCATAAGAGAGTGTGTTTGAGATGAGCCCTGACCCCAAACAAAACCTACCTGGCTGTAACTTCCCATCCCATATCAGGTGTTCCACATTTTAAAGGCATCTTCAACCCTTTTACCTCTTTTGAACCATCCACGGACACGAAACTTCAGTCAACACCGCGCATTCATGCAGCGCGCAACCCAGAGCAAGGGGAGGCTTAGCAAAGCAGCGTCCTGGCTCTGCCCGGCCACATGAATTGTTCCCCCTCCCAACCATGTTCCGAAGGCGCTGACACTCTGGGAGGACTGTGCTCCATTCTCCTATTTTTCTCATGTGTTTCAGGACTTGGCTCTCTCTCACATTTCATTCTCCAGACGTGATTCAGAGCAGAAGTTGCATTACATCTTGACATTTTCCACCCAGTCTGAAAGTCCTGCATGTGGGCCTATCCTGAGGCTCTCTTGCTGTTTGTTCAGTAACTAATTAGTGCTGGTAGAAGGACAAGTATAGCCTCCAGGTTGTTGCCAAGACGAATGGCATCCAATTCCACTGGAGGTAAGAGGGGGTGGGACAGAGTCCAAAGTCTGGCAGAGGCCAATAGAGCAAGGACATGTTGTGGCAGGGAGGGGAGAAAAGGTAGCTAGATAGGTTGTGGAGGGGCCAGGCATGGGGGGAATGGGGTGGTTTTCAGGGGAGAAGTCTAGCTAGACTTAGAAGAGAATGCAAGAAGATAACCTCTTGCCCCCCTCCCTTCCATTTGCTGACATCACGTCTTGGCTTAACGCCCAATTCTAACACATCTGAGAACTTGGGGGGGCAGCTGTCACCATGGGTCAGGCCCAATCAATGGAATACCTCTATTGACACAAAAATCCATTGTGATCATTCAATTTACATTCGCCGAATGAGCCCTTTTCTGTCTAGGATGCAATGACGTAGGGGTGAATGACCCGTGGTCGCAGGTGTTCAAGAACTGACCAGCCAGAAGAGAGACAGATAGGAAAACAGGGGGCTTGGTGTCTGAAGAAAAATGGCCAAGTGTTGTGTAAGTTTTGGTGACCTGGATGGGAAGGGACCCAGCTCTGGCTGGGGATGCTGGGAAAGGCTCTCTGGTGCGGGAGGTGTTTGAGAGGGGGGGTTGAAGATCAAGTGGGGACTGATGGAGAAGGGAAAGCACTGAAGGACTTTCCCAACTCTACATTTCACGACATTGAGAGTGAGTGCCTGGCTTTTCTTGCCCTAGTCCCAGTGCTGTGCAAAAGCATGGAGGCCCAAACTATCTCCGCTGAATCACGACAGTACAAGCAGCTGCAGGTGAAGGATGGGGGATGGGAACACTCTAGGCTGAGTGAGAAGGCAATGCCCAGGTCAGAAGTGGCCCCATTATCAATCTAAGGATGTAGGGTTTCATCCTCTAGACCTAGATTGTCCAATGTGGTACTTACTAGCCACACGAGGCTCTTTAAATAAGCTTAAATCAAATACAATTAAAAATTCAATTCCTTGACGGCACAGGTAATATTTCAGGTGCTCAATAGTCACATGTCTAGTGGCTATTATATTGGGCAGGGCAGATACAGGCCATCTCTGTCATCTCAAGAAGTTCCACTGGACAGCACTGCTGTAGACAATAGGAACTATCGAAGGTTTGTAACCTGAGAAGGACGAGGGTCAGATTTATGTTTCAAGTGACACGGGAGGGTCTGGCTGTGCGGGAAGAGATCACAGACAAGTCATTTGGGAGGCTTTTCTGTTAACCCTGCTGAACCTTGGTAAGGACGCAGAAGAGGAAGGGATGGGGCATGAGTGCTCTCCTTCTATTACTCCAGCTGAGTTTTGATGATGATGGAGGAGGGGGGAGGGGCATAGTAGCTCTGCCTTCATTAGTCTGGATGAGCCCTGATGGTGACGGAGAAGAGCAGAGAAATGTAGATAAGTGCTATCTTTGAACCAGAAGACCAAGTCTTTTCAAAGGCTGCTGCCTCCTGGGGGCTGATGGGCTTGAGTGCCCTTCGCTGGTTCATTAGGGCCCAGTGTCTTCCCAATGTCCATTCTCTCTGGCCCTGCAGAACCCCGAGGCTCAGCCACATCAGCAGGGACTCAGATCCAGACGGTCTGGGTTTAAATCCTTCTGTGGCACGTGCTGGCTATATGATTTTGTGAAAGTTTTGAAGCTTCTCTTTGCCTCTGTTTCACATGTAAACTGGGATGACAATGGCACCTATGTCATAGGGGTTTTGAGTGTTAAATGAGATAATATTTGTCATATGCCTAATACAGGCTGTGGCTCATAATAAGCCTCCAAAGAAGTATAATTTCATGTCATGACCAGGAAGCAGTGATGTTTTGTGACTTAGAGCATAGACTCTGGATCATTCTTTCTGTGCTTGAAACGAAGCTTGGTCACTTTCGAGCCAATGGCCTGGGAGAATATATTTAAAAATCTGTATTCTCATTCCCTCATCTCTGAAATGGGGCTAGTACTAGTACTAGAAGTGAGAGTTCAATGGCTCCTGTATGGAGTGGACTTAGACCACCACCTGGCCCTCGTGACGTGCCCATAGGCAAGCCCATCTCTTTGCTATTAATGTTACTGTCAGTGCCGTTCCCATCATTATCAAGGAAATAAGGAGATGTTCTGATTCTCTCATACTGGAATATTTGATCCCTCTCCCCAGTGTTGACTCCCTCAAAAGGTGCAGGTAGTAAGAACACTGACTTGGAGACCTTGTTCTGACTTCTCCACGAACCCTCCAGTGGAATCATTTCTTCTTCCTCTTTGTGTTCTCAGGAACCTATCCCACCCTATCTTCCAAGTTGCTCAGAGTAATACAGTAGAAGTGGCCCTTGATAAATAAGGAAGCTTCGGGGATTTTGAAGTCTTTTTGATTCTCTTCTCAACAAAATCTGGATTCTAAGACTCTTGACTTACTGCAACCAAGGGGAAGAAGTCGGGTACAGTGCTGTTCATCTCTTTGGATTGTTGCTCAAAAATGGTTTAATTCTTTCCCAGGGAAATGGATGCCAGGGTTTTAGGTCCAAAAGCTGAACCCAGGAAGAGTCGGCGCAGGCTCTTTGCTCTTCACAGGTTTGTGACGGGGAATCCCTTTACACAGGGCTTCTCAGTGACCCCTCTGAATTTCCCCTGGGCCTTTCCCAAAAGGACAGTCTCAAAAAGACATCAAGAGCATATCAGAACCCCCTAGCAGATAGCCCACATGCCTGGGGAACTGTTGACTGATGGAAGTGACACCCATGTTTTTTAAAGCCTTTTAATTCCTGTCGCTAATCCCCCCACATTCTTTCTTGCATGTTCATGACTATAAATCAGATATGAGTATGCCATTCACCACTCTGCTTCTCTGAATCACCCTGACATTGATTCTAGGACACCTCCTCATTGTGTCTGCACCAAGGAGAGCCTAGGGGATCCTTGGGATTCATTTAAGGTTACTGACTTGAGTTGGTTAAGACAGGAGAGAGGGTGAGAGCTGGCTTCTGCCTGCCAGGCAGGAGGCCAAACCCCTGGCATTTAATGTGGACTCTCTCACTCACTCCAGGCCATGGCTCAGTGAGATGGGCATTACAATGGTTGGTTTGTAGGAAAAGACACCCAAGTTTGGAGACCCAAAGGCTATGCAGCTTGTCAGATGGAGCTCAAATTTGAATCTGTATCTCCATCCCTCCAAGGCTCTGTGCTTTGTTCAATGTCCCATGGCACCTAGTGGGTATTGTAAACTTAGCAAATTGGAAGGCCTTGATGGGTCAATTTGTATCCCCAGCCTCGCTTTGAGACCCTATTCATCCCTAAAATCCAAGGAGAACATATAATTTATCATCCTTACTGGAGATTTCTGAAAGGAAAATGTTGAATTGTATATTAATAATTACACCTGTGCAGCAGGTAAAAGTTGGGACATATGGTAGCCCTACCAAAATCAGCCTGGAGAGTGAATATCGAATTTGCCCTAGTAGCTGACAATCCAAAGCTCTCTGTATTGGTCAAGGGTTGAGCATTAGATGCGGGAGTGAGCCTTTATTAGCAGGAGAGGAATGGGAATCAAGGAGTGGACAAAGTGGAGATCTGGTAGGGGTGAGCTCTTTTTTAATTAAATAATTCCTGGTTACTAAATCTGTTTGTTGGAAAAGATGTGGAAGAGGCAAAGAATAGAGAAATAAAGAAAAGGAACAATTCTGATGATCCCGGAATAGTCCTTTTCTTTTTCTTTTTTTTTTTTTTTTAATGTTTTATTATTTACTTTTGAGAGAGAGAGAGAGAGAGAGAGAGAGAGAGAGAGACAGACAGAGTGTAAGTGGGGGTGGGGCAGAGAGAGAGAGGGAGACACAGCATCCAAAGCAGGCTCCAGGCTCTGAGCTGTCAGCCCAGAGCCTGACGTGGAATTTGAACTCACAAGCTATGAGATCACCACCTTAGCCGAAGTCAAATGCTTAACCAACTGAGCCACCCAGGTGCCTCTACAATAGTCCTTTTTTTTTTTTAATTTTTTTTTCAACGTTTATTTATTTTTGGGACAGAGAGAGACAGAGCATGAACGGGGGAGGGGCAGAGAGAGAGGGAGACACAGAATCAGAAACAGGCTCCAGGCTCTGAGCCATCAGCCCAGAGCCTGACGCGGGGCTCGAACTCCCGGACCGCGAGATCGTGACCTGGCTGAAGTCGGACGCTTAACCGACTGCGCCACCCAGGCGCCCCTACAATAGTCCTTTTTGATCTTCTTTCTATACACCTATTTTTAAATACGTAATTGAAACCATATATTTCATGTCCTGCTTTTTTTCACTTAAAAATTTAAATGAGCATTTTCTAATATCTCTAAGGACTCTTTAAAAATATTTTATTGTCCGCCTAATTTTTTATTGTAAAGATGTTATAACATGTCTAAGCAGTCCCTTTCTCTTTGGGCATTAAATTTGTTTCTAGTTACTTCATTTCATAAATAGTGCCACAGTGGATCATACTATAGGTCAATCTCTGTTCATATTTCTTTTAGCTTGTGTAGAAATATTAAAGTTTCTGATAAAAGGGGTATATGCTGTCCCTCTTCCCTTCCCCCTGTCTTGAAAAAATTGTGATATCTGGAGCTACTGCAGCCATTTTTTGACTATGAGGCGCTGAGAATGAATTAAAGGCCAGAGGAACTGCATGAACCCTGGTCTTGACACTGATGAAACATTGAACCAATTCCAAAAGCCAGACTTAACATGTGAGAAAATCACCCTCTGAGTATTTAAGCCACTGTGTTTCAATATCAGTTTCCTGCAGCTGAACACTTCCATGCGTGGTACAAACTGGGAAAAGAGAAGAAGCTGAATTGGGAAAGAATTGCCTTTAATGGGCCGAGTAAAAGGGAAAGAAAGTAGGATGGTGAACATTTATAATTCGCTTCTTTTCCTTGTGGTCCCTAATATCTTTTTGCATCACCTACTATACGTAAAGGAGTAGCAAACACCTTGACTTCTGCTCTCCCAGCTGCTTACCTCCCTTATCCATTTTTACTACCAGTTCCTTTTTCATGTGGTTTATCATAGATACATTCTGTACACTGAAGTCTAGAGTCCCATAAGTGCTCAAATCTTACTCGTACGTAATCTTGTGTATATGAGAACTGTGTAGTAGAGCAACTCATCTTAGAGGCAAAATTCCTAGTCCGCTTACTAAATCATATATCTATGGAAGACTGACACAGAACAAGAAGGAAGCATGCAGATGGCCTGTACTTGGACCCCACCGTGGGTCTGAGGTCACATACACCAGGCCAGTACCCCTGTCTCACAGAGCTCTCCTGGTTTGTCTGTGTAATGGACACTGGAACACTGGCCTCTGTCTACTCTACAGGAACCTTAGGAAACAACATCCATTAAATCTACCCCTCCATTTGTCAATGGAAGTGCTAATATTAGGGCATTGTGTATGGGATGCAGGCAAAGGGAGGGGAAGTATTGATTTAAATCTACTGTATACACAGCAATGTGCTAAGCATTGTATTCTTCAGTTGTTTTTAGGTATCTCTTGTTTGAGCGATTTTTATTTCCAAAGTGACACGTGCTTCACTGACATCAGTCATTATTGCGCTGATATTCAGTGAAGACTAGAGGGTTGAGATCACCACAGCAATTACGAACGTAGAACCTGGAGTCGAATCCTCACTCCATCAGTAATGAGTTGCGTGAGCTTGGATAAATTACTTCATTAGTTTCTTCGACTATACGCCCAAAATATATGCGCCCGTGTCACAGAGTAGTGGTAAGGATCAAATGAAATGATCCATGTGAAAATCTGACGTACGGTGCCCAGCACATGGGAAGTTAGTTTTCCTTACCAGTTTTTTCTCCCTCAGTATTCTTCAAAGAACCTCAGCTCTCTTCCCTCTACAGCCTCCTCATCCCTGAGTCCCAGGCGCGGGAGAAAGGACCTAGGTGGGGAAGGTGAGCAGAGTCTGTTGTCACGTCTGTAACCAGAAACAGTATATTAGGAGAGCTACTTTAGTTTGTTTTTAAACAAAAAGGAATCTTGAGAAAGGGAGTGTGAATGGCTTCATTTACTGGCTGGTGGAATTTGCTTGTCATCTGGAAACCACCCTCATTTTCCTTGTATTCCACATCTTCCCTTTAGTGAACATGGAGCCTTTTCCAAGTGCTCCTTGACTCAACGCCTGCACCACAACCTCCCGGGAGGGGGAGTAAAATGCCTCTTCCCGTAAACCCCTCGTACAATCCTCCCTGTTCTTAGGTTTCTCACTTTGAAGTTAGATTATTACTTGGAACTTAGACTTTTACACAATTATTTGCATTTTTGTGTGTTATCTCTATCTATCCCTATAGTCTTATGAGTTTTCTCTTCAAGACACTCTGAACTGACATGTACAGTTGTTCAGTCATTGTCTCCAAAATTTTATTGTCACAATGTCATTGTCTTTTTGCTGTATCCATTTGATCCATTATCTAAAGAAGTTCCCCACCCACTCTTAGCCCACTGAGCTAGTTACCCTTTGTGTCTGTCTATCATTGTTGTTTCTGGACATTCCTTCTGCATTGATTGGCCTTTATATTTACACTTGAAGAAAACTTTGTTTGAAATATGTCCCAGAAAGGAAAGTCCCAAGATGGTAAACTAGGGACTGCTTCATCCTATCTCCTCAGTTGCCTTTCTTTCTTTACTTCCTCCTTCCTCCCTCCTTTCCCTTCCCTTCCCTTCCCTTCCCTTCCCTTCCCTTCCCTTCCCTTCCCTTCCCTTCCCTTCCCTTCCCTTCTTTTCCTTTCCTTTCCTTTCCTTTCCTTTCCTTTCCTTTCCTTTCCTTTCCTTTCCTTTCCTTTCCTCTTCTTTCTCTCTTGCTCTTTCAACTAGCACTAGTCTGACATCCACATGTGTCAGGTTAGCTGCAGGGCACTCATAGGTTAGTGGAAATGAATCAAACCCCTGCCCACTCCATTCCCCATCTTAAAACTCACTGCAGCTCTTTTGGTAGCTTTACTTATACTATATTCATCTCTGCCTCCTCCTCAGCCAGTTCCCTAGTGCATCTGGCATCTTCAGCCTTCCCTGGAGCAACAAGATCTCTTTCGAATCCGCCCCCCACCCCCAAGCCCCTCAGCTCCCTGCTCCTACTTTTAGTATTCAATTTGTAGAAATAGAGCATGTCATCCATCTGCTGAAACTGCCTCTTCAGTTGCTACTGATTAGAATATCTGGACTTAGACTGAATCATGGGATATTTAGAATCAATAGGTGTGTGTTACAAGCAGAAATAAGAGACCGAGATGATCACTATCAAATTGTCAAAAAATCAGGATTGAAATCTAGAGTCTAGTTTTACCTCCATAGTCTTAAGTAAGAGACTTAACTTCTTTAAGGTTTAATTTATTCCTCTGTGAAATGAAGGCAATCATGTCAAATTCATTGGAAGACACACAGGAGATGATATAAGAGAGAAATTTCTCTACACGTGTTTGGTACTATGAAGGTTATTATTATACAAATATCTTAAAAGGAATTTTTTTCTGAACAGTTCTGGATGCCCCTGACTTATAATTGTAGCCCCATGGGGCGCCTGGGTGGCGCAGTCGGTTAAGCGTCCGACTTCAGCCAGGTCACGATCTCACGGTCCGTGAGTTCGAGCCCCGCGTCAGGCTCTGGGCTGATGGCTCAGAGCCTGGAGCCTGCTTCGGATTCTGTGTCTCCTTCTCTCTCTGCCCCTCCCCCATTCATGCTCTGTCTCTCTCTGTCTCAAAAATAAATAAATGTTAAAAAAAAAATTAAAAAAAATAATTGTAGCCCTTGATTTTGTTAGCCCATAAACCCTATAAAAGCAAAAGGATCCAATCTGTGTCACCTGATTTCTGCTCATGGTCATATAGACCAGTGGACCCGCAATCCTGTCACTGGTCCTCATCCAAGCTCTGGAAATGGCCTCAGGGAGAAGTAAGATGTTTTCCCTGTTAGAAGGGAAGATAACAGATCTTGGATCATTGAGTCTCCCCCTCTTTCTTTAGTGTTTCCAATCTTTTTATATACTCTATTCTGGGTCCTTCACCTTTAGTCCTGGTTAACCTAGAGGCTAAGGAGTTACTCACAGAGGACAGAGGAGGCTCATAAGGGATAGTTATATGTCCCAAAGGAGGCTCGTAAGGGATAGTTTGGCCCCCCAAATGGTGCCAAAGTGCTCTGAACACAGTAGCTCACTGGTCATGGAAAGCCCATTTCTTAGACCCCGTTCTTACCAATGGAACCTGCTGAGTGTGAACAATGATCGACCATGACTTTGCTTCTTGGAGGCCACTTTTCTCAAATAAAAAGAGTCCTGAGCCAAACTGAAGACACTGTTTCTGGTACCAGCTCTGCCAATATCTCCCTATGGATCCAGCCTATGGTAGTCACTACCACTCTCTGGGCCTCCAACTCCCTTAACTACTGATTTTCTGGGATGTAATACTGCCTATCTTCCCTATACCCTTGACAACAATTCTAAAGCACTTTCTGCCCTCCACTTTGTCTCAGCTTTGAATGTGTTACATACCTGAGCTAGATTTCCAGAGCCATTGTCTGACATCCTTGCACGGTTCCAGGCAGAGCTGCCATGAGTTTATGACTCTTGTTCATGGTACCGGGTGGGGGGAAGGAGCGGCAATAAAGAGGTTTATGTTGGTACACGGAATGGATCTGCATGTTAAACTGCTTCCAAAGACAGCATAGATGGTAAATTATTGCTCCCAATCCAGGTTTCCTTTCACTCTCTGCAAAGCAAGACCCAGGACACTTGGAAGGTCATGCTAAGGATTTAGTTGATTAGTACTCTAGGGAAGCAGTATAGAAAGGGCATTTGGAGTCTGATCTAACTGAATTTGTCTCCATTCCTACTAGCTGTATGACCTTGGGAATATAATGTAACTCCTCTGACCCTCAGTTTCCCATTCAGAGTGCTGTGACAATTAATCAATGGTGGACCTTATTTAGAGCACCACTTAGTAAATCAAAGCATAATTACAGCTTAAAAAACAAATTGTAACTGCTGGTAGTGATTTCCTTCCAGGCTGCAGAGTAGGGAAAAGGGGAAAAAAAAATAACTTTACAATGGAGAAACCTTTCAGATACAACCTCAGTGATGTAATCAAGGTCAGTATCAATGGTCATAAATCATGTTGATAGTATGTACCCTTGATATTTTGTGATGATGTGATGTGGCACTGTACATGTGTAAGACCTTCCTCTTACTAACACATCACCCCGGTCTAATCGTGAGAAAAACATTTAATTACAATAGGAGTACATTCTATAAGATACCTGAGCCGTACTCCTCAACACTGTCAAGGTCATCAAAAGCAAAGTCTGAAACTGTTACGGCCAAGAAGAGCCTAAGGAGACACACTGCTAAATGTGATGCGGTGCCCTAGATGGGATCCTGGAACAACAAAAACTACAAATGAGGTAAAAGCTAAGGAAATCTGAACAAAACATGGACTGTAGTTAATATCAAGACATCAATTTTGGTTCATTAATTGAAGCAAATGTACCATACCAATGCGAGATGTTAATAACGGGGGTGCAGAGTATACGGAAACTGTGCAATCTTTTTAATGTTTCTGTAAATTTAGACTGTTCTCGAAAACATAAAGTCTATTTTAAAAAGTGGATTATAATAGCCATTTTCTGCAAAAAGTCATTATTTAACGCCCTTGTGTGGAATGCGCGCTCGGTCCTAGGCCTTGTGTCGGGTGCTGGGTTGCAGACAGGAATGAGGCCTGGCCCTGGCCTCCCAAAGAGCTTGGAGCCTATTGGGAAGCCAGCCAAGTGCTCAGGCATCGCACGCCCTCCTTTACATGCTACAGCAGACACGGGACCAATGGGCCACGGGGACGGAAACTAGGCTATGCTTCCATTGGAAGGCTGTGCCACAGTCTCAAAGAACTAGTTAGGGTTTGCCGAGTGGAGAAGGGGCTGGCGGCATCTGGGCAGAGCGAGCTGCGTGTGTAAAGGAACTGAGGAGGGAGGGGGCGGTGGGGAGAGGAGCGTGGCAGACGTGAAATGTGGAGGGACCCGGGGAGTGACAGGAAGCCAGAAAAGTCAGAACTTACTTACTCCACGGGTAGGGCTGCTGTAGCAAATTAGCACATACTTGATGGCTTCAAAAGAACAGAAGCGTCAGCAGGACTGCACTCTCGAGTCTCCAGAGGGTAATCGTCCCTTGCTTCATCCAGCTTCTGGTGGCTATCAGCATTTCTTGGCTCGGACCTGCATTACTCCAGTCCCTGCCTTCGTCTTCATATTGCCGCCTTCTCTCTGTGTGTCTCCACATTCTCTCCTCTTCTTATAAGGTCTAAGGACACCTGCCATTGGAGTTAGGGCCCACCCTAAATACAGGATGATGTCATCTCAAGATCCTGAATTTAATTAAATCTGCAAAGACCCTTTTTCCAAATAGGGTCACCTTCACAGTTTCTAGGTATTGGGATATGCACATATTTGGGGGTAGGGGAAGGGTCACTATTCAACCCAATGGAGTGGCCAAGGAAGGACTTTCTGAGATGGGGACATTTATGTGGGAAAGGGACTTGCAAAGAAGAGGGGATGAGTGTTCCAGGTGAAGAGAATAACATGCTCAAAGACCTGGAATTGGGAAAAAGCTGTGTGTGTCTGAGAAGCTAAAAGGACACAGCGGATCTGGAACCTCTGGCAAGGGGGAGTGGAGCCCGGAAGACCTTGGAAGGCCTGGTAGTAAGGTCTCAAATCACAGCTTATCAGCATGGAAGGGGTCTTATAATGACTGGCCCCTGCCTCCAGACTCCGTCTCTCTCCAGAGCTCACCTTTTCTCCTCCCCACCGCTCTGGAGGGCTTGTGCACAGTGCATTACCATAACTCCTGGCCCTTCGTAAGATGACATACAACACCTGTGGGAAGAAGCCCTTTGTTTACATCCATTTGATGTCATCCAGCTAGAGTGGCAGCAGCTTTATAGTGGCATAGTGAGCCTGGGTCTCAATGCCAACTTCCAGTTTCGATGAAACAAGCCCCATCAGGCCCTGCTGTAAGCTACTAGCTTTATGTCTTTGAACAAGCTTTGCCTGGTTTTGTTTCAGGCCACTCAGGCAACTGTGGTGTTGGGGCATGAGCTCCAGGCTGAAGTTTCTTACTAGCCAGAGAGCCTTGGGAAAGCCATCTAGCTCCTCAAAGCTTCACCTCTAAGATAGAAATGAAAAACCCAATCTCGAAGCAAGGCTGTAAGACTCCGTGAGATCACGCGTTCGAGAATGTTTTGTGAGTGAGAGGGTGTTTTACACACCAGAGGAGGTGCTGTCTGAAGCTCTGGGTGTCTCTAACCATCTTTCTGGGGGCAGGAGGTGCTCAGGATCCACCACATCCCGCCATTTGCTCATGTCCTCGGCGCTGACAGCTGCGTGTCGTTGTCACTCCCCAAGGGGTTAACGTGCATCATGTCCCATCTAGATATCATCCTGGAGCGAGTTCCCAAGATGGAAAGAAACAAAACTCGCATTTGTCTCTCTATAAAAAGCGGCCTGTCTTTGAAACTTGACCCTGTCGAAAACCTCCTGAATTGAGCATGGAGGAAAAGGAGAAGGAAAAAAAACTATCTGTGTAATTAATCAGCATTTTGTCCAACCCAATTTGGTTTTAAAGGACATTCATGAAGACCAATGTACCTGTCCAGGCCAATCCTGGGGGCCCTGTGAGTGGCCACGTGGACTTGACCTCCCCGTTGTCTGCAGTCCACTCATTTGCAAACTGGTTTCAATGAAGGTAACAGTTTGCGGTAATGGGAACCATATGTGCTGGTGGCTGCTGTCAGTAAAAATAGCCAACATGGCCTGTGTGGCCAGACACAACATCAAGCTAAGAGCAGGAAGACAAAAGCTGTGTGAAGGAAGGAAAAAGTTGTTTCAGAAGCCTAGAGACAGGAGCCTGCCTGACAGGGAGATGAGGTGTCGGGCACTGGGACATGAAGCCAAGGGACTTGTCAACATTTGCATGAAAGCCCAGCCCTCCCCAGCCTGGTTTTCTACGCTCTGATGGTCCAGTTGAGAAGGGACAGAGAAGACTCTGTCTGGGAACAGAGCCAAGGCTCAGCACACATACAGATCTCTGTAGGATGTGTGCTGGGGCACAGAATCCTTTCTTACCTAAACATCCTGATAGATGCTGGAGCCTGAAGGAACTATACACAAGGAGGTAAGGCCAGAAATTAAAAAAAAAATTAAGCATAAATTTTAGGATGCTTTTCAAATCTTTTCTGCTTTATAACATAATAGAAAGAGCATGGATTGAAAGTCGTGAGACCTGATTTAATCTGTCCATGCACACACTCTTTGTATAAACATAAGCAAGCTGTTTTATCTCTTCAGAGCTTCCATTCATTAGTCTGTAAATGGAAGATAATGTACCAGTGGTTGTTTTTAAGAGTACGTGAACTGGAACACCTGGGTGGCTCAGTCAGTTACGTGTCAGACTCTTGGTTTCGGCTCAGGTCACGATCTCACGGTTTGTGAGTTCCAGCCCCACGTCGGGCCCTGTGCTGACAGCACGGAGACCGCTTGGGATTTTCTCTCTCTCCCTCTCTCTCTGCCCCTCCCCCACTCATGCTTGCTCTCTCTCAAAAATAAACTTAAAATTTTTTTCTTAAAAAAGAGTACATGAGGGGCGCCTGGGTGGCGCAGTCGGTTAAGCGTCCGACTTCAGCCAGGTCACGATCTCGCGGTCTGGGAGTTCGAGCCCCGCATCGGGCTCTAGGCTGATGGCTCGGAGCCTGGAGCCTGTTTCCGATTCTGTGTCTCCCTCTCTCTCTGCCCCTCCCCCATTCATGCTCTGTCTCTCTCTGTCCCAAAAATAAATAAACGTTGAAAAAAAAATTGAAAAAAAAGAGTACATGAACTGATGCTCCTTACCTTTATTTACAGGATAGAATACACTGTTCAGTCATTCAACAAATATTTATTAAGTACCTATGAGGGGCCAGGCATGGTTCAGAGGAATAAATCAGTGACTAAAAAAACAAAACGACCTGTTCTCATAGAGTTTTCACTCTAGCTGTAAGTAAAACATAGAATGTTGGGAGGCCAAAAGTGCTATGGATACAAAAAAAACATAGGGAAGGGGTTCAGGAGGGCCAGGACTGGGGTGCCGTTTTAAACGGGGTAGTCAGGGAAGGCTTTGCTGAGAAGGTGACATGTGAACAAAAGTGGAAGGAAGTGAGAGGGTGAGACATGGAACTGTTTGGGAGGCTAGTAGTGAAAGCAGAAGAAACCACTGGAGTGCAGACGCTGAGCAGGAGAGAGCCGAGAGTACTCAGGGCAGCAGAGAGACTAGTGTAGCTGGACTGGAAGGAGCCAGAAGTCAGAGAGGCATGGGGGGCTGCGGCAAAACTTTGGCTTGACTCTGTACAAGTGGAGCATCTTGGCAAGGTTTTGCACAGAAGAGTGACAAGATTGGACGTTAGTTAGTGAGTGAGTGAGTTAGTTAGTTGTTCTTACGTAGGATGGCACTGGCTGTCACGTTGAGAAGAGTTTCTATTTTTGCAAGTACAGAAGCAGAGACTAGTCAGGGGACTGTTGCAAGAATCCTGGTGAAGGCAAATGGTGTCTTGGACCAGAATGATAACAGGAGAGGTGATTAGAAGCGGTGGGGTTCTGGAATGTATTATGAAAATAAAGAGAGCCCCCGGGATTTGCTGATAGCTTGAATGTGGATTTCAGAGAGAGGAGTCAAGAGAGACTCCTCAGTGTAAGCAACTGGAAGAAGCGGCCACGTGCAGAGATGGGGATAATTCTAGATGAAGCAGGTTAAGTTTGAGAGGCTTGTTAGACATTCAGGGGGAGGTGCAGAGTATCCAGGTAGATGAGAATCACAAACACGGAGACGGTGTTTGAGACCATGAAACACTAGATCACCATGGGAGTGAGTGATGGCAGAGAAGATAGAGATGTTTCTCCACGGGGCCTCAAAGATGTATAGAGCTTTAGTAAAGCCTTCAACATAATGTCATCTTCCAAGAGCATGAACTACAAGAGCAGGTACACTGAGAGCTGATGTGGGTGTGAAACCTTATAAGATAGATAGATAGATAGATAGATAGATAGATAGATAGATAGATAGACAGACAAAATATTATTTTAGGTACAAAAAGTAAGAACCAGAGTGGTGAATTAATCTGCACACTGTCAGATAGCTAATGAAAAGCAGCACAGGAATTCAAACCCAGGTGTCCTGACCCCAGGGTCTTTTCCACGACAGCTGTCTGCCAGTGCTGTCCTTACTTCTCAGGTAGACATGCATCTTTTGTCCTCAACGTATTTGTCAAGCTTCTCCAAGTTTGAAATCTAAACCAGGTCATCCTAACAGTTAAGTACTTTCGTTTCCCAAGCTGGAGGTCTTACCAGCCTTAAAAAACAAAAACACATCATGAAAAACTGGCCTTGGCAAAGAATAACAATAACAAAAGGAATGAGAGATAGAGAATGACAAAAAAATCTTGCCTTCCATTTTCCCAAAGGTACTCACTTTCTCCTGGACTCCAAATCATCTTCTCTGTCTTTGGAGGAGGTAGATATAAGGCAGAGACAACATCACTTGTCTTCTAAATCGGGCATGAGGGACAGATAGAAAGACAAAGTGATCCATGTGGGGTCACCAAGCAATTCATGAATGTGACTTGGAGGAGGTCTTGGTTCTTATGCACGCCTCCTTTTCCCTCGGTAGGAATACAGCCTATCAAACACTGCTTTACCCCATGTGTACACAAGCTGGTGGAAATGAAATAATATTTGGTAATTTTGGAGCACTCTTATCCACTATTGATAAAACACTTTTTGAGAAGCTACTATGTTTCTTAACATTCATCGTGAAGTTGAATAAACGTGGCTTGAAAATATGAAATAATTTGACCAAGGTTACTATAAAACAAAAAGACATAATTTTTAAAAAGTTATTATAATCCCTAGAAAGTAAATATAAATCTGTTTTTGAAAGCATGACACTTGGCATCTGTAGGACTTAGGACAGTCACATCCAGTTCTGTCTGGAGTCACTGTGTTCTGCAGTGTGACTGAGTCCTAACAGCATCTGCTTTCCCCCTTTCCCGTTTGGTTAACATCATTCCTTCTTGAGAAACACCTAATGTTGATTTCTTGAAGATACGGCCTGGACCTTCTCCATCCTGTTATCCCCAAAGCCTTTCTGTTCTCCTGACACAGTGCAGGATATGGCAGATGTTGGCTCGGCTGCGCTGAGCTGAAGTTGGTAAGCCGAAGGGGAAGAGGAATAAAGATTGTAACTGTAGGTTAGGGTGAGACTACAAAGAGCCTTGAATGCCAAGCTAAGCTGTATGCATATCTGTCTATAATTACTGGGTTGCCAGGGCCACTGCCTTGAGTAGCCCCCAGGTTCTGAATGTCCACGGAGGGTTGTCTTAAAGAAAGAAGGAGCTTCCTGAGTAAATAAAATGGTGGTGAACACGTCTTCCTCATAAACCTCAGAAAAACCCATCCCAACACTTCTTACTGTTTTTCAGATTTGAAAACTTTATTTTTTTTCTTCCTACTCACACCTCAGGTCTTTTCAGGACTCCAGACAAAGACAACTAATTCCTACAGGGTCATTTCAGGCTTGTGCTGAGTCCAAAGTAGGGAAATAGCAAGTAGGAGATGACATTTGATGTGTTGAAATTTCCTGTTCAAATTTATAGCCCAGGAATTCTATGTGGGTTGGATGAACTAGGGAGAACTCTTTAATTCTGTTCAACTCATCCTATATTTATTAGCTGTGCTAATAAGAGAAAGACATTAGCTCTTGCTCACATGCATCTGTCTGATCAATGGGAAGGGAAGAAAGGGAAATATGAAGATAAGCACACAGTAGAGCAGACTGTGATGCGAGGAAGTGATGCTCATGTCTCTATGGACTTACAGATCACATGCAGTTAGGGGAGGCCGGACCGGACAGAGGCTTCCTTTGGCAATGATATTCGAAATTGGCCTTCCAGAACATGTAACATTTTGACATAGAAAGATGGAATGGGAAAGAGGTCATTCTAGTTAGAAAGAACAGAGAGGTTAAATGAAGGAGGCAAAAGATCCCAAGGAAGTAGATTCAGAGAACAGTTGCTATTTTTATTTAACATGAGCTATTTAGGGACCTCTGGTGACGTTTTTAAGCCTTATATTAAAAGAAATGAAGCCTGGTTGATTCTAAATACACTGTGTTTGGGAGTTAGGGATAAATCGTGTGTGTGTGTGTATGTGTGTATGTGTGTGTGTAAATGCATATATTATAAATGTATAAATGTATATATTATTGTGTGTATATATGGAATTGGCTCATGTAATGATTATGGAGATTGACAAGTCCCAGGATCAAGCAGGGTGAGTCAGCAAGCTGGAAAACCAGGGGTGGCTGATGGTTTAGTTCTAGTCTCGGTCCAAAGTCCTGAAAACCAGGAAAGCTGATGGTTCGTTCTAGTCTGAAGGCAGGTAGTCTCAAGACCCAGGAAGAGCTAATGCTTTAGTTCAAGTCCAAAGTCAGCAAAAAAGCCAATATCCAAGTTTGAAAGTAGTCACGTGGGAAAAATTCTCCTTACTCCGGGGATGGCCAACCTTCTTTTTTCTATGCAGGTGGGCCTTCAATTGATTGAATGAGGCCCACCCCTATCATGGAAGGCAGGCAATTTGCTTTATTCAGTCTACTGATTTAAATGTTAATTTCATCCCCAAAACACCTAGAATAGTGTTCAACCAAATATCTGGGCACCCTGTGGCCCAAGCAAGTTGACACAAAATTAACCATCACAATCATGTATTTTATTTAATAGTTTTAAATTTACCCCCTTTCTTTAGGGATATAATGCATAAATTCTTTCTAAAATTGTTTTCAGGCTTTTTTTTTTTTTTGGTATTTCAGGGACAGGGAAATATTTTTTTTTTTAAAGAGGGAAATCATGGGCGCCTGGGTGGCGCAGTCGGTTAAGCGTCCGACTTCAGTCAGGTCACAATCTCGCAGTCCGTGAGTTCGAGCCCCGCGTCGGGCTCTGGGCTGATGGCTCGGAGCCTGGAGCCTGTTTCCGATTCTGTGTCTCCCTCTGTCTCTGCCCCTCCCCCGTTCATGCTCTGTCTCTCTCTGTCCCAAAAATAAATAAAAACGTTGAAAAAAAAATTAAAAAAAAAAGAGGGAAATCATCATGAGGTTATTAACCTTTTATTCTTCCAAGTAATTCAATTAAAAATAATTTAAAATAAAAATAAAACATCTCCCATCAGTTGTGACATCATTTCATAAAAGGATGATAGTTTTAATACCCTACCCCCTCAAAAGAGAAAGGCATAATCTTAGAAAGAAAAACCATCTTTTCCAGGAAAGGACAGTTGGCCATCTAACACTTTCATTTTGAAGGATATTTTTTAAAACTTTAAAATAAAAATACAATGTAAAGTTGCACTTAATTATCTATGCTGCAGATAATATTTTTCTTGACACAAGTTGTCAATCGAGATAAGTATATATGGGCTACACTGCAATACAAAGTGAGCTTGAGTCTACCCAGCCCTTTTTGTCACTTCATTATTAATACTGTCATCAAAAATAAAATTGCCAAGAGATTTATTGATGGAAAGCATACATTCTCGCTACTTCATTCAATTTGTAATATCCTGAGCACACTCAGAGAAATGTGTGAGCAACTCCGCTTACCATATTTTCCGCAACTTCTCTTTTCTTCCCCCAGAGCAGGGAACAAAACTCATGACAGTGGCCCAGGGGCCTGACTCCTGAGGCTGGCAGGGAAGGACCTGCCAGGCTGTTTTTGTTTTTGTTTTTGTTTTCTGCCTGGCTACCACAGTTAGGAGCACTTTATCTGTAGCCTAACATGGAGCCATTGGAATGTATCTGAGTGGAGTGCCATGGACTTGACTTCGACACAGACAGCACTTTTCCAGGCGTGCGTATCTGAAACCACTAATCTAGTCCAATCCTCTTACTTTTCAGATGAGGAAACTGGGGTCCAGGGCCCAGAGATCCACTTGAATCAAAGTGGATTGAGGATGCTCCAGTCAGAATTATGGAAATCAGCCCCACATCTCCCTGGCTGCCAATATAGCTCTGACTTTTACCCTCATTCAGATATGTTCTCATGCCTGAGGCACTGTGCCCGCCGTGGAGCGCCATTCTGGTAAGTGAATGACTGCCTCTCTCATGTGTTAAATGTCTTAAATGCCCCAGAGATTCCAAAGCTGGATCCTTCCACAATCTTGAACTTTATTGCACTTGAACACACACACACACACACACACACACACACACACACACACGCATGCACGCACGCACACACACACACCCAGAGCAGAAAGGCATAATTACAGAAAGAAAAATCATCTTTTCCTGAAACTTATCTGAAAACTAAAGGCCTCACCCTAAACCTAAGTCTAAGGGACCTGGGGTCCTACTGCCTATTGTAGATGTCTCTGGATCTACCTGGATAGTAAATAGTATGTGCTATTTAATACCACCTTCAGGCTAAGCCCTGTGTCTAGCATTCTACATACATGACCTCATTCATTACTCACAGGACCGTATGAAATTGAGATGAATGCGCCCATTCTATAAGGACATTGAAGCCTAGCAAGCTTCTATGACTTTCCCAGAGTCACACAACAGATGAATGGCAGAATGTAAGTGCAAGTCCTTCTGCCAGATCCCAATGTATCCTAGACCAACATTCCATGTTGTCCAGGACCGGCTGTATGGCAGGTGCACAGGGAGAATTGAGAATTGCTCAGATGAAGAAATACAAAAGTAGCTTCCTTCTCCATCTGAAGGTGCTGTTCCCCAATCAGGCCACCTCCAAAGTGATTCAGGAAATGTCCCATTAAATGTGAGCCACAGCTCTGACCATAATCTTCACACAGACTAAGGGTGTGCTAGCTTGTTACACTTTTAATTTAAATACTTGGTGTAAGTTCGATTTGAGACCTGGGGAAGTCCCTAGATCTCTCCCTTATGGCCGGGGGCTGGGCCGGGCTCCCTTCTGTTCTCTCACAATTGATTGTTCGAAGGGAAATGCTGGCCCTCACATGGACCCCTGCTGCACTTCATCTCACTGGATTTGGCTCATTGTTCCAGCCAACTGAGATCATTTAGAAGTTTGATTTTGTCATCAATCATTTTTTTCTATCCCTCCCAGCTGCATGTCAGCCACAGATGTGATAAGCGGACTTTATATGTCTTTGTCCAAATCACTGGTACCAAATATTAAACAGGGCTAAGCACTGTTCTCTGGGGCCTACCTCTGCCATGATCCCAGGGCATTTGCATGAACCTTTATTCCAGAATATGTCCCATGACCTTATCGTGGTTTGGTTTTTTTTTTTATGCTATATGCAAGCACATCAGGAGTTGAGCCTTGATATTATATGCCTTTTAATCCTCTTTGGGCACAATGCTGGCCACTGCAAAAAAAGACCCAGTGTTTGCTGGGCAAGGTAATCAACAGAGCCATTGATTTGGTGTCAGAAGACTGAGGTTCAAGTCCAGCGGCTGCATGTAAGCTTGTTATCCTCCCAGGCCTCAGTTTCTCTGGCTATAAAGTAGGGATAAGGATCCCTACAGACAGCCTCATTCAGATGTGGTGGAGCTAAATGAATAACGGGTACGGACGTGCCTGTTCACCCACCCCTACCTAGTTGTGCTTTTATGACACATTTCTTCAATCTGAAATTTATTTCTCCTTCTTTATCTCATCAACACCACCCTCACCCTGCTCCCCTCCTTCTGTTTTTCCGGGAACCCTTCCTTTGCACCCTTCTGGGAACCCTACCCTACCCTAGGTAGGCCATCACCACATCCTCTGAGCTCCCACAGCATCTGCCGACTTCACTGGGGCCCTTATCCCTGTATGTCCCCAACTGTCTGGTTGCTTGTCCATCTTCCCATCCAGCAGATGGTCTTAAAAGTCAAGAGCTACACCTTATGTATCTTTGTCCCTGGCACCAGTGCAGGGACCTGGGACACAGAGGACACTCTATTATGGAACAAATATGAATGATCGTAAGCTGCAAAGTCTGCCCTGTTCTTGCATTAATTATGACTGCAGGGAGAGGTGTGGCTGCAAGTGTTTTTGCTCTCGGGCCAGTGGCAAGTGTCACCGTGAGCACAACTATAATGGGGCTGGATGTTCTTGGTTTATCCTTGGGGAGAAACAAAGGCGGATCTGATGACAAAGCCAGCTTCGAAGCTCTGTGAGAACAGATAGCATGTCTGTTTTGTTACCACTGTCACAGGTTGGGACCCCCAGCAAGTAGACTCTGAGATGGAGATGGCCATGCAAGGACTTTACTGGGGAGTGTCTTTGGGATCAAGCCCTCTGGGATCGTGGGGGGAGCAGGCCTGGGCCGATGGAGAAGCCGAATTGCAATGCACTAGCAACAAAGGACTCACCTGGTCCTGTGGAAACTGTGAGCTGGGGAAGGCCCTTCAGAGTTGTCTTGTCTGAGACAAGACCCTCCCATCGACCTGTCTTGGATGAAGGCTGCCTCAGGGAGGGAGTGAAACCTGGGGCCAGGCACTTCTCTCCAGCCGAGGACATTCCCAGAGAGGGACACAGCTGAGGGTCTGCCAACACTCACAGCTGCTGGAAACACGACAGCCTCGGTGCCAGAACAGGGAGTGTCTGTGTGCCATGTTGCTGTGCCCGATCGTGTCTGGCCTACAGTGGCCCCTCTGTGAACACACAGCGAGTGAATGAAAGAATCTGCAGCCAGTCTCTGGTGGAATCCTGTATGTTCTCTGTGGGACTTCCAACACCCATGCAGTGCATGCACCTCTAGAATGTATGACCCCCTGGCCAAGGCTGTGTGGGTGCTTGGCTCAGGGATGAGTCGGACGTGTTCCCTCCCCTTGAGAAGAAAAACATACGCATAACCAGTCCTACCTCCCGGGGAGGACTTTAATTATTTATTTATTTAAAAAAAATTTTTTGGGGGGCGCCTGGGTGGCTCAGTCGGTTAAGCGTCCGACTTCGGCTCAGGTCATGATCTCACGGTCCGTGGGTTCGAGCCCCGTGTCGGGCTCTGTGCTGACAGCTCGGAGCCTGGAGCCTGTTGCGGATTCTGTGTCTCCCTCTTTCTCTGACCCTCCCCTGTTCATGCTGTCTCTCTCTCTGTCTCAAAAATAAATAAAGGTTAAAAAAAAATTAAAAAAAATTTTTTTTAAGTTCACTTATTTTGAGAGAGAAAGAGAGGCAGAGAGAGGGAGAGACAGAATCCCAAGCAGGCTCCGCACTGTCAGCACAGAGCCCCACGCAGGGCTTGAACTCACAAACCGTGAGATCATGAGCTGAACAGAGATCAGGAGTCAGACACTGAAGCAACTCAGCCAACCAGGCGTCCCCCCAGGAGCGGAATTTAAGGTGGAGTGAGCTCAGAAGGCTGTGATAGCACAGACAAGGCAGACAGCTTCTTGAAGAAGGAGACATTGGAACAGAGGCTGGAAGGACAAGAAACAGGAAGACTCTAGGCAAACGCACAGTGGAAACCACCAGCGCTGGCCTGACAGCCCACGTGGACCCTGTGGTGGAGGCAGGCCAGGCCAGCTCTCAGGGCCTTATGTGCCAGACCGCAGAGCCTGCACCGAGGCAGCGAGGAAGGGTTTTGGCAGAGGGCCGACAGCCCGGTTTTCTCCGAGGGACATGGGGTTCCGTTCCTCATGTCATTTTTCTCTCCAGGAGTTCCATAGGAACCAGCCACCTAAGCACATACCATACCAATGGCCTCCACCCAGAGCACAGCGTGAACTGTCCCCACTGCTGAGTCCCCTGACAGGTTGCGGGAGCCACTGCCCCTCGGAAGGAAGGGTGTGTTCTTGCCTTGACATGCAGGCCAGGAGCTCCTGAGGGTATGACCTCAATGAAAGGAAACCCAGTCAACACAGAGAAGTCAAGGCGACTCTTCCTACCAAAGGAGCAGTATCACACAGCAGGGAGTCAACTGCCCAGGGAGTCCGCGTGGGCTGGCTTCCATCCACCCTGGGCTGCTTACTGGATCCCTGGTAGGGGCAAGTCACGAACCCTCAATCGTCTCATCTATAAAACGAGAAAAAGCATTGAACCACACTAATAAGGACACTCCAGGTAACCCGATGATGAGATATGGTTTTACGTGTATCAGATTGACAAAGCTTTTTAAAAGATAATGATCAGGGGCGCCTGGGTGGCTCAGTCGGTTGAGCGCCCGACTTCAGCTCAGGTCATGATCTCACAGCTTGTGAGTCTGAGCCCCGCGTCCAGCTCTGTGCTGACAGCTGGGAGCCTGGAGCCTGCTTCAGATTCTGTGCCTCCCTCTCTCTCTGCCCCAACCCACTCACGTTCTGTCTCTGTCTCTCTCAAAAATAAATAAACATCTAAATAAATAAATACATACATACATACATAAATAAAAGATAATGATCAGTGCTGATGAAGGTAGATAATAGAAGCTGGCTCATTGACTGTGGGTGGGTGTGGTGGATTGAAGTCAACAATTAAGCATCAAGTCTTTGAAATTCACATATCCTTTTACCCAGAGATTACACTTCTAGGAATTGACTGTAAGAAAATAATTGAGACATAAACGGCAGGAAAATGTATGTTAAATGGTGTTTAGCAAAGCTTATTTTTGAAAGCAAAAATTTCCGTGTATGGAAATAACCTACATGTCCCTCAACATCTATTAGCAGATAATTGTGTTAGTAAATTACAGCACACCCTTGTGTTTGGATATGTTTGGCTACTATGCAGCAATGCAAAATTAGACTTGCAAATTTGATTTACTAACATTAAAAAGGGTTGCAATCTAATGCTAAGAAAAAAGAATAAAACTTATTTATATTCCAATCCCAATTTTATAACCACAATAAAAACTAGAAAAATCTCTTTTGTTGTTATTGTTATAAAATTGTGATTGAAATGTCATTTTGTATGTTTTCACTGAATGTTGTGTTATAAGCAACTGGTTACCAACAAATGAACTCATTATTAATCTGGGGGACTAGGGCAATTCTAATTTCCTCCTCCTTTTTTGTAAAACTATTTTAAGCATTCCACCATTATTGTTTCCATAATTTTTAAAAAATGTTTATTTATTTTGAAAGAGAAACAGAGAGCAGGGGAGGAGCAGAGAGAGAGCGTGAGAGAGAGAATCCCAAGCAGACTCCTCACTGTCAGCACAGAGCCTGACGCAGGGCTCAAACTCACCAACATGAGATTGTGACCTGAGCTGAAATCAAGAGTCAGACGCTGAACTGACTGAGGCACTCAGGCACCCCTCTGTAATTTTTTTATGATCAGAAAAATCAGAACATAATTTTAAATACATTACTAATAATGTATGCCTCTCAGGACTCCTGTAATGACGAATAAGATAGTGCACACGAAGGAGCACTATAAACAGTAAACCCTGTATGTACATGAGAATGTATTCTTTTCTGAACCTCTGCATTTCCTTGTATGAAGTCATCTTGCAGTAAGAAGGATGTCCATGTTGAGGTCCTGGTGCCCTGGAAAGTTTTGGGTAGGCTACAGAGGATTTATTGGCCATCTCTGAAGGATGCCTCTTGGTTATCTATCTCCCTGGTCCTTCCTGTCTCTCCAGTCCCACTGTCCTGTCCTGGTTCCGATCACCATCACCTCCTTCCTGTACCACCACATCAGCCCTGTTTTTGCTCCTTTTCTCTCCTGGATCCTGGTCTCCTTCAGCCTTCACGCTGCAGCCACAGGGATTGTTCTACTGTGTGCCTCTGACCGTGTTATTCCCATGCTGTTGCCAAGGGGGAAAGTCCAAGCTTCTTGGTGTGGTGCATGAGGCCATGAGTAATCTAGCCTCCATCCAGTTCTCCAGGGACATCTCCTACTTCCTTCCCCACCATGCCTGAAAACACAACGTTGGTTCCAGCCAAGCTCTATTACATTAGTTACCCCCAAACACTCCATTCTTTTTTAATTCTTCCATCTTCCCACAATGCTTTTTCTCCCTTGTTCATCCTGAAGACTCCCGTTCAGCCTTTCCAGGCATTCTCTGTTGTCTTTTCTCTACTCCCCAGCTTATGCCCAAAGATGTCACTTGTGAGACATTCACAATGCTAATGAAGGTAATTCTTTACATGTCTGTAAATTACATGTCCTCCATTGGACCACGAGCTCCTTAAAAAGGTATCCTATTCACCTTTGAAACATTGCCACCTAGCACATGACCACTATAGTCCAGGGATTTGTTAGCATTTTCTCAAATAAACTTTGTCAGAATTGTACCCCATGGCATAAAGGAAATCATACCTACATTTGCCCTGGCTGCTCTGTAATTCTGACTTCACTAAGTCCCCAGCCACCCAAGTGATCTCTCATAGTTGTCATCTGGAGGACAGGGGAGCATTAGGGGAAAAGCAGAGCCCCTCAATTACCAATTCTGACAATCCTCATTTTAGCTCAGGTCTCCCCATGCAAACAGACAGTCGACATGTGATTGGAGGAGAAATAGAAGTATGTTTCTATTAAAACCATGTTCCTTAGGTTGTCACTCTGAATTTATATCCCTCTGGCCCTTGCCAAGTTGGCTCTTGGCTATACTGCGTCCTGAAATGGGAGCATTCTTCTTATAGCCCCAGGAGATGCCTACAATGCCTGAAGATTGAAAACAGACCTTGCAACATAGATTTGGGAATTTGTAGAGTCCAAAGCACCACTGTCCTATATAACCTGCCCCAGATAACATAGCATCCCTTTGTACCTCTGATTAGAGCTTTGTTGGGTAGAAGAATTCACTGCTTGAATGATGCTCCTGTTACCCAAGAGGAGGGGCAAGAAATACAGCTGGGATGGTGACAGTCAATCAGCTCAGGGTACAGGAAAATGCCACCCAGAGTTTCTGGGTTTTGGCCTTTGGACAGAACCAACCATGGGGTATATGCGCATCTAGATGTTTAAATCAATACAAGAAAACTATTTTCGGGTGCCTACTATTTATAGGGTCCCTTGCTGAATCTGGTGGGGAATGAAGAGTTGAGCAAGAAGGTCATTGCCCCCAAACTGTTCATTTCTACTGGAGAGGAAAAGTCTAGATCTTAATAGCCATGACTTACAGGAGAATAGGAGCCATAGAAAGTGCTATGTGTGTGCCAATGGGTAATACGGGATGGTGAAAGGAGCACAGAGTTAGCAGCCGAATAGATTTCAGGCTCAAATGCAAGTTTAGCCTGTTGCCTTTAGGCAAAGTCCTGCACCTCTCAGAGCCTCAGTTTCCTCCACTGTAAGATGGGCTCCCATAGCCACTTCGTAAAGAAAGAGTTAGGAGGAAATACAGTGAGACGGAGCAAGTGAGGACCTGAACTGTAGTAATCCCTGGCTTCTCTCCCTTTCACTGCTGGTCAGAGCTAAGACCTGGTGACTCCATAGATAACCCTGGGCAAGCACGGGTCCCAGGGGATGGCAGGAAGGGAGAGCAGAGTCTGAGGTGAAAGCCTTTGCCCTATCCTTTCATTTTTCAGAAAAAATGTCTTCCTGTTCGATGACCTTCAGCCTGCATGTCTTTGGACTTAGCAAATGCTATGTCAGACAGGTTAAATGCTTTTGGTTCACTTGGATTACAATTTCTGGCAGCCTGAGAAACTGAGCTGGGCTCACTTAGACCAGGAGCTTAGGCGTCAGGCAAGCAAACCATCCCCTGCCTGGTGAATTAGATGAACGCCTGTCCTAAAGAGGAGAGTGACGGGGTCATCCCTAAGGATCTTCCTGTCCAGAAGCAAGATATTCGTGACCTGAGCCCAGCCTCCCAGATGAGTTGCCCCCTGATCTACGAAACAGCGAGATCCATGAGAGCAGGCGGCCCTCCGATCCAGCCAACATCCCATTTCTAGGTCATGGCCTCACATATATTGAGGCCTCAGGAATCTGGCTTTCCATGCTTGTGTCAGAAAAAAGTCTTCACTATTAACTCTTAGCTTACCCACAACTTGCCTGTGGAGGCTCCTTTTCTACCACCTCCCCTTATGGATGGAAGGATAAATGAATGAAGGGACACAAATGTGCTTGCAGGCCTCCTCCTGAAGTCATCAAAGAGGTGCAACAGGGAGCTCACTGGGACATGTGACACTATTATTTCTCCCTTTCTAGTGGGGAGGTTTTATGAATTGACCGTATCCCCCAAAATTCATATGTTGAAGTCCTAACTCCAAAGTGATGGAGATACAGCCTTTGGGAAGTAATTAGGGTGAGATGAGATCTTGAGTAATTAGGGTGCGATGAGAGCTTGTTCTCCGTCTTTCTGTAAGCACACATTGAGGAAAGGCGATGTGGGCATACAGTGAGAAGGCAGCCATCTGCAGACCAGAAAGGAAGCCCTCATCAGAAACCAACCATACTGCCACCTTGACCTTGGACTTGCCGCCTCCAGGGCTGTGAGAAAATAAATTACAGTTGCCTACCCTCCCATTCTAGGGACTTTTGGTATGGTGGCCTGAGCTGCCTAACACAGGAGGGAAAGACGATTCTCCTCTAGCAGCTGACACCATCGTCCACCCACACGTCCCAGCCAGAGCCCCGAGAGTTGTCCTTGACGCCCCTCCTCCTTCTACCTTCTTCACCTAATCAACCACAGTGTCTTAAAAAAACACATTTCTCCAACCTGCCTGGTTCTCTGCCGGAGCTCCACCAGAGGACTCACCAGGTCCTCTGCACGCCCTGGACCTGTGCACTAGTTCCTACCCCTAGCATTTCTCCCTAGGACTGCAGCAGCAGCCTCTCAATGGTCTCCTGCCTTTGCTCTTTCCATCCCAATCCAGCCTCCGAGTGACCAGTTACAAAACGTGAGCTGGCACTGCCCTGCGTAATGCCCCTCGTGGGTTCCTGTTCATCCAAGCTTGGCCCGTTACCTGGACCCAACAAGGCTTCAGATAACCTGCCTCTGCCTACCTCAAAGCCTCATTTGTCGCCTCCGCGTGACGCTCCCCATCCCCTGACCCACCGTACAGTCTCAGCAGGCCATCCTCTCTCACATTTCTGCACCTTCACATTCCCTAGTCTGCTTTCCTGACTTCCACTCTCCCTCTTCCCCCAGCAAATTCCTCCTTCTCCAAGGCTTCTCCAAAGCTCAGCTTAAGTCTTTCCTCTCCATGGAGTCTTCTCTGCCAGCCTCCCAAACCCTCCTTCCAGGGTTGGAGACTTCCTTTGGGCTCCCATGAACCCTAGCTCATGACCATCCTGATGTTTATTGTGGGGTATTTTCATCGGCCAATTCCTTACTGGTCTGTCTCCCTTTTAGAACCAGGGTACAGAGTTTGTTGGGGCTGCCATAACAGAGCGCCATAAGCTGGGTGGCTTAAAACCACATGAATTTATTTTCTCACAGTTCTGGAGACTGGAAGTCCACAATCAAGGTGTTAGCGGGCTTGGTTTCTTCTGAGGCCTCTTCCTGGCTTTTGTAGACGGTCATCTTCTCCTCCGTGCGTGTCCACATGGCCTTCTCTCTGTGAGCTACATCCTCTTCTTGCAAGGACACCGGTTGTGTTGGATCAGGGCCCACCCTAATGACCTCGTTTTAACTTAATTACTTTTTAAAGTCTTATCTCCAGGGGCACCTGGGTGGCGCAGTCGGTTAAGCATCCGACTTCAGCCAGGTCACGATCTCGCGGTCCGGGAGTTCGAGCCCCACGTCAGGCTCTGGGATGATGGCTCAGAGCCTGGAGCCTGTTTCCGATTCTGTGTCTCCCTCTCTCTCTGCCCCTCCCCCGTTCATGCTCTGTCTCTCTCTGTCCCAAAAATAAATAAACGTTGAAAAAAAAATTAAAAAAAAAAACTAAAGTCTTATCTCCAAATAAATAAAATAAAAGTCCTATCTCTAAGTACACTAGGGTTTAAGACTTCAACATATGAATTCTGGATGGGGATACAATTCCGCTCCTAACAACCAGCCCTGGGCTTCTTGAGAATAGGCCCTATGTCTCCTTCATGCTACATCATCAGATCTGGCCCAGAGCATGGGTCATGGCAGATGTCTCAGGAATCATCTGTGGAGTGAAGATACTCCAGCGAATTCTGAGCCAGTCAGAGAGACCTGTTCTCTCTTTTCTATGGAGGCCAACTCCAGGGACCCCCTCCTCAAGTCCCATTCATTGTTTGAATCAGACAAACCAATCAAATGCTTAAAAGTTGCCAAGACAGTGACCAAGAACATACGATACCGGGAAGATTGTTTTGCTGGGGACAACCAGCCTGGACTCCAATCCAGGGTCCCTAGTAGCTGACTGTCCTCAAGGACAGTTAACTTCTCTGAGCTTTCATGGCTTCAAATGAAAAATGAACCCCTGGAAGAGAGCCAGTGGTTTTCATTCCTGGCTGTCCATTAAAGCCTTCTGTGGAAAGGCTTGAGCATTGATACTTCTTAAATGTCCCCCAGGTGATCTGATGGCCAGAGTTGAGCACTTCTAAGATGGAAGACAGACATGGTGACCTGTACCAGCTGTTATGAGGAGCCCCTGATCTTACTAATGAACTTAGCTGAGAGGAGGAGCAGTATTTGTCCTGGTTTAGGCAACAATGGGAAGAGTTTCAGAAGTTCCCCATCTCTGAGCAGTTTCAAGTTCTTGGCAGATGGTAGAAAGGAAGAAGCAAAGCACAGATGTATTAACTCATTTGCCGCGCCGGGCACTGCGTTAGGTATGCGATGTCACAGAGTCACCACCACCCTGGGAATGTTCTGCCTGTGTCACAGCAAGGAGACCTGGACTCGGAGAAGGCAGATGACCTGCCTAGTGTGGCGTGCTTGTGGGAGGAGGGACTAATGCTAGAGGTGAGTACCGTCCGCACATCCCATCCTTGTAGCGTTATAACGTGCAGAGTGGTGACCTTCCGGAGCCTGGGCCCAGGACGGTGGCATCCAGCAGGTGCTCCACAAAGATTTGCCAGAGGAAGGACAGGAAACAGCACTTACTGAGCGCCCCCGTGTGCTGTGCTATGTTTGTACGCTCGCACCTCATCTGGGTTTGGTAGCATTACCTGATGGTACAGACAGCTGGAGAGGGTAAATAACTTTCTCAATATGCTTCAGCAAAAACAAGGAAAAAAAAAGACAAAGCTAACTCTTCCTAAGGATTAGTAAAGGTCAGACAGCTTGTGTGTGGCTGGATCAGAGATTCCCAACCCAGGTTTCTCTGACTCCAGAGTTCACGCTTCCCCTCCCCACACTCCACTCCCCGACACATTCAGGACTTTGCCGGGCATCTTCCTGGAGGCACTGACATGAGCTCACGGACACTTCCTCTTTTTCCACGTGACGGGGGTCTGTCGGAAAGGGGGCTGTGGCTGCACTTCAAGTGCTGCCCACGCTCTCGGCTGCGTGGAGCCCCGGAGTCCCGGGTCCAGAGTGGAGTCTTAGGACAGAAGCGGTGTGTGCTGGTACGGAACCCTGTGCCCTGGGTAGGCTGCCCGTCTTAGGGTTACGTAACCAAAACTCGGAAGCTCGAAAAAGCTCCCTTGGCTCCACACAATTTCCAAGTCCAGACCAGACCCAGAGGGGGACTCCCTCTCGAATGCCAGGTATAAGTTCTGAGTGAGTATGAACTGAGCATGTCTGGGGACAAGAGGTAGGGATGATGGTGGCTGTTGAGCTGAGGCTTTAGCACTCCCAGAGATGAGGAACTTCCCCCAGTAGAAGCTGGCTCAGAGGACAAGCATGCTCCGTGCTCCCCTTCTGCCCGCTAGAGGCTCGCCTGGACTTTGAGTGAGGCTGCAGGCACCAGGGGGGTTTTCCCTAGGAAGCCAGAATAACCAAGGCTTGCAAAGTTAAAAATAAGAGCTTAGATGTGGAAGGCATAGCTCAGCCCTCCAACTGAGTGATTCATAGCATGGAGGTGGGGCTGGCTCTGCCCTTTCATTTTCAGCTTCCTTCAAGAGGTTCCGAGGGAGATGTCTCTTCTCTGAATTGAAAGCAGGAGAAGAGTATCCGAATTATCTTCGTCTTTTGTCCTGTGGTACAAGCCCGACCATAAGACGGAGGCCTGTTTTATAAATGACAGCTCCCTTCGCTAGCAGAAGGGGCTGCTATCATTTAAATCATGGCACTTGTGACCGTTGGGAAGCACACAAATGTTGTGGTTATGGCACCAACTTTCGAGCTGATGTTTTCTGAGTTCAACCCTGACTCCATGCCCCATGCTGGGTAACATTGGGCAAATCCCTTTACCTCTCTGAGCCTCAGCTTCTTCACCTGCAAGACAGAAGCCATAACAATAGAAGCTAAAATGTATTGAGTGCTTCAATGTTGCCAGGCACTTTGAGTGTTAGGAGGGATCTAAACTCAGCCGTGCAGCCTCCTTACCAAACCATCCCCCCACCCCCCCGCCCATGGTCCTAGTGTGTCAAAGCAGCTGTCGGCGGCTTCGATGGCTGACGTGGCATTTGTATTTCAGAGCTGTTGTTTAACTTTTACTCAGTGAGGCAGACCCAATAGGAATGATGTTCCCATTTTAAAATGAAGAAATGATGCTCAGAGAGTTTGAGTGGCTTTTCCGAAATGGCAAAGATGGGTCTGAGCCCAAGGCATAATCACAGTGCTACTGTGCCAGGCGGGTGCCTTCCAGATGTCTCCATAGAGTAGTGGTTCTCAACCAGGGGTGATTTTCTCCTCCGGGGACATGTGGCAATGCCCGGAGATGGTTTGGTTCTCACAACGAGGGAAGGAGGAACTATTGTTTCTGGTGTGGAGACTACTGGACTCTTAAACCTCCTGCAAGGCTCAAGACAGCCCCCACAACAAGGAATTAACCTGCTGTCAAAGGTCACTAAGGCCAAAGCTGATACGGACTAAAGCAGTAAGTCAAAGTGTTTCTATTTTACAGCTGATAAAGCTGAGGCTTAGAGGTTAAGTAACTTCCCCAGGGTCACATGGATAGGACATGGTAAAGGGGGCGTAAAAGCCAGACAGTTTGAATTTATACCTGGCTTGGTAACCACAAGTGCTTACAAACATTATTTATTTTTTAAGTAAAGTATTTGATAAACACAAATATATATATATATGTGTATATATATATATATATGTAAGTATGAAAGCTAATGATAAAAGGAACCATTAAAAAAAAACATTAATTGGGGCACCTGGGTGGCTCAGTCGGTTAAGCGTCCAACTTTGGCTCAGGTCACGATCTCACCGTTCGTGAGTTCGAGCCCTGCGTCGGGCTCTGTGCAGACAGCTCAGACCCTGGAGCCTGCTTCAGATTCTGTGTCTCCCCCTCTCTCGGTGGCCCACCCTCGCTTGCACTCTGTCTCTCTTTCTCTGTCAAAAAAAAAAAAAAAACAGAAACATTTAAAAAAGTAAATAAGACATTAAAAAAAACATTAATTGTAATCCTCACCACAACTCCGCTGAAAGATAAATATTATTGTCCTTTCTTTACAAATGAGGAAAGTGAGGCATGGAGAGTATAAGTCACTATCCAAGGCCACACAACACATGACGCCATTTTAGGCGATTAATATTTGCTTGAGCAAACACAGTCATCAAAGAACTGAAAAATACCTCCTACAAATACAAAAGGAAATATTTATATACATCTGATTGACATCAGGAAAACTACGTTTAAAATCTGGGAAATTGTGTCCTATCCCACTACATCTTCTTTAAAAGAAGAAAGGGAGAAGAAGAGAGGAGGAAGAGGAGGAAGAGAGCTCGTGGAGGCCTGAGATGAACTGCAACGTAAGCTGAAATTCTATCCATGATGTTCTCAACTCATAATGCCAAAAGAAGTTAGATGAAAATAATAAAGCTACAGAATTCTGATCATACGGGAATTTTTTTCTAATCTAAAATCATTCATATCTGAGTGAGCAATCCCAGAACATGAATGGTAGTTTTTATGACAAAGGACACGGACCACAGTGGCCCCACTTCCTTTTGTCTGACAGAACCCTGACCTGCTTTGCAGTCATCGGAGACACAACTGGCCTTCATGTAGGGGTGGGGCCTTCACTAGAAGAGAAGAAGACAGAATTTCTCCTCCAAAGCCCATTAGTTCCCTTTCCACAGGCCCCATAGAGTGGGAAGGCAGGACTGGGTGTAGCCTTTGCCTAGGAGGTGGTCAGATTGAGATGACCAATAAAAAGTGAGGGGGCAGTTGGAGGAAATAAGTTTGGATTGAAACTTTGTGTTAGGGGAGGACCACAGAGATGTCAGGAAGTTTCACATTTTGACCTGATCAGTTCATTACAGTAGGAAGGAAGAGGGGTTGTAGGCACCAGACAAAGCTGAGTGTTCTCCGTTCAAATAGAACCAGAGTCCTGAGTATACACTGAATCTTCCAGGGAAATTTAAGCATGACTCTGGTATCATGGAGGGTAGAGTATGTCCAGCGGGGACCCAACAGGTCTAGAAACGTGACCAATAAGCAAAGCATGCCAAAATCCACGGGGTGGTGAGAAGTAATGTTCCTGAATGTCACTAACAACGTAACTCAGAGGGCAGTACAGTGTGTCTACAAAAAAGTTATTTCCCTTTCCTTTCTCATGGAGGGTGGCCAAGGCAATAGTGGAAAGAAAAATTATTACTTGAAATATCGTCAATGAAAAGCAAACAAAAATGTGATTCAAATCTATCCCTCAGTGATTTGGAAAAGAAATAATAAACCAGATGGCATCTGAAATAACAGTGGAAACAAAATAAGTAAACATTAGTATCAGTAAACTAGATGAAAAACTGGTGCATATATTGTGGAGGCTGGACTTGGTAAGTCCCAGATCTACAGGATAGACCTTCAGGCTGGAGACCCAGGGAAGAGTTGCAGTTCAAAGTCAAAGGTTAGCTACTGAAAGAATTCATTCTCGCTCTGGGGAGGTCAGTGTTTGTTCTATTAAGGCCTTCAATTAATTGGATGAGGCCCACCCATATTACGGAGGGTAATTTGCTTTGCTCAGAAGTCCACTGATTTATGCTAATGAATTCCAAAGCTCACTTTTACAGAAACATCCAGGATAATGTCTCGACCAAATACCTGAACACGATGGCCCAGCCAATCTGACACATAAAGCAAACCATCACAACTAATTTATGGCAGTAGTCTTTGTGTAGTGCTTTGTAATTTCAGTGCAAATTTTTAGCCTTTATTTATTCTTTCTTTTAATCCACTCCATACATTTTTTTGTGGATTAGCAAATTGAGGTCGAAATGCTGAGTAACCCCCCAGACACAACTAGAAAGCATCTTGACCAGGTTCTCTGACCCATTTCACAGTGGTACCAACACAGCCAGACTCCAGAGCTGTGCCCCTTCCCTGGGGTCAGACTCGCCTTTGAAAATAATAATCCAAAAAGAAAGACTGATGTGAACCTGTCAACCAAAAGAATTTATTATTGTGGGTGCCGAAGAGGAGGGCATAGGACTGAGGAATACCTCTCATATTCTTCGTTTGTAATGTTACCTATGAGCAATGGTTTTACTAATACCCTCTTTTCCTTATTAGAGACGATCTGGTCCAACCTTGAAGGTATTTTCTTTAAAACAGATGTCTTTTTAGGGGCACCTGGGTAGCTTCATCAGTTAAGCATCTGACTTGATTTCAGCTCAGGTCATGATCTCCTGGTTCATGAGATCAAGCCCCACGTTGGACTCTGCACTCTTAGTGTGGGAGCCTGCTTGGGATTCTCTCTCTCCCTTTCTCTCTGCCCCTCCCCTGCTCACTCTCTCTCTCTCTCTCTCCAAATAAAAAAAATAAATAGTTAAAAAAAACCAGATGTCCTTTTAAAAATCAGTTTCATACATGAAGCTTTTATATATTCATTCCAGTGACTGTGTGTTCAGTGTCCCTCATATGCCAAGGAAGAAGGTAAATCCCCAGTAGTAAAGCACTGGACACCAGACACAAAAGTGTGCATGCTGTATGATTCCATTTAGATGAAGTTCAAGAACAGGTAGAACTAAGCTCAGAATAGTGAGTACCTTTGGTGGGAACTATTGACAGGCCGGAGACACACAGGAGGCTTCTGGGTGTTGGAAGTGGTCCGTATCTTGATCAGAGTAGTTGTTAACACGGACGTGTATGTAAGCGAAAAATCACCGAGCTTGTACACCTGAGATTCGTGAGCTTTAATGCCTGTTATATCTAAATTGTATTAATTTTTAATGTTTATTTATTTTTGAGAGAGAGAGATACAGAGTGCGAGCGGGGGAGGGGCAGAGAGAGAGGGAGACACAGAATCTGAAGCAGGCTCTGGGCTCGGAGCTGTCAGCACAGCTTTTTAAATTTTAAAAAGAAATGTCATCCTAGAAGAAAAACAGAAGAATAGTTGGGGCAGGGGGACAAAAAAAAAAAAAAATGAGCACCGGGAAGTGCTCATTTCCAGCATTGCGCTGGTAAGTGGAACCATGAGCAAAATAAGAACATAACGTGGACACAGGGGTGGCTTAGTTGGTTGAGCGTCCAGCTTTGACTCAGGTCATGATCTCACGATTCAGAAGTTCGTGCCCCACATCGGGCTGTCTGCCATCAGCACCAAAGCTGCCAGGGCAGAGCCTGCTCAGATCCTCTGTCCCCTTCTCTCTCTGCCCCTCCCCCACACGTGCTCTCTCCCTCTCTCTCTCTCTGTCTGTCTCTCTTCTCTCTCTTTAAAAAATAAATAAACATTAAAAGGGGGGGGGGACATACCAGGTGGACATTTGTGGCAGAGTCAAGGGAGGCAGCAAGACCATAGGACTAGCACCTTTTTCAGTAGAAGCTTGCAGAGCAAAGCCCAACTCCGGGATGGGATGGAAGGAAGGAAGTTGGGAAATTCTGCTTAACACAATGAAATCACAAATATGCTATCTCCCGAACATCTCGGGGAAGGGGTGAATGCAAAGCCCCACATTTTCTTAGGAGATTTACAAGTCAAAGAATGAAGTGAAACATGACCTATTGTACTAGCAAGGTTTGGAAAAGCGAAACTGCTTTTTACTCTAAAGCATGATTTCCAAAAATCTGGAGCCATCACGTGTGGATGAGTCGGTCGTATCTCCTGTGGGATCCTCGAGGAAATGGTATGTGGTCTGGTGGTGGGCCAAAGGAGTTACCTAACATTTTGGTAGAAAGTTCTGGTATGATGAAACCTCCTGGGTGAATGTTTTATGTCCCTGACCACGAAGACCCTTCCAGGGTAGGTGAAGATTTCTCTTTACATCCAGGAATAAAAGCTCTATAGAGTGACATTGTTCTCTTTCTAGCCCATGCTCCCCAGAGACTGTTCTCAGATGACAAACAAACAAACAGCTGCAGGCATGGATTTCTGGATTTTTTGACGGTTTCTAAGAATTGCTTGGGGATTTGGTGAAAAGAGAATTCTCCCGAATAGAATCATCTTGGATTTTCCAATTACATGCTCTAATTGCAACAAAGACCCAGGGCTCTAAGTCAGTCTGCAGCCTGTGTGCTTGACTCATTGGAACCAGAGGGAGCTGGCCAAGACCAGTGTGGCCCGCGGCCTGGCAATTGCCTTTGATTGGACTCTGCTGCCAGACCGAGTGTGAAGGAGCCGGGCCATGTCCCCCAACGATTTTGACTAAGAATTCCCCACTTCGTTTCTGAAGAAGCATGCTCTGAGCCATTGTGGCCGCCGAGTTGAGGGGCTAGCAGGGACTTCACTGGGCTTCTTACAAGCAATGCTTGTGGGGCGGGATCCATCCTGGTGGAAGATTCCTGGATGCCAAACCCTCCTGGTAAGGAATGTGCCAGCTGCCAACCATCCTCTAACCACCATCACAGCCTAGGGGCAGTGACCATATCTCCAAAATCTGGGACATATGAGTGTAAGAGGAGCATAGTGATCTGGGCAGGATTAATCTAGCAGTCATCTTGCCAAATGTTTATTACTCTTCCAGAATGGTCTCTGTTCCTTCACCTTTTAGCCACTTCCCTTCTCCTCCTCCTCCTCCTCCTCCTCTTCTCTCTACTTTTCCGTCTCTCTCCTGTGTGTTCAATCATAACCTTTATTTCCCTTCTCTTCTAAACTTTCCAAATCTTGACATTTTAGCTGAGGACTTCCTTTTAGATATGGAAATTGATTTCAAGGAAAAACTAAGAAAAATCCTTGACACTAGAAAACACTGGAACAGGGGAAATGAACGCTCAAGTGATCACGTGGTGAGCCATGCAGCGTGACATCATTTCCGTTCAGCCATATCTGTTGCCTCTGCCAGGCATTGTGCCAGATGCTTCAGAAGATCAAGGTGGGAGGGAAGGATACAAAATGGATGCACTGATAATAGCCAGCGCTTAACAAGCATTCTCTTCATGTGACTTTCTGTGCTAAGCTTTTTCTATTTATTCGCTCATTTAATCCTTTCAAAACTTTATGAGGAGGGCTCTGTCGGCCCTCTATTACAGAAGGGGAACCTGAGGCTTAGAAGTTAAATAACTTGACAGGAATGACCAGCTAGTTAGTGGGGAGGCTGTCTGATCCCAGAGCACGAAGCTGTGCGCAGAGCCCTTCATTCACATTGTCTTACTCTGTCGTCACAACTAACTTGCGAAGTAGGCTGTGTCATCCCTGTTTCAGAGATGATGAAACCGAGTCAGAAAGGTTAAGTAGCTTATCTAATATCCCACAGCTAACCAGTGACATGAAAATTTGAACACAAGCTTGTTTATCTCCAGAGTGTATGTTCTTTCCACCAACTCATGTGGCCACAGTCTCCAAAATTAAGGATCCCTTCATTTACTAAGAATATTAAGACATATAAACAGCTATGGAGCGTCTTCAGGGAAACAAGGTGTGGAGGAAGAGAGGCCATCTCTGGTTGAAGGTAAAGAAAGGCCTCCTGGGGAGGGAAGCACTGAGAGGGGCTGAGAGGGATTAAAAACCATGGCCCAACAACTGCTCCACATCTCCAAGCAGCAATGATGGCCTTAGCCTGGCTTGCTGTGTGGGGGTCTTAGTTCGTTCTCTCTCTCTCTCTCTCTCTCTCTCTCTCTCTCTCTCTCTCTCTTGGTTCAGAAATCTTTGGCAGAAGGATATCCAAATAGAAAAAGTAGAAGGAATTATTATGGAATGGTTATAGTTTTCCAAGAATATTACACAATGTTTTGCATACTATCAAAAAACCCACCTCTGATTAGTAATAATGACTACTTCGAGCTCTGGTGGCATCTTTCACCCAAACGCCTACCTCACAATCAAGGCAGCCTCATCATCAATAAGGAGACTGCCTCCCTGTCCTGATTACTATCTTAAAGTGGGGAAATGTTTCCAGGGCAGCCAAGATGGGATCTGTAAGTGGGTCACTAAGCCTCACAGAGAGGAGTCCCAGGATCCTCCCTCCCTCTCTGAGCTTGCTTTCTTGGCCCCCAGAAATGGCACATTTGTGTTGAGTGCCCGCTTTGGGTCAGGAACTGTGCTGAGGCTGGGAGATGTGATGGCCTCCGTGGAAATGAGGCAGAGGTACTGCTATACCAGAAATGCCTCCAAATCTCTGCTCACGGTGAGGTCCTCCTGTCTGTTGCATAATGCAAATCTTACATAACTCGCCTTTGAGCAACCTAGAATCTTGCTTCAAATCAAAGGTTTCACAACTGCATAGTTGATTTCCAGCATCCCATATTGCACTTAGTCTAATTATCAGAGACTAGAAGAGAAACCAGGTCAACTCCAAGAATTTGAGAAAACAATAATCAGTTCTTACGAACTCACTAAATGGGCCAAGTCCTGGGATTTGAAGCCAGGTCTGTTGGTGGAGTGGAGAGAGGGTGAGAATCAGGGCTGTCTTCACAGAGGGACTCTTGAATTAGGTTTTAAAAGCTTAACAGAAATGTATAGGCAGACAGAGGTGAAATAGTCCCTCCACACAAAGTGAAAATATGTGCAAAAGTACGGGGGTATGAAACCAATGAGTTCATGAAACTATGGTAGTTTGGCATAACAAACTGGTGAGATCTACTATATCCTTTCAGTACGGGAGGATTCCTGCAAGCTCACTGAAAACTCTGGAACATCTGAGATACTCTCCAAGAGTCTGTTGGCATAAGAATTCCATAGCCTCTTGGAAGAAAATGCATAGCTGACCTTCCTCACTGGCTCACGTCTCCAGGACTATCAGGATTAAAATGCTAGTTTGCAGAGATCACGAATGTTCTTCAAGTGGGTCCTCACTCGAGCCTGGAATTCATCTTGGAATATAAGACCCAAGAGAAATTGGCCTCCGATTGGAATGCACTGGTTGACTACTGGTGAGGGGTACCAGTTTCTGAGAATGATATACACTTGTGTTTCTTAAATGCTTTCCCCTCAATCCTTGAAATGGAGAGGGAGCGAGTCAACTGAGAAGGAGAGCAAGTGGGAGCCACAGTGGATGTGAAGCACTACTGACAGAGCTCATGGGCTCTTTGGAAAAGCCATTCCCAAGCTTTCTCCCTGCGCCATGGTCTGTGCTGCTGTTACTCAGAAGAAAGTTGCAGTCCTTGGATCTGCTCCTAATTAGGTCAAGGCTTTATTTACAAACCCTTCCAGTGATGGGATGTCATTCTAATGCCTGTGAAATGTGTTGACGTCACTGCTGTAGTATCTCAGTCCAGAACACCAGCCCCAAAGGCACCACATGGCAGAGGCTGTCGTAGCTGGTGTTTTCTCATTAATAATAATGAAAGTACTCCATAGTAACCAACACGTGGGTATCACTTTGCCCTGAAACAAGCCATTTTCATATATAAGATTTTCTTTATCACCTATTACATAAGCCTCAGGTAAGCATCTCTAACAATAACTCTAGTTTACAAATGGGGAAATTTAGCTTCGAAGAGATGATACAGATTGCACGGTGTCGTACAGATAGTGAAGGACAACGCGAAGATTTGGGGGCCAGCTCTTTATGGCTCCAAAGCCCATTGCCTTTTCAATGTGTTTGCTATTGAAGCCTTTTGAGGCTCCATAAACTAATACACTTAAGTCCTAATGCTCCTAAATGTCCTGTAGTTAGGCTGTCCTTTTACTCAAATGCAACCACTCAGTTTGGGGTGGGAGAAAAGTATGGCAACCTTGTGTACTCAATGACCAGGCACCAAGCCACATGCACGCTGAATATGTCTGGATACTCACAGCAACCTCCCTTGAAAGTTGCCTGTCTCGGGAAGGGGCGATTGCGTTTTTCTTGTTCACCACTATATCCCCAGCACAGTGCCTGACACTTGGAAGACATTCAGTTGAACTGAGATGCTCATCTTTATCCCCATTTCTTAAAGGAGCCCGAAACTCTGAGGAGCTAGCCAGCACACTTGAGATTATAGGGCCTGTGAGTAGCAGAGCAGGAGCTCAGACATAGGCTGCTGGTGGCCACAGATCCCAGTCTGTCCTCTGCCTGGAGCTGAAGCTGCCCGGCAGCCTTTCCAGCTACCAACTCTTTCTCTGAACTAAAGAGAGTTAATGAAATTGCCCTTGCATTTATTTGCCCAACTTGGATGTCCAAAGGGGGTGTGTATGTTAGCATGCACACGTGCTTGTACGTGCTTGGGTGTTCGGGGAGGATTTATAGAGTAGATAGCAGTCCTTTCTACTTCATTTGCTTTTAGTCAGGAGACTCTAACTTTCTGAGGATCCATTGCTAGGAGCATTTCTAGGAGACTGCTCTTTTTGCCAAGTTTCTAGATAAAACATTCTGCACGTTCTTTCATTCTTGCTGGGATATTTACCTTAGATTTAATTAAGACTATCTTATGTTTCTTTTCCTTTTTCTACAAACTAGACCATCCTTGAATGCCAAGCAAGCAAAGTTAATCTTAGTGCACGAAAGACCCAGCTCACTAGGATTGCCATGTGAAAAACACAGATTTTACCACAGTGATGGGTCTTTCATCCTTGGGGGTAAGAACTGGGGTGGGGGGTTGCCTCCTTCATCTCAGAGGCCGCAGACATCTATGATTAACTATACAAAAGTGCCAGTTTGATGATAAAAGCTGTACTTAACATTGATTCCTCTGCTATAGCAGGAGTCTGGGGGGTGCAGCATTTTTTTTTTAATGGAAGCTTTTGTTAACATCAGATATCTAATTAACTTAGGTTTTAAAACGACTGAGGTGCTGTGTCCTCAAAAGAGATGGTTATCAGAATAGTTTCATCTCACACAATTACGCTACACCTACTCTAGAGGAAAGAATTAAAATGTTTCTTTCCTAAAGAAAGCCAATGTATTGAATAACAGGGAAGCATTCTGTGGTGGGATCCCTGTCCACGCAGTTGAGGCTAGATCAACTTACTAACAAGCATAATCATCATACCCAGAGTTCGCCTCAGGAAATGCCTTCCAGAATTAAAAAAAAAAAACAAAAACAAAAACAAAAAAACACAGCGTCTGTGCCCACAAGGATGATTTGGCTCCCCCGACGATGAAAGGCTCCAGCTGCTCTGCACTTATAATCAAACTGACTCCCCCCCTAGCCTCCCCCTGCTCATCCATCACACGGTAATAACAGAGTTGCTGTGGCTGCCGATCTCCAAAATGGTGTTTAGGGCATCAAATGCTTCCACTACCACCTCCTTGCATGATGACTCCCAAGTGTGTGTCTTCAACCCAGGTCTTCCTCTCCCATTCCCTTAGACTCCGAATCAAGCTCCTCAGCTGCTGTTGGACATGGAGACTTGCTACCAATACTCTCCAAGACAATGTCTCCAAAACCAAGCTCACTCTCTTCCCCTCTTCGCCTCCCAGCACAAACGCACTCCTTCGCTCAGATTCCCCGCCTTACCAGCCCCACTATCCTGACAGTCGCTCACGACCCTTATTTTAAGGGTTAACATTATTATTTTTTGGTAGACTTTATGTTTGAGAACAGTTTTGGATTTACAGAAAAATTGGGAAGATAGTGCAGAGAGTGCCTATATACCCCATAGTTAGTTTCCTTGTGAGCATCTTATATTAGTGTGGTTCATTTGTTACATGTCATAAACCAGTATTGGTACATTGTTAACTAAAGTCCATACCTTATTCAGATTTTACCTCAAATATCCATTTTTAGGCCATTTGGGTGGCTCAGTTGGTTAAGCATCTGACTCTTGATTTCAGCTCAGGTCATGATTTTGTGAAACTGATCCCTGCATCAGGCTCTGCACTTACAATGTGGAGTCTGCTTGGGATTCTCTCTCTCCCTCTTTCTCTACCCCTTCCCCACTCTCTCTCTCTCCCTCTCTCTCTCTCTCTCTTGCCCTCTCCCTTTCAAGTAAATAAATGTTAAAAAATAAAATAAAATAAAATAAAGTAAAGTAAAATAAAATAAAATAAAATATCCATTTTCTGTCCAGGACCCCATCCAGGACACCACATTACATTTTGTAATCATGTCTCCTTAGTTTCCTCTCGGCTGTGAATCCCTCAGGCTTTCTTTGTTTTTAATTAGCTTAATAGGTTAGACTACTGGTGGTCAGGTATATTCTATAATATCCTACTGAAATTTGCTGATATTTTCTCATACTAAAATGGGGTTATAGGTTATTAGGATAAACACTACAGAAGTTAAGTACTGACATTATTTGTAAAGCATTGTTTGGACATTGGACAGGGTTGGTCACTGCCTTTGTTTAATAGAGGAAAGGTTAATAGTAATTCTGATATTGCAGTTATTAAACCGAATCATAGTTGTTGTTTTTTTTTCCTCTTCCCTTCCAGTCTGTAAACTCTTTGAGGGTAGAGACTGAGCCTGATTCATCTCTTTATCTTCAGAATCTAGCACTGGGCATGAGCCCAAGTCTATGACTGAGACTTGAAAAATGGGCTTGAGAAATGTTTGAAGCTTTGGTTCATTGCCTCATCTGTAAAGTGGGATAATAGAATATATTTCTAAGGATTTTTTATGATGAAATTAAAATATTAAAATCCTCGGCACAGGGCCTTGCACACAGAACAAGTACTCAAATATGTTACCTGTCACCACTTCTATCACCGTCATTAGGATCTATGTGTTATGCAAGATACACTGGAGACCCAAAGACTTCACTGTGTTCTGCTCCATATCCAAAGTTGTAAATTTAGTGATTCAATGGGAACGGAAGGGCCAAGCTCAGCTTTACGCTTTATAGAATTCTCTTCTGTAAAATTCATGCTGCATTTGGTGCACTCTGATAGGACTACTTTGACAAGACTCCTTAACAATGGTCCAGATCCAAAAGAAACATAAGGCATCTACTATCAAGGCCTTATGAATTGACTGCCACTAATAATACAGGGCAGCATTTGATGAGAAGCCAACCAGAGGCAGTGTGGATGTGGGAAGTTCTGAGAAGGGGCTGTGTCTGTGTGGGCTCTATTGTTACAAAGACCTGATAAGTGGGCATTGAAGGATGGGTCACACTTTGATAGGCAGACAAAAAGGCTATAAAGTCATGAGCAGGGATCTGGAAAGAGTGAGTACACAAAAATTCAGTGCCTGAGAGGACCCCTACCTGCCTGGCCCCAGGATTTAGGCTGACAAGAGTAGGAGGTGACATTGGACAGGACATTAGAGCAAGATAACAGGATGGGGGTGGCTTGAAAGCTGGCCTGTAGAGTAAAGGAGAGACACTTATATTTTTGAGCAAGAAATAAATGGGTAAAGATGGAATTTTCAGGAAGTAGCTATGCCTGCAGTGGGCATGACTAGCTGGAGAGGGAAAGACTAGTGGTGAAAAGATTAAGTTCATTCATTCATTTATTGATCCATTGGTCACATATGTCCTTGGCAGATACTTACTGAGCTCCTTTCAGACTCTGGGCATATGCAGGCATATAGGTCTTAGTCCCTGCCCTCAAGGGTCTTATAGACTAGAGAGAAGGGGAGATTAAAGAAGTCTCTGCTCTTCACCAGACTAGATCACAGAAAAGCCAGAGAGAAAAGATGGGAATAATATGTGGGAGATAGATAGATCAATGGATAAATTAGATAACATATCTCTTATAAAAGCAAATCAAACAAGTTATGGTTCAAGAAGTAGGAGGAGAATCTAAGAGGACAGAGGTTTAAGAAGGGAGTAATCAGTGATGTCAAACACTACTGGTACAAGATACAGAACTTGCCCAGGGACAATGACACCTAACAGCAACAATGACAATAAACAACAACGACGACAACAGCAATAACACCACTTTTAAACAATTGCTGTGTTCCAGAACCTGAAACCATTCTTTTTTTTTTTAATGTTTATTTATTTATTTATTGAGACAGAGAGAGAGAGAGAGCGAGAGCGAGCACAGAGCCCAATGCAGGGCTCGAACTCATGAACCGTGAGATCACAACCTGGACCGAGATCAAGAGTGGGACACTCAACCAACTGAGCCACCTAGGCTCCTCAGAACCTGAAACTATTCTAACACACTTCATATATGTTTTCTCATTTTTCTTTGTGCCTAATGCAGCATAAGGTACATAGTACTTCTCAATAAATGACTCATATTCTAGGCCAAACTTGAGCACTCTTAGGAATCTGGATGTTTGAATAATATGGCTGGTGCTGGAATGTCAGAAATGGGGTTTATAGGTTGATAGAGTAGTAGTTTCTTTCCTTTGGTCACACTGTCTGGGTTAAATCATTGGTTTACTCCTAAATGGTAAAATCTGGTCTGATAACATACCTTCCCTTCGTCCTGTATGAGAATGCATTTCTTACTATGTGGGGTTGGGTGGAGCCCAGAATGTTCTTCAACCTAAACTCTCTGGCAAATAGGACCACTGAGTAATAGCCTGGACCTTTGGGAGATCAGTTATTCTTTTCCTAAAGCATTGATGTTCCAAAGCACATTCTAAAAAAAGAGAGCGTGTGTTCTGAGCATAGACTCGATTCAGACAAGGAATCTGGGGAGGTGGGCAGATGGAGATGGACTGTACTTTCAAGAAAAGTGGTTGATGGCCTTGTTCTCTCCATGGCATCTCAGAACTGCTTGATACTCATCCAGAAACTGATCATATTTTAGAACAACAGGAGATTTCTGCTGAGTAACTGTTTGTCTGGGGAACTAAGTCTCTCTCAGAATGCAAGGGGTAACATCATATCAAAAAAAATTATTATCATTGGTGTGCCTTCCATTTAGGCTAGGACTCACTAACTGTCAACTGCATGCAGTGGCTTTCCACATATATATGAGTTGCCCATCCAACAATCTCTTTATAAAGAGCTTTCAGAGATACAGTGGAGTGCATTATAAAGTTACAGAATACAAATAAGAAAAACAAACACGTTTTTAAAACTCAACATGCCCTTTAAAGGGCAACAACCCCTTTAAAGGGGGAAGAGGAATTCGGGTGCTAAAATAAACCTTAGCAAGCATCTCCTTTAAGCCAGCAAGCCTACATCCTGCTCATAAGGCCTGCCCTAATAAAAGACAGGCCTACAATGCCCTCTGCATCATGGACTTAGTTCTAAACTCTTCTTGCCCTGATGTTCACTCCACTTCTGGAGGGCATAGAGCATGACATAGGTATTTGTTAGGGTGGAAGATTTCACCCACGATCACTCATGTGGGGAATCCAGGATTCAAACCTTGTTCTTCCATCTGCTCCCAATTTCTACCTGTCCATCCGGTGGCCTTCCAAAGGCTGACATTGACCCATGATCAATTAAAAGTTACAGGCAAAATTAGGTTCCTTCAGAAAGCATGAACCAGTCTGGAAGAAAGAAGTGGGACAGCGATTGTGAGAATAAAGGGTTAGGTGACAGGAATCAACATTAGTGGGTAGCTTAGTTATGATAAAGAAAAAAAAACTAGTCACTACAGTTACCTGCCTTGTCCTTTCCAAGACCCTTTTGCTCTTTACCCTGTGTTTCCTGTAAGTACATCCTCTTGTACGTGGTATTTTGAAATCGTATGTCTACCAAGTACATGATTTAAGTTTTGCTTTTCAAATATGTATGAGGACTTGTGTTATATAGGAAAGCTGGTCACCACCATGCCTGTGGTGGCAGTAAAGCAAGCCCGGTGGGTTGTTCTGTCCCAGCTATTGCAACATTTAACTCCACAATTCGTAAAATATTTCAATACTGGAGGGAGGGAGATGTGAGGATGGGCTGCTGCACAGGGGAGAGAATGGAATCCTATGTGGTCAGGAAGAAGCCAGACAGCCCCCACGGTGCTGCCCTCAGGGCATAAGGGGGGCTCCAGGGTTTGGCCACCTGCTCCCAGGGAGAATGCATCACAGGTGAGGTATGTGCCTTGTTCAACCTGGACCTGGCCTCATTTACTTTTAATTCTGTGTCTCCATGAAAACTTCCAGTGAATGGTAGAGATGGAATGGGAATGGAGTACCATCAGCAGCAGGTCCTAATGGATGGGAATCCCAAATCCTTTTAACTTGCTTGGTAGTACTGTGGGATTTCCATAACTACACACACACACACACACACACACACACACACACACACACTTTCCTGAACTTTACCCCTCTGTCTAAAATCCATTGTTCCTGAAATCATAGCAGATTTGTCAACATTTGACTTGGGATGGATGGGAAGAAAAATAAAGCAGGGTACAGTAATTCAATTTGACAAAACTCAATGTTTATTCAACTTAGCTCAAATGTTTGTTTAGCACCCTACTAGACCATGGTGTGGGGAAGCAGACAGGGTTTCTGCCCCAAAGAATCCCAACCAAATCGGTACACTCCAGGCTCATGTTTCTTTCAGGGCAGCACTCACGTGACCAGGCTTAGTTTCACCTTGTGGGCTTATGAAAATTCAATTCTTTGGCCACCTGCTGGCTTACCAAGTTATGATATCTAGTGTGGTAGGACCCAGGAATCTGTGTTCTTAAAAAGCTATCACAGGTGACTCTGACACATTGTAACTTTGAGATTATCTGCCTTACTTTGGCTCCTAACCAACTATGGTGTTTTATTTCTGGACCTGAAACACAAGAACTTAGTGGCCCACCTGGTGATGGGGGCCACCACACCACATTTGCAGCACACATTTCTTGAGCCTCTAACATGCAGGAAATTGCAACTGACTTCACCTGGGACTCCGGAACAAAAATATCTTGGCCCAACCAAAAGCTCTTCTTGGCCCATATGTCACAAGAACAAACCATAGAGAAAAAGATACAACCGTAACTTGAGAAGTATAATGGAATTCAGTGCCCAGACTTTAAGTTCAAATGTACACATTAGACTGGCTCCCTTCCACCACCTGGTCCCCAGCACTAACCTTTGAAGTGGGTACTTTGACCATCTGTGTTTCACAGAATGAGGGTGTCAGCTCAACAATTCTGAGTGGCCTGTCCATGCTACAGAAATTTTAATCCAGCTCCCCTAACTCCAAGTCCAAGGTTATTAGAAGCTTCCACTTTGGGAAGAACATTTCTATAAGGTCCATATCCAAGGGTATAATGCTTCAACAGGAAATGGGGCAGATGTAGGTCAACCACAGCCACTGGGAACAGGCTGAGATATGTTGTTATAGGTCATTGACCTAAGCCTTGGATCATAGGTTGGGTCATAGGCCTGCCTTTGCTGCTTACTAACTAGGTGACCTCTGATATGTTACCACCATCCATGCAGTTCTCCAAACTCAAAGCCCATGGCTTGTCCTCAACACCTCCCTCTCACTCTTCATGTAATCCATCCTTACAGATTTTGCCTTCTGAATATCTTCAAGTTTGCACACTCTTCATCCCCACTGATATCACCTTAGAAGTCACAGCATGTCAGTCCCTTACTTAAAACCCTTCAACAGCTCCAATTTATCTTGGGATAAAATGGAATCTCTTGCTATGGCCTCCAGGGTCCAGCATACCTCCACAGACTCATCCTGAGCCACTTGTTGTTTTGCTGTCTGGGCTCCGGTCACACTGGTGTCTCTGTCTTTCAAATACTCCATGTTCCTTTCTGCTCTGAAGCCTTGAGAGACTTTGGTCCTCCCCAGGGAATACTTCTCACGTCCTAATTCACCCACTGAACTCAACTCATGCTTCAGATCTTAGCTCATTATCATTGCCCTTGGGGGCCTTCCTCATTCCTCCTGCCCCCTCTTCCCTACCACTAACTCAGTTCCTCCTGTTACACACTCTCCTAGTTCGCTGCACTTACCATAGTTTGCAATTATGCAGCCTGTGGTGACTTCCTACCTCATCTATAGAGTTGAACTCACTCTTAGTACCTGATTACAGAAACTGGGACGTTGTAAAAACAGTAACAGCGGAGCTGGTGCTGGTGCAGCTTATACCAGTAGCTAATGTCATTGTGTGAAGCATGTGCCAGTCTTGCTCTTAAGTGTTTTCTTGAACCGGTTCTCTTAAACCTGAACAACCTGGGATGAATTAATGTACCTAATTTCTCTGAGCATCATTTTCCTTATAGACAAAATGGAGAAAGTAACATGTGAGAAAATCACAACCAAATTTGAAGTACTTTGTATTTTCTTTAACGATTCACAAATGAAAGGATTTAATATTTTATTTTATTGCTATTTAAATTCGAGTTAGTTAATATACAGTATAGTCTTGGCTTTAGGAGTAGAACCCAGTGATTTATCTCTGACGTATGACGTCCAGTGCTCATCCTGAGAAGCGCCCTCCTTAATGCCCATCACCCATTTAACTTCTCCAGCACCCTCAGTTTGTTCTCTGTATTTAAGAGTCTCTTAGGGTTTGCCTCCCTCTCTGTTTTTATCTTATTTTTCCTTCCCTTCACCTGTGTTCCATCTGTTTAGTTTCTCAAATTCCACATATGAGTGATATCATATGACATCTGTCTTTCTTTGATGACTTATTTCACTTAGCATAATACCCTCTAGTTACATCCACATTGTTGCAAATGGCAAGACTTCATTCTCTTTCATCACTGAGTAGTATTCCATTATATGTATATACCACATCTTTATCCACTCATCAGTCAATGGACATTTGGTCTCTTTCCGTAATTTGGCTATTGATAGTGCTGCTATAAACATTGGGATGCATATGCCCCTTTGAAGTAAACATTTTTGTATCCTTTGGATAAATTCCTAGTGGTGCAATTGCTGGGTCATAGCGTAGTTCTATTTTTTTAATTTTTCCATGGGTTTTAAAAATTATAAGCATGTGTATATAAAGCCACTTTTACTTTATTTTTTAACTTTTTAAAAATTTTTAAGCTTATTTATTTTGAGAAAGAGGGAGAAAGAGAGGGAGGAGCAGGGAGAAGGAGAGACCGAATCCCAAGCAGGCTCCATGCTGCCAGTACAGAGCCCGATGCTGGGCTTGAAACCGTAAATTCCGAGACCATGACCTAAGCCAAGGTCAAGAGTCAGACGCTTAACTGACTGAAACACCCCAGGTGCCCCACCCTTTACTTTATTCTAAATCATCATTTCTCCACTTAAAAAAAAATTATCACCACCAATCCCCAACAAAGAGAAAACATAAATTAAGATGTAAATTTTCCCTAATGAGAGAAATTCTTAAGATTTCTTTGGGTAGAGTAGAGCTTTGGAGGGCCACAAACCATGGGAATACCTAAGTTCTTTTCTTTTTCTTCTACATCCAAGATGCAATTTTTATCCCTTTGGCAGTAATATCCTCCATTCAAGAACAAATGTCCTAAAAGAAATGAAAGAGGAAAGGAGTAAGGGAAGAAGAAAGGGAGGGAGGGAGGGAAGGAAGGAAGAGTAAATTGGAGGAGCTGTAGAGATGCCTTAATGGAAGATGATGGCTGGAGAAGCCCATGAAGCCAAGCCACCAGTTGTCAGCACTGTGATGGGGCCACCTCTGCTCCTCATATTCCTCTCTATTCCTCTCTGTATGAATGTCTGTTCCCTTCTCATTTCTTCCACTTCTCCCTCCTCAACTGCCATCCTGAAACATGCCAGATGAGGCTCAATGGTGTGTGATCTGAGTGCGAGCATCTGGGCCCAGGTGCTGTCCTCAAGGATGTACAACTTACTGATGACAGCATTCCACCCAGAGAAGAGTTGAGAAAGGCATAACCCCTTTGGGAGAATCTGGAGAGGCTGCAGAAAGTAAAGTAGCCTTTGGATTTGGGCTGGAAAGAGGGACAGGGCTTTGATAGGCAGTGACAGGAAGGGTGAGGCTGAGGGGAGGAAAATAAAGGCATCAAGAGTAGAGGATGCGGCCAGGGGAATATCTGGTATGATGATGTCTGCTATGATGGGAAGGAGTGGCAAGTAAGACTAGAACTCTTGGAGATTCTTGAACGACAGGATTAAAGATTTACTAGGAGTCATGGACTGGTCATTCACTGGTGGAGTGATCCATACTGGCAGCTGAATGGAGAGTGAAGCAGGAGCAGATAGAAGGAACCCAAGGAGCAAAGTTTTCTCATAGACCAGGACCACATCTCCCAACCACACTTTTGACTGTTGGAGCTCAATGTTGGGGGGGAGGGGCAGTCCTGTGCATTGTAAGACGTTTAGTGGCATCTCTGACCTCTACCTACTAGATGCCAACTGGGACAACCAAAAATGTCTCCAGACATTGCCAGTGTTCCTTGGGGGACAAAATTGCCCATTTGAGAACAACTGAGCTAAACAAGGACTAAAGAGGGACTGACCCAGGGTGGCCACAAAGGAAAAGGAGGACAGCCACCAGACAGCTGGTGTTTTAAACTTTACAAATGTGAGGATAAGGCAAATGTGTTTCAAGTATGAATGGTCGGGAAAACGGCAGTAAAATTCATGGAGAATGAGCATAGAGAGAGGGAGAGAGAAAATCCTAAGTAGGCTCTGCCCTGTCAGCACAGAGCTTGACATGAGGCTTGAACTCACAAGCCATGAGATCATGACCTGAGCTGAAATCAAGAGTCAGGTGCTTAACCAACCGAGCCAACCAGGCTCCCCAAGGAATTTCATTTTTTAAATGCTTTGCTTGCTATTTCTGGACACGCGTAGAGATAGAGATGTCCTATAAGTTAATAGATGTACAGAAAAACTCTCATGGAGCAAAGAATAGGTGGATCGGTGGCATCTGTTGAAAGAGAATGGAAGCTAGAGACAGAATCATGGTGATGAACAGAATCACGACAAGAACATCTAGAGATGAGAGCTGAGTTTAGAACCCTACATAGTGGTTCTTGCAACGAAGAGTAACAAGGTATAAGCAAAGCATATTTTCCATGGTGTAGCCCGGATGGTAAAGAAGAATAAACTGAGCTCCTTGGGAATCCAGATGCTCGGCTCAAAGCTATCTCAAAAAGCAGTTTTCATTGCAATTGCAAGTTTCATCTTTAAAATTCTTTTGAAATATGTAGCTTAGCATGTATTATGGATTGGTTTGCTTTGCCATGAAAATATTTTAAAGTATTTACTTTCTCCCCACAATGCTTAAGCAGTATAGATAGTCTAGTAGATTCAACTTTACTGGCCAACGGTTTTGCCCGCCCCCTCATCCAGGGCACTCATACCCTTGTTTGAGATACAGGAGTAGAGAAAATAATACAGAATTGGGAATTTGGCAAATACAAATGCAGTTTCTTATCCTGCCACTCATTAGCTGTGTGACCTTAAGCAGGTATCTTGAGCTCTCTGAACTTTGGTTTCTCAACACTAAAATTGGGCCACTACTGCCAACCTCCATTGTGAAGGTCAAATGAGATAAAATATGTAAAGGGAATAACAGATGTTTAATAGGAGCTCGTTTATTGTTTGGATGAGGGAGAAAGAAGGTGGGATGTATAGAAGCAGAGAAGGGATGGCTGAGATACTAAGAAAAGGTAGGTTAATATCCTAACAGCTTGAGGAAGACACCATTCCCAGAGTTAAATCGTTTTGTAGCATTATCAACTGGCTCAGAAAGGTAAAGGCACCTGAAAAGAATCTTTGGAATTGGCATCTCAGCTTCTTTTCTGTGGAACAAGAGAGCAGTGATAGGGACCTGCTGGGTGGTGCAGTGCAATTAACTAGCAAGTGGAAGGTGACTAGGAGGAAAAAAACCTAGAACATTCTTCCCACCAATTTGATGAGGAAGGAAAATGCCGTGGTATGGGAGGTAGCGAGACTGGACAAGGTCATGAAGATGAACTTTCAACGGACTACCTGAGCTTTGAAAAATCCATCAGAAAAAGAGCTAATAGGCAGCACAACCTGAATGGAACATCCACACGTAGGACAGTACGTCAGTTGTGGGCTTGCATCTTGCATTTTTTAGGCAAACATTAGAAAATCACGCATTGCAGATTTCTTGCACTGTTACACATACACACATATGCACCATGGCTCTATGGTTATTACAAGTATAAGCAAATGCCATGTTTAAAGAAAATCAGACAGAACAGTTTATTATGAGTCTCTAAGACAAAATAAAAATTATGTACCATATCTCCCAGTTAGTACATAATGGAATTTTTTTTTCCTTAAAATATCTCCTACAGCTTGTGTTTCAAACTTTTTAAAGGTTTTTATTTTTATTTTTATTTTTTTTTTTTACATTTATTTATTTTTGGGACAGAGAGAGACAGAGCATGAACGGGGGAGGGGCAGAGAGAGAGGGAGACACAGAATCGGAAACAGGCTCCAGGCTCTGAGCCATCAGCCCAGAGCCCGACGCGGGGCTCGAACTCACGGAGCGCGAGATCGTGACCTGGCTGAAGTCGGACGCTCAACCGACTGCGCCACCCAGGCGCCCCTTTTTAAAGGTTTTTAAAAGTTCTGCCCTAAACAATTCCAACCATAGTTTAATCTATTGTAACAGTTCCTCGGCACAATGAGTCCTCCAGCATCGTAGCTCGCACCCTTCCCTAATGTGGTAAGATCAGTGGAAGCCCCAGGCTGGTAAAAGATACCTAAGTCTGAAAACATCTGCAGCTCTCTGCAGGCATGTGTTATGGAGGCTGAATCACAAAATATACCGAGTCACAAAAACAACAAGTTGATGACAGTGAGATTTTGTTAAAATCACCGTATCGATAGCAACTAGATTTTTAGGCATTGGGATTAGGTATTGACATAAAGCTAATAAATATCCCGTCTTCTTATATAAAGAAGTATAATTTCTTTAAAACTAACAGGGTATCCTGGGAGCAAATCACCATCAGCCACTCCTCTAAACTCCTGGATGTTGTTCTGAGACGTCTCACCGTGACAGCACCTGCGACACAGGTAAGCTTCGTGGAAATGCTCAGGTGAAGAGGGGCGAGGGGAAGTTGACGGAAGGACAATTTTCACTGATGGCAGGACAAGCGATGAGGAAATAGCTTGGTCACAGCTGGCTCCAATCAAGTCTTTACCACAGAGAACAACTCTCACACTGGGAAGGTCAGTGGAATTCTTTATATTTAGGAGTTATTTCTTATAAAAAAAATTCATCGTGGCCAGTTTAATAGTGTAAACTTGAGAGGCAGAAATAGCTCCATAAAAACAAAATTAAAACCCAAAACCCTTCTTTCTACTAATTTTGAGTACTATGGGAAAAATCTCTAGCTACTGTTCTTGCTGAGGGGCGTAGGGTGGTCTGCAGAGGTCTGTGGATACTGACATTTTCTTCTCTGGTCATTTCCATGTATCAACTGTAGAGAGAGATCATGGTAATTCCAATGCTTTTCTTGTCTAAATACCAAAAGAACTCATCTCCCATAACCAAACACAGGAATGACAAAACGATAATAATCTCCCAAACGCGTTAACACGTTCTGTGTGACCTCAGCATGTCTGTAAAGCCTGTTGTGAAAGAACAGTGACAGACAGGCAGGACAAAAATGCATTGACATCACTTCTGCACTGGGCTGAGGTGCGGCCATTACTGAGAAGACAGTAGCCTTTTCCTAGCAGGTCCTGAAGCCACAACAGGGCCCAGGAGGCAGTGTCAGGGCCCAGAGCCCTTGCAACAGCTGGCTAGAGTCAGAGGGTGGGGCAGCTGAGCCAGGGGCCAGTGAGACTTTGGAGAGATGGCCCACACATGCCTTAGGCAAGCACATTTAGCTTACCCAAGCAGCTGTTCTTTTCCTCTCCTTCCACATGGAGCATCAGACACCCCCTTCTTCCCTGAGACTTAGGGGCCACGATGACCCGCGGGCCCTCTGCACCTGCTGCCTGGACCGCTGCGAGCACTTCCTAGTCTCTCTACTATCTTCTCTGCTTCTCCCATCCACCCTTGGCATGAACCCTGCAGCGTTTCTAAAAGCAGACTTAGAATGTGCAATTCACTGGCCTGGCACTCTCCACTTGCTCCCCATCGCCAAGGCTGTAAAACTTCTTCTCCTTAGCCTGCAGTAGAAGGTGCCTCTCATCCTGGCCCCTGCATTTCTCTCCGGTTTTACCTGCCATCCCTTCCCGACTGCTCACTATGTGCCAGCTGCACAAAATTCCACCAGACTTCTGAGACAGTCCGGTCCTTCCCAACTTGGTGGCTTTGCACAAGCTGTGCTGTGTACCTCGCATTCTCCCCTGTGGGAACCCCCTCCCTCCTTCAAGATCCAAACCAAATGTCATTTCCACAGTGAAGCCTTCACTGCATCTCCCTTGCCACCAAGGATAGAGGGAATCATTCCTTATGCTCCTATGACGTTTTCCACGCACCTCCATGAGAGAAGCACTATGGCATAGTGGCCACAAAGATGCACTCCATAGTAGATCGCCAGGGTTCAAAGCCCGGCCCAGTACATGCTACCTCTCTGACTTTGAGCAAAGTACCTCACCTATGCCTCAGTTTCATCAGCTGTAAAACGTGGGAGTAATAATAGTAAATACCACATAGGATTGCTGTCGGAAATAAGTGTGTTAAGCACTTAAAACTTTCAGAAGAGTATCCATTCATAATGAATGCTCAGTGTGTGCTCGCTATTATCCTGTCCACTAAAAATTGAGTACTGTCATCATCTGCTTAGGTGTCTCCTTGTCTAGAAAAGAGGGTGGGGACTGTGTCTTACTCATGGCTATATTCCTGATGCCTGACAGTTCCATGTAATAGGCCCGCAATAAATGTTTATTGAACAAGTAGATTATTTTCTGGGCAGTAAAATATCCCCATGACTCCAGAGGTTTTATCTCAGGGAACTTTATTTATTTCTTTGTTTTGCTCCACGGAAAAGAAGACATTACATAAATCCGTAAAGCACTCTGTCCTGCACAGAGCCACTTGAAGTCCGTCTCATGAGTCCCTCCATGAAGCGGGAGTATGGCATCCTGATCAGAGTCTTTGTTCTACCAGGGACTGTGTGTCCTTGAACAAGTCACTTTCATTCGTTTGCTCAAAATGTTCCTGTCGAACGTGAGTTATGTGTCGGTTCTAGGGACCAGAGAGAAAGCATTGCGCAAGACAGCCAAGGTTCCTATTCGCCAGGACCTCGAGTAGAGGGAAACAGTGTATCAAGTAATGAATAAGAGAAAGAAAAAAAGTTGGATAGTTTTAAGTGCTATGATTGAAATAAAATAAGAAAACATGTGAGAAAGTGCCTGGAAAGGCTACATTTAAAAAGTAGGTCAAGGAAGGCTTTTCTGAAGGCCAACAGTAACATTTAGACTTGAGGTTGAGGCCTAGGGGAAGAAGAGTCCAAGCAGAGGGGGCAGCTGCTGCAAGGGTCTGATATAAAATTGAACTCGGAGTGCTCCAGGGATCAGAAGAAATTCCGTGTGCCTGGAACTTGGGAGGGTAAGAGTAATACCACCTGAAGTCATTAAGAAAGGCAGGGGCCGCACAGGTGGGGGAAAGAAACTGGATTTTATACTGAGTGCAACAGGTGGTCACTGGAAGGTTTTGAGCCGGACAGTAATATGGTTTGATATCCGCTTTTAGAAGAGCCTAAAGGAGAATGGATTACGAGATAAGCAGAGGCGGGAGAATGAGCCGTGAGACCAGATAGGAGGCTATTCCTGTAACGTAGGTGAATAGCACACAAGCTCAGGTGGTGTCTGTGGAGTAGGACTTGGTGAACCAGAGCCCTGATGCTGACCGATTGAATGTAGGGGTAAAGAAAGAGGAGAATCAAGAACGGTTCCTAAGTTTTTGCCCGTGGTGTTTGAGGAAATTCTGTAGGCAATACGTTCCGCACCTAGGAATACTACTCCAGTTCACCTCCCAGGTGGCATACAAGGCTCCCAGTCATTGGATGGGGACAGCTGGGCAAGTACAGAACAGAGGTAGGAGATTCGAGACATCTGTCTTCAAAATGTTAAATTTGAGATGCCTGGTAGATATCCAAATGGAAAAGACATGAAGTTACGTACCCAAGTCTTGAGTTCAGGGGAAGAGGTCAGAACTGCGGATAGGTAAGTAGGAATCACTGGCCTCACATAGCGTTTACAGCTACGGGGGCAGGTGTGATCACCTAGGATGAGTATATAGTCGAAGAAGGATCCCGGAGCAGAACCCTGGAAAGGGCAGTATTTGAAGGTGGTGTACTGCGGTCCAGCAAAATGTACCAAAGGGAAGCAGCCAGTATCAAAGCATGAACTCCAGGAGAGATGTTCTTGGAAGCCAAGAGAAGAAAATATTTCAAAACAAAGGGATTGGTAAACTGGGTCAAATGCTGCCAAGAGATGAACTAGGAAGAGGGTTAGATTTGGTAACATGGAAATCTTTGGTGACCTTTCAGCTTCACATCTCATCTCTTGGACTCAGTGTGTCGAAAGAAAAAGGAAGGAAGGAAGGAAGGAAGGAAGGAAGGAAGGAAGGAAGGAAGGAAGGAGGAAGGAAGGAAGGAAGGAAGGAAGGAAGGAAGGAAGGAAGGAAGGAAGGAAGGAAGGAAGGAGGAAGAAAGGAAGGAAGGAAGGAAAAGAATGGTTTTCAAACATTTTAAAAGCAGAAGTATTCTTTTCTTAACTCACTAAAAGAACCCCAAGACATGAAACAAAACAAAATCAGAGCTGCTGTAGCTGAAGCAGAAACTTCAAGAATGATCTCATCCCATCTCCTTGCTCCTACAATTGACCTAAAGGCAACTCTGAGAAACTCTGGGGCTCCTTGGAGCCCGAAACTGCTGGTGTGGAGCTCTGTAAGGGGCTCTTTGGCTAGGAGAATCTAAGTGGAAAGGTGTGAGTAACTCTCAGTCTGGTGAGCAACAGGCCGTTCGCTGGCTAGGAACCTCTTTCCATGTGTTGGAAAGAAGACAGCATCCCAGGATTATGGGTAGGAATGCTTTAGGTCGTCTGTAATCATAGCTCGTTCTGGTTTCTGTACTCAGTTCCTTCCAGAGTAGGCCATTGGCTGCTTCGGGGCACACCCATTCAACTGGTTTGCCCAGATCCTGCCACTCAGCCACACCTCCCCAAAGCATCCAAAGCCCTTCCTTTGTTGCAAAATGATTCAGTGTCGTTTCCATAAAACATGGGACCTGAGCATATGTTCACACACGCAATCTGTGTATACTGAGAGATTTAAAGGGAGACTTCCTTTAAGGGAACAGCCCTGGCAGGTAAATTCCTGGTTGTCTTAAAGGAACCACCAGGGCATAGCATAATTTGCACAGCCGGTGGTCTCTCAAAAGTGAGCTGTAGCGTTCTCTGGGGGTGGGGGTGGGGGGTGAATCACAAAAGGAGTGTTTAAGTGTGTTTAGAAGAATAAAACATAATGTGAAGGATCTTTTGGGATACCCAATAAACTGACAGAATGAGAGAAAATTCTTAGTTCGCAGGGTACCTACTTTGTGTCAGTTACTCTATCAGGCCTGGGGAGAGGTGGGGATAGATGCAAAGAGATAATTTCCTCGGGGAAATCCCGTTTGCTTATCTGAAGTGAGTCATCTTCCTTCAGTTAGTTCTAAGACAGCTTACAACCAGGCTGTCCATTAGAGTTCAGGGTTTTCTCAAGGAGCCAACCCGTTCGGGCCGCCGAAATAGGAAAGCAAGACTGCTGACCTCACGTGGTACAACGCCCCCCAGACAGCTATCTGCACAGACACCTGACAGTTTATGAAGCTCTTAACTTGTCCACTAAAAGGTGGGGCATTCCCTACACTTTTGTTTCATATAGCTTTTACATTTTCCTATCATTTTCTCATTACACTCTGCTAACTTCCATTCCGTTAGCCTTTTGGGGCTTCTCTCGTTGTCGTGGTCTGTTTCTCAGCCTCAGAAACAAAAGCCTGACATGGGAAAATGTCATTGTAGGTCAGGCACAAGGCTGGTATTCCAGAATCCTTTGTACCGTCGCTGATGCCCACTGGCCACTGGTTGATGTCTGGCCTAAAGGAAACTAGAGCAATCAGGGAAGCATTTCGCAGGGCGTGTGGCTGAAGTGCACAAATAATTTGATCTAGATAGTAAAAGGCAAGGAATCTACTTTGGGGAAAGAACCTTACAGTGTTAACAATCTGAGCTTCTCACATTATCACCCCTTCCCCTTCAGAGGAGCCCAAATTCCAGGCTAGACCACATTCCCCAGGCAAGCCCATCAGCATGGTCAGAACTCCATTGCAAGTTAACCTGAGTGATAGATTCTGGAAAGGAGGAAATCCAGCTGCACTCTCCTGGGAGCCAGGAGATGGGACAGAGGTGACGGGGGGCTTCTAATTATGTGTGGTGCGTTTGTTTCCACTACCTTTGCTCTGAGCTCACAGACAGCTCCCGTCTGTGAGACACCTTCCTTTCAATTTATGCTTAATGGTTACAGAAGTATCGCTGTATCACAACCAGCCTACGAGGAATGGATATATACTTTTTCAGTTTATTATTTGTTTGTTTTTGAGAGAGATAGAGAGAGCACAAGTGAGAGAGAGGCAAAGGGAGAGGGAGACATAGGATCCGAAGCAGGCTCCAGGCCCTGAGCTGTCAGCACAAAGCCTGACACGGGACTCGAACCCATGAACCATGAGATCATGACGTGAGCGGAAGTCAGACGCTTAACTGACCGAGCAATCCAGGCCCTCCACAGTGTGGATGTATTAATGTTCTTGTTTTACAGAGAAATTAGGTTATGTGAGCTAGGTCATAGAGCACTTAACAGAACCCAAATATTTACCTGTTTCTAAATCCTGTGGTCCTAACTGCCCCACCATTCAGGTGATACATGAAACAGGAACAGGGTGGAGATTCGAACCTAGGTCTCCTCTCCTAAAGGACTAAAAGCAGCCACCTGACATTGTTGCCATGTGTTTAGATCTTGGGTTCATGCCTGGGGTTTTTGTGTTTGAGCACCCCCCTCCCTCACTTTCTTTCATCTTTTACAGATTTTGTTGTGAAGATATTCCTCTTGGAAAGTATCTTGTTTGGCAAGTTCCCATGGCCACTGGGGATTCAACTTGAAGGGAAGCGTTAGGAAAATATTTTTGATGACTCTGGAGTAGAGGCAAAGTACACCATTCTGGCTAAATTCCATCCAGAAAAGCCTTCCCCAGGTTTTGTGTGGGGGTAGGGGCCAGGAGTGGTGCATAGGGCCTCCCGGGGTGGGCGGTGAAATGCCATGTGTCTATTTGAGGTTACCTCTGGTCACTTGTAGCCTGAGATTAATGGACCACAGATCCTAACGCAGCGATGATAGAAATCACACCCCGATTTGCATCTTAATCCTTGAAGTTGAGCAAACATCAAAAAGCTCAGCAGGTTGGTTCAGATCATTAGGATAATGATTAATAACAGGCTTGTTTACAGAGCGTCCATCTTTATAGCTCGTCATTGCCTTTATGCAGGAGAGTCTGTTGTGTTAAGATAAAAACAACAACATTGAGACCTGAATGAGTTTCCCCCCAATACATCCATTTTCCCGTAAGCTTTGATTCCAGCTGTCATTCGGACACCTCTATAATGTAATTTCCTTTTACTCGACTGATTCAAAAGTCATTTTGTCCGTGTAAAGGGAACATTTTGTAGGATAATAGATCATATAAATCTCTGATACAACATACACATTATGTCAACAGTATCTGTATCTGCCTCTCCCCCTAGATCCAGAAAACTCAGAAGATAAGACCACTTATGATTCACCTTTTTATTTCTAGCACTTAGCACAGTGTCCCCAAAAAAGTAGATGCTCAATAAATGTTTGCTGTGTTATTAAACTGAAGATTTCATAATTATTGGAAGCTTTCTGCCACAACCCTTTACCTCACAGAGAAGACAGCTGAAGTCCAGAGAGTGGACATGAACGATGCAAGGTCACTGAGCTACTGACTGGAACAGACTGAGTCTAGAAACATTGTCCTTTGATGAATCTCTCACTGCTCTTTCCCCACTAGATACTAAAGCCTGGAAACGACAGGCAAATCCAAGATACCCGCTTCCCAGGAAATCTGCTATCAGAAAGTCTGAATGGTATGACCGAGTGTAACCTTGTTGCTAAATCTCCAGGCCTCTCTGATAACCTCCCAAGGAAGAGCTCAGCAGCACTGGTTTATTCCTGGGATGGGAATCTGTTAGTGAGGCTCTTAAACTGTTGAGCCAGAAGGAGCAAGAACATATTCTCCTTGTATTGCAACTCACTTAGGATTGAAATGGAGAGAAATCAAAGGAAAGCTCATTGTTATTGTGTTTGTTTTTGTTTTTGTTTTTGTTTTCTCATTGCCAAGGAATCAAACTGGCTCAAAACAAGGACAGATTACTCATGACCTTAGGAAGTAATGAGCAAGGCACCAGCTAATTATTGCCATTGTTCATTCAGTAACCAAAAGAAAGTCTCAAATGGAAAAAAAGGAATTCTGGGCAATTATTTATTCACTTGAACAGCTTAAAGAAAAACTCTCATCCATCCAACATGATCAAACCAAAAATATCTCTGGTTGTTCCTCACCCAGAGGGGCAAAGGACTACCTATCAAGCTTTACTTTGGAAGCCTTGAGCCTTGAGGACTGTCCAGATGCTCAGATCATTAGGCCTGTACAGGACACTGAGATCCAAGCTCAGAATGGTTATTTCTAATGATGGATGGATTTAGGTACAACACACTGTCCAGCCTCTCTTGCAGTCTGGCAAGAGAAGAACATGGTGAAGCTAAAAGATCAAGAGAAGATCAGGCTCATGAAGTTGGCGTCTTTAGCCCCAGTACCTCCTCAGCTGAGGATCCACAGCATGTCCCCTTTCTAAATGTTGCCGTGTATCCGTTAACATGACAAACAGTATGGCTCAGGACCAGTGGCAGACATGTCGGCTGGTTCAACCATGTCTCATTTGGGTTCTCCTGGAAGGAACGCAATGGGCAATGGCACATACCTACTGTTCTGCAATTCTTATGGGCCATGGCTCAACCAGGCCCACGGTTGACTTTGACAAAATCAAATCATTAGTTTAATGAAATATTGAATGATTTACTTAAATGATTTATTTGATGAGAAAAACAGTGTAATTATCTTCCTCCACTTTTATCAGAAGAGAAAGCAAGGTTTTATGGTGAGAGGCCAGGTATAGGGATCAGACTGCCTTAGGTCCCCGTGCTTGATTCACTATCTGGGTGACTTTGCCTAATCATTTAATCTCTCTGAGCCTCCGTGTCTTCATTTTCAAAATAGGAATTGGAATTTCTCCACCACAAGTGTTGCTCTGATTATTAGATTTTAAAAAATAGTAAGAGCATGGCACATCAAGAGTATGTAATAAATGTCTCTTTTCTTCTCCTTCTCCCAGTATCTTTGGTTTCATGTTCTTAAACAACAAAAATCAAAAGTCCTGAGCTAAATGGATCCAAACGTGTGCTTTCTTTTTAGTGCCTTGGCCAAACTGAAGGCTGACTCAATTGTTAATGAAAACAGGTGATTATAAGCAACAAGCACATTCATCAGCTAGGCACCCTATCAGCTAGCATGATTGATCACTCTGCTCCTTTTATGGGAAAACTTTCTTTGCTGCTAATGAACCCCAGATCAGACTTGGTCATAAGATGAGGGTGTGTCCCCAAGAGCACTCGGGTCATTTTCTGTATGTGTAAAAGGGTACTCTCCATTTGGTTGCTACCACACCCAGCAGAAGCACCTGTGTGCTTTGTGGGGGCGAGGCGGTTACGTCTATGTGTGTGGTGTGTGTCAGGGTCTGAATTTGTGCGATCTGCTTGATTGCCACCATATTTTTGTGTAATTTCCTCAAAATATAGCACTTGAGAGAAGGCTTAGAATAACCCTCATATGACCAATAAGACTCATCCTATTACTAGCTCCTTCGTCCCTCTCCTGGGCCTCTTCACAGCCTCTATCCAAGTGCCTGTGTATACAGGCCTGTATGTGTACATATTATTTTTTAAAAATCTCAGTGAACCATTTATAGCTTCTTGAAATAGGTAGAGTTCTTCAACTCTGTCACATCTCATATGACAGAGGTGGTCCCTCTGCCTGAGATACCCTATAGCCTGTCATGCCCACACATCCTTCTAGAACTAGCTCAGGTGGTAGCTCCCCGTGGAACCTTATCTGACTTCTTCAAGATAGGCTGGGGCATTCCTTTTTCTCTTCCTCCTGAATATTTTTATTACTACAGAACTTCTACATTGTGGGCTAATCGCTTATTTATGAACCTAACTTTCCCATGTTCCATCTACTTGTCTCAGCATCCAGAGTGCCTGGCACGGGACGTGGCATACTGTGAATCTCAGTACATATTGAATGAATGACTGACTGAATGAATGAATGAATGTGTGGTTATAGCCAAGAAAGACTGAAAGCTCTGTAAGGCAGGGTGGGATCTTGCTCACCAACCCCTGTAGCATTAGGATTTCAGAGAGGAAACATCTCCCTAAGGCAGGTGCTCTGGCTTGTATAATATGTGATAGTTGAATGGCTAATAGATAAGTAATTTGTCCACTTTCCTGGAGTGAAGTTTTCAGCCTGGGCTCACCTCAACTCAGAAAGCTGAGTGCATGATGCTGCATGCCTCCTTCAGTGGAGTTAAATTAGGCTTAATATCTTATGACTCAAGAGTTTGCACACCAAGGCTTGGCACTTAATATTGTAATTACCCCTCTTGATTAGAACTGCCTTTCATAAGCAAATCGACGCAGTGATTTGAAAAGCTTGAGGAATTGTGTTTGGAGCTCACCCTACGAGTTCCACAGGGAACTATAATCATAGTAATTACTATTGAAGCTAGATTCCAGTTCTCGATGTACTGGGAGGTAAGTGAGTAAGAGTCACACGCTGCATGCTTTCCCATCTCAGAATAGGCGGTGGGGCTGAAAATAAGGAATGAAGGTGGAAGTAAAAACAGTACGATCACCAGTCGAACCACAAGCTGCGGTATTTCTCTTGACAGGTCTGAGCCTCTGGAGATTCAGTACATTGAAAAGGATTCTTTAGCTCTGTGTGTGTGTGTGTGTGTGTGTGTGTGTGTGTGTGTTTTCCAAGTCAACACGTACTTGCTTGTGTTGACACTTCTGTCTACGCTTGTTGCGTCTACACTTCCGGTCTGTGCTAACTTTCGGGAATACGTAGACAGGCAGACATGAATCCAAAGGCTTTGTCCTTTGAGGGGCTCGCACACTAAGGTTAGCATGAATGTAGAAACTAAAGCTAGTTAGAAGCAGAGTTTGTAGTGACCCAGCCCGGGGAGGCTCAAAATCATTGGCATGCCAGTCAATTTGTAGACAAAATGTTCCCTGAAGGATGAATTCAGAGACCTACTGGAGGGGTTCAGAGCATTCTGGGCTGGTTTTTAAAGGACAAATGCCTCATCAGGGACAGGAGCCTTATTCCAAACCACAACGGAGCTTTGCAGCCACAAAAGCTTCAGCTTACACATGAGTGACGCTGCCCTTCTGTTCCATGGGCTTCCCTGGAAGGCTGAAACAAGTTCCAAATGAGAAAAAAGACCATTTCCCAATGGGACTCAAGGGGGCTCTGGGAAATGGTTATTTCTTCTCTTTTTCTTAGAGAATTTGTTTATGTTGGGGGGCTCCCTACTCTCTGGAAACACGATCCCTTGTGCATAAACCCCACAATTACGGCTCCCCACTGTCCGTATTTTATGGATTCCCTCCCCTCACCCACTGCTTTTCCCTCCATCGTCCGCAGCCTGAAAATTTATTTAAAAATTAACAGCACAAGAAGGAAAATGCCACAAGACCCAGATTGCTAGCAGATGCTTGAAGGGTGCTGGCAAGAGAAAACCCAAGTGGAGTAAGGCAGTTTGCGGCCAGGGTTCCCTTCCCTGCCTTTTTTTAAAAGGCTAGACGGAACCAGGTGAGGCAGAATACACCTCCACGCACGTACTCACTCATTCATTCTTTCGATAAATACCCTTTGAGTAACAGAGTGTGCCAAGCGTGCTGCTGGTTTCTGGAGACTCAACAGTAACAATTACCTTTATTGAGTACTTACTACATGCAAGGCACCATTCTAAATATTTCATATTTTAATAGCATGCTAACTTAGTTTGCATAACAACCCTATTTTTAATCCTCAGGTGAGGAAACGGAGACACAGACAGGTTAAGAATTTTGCCCAACGTCACATAAGAAGTAGGAAGACGGGTCAGGATTTGATCCCAGGCATTCTGATTCCATGGCCTGAGCCAGGAATCTACACACGTTTTCTGTAAAGGGCCAGATAGGAAAGAGCTTAGGCTTCGTCAGCCATCTGTTCTCTGTCTCAGCTGCTCAGCTCTGCTATTGTAGCGTAAAAGTGCCCATAGATAATATGAAAACAAATAAGCATGGCCGTGTTCCAATAAAATTATCTTTTTGGACGCTGAAATTTGAATTTTATAGAATGTGTATGTGTCACAAAATATTTTGTTAATTTTCTTAACCGTTTAAAAAATATAAAACCATTCCTACCTCATAAACCATATAATAAATGGTGTTGGGCCATCATTTGTTGACCTCCGGCCTAAGCCACGCTATGCTCTTTCCATTAGTGAATAAGGAGCAATTGTTATCCTAATGGCGACATATGCAAACAGGGTAAAAGACATGTAAACCTGAAACCCTTTCAGGAACCCTGTGATCGATGCCCATGTTGCTGCTTTGCCTGAATTCCTCTACTTCTCGTCCCCCATCCACCTCTGGCCAAATCCCGTGTGCTTTTCACACTTCAGCTTCGCGTGAACCTCTCTCAGGAAGCTTTCCTTCACCTCCACCCTATGCCCAGCTCCTCCTCTGTTTTTGCCAACAGTCTGTTCTATCCTCTGTTGTGGCATTCTTACAGTTATCTGGTTACAACTTGGCTCTTGGAGGACAGCAAGTCCCACTCGCTCCTGCTTCCCTGGGTTCTGATCGGGTCCCTGGCACTGGTACATACACGGTGCCTGTTACGGAAATAACTACTCGGTGGGAGAATCTTAAGAAGGGTAAATGGAGATGGGAAATTACAAACTTTGGGTTGACTAAAAGAGTTCTCTAAGCCAATAAGATGAGAAAGAGTATTCTGCGAGGAAAGAAGGAATGGCGCATGACAAGACAAGAAGCAGGGATGAGGAAAAGAGGGCAGGTTCACGGAATCATTGGCAGGAATGCCAATAGCAAGAGATGAGGCAGACAACATCCATATCGAAAACTTCTGATTCCTGCGGGCAATGGAGGGATAGTTGAAGGGCATTGGACATAGAAGTGACATGCCCAGATTTGTGCTTTAGAACGGGGGTCAAGAAGCCAGAATCTGTGGACCATTTCCAGTCTGTGATCACACAGTTACAAAGGGAAGGGGCTGGGGGTGGAACTGAGGGTGGTGTGAGCCCATGTGTGTGTTCTTTCCCTCCACCGTGTTGCTTTCCCCAGTCTGGGATCTAGACCTGGGCTGGGACTGGCTGAATACCTTTGGGGACCCTATCAGCCTAGAGCCAGTCTCGGTTCATAGGCATGTCGTTGACCTTGCAGGAGGAGTGAGGAGCAGGCTGTATGAGCCTCTCCAGGCTTGCTCCTGAATGCATGGGAATGGGCAACTCAAGGCTCATGGCCTCTATGCTCATCTTGCCACTAGTCTCTGGGTTTTTTGTCCCCTTTTGTCCCCATCTATGCAAAAAAGAGTTGGGCTAGATGCTATCTCGAAGGGCCCTTATCAAGATAGGATTCTGAACATTATAAGGATTCTATGTGCCATATTAAAATACCTGTGGCTCAAGGATTTATAAGCAGTGAGAGTCCTAGAAATAGAGTGAACAGAAGAGAAATCACTCTCACCTTCAAGATACAGAGGTGAGCAATTCTCCAAGGCTTTAAGAAGGAAAAGGAGGATCCACCCCAGATTAGCTCTGAGGGGAGGGAGCTTGTTAAGGGGATTTAAAGTCTACCCTCTTAATAACCCTTTGTAGTTATTTGGCGCCTGGCTTTTCTTGAAGCTCAAAGTGTTTTGCAAACATTAGCTTATTAATCCTGCCAGCAGCCTTGTTAAGTGGGAAGGTGTAGATGTCTATCCTCATTTGGGAACTTCGGATTTAAGGGGAAAAGGGGCTCTGGCTGGTGACTAGTATGGGGTGGGAGGGGAGGCCCCAGGGCTGGACTAAATTGTAGACTCATTTTTCTCATTATTTTACCAGAGGAGCAGTGGATGGTGAGGAAAGCATGAGCCTGGAACCAGCCAAATCTGGACACCAGGTCTAGCTTGGCGTCTATAGCTATGTGAATTTGGGCAAGTCCCTTAACTTTGGTGAAATTCAGTCTTCCCTTTGGAAAGGAGGGTGACGATACCTACCACCTCCATAACTTATAGTCTGAGAAATCTAAATAGAATACACACGTCAAAGTCATTTGATTATTCGAAGTTTCGATAAGTATACTTCAGAGGTTTTAATGAAACTCACCAGGCATTTGGCACAAAGTTATATGGGTTTTGCATTCTGGTGGGTGAAGCTGAGTGCATTGAGCTCAGGTATGGACCCATGGGGATGGCTCTCCAGGGTGGGAGAGACGGAACAGGAACCAAGTGCTGGAGAATGTACTGTCTCGCCTTATTCAGGGAAACCAACTAACCAGCCTGTGTAGCTTTGTCTTGAAACAAAGCCGAAGAGGGGCTCATATCCCACTACCTGGGAAAACAGTTAGGTAGATGATGAGAAGTCCATTTCACCTAAGAGCTTCAGAAGGCTCTAGCGGGGAACCAACCCGGTGAGATCTGCAATGTGGAGATTGCTCTGGCATCAGCACAGAGAGCCAAGCAAGAGCAAAAGTCTTGGCAGTTGGTAAGGCAGCTGGCAGGCGAGATAATCTATCTACTGGTATGGAAAGAAAATTTTATAACATCTCCTTAAACATAGGAGCGACATGGGAAATCGGTATCTTCTGCTCAATTTTGTTGTGAACTTAAAACTGATCTAAGAATAGTCTATTAAGAAAAAAAGATGGTGGGCAGCCACAAATATAACAAACATCCACTATTAAAGTATCTATACGTTAACTACACAGGAATTAAAATTTTTAAAATTAGTACCCAATGGGGAAAATGTATATTAAAATTAACCCTAAAAACCAAATATATCTAGATAGATAGATAGATAGATAGATAGATAGATAGATAGATAGATATTAGTATATATATGTATAATTATATATACATAATAGAATTTCAAAATAAAACTTAATAGAACTTGATTGTTTCAATAGTCCACCTAAGAGGATTTGTTTTTAAATTCTAGAAGTAAAAAGCAGCTATATAGCATAAAAAGAGTGGGTAGATGGGTGAGCTGGAATGACTACAGGAGTTGGGGCCCACCAGACATGGGTTATTATTTAGACACAACTGTTATCCTGATTCCCATGTTTTCATAATTTTTTTAAAAAATATGCTGTTATTACAATTTTCCTTATATTGAGCTTATTCGTTTTAGATGCCCTCTTGTTGCTTATGGAAATTTTATAAACTCAATGATAGGACAATTGTATAGAAAAACGCAAGAAGAAAATATTGTAAAATGTTTGGAAACAATGGTTGTTTCTGGTTTGCAAAGCATAAAAACATTTCCTGCTTCTTTCTACTTTGATGATCTTCCATTTTGTTTTGTTCTTTCTAAATAGTGAGAGAGTATTACTTTTAAAAGCAGATACAAATAAATACTCAAAGAAAACAAAGTGAAGATGAAAGTTCCCTGAGCCTAGCATAGAGAAGAACCAGCAACTGTTTCTCCATTAAGTAGCCACATTACCTGATGTGCAAAGTGAACCCTAACTAGTAGCTTGCAAGTTGTCTCATGGGCCACCAGCTTGGGGTCTGGCACTAGACATCTCCTGATCTACTCAGTCTGTCATGGTATTCCATATACCACTTCTGCTTAGAAAATGGGGGAACTGTTCACATTTTTCCAGAAAACTGTAGGATTCAATAAGTAAACCTTCCAGGATGTGCTTCTCAGTGCCTGGGGTCCAAGTCCCACATTACTCTTGGGTTATTTAAAGCAGGACAATAACTCTAATTTCCTGATTCTTTAGCAAGTATCTTTAACATTCTCCTACCTACTCAAGAGACTCCTTTACCAAAGGTATTAATAACCAATAGATGTGCTAGATCTTTCAGGGGCTCCCAGTAATGGTGATACAACTCTCCTGATTGCACATTCTGTATCTTTCTAATACTCAGTACTTTCTTTGTTTCTGATGGCCTCATTGGTAAGCCTTCTTATATTAAATGATGACTGCTCTGATATTTTGTTAATATTTGAGAGTGGCAAGGACCCAGACATGGAAGGCTAAAGCATTGGCAGCCCAAATTATTCAAGTAGCCATAAAGATGAAAACATTGCACCACAACAGAATGGGAAAATAATTTGGTATGTCTCTATCTGACTCGTACATAGTTTCTCAGAAATACATGCTTGATGTGTTTGGCAGTGGCATTGACTTTCTTACTTTCTTCTCTTAGCTCTCTATTTGCTTTAAGAATCACACTGTCTAGCATGCCAGTTAAAGCCTTTTATGTTAGGACCTTACTGGCTTCTCTAACTCTATCTCCTGCTTTCTCTTGGTCTCATTCCGAATCTGATCCAGCCACATCAAATTTTAGGCCTTTTCTAAATATACATATTCATTTTTATCTCCTTACCCATGGGCATAGCTCCCTCTGCACTAAATTCTCCTTCCTTCTTCTTTACCCTAAGTCCCACCCAACCCCAACTATTTCTGGAAGACTTCCTGACTCCTCCAGGAAGAAGCAGAGGCGTTCTCCTATTTGTTCTCAACGCACAGTGGCTGCATTGAATAGTCAATCCACAAACATTTGCTGAAGGCCTAGTATACACTCTGCACTGTGCTCCCATAATCCCCTGCACTTACATCTATTACAGCAAGTGTCACTCTGGGTATCATTGTTTGTTTACCTGTCTGGAAGGTGCAGCCTGGCGACAGAGAGCCATGTGGAATGTTTGGTTAAGACAGTGGCACCATTTCCTCTTTATCCACACCCATCCAGCTAGAATGACCTGTGTCCTCTGTCTCTGAGTCCAGTCTACAACAAGGGAAGAATCGGATCTAGCCTCAGAGAACCCTGGGGAAGATCATATACTTCCATGCCCACTGCCTGCCAGTCCTGGGCCTCATCCCTTGTGCATTAATTCAGTCCATATGACTGGGTTTCTGTCTCAGTTTCCCTGCCAAGCATTCTTTTTTGCTATTGCCTTGGAGTTCACCCTGCTGTGTGGATCCTTCCAATCTACCTGCTCATGCCAGACTCTCACTCCAAAGGCTAAACTTGTTCCAGGGAACCCCAATGGTGACTGGGGTTCTGGTTGCCACATGTTAGGGACCAGAAACCTCCCAACTGATGTTGTATTGGCTGTTCCAATGGCTCTTTCGCCTATGTGCTCAATGAAGCATCATACCTGAGCGTCCTTAGCCCTCCTTCCCTACGTGCTAAATTGAACCTCTCTCCTGGAATAGCATGCCCCTTTGGACTGTGGACACTCACTCCCTTCAATATTTCCTCCAACTAGGAAGGTAGGCCTCTCCTCCATATTGCCCAAGAAGCCTCTTTCTCTCCCAAGAAGCCTTACTCAATGAGGACAAATAGAAAGTTTTGAGCTGAAGATTTGCCATGCCCTAGGGAGAAGCCAAGATAACGGGGGAAATGGGTGATTAAATTAGCCACAGAGAAAGACTTTGATGGAGTTCCATTAAAAGGATAGGGGAAACATAAGAAGAAAGAAACCTGTAATTGGGTATGCAAAGTCTAAGAAACCAAAATATCACGGTTGTTGAATGTTTAAATCTAAAAAAAAAAAAAGAAAAGAAAAGAAAAGAAAGGATTGTACACTCCAGTAAAGCATTTCATGGGAAATAATAAATTAGCTAGTATTTCTTGAGTGCTTAGAACGTGCCAGAATTCTGCTGTTTTACATGTGTATTCTTATTTAGTTCTTAAAACAGCCTTATCAAACAAGTTCTATTAGTAACCCCACTTTTTAGAAGAAGATATGGCTTAGAGAATTGAAGTAATTTGCCTTGAAGCTAGAAGCTAAGAATGCTCATCAGTAGGTAAATGGCTGAGTAAATTATGATTTCTCTTAACCATGAACTAATTGTCATCACAAAGAACAAAGTCAAACTATATCAATTGACTTAGGAAAGGCTTTTTCTAGAGGTCATGTTGAGAGACAAAAGCCAGATGCAGATAAGTGTCTATAATATGGTCCCATATTTTTTCCAATGAAACAAACCTCTTAGCTGTATATGTGGGTATATATTTATGTATATACTTATGTATATACTTATGCTTATACTTATGATAAGCATAGTATGTTTCTATTTCAGGGAAAAAATAGAGCCCTATGTATGTGTCTTTATAATTGATTATGCATGCATGAAAAAAGAGGAAATGGTTGAAGGATTCAAGTTAGTTTGTGGACCTTGGCTGTGTGGGATGGGGTAGAGGGAGTGGGGTGGGGAAAGAGAGCTTTGGGGTTCTGTACCTTTGCATCACTTGTCTTATTACGACAAGGATGTATTGCTCTCATAATTTGAAAGCACCAAATGAAGAAAGCGACTCATGCTAAAGAAATATTTTGCCCAAAGTTACTTACTCTCTACTTCAGTGCTAGATAGTGAAAAAGGAAAGAGTGATCTGTGCGCTGAATCCCCCACCCCTGCCCACCACCCCTTTCTCAGGCACTATAGTTTGGATCCATAAAGGTCTTTCAGGAGCATCTGCTTCTGGGATATTGTCAGCTTCATTGTCATGTAAGGTCAATTCTATTTTAATTACACTGTTTCTAGACACTATAGGTCACATGTTTAAGGCCACACAGCAAGCACTAAGAGAGAATCCAAATGGCAGCCCAGAATTTTGGACTCCAAGTACAGTGCTCTCATGAGAGTGCAAAATTGTATAATGTAGAAATGCATTTTAAAATACCAAAATTTAAAACTGTGGAAGAATCAATCTAGCTAATACACTGAAAACTTCTGGAAGTATAAAATATCATTAGTATAATTATCCCTTAGCTTCCTTTTTGCCTATCATTAGGGTCAGATGTCATCAGCTACATGAGTGATGGGTCCTTGATTATAGCCTCATGCATTCATTCAACAAACATTTATTGAGCACTGAATATGTGCCCAGCACTCAGGTGCTGGGTCAGCCTTGTAATCTGAACAAACAAGCTTCCCACCGGCACTAGGCCAAGAGTGATTAGTACATGCCTCCAACATTGTCCTTTTAAAATTAAAGAGGCTATTTTATTAAACATGAAAGTTTAGTAAACATTAAAGACTTTTTATTTCAGAAAGACTCTGAATCAGAAAATACTTAAAAGAAATAAGCATCATTTAGAGAAATATAGACTATAAATAAGTCCGGCATGAATGAGCATGAGAGTTGGTGAATGGAACTAGCATTTTGAGTGCATACTATTGCCAGACATTTTATATGTATCATTATAATAAGTGCTCACAATAACCCTACATGGAGGGGACTGTTATTATTCAGTTTGCCAGTGAGGAGACTATATAGCTCAGGGAGATGTGAAAGAATTTTCCCAAGGTCATAGAGAAAGTTGTGGAGCCAGGATTTGAGTATAGACTTGTCTCACTACAGAAGTCATGGATTTGTTTTACCTTCTTCCCCTGCTTGCACAGGAGACTATTGTCCTAAAGAGCATATCAGGTTTGCATGGCCAAGAAACGGTGGTTGAGGATCAACATCACCGGGGCCATGAACACCAAGCAGAGGTCTCTCACTAACACTGTAATAGAAACATTAACATTTGCGGATGTTCCATCACCTGCTGGTCACTGTTCCCGATGTTGTTGTTTGCAACCCTACCTGGTGGAGTGACCTCCTTGCTGGTTCACTCATCAGCCCTATGGCCTCCTTCAACGCTGTGATCAGAGGAGCCTTCTTAAAGTTCGAGCCAGATTGGTTCTGTCTTCTGCTCACAATGCTCTTACAGATTCTTCCCCCACCCCCTCAACCCCATACCTCTCTTCTCTCCCCTTGCTGCCCTGTCTCTGCCTTTTTATTGCATAAAGTTGGGTACCCTAACTGTATGCAAATAAAGTTTCAAATTTAACTTGCAAAAATTTTTTTTCAGTTTTGTTGTTGTTGTTGTTAGATAATTGTCCACTGGGCAACTGTAAGCCTCCTTGTAGCTTTACAAATTAGGCGCCCCCCCCCCCCCGACCCATGGCTTTTGCACTTATCTTCCCTTCTGCCTGGAATGCCTTCCTGCAGGTATCCCAATGGCTCACCTCCTTATAACTTGCAGGCTTGGCTTTACTGTCATCTCAGTGAGCCCTCCTGTCATTGAGCACTTGGTTTAATTCCACACACCCCTCCTCCCAGCACCAGGTGTCCCTGCTGACATAATTTTCGCCAACAGCACCTATCGTCTTGTTCATTGCCTGTCTCCCTTTTCTAGAATGTAAAGACCATGAAAGCAGAAATTTCTGTTTGATTTGTTCCCTGATGCATTCCTGTGACTTAGAGCAGTGCCTGGCATGCAGCTGGCAGTTAGTAGAGCCTTGCAGAATTGATGAATAAAGCTTCTCCCCAGCCCTGTAAAAATGACTCTTACTGTCCCCATTGTAAAGCTTCAAAAACTCAAGATCAGACTTCTATGCACCAAGTCAACAGCTAGAGATCCTAGCAGGGGCTAGATTCTGGCAGAGCTGGGATTCAAAACCTCAGTGTTTGCTCAGGGGGGAAGAGGGGATAGAGGAGGAGGCAGAGGCTGCTTCTCCCTTACTCGACTCTCCTAGATCCACGTTCCCCACCAGCAACCACAACCAGCATGGTCTATGTCTTCTGTGACATTGGAAAAATGTAGACGTTCCCAAAGAGGCATGCTTTGCCATTGCTGTCGGTCCCTGCCAACAGTCTCTAGGAACCCAAGCTGGGGGCCAGGCTGTGATTCTCTTTTAGGGAAGGAAATAAAAGAGATGCTAATCAACACAAGAGTGTTAGAGGTGAGCGCAAAAGCCAGAGCACTTCAGGTCCCTCATGTCAAAGGTCCTTTATACACACCTGATGACCAGTATGAAAATTAACAGGTGTGATAAGATAGCATCAGCTCTGCTGGAAATGTTCCTGTTTGCCCGACGCAAAATGCCTACAGTTGGAACTGCCTCTCTCTCTCTCTCTCCTCGCTCTGTCTCTCTCCTCTCTCTCTCTCTCTGTCTCCTCTCTCTCTCTCTCTCTCTCTCTCTCTCTCTCTCACACACACACACACACACACACAGACACACACACACACACACACACACACAAACACACACACACACACAGCCCTGTCTCCCTCTGACATCAAACACTGCTTGGACAATGAGGACTGAGTGTTGAGCATGCCGAGGAGAAAAGTCAGCATGGCCTCCAGGAGGCCATGCATGTGCTTATCCATTTATTAATTTATTTTTAAACATAGATGGCATGACTTGTCTTTTCTTAGCTCTGGACTAGGTCCTGAGGACACTGCTTTAAGCAGACTACTGCTCTCAGGGCATTGGCATTCCAACAGGGAGACAGGCACACGGGCAACGACAGTGACAGCCATGTGAGCTTGGCTGGAGAGAGACGAGAGCGCACAGCTGGTGGACCCCAGCTCTAGAAGGCTTCTGGAGAGGAACACCTTTGAGTCAGTGATGTTCCCTTTGGAGCACATGGGTTGGCAAGACTTAAGAGTGTTAAATTAGGCCTCCAAAGAGGAAATGGGGAGGTTCCTACCCTACATGTACCTGGAGTGAGTCCCCAAGAAACAAGTGGCCTAGAGGCATCTGCTGTAAACTAGAGGTTAATGATTAACGAGAGTCAGAGTGTCTGCTCTGCCCTCTCCTAAGCTCAAAGAATTCCTAACAACCACAACCACAATATCCATCATTCATTGAACTATGGGACAAGCCTTGTGCTACATACTTTTCATTTGTTATATAATTTATTAAAATAACGATTTCACAAATTAAGAACCCCAGGCTCACGGAAGTGCAAGTCTTCATGCAAGGCCTCAGAGTTGGAGGCAGTATGAGAATCCAGGATTCAGAGATCAAGATGCAGTGTTCTTTCCACAGCACAGGATCCTCTCTCTGTCCACTTTGTGCCGAAATTGCTCATAGACCTGCTGACAGCCTCAGCTTTGGAATCAATGTCTTGGAGAGGCGGGAGCAGCACCTGCTACTATGGGGCAGAAAGGAGATGGACAGAGTTCTGTGGTTGAAGTGACTCAGGTCCAAATTTCAGCTCTCATTAAATCCACTCACAAACTCAAGGCTGTTGCTTTACTCTCCTGTAGCCTTACATCTTTCTCCTGGAAAATGGACATCACTGTGTTGTGAGGCTTCCATGGAATGAAGTCCATGAGTTTCCTGAACTTCTTTAACAGTCAACACAAGTGAATGGTCAGTGCCTTTCTTCTGGAGACCACTGCTAAGCCTTCCTGCCAAGGTTCTGCTTCGGGAGACAAGAGGGATAGACAGTGACTGTATGCCAAGGACTTGTCATCATGTCCTTCTTGAGTTAATTTTTTTTTTGCAATAAATAGCGAAATTAAGCACTAGCTTAGACCTAATATTATTGAAACAAACTACACATTTATTGTTAGAACATTCGTCACAGTTTTCCCAGATATTTTGCTAATGGTCATGGTAGACTTAAGGGGCTGTGGGCCCCTGCCCAATCCTTCCTCCAAATTAAGCTGAGTTCTTTATTTCTTGACAGTTTGTCAGCTATCAATTGCAAACCCTCCACTGCCAAAGGTGTTTGGCCCTGAGTAATTACTAAGGGAATGTGGTGATTTCCGGCATGGGAAATACAGTGTGAGTCCCACTGTAATTACTAGGGAACCCATGAGGTATAATTACCAAACAGGCTGCACAAATGACATCTGCTGGCACTGTCGGATCAGTCTGTGTACTTGTTGTCAAGCAGCAGCTGTGAAGCCCTTTTATTGCATGAACTTAAGTATCCTAATTGATCTTGAACTCTTTTTTTTTTTTTTCATTTTGAAGGACTGTAGATTCGTATGAGTTGGAAGAAATAATGCAGAGAGATCTCCATCCAGTGTACTTTCTGCCCGGTTTTCCCCATGGCAAATCGTGAAAAACGATAGCCCAGTATCACAACTAGGGTATTGACATGGATACAGTCAAGATATGGAACGTTTCTACCACAAGAAGGATCCCTCCTGTCACCCTTTTATAGCCACACTTACTTCCTTCTTGCCCCCACCCACTCCTCAACCCCTGCCAACCACTATTCTGTTCACTATTTCTGTAGTTTTGTTTGTTCAAAAATGTTAGGTAAATGTAACTGAACAGTATGTAACCTTTGGGAATTGGCTTTTTTTATGCAGTAGGGCACTCTGGAGACTCATCCACCTTGTTGCATGTATCAGAGCTTGTTCCTTTTTATTGCTGGGTAGTGTTCCATGGTATAGATATTCCATAGTTTGTCTAACCAATCACCTGTTGAAGAGCAAATGGGTTATTTCCAGTTTGGAGCTTTTGTGAATAAAGCTGCTGTAGACATTCATCTACAGGTTTTTGTGTGAGTGTAAGTCTTCATTTCTCTGGGAAAAATGCCCAGGAGTGCAGGATTATAGGGTATTGGCATATTCGATTTTTAAGAAACTGCCAAATCATTTTTCAGTGTCTGTACCATTTACATTCCTACCAGCAATATATGAGTGATCATATAATTCTCCATGTAGTCTATGTGTATGCTTTTCATTCCTCATACTGCTACCTTTTCTTTCCTTCCTTCCTCCCTCTCTCCCCACCTTCTTTCCTTCCTTTCCCCCTCTCCCCACCTTCCTTCCTTCCTTCCTTCCTTCCTTCCTTCCTTCCTTCCTTCCCACCATCCTTTCCTCTGTCCTTCATTCCCTTCTTCTCTCCCCTCTTTCCTTCCCTCCTTCCTTTATTCTTTCTTTCTTTTTTCTTTTTTTTCTTTCTTTCTTTCTTTCTTTCTTTCTTTCTTTCTTTCTTCCTCTGTTGTGCTGGCTAGAACTTCCAGCAGTATGTATATTTTATAAAATGAATTGGGAAGTATTCCTTCCTGTTTTTTCTGGAAGATGTTGTGTACAACTGGTGTTAATTTTTTTTAATGTTTGGTAAAAGTATTTAATGAAACCATTCAGGCCTGGAGGGTATTTTTTTTCTTTTTAGTTTTTCAGTGATAAATTCAATTTCCTTAATAGTTACGAGGCTACCGAACTTATCTTTCGTATTGAGTGAGTTGTGGTACTTAGTATTTTTCAAGTAATTGGTCCATTTCATCCAAGTTGTCAGATGTATGTGTGTCGCTTATAGTTTTCCCTTATTGTTTTTTGATTATTTTCAAGATCTGTAATGTTATGCCTGTTTTATTCCTAATACTGATAACTTGGATCTCCTCTTTTCTCTTTTTTCCATTTTGCCAGGATTGCTAAAATTTTGTCAATTTTATTGATCTTTAAAAAAAAGAACTAGTTCTTTGTTTCATTTATTTCCTTTATAATTTTTCTGTTTTCAATTTCACTAATTTATGCAACTGTTTTTGTTATGTACTTCCTTATGCTTGTTTTGGATTTATTTTGATTTTTTTTTTCCCTTAAGTTCTTGAGGTGGGAGCTTAGATTATTGATTTGAGCCTTTTCCTCTTCTCTAACTTATGCATCAGTACTATAAATTTCCATTTCACACTGTGTTAGCTGTGCCCCACAAATTTTGAGAAGTTGGATTTCCATTTGCATTCAGTTTAATGTGTTTTATTTTGTTTTGTTTTTTCAAATTTCCCTTGAGAGTCCTTTCTTCTTTGACCCTCAGATTATCTAGACATATGTGGTTTAGTTTCCCAGTGTTTGGAGATTTTTCTCTTATCTGTCTTTAATTTCTACTTTGCTTCCATTGTGGTAAGAGCACATATTCCATATGATCTCTCTTTTCATTTTTTGGAAGGTTGGTTTATAACCCAGGATATATTTTGTGTATGTTCTTTGGGCTCTTGAAAGGAATATGTATTCTGCTGCTGTTGGGTTGAGTGTTCTCTAAATGTCAGCTGCATCATGTTGGTTGGTGGGTATTTTCAGAGGGTGCAGGGTTTTATACTGACAGTTCTCTTCTGCTCAAGAACTCCAATGACATGAATGTTACCTCTTTTGTTATAATCTCACAAGTCCCTGAGCTTCTCTTTGATTTTTTTTTCAGTCTATTTTCCCTCTGTTGTTTAGAACAGAGATTATTTTGCTTCCTCCTATCCAACGTGGATGCCTTTTATTTCTTTTTCTTGCCTAATTGCTCTAGCTAAGACTTCCAATGCATGAGATGTTAAGAAATAAAAGAATATAGGGGTACCTGGGTGGCTCAGAAGGTCAGAAGGGGCATCTGACTCTTGGTTTTGGCTCAGGTCATGATCTCACAGTTTGTGGGATCAATCCCTGTGTCAGACTCCATGCTGACATTGCAGAGGCTGCTTGGGATTCTCTCTCCCACTCTCTCAGCACCCCCCCACACTTGTGCGTGCACTCTCTCAAAATAAATAAACTTTAAAAAAAGGAAATAAAAGAATATTCACATGAGGGAATGAATCAAGGTGGAACCTCATAGAGGCTGGTAGAGCCCTAAAGACAATTTGTACTTCAATGGCATTTGCCAAGCCTGATAAATAGAAGTATTTTTTTTTCTCTTGCCTTGTGGTGAATGAGTGACAAAAGACAAGCCTAAGGAAACTCACAAAGCTAGGCTCTCAGATGTCTACACCCTCAATGCAATGGTGAGCTAGAGGTTAACATGGCCCCCATTGCCTCTAAGAAGATACAGGAAACTGCACAGCTCACTTGCTGGTGGTATAAGGTAGAGGGGAGATCTCCGTTGAGAATTTATAACCACACACTACCTTCCTATGAGTTGTATCCTTATGTGGACCATTTTCTACATGGAATGATATTCAGTAACAGCTTTAACTCAAAAGGCCTTAGGAATTAATACTGATCTGTACTCTAGGTGTTCTCAAATGAGTCAATGCAAGGACTGGGAAGAATCCAACAAATAAGAACAAAATCTTCTTTAGATATTATTTTCTTTTCTTCATCTCTCTCATTGTCTTCCCTTCATTCCCTACCTAGGTATCTCAGTGCCATCCTGTTTTTACCCTTTCATGGTTTCCTTCACCATTGGGCCATCTCATCATGCTTCTTAATCAGCAGTGACCACCATACATAGGCTGTGCTGAGCTGATCCAGGAGACCTAGAGAGTCCCATGCCTCCTTGCTTGCTCCTGATTCTTTCTCCTTCCATATATATAAAGGGAAGATCTCAGAGCTCCCGGGGAAGTGAAATTCTTCTTTATGGTTCTTAAATTTTTATTACTTTGTCATATAGCAAAATATAAGCTACTATGTCAGTGAAATAACCCACACAAACCAATAGACAGACAGATGGAACCAAATTAACTGTAGACAGAATTATATTGCCTCCAATGCTGAAGACCATTCATGCACAGCCCTGAGCAGTCCATCAAGGGAACATAGGAACCATGAAGGACAGGGACATTTTTACCAGGGTTCTTGCGTGGGAGGAAGAAACAACGTATCATTGTGAAATGCTTTGCTGCATAAAATATCCCATGAAATGCAAATGAAAAATGTCCTAGCCATTGCCACTTGGTGAGAATTCCAGAGAACCAGGAAATGTCATGTCCAGGAATACCTGCAATTACAAGGGTTAGTAATTATCCCTGCAATAGTCACCAGATGTTTCATACTCAGAATTACAAAAGTTCTTATTGCTGTAATTAATTAGCTTCACAATGACATGGATGCCCTCCCTCGTGTGCTTCCTTTTTCTGGGGTCACTGGTACACTAAGATGACCTAACACAAAAATGTCATTTTGTCATAAAAACATCACGCAGAATGTGACCTAAATAAATAGCAGATTCAAGTTCAGCCACATGCATGGGGCGTCTACTCATAAACAAACCTCACAACAGCCATATGAATTGGCTGTATTTGATACATTTTACAAATCAATAAATTAATGTTCCAACAAGCTAGTAAAATTGCCCCAAATTAATATCCATCGATGTCGTACTCAAGATCTTAAACCCTGTCTCTCTAAGTACTGTGCTCTTTGCACTAACCAACTTGGGAATTAAGGCTGGAGCAATTAAATAGCTCCCCTCCCCCAACAAATGGGGACATTTTGTAGTGTCAGTAGAACTACACCATTGTGGCTGAGGTTTTAGACCTGGTTGGAGGCAGTTAGCTTTTCTCTGTCTTAATGTCCTAAACTCTCAATCCTGCCAGAGTTTAGCCAAATTGGTCACAATAGCAAGTGAGTAAGAATTCGTGGATGACTAACAAAAGTGATTTCTCACCTGTATGTGATATTTCTGCATTTAAAACTTCCCTATATATTTATTATCCACGTTTCACCTCAAAAATAGGATAGGATGGGTTTTACCTTCCTCACTCTACAGATAAGGAAACTGAGGCTCTCAGAAAGAGTGTGCTATGACTGTCCAGGACCACAGCACCAGTAAATGGAGGCTGGAACTGGAACCCAGGGTCTCTGACTCCATGCTCAGTGCTCTTCTTGTTGCCCCAAATGCTCAAATACTGTCCTAAAGCCCACTGTTTCTCAAGGGACAGTGGCAGCATATGGCGGGAGGTCGGGGCTGGGGGTGGGGGTGTTGGGAAGGCATGCATTCATATCTTCCCAGCTGAGTCCATGCTGTTCTTGGTCACCCTGGCACTCAACTAGCTTCTCGGACTCTCCTTTCCCTAAAGTAAATGCCAAAGAGTAATGCCAAATGCCTGATCTCCCAGGTCCATTTCCCCAGGCACTTATCCATGTAAGATCGCCTATGTAAAGGCTGGAGCCTCACCCATGCAGCGTATGTGGACATTTGGCCGGTTGTCTCCAATGCCTGGCACATACCTGTAACTCAGTAAGCGGCAACTCTAGCCAAGACAGTTCTAGCTATGACTCTGCACCTAACCAGCCAAGTAATCCAAGTAAGTCATTCACCTTCTCTGGGCCTCTGAGTCTTCATCTATGATCTTTTGAGACCATTAGCTGGTCTTTAAAGCCCTCAATCAACTCCTAGATCTCGTTATTTTGTGCATTGTCTTTCTACAAACTAGCATGAATTAAACCAGAAACCCACCATCAGGCCCTGCCACATGTTTCCAAGCCAGTCTTGGAGGAATATCGTACTGGTATTTCATACCAGCCTGTGCTCTTGGCTGTGATAACAAGCAGGGCTCTGAGATGACTAACTCTTGGTCACCACTGAGCAGATTCCAAGTAGCAGGTCAGATTTGGGAAGCTGGCTGAATAAATATTAGCCTTTATCTCAACTCAAACAACCCCAACTGCCAAACCAAAGAGTTCTGGAGGAGGAATTCTATTCCCCCTTCCGCTTTAGAGCACAAGAAATCATAATGCAGTTTTGTCACACCGCCCAGCAGATAACTGTCTTTTCCAGATATTAAATAAAAGTGGGCACCACCCTATGTGTTTAAAGGTACTGCATACCTAAGCTCACTCTCCCTTCGAGTAAAGAGGAGCAGGGTTGGATCAGCAAGAGGCACAGCCAAGAAACTGGAGGTGGGTTTTGCCTCTAGCCAACCTGAGAACTCTCATCATGAAAAGGCCAGTCTGGAGAATCTAAAGAATGATGAAAAGATATTGCAAAAAGTCACATGAGGAAAAAGGAGTTTCCAATGTCATACTCATGGCAGAATTCCTTTCCAAATTTCAAAAGTTACGTCCCCACAAAGCATGAGAGTTGGAGAGTTGAGGTAATCATCTGGGTAACTGAAGTCAAAATGTCTCCCCCCAAATTACTCAACTGAGAAAAGAGAACTTCCCTTTTGAACTGCCTCGACAACCATCTTAACCTTCATATCTCATATTTGTACAGTTCTTTACAATGTTCAAAGTACAGCCCAGAAGGACTCTTGTTCAGAGGGCAGAACATGATGACAGAGATGAATCCTAACACCATACTGGCATCATGGGCTCCAGAAAGTCTGCAGCCTAATAGGAGCTTGTGTATAGGTTTTGCTGAGAGAGAAAGAGAGTGAGAGAGACGTGTGTCTGTGTATATACGTATATGTGACACAAACTTACTTCAGGCCCAGCGTGTCTAATAATCCTTTTGGATGGCAGTCAGCTTTGGGCCATAAATCACCAGGGCCATCATCTCTTTAGGGAGACATTTGCAACAAGCCTTGGGTTGGAAAGAATATAAATTTTCTGGAAGCCTGAAAAAGATGAACAAGCATTTCTTTTCTGGTTGTTCACGCAGAGTACATAGCTCTCTCTCCTGAAAGAAAACAGGACCGTCAACCTCACATGCTTCACTCTAGGTTTCTGGAAAATATAACATGTCAGGGCCCAGGAGATATGCCTCTCCCTGTAGGGTTGATGACAAGCAACCATCCTAGAGTGGACATTGTCAGGCACAGAGGAACAGTTGGATCCAAGCGAGAAGCCATGTAGGGCTCAGCATGGCAGGAGAAAGAAGCACTTGGAGCCACATGCATCTCCAGCCAGGACATAGTGAGGCTGAGAGAGGCATGTCCTCAAAACAGGCACTGGACTAGGGGACTCCAGAGAGCTCTGCTGCTGCTTGCTCTGAGACTTCAGGCCAGTTACTTCTGTCTGTGTTCACAAGTCCTCATATGAAATACACATTTTTTTAAAATGGGGGAGGCACCTGGGTGGCCCAGTCGGTTGAGCGTCCTGCTTTGGCTCTGGTCATGATCTCGTGGTTCGTGAGTTCAAGCCCCGCATGGGGCACTCTGCTGACAGCAGAGAGCCTGGTTCAGATCCTCTGTCTCCCTCTCTCTGCCCCTCCCCCGCTTGCATTCTCTCAAAAATACATAAACTTAAAAAAAAATTTTTTTTTAAGTTTATGTATTTTTGAGAGAGAGAGAGAGAGAGAGAGAGAGAAACAGAGCACAAGCAAGGGAGGGAGGGCAGAGAGGGAGACACAGAATCTGAAACAGGCTCCAGGCTCAGAGCTGTCAGCACAGAGCCCGATGCGGGGCTTGAACTCACAGACTGCGAGATCATGACCTGAGCTAAAGTCAGATGCCTAACTGACTGAGCCACCCAGGTGCCCCAATAAACTTTTTTTTTTTTTTAACGTCTTCATAGGTACAATGACAAGGTGGATTCAGCTCAGCAAGCTAGGCCATCTATAATCAATAAATCAATCAACCCAATCCATTGCACAGTGAACATTCCCAAGTATCGGGCCCTGGACTGAACTAGAGTTACGCGTGGGCATTACGCTCAGCGTGTGTCCCCCATGCGCTCCTGTTTAGTGCCTGACACAGACCAAATAATGACCTGCAGGTGGAAAAAAATGCCAACAGTATACAGAAAAGGGAGGAGGTGGAGGGGAAGGAGTGACTAAACTGTCTGTAGTGTGACAGGAGGAGGTCTGGGGGAGTTTTCCGGGGAAGAAAGGTATCAACTAGACTTTGAAGGCCCAGGCAGAATGGCCAGGGTGAATAAAGCCTGCCGGGGGAAATGTGTTGAACGCGTGAGATGCCCTGCTGTGGCTGGAGAATCCGAGGAGGGCCCCCCACCCCCATGGCTGCGTCTCCTCTCGGGTCCCTGTCCTGTGTATATTCACAGTGGCCTTTCCTGCCGCTCAGCTGTGGTGAGAGCCAGGAGGAGGAGCCCGTGGAGCTTCCTGCTCTGAGCCTGGGGAAGGGCACATGGGGCAACAGCAGCGAGCACAGAGCTAAGCTCCTCGCAGCACCACTGCTGTGAAGAAGGACTGGGGCCACGGGAAATGTTTTCTGTTTTTATCTTCTCTTTTTATTACATTTTATTAAATTTTTTTATTTTACTACATTTTATTTAATTTCATCCTACATATACTCACGCATATGCATAAATGTACTTGACTCCATAAGTGTGTCTTTTCTCTTTTCCCTCTTAGCCTGGCTCCCCGTCTCCCCCTCCCCTGCCTCCGTCGCTTCTGCCGTCCCCCGCAGACACACTATGTTCACGGCCGTGTGAGGCAGGGTCCTTGCAGGGAACAGATGGCACCCTCATGCTGAGTATTCAGGGGGGTTTTAATAAAGGGACCCAGCGTTAGCTGGGTTGAGAAAAACTAGCAAAAGATGGTGAAGAGAGAGCAGATAGGCCTCTCAGCTTCAAGAGTCCAAGATAAAGATTAGAAAACAAAGAGAATGGTTATATGGAGGCCCCCGCCAGGGAAGATGGTCTTCAGAAAAGTGATGGCACCTGTACGCAGCCACGACCACTGGCAGGAATGGAACCAGGACACGATACCCTGACCTCACTTCCTCCCCGCTTCCCACCCTCTGTTGGTACCTCCCATTTGCCAAACCAACCAGAAGCCCAGGGGTACAGTGGACCACAGACACAGCCCATCCAGGTCAGGCTGTGGGGCGCACCACTGGTCGAGGAAGGATGCAGAAGGGATTTGGAGGTGAACAGAAAATACCCAGCGCAGCCTGATGTGCGCTCTTCCAAAGATTTTTCTGCAGGCATATAATTCTCTAGATACCTATATATTCATATACATCATACATGAGATTTTTTATCATTGCTTTACAAAAGAAGGCATCATACTGCACATGCTTTGCTGATCTTGCTTTTCTCATTCAACAATAGCTCACAGACAAATCTGTCATCTCATAGGGCTGCATTCATTCTTTTTATTCTCTTTAAATAGCTGCAAAATATTCCATAAGATGGATGCGTGATCAGTTACTCAGTAATTCTCTTATTTTCCAGGGGTTTTTGTCAGTATAAGCCATGCTCCAAAAAACATCTGTGTATCCATGCCATTATGTATTAGTGGTTTATTTATGCTGTGAATTCCCAGGATAACGATGGCTTGGTTTAAGGACATATCTGCGAATCCCTGTACCTTTCTCTGAGTTCCGTTGTAAATCTAAAACTGCTCTAAAAAAAACTCAATCTTTTTTTTTAAAGGGTATATTTGAGTCTGTATAAGCATGTGTATTTGTAATAGAAGTTGTCAGAAGGCAATTACACCATAATTGTTTTCCGAGTGCTCAAGAGGAACAGGCAACGGGGCGGGGGGGGGGGGGGGGATGAGCTCTGTGTCTCCATTCATGTCACCTGCCCCTGTAAGCCATCCCTGACCTCCCTGCTCCATCCGGTGTCCTTTGTCTATCCCTCTTCATCCACACCCCCACCCTTTCCCAAAGACCATGAACTTCCAGAATTATATGTTGTGTTTGAGCCACTTCCAAACCTCTGCCACCTAGCATGGAGCCTGCAATATATTAGAGTTTCCATGTTCATTAAATGAATGAATGAACTAAACAAAGGTGACAAGAACCTTCCACTGGCCTCTCTGTTTTCACAGGGTGGGGAAAACAACATGGATTCAGGGCCAAGGGTCTATATAAGTACAGACTCTGCTGTCGAATGGAGCATCCTCTATGGTCCACTTCTTGGGCTCCAAGCTTGACAGATAAGGTGCATATGGCGAGGAGCAGACCTCAGGCAGGGAAGAAATTGAAGTTACCACGGAGCACAGATTAGATCATTCCCAGAAACCTGGTGTTTGTCTCACTCGCAAGAAGGGAAAATACAAACACGACTCCAGCTCACTAAAAAGCTTTGGGAAGACTTCTCAGTTACAAAGCATATTTCTGGGTAACAACAGGAGGGTGTTCTTTCTGGGTCTTCCCTCTGGGGTTCTTGACTCCCTCCCTTTCCTCAGGTTATTGCCTGTAGAGCTGTTATTTGTGTCCACCAGCTGATGTGATTGTCTGCAGAAGTCCTTCTCAGAGTTGATACTTTCAGAAGAGATAAAAGGAAGTGATGTAGAAACCAATGGTGCTTCTGCTCTTTGCCAACAGGAAACGTTTTGAATATTCTTGTATGTTTTCTTTTCTTCTAATTGCATTTTAATATATGTCTTTCTGGTGTCTCTGTGAAGCCTAGCTACGTGGTATTCTTCTGGAAAATGCATTTGTCCTTGCCTGAAACTCTCAGCATAGTTTTCAGTGGGTCTGAGTTGAGGGTTTGTGTCAGTGTTTCTGAGTTGAGCCCATGTGTGGGCTAAATGAAAACAGACCTTTTCGAAAGAGACTGGCTTTTGGTGAACTGACTCACAGGCTACAGCTGACTCCACTGGCACTTTGCACCCCTCAGGTCCCCAGAGAGATGATGTTTGGGAGAGACAGAGGAGGACAAGAGACTGAACATGCTCCCAACAGTAACAGGTGACATTAGAACACCAGTTGGGAGAGGGGGTTCTCATGGAGCCAGGGTGTCTAGTGGGGGTGATGGGTGTGCTTGGGGGTAGGATGTGCTTGTTGAGAGGGATGGTTTACCAGAAGTGGCTAGAGGTAAGAAAGTCAGAATCAGGTCATCCAAGGGAACCAAAGACACAGCCAGGGAAGGAAGACCCAGCTCTAGCCCAGGGTTTCTCAACCTTAGCACATTTCACACTTCTGCCTGTAACCTCATCTTAGAAGTGATACCCCTTCAGGTTTGCCATATTCCATTTGTTAGAAGCAACTCACTACATCTAGGGGAGGGATTTACACAGGCAAGAATACCAGGAGTGGGGGGGGCAGGGGGATCTGGGGGAGCCATTTCAAAAGCTGCCTACCCCAAGGGGTTATCAGAACACCTTGATTTTCACAACCATTCCCATCAGGAAAATTTTACTCCCATGTCAAGGTGTGGCCTGTGTGGACAACCAGAGCAGACTGGCTGTTCAAAGAAGACTTATGAAGTCTGGTTCCTCCAATGTTATCTTCCCCAGTTTCCAGGTTTAGCTGCATGCCTTCACTCTCTCAGGCTTATCCCCCCTCATAGCATTTATGTTAATGCTCTGTCTCTCATACTCAACAGTATCTCAGGGCCTGGGACAGAGCTAGTGCTGAGTCTGTTGTCAACGAATCTAAACTTACACTTGCCATCTATTGTTCTAGCAAGGGGGCAGGCATACCACTTTTCCCATTAGACTCAACTTTCTTTGATGAGAAAACTTCCCACTGGGTTGGAGTGGTATTAAACACCAGCTGGGTGGGGCTTACGTAAGGAAAGGCCCTGAGCCCAGGGTTGGGCACAGTTGGCTTGGCCTTTCCTGAATGGGACAAAGAGAACATAAATACTGAGCAGGAGTGCCTCCATTATTGAGATGGCTTCTATTCTCAAAGGAATAAACATTGAATGTCTAAATGGTTTTGTTTGGTTTTGCTTTGCTTTGCTTTTTTTGGGAGGAAGTTCTATCCTTGGAGTTGTCAAGTAGTGCTGGAAAAGCACCTCTTTGAAGAATTACTCACCTCTTTGTGGTAGATACTTGGATTGACATTTCAACCTCCATGTCACCCTTCTTATACCTGAAGAGGTTGGAAAGCCAATTAGATGCACTCATATGACTTGAAAGAAAGAAGTGAAGTAGAGGTCATTTCCTTGGCTTCTGGTTGTCACTACTGCTTAGGAAAGTTGAGACTTTCTTGCATTGGGTCACAGTGTTCCTTCTCCAGGGTTCTGAGGACCAGCAAATAGTGGTGATTGCGCCAGTTTCTTGATAGGACTTGCTGGTTCCTGGACTTCTATGGGCAGCCATCCTCCTGTCTCCTGCTATGGCGGTGGCTCCCCCTCAACGTGCACTTAGCAGCAATGGCTCCCTCTGAAGCAGTAGCTTCCCCCTTGGGTCAGTGCTGTATTGCTTGGAAGTCATCCAAAAAGCTCAGCCTAGAACCTGCTCCTTCAGCCTTCCCAACTATTTTGTAAGCACTCAGTTGTTCATATTAAATCCTATCCTGCTTCAAATAACTAGAGTGATTTCTGATTCCTGTACTTAAACTAACTGATACATATTTTTGTCATCTGAAGTCCACCATGGTAAAGGCTTCCTTGTGGAACTCTAAGCTATTAATATGCCCTGGTCTACATACACAAAACGGGAAGCATCCAGGAAATACGGGGCTTGTGGTGACTGCTCAACCCGGAGCTAACTTTCTGCCCTGGGACCTGCCCTCCCGACTTATGAAATGATTCTCTTATATTCTCTAGCTGTGAACTCTTGTACTAGACTATCCATATCTCAAAGGCAGTGCAGAAACTGTGATGCACTCCAAACTTCAGGAGCCTTCTTCCATGGAGGGTCTCCGCCCCACGTCCCAGGGGGCGCACTGGCTACTTACTCCCTCTGCCCATGCGCAGGACTGCGTGCTGCGCCACTTTTGGGCACGGGAGGGAAGGTCTAACCCCGTTTAGACAAAACCAGCAAAATCAATCAGGGAGAGCGACTGAATCTCCACATTTTTCCCTGAAAACAAAGCTGTGTCGCAAGTTTCTTGGAACACTTAAAAATACTAAGAATGGACATGAAGATTTAATTGTCGTAGGGAGTCTTTGAGTCTTAGAGGAACGGCCAGCCAGACCCGAGTCTCAGCCCAGACACTACTACTTACAAGAGACGCAACCTCGAGCATGGCGCTCGGCCTCTTTGGGCCTCAGTTCCTCATCTATCAAATGGAGCACCCACTTTGCAGAGTTAGTGCGAGGATCAAATAAAATCATCCGATTCCTAATAAACGTTGAATGGTAGTTCCTTTCTCTCCAGTGCATCCTATTAGAATGGAGCCGATCCCAAAACCTGGTTCTGATAACATGCGAGAGGTGGAAGGACCCCACGTGGTGACGGGCAGGGAGATGGCAGGCAACAAATGTTTGCTGAGCTAATGGATTAATTGGTGAAGAATGTAATTTAATAATTTTACAACCCCCATGAAACTCAAAAACTTGGGGCAACGTGCCAAAGTCACATAACTAATTGGTGACAGGAGGAGGAATCAACATATAAAGCTCGCTTCCCAATCTGCCCGGACTCATTTTTTATAAAGCCGTATACAGTTCTCAAAATGATTTGTAGGCAAAACAGCTCTGATTTATGGAAAGCAAATCGTAAATTATTCTCAAATACTCATTTCTCAGCATCTGAGACTCATTTTACATGAAGCAGGAATTCAGATTTCCTATTGAAAATCACTTCAGGGACCAAGGATTACAGAGCCTGTTTCCCCAAAGCAAATGTCCCCCCACCTCTCCTCATCAGACTGGAAACAAGATGCGGAGGGCGAGCAGAGCAGAGGAAAGCCCTGTGTGCTGGAATGTGCTGGGGAGGGAGGGAAGCCTCTGCGCTGTGCGCTCTAACAATCGTTCAGAAACTTTCTCCTTTCGGGAAGTGAGAGGAGGGAACTTGAGGTCTGAACCAGGACATCCTTAGCGATACAAAAATATTATGAGCCGGCAACCTGAACTCTTGTGATTCACAGCAGCAAGTCCCATTCAGTGAATGAAGTCACCGAGAGAGGCAGAAGGGACGTCCAAAGATGAGAAGAAACAAACACCCCGAAAGCGGGAATCACGAGGTTCAGAGAACGGGCAACTCTAGAGAAAATGGTCATTGATTGTAAGTGAAAACAGTCCAGAAGTTTAGGAATAATGGGATCACTGGACTGGCTTTTTCTCAACCGTAGTCCACATCTCTCTTCTCCCTGCAACTCCCAGGGCAGATTCTTCTTGTGGAGGAATTAGGCCGGGTGAAGAGAACAGGATTCTTGCCCATAATTTTTTCAACATATCTAGTTGATTTATCTGTTGATACCACTGTGTTATGGCAGTTAAAACACTGCAACATTAGAACAAGCTGGAACAGACTTCGGGCATTCATAAAAGCCATATGAAAACCACATGTAGGAGACGTGGGAGAACCGGTCCAGATAAGAAAGGGGATGCAAACATTTGCAGTCCTTTGCTTAAAGCTGAAGTAAGCGGAGTGCTTGGCCGTGGCATTGTAAACACCGTAATGGAATTCAGGCATCATCACCTTGTAGAATCCTGGAGATGGAGGTGGCTGTGCTTTGGGACAGGTGGATAGTCAAAGCTGGTGAGATAAACACCTTTTCTTTCTCCTACTAGGAGGACCCTTCTGCCCAACAGGAAGTTTGTAACACTCCTCTTTTCCAATCCCACCCACTTTGAATCTGTGCCCCTCTAAATCTTTTTAGGGAGAAATTGGAGCCTTTTAGTCATTCCCTGGCCAGAAAACCAGATATTTCATTTTCTCAGGAGGTAGCCTGGATATTCAGTGTCAGATTGGAGGTAAACTTCTGTTGGTTCCTAGGTCTGTGACCTTGGGTACAAATCTACACCTCTCTTCAGAGTCCTGACCTGCAAAATGACTGTGATACTCACTCACTCCCATACTTTAAGGAGAGAATGAGGAAATGTTTCCACAACTTGACAAGGAGGCTGGGACTCACAGTGCAGAGTTCCTGAAACTTGGGTAATATATAAACTTTTGTACATGGGGGGGGGGGGAAACTGTCTGCATAGAACCCTAAGAAAATTACCTCGGGGGCACATGGGTGGCTCTGTAGTTTGAGCGTCTGACTCTTGATTTCAGCTAAGGTCATGATCCCAGGGTAGTAGGATTGAGCCCCACACTGGGCTCTGTGCTGAGCAAGGAGCCTGCTTAGAATTCTGTCTCTCTCTTTCTCTCTCTAAAATTAGAAAGAAAGAAAGAAAGAAAGAAAGAAAGAAAGAAAGAAAGAAAGAAAGAAAAGAAAGGAGGAAAGAAAGAAAGAAAAGAAAGGAAGAAAGAGAAAAGAAAGAAGAAAGAAAGAAAGAAAGAAAGAAAGAAAGAAAGAAAGAAAGAAAGAAAGAAAGAAAGAAAGAAAGAAAATGACCTTGGACATGGGACACAGTCTCAACTTTGAGATCTACAAACTGAGCAATGAATGACTTATTTTATATATTAAAAAGAGATGCTTCCATCTCAAATGATTACTAAAATTGTTTACAGTAGTTTTTAATGTAAATAGGTGAAATGAGATTATTTTAAAGGTCTTATCAAAGCAAAAAATGCAAAATGTTTAAAACTGTGTAACCCTGGGCTCCCCAAGGATGAACCACAAATCAGTCCTTGTTTGAGAAACACTGGCAGGGCAGTTAGGAAGTCAGAAGTCATATTTTAATCCTAGCTCTGCCATTTACTAGCTGTGTGATTTGGGGCAGGGAACGTAATCTCTCTAAAGCCTCAATTTCCTCATTTTAGATTACGGGGCCCAAAAGTACTGATTAAAGGTGAGAAAACCTCCTGGAATCCTACTCTACAAACGGAATCGTAAGGGAAAGAAATTCTAGCCGAGGGGTCATAAAGCAGAGGGTCAGGGCCAGCTGTGCAAGCTCGAGCACACCCCTTACCCTCTCTGAGCCTCAGTCCTCTCTTGGAGGCCAGAGGGCCGTAATCTCTACATAAGCTCTACCTTGCAGAGCTGTCGGGAGGGTGAATGCATTTGCATGAAGGAGTCTGCCCTGCAAACAGGGAAGCACCACACAGAACAGAACTTCTGGAAACAGGACGCTTCGACGTTGCTCAAGGCTTAGAAACCACCATCCATATCTGGAAAATCGAATCCATCTTGAGGTTAGAGCTCTGGTTTATGATCCTTTGCTTCTCGTGCCAGCAATGAGCTCAGCCGAAAGTGCCATTAACTACCCGCTGCTGGGGTGGGTTCCCTGTCAAGATCCTTTTTATCAGTCAGCTGGCTGTGAAAAGCCAGATAGTGCTTAAACACAGCCATTACCCAGAGAGCACAGCAGCTCTGCTTCCCAAGGCTCTGTCACAGCTCAGCCCTCTCAAGACCAGGGTAAAACGCTGATAAGGTCCTGAGGGATTCTATCCCCCCCTCCCCGGCTGCTCTGCAAATGACTGTACCCAGAGGGAATAAATGAGAGGCGAGGGGCATCCCTGAGTGCTGTACCGACTCCTTCTCCATCCTTCCTGCCTTCCTTTTTTCCTCCTCCGCCCCTACCAGTGAGGTACATATGATGATGAATTAGGCTCCACAGAGGAAAGCCCAGAGCGGTCTCTTTCCAACCTTCTAGAAATGATGTGAGGATAGTCAGCTAATAGTTCAGCCCATGTTAATTCAGGTATCTCCGTGTGCTGGGAGCTTTCATACACCGTGACTTCATCTTCACAACCAACCTGAAATGTTAGAATTATTATTCCCATTGCAAGGCCCCAGGGGCAGGGTGGGAACAGAAGAGAAACCAATACTCTCTGCAGAAGCCGTTCCAAACGTCACGCCGCTGGGTCTAGAGCATCTGTTCTGGCTTTTGTCACTCTGACTGTGACTCCTCAGAGAGGAGAGAGGGCGCCCGATGGGAGGAGGATGGCAGCAGTCTGCACTACCCCAAACAACACAGTGCTCTGGGGCTCCCCATCACCTGCCCATGTGTAACGTGCTTGTGGGTTTCACTGAGAGAATCCATGTGTATTCCCTATACATCATGAGGCACTGAATACCTGGGAAGATTGTAATTAAAGTCATAGAAAACACCGTGAGCTTTCACTCAGACGCTAAGTCCTCTTCAGGATGAGGCGTCCAGTGTAGAGCTGCTGACAATGCCCAGCGTGTGATCTCGATACTGGAGTTCAGGCTGATCATATCCACTTGCTCTAATACAGACCAAGTTGAGGTCAGAATTTGGTGGTCCACCATGATCCGCAAACTATCACATAGAGTTCATGTGTCTGTCTTCTTGCTCTGTGCCTTCTGGCTATGGAATTTGGGGCACTAACATTTTGAACAATTTGGGGCACTAGCATTTTGGGGCACTAGCGTTTTGACTGATGTTCAACTAAAATATAGCTGATAGTGGCTACCTTACCTTACAGGACTGTTGTAAAGACTAAGTAAAAGAAAGTGTGTGAACACATTGGCACGGTGCCCAGAATGTTGGGGACAGTCAGTGGGTTTTTATTCCTTCATGTGTGATCTTGAAAACCTGGTTAGGTTTGCACACATCGTGCCACTGCTGTTCGCAAAGGAGGATCCCACAGGGGCACAGAACAAGAAGGGCTTTGCTTCCCACGTGTAGATCTGTGGGGAAACCTTATCAGAGATGCTGTAGAAGAAATGTCTGTCCCTAAAGCATTTAGAGAACAGTCACCAGTAGGTTTTCTGCGTCTGAACCCAAAAGCAGAAGAAACCCCAAAATACTGCCATTTGTAGCCAACTGCTTGTTTGGATAGCAGGTGTTGCTGAGATTAATAACCAAGTTTCACTGGAATAGTTAAGCAATGGCACTTTCCAAAGGAAATTTTCTAATTGCCAGGAATGGCTCCCTTGATGCAGAACTGAGTCTCACTACCTAATCCACCTGGCCAGTAGTAGCTGTCTGCCAGTTGTTGTCTGTCATATGTATGGAACAGGCGTCCCACCAGATGAACTTACTGACCTATATAAGATATACCATTAAGTCCAGGGAAGAGATTCTTCTGAGAACCCATACTTGCTTCTTTGCTCATCCTCTTGTAAATTTCCAATGGCGGGCAGAATTTTACCCAGGTCAAGGACACAGTTTTACTTTCAGATCCTTGGACTTAAAGTTTTGATTGTGATTCCAAGTTCCACGTGTTCTTTTGGTATTCTATATTTGGGGTTTTTTTTCTTTTTTTAAAAAAATTTTTTTTAACATTTATGTGTTTTTGAGACAGAGAGAGACAGAGCATGAATGGGGGAGGGTCAGAGAGAGGGAGACACAGAATCTGAAACAGGCTCCAGGATCTGAGCTGTCAGCACAGAGCCCGACGCGGGGCTTGAACTCACGGACCGCAAGATCATGACCTGAGCCCAAGTCGGCTGCTTAACCGACTGAGCCACCCAGGCGCCCCATTGGTATTCTATATTTGGTTCATTCAAATGTTTGAGCACAAAATTAGCGAGTGAAAACAAATGGGTTAGAGGATCTTAAGAGAAGGATAAAGTCCTGTAGGAAAACAGATGAAAAAAACAAAACACAGGAGATGAGGAATGATGAGGCAGCATTTAAGATGGAACCTTGAAAAACAGGTAGAATTTGGAAGCATAGAAATGGAAAGGAAGTATATTCTAGGGCCAGTGGAACAACATAAACAAAGACATAGGCGCAGAATACTCACAGGGTTTAAAAGAGTAAGGAGTTTGGTGTATATGGACTATGCAGTACACCTTACATACAAACAACCTTCTTGCTACACCCTTGTTCACAGAAGACAGCCCCTTTATGCTGGAGATTGCGTGGAGAACAAGAGTCCTGCAGAGACTTCTGGTGCTCACCCTTAATTAGCGTTCTTTATCTTCAAGACACAGGGAGGATTTTACTTCCCCACCACCCCTGTAGTTTGTAGTCAGGCAGGGCCACCTGACTAATTCTGGCCAATGCATTGTGTGTAGAAGTGGTAAGTGTCACTTCCTGGCCAAAGCAATTGCCAATGCAATCATGCCTAGCACCCCTTCCCCTGCCATATCAACTGAAAAGGTATTTTCTGAATAGTATGTGTATAGAACAATGGAGGCTGCTTACATATGGATCACTGGACTGTTACATAGAGAGTCAGTGACTTAGAAAGCCTCCTAGTTCTTAAAAAAATTTTTTTTAATGTTTACTTATTGAGAGAGAGAGAGAGAGAGAGAGAGAGAGAGAGAGAAAATATGAGTGGGGAAGGGGCAGAGAGAGGAGACATAGAATCTGATGCAGGCTCCAGGCTCTGAGCTGTCAGCACAGAGCCTGACACAGGGCTCGAACTCACGAACTGTGAGATCATGACATGAGCTGAAGTCGGATGCTTAACAGACTGAGCCACCCAGGCACCCCTGAAAATCTCCTAGTTCTTAAGTGAACTTTTAATAAGCAAGAAATAACCCCCTGTTAAGCCACCAAGACTTTAAGAATATTTGTTATGATTAGCATAACCTAGTTTATTCTGACTGATATAAAGTGTTTCTAAAAAGATGCTATGAATCTTATGAACACCACCCTGGCCCTAATATGTTCACTTGCTTCTCTGAGGATACTGGTCCTAAGCATCCTTATGGCCAGAGAAATAGATTCCATTTGTTCCAGAATTTTGGCACACATAGATGCCTTCCTAGTTCTAGAAAGGATTTGTTCAAGGTAGTAGCACTACCGAGGGCTTTGTGGCTTTATTTTGAAGCAATGATGAGGGAAGATATTGTTGATAATCCCTAAAGCTATACTGAGATTTGGATAACTTGAAGAATGACCTCACAGTATATTTGCATAGTAATAATTATGAGCATTTAGTAAATTACTGAGATTCCAGTGTGTTAGTGGATACCTTAGAGTGTTGGCCAACTTCACCCTTACGCTAATCCTGTAACGTTTAGACTATTATCCCCAATTTTCAGACAAGAAAGTAGACTCAGAAAAGGGACATGACTTGCCCAAGTTCACCTAAGTTGGTTAGAGGAGAACTAAGATCCAAATCCAGATATGTCAGACTCTGAACCCAAGCTCTTTCCATGGGGCTGTCTTGTCTATTAAAGCCCATAGGAAAGGTAGATGAAAATAGGATCTTACCCAGAATTGTTCATCTTTAACAGGGGAAAAAGTGAAATTTAGTAGAGACAGATAGTACCTACTAAGTATTCATTTCCCACCCTTCCCTGTAATTAGTCTGGGGCCATGTGACTAGTTTTGGTCAATGAATTTTGAGCAGAAGTGACACGTGTTATTTGTAGACTGAGATAATCAAAAGCAATGGGTTCTTCTATCTTTCTCTACCCCTGTTTACCTAGGAAGCCACACAATCCAGCTGGTGTGGCAACAAGATGGACCTTCATGAGATTTTTACGTACATGACATATAAGCCTTACTATGTAAAGCCAGGGGCATCTGCCTTTTTGAGATGTGTTTTGGACCATAGGTAAATATAATTGAATCAACCCTAATGGTTCATGACACATTTTGATCATTGGTCCTTGCATGGCCCACTTTTATTTTGTTTTCTATTTAATTAGTTATTTTAAATAATGTATGCATTCCTGAAACCAGCTCTCAGAACTTTAAGTCCTTGATAATAACCTTCCTCCAACTACAGGGTCCTTCTACCAACTTCTTCCTCTGTTTTCCCTCACACATAGTACCATCACCCTAAATCCTGTATTCTTCATTCTTTTACTTTCCTTAACATACAGTTTTATTGTATCTATGTATATTCCTGAAAACTGTGTGTGTGTGTGTGTGTGTGTGTGTGTGTGTACACAGTCTCTGTTCTCCCATTTGCAAGACATAGTTATTATGAAAATTAGACCATGTAAGTTGGGTGCTCAGAACAGGCACTGAAGTAAAGTGGGCACTCATTTAAATGCTAGTTTTCTTTTTCTTTCTCTTTCCTCAGTAGTCAGTTTTCTCAGAGACATTTTGGTAAAGGAACAGTGTCACAGTATGATTTGAAGTATCTAAGAAACATTATACAACTTATCAAAGCAATATCACTAAGAAAATTGCAGAATCCATATCAGAAGGGAAAAAAAAAACCCTTTGCATCTGAGAAAGATTTTCACTTTCCAGATGTTTGTTTTAGCAAAAGCAAAAATATAACTTCCTGCCTACTTAGAGAGCAGAAGCTCACAGGGTAACTAATTCCGCATCTCCTTCTGGATGGCCAGGGGAGCCGATCAGTGACAGCAAGAAGACAAGACCTTGGCGGAAAGTGGACCTTGTCAGATTACCCCTCATGATACTCCAAGAAGAGAAATCAGCTGCAGATTGAAAAGAGACACCTTTTTAAGTGTGGGTGAGGAAATGCTGCAAGAGAAGATAGCTCAGAAGGGTGGGAAGGTTCCCTGAGATATACTCCAGATAATAATAAAGAATAAGTTATTCCAAGGAGGAATATACATGTTGGGAGCAGCTGAGCAAGCCAACTACTTGCCCAGCGGATTGTCCAATTACCCTATTCTTTAAAAGAAAGATATAAGACAATTGTCAAATATGAGAGACTAGATTAGATCGGTGGCCCCATACGAAGAATACTTAAGACTAGGATTTCAAGCCCAGTATCCCCACCACCAGTCAATGGGATGACCCGGATGAGTTTCAGTGACTTTGATGAGGGGAAAATCAGGTCAGTGATAGAGGGCTTTCAGTCCGGGAGCAGATCGGGCTAGGGCTGGCCACTGTCTAATATGGAAGCCATCTCCACATTCACCTGGGCATCTTCTTAGTCATTGCCTATAGTGAGACAAATAATTTTGATATCTTTTATTATTGTCACTGTTGAGATCAACATGATAGGGTATCTGTGTATCATAATTATTCCAGCTTGTTTAATTCCTCTCTGTATGCAAAGAAATGACAACCCAGCCTTGTAAAGAACTTTTCACAGCATCGTTACCATAGGAGCCATTTGCACATACCTGCCATTGCTACCAAATGCCCATTCCCCCTTCAGAGACATCCACCATCATCCAGCTGGATAATGGTAGAGCCTGAAGGGGCTCGAAGTCTAACGTACTCAGAGCACTTCAATCCCCAAGAGATAAATCTGAGGATCAAAGTTATCAGCCAATGAGGGCCAGAGCAAGGATCAGATGCCATGTTGTCTTAGTCTATCTGGGCTGCAGTAACAAACTACCACAGGCTAGGTGGCTTATCAACAACACAAATTTACTGCTCACGGTTTTGGAGGCCGGAGGTCTGACATCAGAGTGCCTGCCTGGTTGGGTAAGCACCCTCCTCCGGGCTTCAGATTTCTCATTGTATACTCGCGTGGCAGAAGGGGCAAGGGAGCTCTCTGGGGTCTCTTTCATAAGGGTGCTGATCCCATTCATGGGGGCTCCACTCTCATGACTTCAGCACCTCCCAGAGGCCCATCTCCAAATACCATCGGACTGGAGGTCAAGACTTCAAAATAGGGACTGGGGGTTGAGGGGGGACAGAAACATTCAAACCATAGCACATGCCTAACCCTCCTGTCAATCTTCCATATCCTGGTCCTAATGTTAGAAGAACACAAGGATTTGCATGAAGATTCCTCCTTCTCACACTCAAAATCAGATAAGAATGAAGAGAAAACAGAAGTCCTAGAGCCAACCAGCCACCAAAGTCAGCATCCTCAGTGGGACTGTCCAAGGCCTGTTTTTTCAGTCCAACTCAACAAATTTCTCTTGGGGGCCCTGTGTGTGCAAGCCATTGCACTAGACATGGCTGCTGCCTGTGAAGATCTTAAAATCTGGTAAAACTAGAAATACACAAATGCTTAAGAAAACGTCTCGCATCTCCTCACTTTACATTCACACCAGGTTCTGTTTTGATTCTGAGTTTTCGAGTGTTTTGATTCTGTGGGCTGGCAGGAATCTAGGAAAACATTTTTCCATTTTGCATTAGTTTTTGACATCAGAGTACAAGTTATTGCAGAGATATCTAGAGAGCAGAAAGGGCATTCTGGTTCCTGGCAATTATTAGCTATATAGCCTTGGGTCAGTTGCTTCGTTTCCAGGGTTGCCAAATTTAGCAAATAAGACTACATAAGGTCCAGTGAAATTTGAATTTCAGATAAGCAATGAATAATTTTTAATATAGGCATGTCTCAAATATTTCCTGAAACGTACTTATATTAAAACTTATTCATTGATAGGGCACCTGAGTGGCTCAGTCAGTTAAGCATCGGACTCTTGGTTTCAGCTCCGGTCATGATCTCATAGTTCATGTGTTTGAGCCCCACATCAGGCCCTGTGTTCATGGCTTGGGATTCTCTCTCTCCCTCTCTTTCTGCCCCTCTCACACACTCTGTCTCTCTCAAAATAAATAAATAAACTTAAAAAAATTAAAAATAAATAAATAAAATTTATTCAGTGTTTATCTGACAAACGAATTCAGTGGGTATCTTGTATTTTATCCGGCAACTCTGTTCATTGTTTTGAGACTGTTTCTTCGGCTGTAAAATGAGGATTAAAAAAAACCCACCTTGACTGTATAATGAAGATTAAGAGAGATAGGGTATGAGAAGCCTTGGCATATAGTAGGTCCTCCATAAATGATAGCCCTCCTCCACCTTCCTACATCCTTGTGACAGACACTGAATAGTAAACGGGACTCGGACAAATGTATACCACCCTGGCTTTCTGGAACCTAGATTAGCCAGATTTTGAAAAGAAAACAGAGAGCCTTTGGTCCAGCAAGATCACGCATGTAGGATTCCTTAATAGAATCTGCGTGTTTAGAAATGAACGTCAGAGGACCTGGGTGGCTCAGTGGGTTAAGTGTCTGACCTCGGCTTGGGTCATGATCTCATGGTCCATGAGTTCAAGCCTCACATAGGTCTAGCTGTTGTCAGCACAGAGCTCTCTTCGGATCCTCTTTCCCCCTCCCTTTCTGCCCCTCCCCAACTCTCTCTCTCTTTCCCAAAAGCAAATTAAAATTTTTTAATATATATTTTAAAAAAAGGAAATGAATGTCGAGGGTTATGCTAACAGTCGCTATGTGCTTGCCCATATGTGAGCCTGGAGAAGAGACTTCTGTGTTAAAAGAAAAAGAACTTAGACAACAGGTGATCAACATGCTGTTGGCTCTTAAAATTGACTCTCTGGCAAGTTAATGACATAAAAAGATCAGAAATGCAGGTGGGCGTGGTAAGGGGGTCAAAAATGAGAAACGAAAAACTGTAGGTTCTAGAAATTCTATAGAGATGAGCAATGGGCCCAGGGATTGAGATCTGTTCCCAAAGGAAAACATCTGGGTTGTTCCCTGTTCCGACTGTGCCCAAAAGCTCTGCTCAGTAAAGCCCACAAAAACCGTGTGGCTTTTGCCCATCTGGGGAGGTGGAGGGGATGTGGTGGAAGAACCAGAGCTTCAGAGGAGAGGAGAGCTGCTGACCCCCTGCCCCTGAGACACTTTGCTTCTGCGTGCTCATTCCGTGAAGTCAGGATGTGCACAAGTTGGCACTGGAGCTTACCCTGAGTCACCAGGGAAAATAAGGCTGCCCTCCCATGTTCCGGGAGCACCCCACCACTTCAGGCTGGGGCAGAGGAGAATTCCATTTTGTCAGGTCTGTGGTGTCACTGTAAGGGTCATGTTGTTGTTAACCATGGGCATCAATTTGTCACTCTCAGGTATCCACGGCTACATGTGACTGGAAGCCAGAAGGCTGGCTTTAATACCGTTCTGAGTAACATTCAACGCAGGCTCTGAAAGACATCAGGCTGGGAATCTATAATGATAAACCAAGTTAGAGAAATGAGGCGTGTGGAGGAAGGGGAACAGCGTTTGCGTCCATTCTGGAGCAAGCTTAAAGTCGTAAGAATCATGATTTAAGGCGGCAGTTCCCCAAATGTGACCTGGAGACCCCCAAGGTGCCTGAGACACTTTCAGAGAGTGCCTAAGGTCAAAATTATTTTCAGAATAATTCTGGGGTGTTATCTACCTTTTAAAACCCGCTCACAGGTGTGCAGTGATTTCTAGAGGTTACATGACATATCCACAGTTATCTAAAAAGGCTATTAAAATATTCCCCTTTTCCCACTAAATATCCATGTGAAGCCAGATTTTCTTTACACACTTTAACCAAAACAATAGATGGCAACAGACTGCACGAAGAAGCAGATGTGAGAACACCACTGTCTTCTATTAAGCTAGGTATTGTAGGGATTTGCCAAAAATGTAAAACAAAGCCATTCTTCCCACTAAACATTTTTGGGACTCCACAGTTATTTTTCGTAAAGATATTTGCTTATGTTAATATACAGTGGGCTTATTTTTGTTCTTAAGTGAATTAATAACTTTGTAAATTTCTTGGTTTTCATTTTTTAATATTTATTTATTTTTAGGAGAGTGCAAGTGGGGGAGGCGCAGAGAGAAGGGTACAGAGGATCCGAAGCGGGCTGTGCACTGACAGGCTGACAGCAGTGAGCCTGATGTGGGAATCGAACCCACCAACTGCAAGATCATGACGTGAGCCGAAGTTGGACGCTCCGACTGAGCCACCCAGGTACCCCGGTTTTAATTTTTAATAGTTACATTATTGGTAGCAATATATCTGCATAAAGCAAAACCACTTGGGTCCTTCCATAGTTTTTAAAAGTGCAAAGGTGTTTGGAGACTAAAATGCTGGCACGGGGGAAACAAAATAGGTGAAGAATTATGAAAGTACATGTAACTTATAAAAAAAATTAGATTAGTGCATTTGGAGTTAGAGACCACATTTGTTGGATTTGTTCTAAGGGTACCCAAGGGATGTAAATAAGACCCAGAAGTAAAAGCCCAACAAGTGAATTTCAACCCAAGAAGAACTTTTCAGTGCCCTGAGCAATGCTGAAACAAAAGGGATAGCCTTGACAAGGAGTGAGCTCCCCATCCCTGGAAGGATATAGACAGAGCCTGGCAAATCACCTGGCAAGGATGTTGCAGACAGCAAGTCAAGTAGCAGAGGAAGGTGGGGGGAGGGGGGGAGCGGAATGTGATATCTAAAAGCCTTTAAAGATGCCTTACAACCTGAGCATCAGGCTTTAGAAAAGACCTAAAATGATTCTCGTAACAGTCAAAAGACTTTCGGCCCATCGCTAACCGTGGAGTTGCTCCCTAGTCGATACAGGGCACCAAAAGGGAATGATTCTCCCAAATTGCCGTGTAATAACCCCTCACATTTGCACTGGGCTTTGTAGTTGAAAAAAACTCTTCATTTGCTTTGTTGTGACCCTTTCAACTGCCCCACGAACTACATACTTCATGGACAAAGCTCCCGGAGGCAATGTGAGCTGTCCCAATGACGCGGCTGGTAAGTGGCATATCCTTCTGGCATCAGGCACTGTATTCTTTCCATTGTATCTCAGCCACCCCCCTGCTGGTCCAAGGATCGGACGAGCACCCAAAATGAAAAGCCCGGCTCGGACATCTGCTCACTCCTCCTCATGTGGCTTCTGTGTAGTAAACTATTTACCGCGCTCGGCTCCTGCCAGGGAACCCAGGGCGATGTTCCTGCGAGCGTAGAGGAGTCTTTTACCCCTACTCCCACCCCCTCCCCTGCAAATTCCTTCCTAGGGAAACACTGGACTCTTGAGAAGCCTGAATTGTTCAAGTCTCCTGGGCTCGCTAATGAGTTGTTCTAAGCTGTGTGTGAGTTTCACGTGCAGGAAACTCAGGAGCTGAGCGATCACAGCCTAGGCATACGGCCGTGAGGTGCCGCCCATCTCTGCTCAGCCTGCCCTCCGCTCAGATGTTACCACCTCTTTTGAGTGGCACTTCCACCCGCCTGCAGCCATCCTTCCGTGGGCAGGGATCCCATCAGATTTTACAAGCCAGACAGGGTCAGGCCTGGTAAAAACGTGAATGGGAATGCCCAGAACAACAAAGGCAGCAGGCGGTTTCCCTCAGGAGACCGTGAGCCAAGCCACGTGCTGGCAGTCACGGGACACCCAGGGGAAAGCAATGAGGAGGACAGTAGCCGACCCCGGGAAGGCGGACTAACTGGGAGCAGACCCACAGGATCAGCCCGGGGCTTTAAAGACAATTTTTGAAGAGAGACTTTAGTGTTTGATGGTTTTTAAATAGCTACATGACCAAGATGCAGGCTTGTGAGTTGTGGCAGTTTCTAGAGCAGGGATGGGCACATTTTTTTCCTGTAAGGGGCCAAATAGTAAATATTTTAGGCTTTGTGGGCCTAATGGTCTCATAGACAACTCATAGATGAATGAGGCGGCCGTGTCCCAACAGCATTTTATGTCTGGACACTGAAATGTGAATCTCATGTAATTTTCACATGTCATGGAATGCTCTTCTTTTGATTTTTAAAACCCTTAAAAATCCATGAACCATTCTTAGCTTCATGGTCTGTAGAAAACAGATGGGCTGGGTTTGGCCTGTGGGCTGTAGTTTCCCAACCTCTGTTCTGTGGCAACACTTCTCAAACTGTATATGGTAAATGACCAATTTTTTTTTTTTAATTTCCAAGTTTTCTCAGTTAGATACTTTTGTAAATTTATATCCAAATGGGAAGCTATAAAAAGGAAAAAGAAAAGCTAAGCTACAAAATACAAGTCCGCTGAAAATTGATACCAATGTTTCTAATGCCTACTCTCCTGTCTGAACTTAATCTAACTGGGGACTGGCCCAAATGGGTGTGACCCACACAATGGGGGGGGACCCTATAAATCCAAAGCAACTGCTTTGTTGGTCCAAAATCAATTAATGCATCAGTTATTTAAATTACCAGCTAGTGTTTTTGAAGCGCTTAAAATTTATGGTTTTCATCCATAGGCCAAACCACCCACTTCTCAGTCTTGTTTGCTGTCCCTCACGAATCTTGTTTTGTCCCATCCTGGGTTGGCAAAGATATGCTTATCTAGGAGCTAAATATCTACCACAGTATTTCACTGGCTCTGCCCTTAGCCTCTAGGACCCCTTCAAATTCCCACCAACCATCTGGGAGTCCCTACTGGTGAGTCTCTCCAGTGACCTGTGGTCTGCGGTCCACCTCCTTGCCTGCTCTGGAGCCTAGGTTCAGACATCTGTCACAGCCTCTACTGTTGCCACACCTACAACAGCATGATGGCTGTTCTTCCTTCCTCTCAGGAGACGGCCATTCTGTTCTGTCTTCAAGTGGCCATGTCTACCTTGCTTTGGACCATTCCTAACTTACTCCTCCACCTTCCCAAGCAAAGACCAATGCCCTATAACCCATTCTGGCAGAAGAATCACAGAAGCGAGGCTTTGACATTCCCCCCTGCTCTATCTCCCTAGGCTGCACCAGAGATGGTCTGACTGGCAGCGGCTGAGCTGTGATCAGAACCCCCCAAACCCTTCTCTCCAGACAAATCAAATTGTACCAAGTTTGGAGATCTACTGTCTCCTTCCTGAGGCATCCATTTTAAGTGGATAGTTTGATGAGTTTTGACAAAATGCTCACACCCAGGCAGCATCAACCCCAATCAAGATGAAGAACATTTCCACTGACCCAGAAAGTTCCCTCGTGTCCCTTTGGCATCAGTTTCCACCTCCACCTCCACCTCCAGTCCCAGAAACTACTGATCTGCTTCCTGTTGTACCAGCCCTACAGTATAAGGTACATGGAGTCATGTGGTATATATTCTACTATGTAAGGTCTGTTTTACTCAGCATAATGGTTTTGAGATTCTCCCATGGTTTTGCTTGCATCTAGAGCTTGTTTCTTTTCATTACAGAGTAGAGCTCCACTGTATGGGCATATCACAGCTGGTTTACTCATTCACCAGTCAATTGGAGTTTGTATGGTTTGCAATTTTGAAGGTGTGTGAGTAAAACTTCTATGAACACTCATTTACAAGGCCAGGGTAAAAATAATATTTTTATTTCTTTTGAGGGAGTGCCTAGGAGTGAAATTGCGGAAATGTCTAGCAAATGTACATTTGAATTTGTAAAAAGCTGGGAGAGTTCTCCAATGTTGTTCCACCATTTTGCATTCCCACCAGCACTGTACAAGAATTCCAGGGGGCTCCAAAACCTCACCAACACTTAATATAATTGATCTTTTTAATTTTAGTGACTGTGTATTAGTATCTCATTGAAGCTTTAATTTGCATTTCTCTGATGAATAGTATCATTATATGTTTATGGGATATTCCTATACTATCTTCTGTAGTTGGTGAAAAGCTCCTGCACATTTTTTTTAATTGTGGCTGTTTGTCTTATTATTGAGTTGTGAGATACATGGTTGGATAGATGGATGGAGAGAGACAGACAAATATCCTGGATATAAGTCCTTTGTCAGATACATGTTGTACAATTTTTTTTTCCAATGTGTGGCTTGCCTTTTCATTCTCTAAATGGTGTCTTATAAAGAATAAAAAGGTTTAACCTTTGTTTTGATTAGTTTTGACACACAGTGCTACATTAGTTTCAAGTGCACAGCATAGTGATTCGACTTCTTTATACATTATGCTCTGCTCAAGACAAGTGTCACTACCATCTGTCACCATGCAGTCCTCTGACAATACAATTGACTATATTTGCTATGCTGTGTCTTTCATCCCCGTGACTTACTCACTCCACTAGTGGACCCTGTATCTCCCATTCCCCCTCACCTGTTTTGCCCATCCCTCCCCCCACTCCCCTCGAGCTTTTGTTGAAATATAACCTTTCCATTTTTTCCTTTATGGTTAATGCTTTTTTTATCCTAAGACATTTTTTACCTACACCAATAATGAAAAGGTTTTATTTTATTTGTTTTTCTAGAAGATTTAAAGTTTTAGCTCATGTAAAGGTCTATGATCCATTTCAAATTAATTTTTTATTATTGTGTGGATGTAAGGATCAAGGTCACTAAATGTGGCTACCCAACTATTCTGGTGCCATTTATTACAAAGATTATCCTCTCCCCATTTCCATGGCCCCTTTGTTGACAACCAGTCAAAACAAGCGTATATTCTGGATTGCTTAGTCCATTCAATTGATCTGTCTATCCTTATGCCAATACCATACTGTATCGATTATAGTTTTATATTAAGTACAAGGCAGTATGTGTTCCTCAACTTTGTTCTTTCTCAAAATTGTTTTGGCATTTTCATATAAATCTTAGAGTTTATAAAATTAATCCTGGCATTTTTATTGCAGTTACATTTAATCAATAGATCAGTTTTGGGAAAATTGAAATCCTCTATCAGTTCTTCCAATGAGCATGGTATATCTCTTGATTTTTAAAGTCTTCCTTAATTTCTATCAATAATGCTTGGTATTTTCCATGTAGAGGTTATATTTACTGCTGTCTTTATGGTTAGAGTTGTTTGTTACATATTTATAAAAGACTATCTGTACAGGTTTGAGCAGTAGTGGTCATAGCCTTGTTCCCGATCTTAGAAGATAATACAGCTAATCTTTCACCATTGATTATGATGTAAGTGGCAGGTTTTTGTACATGGTCATTTTCAAATTGAGGAAGTTATCTTCTCTTTCTAATTTGCTGAGAATTTTTAAAATCATAAATGAGTGCTACATTTTGTCAAATGGTTTTTCTGCACCTATTGAGAAAATCATATGCTTTTCTTATTCTTTATGGGTTACATGTTGGTTTTTAAATGCCAAGCTAATCCCACATTCCTGAAATAAGCCCCATTGGGACATATTATACTACATTTATAACATATTGCTGACTTCAGTACTGGAATACTTTGCTAAGGATTTTTGTGTCTGTGTTTATTGCAGATATTATGTAGTGTGCCTGCTGCTTGAGGAGTTTCCTGGGGTATGGAATTTTCAACGCTAAAACTGGGACAGATCCAGGCAAACCCAGATTGTTAGTTACCCTAGATATTTGTCTCTAGATACCAGTCTCTAGATATCTTGTCTGGTTACTATCTTTATCTTAATATCAAGGCAATGCTGGGGTTATAAAATAAGAAGTATTCTTTCCACCTCTCTTTTATGAGATATTTGTAAAAATAGTATCTTTTCCTTAATTGTTTGATAGAATTCACTAGAAAAGCCATTTATGCTCAAACTTTTCTCTGTGAACATGTTTTCAGTCATTAATTCTTTTTTATTTTCCTTTATTTTTCTTTTCTTCCTTTTTTTTTCTTTTTTGGAAATGTAGGGCTATTTATATTTTCTATTTCTTCTGGTCCCATTTCTTCATGTTCCATCCACGTGTGACTGGTAGGCAGAACAATGGCTTCCCACAGATGTTAACATCGAAATTCCAGTGCCTGTGAGCATGTTATGTTACAGAGCAAAGGGCAGTAAAGTTGCAGATGAAATTAGGGTTGCTAACAAACTGACTTTGAGATAGCAAAGTAAGCTCAAATTATCTGGATGCACCCAGTACATTCACAAGAGTCCTTATAAGTGGAAGAGGGAGACAGAGTAGAAAGAACCAGAGAGATAGCAGCATGAAAATAACTTGGTCCGATATTGCTGGCTTTGAAGATGGAACAGTTGGGCTGTGAGTCAAGGAATGTAGGCAGCCTCTGGAAACTGGAAAAGACAAATATATGGATTCTTCTCTTAGAGCCTCCAAAAGGAATGCAACTCTGTTGATACCCTGATGTTAGCCCAGTGAGACACACTTCAGACCTCTTACCTCCAGAATTTTAAGATGACAAATTTGTGTGTTGTTTTAAGCAATTAAGTTTGTAATAATTTGTCACAGTGGCAATTAAAAACTGATATAATGTGCTCTTAATTTTATCTAAGATGTCAAATTTATTTCCATAAAATTATTTATAATATAAATAATAGCACTTTAATGCTATTTAAAGTGCTATTTAGCACTTTAATGTTCACTGGATCTGCACAGACAGATCCTCTTTATTGTTGATACTGATAATTTCCACCTTCTTTCCTTTCATCTTGATCACTTAAATTTGAAGTTTATTGATTCTACTGACCTTTTCAAAGAACAAGCCTTTAATTTATTTTTTGCAGATTTGAAAAAATCTGCTTCTATTTCATTTACTTTTATTCTAACCTTTATTATTTCCTTCCTTCAACTTATTTTTGGCTTAAATATGCACTTCTTTTTTATTTAGATAATTTAGATGATTGGTTTAGACCCTGTTGAAGACAATTCTCCATGGGTATCTCTGCATATCTTATAAATAGAAGCACTAACTGCCTTGGTTCTGGACCATCTTTTTCCAGTGTGTTTGTAGGGCAAACAATTATGGAGAATATAGTGTCTCCTGCCAAAGCAGAAGACAGGTGTGTTTGCTTATCAATATAATAAATACAATGTCTCCCTCTGGGACAAAGATCACACGGGCTTCTATCCATTATCAAAGATCCAGATTTCCTAGGCTTGGGATTCTTCTCCTGTAATGCAGCTCGCTGCATATTCAGGTGTCATCTGGCCCCTTCTTCATCACCATGTGGGAATTGGGACTCAGGGATTCCTCTCAAATGCTGATACTCTGGCTTCACTATTGTTGTATAAAATGAAGTCCTTTGTTTCTGACCCAAAAGAATCATGTCTTCCGCCAGTATTCAGCAAACTGTGGCCACTAATTCGCTAGCTTGCAATTAGGGGGAAAAAATCTCAGACCAGTCACAGAACTTGTGGACATTCCTCTTTTTAAATATAAACATTTAAAACTATTAATTGTCTTATAAGTATTGTTTTAACGACATCCCACAAATAGTGAATTTTTGAAATTGTAATTCAGTTTAGTACGTTGTTTAGTTTTCCTTAATAGTCTGTTAGTGACCCATGAGTTATCTAGAAGTATGTTGTATTTGAAAAATATTATATCATTTCATGTTTATTGTAATAACTCTACAATAGCATATTTCCATTTCTTCCTTCCTGTCTCTGGTTCCTATGCTGAGAAGTGACCTCTCTAGGGTCTCTACTAAATGTCCTGGGTATTCAGTGAGGTCTCTTCACTGTGACTGGCTGAAACAGGAATGTCTCCCACTCAGTGTGGATTCCCACTCCCATCAGTGTGGATTCTGAGATGGTTCAGTTCATACTCCTAGATAGTTTTTCTTTGCCTGGCCTCATGCAGGTTCACTTTTTCCATATATAGATTTATATTTAGGCAAATGTTAGAGGAAATATCTCTGTAGCTTTAGGATAAAGAAGTTACCACTCAGTAACCAAAATTACATCTTCAGTGGATTTGAATGTCTTTTGGATGAAAAATACATCAAATAATAGGCTGCTGCTACAGCAGGTTCTAGGGGGCCTTTTTTGGTGGAGCTTGTATTGAGTCTCAGGACCCAGAATGCAATGGAAATTTATAAGTCTGCTTTTAGTTGGGAGACTCAGGCTTGGCCACCCAAGGATGAATCTAGAAATCATATCAACCAACAGTCATTGAGCTCATGCTATGACCCAGCCTCTCTACTAAGTGCCACGGGTACTGTATTGAATAAAGCATAGTCTGCCCTGACTAGAGGGAGAAGTGGATACCTAAAATAATAAACATACCAATGAGATTCTGTGATCATGGCTACTAGATGGGGTATTAATAAAGCCTTAGGAAAATACAAATCTCTGAACCTTCTGTTTTGATTAAACAGGAGAGTCAAGGAAACAGGAAGCATCTGAGGAAGGATTTGTTAAATAAACAAAAGTTCTCAAAGGACAAGGGCAAAAGTCATTTCCAAAACAAGAAACAGCCCGAAAAGGGGCACATAGGCATGAGAGTAGGTGAGCTTTTCTGTCTCTACATCCAAATATAAGTTATGGAGTAGAAGTGCTCAAAAAGATGAGATGAAAAGTGGGGGAAGGGGCTTGACCAAGGAAGCTAAGGGCTTGAACTTCATTTTGGAGTGGTAGAAAGATCTTTCCATGGGAGCATGACTTAACCAGGTTAGCACTTTGGAATGATGATTCTCAAATCTAGGCGGTGTGGCAGAGGAATCCTCAGTGGAGGATGTCATCTCTCTGGGTTAGGAAGCACATGCAGAGGCGTTTTGGGAAGCGAGAGGAAATAGGACAATCCCCAGGAAGAGCCTGGGTGCCTAGTGCTGATTGTACAGGCGTGTGAGACTCTTTCAACAAGGGCCAATCCATACTTCGGCCGTAGTCCTGACAAGGATCAGGAGCAAGCTGGCATCCAGAGATACCCTTTCTACTTAGAGGAACTAGTGTGATAACCACTCTGTTTTTCTGTGACTTTGGAATACAGATGAAATAGATATGCCTAATTCTCACATTTTCTCTTGACAAAAAAATTAATAAAAATCAAGAAGGATAGCAATTCATACTTTGCTAAGTTAAGATGAAAGAGCACAGATTTTGCAGACATATAGACCTAGACTCAGTCTCTCATCCCATCTCTCACCCCAGTGAGTCTCAGGGGAAAAACTGGAAAGAGCAACATCTATCTCTCAGGAGTATGGTACACATGAGATGAGACAATTCATGCTTCCAACTTATTGCATGGCCCAATGCTGCCTGTCCCCCAGCAAAAGCTAACATCACACACACGGCCACAAAGCGCCCCCCCAAACCCCCACTGCCACCATCTGTCACACTGTCCCCTAATACTGCCTCCTTCTCCCCCTCCTAGAGCAGGGGCCAGGCATCAGCGTAGCTTATATTGTGCCTACCCTAATAAGAGCCACTGTAGCTGCAGCTCCCAGGACTAACTTGACCTGACCCATGAAGCTTCTGGCCTTTCCCAGTGACTGCCCAGAGAGGTTAAGTAACACAGCCCAGAAATGTGGAAGAGTTAATGCCCTCGGGATGGATTTTTCCCCTCATTACAGTCAGGACACAGAAAAGAATGGGCCAAGTCACAGTGATTCCATAAGCCTTTCGGAGATTTCCCACTTGGCCAAGCAACCTATACTGTTTTCTTGAGAAGCAGTAGCCAGCTCAATAAAGTGTCATCTTATATTTTTTTCTTCTTTTTTTGTCTCATTTCCCTTTTTTTCTTCACTTCTGCTTCCCTGGATTACACTTCTCAATGAAACATCACCATATGAGCTTTGCCTCTGACTCAACATTCTAGGAAATCCAACTTGTATTGATATGACCTATTCTGGGTACATAGTAGGTACTCTGTTAATGTCCTCTCTCTTCCCTCTTAGCCACGTATTTCCTTCTTGGATCTCATAGTTTTTGGTGGGGATCAGTTGAGATAATACACGAAGAAGTATTTTGTGAATTCTTTTTGTGAACAGCAATTATGTGATACAGTATAAAGCGTCATTACAAAGTAATTGAGACAACTGGGCTAACTAACCAGTCAAGTGGCTTTGCTTTCTTGCGGTGGATGGGTGCACTTTTTCTTACTCATCGTGGAAGAATGATTGGTGTCTCATCGTGTTAATAGCTGGGCTACCTTGGGAAAGTGGCTTCTCTTCTCTGAGCCCAGTTTCCTCATCTCTAAAATGGGGATAACAATATCTAACTTGTCCATCATTATGAGGTTTTAATAAAATCATAGGTATAAACTTGCTTTGTAAGCTCTCAAGTGCTGTGGAAATTAAAGGGGTTATTATTACCACCACAGAGGTAGCAGCCCAATAAATCCTTGTCAAATGAATGATTGCTTGTAAAATATAGAAAAATATTTCTAGAAAATACAGATTCAAATAGCACCCAAGGATTGACGTAAGTTAGGCATGCATCCTGGTCCTCAATTTATAAATCTCCCTGAGCATCTGGAGCAAGATAACGGGAATATGAGGCTTTATTTTTGGTGAATGCATTCAACATTGCTTCTCTGGATATTGCAAATGCAGTCCAAATGTAAGGCAGCACAGTGTTTTGGGAGTGGTAACACATAATAGAGCCATTTACTTGGTAGACATAAGAGTAAGTTGGCAACCACTTCAGGGATTTATACTTATCATAACCTACATATTTTGTTTGTATATTTTCTATATTACTTATATCAATATATTGTTTAATCTTCCCCAAACATTCTATGAGGTAGGTATGAATTTCTCCATTTTCAGGTAAAGAAACTAAGATTTACAGAAGTTTGGCAACTTGCCTCAAATACCAAAGCTAATAGTTTTGAGGAACAAATATTTGAAACAAGATCGGTCTCATTTCCATATCTGTACTTGTTCCTCTACGCCAGGCTGTTTTCTGAAAGTACTGTCCTCCTTTTTTGCAACTTTCTTATTCCTTTCCAAATTGTGCCCTCCAAAATCTATTTGACACCAGAAATGAATTTATAGAACCCCAAGGAGAACTGAAAACCAAAAAAAAACCCCCCAAAAAACAACAAAAAAAAAACCACATCAACTCCACAACAACCAGTAGCTCTCAAGAAAAAACACTAACATTGTTGCTTAGCATTTGCCAGTTTCCATGGTATAAATATTCCCACCATGGCGGATTTAAGCTACCAACTTGAGGTCACTGAATGCAAGGTGAGAGGGAGATGTACACAACCCGCCATCACCAGCGGGCACACAATGGACCCAGCACTCAGCCACCTTCAGCTGGGATCTCAGTATCCCAACACAGCACTGTGGGATAAGGAGCAATAACAGTCCCCATCTGCAAAAGTGTTTCTTCATTGTTCATTTACAATTTATCTGGAAGATAAAAATGTGTAGTTAGTAGAACCCCCCATCATCTCTTTTTACGGCTGATGCAGACACCCAGCTAGGAAAAAGTTAGAGGCGAACAGATGAAATCTCAAGTCAGTAGCAGTATATATAGGTGCAACTCTTTGGGAAATAAATATCAAGTTGTAAAGATGGCCATAGTTTTGACCAGTAATCCCTCCGTCATTTATCTAAGAGGCTAGTCTATGGAAGCAAAATCGAAACGGCAGGAGCATTCATTGCAGTGGTATCTACAAAGTAAACAGAGAAATAATAAAACACCTACAAACCCTCTCGATATCCAGCACTAGGTCATGCTTACCTTACATGTGTGGTAAACAGAATAATGACCCCCCTCCCTGCAAAACACCCACATCCTCATCCCTGGAGCCTATGCATACAGTAGATGACATGAAAAAAGGGACCTACTTTGCAGGTATAATTAAGGTTGCAGATTGTACAATATAGAGATTATCCTGGATTATCTGGATGGATTTAGGGCCATATGAGCCCTTAAAAGCAGAGAACTTTCTCTAACTGGAGCAGATAAATGTGGCAGAAGAGAAGTCAGAGAGATTCCAAGGACAAAAAGGATTTGATGCACCATTGCAGGCTCTGAATGGCAAGAACGAGAAGGAAGCCTCTGGATGGTAAGGGTTGGCCTCAGCTAACAACTGGCTAGCACATGGGACCTCCGCCCTGTAAGGACAAGCAATCGAAGTCTGCTAATAACCTGGATGAACTTGGGAGCAAATTCTCCCTCAAGGCCTCCTAATAAGAGTCCAAGCCACTGACACTTGATTTCAGCCTGTGAGGCCCAGAGTTCTGACCTATACAACTGTGAAATAATTCATTTATATTGTTTTAAGCTGTTAAATTCGCAGTAATGTTTGTGGCAGCAATAGAAACCTAATACAGTACAGTTCATCTGTATGAAGTAATATTATATTCATATTTTAAAGTGATCATCATAAAGATCTTGTAGGAACACAGAGAGCTCTTTGTGGGATGACATAATTGAAAAAACAAAGATCGCTGCATGAATTCCTTATGACCTCTCACATTAAAAAGTATGTAAATGAAGGTCAGAACAGAAAGAGAATACGCGAAGACAAATAATTCGGGCTTGGAGAGGGACAGTTCTTCCTTTAAGGATCTAGGTGTCACTTCTTGGAGAAACTTGCAGGATCTCCCTTGACCAGAAAGTCCTCACTTTTTCCAGAGAACTGATTCCTCGGGGGACCCAGGTACTCAAGGGCTGCCACTGAATCACTGACACCTTTTCTTCACTACAGACACAAGGAAGTCAAGGTGTGGAGTCTTGTCAATGCTAAATTCTTCTGTCGTCTTTACTTTTGTTTTTTTTTTCTTTTTGAGAAAGAGAGAGAGAGAGAGAGAGAGAGAATATGCACAAGTGGGGGAGGAACAGAGAGAAAGGGAGAGAGAGAATCCCAGGCAGGCTCCATGCTCAGCACAGAGACCAACCTGGGGCTCTATCCCATGATGGTGAGTTCACGACCTGAGCCAAAATCAAGAGCCAGGCGTTTAACCAACTGAGCCACCCAGGCGCCCCATCTTCTGTCATCTTTTTCATCTTAAAGCTATGGTACCCGCTACTACCTGGCAAACGCTCAGTGGTGCCAGATACACATACAAATAGAAATAACTAGAAATGGAAACCTTGGATGAGGATGATCATGTTGCCTTCACCTATGGTTGATTTTTCTGTGGCCTGTTGTTAGTACTGTCACGTCTGGAACTCATCCTCGCCTCAGTTGATACAATTAAGCACTCTCTCCCTTCCCAGGAGGAGAGCCTGACCCAGCACCTCGTCTGCAATCCTGCTTGCCACACAAACACTGGTAACTGTCCCCATCCCACCCAATGGCTTCAGAAAGGGAAAAGGGTAGGGTGGATGCAAACTGTGCTGGGAATATTCTGTTCTACGGGGAACAGCATTAAGTCTAACAAAAGGGAAACTTCTACTTAGAAATGGTTCTATGAATAGAGTGGTTGAAAGATCACTTGCGCCCCACACCCCTGCCAGCTAGGGGCTAGGACAGGGAGCATGTGATGCTGTAGACCAAAACTACCCCAGACTGCTAGTTGTTGGAGTAGTATGTCCAAAATGGCAGAGGCAAGTGGTGTCCACTACTGGGCTCCAGTGTAGGCTTCCTGGAATTGGCCACTTTGGCCTCCAAGTGGCCTTCGAGAGTGATGTAGGCAAGCCATCTATGTCCAGAAGAGCATCATCAGGAAATCAAGGATCGCCAATCTCCTGTGGGCCCGGCACTGTGCTTAGTGCTTATCTCATTGATCCCCCCACCATGCAGATGAAAAGTCTAAGACACAGAGGCAGACAGGTGGCTTGGCCAGAGTCACACAGCTTGCCCCACACAGCTCTGTCTCTGCCGACACTTCCATCACATCACGTTACCTTTCAGACACCGAGAAAATGAGGGGTCAGGAAACTGAGTCACTTAAGACGTGACTTAGACACTGGGGATGTCTACTCTGAAGAAGGAACACCAAAAAGTCACTCAAAGTGGCCCCAGCTTTCAGAGGAGATACCACAAGGGAGAAACAAGCAGGGCTCTTCTAGGTGGCTCTGGAAAATGAATGGGGTTTGACAGTAGAACTGGGGGAGCAATAGGGGACAGAAATAGGGGACCTCCAGCAATGACAGCTCATCACAGGTGCAGGGGGAATGGTAGCCTGCTTCCAATCAGTGGAGAGAGACCAATCCCTGCCCCTGCAGGTCTCAGGGGCCCACAGAGGGGGTAGATTTCTGTGTCAGGTGAGAAGAGGGCACTTTGCACCTTGAAAATGCCATGAACTTGTGAGTTCTGATTCTCCATTGTGTCTACAGTGGAAGGGAAAGGAAACTAGCGTTTCTGAAGCCTTCTTCTGTACCAGCAAATTCGCGTGGACTTCCTCACATCTCCTCACACTTAATATTCACACCACTTCTCTCTCACCTTGCCTGATGGGCAGCCAGCAGACCTCACCTGTCTCTATATCTACACGTACAGGTTCAAGCGCATTGCAGTCAAAATTTGCCATGCCTGTTTCGGGGGCAAGTGCCAGACAAAGGAGGGCTGGGAATTGAAGCCATGGTCCTGGCCTCCAGCTCTCCTAAATGACCTGTCTCCTGCGTTGTGCACACACACACACAAAAAGCCATTCTCACTGCTAGGAGAACATCAGCTAAATACAGGAAGCAAGGAAAGAGCGGGGGGTGGGGAGCCAAACCGTGAGGATGGTTTTTCCCAGCCTGGGGGAGGGAGATGGTGAAGCTCTGCTTTTCTTTTCGTTTTTAATATTTGTATTTTATTTGTGTGTGTGTCACTTAGTTGATTGAGTGCCCAGGATAGCAGGATCTTCCCCCCACAGACAGGTGGTACTCCAGCTAAAGTGGACACAGAAGGATACAGAGGCATGGGTTTCCTGAGACAGTTCGTCCCTCCCAGGGGGGCTGGCATCCCCTCCCCCTGGCTCTCCTTCCTGTCTTCGTTCCTGCCTCTCCTCTGGCAGCCGACCTAGTGGCAGCCAGGAGATGCAGCCGGATGGCCAAGGAGAATGGGAGGAAAGTGTCTATGTGCCCGGAACGGGGAGACAGGGAAAGAGGAGAGAAGTGGAAAGGGACAGAAAGCACCCAGGGGAGGGATGCATGAGAGGCGTTGGGGAGGAGGGGAGGGCAGCAGGGGAGGAAAACACAGACCAACCAAGAGGGGCACCAGACCAGACAGGCTGGGGCAGGGGGATCAAGGTAAGGGGAGCCCCCTACAGGAGAGAGGGAGAGGGGTGTGTTTGAAGGGAGCTAGGCCTCTGGAAGACCAAGGGAAGCACTGCAGAAATTGAGAAGGTAGACAAAGAAGAGAAAATGGAGAAAAAGGAGAGCAATCTCATTTCATCCTCACAATAGCCCCACGTGGGAGAGAAAGCCGGGCACAGAGATGTTAAGTCCCTTGCTCAAAATCACACGGCACAGCTGGGACACCAGCCAGGCAGGTAGTTGGAATTGCAAGGCCACACCCTTTGCCACTGCACTATACTGCCCCCAGGCAGTCAGCCAAGGAGTGGAGCCCACCGAGGAACCTTAGCTCAAGGGGTCCGTGTCTCAGCCCGCCGCCCTGCCCCAGCACTCCAGGCCTCCCCGCTTGGACCAGGTGGACCTGCCACGAAAGCAGGTGTAAACGGGTCCTCCACAATTAGGAGCCGTGCTCTCATGTCTACTTGTTTTCCACAAAAGCTCTCCCAGAGCACCGAGCACAGCAGCCAGGGTGACTTCCCCGTTTAAACCTGGACCCTGGTGAGAAAGAAGAGTGTTAGCAGGGAGCAGTGGTTCAGAATGCATGTTGTAGTTTGCACATGAGCGTCTACTGATGTTTAGTCACCAGGACAAGCGCTGCTGATCGTCGAGCTTCGTCCTGAACTTGGTAAGTCATGGTGTCTCAGCTGGGGGGCCCCCTTGCCCATGCAAGGAGGTGAGGTCACTGTTCAGCTTCCTTGTTTTATTGAGTACCTACTAAGTGCCTGGCTCGGTCTCATTTAAAAGACACAGAAGGTGCTCATGAAGTATTCACTGTCATCATCCACATCATCACTGGGAAATTAAAGCTCAGAGAGTTCAGATTACCTGCCCAGATGTTTCATAATCATCCAGAAGGAGCACTCCCTCCTTTGTTCAGCACCATGCTGAACAAAGCTGTACCGGGTCACTGTTTTACTTGTTGAGCAGATCCTGATGTGTGCAACAGCAAACCATTATTCTTTCCCACCACTTTCCATTAACAAGGCCTCAGTGAGAAGTTCTTTACTTGCCTTCCCGGCTGGCAAGGGGCGTAGGGGGGTAATCAGATGGGTCTCCTAACCTTTCAGGCATTCCTGCATAATAAATCTTCCAGTTACTTTCATTCACAAGACTGCTCTCATCTTAATAATTAGGAGGAAAAAAACCTGTTCAGAAAATAACACTGCAACTGAGTCTAGTTAAAACCTTTCCCTGTACCCGTAGCAGGTCTGCTTCTGGGGTGTGGACGCCTCCAGTGGGAGAGGGGCCACTCTGGCACCAGCCAAGGGCTTTCAGTCATATCATTTCTACACCGGTGGAAGTCAAATACCTGCCTCCCATTCTAGAGAACACATGCTAAGCCCTGTTAGCGCGTCCCTCCTGGATGGTGCCTGGGTTTACGACCTGGAGATACTTGGTGCTCACCCAAGTACCCAGCACAGACACTGAAGGATCCTGCTTTCACTTCTGTTGAAGCACTGACAAGTCCTGGACGAGCTCCAGTTTTGTGGACATGATACAACTGTAATAATGTAAACCCCACCCACTGGGCAAGTGTTCGTTTACTCTGCTTCATTTAAATTAGAGATCCTGGCTGAAAAAGAGCTGGCGTGTACCTTCATAGAAAGATGGGTCACTTGATAAAAGCATTGATTCAACACTCAGAGGCTCAAAATAAGTTTCTCATTAACTCTTAGTCACAGAAATGTGTATTACAGCACTTTCTAGAAAACAAAAATGGGGGGGTGCATTCCAGCTAATAGATTTCAAAGGTTGTGGTCCCACTCTCTGGGCCAGCCACATCGGGGTCTGGGTGGGGTCAGTGCATTGAGCTATCTTAGCTGAGGAAGCTATCCTCAAATCACCCTTCCAGCCACCCTTATCAAGTCAAGATTATTGACTTCTCCGTCGCCTCCTTCCAAAACAGCGGTCACCAATGTGGCTGACAGAAAGAACTCGCAAGGGCACAGCGTGTGTTTCATTCACTGTGCCAACTGAGGGAGGCTGGAACTAGGTTTCCCAGAATCCCCTTCACTGTATGATTCTAGCACAAATTGGCCCAAAGAGGAACTTGCATGGGATGTGGAAGACCAAGGAAAAGCAGCAGCTATTGCTTTCAGAAGTCAGTCACGAGCAGGTATGATGACTGACAGGCACGGAGGTGCCCCCTGGGTCCCCAGTGGTCCCCAACTCTCCTTGGCTCTGCACGTACCTGCTCCTCTGCACGCTGTGGCCCCAGGGTCACCACTGATGCTTGGCTCTAGAACCAAGAAAGTGATGGCTGTCCAGAGGGAACGGCCGTGCGTGGAAGACAAACACAGTCAGCAGAGATATGGAATGTCGTGACCGAAGAAAAGCATCAAGTTCCAAGATTGTGAAAACACAAAGAAAACCCATTATTTTAGGGGCGCCTGGGTGGTGCAGTCGGTTAAGCGTCCGACTTCAGCCAGGTCACGATCTCGCGGTCCATGAGTTCGAGCCCTGCGTCAGGCTCTGGGCTGATGGCTCAGAGCCTGGAGCCTGTTTCCGATTCTGTGTCTCCCTCTCTCTCTGACCCTCCCCCGTTCATGCTCTGTCTCTCTCTGTCCCAAAAATAAATAAACGTTGAAAAAAAAAAAGAAATTCTAAAAAAAAAAAACATTATTTTAGTAGCATGGAGTAGGTATTTTTTAGAGTAATTGGAGAAAACAGATCTTAGGAATACTATTGACAACTGATGTGGTATTTAGAGTAATCTGCGGGCAGATTAGCAGACTTCCCATTTTCTTTTCTCTCTCTTTTCTTTAAATATAAATTTATTGTCAAGTTGGCTAACATACAGTCTATACAATGTGCTCTTGGTTTGGGGGGTAGATTCCCGTGGTTCATCACTTACATACAACACCCAGTGTTCATCCCAAAAGTGCCCTCCTCAATGCCCATCACCCATTTTCCCCTCTCCCTCACCCGGCCCCCATCAACCCTTAGTTTGTTTTCTGTATTTAAGAGTCTCTTATGTTTGCCTCCCTCCATCTCTGTTTGTAGCTTTTTTTTCCCCTTCACTTCCCCCATGGTCTTCTGTTAAGTTTCTCAAGTTCCACATATGAGTGAAAACATATGATATCTGTCTTTCTCTGGTTGACATATTTTACTTAGCACAATACCTTCCAGTTCCATCCACGTTGCTGCAAATGGCATGATTTCATTGCCAAGTAGTATTCCATTGTATATATAAACTACATCCTCTTTATCCATTTGTCAGTTGATGGACATTTAGGCTCTTTCCATAATTTGGCTATTGTTGAAGGTGCTACTATAAACATTGGCGTACATGTATCCCTATGAATCAACACTCCTGTATTCTTTGGATAAATTCCTAGTAGTGCTATTGTTGGGTCTTAGGGTAGTTCTATTTTTAATTTTTTGAGGAACCTCCACACCGTTTTCCAGAGCGGCTGCACCAGTTTGCATTCCCACCAACTGTGCAAGAGGGTTCCTGTTTCTCCACATCTGCACGAGCATCTGTTGTTTCCTGAGTTGTTGATTTTAACCACTCTGACCGGTGTGAGGTGGTATCTCAGTTGGTTTTGATTTGTATTTCCCTGATGATGTGTGATGTTGAGCATGTTTTCATGTGTCTGTTGGCCATCTGGATGTCTTCTTTGGAAAAGTGTCTATTCATGCCTTCTTCCCATTTCTTCACTAGATTATTTGTTTTTGGGGTGTTGAGTTTGGTAAGTTCTTTATAGATTTTGGATACTAACCCTTTATCCGATATGTCATTTGCGAATATCTTTTCCCATTCCATCAGTTGCCTTTTAGTTTTGTGGATTGTTTCCTTTGCAGTGCAGAAGCTTTTTATCTTCATGAGGTCCCAATAGTTCATTTTTGCTTTCAATTCCCTTGCCTTTGGAGATGTGTCGAGCAAGAACCTGTGGCTGAGATCAAAGAGGTCGTTGCCTGCTTTCTCCTCTAGGGTTTTGATGATTTCCTGTCTTACATTTAGGTCTTCCACCCATTTTGAGTTTATTTTTGTGTATGGTGCAAGAAAGTGGTCTAGTTTCATTCTTCTGTCCAGTTGCTGTCCAGTTCTCCCAGCACCATTTGCTAAAGAGACTGTCTTTTTTCCACTGGATACTCTTTCCTGCTTTGTCAAAGATTAGTTGACCATACTTTTGTGGGTCCAATTCTGGAGTCTCTATTGTATTCCATTGGTCTATGTGTCTGTTTTTGTGCCAATACCATGCTGTCTTGATGATTACAGCTTTGTAATAGAGGCTAAAGTCTGGGACTGTGATGCCTCCCACTTTGGTTTTCCTTTTCAACATTACTTTGGCTATTCGGGGTCTTTTGTGGTTCCATACAAATTTTAGGATTGTTTGTTCTAGCTTTGAGAAGAATGCCGGTGAAATTTTGATTGGGATTGCATTGAATATGTAGATTGCTTTGGGTAGTATGGACATTTTAACAATATTTATTCTTCCAATCCATGAGCATGGAATGTTTTTCCATTTCGTTATGTCTTCTTCAATTTCCTTCATAAGTTTTCTGTAGTTTTCAGCGTACAGATCTTTTACATCTTTGGTTAGGTTTATTCCTAGGTATTTTACGGTTCTTGGCGCAATTGTAAATGGGATTGATTTCTTGATTTCTCTTTCTGTTGCTTCATTATTGGTGCATAGGAATGCAACCGATTTCTGTACATTGATTTTGTATCCTGCGACTTTGCTGAATTAATGTATCAGTTCTAGCAGCCTTTTGGTGGAGTCTTTCAGGTTTTACGTGTAGAGTATCATGTCGGCTGACTTCCCATTTGCAGAATCTAATAATAAAGAGGCTCACATAAAAGAAGTGGCGATCCCACGGAGTAAGAATGATGAGGCCCTGAGAAGGGTCAGCCAACCAACTTTGTGCAAGAAGGAAAAGAGGCCCAGGACCTGCATAAATTCTAAACACCCAGGCTTACCTAGCTAAGTATTATTATCAGTTCCCTCCGGGACGGGGGGGGGGGGGTGGAATTTGGAAAATAGTACCTAAATTCCGTTTTAAAACTATATTAAGTATCCATGACTACTGTGGCTATGAGGAAGCATGGTATAGTCACTGACAACTGCATGGATGCTGGGGCAGTTTTCCTGGGTTCAAATCCTGTCTCTGCCACTTAACAAGTGGGTGAGCTCCAACTCCCTGTTCCTCAGTTTCCTCATCTGTAGGAGGAACGTGCTAATAGAACATATCTTACAGAGATGTTTTGAAAATTCAATGAATTAATCTTTGTAAAGCACTTCGAAGAGTTTCAGCCCATAGCAAAGACTATACAGGTGTTTGTTATAGAAGATCATACTTAGTTTTTACCCCACAGTGTGAATTCAGACTTCCTAGCAAAACCTTTCTGCTGGCTTCCTAATTCCAGATAGAGGTCCTCTCTCCACACCCACACCTAAGAGCTGCTATAATCGGCATCGCTCTCCTGGCAATCGCACGTAGGGGTGTGGTGCAGAGGGTGAGCAAACCCAGAAGAGCCACCTTCCTACAAAATTCTGCTTTGCAAAGACTGGTTTGAGGCCTTCCTCACTGGAGTTGAATTCTTAAGTGGAACCACTGAGTATCTCCAAATAATTTCTCTGGATGTTCTGCCAGATCCTGGTTTGAAAGACCTCTCCTCTCACCCCTGCCCGATGGGTCCTGACTCTGGGTCTGGCACAGCTGGCGGGAACTTCAGGCTCCTTACTCCCACTCGCTATCACTCATGTCCCAACTGCCTCTCCTGGAAACATTAGCAAATCAGTCAACTTTCCCTGCCCCACTGTGGGGTAAAGACTGGCTGCTCCTCTTGGCTCAGGGCTCTGTGTTTTCACTCTAGGATTCCTTCCTTCTGTCACGTTTTTTCTCAGCCACCATGTCAAAGCCGGGGGTCCATCTTCCCAAACGGCACGGATGCCCACTAACCCCCTTCCTCTGCTTGTTCTGCGTCAGGTCCTGGGGAAAGTGCAGAGGTGATTAAGCAGTGGTGAACATGAATCCAGAGAGGCCGTCTTGCTCTGGGCCCACTGTCTCCCTGGCAAGCCATCCACCATCGACCTGGGTGCCTCCGTGGCATTTGGAAAGGCGTGGGGGAGAGGGAGGAATGCAGGCCACGTTTTGTGAGCCTCCTTGTCACAGAGAAGCAGCTGAGAGTTGTCACTGTTCACATGTGACAACCTTCGTGTCACAAATTTCCTTAAGTTCACACACTGGCACGTGCTCCTTGGCAAGTATCAGATCCCTCCCCGTGGCACCATCTTCTTTTCAGGGGCCCTAATCAGTGGACATGCTTTGCCTCAGAAGAATTCACTGAGCACACAGTCAGCCAAGCCTTGAGGAGGTGGAAGTCGATCAGACGTGGCAAGTGCCTTCTAGGCGGTGACAGTCGTATGGAGACACGTGCAAACAGATGAACCGTAGGACAGGCCGGTGCGCGCTCAAGGGGGTTGCCCAGTATGATGGCAAGTGGAGGAACCTCCGTCTCTGCTGGGGGGCGGGGGGCGGTCAGAAGAGGCTTCCCCGTGGAGGCGAAGGTGCCTGAGGGGCTTCCAAGCAGAGATTTCCAGGAGGCCGACGGATACCCTAGCCTGCTGCTTCTCTGGAGCCCGCCGCTTCTCTGGCAGGTCTTGGCCGGAGATGTGGATGGAGCCCTCTGCATGGTGATGATAACTGGGATCAGAGGAATTGAAGACCTGACCCAGGGCCGGTGGGAACGGGAAGAGGCCTTTAGTCCAAACACAGACTAGGGCTCCAGATGTCCGTGGACTGACTACCAGCGTGCTTGAGAATGGATGCGGTGTGAGCTCGCAGGGGAGGCCAAGACCCTGCAGGGCATTTCATCACTTTCTGGGAGACCAGCCCTGGGCCGGGAAACAGCCTGTTCTCCCTTCTGCCAGCCCCTTTCCTGGCACAAGGGCTCTGGATCAGCCACTCCTACACGTCCCTCCCGTCCCCTTTCAGATCCTCCACCATTTACCAATGTGCTATCAAGCACACAGGGAGACTGGTCTCAGGCTCCCCTGTGACCGGAACTGTGTGCCACGCCCCCGGGGGTCTCAGTGGAGCTCAGAGCCCAGCTGCTCCCAGAGCTTCAAGAATGAGAACGGCTCCTCCATTCCAAACAGACTCCTGAAACCTAATTCCTTGTCACGGGAAAAATGAAGAACAGGCTGCAGGTCCCTCAGGGTCTGTCCTCCCTCAGGGTCTGTCCTCTCACGGCCTCTGCCAGCCTGCGGGCCCCTCGGGGTAAGAAACTTAGCCTTCCGTCCTTGGATGCCCAGTGTCTAGTGGGAGATGTTTAATGGATGTGGGCCCTTTTCTTCTGGCAGCAAGAGTCACAGTAAGGCTGTGAATTCTGCACTTCGACAGACAAGAGCATGTGGGAAGTTGAGACTTGTGCCCCCTCCCAAAAGAAAGATCTTTTTCTGGGGGGACTTTGGAGATACAGCATTTGCAGTGTGCGATACTTAAAACAGAACACTCAAAAGAGTAGGAGTATAAACACCCACCTGCTTTTCCAAGGACATAAAATAGCTTTTAGAATGACACAATGCCTCCTTTTTGTGCATATTTCACTCCATAGGGCACTTCCTAAATGAGTTGATGAATCTGGATCCAGAAATTCTATCATGTGACTTAACTAGCTGCTTTTTTTTTTTTTTTTTTTCCATCCACCCTGATTGAAGCTGAAACATTCCAGGGGAAAATCACTTTCCAAAACTTACACTTCTCCAGAGAGGCAGAAAATAGCTTTCTTTCAAATCCACTGTAAAGATTTCACCTAAAAAAAATAAAATAAAATAAAATGAAATGGAACCAAACACTCCTGGCATCTAATCTGACTACAAATTGAAAACTATACTAGTGTTTACATGGTTTGGGGTTTTATTAGGAAAGAGCTGCCCAGCGTTAATAATATGATGTTTGGCTGGGATGGAGTCCCAGCTCTCCCTCTTTCCAGACTCTGGGGAAATGAGAACACCCCGTCCATGCTCCAGGCTCCACGGGCTTCCTCAAGGAGGACATGCTTGATTTAGGGTGCAAATAAGAATGGCAGCCGCTGTGCATCTGACATCACAGATTTCCATATGTAAGACCTAGGCGGTTTCTCGCATCCCTGGTACATGGATGTCATCAAGCCCACTGTATGGATGAGGAAACTGAGGCTCAGATGGATTAAGTTCCTTGCCTAAGACCACACAGGCTACACATTTGCATCTGAATTTGTCTTTATTCATTTGTCAGATGCCTTGATTCATCCGACTGACTCAGTGTGTGTGTGTGTGTGTGTGAAAGAGAGAGAGACAGACAGACAGATTGCTTCTGCCTCCTCAGAGATATTTGCCCATGTTTGGAGACATTTTTGGTTGTCACAACCAGGGAGTGCTAATAGCATCCTATGGGATGCAACTAAATATCTTACAATGCACAGAACCCCCCCCCCAACAAAGAATGATCTGACCCCAATATCAACAGTACTGAGATCAGAAACACTGAGCTGACTCTAAGCGCCAGATGAATACTTGAGCATGTGATGGTTTTAAAGGACACATGCACATGCTTGTTCTAACAGTTACACCAAGAAAAATGAGAATTCCTTGATAATCGACAAGTTCTGTCATCAATAGAAAAGAATACCTACATTTTTCACGAAAGTTATTTCAGGGTAAGGTGGTTAATTTTGATTGAAATATTTGGGAGACAAATAAGTGAGCAATTTCCTTTTCCTTTCTCTGAGTTACAATGGAAACTTATTATTCTGGGGACATTATAGAAGAAGTCATAGAGCCTAGCCCCAAAGGCATTACTCCCCTTTGGAAATGTTCTCGGTAGACCCCGAAGAGGCAGTGGGAAATCCGGACCATGGGCTCACCATGCAGCACTGACACCTTCTGCGACGGGGTGAGGGTTGGAAGTTTGAACTACCTCTTTGGGGGATTACCCTTCAGAAGCCCCCAAAGCCAGAGCAAAAGGAGTCGGGGTACTTAGTGAGTGGGCATCACAAATTGGGGAAAAAAAAGGAACACTATAGAATCATTGGAGCCACATGCATCAAGATTCTGGAAATGGGAACAAAGGAGAAGAGGAGAGCTCAGGACTAATAAATCATGGAAGCAGGTAAAAAGGGGAAAACAGGCAAGAATAAACAAGGGCTTGTTGTGAACATGGTCAGGGATTGTCTTCGGGGTCTCCAGCTGCTCCTTTTAGGGGTACCGGGTGAGCTAAGAATCGGGTGACTCTGGAGAAGTATCTAGCTCGCCTCCCTGAAGCCCCGGCTTCTTCTGTCATCTCAGGGAAAGAATAGCTCCCCAGTTTGAGGTGGAGATCACGGCATTGCCCCGCTGCCCCGCAGGCCGGGCAAGGCCTTTCCACGGAGAAACGCCCCCGTGTGCTCCCACTCGGCCCCCGCCAGCCCTCGTGAGCACTGGAGCTCTGAGAAGCCCAGTCTAGTGCTTTGTGCCTGTGTGTGTGGGGACGATGGCCTGGAAGCAAGACCGAGAAGACGTGATGTGTCTGAGGCCACGTATGCACACTCAAGGCGGACGCATTCCAACCCATGCGGGGCCCGCAGAGCCTGGGCAGAAGCCGGCCTGTGCCATACCGTACTTAGCCCGGGCTCTCCAATTTCATCATTTCTGGCTCAAAATGGGCCTGCAATTTTCATTTCTTTATGGGCTTAAGTAATCTATTGCAAATGTCACCAGCAGGCTGTAATGCATTCTTGCCGAGGAAACTGCTCTTTCTCTTCAGTAACTTTCTGGTGGAAGATTTGCCGGGCCGGGTAACTGTTTTACATTAGCTATAATGGTGTTTACATTAGATGCACCGATGTTTAAATCACTGGACGTATTTGTCACGAGTAGGGAGGCAGTGGCATTGTTTAGTCCGAGTATCTGGGTTGGGGGGTGGGGGGGGGGTGCTTCTATTAGTATTGATAATATTTTACAAGAGACCTTGCAGAGATGTTTATAATAATAGCAGTGCTGTTTATCTTACCAGGATTATGTTGAAGCAACTTTAATTGTATTCATATTAAACATATCAATGTTAGAACTGATGTAATATGTTTAGCATTAATATGAAGGTTGCTAAGTTGGGGGCTTTTGAGATAGAATTAAAGAGCTAGGAAGACAATGGGACATATGGAAAGCATTTGGGGGGTTTCTGTTCTTGTCTAACAAGAAGGATTAGTGCGTTTGCCGAAATACAGTGTAAGATGTACAGTGGGTTGTAGCCGCATCTGTTTCCCTTACGACGGAGTTCTCTTGGCTTGTGTGTGTGCAAGATTGCTCTCCGGCCCTTATGTTCTCACAGGCTCCACCAAAGCCCAAATGTCAGGGATACTTCAGATGCTTTGCAGCTGGCTGTCGCACCCAGAGATGTTTCAAAATGGATTTTGTAATGGCTTATAAAAGTCCCACATTGTGCACGGGCGGTTATTGAGTGTGATATAGTGTGCACAAGAATGTTCCAAATTCCCTCCGCGCTGTATCCATCAATCTGGCTCTATTAGGGTTGGCAGGATAATGGCTGGAGTGCGGCTCTGGACTTTATCTCCAGCTGAAAGAAGAGTCCTAATTATCCACTCATCAGAGCTACCCCACTCCTGGCTCAGGGAGACCACTGCCAGCTCAGGCCCAGGAATTCCAAATTCTCAGTCACCGGCCAGGCCCACAAAGGCCGAGATACAAGACCATGTCCAGCCTGGCTGGGGAGTCACGGTCCCGAGAAATCAATAAATCCTGGTGATCCGTCTTGACTCCCCAGCTGGACGTACCGTCCGGTCAACCCATCAAGGCTCAGTTTCCCTCTCCTCCTTCCCATCCTGCCCGGGTCCCTGGGCCCAGATGACTTCCTGAGATGGAGATTCGGATCCAGATCAGGCCAGAGCTCTAGTTTTCTGCAGTGAGAGGACAATAGCTGCACTTCCCTCCTGAAGCTTTTGGGAGGATTAAATGAGGGAACGGGTAATAGCACCTAGCAGAGTAACTGAGCACATCATGCATTTGTTATTGGTTCAACTAGAAAACCTAGCGGAGCATTAGGGCTTTAGGGGAAATGAACGGTTTGCTTGATGGAGACACGTCTGCTTTCTAGCAGGATACTCAAAGTCTATCTATAAAGAAATTTCTTCTTCACACGATACTGCTCACGAATGTTATTCCATAAGCTATTATTATTGTCATCATCATTATGTTCATCCCCATTTTACTGATGAGGAAACTAAGGCTCAGAGAGATGAGATGAGTTGCTCACTAAGGTGCTCACTGATTATTTCCTGAACTCCTTCCCATGTGCTGGCCACTCAGACCATAGAGATAAGGGTCCATTTCCCACTGTGGTTAACAAGTGGCTGAGAATGGAGTGAACACATGGGTTCACCAGCTCTTTCCCTTCCTAAGCCACCATGCTGCCTTCCTTCCAGAAAATTCCCTGGAGGTCTGCAAATGTGAGAGGGGACTGGGATGGAGTACATGAATAAGTAACCATAATGTACGGTGCAAAGAACTTTGGAGCCATGAGAGATGGTGTGGTGGGATTTGAGAAAAGGAATGGGCAGGAACTGGAGGGGTGCAAAGGCCTCAGGGAGCTGGGCCTGGGAAATCAATAGGATTTAAACATGCAAAGGGAAAGAAGGATACTCGAGGTGGAGGCGACAGGGCGAGCAAAAGTATGGGACAGGAAAGCAGGAGGAACATGTGGGGAATAGCAGGTAGTTTCCTTTGATTTCCAGTGATGGGTTTAGAAAGGGATGCTGGTAGGTCCTGCTGAGCGCTGATGTGTAGATCGAAGCGAGCAGAGGAGCTAGGCTTTTCCTTTAAGAAATGGGGAGCCATAGGAGGTTTTAGAGCAGCAGTATGACATACGTGATCAGAGCTATGTTTTTCAGAAGGTTAAACTGGAAGCTTTAGATGAAATGTGCGGGAGGAGGAGGGGCAGGCTGATCAATGGCACAGTTACCCAGGCAAGGGTGGTGGGGAGGGGGGCGATGACAGTGGTAGAAAGGGGCAGAGAATGTGCATGCCAGAAGTAGAAATGTGACCACCTACGACTGTTTTCTCCATTTGCTCCTTAGAGGGGCACTGACAGCAGCTCAAATGTGCCAGCAAGATTCAGCCAGGTTGTGTATCCCGAGCACGGGTGAGTGGTGTCTCTGTATCTCACCTTGAATATATACTTTGGAGGACTGTTAGGGCTTCCATAACAAAGAAGTCCCAGAGTCTGGGTGGCTTAAACAACAGAAACTCATTTTCTCACAGTTCTGGAGGCTGGAAGCCTAAGAACGAGGCATCAACAGGGTTCGTTTCTTCTGAGGCATCCGTCCTTGGTTTGTGGATGGCCATCCTCTCTACGTCTTCACACAGTCTTCTCTCGGCACCTGCCCGTGTCCAGACTTCCTCTTCTTATAAGCACACCGGTCACATTGGACCCATGCTAATGGCCTCATTTGAACTTAAATTACCTCCTTAAATACTATCTCCAAATACAGTCACATTCTGAAATGCTGAGGGTTAGGACCTCACCAAATAAATGGGGGAGGGGGACATGATTCAGCCTGTATCCGAGAGAGACATTGCAGTTCCCCCCACCAGCTTAGTGTCATGCAAACCCACCCCAACTCATAAAGCAGTTCTCAGGTTCTGCTCAACCGTTCTAAGGACTCATCTCCCACAGGAGCAGGCAGAACCAGGAGCGGGCAGGGGGTAGGCTCTAGCCAGCCTGCCCAGTTCAAACCACAGCTCTGCCACCTACTAGCTGCATGACTTGTAAAGATTACATATTCTCTCTGTGCCCTAATTTTCTCATTTATAAAGTGGAGTTCACAGTAATCTCTGATAGGCTTATTTGGGAGGTTAACTGGGTGAACTTACGTAAAGATCTTATATGGTGCCTGGTGCCTAATAAGTGTCCAACACATGTTAATTATGGCATGCGTTCTGGGTCCTGGCTGGGATGGAGGTGGTAGACAGTTGAAGGCCACAGGTCAAGAAGGGCTTTGCCAAGGAGAAATAACCTCTAGAGGCTTTTATTAGCATTTTACAAGCCCACAGGCATGTGTGCATTTTTTTTTCCCCTCTGAAAGGCTGTGCAGGCTAAAAAGGTCCACATCCTTGCCTTCAGGTCATTCTTCAACCTGTAGCACGGACCAGGAAGTGGGTGGAGGAGGGGACTGGGCACAAACCGGGGCTATAGGGGGTGGGGTGGGGGGAGCCTGTGTAAACCACTGGAGCACAGAGGGCCTGGGGCCTGACTGTGCAGTTTACTAATACAACCCGCACTGACCTGGGGATGGGGGAACAGGGAGGGTGAGAAGGGACGCAGGCAGTGAGTGGCTGTTGCATATCAAGTCAAATCGTCACAGGGCCAGGACTTGGATAAGACAAGTAGAAGGACTGGCCTCAGGCACGAAATTTAGGGGGAAGGGTGTCAAAACTCACTAACGAAGATAAAACTAGCATCTTAATAAAGTCCCTTTAAAACTCAAAGTTAATGCAAAACAATAAATCCATGAACAAAATATCAAAATTTTAAATGAAGATAGGATCTGACCCTGCACTCTGCCTGATGGCCTAGCTCACCGCACCCTAGTCCTAGACCTGGATCCCCCAATTTCTTCCTGAGGCCAGCCTCACACTCTGACCTGCTCTGGGGGTAAAATCATCTCACTGTTTCTGAGCTGTGGAACTTGGGGCACATGGAAAATACATCTAGCATCACCTACACTCCACGTGATTTTAAGGCTGAAGATAAAAGAGCCTGAATGTGCTGTTCGGTGCCTGGAACATCGCACTCAAGAGATGCTGATTGGAGCTAGAGAAATCATCTTAGGTCACCTTTAATGATGTTCTCACGTCACCGTGCATGGACATTGAGTGGGGAAACTGAAGTCCAAAATCAGTAGGACATCTTCACGAACGGTAGAGTGTAATTGAAATGTAAGCATTAAACTACCACCTTAGGAGGAGAAAAGATGTCTAAAACAGGTCTAAATGGCTCCTCCAGAGCCAACAAACCTCTATAAAACTGGAATACTGCTTTATGGAGGAGACAGAGGAAGATCTGAGACACTTATACCCTGACCAATGTTGTACAATCAGAATATCAAGCAGAGCTTGTGACGGTGGCCAAAGCAGAAGACTGGGCATTATATCTGAGCATCAGAGCCATGCCTGGGTCTTCACAGAAGTCACGTGGTGCTCTGTGCAGGGTTGGTGATCACTCTAGGTGCTGGTATGGGATGGAGCCTCAGAGGGAGAGCGTGCCAGGTGGGGTGTGGCCCCAGGCTGTAGAGGGCCAACACACCGACCCAGCTGCAACCTCTTCAGAGTATGGCTAGCGTGGCCATGCCTCCTGGATGGGCAGGAGAGTCCTGGTGTTTGCCTGGTGTTCTGGAATAACTGTTAGTAGCTCATGCTTTTACTATCAAACATGTCCTGGTCTATAAACCTAAAGAATTGCCCTAAATATAGCATCTCTTAAGCAGAAGACGTTGAAATGTGGATTTTTCTCCTCCACCAGCCTGACTGAAAGCTTCCCAAGGGCCAGGTCTGTGTCCCCAGCGACTGGTCCGTGGCCCAGCTCAGAGCAGGCACACCGGAAATATTTGCTAAATGGAACTAAATTGGGTAAGCCAGACAACGCATCTTCTCTGCTGCAGGGTCTGCCTTCCCTGTGCTCCCCGTAAAGGCATTCATTCCCGGGCTCTGACTCCTACGAGGAAGGGACGACTGTCTTGGAGCCACCGTGCTGGGTGTGAGTCAGAGTGGAAAGCAGAAGTGAAAGCAAGCCAGAAAGCAAAGACGCCCTCCCTGGCTTGCACTTGGCGTGGAACAAGTGCAGAAGGCACGTCCTGTGCAATCGAGACAGGGGCTCTGCTCTTTCCACTGCGAGGGGAGACCCTAGCCCTGTTGCCCAGACCCCTGCAGCAGCCCAGAGCCCCCGAGCCAGGGGGGAGATGAGGTACCTTATTGTGTCACATCCCGAGTCAGCCATTTGGCTGAGGGCACTGCTCTAGGTGTGAGGAACGTGGGACAGAAAGGCAATGGCAGCCCCTGGATTGGGAAGAGGACCTGTTTGGCATCACTCTGTGCCTAAGTCTGACCTTCCTGGATCCTGCCTTTGCTTCCCTCAAAGGTTCCCCCTGTGCGTGAAGTCCGTCCTCAGAGAAAGTCCATCCTGGTTGCTGCCGTTGCTCCTCTCCCCCCACCCCACCCCCTCCAGTCTCTGAAGGTGGCCTTAGTCCCTGGGCCACCATGACGTGGCTTTCCTCCTCAGGGCCTCTTGAAGGCTACCTTTCCTGGGATCGGTGGTTCTTAGACTTCAGTGCATCAGAAGGCCTGGGGGGATTGACAATACAGATGGCTGGGTCTCCCCACCCCCAGAGTTTCTGATTCAGTAGGTCTGGAGTAGAGCCCAAGAATCTGCATTTCTCACGAGTCCCCAGGTGACACCGATGCTGCTGGTCTGGGGAATACGCTTTGAGAACCACTGATCATTGATCTTCTTTGGGAAAAGGCCTGCTTCCTGGCAATTGGACTGTTCTCTAAAGCAGGAATTCTCCATCTGGCTGCACAATATAATCAGCTGGGGAGCTTGTAAAAGATCCCACACCTCAGTCCACACCCTGGACCAATTACATTCAGATCTGGCAGTGGGACCCAGGCCATGAGCATTTTTTAAGTCCGCTCAGGTGATCCCAGAGTGCAATCAAGGTTAAGAAACACTGCTCTCAAGCCGGTTTTCCACAAACCTGATTTTTCTTGGCCCTTCTGCCAATCACAGCCGCCCTTCCAGTGCGAACTGAGCTGGTCCCCTTTCTCCTCCGTGTATTCTTGGCACGATTTTTTCCACCTCATGGCAAAGTCCTCTCAGATTTAATCCATCTTCATGCAGTGGTGAGTGGGGGCCGGGAGGATCATACTTTGTGACCGTTTAAAACAATATTCTTTAAATACTCGTTCAGCATTCATTTAATGGAGATGGTGAGAAATTTATTTTCTCTCAATATGGATTACATTCAGAAACGGGTTCTCCTGAGAATTCACCCCCATGGCCAAAGGACATTCAAAAGAGACATTTCGCATTTTTCTGTGGTTCTGAAACTCCCTTCACTTGTCTTTAGTGATTTTCTGAATCAAACTAACGTCTTGGGAGGACTAATAAAGGTTTACATTTGGAGAGTAAAATGAATCGCTAGCAAAGAATACACCTACATACTCTTCAGTTTCAGAGTCTCGGCTGACAGGTCTTGCCTGAGCAGGCCATAGAAACAGGCAGCTAAACTAGGCAATTGCTAGCAAGGCTTTTTTTTTTTTTTTTTTTTTTTTTTTACTTCCACTCAAAGGCGTTTTGTACTTGGGTGAGAGAGGGACCAATTTACATTTTGCCAATTATGTAGTGTTACCCAGAGTTTCTAAATAAACTGGCACCATATTCCCATTCATTCCCAGGAAATTTGGCCTGCAATGGATTGGTGCCCCTGGAGGTGGTCCAGCTGGCCTGCCCTTCCATCCACTTGGGCTTCCAAGTTATTCTTTCCATTACAAGCATTCACGGAGGTGGGTATGATAACCATTCTGCTCACAGGAAGAGTTGGCTCTTACAAAAATCAAGGCAGAGAGACATTTTCAGTCTGGAGGACGTTATCACCAATGCCCAAGGCAACGGAGAGGCCGAGTAAGGTGAGGCTCAAAGGCAAGGAGAGGAGACATCCATTGGTTTGAAGAGTGAATGTCACATGAGAGAGTGGAACCAGTGGGTTTGGAAAGCTCTTTTGAAAGTCTGGCTTCGGAGAGGAAGAGGGAGATGAGAGAGAAGGCTGGAAAGAAGGCAGGGCCAAAGAAGGATTTTGTTTGTTTGTCCGTTCTTGAAGATGAAGGAAATTTGAATTCATACTTTACAGGCTGCAAGAGGACTGGTTCAGACTAAGAGATGAATATATAGTCAAGAGTGTACAAGTAACACATGGGGCTTTGTCGTGCAAGAGGCAGAGAGGGTGAGGTGCTGAGTGAAAGTTGCCAAAAGTTTGCTTCACTTTGCTGCCTTTCTGTTCAGTTACTGGCTGTTTTGTTCTCAGAAGTTCTCAGTACTTTGTCTCTGACCAGCTCCCATAGAAGGTACACATTACTGGGTGACTGGAGGGTCTGTCGTAGGGAAAGGGATTTCTTGGAGGCAGACTGGGTCACAATGGCACACATTACAACCTGATTTTCTAGATTTCTCTTTAGAGTTTCTTTTTAATGTTTTGTTAGTTTTGTTTTACTTTTTTATTAAGTTCAAACATTTGGTAAGTATACTAATCTCACTGTACAGCCCATTGAATCTTTACATATGTATACACCCACATAACTACCATCAGGTCAAGACATAGAACACTCCCATGCCCCCTAGAATGTTCTCTTACACTCTCTTCTAGTCGGCGCACCACCCCCGTAACCACTGCTCAGACTTCAATCACTACAAATAGAGTCTCTTGTTCTTGGACTTCATATAAATGAAATGACATATAAATGGCCTCTTTTGCTCAACGTAATGTCTGTGAGATTCACCCGTTTGCTGCCGAGTATCATTACTTTATTCACTTTTTTATTGCCATGAAGTACTCTGTTTTATGGAAATATTGCAAGATGTGTAGCCATTCTTCTGATAGACATTCGATTGCTTCTAGTTTGGGGCTCATATGAATAAAGGTGCTGTGAACATTCTAGAACTTGTCTTTGGTGGACATGTGCACTTTTTTCTCTTGGTTGTGTATCTGAGAGGTCCTAGGTTGGTATATGCTCAGCTGTAGGAAGTAAGAGCAGGGGTGTTTTGAGGTTTGGGGGCTTCCCGTGACCCACAGGATAAGGCCAGCCCTTATCCTGTAGAATGGTGCCTTCCATTCTACACCCTTGTCTACCTCTCTGAGCTTCTCTTTCACCACGGCCCTCTGACAACCTGCTCAGGAGCCATCTGAACACCACCAGGTCAAGACATAGAAAACTCCCAGGTGCCCTAGAATGTTCTCTTATGCTCTCTCCTATCAGTACACCACCCCCATAACCACTTCTCAGACTTCATTCACTGCAAATTAAGTCTCAGACTTTGTACTGTAATACCAAACACTCAGATACAAAGCTTTTTGGTTTTTTGTGTGTTTTTGGCAAACGGTCCAGATGTTTCCACATTTCCCTCGGTGTTCTTCACTGACTGGCGCCTCTACCAGTGCTGCTGCCATCTGCCCGGCCTGGGATGCCTTCTTCCCCTTTCTCTGTTGGAGAGCTCCTTCCACCCCTGAAGGCTCTAGGCAAAAATTACTCCACCTCTGAATCTTTCCCTCGCTTTCCCCTTCTCACCTGCCCAAAACGTTCTTGTCTGCCCACTCTAAGCCTTCTGCACACACCTTTATTAGCTCCAACCAATCACAGTGTTGAGATCACTTGGTTATGGGACCACGGCCTCCTGTAAGGACTGCATCCTGGCCATCCCTCTGTTCTTAAGTCATGCACAGGACCTCAGACAAAGAAGGGCCTTGGTGGTGGTGGGGGGGGGCCTGGATGACTGTTGGTGAAGTGTCCGACTTTGGCTCAGGTCATGATCTTACAGTTCATGAGTTCGAGCCCCGCATCTAGGCTCTGAGCTGAAGCTCACAGAATGTGCTTCACATTCTGTGTCTCCCTCTCTCTCTGCCCCTCCCCCACTCACACTCTGTCTCTGTCTCTCTCTCTCCCTCTCTCTCTCTCTCAAAAATAAACATAAAAAAAAAGAAGGGCCTTAATTCAGGTAGAATCAATTCAGTAGAATCAATGAACTGGATTTTAAATAAACAGAGAAGATGTCCTTTTCTCTTTCTTCTCAGAGATCTAAGTCTAGGAGGTGAACCATCCAGTTCCATAATATTCCAGGAGTACTTCTTTATCGTATCCACACAAACAGTGAAGATGAAAGTGGACAAGAGGCAGAAGTAGGGTTTCTGGGTGACAATTCCTTCTCTTCTCAAAGGAATGTATTTTTCAAACTCTAAAAGACATGCTGATGATTCAGACTTTGTCTCTGTACCATAATACCAAACACTCAGATACAAAGTTTTTTGTTTTTTGTGTGTTTTTTTGGCAAACTGTCCAGATGTTTCCAAATATCCAGATGTTCTCCCTGATATAACCCAAACAGCTCTGTGTCTTTGTCACATTTTATTAAGATATTTGGTATCATGGAAACAGAGCATGGATAAAGCTGAAAATTCAGTAAAGACAGAGCCAAGGGCAGGAATTTTGGCCCTACTCACTGTACTCTAGAGGCTGCCTGCGAGATGGGGCCCAGAGATGAATCCAGAAGGTATATCTGAGATGAGCAAGGTTATCAGGACCCACCCATTCCAGAGAGTTCCCTGGTCAGTGTGCTTCTGTTGGTCACACACACTTGCATGAAGGAGGATTCCACCTCCCTGTTCCAATCCTTCTCGGCCATTCTGGACAACCACAGCCTTTCCCCGAACCAAGCACTGCAAACCTCTCACCTGCACTTACGCTCACTCCTTTGTCTGAAATGCCTCTTCTCCCCATTCCTACCCAGCCCAAACTTCCCACCCCAGGCCCCAGTGCCCCCAGCTGGAAGCGAGCTTTTGCTCTCTTCTCTCAATCCCCCCTCTGTCCAGATCCTTCAAGAGTTGGCTCGAGTGCCTGCTCCCTACAGAAAGTGATCTCGTGTTACCCAGATACAAGCCCTCCCAACAAATTTCTGCTCCTTTTGGGGGACCACTTGGCATTTTCTACATTCTAGCCTAACTTTCTCTGCATTTGTTACTGCCACCCACAAATGTAAGTGCTTTAAGGGCATGGTCTCTATCTGCTATCTATTTGTGTCCCACCAAGAAAATGACAGCCAAGTAAGAAAATACATTAATTGTGGCAATTTCGGTTTATGACTTGGGACCGTAATCTGGATGTCCTAAAATCAAGGCAATGGTGGAAACAGCTCTAGATTAGGAGTCAGGCTGACGTGAGTCCCACCCTGGATCTGCTGCCACCAGTTCTGTATCTCTAGATAGATCGCCTCGTCCCTCTGGGCCTCAGTTTCTCCCTCGGTAAAGCAACAGTGTCTCCAAAACCGCTGTGACAGGATAGCTGATAAGGCAGAGTTAAATGGGGGTGCCCGATTAGGTCAACACTTCTCTCTCCTGTCTGGGGTTAAAAATGAGAGATTGTTTTGGGACATACCTTCTTTGTTCAGAGGAAGACACGAGTCTACAGATTCGACACAGAGGGGGCTGCACCTCACCTGATGGTGCCTTCATGTGGAAGTCTGGAACTCAGGCCGACATATTCCTGTATCCCCGGTGCCCTTCTCGGCCTAGGTCAATGTCTAGTGAATGAATGAGGTTTTATGCAGCTGAGACTCAGAAGAAAGGCAAGGGTATTGTTCCCAGAACTGGGGGCAGGGAAGGAGGCTGGCCTATTAGAACTGAAGCATTCAGTCAGAGAATATCTATCAGCCAGATTAAAAGGCTGAATCTCGGGGCGCCTGGATGGCTCAGTCAGTTCAGCATCCAACTCTTGATTTCTGCTCAGGTCATGATCTCACGGTTTGTGAGTTCAAGCACTGCCTTAGGCTCTGCACTGACAATTCAGAGCCTGCTTGGGATTCTGTCTCTCCCTCTCTCTCTCTCTCTCTCTCTCTCTCTCTGTCCCTCCCCCGGCTCTCTCTCTCGACATAATTAAATAAGTTTTAAAAACAATAAATAAAAATAAAAGGCTGAGTCTCTGGAGAAGTAGGTTTGGGCTTCTTAAATCATGTTGTGCCTCAAATTAGGATTCCTCCTTGAGCCTGGGGTCGGACTAAGCCTCTGACTGGGAGTCAAGTAGCTCCACTGTTAGGAAAGGAGGACTGTGCCCTTTCCAGAGTCTGACAACATCTGACTGGGTCCCTTTTTAAAAAAAATTTTTTTTTAATGTTTATTTATGTTTGAGAAAGAGAATGTGTGTGAGCAGGTGAGGGTCAGAGAGAGAGGGAGACACAGGATCTGAAGCAGGCTCCAGGCTCTGAGCTGTCAGCACAGAGCCGGCCTGGGGCTCAAACTCTTGAATCACAAGATCATGACCTGAGCTGAAGTTGGACGCTTAACCGACTGAGCCTCCCAGGTGCCCCTGACCGGGTCCCTCTTGAGGGCAGGTCACCTGCGTACTTCCTGTGGGCCCTCTGGCTCCAAGCTTCCCTAGTTGTCTGCCTATCTGCTGAGGGCAGCTTCCTGACCTCTCCGCCCTCCTCCCTTCTCTCTCCCCTCTTTCTCCTTTACCTCCTTGATCATACAATGGCGGGGTGCACAAAAGCCGCAAATTCCAAGCTATATGTAGTAGAGAGCGGCTGTTTGTCCCAAAATACCGCGCCGCTGACTACAGCAAACACAAATTACAAGCTTTATCTAATCACAGTTATGTGACCAGTCATTTTTGGTTTCCAAAAATGGCGGTGAGTGACGTGCTTCTGCAGCTGGTGGTGGCACCGGCTTGGGTTTCAGATCTCAAGAGCACACAGATGCGCGTGGAGACGAGCATCCCAAGTGACCCATCCAGAAAGGGAAATAGGAGAGGGAGAGAGAGGAAGTACAACTCACCAGACAAACAAATTCCGCTGGTGCGGACCTCAGAAATAAATTATTTTAAAATCATCAAGTGGCATCGCCGCTGCCCCAGAGGCTCTCAGCGTTCATCTCCCTGGCGCACGGTTTGACACCAAAGTCATCGTCCGGTGGCCGCACCAGGGGCTGGAGAAAATGAAACTTGCCTGGAGGCCACTGATTTCATTTGGGGGTTGGGTTTCTATGACCCCCTACCTTTTCGAGAAGAGTAGATGGCTGTCTTGAGAGACTCTGCATCGAGGAAAAAGCACTGGGCTTGGAGTCAGGAACCTGAGCTGGCTATCACTGTGACCTTGACGTCAGCCCCCTTGTGCATAAGGTGAGGCCGATAACACCACACACTCATCCCCGCCGGCAGGAGGGTCAGATGGGAAGTGCCAGACATACATTTGGCACTAATCAGCCTGGATGAAAAGGACTTTGCTGCTTGCTGGGAGCTGGATTCCCTTTCTGCATCAGTTCACCATAACCATTTTGACTGCTCCTTTCTTCCCTGTGTGTGGGCTTTCGCTCGCTAGGAATAGGTAGTGGAGGGGCCCAGCCTCTTTCATCACATCTTGCAGCTTCAGTTGCCTGCATAGTGGACGCAGCCCGTGATTCAGAGTGTCAAATGCGGCCACTCCAAATATGCCGGTGCTCCACGGCGATTCCGGGGCACCCGTGCGCACTCAGGAGGTGCTCCTCTGAAGCTTTAGGTGGCCTCGAGATGCGCCTGATCCTCCCTTGTTAAAGCATGCAAGCACGTAGGAAAGCACAGCCCTATAAATATCTACACCCTCCACACCAACAAGAAATTGCACAAGGTCACCATTTCCAGAGGATGTGAGCTCTAACAATGAGCCTCTCGGACAGCACAGGCCTGACTTTCCAGGCCCAGCAGGGCAGAGAAGGATGGGACATCGTACCAGCCACTGGAAGTAATGACAATGAACTGAACGGTCCAAACTCAAGTGGACTCTCACTTCCCCAAACTATAAATAAAATGGCATTTTTTTTTTCTTTACTCGTATTCCATGTTGTTCCTTCTCATGAATGGGCCCTTTCAGAGAAAGAACTAGAATTAGAGCATCAAAGTCTAGCTGGGTACTGCTGGGAAATTCAACCTTTCCCACTCCAACTCTGAGAAGAGAGGGTGTCGGATGAGCCATCGCGGTTCCTGGGAGCTCTAGCAGCCTATTCTGATGCACCTTGGGGAGCGGGTTGGAGTAAGGATCTTGGCACAAAGGAAGATCATTACTTTTAGTTGCCGTCACATCTGTTGCAAGAAGAGACGCCCCCCTCCCACTCCATCCACCAGATCAGTACTGTAGTCAGCTAGAGATCATCATTTCTCAGCCTCAACCGTGTCGGAAAAGGGATAATAAAACTCTGGAGCTGAGTCAGTTGAAGCAACCAGCTACAGTGCCAAAGTCGGTGGATCTCTGACTTACAAGTGGAAGCCCTGGGGAAAACTCCTCGTAAGAATAAAAACTAGCATTTGCAGAGTCTATACTGTGCATTACACATTCAACTTAAGGGTCTCGCATCCTCATTTTATGTCACCCTCAGAACAATCCTCTGGTGTAGGTGTTTTTATTTCCACAACAACGAAGCTGAGATTTAGAGATAGAGTAACTTGCCCAGAGATTCCTGTTCCTTCTGATGACAGGGAAGCTCAAGGTTAAATTTGGTCAAATACAAGTGCACAGGGGTTTGTTATTTGTGGTTTCCCAGCTCCGCTTTTTCTCCAGCCCTGACTTTCCTGCTTTCTTTCTCCTCTGTTTGTAATTTATTTCTTTCTGCGTATTTCCTATAGTAGAAAGCAACTTCAAATCCTATTTGGGAGAGAGAGAGGTGTAAGTAAATGAAAAAGCAATAGTCAGGTAGCATCACAGCCAAGAAGAGAGCTCAGGTCCCAGGTGCCTGAGCCAGCCGTCACCTCAGTTTCTCTGCTCCGGGGCCTGTTGGCCTGGAAACATGCATTTGCAAAGGTGGAAAGTCCACAGGAAGGCAAAAGGAGATTCCCAATCTGAAACACCACAGGCTTCTTGGGTTCTGGCTGAGAACAGGGTGGGCAGTGCCGAGGGGAAGCTCAGACCTGGAATCTTCCTAGGGAAGAACGTAGTTCTTTTGGTCGAGAGGGTCAGAGAGTAGAGACCCAAAATGCGGGCCTTGCGGGAATAAAGCAAGAGCAGCTCCTGACTATAGGCAGGGGCAATCTCAGCATGGCTCAAGGAACTAAAGCATTCTAGCATCTCTTTAGGGACATGGGTGTGGCTTTCAGAAGCTATAAGCCACAGGGTAGCTCTGTGTCTACCTGAAAAGTCCACAAGATCCTGAAAGGAACCATCCATAGTGATACAAGAGCCTCATAGAGGGATGGAGCACCGGATGAAAGGGCAATGTCTTTAGTGTCCTTGCATGTCAACAAGAAACAGTTGTGAACGTGTAACGGGAGAAAGGAATCCATTTATGATACATAAAAATTGGGGGCAAGTTTGAGAAGGTCAGATGAAGTTACAAATTGTGATTGAGATTGAATAAAAAGGCAATGAAATCAAATGCCCACATTTGGCAGGAATTGTACTGTTTCACATCCCTTCTCTCTTTTAATTAGAATGGCACCCTTCTGAGGTAGGCCTTGTTATCTCTGTGGTTAAGTGGGGAATAAGTGTCAGGGTGGTTAGTCACCTGGACAAGCTAGCATGTGGCAGGACAGGACCCACACTGAGGGCTGGTCCAGTTGGAAAGCCCAGCTCTTTCCACCCAGCTACCCCTCTCAATCAGAAATGACTCAGGTTCAGCCTATCCTGACCTACCCAATAATGGATGTATATCTTAAGTGCCCACCTACCCAAATATCAAAGAGTCTTCTTTCAGAACATGGCAAGTGAATCTAAAGCTCATTTAACTGCATGAGAACACACACAAAAAAGAAAATGCTAGAAAAATATGGGGCACCTGGATGGCTCAATCAGTTAAGCCTCTGACTCTTGATTTTGGCTCAGGTCATGATCTCATGGCTCATGAGATCCAGCCCCGCATTGAACTCTGGGCTGACAGTACGGAGCTGGCTTGGGTTTCTCTCTCTCCTTCTCTCTCTGCCCTTCCCCTGCTCGCAAGAGCACACATGAGCTCTCTCTCTCTCTCAAAAATGAAGAAACTTAAAAAAAGAAAGAAAGGAAATGCTGGAAAATGAGCAAAAATAGAAGAAGCAAGACCTACTAGGAGTTAAACCAAATCACAAAGTAGCAATAATAAAAAAATAAAATACTCAAAAAGTGAAGAACATGAATTTTTATAACAGAAAAAGTACATAAGATTATTTGGTATATAATCAAGTAATCATCAAAAATTATTTAATCAGTTATTTTATGTAACTGGATCACAATTTATAGATAATTTAGATTATACCTTATGTGAGATGAAAAAATAAACACCAAATGGATAAAAAAGGAAACTATTAAAAGGAGCCATAGAAATAACAGAAGTAAAACAGAATACTTAATCACAATTTTGGAAGAACATTTATTTGATAAATAGTAAATAATATTATAACTTCCAATAAAAGAAAAAATCCAGGGGTGCCTGGGTGGCTCAGTCAGTTAAGTGTCTGACTCTTGGTTTCAGCTCAGGTCATGATCTTACGGTTTCATTGGTTTGAGCCCTGCATCAGGCCCTGTGCTGGCAGCACGAAACCTGCTTGGGATTCTCTGTCTCCCTCTCTCTCTTTGTCTCCCCCACTCACTCTGTCTCTCAAAATAAATAAACTTAAAATTTTTTAATAAAAAAAAGTAAAAAGTTCAAGTCTATAACAACTTCTCTTCAATGAAATGTAACTCTCTTCAATAAAAACAAATACTCTTAGTATGTCTTCTGTGGAAAAATGTCACTTTAGGTCCTCTGCCCATTGTTTAATTGAATAATCCAGATGGCCAACAGACACATGAAAAGATGCTCAACATCACTCATCATCAGGGAAATGCAAATCAAAACCACAATGAGATATCACCTCATACCTATCAGAACGGCTAGCATTAAAAATACAAGAGGTAGCAAGTATTCGCAAGGATGTGGAGAAAAAGGAACCATTGCGCGCCATTGACGGAAATGTAAATTGGTGCACCCATTCTGGAAAACAGCATGGAGGCTCCTCAGAAATCTAAAAAAATAAGTAGCACACAATCCAATAATGTACATGTGGGTATTTGCCCAAAGAAAATGAAAACACAATTTGAGAAGGTACATGCACCCCTAGGTTTATTGCGGCATTATTTATAATAGCCAAATTACGGAAGCAACCTAAGTGCCCACTGATATATGAATGGATAGAGAAGATGTAGTGTGTATACGTACACAATGGAATATAATTTAGTCACAAAAAAGAATGAAATCCTGCCATCTGCAACTACATGGATGGATCCGGAGGGTACTGTGTTAAGCGAAATCAGTCAGAGGAAGACAAATATCATGTGATTTCACTTACGTGTGGAATCTAAAAAACAAAACAAACAGCAACAACAAAAAAGAGAGAAACAGACTCACACACATGGAGAACACACTAGTGGTTGCCAGAGGGGAGGGAGGGGGGAGGCAGGCAGAATTAGGTTAAAGGGATAAAGAGGTACAAACTTCCAGTTATAAACTAAGTCACAAGGATGAAAAGTGTAGCATTGGGAATATAGCCAATAACACCGTAATAACTGTTTTGTAACTGCATATGTCATGGTGAACATTTCATAAAGTATACGATTGTTGCATCACTATGTTGTATACCTGAAACTAAAATAATATTTCATGCCAACTACACTTCAAATAAAAAATAATACTTGATTAATTGAGTTTAAAAATGCAAATTTCATTATAATAAAAGGAAAGCTATTTCCAAAAACAGATAGCCAGTACAATTAGGTCCCAATACAGCAGCGGGTAAATACACGAGGACAATCCCACAGCAGAAATAAATGCATTTTCAACCTCAGAAAGTAAAAATGTAATGAAGCACCATTTGGTTGGTACTTTCTGACAGCACTGCATTTTGATTTTGCCCTTTTAGAAAACAGTAAAATAATATATGACAAAATCCTTAACCCTGCATGTAGTCTTTGAGCCAGTACATCTATCCTAGAAACTTATTCAAAGGAGATAATCCAAAAGAATCAAAATTGATAAAACCCATTTCTTTTCATTGTATCTGTAGGAGAATACAGAGGTCCGCGGAAGCCATCGTGGTCATTGCATAACACGTGGAAATCAAACCATCAAACCACCTTAAACTTAGGCAGTGACGTCAGTCAATTATTTCGCAATAAACCTGGAGAAAAAATATAAACACAAAGATGTTCTTTGCAATGTTATCTGAGTGAGTAAAAAAAGAAGAAAAAAACCTTCAAATTAATGACCAACAGGAGCGAAATGGTGAAATGATTGTGGTATAACAACCGGATGAAATATGAGGCCGACGCTGTCACAGGATGTAACAACACCGGCTGGGGGACAAAGGGCTGCTCGCAAGGATGCACGTGGCCTGAGTCTGCAAGCACATACCCATGACTGCAAATGGAAGCGTGCCGGCAAGGGCCATGAAAAAGGGAAAGTTTTATGAAGAAGGAACATGGTGAATATTTTCCGTAGTTTGAATTCCCCTCAGTCTTCTCCTTTTTTTTCTTTAAGTTTCATTTATTTTATTTATTTTGAGAGAGAATGAGCATGTGTGCATGTGCATGAATGTAGGAGGGGCAGAGGGAGAGGGAGAGAGAAAATCCCAAGCAGGCTCCATGTTCAGCATGGAGTCTGACATGGGGCTTGACCCCATGACCGTGACATCATGACCTGAGCAGAAACCAAGAGTCGGCGCTCAACCGACTGACCCACCCAGACACCCCTCCCCCATGTCTTGGTTCTAATGACTCTTTAACCATAACTTAATCTGGTTCTAACAAGGCATTATCGAGGCATTAGTGAGGACCCACGGGATACCTAGCAACATGCTAACAGATACTTCAGAATGCCCCATTATTTAATTTTTTTAAGTGTATTTGTTTATTTTTGAGAAGTGGGGGGACAGAGAGAGAGGAAGAGAGAGGACCCCAAGCAGGCTCTGCACTATCAGCACAGAGCCTGACATAGGGCTCGAACCCACGAACCGTGAGATCGTGACCTGAGCTGAAATCAAGAGTCGGACGCCCAACCAACTGAGCCAACCAGGCACCCCCTCCCCAGTCTTGTTCTGATGAATCTTTAACCATCGCTTAATCTGGTTCAAACAAGGCATTATTGAACACCCACAGGACACCTAGTGACATGCTAACAGATACTTCAGAATGCCCCTTTACAGACCACTGGCCTTCTTGTCCAGGAGATGCAGTCTGCCTCTCACACAGGCAAGAGCACTGCTCCCGGGGCAAGAAGATCGGAAGAGTCTGAGTCTCCAACAGCAATATGTGTCCACATTAGTTACCTATGGCTACTTTGAGTGCCATAAACTCAGTGGCTTTACCAGTGGAAATTTATTCTCTGATAGTTCTGGTGGGTACAAAGCTAAAATCCAGGTGTGAGAAGGACCAGGACTCTCTGGACTCTGGGTAGAATCCTTCCTTGTCTCTTCCCATACTCTGGTGGCAGCCAGCAACCCTTGGTGCTCCTTGGCTTGCATCTTCCTCACTCCAATGCCTGCCTCTGTCCTCACATGGCGACATTCTCTTTGTATCTTCACATTATCTTCTTGTAAGGACACCAGTCATATTGCATTAAGGGTCCACTCTAATCCAGTATGACTTTATCTAAACTTGACCGATTGCATCCACAACGACCCTATTTCCAAATAAGGTCACATTCTGTAAGGTACTGGGAGTAAGGACTTCAACACACATTTTGGGGGGACATAGTCCAGTAGTGTCTAAGCCCATCAACTTCCAAATCTGACTTACCAATCTCCAAAACACCCAGATGCTTATGAGCCTTATTCCTGTGATCCTCTCAATTTCTCCAATGTATGAGATAGGTAGGAAGTAGGGCAATAAAACTTAAATGTCATGGTAGTCATTTGGGGGTCACCATATTGCACCCAACCATAAACACTTCTTGCTGGAATTGCCTTGGATGGGAGATCTGAGAATTGACTTAAGTAATGACCTCAAGGAAGGTTTCCAAAAAAGCTATCTGACTCCATCAGGGGTCGAGAGCTATTGAGGCCATAGTGTGGGGCAATCACAATGTGGTCTAGCATCAGCAGAGGGAGAAGCAAAGTGGGGGGCACAGCCAGCTTTGGAAAGCCTGGAGGTGTTCAGCAGAAATACAGAATTATTTGTGGATGACTTAAACAAATATTAGGGACAATTCAAAATGTTCCAGATAGGGGCGCCTGGGTGGCTCAGTCGGGCGTCCGACTTCGGCTCAGGTCACGATCTTGCGGTCCGTGAGTTCGAGCCCCGAGTTGGGCTCTGGGCTGATGGCTCAGAGCCTGGAGCCTGCTTCCGATTCTATGTCTCCCTCTCTCTCTGCCCCTCCCCCGTTCATGCTCTGTCTCTCTCTGTCTCAAAAATAAATAAAACGTTAAAAAAAATTAAAAAAAAATGTTCCAGATAAGATTTACAAGGCTTCTAGGAGATTCTTGAGCTCTGATGGAAATAAAGCATACATCATAATCTGTGTAGTTTCACTGATAAGATCAAACACAAACACTACTGCATGCCCTCCTGACTTGTCCTCAACCAACCTCTCCAGCCTCACGTTTTACTCAAACCTAGGTGCTAGCTTATCTCCTAAACAGACCTATGACTTGGCACATCCATCGCTCTGTACACGTGCTCCTTCCTAGTGGGATGCCTTTCTGGTTTCTATGGCAGGAAAAGGGTACTGCGGGAGCCTTGAGAGTCTGTGACCCCAGCTCAAATGCCAATCTAAAAGCCCCCCCACTACACCTGACTATGATCACTTTCTATGTTTTCTCCATTCATTTATTATGTCCACTCAGCATTCAGTCTGCATCGATTATTTATGTTTGTTTATTTTATTTTGCCACGCCCCCTCTGAAAGCTCTGGGTAAGAATTGCTTCCTTTCTCTTCCTAGCTTGGTGGCTACAGGCAATGCTTGGCATTCTTTGACCTATAGCTGCATCACTCCAATTTCTGCCTCTGACGTCCGTGGCTTTGTCTTCTCCCCTTTCTGTATGTCTCCATTTCCGTGTGTCTCTGTGTCCAGTCTCCCTCTCCTTTCTTTCTCTTATAAAGATACCCGTCACTGAGTTGGGGGCTACCCTAATTCAGTATGATTTCATCATAGATTTCTTTTTTTTCTTTTTTAACTGGGGTATAACTGACACACTATTGAATATTTACTGACTGTGCCAGGGACTGTGTGTAACATATGAGGGATGGATGGATGGATGGATGGATGGATGGATGGATGGATTATGCTGTGAGCTCTCAGGCAGGAGAAGAGTTTGGACTTGTGGATAAAGAGTTGGAGGTTGTAGAACTGGAGAAATCTTTGGAATTGAAATGAGGGATGATTATAGACACCACACCCATCCCACGATAGGGGGGCATCGGGGAGCCCCGTGTCAAGACGGTAGTATGGCTCTTTTTTCCCAGGCCAGCCTTTCCCCTCCACGTGGGCTGCTGTAGCCTTGATATGAGACATACATTTGCAATGGGAGTTCTCACACCTCGATGGGGAGTCTGGGAACAGAAGGCATTCATGGGCCCAGCCTGTCCCCATCTGTGGCAGTAGCCAAACCAGGTGGCCTGAAGAGGAACACAAAACCTCTGAGAGAAGCCTCCCCCTCCTCCCATGGGAAGCCCTGAATATTCTTTCCTGAAGGATACAGAAGCACCCAGTGCTTTGCCTTGGACATCTAGGACGTGGCCCTTCTTGACTGAGGAGGAAGGTTCCATTTCCTGAGCCTGGTTCTACAGTGGAGAAATACGCCAGCTTCAGAGGCACCAGGGAAAGTTACTCATCCCTGGTCCTTGTCAGGCCCCTCTTGTGCTTCTGTTAGATGAGAACTTTTATTTCCTCCTCGCTCCTCTATTTTTGATAGCTTATACTTCCTCTATTTGCTGTCCCAAAGGTCCGAGCCACCCACTACATATCACTTCCATAAGAGAAATAAGCAGAGGTAAATGAACCACTTCTTCCTCTGTTCTCCCTCAGGGTTCTGCCCTTCCCTCCACCCCTGCAAAGGCCACAGTGTATGGGATTGCTGGTCTCCCAGGTTATCTTCCCCCTTGGACCGTCAGCTTCCCAGTGCGGGGGCCCTGCCTGCTTCATCTCTGTCCCCTGAGCAGAGTCTGGTGCTTAGTACATATAAGTATTCACTGTATGGATAGAATAAAACGAAAGTTGGTTAAGCCTGTGTATTTTGATACTTATCTTGATTTCTCATGTCAAGTCTCTCTGGGTGAATTGAAAAGGGAAAAGTATGTGTCACAGTCTGTTGATGTTCTCCTCAAGCTGCAGAATTTACTATTTCCAGGCCTGTGTTTAGATGAGTAAACTGTTGCACAGTGAATGAATGGATGGATGGATGGATGAATGAATCACAAAAAGGCAGGACTGGAACATCTCTCAGAGATCAGCTCAACCGATCCTCAATGACCAGATGAGCCCCGAGACCCCGACCTGAGTCTGCCAGTTTGTCAAGAAGAAAATGCAAGTCTTCAGATTCCCGGACATGGCACCTTCCTCCACACAGCACCTCTTCATTCAAATCTCTTTGCAAAGATGTCAGAGGGTCGGCCTTGAGGGGCCATCTTCCGGCCGGACTCTCAGCTAGCTTCTCTCTGACTTCCCACCTATGAGTTTGGCAGTTCCCAGATGTGCCATCGGTTCTATCCAGGATGCATGCAATTTCCCAATGGGACCAAATCATGTTTGCAAAGGATACTTAGAAAATGGCAGGAACACATGAAGAAATTAGGGAGCTCTGTCTTGCCAGCCTCTGCCACCCCAAGTTTGTGCTTCCTCCTGCACGAGGAGACAGAGAGAAACTTGAAGTTCCTGTGGGGAGTTGGACCACAATGCAGGGGGAACACTTTCCTCACCGATATTTCAAGACTATTTCACAATCGCCAAACCACCAGCCACATGCAATCACTGGCTGAAAAGCAAAAAGTGCACGTTTGGAGTGAGTGTGTGTGTGTGTGTGTGTGTGTGTGTGTGTGTGTGTGTATTTGTGTTGGGAGGAGAGGGAGAGAGAGAGAGAGAATTAAAACACAAATAATAAAGTCTGAAGGAAACTCAGACAGCCAGCAGAATTCCTTGTAATGGTGTGGGTTTTGGCCAAAAGAACATGTTTGGGACAGAGAGAAGATAGGCTTATTCAAGTCAAGAGCCATTAGATACAGAAAAAAAAAAAAATCTCTTGAGACAATCACAAAATGTGGCATACAGACACAGAATTGTGTTTCCTAAACTCAAATAAGTAAATAAATGTTAAATTAAAAAAAAACTGGATACAGTATTATTTTTACCTTCTGTATTTAATATTTTTGGGGGTGCCATGATGTCACAAGTTGAAAGATCAAAAAGGAAGGTTTCACCCAGATAACAAGACCAAAAATTAACAAGTTTTTTTTTGTTTGTTCATTTGCTTGTTTATTTGCTTTTTGGGGTTTTCCCCCCAGTTCTTTGCTAAAGGGATAGAGAGGACAATATTCCTTCAAAGTAGTATTACCAAAAATGCAGGATATTCAGATAAATTTGAATTTCAGATACACAGCATTCTTTTTAGTGTAATCATGTCCCAAATATGGAACACACTTCTACTAAAAAGTATTTGTTGTATATCTGAAATTGAAATTTAACAGGGTGGCCTATATTTTACTTTGCTAAATCTGGGAACCCAACTGCCAGGCCTCCAGCCAGCAAGCGCAGGTACTATATTTCAGAAGACTGTAACCATCTCCATGCCTCCTCACCCTTTCTCCCAATGTCAGGCCTAGAAGCTGATCCAGTCGAATAAGGAAAGTGAGGTCAGAGAGAAGTGACTTGCTCAAGGTCACACAAAGATTCAGTAGGACAACCAGGACGCAGTCCCAGTCTCAGGGCCCAGAGCTGGTTTGCCATGAATAACGGAGGCACCTTACCACAGGGATATCTGCAAAAACTGATCCAAAGCTCCAACCACTCAAGGATCCAGTGGATAGGAAAATAATCTGAGGTCCTTGGGCCTATTCACTTGGAAATGTTAGATTAAAAGGTGAAGAGTCATGAATTTCAGGACTTTTTAAATGTCCAGAACCTTTGACTCAAATGAAATTGTACATGAAATCCAGCGTATAACATACATTAAAACTAAAACTACTGTAAATCAAGGTTAGGATGATGTCCTTCAGGGCTCTGCCTTTCTCTACTGAAGTGTCCCCAAATCACATTGATGATTCTCTTGAACTGCATCAGGTGTCATGGACTGACCACTGCTGTGATGGACCACGCACAGGCTTTGGATTCAGAAAATTTAACACCGCCATCCTTGGGCCAAACACTAACTCCTCAGAGTCTCAAATAGAGAAAATAATGATTACTCATACCAAGATGGCGTTGGACACCCCAGCGTGTATGTGAATACACCGGGTGCTGTGGGCACTGGACCAGCAGGAGCTCATCCAAGAATTTGCTCTTAGGTAAATGAAAGAAGAATTACTAGAAAACTGGGTGGACTGCCTGTTAGCTCTATTTTTGCTCTACTTAGCAATCCGTTCTCTTGCAATCTCTTGAGATTTTGAGGGTGGATTCTTTTTGTTTTCTTAATGCGTGAATTTTATTTATTATTTGGAGGATAGTTGACACACAATGTTACATAGGTTTCCACTATAGGGATGGATTCTCACAGGTCTGCTGTGGCTCTTGATAATGGATTCTAAAGTGCCCAGCGGTCAGATTATGACCACAGTGTCTGTGAAAGCCAGTCAGGGAAACAAAAGCCACTGGCAAATCTTAAGACTTCCCAGGCCAGAAACCTCAGCGGCTATAACCTCTCGACCTTCCAGTATCTCAGATGAGTTTCTGAGAAATCCAAAGCTCTTGATTTCCCGCAAGACGTTGGGTGTCCTAAGAACATCTGGCACATACATAACCCAAAGGCCGAGTCATGCAGAAGACTACCCTCTGACCAGTCTGTCAAGAGTGGACCTGCCCACACCATGCCCAGTGGTGCTGTGCTTGCTGTATTACATTCCCTCCCCGGACCACCATCTGGCCTTGCACTTTCTGCACTGTGTCATGTTGAGGGCTCTTGGACCTTATCCTTCTCTGTTTCAATTCAACATCTGCCATCTAGGACCTTGTTTCCTAGGAACACAACTCCTGGCCTTAGGGAAATCCTGAGGAGCAAGAACCCAGGTGAGTTGGCTTGGACTAGGTCAGTAAACTATTGGTGTCTCCTCAGGCAACACAAGGCTTTTCCTTGTGCTTTGTCTTCTACAAACAAGCACAGACTTGCCTGCCCTACCAGGAGACTGGGAAAACTTAAAAATGATGGGCATTTGCAGAGTGACCCATACAGCACTATTCAGATGTCAGATTTTGTGTTTCTACTGGTGGTGTGGAGCTCTAATAGACTCTAGGTTCTCTGATTTTAATGCTTAGTAGAAAATAATTGATCAGTAAATACTTGATCGCATTAAAGTGAACCCCCTATACTAGTCAGATTAAAATATTTGCTGAAATACACAAATAGCTTGACATTTCAAATATTCTGCCTCTTGGATGCTTTGAATAATGAGGTCTACCCTTTCTGCAATAACCTAGTGGTCATGTTCTTCTAAATGAAAGGTCTACTTGGTCAGAGTTTCTTCTGTGGTGCCGGTTTTCTAGTGCAGGTAAGAAACACACAAAGGACTGTCTTTCATTTGGCAGCAGAAGTGGTGGGAAAAGGCCAAGATGGCTCAGTCACTGGGAGGAGATACAAACGTGCATGCATTTCTTTCTCCTTGGCGGATCAATCAGCCAGGACCTCATCAGGCCGCGACTGAAAAGACATAAATCTAGAAGTCTCTACTGAAAATCCACCACCCTGACCCCTGAAGTCTTAAATTTCTTACAAAGCCATCTCTTACAAAAGAGGCATCCTTGAGTATTTTTTTTCTCGGAGGAACATTTACGTTTGAGGGTAAGTATAAATAAGACTACAGCGGCATTCAGAATTTTCCAGTGCGCCAAGGGACCCAAAGATCACAGATGTACTGGAAGATGTGGGATGGGAGAAAACTTTGTGGCAGGGGCCACAGGAGATGACTGTTTGCAAATTCCTCGAATTTTGAGTTTGAGGAACTGGCCTCACAGAAATGTCGCTCCTTTAGCAGAGGGTAAAGGGGCACGTGTGAGAGTAAGTTGTGAAAGGCAGGGAGAAATAAAGAACATGGAGAAACCTTGGTCTTGTGTAAGCATTTCCATCTCAGATTCTTAAACTGTGCTAATGGGGTCTGTATCCCAGGACCTAGTTCCCCCGCAGTCCTGTCTGATTGTCACCCCATTCTCACCAGAGAACAAAAGGACACGGGCTTCTAGAGCTGCAAGCCTGCCCAGGACGACCATTGGCCATGGAGCCTCCTTACATTTGACATTTGGAGCTTGGAAAGAGTTCTCCCACCCGCGGTCTCAGTTGTTCCTCTCTGGCACCCTGGGAATAAACACGCTGTCATACCCATATCCCAGATAAGAAAGCCAGCCCTAGCCTGCCTGCCCAAGAAGAGAAAAGCCCATTTGCTGTTATGAAATAATATTTAAACTACTTAGGGATACACGGAGTGAAGAAATTTCCTGTCACACTTATGCTTTTGGAAAACAGCATTTCCAGAGAGTAAGCAGAACCAAAACTAAGTATTAACAGCCTAATAACCAGTTTTAAATGGATGGAATTTTATGAGATGCCTGAATTGGGCACGCCACGATTCTAGGCGAAGGGACTAAAAATTGTCATTTTGATTTGTTTTTCTCAATAAATTCTAGTCCTTTCATTAATCTTTATTAACGGGATGGGTAGAAATGGAAAGCATAGCCAAAAGGATGCTTAAGTTCCTCAGAGTAATGTGACACGTGAATAAAAGTTCCCCCACTACAAACCCCAGCCCCTACCAAAGTCTGTCTTGTTTAGGGAATAAAGTCATTTTTCTCCATTAAGCCAACTCTATCGAAGATGTCAGCATCGAATTGGAGCCACTGTAGGCAAGACTGCATTGCAAGTGTTTTTGCAAGACTGCAAATCAATTGCTTTGACCTGAAGCACTTCTATGTAGAACAGAATGGAGAGGCTGGGCTGGTTGCTGGACACTGCGTGGGGACACACAGGTGGCAAAGACGGCCCCAGAACTCTGGACTAAGTGAAGTGCTTATCCACCCCCCTAGTTTTGCAGCTGAGGACATGAGGCTAGAGCTGGCGTAGGCCTCAACTGTCCCGGGAGCTTGGGGACCAGGATCGGGGTGGCATTTCCAGAGCAGCCTGCGTCATGGTGGGGGGGGGGGGGTGCCGCAGCTGGAGAAGTGTCTTCTGGGAGGTGAAACCCAACTGGGTCTCAAATGTAAGCAGGAGTTACAAAGGCAGGACAGAGTGAGGGATGATAGACTTACTGAAAGCGGGAATTTCCGGGTGTGGAAGGGATTGAGCGAAGTCTGGTCTGTCTGTGGAAGTGGGTGGAGGTTGGCAGAGAGAAGGGCAGGAGCCAGATCAAAGACCCTGTCTTCATTCTAACAACCTCTACCTGCTCCGGGCCAGCGGCTGGCTGCTAGAGTGCGGGCAAATCCCCACCAGCCGTCCACTCTCACGCTGGGGACCCGCACCTGCTCTCTGTGCACCAGTGTCCCCTCAGATCTCGGTTTCCATCCAGACCAGAGCTCCCCCTTGAAGTCCCCACCCACCTCTCTCCATCCGCTCTTCCACAGTAGAAGGACATGCTACGAGACATCTAAGGGAGAGAGAGGGATGGAGGCACTGAGGAGACGGCAGTAAGAGAAGAAAGGCCACGCGTTCTTACCCCTTAAGAGAGTCACACACTCTCCTGTTCCCTTCAACGCTTTAGTCACAGTCCCAGAAGGGTGGAAGCCGAGGAGACCGCTTGAGCTTCAGGCCTGCCGCGAATGACTTATGGAGCAAGGTTGAAGCGTGTGGGGTTCCTTTCCGGGGCTTGTCTCCTGCGACTACTACCCAGCCCTGCAACAATGCTGTCTTCCACCCCAACCCCTACATGCCATGCCGAGGCATCAGTATTTGGTGCCTGCGTCATGGGCACTGCATTACTGGCGAAAGACACAACGAGTTGTCTGGAGATGATGACCGTCACCTCTCCAGAGTGGTGCCCCTTTAAAGAAACTGGTCTTCACAAATAGACTTCTGACTTGGGGAACAGGAGCACTGTTTTTGCTTACTGTCTTTGATAATTTGAAAATTTGGCGGGGGTCGGGGGAAGCATTTGACTGCTTTGGGGAAAACAAAGCATCACAAAAATTCTGTACTTGCATTGGCTTCATCTATTGCTGGAGTCGGCTAGTATTGCCTCACGAGAGCAGAAGATGCATATCCCTTCTCAACCCCTTGGTCAATGACGTCAACTTGACGGTTTAAGGACAGCCCTGGAGGGACTATTTGCACTACAGATAGTGGCAGATACTTCAAATAATCACTGATTCCATCTCATTCCCGGGAAGAACCACAAAAAGTCAACACTCAGAGCAGGAAACGAACTTCCTTGTACAGATGATGTGCAGAATTCCAGTAGGTGGGAATGACCTGAAAAGCTACACAGGCAGGAACGTGACACCTTTCACAAGCACTCTCCCAACAGCCTTGGAACACACATCACTTTTTTTTTCCCTCCAGAACAGGTATTCTTTGCAGAGTACGATGACAAGAGACCTCAACGTGGAATCAGAAGACACGGGTTTCTCCATGCCTCCCCATTAATTGGATACGTGTGCTCCCGAGTTAGTCTTCGAGCCTCAGTTTCTACATGTCTGCGATGGGGCTGACAAACTACTTCCCCTTCTGATCATGAGGACTGAACAAAATAGTAGCCATTAAATATAGAGCAAACAGCAGATAGTAAGATGAATAACAGAGTCGATCTAGAAAATGTGGGAACTGTCTTGCCAGTCGTATGGAGAGTTCCTCCCCTCCTTCAAGGGCAGTTCCATACCTCCAGGTGGATCTACCGTTGCTCCAGTGTTAAGCTGGCACTTCCACCTGCCCGAGCCATTGAGATCCGTGCCCATTCAGAAGAGCTGTGAGGAAGAAGGTCCAATCGCAGGCCCTCTCTGCTAGAGGTGCTGGTGGTGACTCCCTGCGGAGCTGTCACAGCCAAATGCCGGCAAGCACAACAGCTCTAGAAACTTTTCCAGCTGTAACACCTTTGATCACGGGGGATTCTCTAGACTCGTGAAGAAACAAATCCTATTAACTGTGCTGCAAGCCTGCTTTCTTCCTCTAAGATCTCTGGAGACAGACTTGTCTGTTGCTGGGAGTCTTAAAAGACAAGTCATAGCCGAAGGTCCGAGGGCAGGGCTCTGCTTATTGTTCCTTCATAACAAATCACTCCAACACGTAGTGGCTTAAAATAACCATGTTAGTATACTCACACGTTTTGTGCATTGGAGATTTGGAGAGGGCGCAGGCTCGACTCTGTTCCCCAGTATCTGAAGACTGAAATGGGAAAATTCAGAGGCCGGGGGTGACTCAGCAGCTAGGGACCGGAATCATCTGGAAGCATCTCCACTCACATGTCTGGCTGTCGGCAAAGACCTCAGCTGGTGTTGTCAGCCAGAGACCCCGCACGTGTCCTGTCCTTGTGGCCTGGGCTTCCCCACAGCATGGTAGCCGCACGTTTCTTAAATGTCAGCTAAGGACTCCAGAGGCAAACGTCCCAGTTTCAAAGACAGAAATCCATCTCGCTCTCCAGCGCCGACCTTTATTGCCCTGGCCACAGAAGTCACTCAGCCACACTTCTGCAGCATTCTGTCCTTTCTGAGCAAGTCGGGTGCCCTGCCCAGATTCAGACAGAGGGGAATCAGAGTCCCTCTCGATGGGAAAATGGTAAGGTTCTGGAAAAGCATGTGAATGGGAAGTATTATCACTTTCATCCTTAGAAAATCCGGTCTGTCGCAGGGGCGGCAGGTATTTATCACGCAGGGCCTTCACCTTCCATCTGTAGGATGTGCAGAGCTACAGCTTTGACATCTGCCCTTGGCCGCTTCTCTCTGAGCCCAAGGCTGGGTCACATCCATCATTCCTTCACCGTGTCCCCATTAAAAGGATTTTGCAAGCAGCTTGGGAGCCAAAGCCGTGACTTGTTCATCTGGAATCTCCCATCCACATGCTGCTCCTGGCACAGAACAGAGCCCAGAAGTGGCTATTGAGCTGGAATTCTTATGGAATATATAATAATTTTAATAAACATGTAATAGGGCTTCTTCCATGCCAGGTACTGCTTCTAAAACTGCTAAACGTTTTAGAGATATTAACTCCTTTCATTCTTCAGGGTGTTTTAGGAGGTAGGGACAAGTGTCATCCCCATTTGACAGACAAGAAAGCTGAGGCACAGGCAGGCTTAATGACTCGCCCAAGGTCACTCGGCTAACAAGCGACAAAGCCAAGATTTGAACTCGAAAGCCTGATGGCTAGAGTTTGTACACTTAACCACTATACCATCCTGCCTCCCAGGGTACGGGAAGCCCTTTTCAACGAAACAGGCTGTTCGAGTTCCCATGCTGACTCTGCCACCTCCTTGCACAAATGCCAGTTCTCACCCCTTTTCCGGTGTCCACACCTTCATCAGGTAACACGAAGAGACTAGATCTCTAACGGCCTTCCAGGCCCACGATATATGCTGTATCTTCATGAATGGACTGAGCTGGAAGCCGAACCTTTTATAATACAAGTTTCTATGTTCCTCCAGAAAGAGCTTAATGGGACTTTTCAAGGGTTATTGAGGACCCAAAGTCCTGGGATAAAAAGCTGTAAAGCAGAATCCAGCATTCACTTCAAGTCGTGCATCCTGGGAATAGACGCTGAGCGCCAGCTGGTGCCGGGGCCACGTTAGCCCGTGGTGTCACAGCGAGTCAAGATACACAGGCCCCCCCCCCCTTAAGAAGCTAATGGCTCGGAGGGCAGTGGGGGAGGTAAAGTGACCAGAACACAGAACCAGGAGTTACGAGGCAACAGGGAGATGAGAGCGATAGCGGGGATGCCATGAGCAAGCACAGCCACGGGATGCAGCTTTGAGAGGAAGATAAAAAAAACTGCATGATTCTCATTTTGTGATCTTGGCCAGCTGAGACTGTTCTCTGGGACTGCCCAGAGCTCTGCAGGCGAGGCAGTCTGCTGAGACGCGATGTTCCAGTCCACACTGTCTTTTCTTGACATCAAATGCTTGCCTGACCTCCACTCGTTGCTCTAGCGGGCTTTTGGAGCTCCTACTAGGCCAACGAAAAGAATGAGGGCAGGTGACCCCGGAGTGACATTTTGATCCCCTTTTAATTCTGATCTTGCAAAAGCCCAGCATGACAAGAAAGAACGTGACAGATGGATGGCCGCGTTTCCCCCCTCGGCACGGCCACCGCCAGGTGCCTTTCCGCTTGAAAGGGGCCGGAGGGAGGAGCGCAAGGCCTGGCGAGGTGGGCCTGCAGTAAGGAAGCAACAGGCCAGGAAGAGCCTACAAATTGGATCCCGCCAGCCCGGGCTGCCTGTGGCCGGCTCTGAGGCCTGAACTGATGGGCCGTCAAAAGCCGGCACGGGGGGGAGGACTGGTGAAAGGTAAATGCCTTCCATTTGTTCTGCTCGGCAGGACTGGGAGTAGCACACGGAAAGAATTTGGGTGTCAGATTTTTATCCCGAAAGCCTCACTTAGATAGCGGGCTGTTTTGCTTCCATAGCAATCTGCTTCTGATAGGATTTCCCTCCCGTTTTTAAAACTCCCTTGCTTCGCGCCTCCCGAGAGCAAAGCTTCGGCTTCTTTTTCTTCATCCTTTCTCTCCCCCACCTTCACAACAAGGACAGCGGCCGGCCGTGCTCTGACTCCTACTAGGTGGAGGCCCCTCCCCGCCCTTGGGACTAACTGGAGACCCTTCTGAGACCAGTATCACCATTGGCCTTCTCGAAAGGGGCCGTCGGGCTCAGAGAAGCGAAGTCACCGACGCGGGCTCCCGCCGCTGGACAGTGGCAGGCTCACCCACCCCACCCTGCTGCGAGTTCCGGGGACCTGGTGTCCCCTGAGCTTCTCCAGCTTATCATTCCTACTCACTGCACGCGTGTCAACACTGGCTCGGGGACGTTTGCAAGCAGTTTTGTCACTTTAATAAAACATTTTGAAGGCACCTGCGTGGCTGAGTCGGTTGAGCGTCCAACTTCAGCTCAGGTCATGATCTCACAGTCTGTGAGTTCAAGCCCCGCGCCGGGCTCTGTGCTGACAGCTCAGAGCCTGGAGGCTGCTTCGGATTCGGTGTCTCCCTCTCTCTCTGCCCCTCCCCCCACTCTGCCTCTCTATCTCCCCAAAATAAATAAACACTTAAAAAATTAAAAAAAAAAAAACATTTTGAATTTTCCCTGAAAAGGGCATTTTTCTAGGTTTAACATGGAGTTGGGGTTCTGCTGTTATTTAATAAGTAGCAGAGGTTCTGATTACCCTCTTGTTGTCTTATTTGGTATCACCAAGAACTTGCTACATCTACTTCAAGGGAATAAAATGATACCAGAATAGATTTATGGAAAATGAAAACAGGAACTGGCAAAGTCAACGCTATTTCACAATTATTTGCTAAAGGAGTTTGCAACACTTGGATTTAGTTGCTTTTCTCTCTCTCTCTCTCTCTCTTGTGCTGTTTCAAATGAATTAGCCTGAATTTAAAACATCTTGAGCTTGCCAGAATGCCACGTGCCTAGCCCGGAGGAGGAGGAGGAGGAGGAGGAGGAGGAGGAGGAGAAGGAAGACTCTATGAAAACTCCCAAGTATTGATTTTCATTTCACATGCTCTGCTCCAATTTCCCCTAAATCGGGAAGCTGATTTCTCTGTAACCTCAAATGAGCTTGAGCTGCCTCTTTAGAGAACAGAAAGAACAATATCCCCTTTTAAAGAGAAGCCGCTCCTGCTGTGGTGTAGGGGCCACCCGTCTGCTCCATGGTCCAAGGACAGACTGGCGAGGCTTCGAAACATCTCTGAACCTCGGCATCACCGTTTCTGAGTCCACGCCACGTGCTCCAGAAAGGCTGCTGAGAGGCTAATCTATCCCCTGTCAGTGAGACACGTTTGTGCAAGAGTTTTAATTCTGCACAAGTTAGTGAATGGGGCGATCCCGGGAGCCATCATCACAGTCATGATCCGGAATAGAACTCAACAATGTACGGGCACAACCCTAACTGCACCTCCCATGCTTAAATGAAATAGTTTCAACAGGACTACCTCTGATCTGGTTCCGGCAAACGTGTAATCTATGGTAAGACTGCATGTTTATGAGTAATTCCAGGAGTTCGTGATGACTCAGCCAAGGGCCTGGCTTAAACTGACCTTTGGTACTAAAGGGGGGGGGGGGGCGAAAAAGATTCTTATTCATTCATTCATTCATTCAACAAACCTTGGGTGCCTTTTACAAGGAAGCTCAAACAGAAGCCTTAGATAAGGGGGAAGGGAAGCATTTTAAAAGCACAATTGACACAGGCTTACCGCATGTTAAATATTCATTTACCAAAGATGGGTGGGAAATTGCTCCTCAACTTTCTGAGGTCATAGAGAGGTAAGCCACTCACTTTAGATATCATTTTGGCCTCTTACTTAAAGCAGGTCCCAGGGCTTCCTCTCATTTCCTGTTGGACCATCTGATGTAGGTCTGCGTGAAGAGCTGAAAATGGGTCAAACATATTCTAAATCTATGCCCTACACTCATCTGTAACTTACCTATTTCCAGGTAGATTTCCTCCAGTTCTCTCGAAGTAAGAAGATTCTGCCATGAAAAGACATGGAGTGGAGGACAGGACGTGAAACACATATATGGCCTTTTCCGGTGAGGGTAACAGGTAACAGGAGGTCTATAACTTGCCTCCTTTGCAACGGCCTGGGGTACCCGGAGAGTCTCAGCCGGTCCTTCTGCGCTTGAATCTTCTTAAAAGATTAGGTTCTGCCAGCCGACCACCCTGACTTGTGCAGGCCAGGCCTTTTTAGGGGATATTTGATTGGTCTCTTGGGCCACAGGAGAATTTCTTTCCTGGCCTGGGCTTCTCCCCACTCCTCTCTGTCTCCTAGGTGAGGGTGGAAATGCACAGGAGGAACTTCCTGGCAAGCGAGTGTGGAGGTGTCCCGTTCGTTAGACACAGGTACCCCAGCGTTTGAGGGAAAGCTGTTCCCTGAAAGGATGCTGAGAACTGGGATACCCAGGGCATAAAGAGCGTGCACAGTTTTCTAAGTTTTAGCAGGAGCCAGCGGGGCACAGAAGAAAAAGAGCATATGCTCTTTGGGGTTATAAAGCAGGGTGCTTTTACTAAGCTTCTCATTTCAGTTCAAGCCACTCAACTTCTGACTCCTCATCTGCAAAATGGGGATGATAATAACCCCTAAAGGTTTCCCGGGAAGACTATATAAAGAAACTACTGTCTGTAAAGTAACAAGCCTTGTCTCTGTGCAGAACAGCAGGCCTGGAAATAGTAGGTAACACCATGGCCCTGAAGGGGCACAACATTTTCCCTCAGACCCTTCTCGATTCTTTGGGCTCATCTAGTCATCAAACTGACATAAGACAGATGAACAGGAGAAGAAACATTTTCATACATATAGGAGCCCTATAAAAACATGAGGTCCAAAGGGCAGCCAGGGAACTGAGGCTTATGTAACATCCTAGGCCAAGGGAAGGGGTCCTGGTCTGGGTCTGGGTCTGGGGTCAAAGGGCAGGAAGGCCATTCGTTCACAGGAAGGGAGAGGTGTTTGGAAAACAAAGTTGCCTCGTGGTGCAGGTAAGTTTCTTAGGTTTAAAAGAAAAAAAGGGGTATCTCTAGTAATCCTTCTCTTCTTGGCAGAGGCCCCCTTTCCAATGCAAATTTAGGCGGTTGATGGGGAGGAAAAGACCTTTTCCTGAATCTGCTGCGTTTTCACTGCCTTTAGCTCAAAAAAGCCTTATGTCAAAGAGACATATTTTGGGGTAGCAAAATCTGCTCCCTCTTAGCCCATTGTAGCCTGTCATAAATACTAATGCAAGCGGCAGGCATCATGAGCTGCCAGTGTCTCCCAAAGCCGTGGGGACAATGGGAGACCAGCCCACTGCCCCTCAAGCCTCCTGCTCTGGCCTTTTTCTGCCTTTTTCTTTTCTTTTTCACCTCCTGTCTTTCCCAACTCCAAAGCTTGTTCTAGGCACTATCCACCTCTCCCACCGAGGATCCTCTCCCAGTCTTCATTCTGGCATGCCTACCAAGTCCATGTCCAAAGCTTATGGCACAAGGGCCTCCACCACTGTTCTCAGTGAGCCATCCTCGTGTCTCCCCCCATGTGCCCAGACCCATGTCAGCTCCCTCCTGTGCTACAATGCTGGCCTCCCTGCCTCCTGGCCTCCCTGCCTCTGATCCTCTCCCTGCTGCAACCCCCATCTCTACAACCCACAGACCTTAACAAGCCTCTTAGGTATAACCTCTGGAACGACGTGCACATACACCTGTGGGTGCTCAAGCTGATCCACTGAGCACAGAGAGACAAACGTCAGCACTTTATGTTATATCTCATTCATTTTAGTTTCTATTTGTGAATGTTTTCAAGCTGACATTTACTGAGCACTTACTCTGCTAAGCCCCATCACAGCAGCTCTGGGGCACCATCATATTTTAGAGGCAGGGAAACTGAGGCACAGCTATGTACAGTAACTTGCCTGTGGTCACACAGCCAAGAAGTGGCCAAACTCATGCTCATAGAAGTATTCGGGTACTATAACGTATGTGCCTAATTTAGGAATGAAGGTACACAAATTAGGGCTGAATGCTTGAAATATATGCATATATATGAATATACGTATGTGTGTGTATATATATACATATACACGTATATATATGTATGTATATATATACGTATTGTATATATATGTATGTATATATATATACGTATTGCATATATACTTATGTATATATGTATACGTATTGCATATATATTTATGTATATAGATGTATATATATTTGCTATGATTATATAATTAAAAGTTTTAGATTAAATCCATACTTTTTATCTTGGCCTTCCAGATATATTCTGTCTGGCTACTGCCTGCCCCTACACTCTTCTTTCTAGGGACTTCCCTCCCATTACAGAAACACAGGGCTTCGAGTCTCCAGGTGTTGGAGAGTGCTCTTCTCTCTGAACGTGATGCCCCTATCTCAAGACCTGTCCGCACAGGTGAGAGTTGAACCGCAGGGGAAAATTTGTGCTTTAATGGGAACCTGTATTGCCCAGAAGACACCTTCCAGGTGATCTGGTTCTGATTCTAGGGGAGCTATTTTACAACTCTGGAATTGTAGATAACTGATAGCAATGCAAAATAATCCTTGTTTATAGACATGTAAATCCTGTCCTATCTACAGAGGTGCAACGGGCTTTTCTCCTGACCGTGAAAGAAGCAGACTTTGCCTCCATTTGCACATTCATTTCAATATTCCTCATCTAGACGTGTGCCAGCTCTTTGGATTCTTCCGGTTTTAACATCTGCCCAGTTCCCTCACTGACTCATGAGCCACATGAAATTTGGAGCACATGGCTATTTTCTATCTGTATGGGAGTCATAATATTATCCTTATTGGAAAATGATCATTAGCGAAAGTGAGTTTTGACCAGAGCCCATGCTCTTTGCTCTCATCCTGTTCATCAACCAACCATCACTGAACACCTACTTAGTTCCAGGCCCCCGTGTTGGGTGCTGGGGGCCAACGATGAGTAAAACATGGTTCCTAACATCCAGCGACTCCAGGTCACAATACTGAGACAGGCGGAACACACATAGAAGCTGTGGGAGCAAAGTGAGGAGTCCCTAGCCCCCACTTGGAACATGGAGAAAGTTTCCTGAGAATCCAGTAATAATTAAGATAAGAAGATAATCACATTACAACAGATACTAAACTTCAATCCAAAAACATTGGACAAAATATAATTTTATGGTGACTGGTACTTAAGTGAAGTGAGGTAAACCTTGGCAACATCTGGTTTCTTATGAGATATGTTAGTAATGACACTTGGCCTACGCTACATTTTAAATAACAACGTACCCTTTTCCAAAGAATATAGATCAATGCTCCCAAATCCCGTGAACATAACTGATTAGTTGGCATTGTTCAAACAATAATCGTCAAACAGCCATCCCTGTGGGGGGAAAAAAAGTACATAGCTACACAACAACGGGACCAGGCCAAAGGAAATGCAAGTATGTGTGGATTTGAAATTAAAACTAAGACACACATATATCTAACTGAGCTCAGGACTGGTTATCCCCATGCAAGCTCATCTCTTCACCAGGTCAACTGATTTTATTCATCTTTGTATTCCAAGTGCCATGCCCAATTCATTTATTCATTTATTCATCCATTATCTGCTAACCCCTCATTCATTCTAAAATGTGAATGCCCATTTGGGTCGATAGATGCTTGAGGGGGTATGTAATGAAAGAAGACTCAATTCTTGTCTTCAAAAGTCTCACAGCCTTGTGGATAGGGATGGGGGGCAAGGTCTACATGTAAATACCCATAAGGCAAAGTAGTTGTGTTCTACTCTAGGTTATATTTAGAGGGAGGGAAGAGCAGAGTAGACAGTGATAACTTGGGTGTGAGTAGGCAGAGAAGTTTCTACCAAAGCGAAGATGCAAGGTGAGGCTGGGCCAGACAAATCTAACATGGAAGCTCATTCCCATTTTCAAAAGCATGTGTTTCAAGAACGTCGTTAAAGTATAATGTTTGCAAAGCTAAAAGCATGCCTTTCCTACACATATAAAACAGTGTCAAAGATTTCATTCATCTCCTTAATTAACAAGATGTTAAAACTAGTTCAAATGAGAAATTAATGTAAGAGTAAGATTCAAGATTGGATACAAACCTGGTTAATGTCTCACAGGCCAAAAAACAGTGATCTTCCGGTTATTTAGAGAGGATCCTGACCATGCTGCACTTACCTGTAGGTTCAGCGAGCTGGGCTAAACACCCTACTCAACATCCACCTGTCTTGGGGTTGTGTGAACCCTTCCAGTCGAGCTCGCAATGATCCTGGCAGGGAAACTGATTGGATGACAAAAGGTCTCAACCATCCTTGTTCTCTGTGTCCCTTTTTCCTAGGTTTTACTTGAAGGATATAATGAAAGTTTATAGGAAAGAAGTATTTAGGCATTTGGTATTTAGTAAAGGGAAACACATCATATTTTAAGGTCCATGGTGTCATAAAAATTAACTATAATTTGGAAATAGGTGTTAGATCATACTGGGTGTTCTCCCAGTGCAGTTCTGGGCTTTGAGCCTTGATTGGCTTTCTAGTGACTGGGCTATTACTATAAATTCTGTAAGGGCTGAAGTTAACTTGCAGTTTTCCTTTCCTTCCCTTTCCTTTCCTTTCCTTTCCTTGTTTGCTTTCCTTTCTTTACTTTTCTTTTCCTTTCTTTATTTATTTTTTATTTTATTTTATTTTTGGTAGAGATGCAAAATTTCTGACTGTATTGAGCTCACATGGTTCGCACTACAATGACCTCAATGGTATTTCAATGGCAGCGAGTTTCCCCAGTTTGGGGCTTTTCCATGTCAAAAGTAGTGGTGGGAACAGCACAATGAGTTGATTTGCCAAATCTCACTCTCCCTCCCCAGAGCTCTGAGAAGATTCAACCAGCACAGAATAAGAGAGGGGCTGGTGTTTTTAAGAAATAACTTGTTATGACTGACAAGTTATTTGGGGCATGGGGGCAATGGGGCAAAGTGGTATGAACAAGTTGTGACTTGTGTTCATGAGCGTGCAGATTCTGAATCCTGGACCTGAATGAAAGGCAAGGGATTACCCCCGGGGCGGGGGGGGGGGGTGGGGAGGTGTTAACCAGAGTGAGATGTAGTCCATTGTGCATGTTAGCAGGACTGCTCTGAAATATTGGGGGCATGACACTCACCTGGGGGGGATGGTGATTATTCTCAGGTGGATGATAAGGGCTTGAGTATTTTAGAGAAATAATGAAATGGCAGAATTCACAGAGTTGGTAACAATTCATTTGCGGAGGGAAAGAAAAGCTGAGAATCTCTCGTAGTTTTTAAATGTGATTATCTGAGAGGAAAGTGGTGTCCTTTAAAAAAAAAGAAATTAGGGGCGCCTGGGTGGCGCAGTCGGTTAAGCGTCCGACTTCAGCCAGGTCACGATCTCGCGGTCCGTGAGTTCGAGCCCCGCGTCGGGCTCTGGGCTGATGGCTCAGAGCCTGGAGCCTGTTTCCGATTCTGTGTCTCCCTCTCTCTCTGCCCCTGCCCCGTTCATGCTCTGTCTCTCTCTGTCCCAAAAATAAATAAACGTTGAAAAAAAAATTAAAAAAAATTAAAAAAAAGAAATTAAAAGCAGGTTTAGGAAAATGGGTTGAAGATGACAATTTTGGTCCCAGACATAGGCACTGGCAAAGGTTGAGACATGTCAGTGAACTGGAGAGAATCAGAGGGCCTATTGGCTCTTTGTTTTCCACGATGGGCCTGCCTTGGAATAACATAGCCCTTGTAAGTCTTTATAGAAGCAACACAATCTGAGGCTCGTGTCGCAATTCTGGCAGAACGTGAAGCTTCCACGGTCCTTTGGCCAATTATTTATGAGGATTTGAGTACCTGCCATGTGTCAGGCATGTGCTAGGGACTACTCAAACATTGTCTCTGTCCTTTGAAAGTTCAGAGTATCTGAGAAGTTAGCAAGAGCAGGTAAGAGTGGGGGGCCAGGAGGGGGCAGGAGCGTCACAGAGAGGAGCCCACCCTTCTCCTGGCTATGGGCATTCACTCTCTCCAGGGGCACAAGGTCAGCTGGCCACAGGGTTTATGTGCCGCCTTCCTCTGATACAAGAAGTCACTTGCAGGAGGAAGGGGAGAAAGTAACTAAAAATAAAGTGGTTTCTGATTTGAGTGCGTTGTGACAGTCTTTAGGTCATTTTAAGGAACAAGTGCCTGTGTTCATGCAGGAAGAACTTGGAAATCAGCAGCCATAGATGATTTGAGTCACAAAATGTTCAAGGCCTGAACCAGGCTTCTAGACATCCTTCAGACATTGCTTCTCCCTAAGGGGAAGAGAGAACCTAATTTCCATTCTCTCTTCTCTCCCCTAGTCTCCCTCTCTCTTCTCTCTCACCCACCCTGGCGCCCTGCCTCTCTCCCTCCCTCCCACCTTCCCACCACCTCCTTCTTTCTGGAACATGGGTGCTAAGAAATAAACTGATTTAATCCCCTTACTCCCCAGTCCATATAGCATAATATCACCAAAAGTTCAGGTTTAGGGACAAGGTCTGAAGCCTTTTGAAGGCTGCATATCTTTTCCAGCAGCCCTTATTGGAGGGAGGTGAGGCTTTCCAACTACCCATCTCAGTCTCCCAAAGACTACCCTGTCCGTGAAGCCTCAGCCCAATTAGAAATGACCCTCTGTCCTCGAAGCTCGCATCACGCTTGGCCTGCATCTCTCTTTCTTTTCTGTTTCTCATAAGAACAACCTGCATAGATAGTGAGTTTCACTGTGGCATCCCTAGTGCCTGGCATAATACCAGGAACACAGCAGGTGCTCATAGTCTTTGATGGATGAGGGAATTTACCACTGACTCCTCAACACCTATCACAGTGCTGACCACCTACGAGGCTCTCCGTGGTTACTGAATGAATGCATAAACATAAACTCGGCTTCTCTAACAGATATTAGAGACTGGGTGAGTGGTTACTGTATGGTTACTCCTTCCCCACTCCACTCCCATCCCTGAGCCCAGGTTAGCACTTTGTTAGTACTGGGCACAGACTGAAAAACACTATTTTGATGAGGAACTCTCTGTACTTGGCAACTTTCATATAATTCTAAAATTATTCCACAATATGAATTGATTACAAAACTTAATTTGTTCTTCCTTTGGAAATTTTCTTCTACCGGTTAACCACCAGAATACTTGGGAAGTTCTGTTTTATAGCTCTTTTCATTGAGAACCCTGCTTTTTATTTAACAATTTACATGTATTTATGTGAAAAACCATTTATATAACATTCATCCTGTGCCAAGAACCATTCTGGGTTCTTTATAAATATAACTCACTGAATCCTCGTAAGAGTCCTGTGGTAGTGATATTCTCTTCTTACAAATGAAAAATTGAGGCATGGAGGAGTTACATAATAGGCATCAGGAGGCACCAGGCAGCATAACGGCTGGTCATCTTAGGATGTCGTTCTTTTCTGGGACTTCTTTTCTCGTGTGCTGAGACACAGTCTCTGTCCATTCAGCCTGAATAACGCAGTGTATGAGCTTCTGTCACGGCAGAGCTCCTGAACAAAGGCAGTATCACACAGCTCAGAAAGAAAGGCCACCACGTTTGATTGTCCCTGCACACTTCATGGAAGAAAGAATGATCTCTCTCTCCATCAGTCTGCACGCGAAGCCAACTTCATGTCCATTCTCAGCTACTGAGTCCCGGCCAAAGGCTAGCCTGGCTGACCTCGTATATTGTGTGTTTTTCTAACTCTCTGAGTCAGCTCATCCATCCCCAAATGTTTTAACTGTTCCTTTTATGCTGACCACTCTCCCCAAATTCTGTCTGCAAACATCTCCTCTGAGATCTGGTCCTGGGTGTCCCCTGCCCTGTTGTGCAGCTGAGATCGCCATCCCTTGGGTCACCCAAGCTGCCTTTGTGACCTCATCTTCCACCTCCTGTGCTGATCTGCTCCCCTACCACAACCTCCCACCTGCAGGTTCAGATGCTTCTAACTCTTTTCAATCCATGGCCCTGGCTCTTCCTTTCTCTCTTCCTGAAATAAACTCTAATCCCTGGTCCATCTGGTAGATTCCTATCTATATTTCATAACTCATCCCAAATGTCTTCTTCTCTTAGAAACTTCCCTTGATGTTTCTAGGTTGCAGAGGAGTAGCTTCTGGGGCTCTACTGTCAATGGTATGAATTCCCCATGCCACCAGCTCCCAAGTCTGGCCTAAAATGATTCTGTACAATTTTTCTCAGGATTTTCATTTTTTGTTTAATTGACAAACATAAGCTGAACTACACAGACCTTAGATGAGTTTTAACAAACACCAACACTCACAAAATAAACACATCAATTAAGAATGAGAACATTATCAGCAGCCTGGACTACTCCCTCATCTTACCAGCCAATTCCCATCTCTAGCCCCATAGACAACCATCATCCCATACCTTTTGGCAAAGATTCAACCTGTGATTTTCAATTTCATATAAGCAGAATCTTACAGTATCTCTTTCTTTTTGTCTGGCTTCTTTCATTCGACATGTTTTTGAGATTAATCCTTGTTGTTTCATATATCAGTAGTTTAGTTTTTATTACTGAGTAATATTCCATTGTATGAAGATACCATAGTTTGTCCATTCTCCTGTTGATGGACATTTGGGTTGTTCCCAGTTCTGTGCCATTATAAATAAAGCCACTGAAAACATTCTTCTACAAGTCTTTTGCGAACGTATGTTTTTACTTCTCTTAGATAAATAGCCTTTCAAAGTGTCTGGTCTTGCTACTACCAACTTACCAAACTCATTTTCCATCTTAAATATTTTCGACGTCTTTCCTTGACTTAAAGGCCCAGTCCAAGTTTTTAAGGACCACTTCCACAATAAATCTATGAAAGAGCCATAATAAACCCCCAAACTCAGAGGAGCTAAGAGGCTTGTCCAAGGTTGTTGCCCAAGGGATAACACAGAACTAGAAGACAGTTTCCAGTCCCAAGGCCCCACCTCTTTCCGCCACCAGTGGTATGTGTACTTGGAAACATTACTACCCCAGTCCCCTTCCTGGGAGCTCCCTCAAGTTAGCCCCCTTTTCCTCCAGCCAGTGTTTCCTTCAGGCTTGCCCAAAAGTCGAGGGCCCACAAAGGGTAGGCACCCCAAGTCCAGTATCCATTTTCCTACTTTATTCTCTTGCTACCCTTGACAAATAAATATCAACCAGGCAGCTACGGATATTCTAATATTCCCTGATAACCCTATCATGGAGGAGAGGGTATAGATAGTCGAGCCATCAAAATATAACTCACCTAGGGCCAAATTCAGCTAAAAGAAAACCTTTGCGTGTTTATTTCACACCAGATACAGGGCATACAAAGATGACTAAGAGCCAGTCTTGAGTGTCACGGAATTCACAGCCTAATGAGGGCAGATAGATTCGTAAATATTGCATACAAGAGAGGCCTTCGCATCAGCTGTCAGTGGTGGGGGAAGACTCCCTTTCTGGAGGAGCTGTGACTAGAAGTTTTCTTGGAGGTGACAGTACTCGCGATAATCCTTGAAAGCTGATTTGTTAGATTTCTACATGGGGAATAGTGTGAGCCAAGTCCCAGAGGCAGGGAGTGTAGTTAAGATAATGAAGGCAATGACCAGGACAGTGTGGCTGGGGTTTCCATTCAGGGCAATGGTGAAAGACAGGGTGGTGAGGTTGGCTGGCTGGGACTCCAATGCCACGCTCCATAGGTTGCGACCTCCCCTGATGGGAATCAGAAAGCAGGCGTATGTTTAGGAAGATGCTAGAAAGCTGAGAAGATGGACCAAGGAGGAGAAAAGAACAGCGAGAAGCCCAAAAGTCTCATCAAATGAAAGAAGACACAGGCCTTGAGGTAGAGCAGGGACAGTTGTCAGGAAAGGCACAAAAGTGAGAAGCCCGGCAGAGAAGGGACGACTTCAAGGACAAATTAGCCGAGCAGAAGAAAGGGGCCCTATGGCCAGACCCTGTAGATGGCAGCCCCAGGGACAGAAGTGCTCACCGTGGAAAGTGAGGGCACAGGACAAGCCTGAGATGAGCGGTGATGGTCATGGAGCCAAGGCCTGCTTTGGGGAACCGAGCCCCAAAGCAAGCAGGCCTGACAAGGTCAGCCAAGATGTTGCTTGTTCTATTCGGGTTTGGCTTGGTTTTGTTTAGGTCTGGGTTGGGCAAATGCTACTACAGACTCCTGGGAGCACAGGGAATCTCTCTCTGGATTGAACCAAGCACTGAACAGAAATTAAAGTTGAGAATACACGTCCCTCCCCTCCTCAGAGACCCTCTTAGAGCAGAAAGCGTGCCAGCTGGGGAACAGGGAGACCTGAGTTCTGGCATTGCCACTTAACTATGAAGCCTTGAGTCACTTCCCACACACCCTGTGGTCCTCGGCTTCTTTCATCACCATCATAGCACCTGCCTCAACCATCCTTGTGGCTTGTGATGAAGACCAAAGGATCATGCAAATGAATGAAGTTTCGGGAGGCATAGAGTGCCATTCAAAGAGAAGATAGTCTTGCTAACACTATCGTTGCTGTTACTGTAGGCTGCCTGCCAGGAAGGGAGAGTTACTGATGGGATCAGCCCTTTGCACTGGCACCTAGAAAAGGTAAAACCGTCACCGGCAACATCTTGTTTGGCCCAAGAAAATTTAAATGCTCTGTGTCTGTTGACCCAAAAGTATGACACATTTTATGGCATGCTTGTAAGTAGCAATTTTCCATGAAAAAGAACAATGTCCCTTGGCTTGAGGGTTTTTAGCAAGAGTTACTTATTTTTTTCCCCCGTCAAAGAACTTCTAAAGATTTCGGGAAACACCAAATCACCCTTGAATCCTTTAATTTCCTACTAATTATTCACAAAAGTACTTCTGACTAATATAATAGAGTCTAACATCCTGAAGAACATCCAACATTTATCGGGACAAACTGCGAGACTTAGAGCAGGGAAAGTGAAGCAAAAGGGAATTCACAGGCCCCGCATCTCGCCCTGATGTAAGGGGCTTGCACCTAAAGGGATACTCTGATGGAAAGAGGATTTTTTACAAAAGGGGCAAACTCCTCATGGAGAAAGAAAACTAGACCCTGTGCCAGCAATGGAAAGTTCTTCGTTGTGTTTGGAATGCACACCTGTTGAGCATACACACTCACCCCCATCACCACCCCTGAAAAGACCTTGTGGTCCATTCACATGGGAAGTAATCAAGGGCCCTATATTCTAAGAGTTTCCAGAGTTTCCTGGGTTATTGCAAAGCAAGCTGTTGACCATTTATCTCTGCTCAAAAGAGACTTAGCTGTGGGAGCTGCCTGTTCAATTTCATTTTCAGTCACCAAAAGTGTGACTTCATTACTTCAGGGTCAATTCAATAAGATTTTCTGCCACTTTGTGCCAGACACATTGTCCCAGGCCTGGAGTTAGGTGGCCTCTGCCTCATGGTGCTTACAACCCAGGGTATTAAATTAATTGGGGTCAAGAGCAAGAGGAGATCATTGAGAATCCTTTCTGTCTGCAAATGTCACACTCCTTGAGTGCTGCTATCTGAAGTTTGTTTGTTGGTTGGTTTTTAGTCTTCTGCCAACCCAGAATGAAATAAAGAATTCAAAAAGAATCAGGTTAACTCAACCCGTGTAGACAAAAGCTGCACATTTAGAACTCCCCAGATCTGCATAGGAGCCAGGATGCTCTTTCTGTTCAGCTGCCTATAGTGGTCAGACTAACCTAAACCCATCAGAAATCTTAACTGTCCTCAGCCAACTCAGCAAAGGCTTCAGGTTGCAACGTACGGGAAGACAGAGCTAAGAATAATACTGTGATTAAAAAAAAAGAAAAGTCGGTGAAAGAGAAGAAAAAAACATTCTAAGTGAGGATTGGGCAAAGTCTTGCAAAGCAATACGAAGGATACACAGGGGAATCCTTCTCAAGGTTGAATTGGTGACTAGACCAATTTGCCCTCCCTTAAAAACACTGGCATTGATTAGCGAGTGTGACTTTATGGGCTATTTGCAGCTTTAGTTTTCATTCCAAGAAACTGGCAGCGTCCCTCACCACTGATCTCCCCAAATTGATGGATGGTAGCAATTATCTAGAGTTATTTATGTAATGTGTTGTAATAGCAGCACAAGTTAGCTGTCACTTTGACCCAGACACCCCCTCGCCCAATTATAAAGAAACCCCATCACAAAGCTGCCTTCAAACCGGGGGCTGGGGAAAGAAACAAAACAAAACAAAACAAAACTCTTCACTCCATCTCTTAAGGAAATAGGAACTTTGAAGGCCTTAGAGAAACCCATGCCTCTTCGGTAGAACTACTTAACAGTATTGCCAATATTAACTTGTCTTTATGATTTATCAGTCCATCCAGGCACTTATTCCTGCCTGTTCTCATAACAAACAAAGATTATTATTTTAAAGATTAAATTCTATTTTTTCACCAAGAAGATGGATGTTTAACGACTGTGTATTAAGTGCAAGGCATTGGTCTTGTCTCTGGGGGGATGCAAAGGTGAGTCAGAGCTCCTGTGCTCAGGAAGCAAGGTGCCTCATCGTTAAGACGAGAACAGGGATAATGACCATCATAACCACCGTTCTCATTTATTGAGCACCTGTTGTATACCAGGCATTGCACTAGGTACCCTGACACACTGTCCCTTACAACTCATGGATGAGACTGTCTTCTCTCTTGCCCTCTGGCCTTTAGTCATTGATTTGTCTACCCTTCCACGAGCACAGGGTGTGCTTGTGCCTCAGGGTCTTGCACTGTTTCCTCTACCTGGACTTTTCTGTGCCTAGATGTCCATGTCCCATTCCCGCACCTCATTTAAGTTTCTGCTCAAATATCCCTTTGTCCAGCAGGCCTGTCCTGACCACTGCAGGTAGACCAGCAGCACATTCACCCTCACCCCACTTGTTTCTCTTCGGAGCATTTATCACTCCTGACAAATTATATATCCACTTGACTGGGATTCAGACAACTATGACAGCTGCACAACACTGTGATGTACTAAAAACCAAGGGTGAATTTTTAAAAATATTTTTTAATGCTTATTTATTTAGAGAGAGAGCACAAGTCAGGAAGGGCAGAGAGGGAGGGAGGGAGAGAGAGAATCCTTCGCAGGTTCCATGCTGTCAGCATAGAGCCTGATGCAGGGCTCAAACTCACAAACTGTGAGATCATGACCCGAGCTGACACCAAGAGTCAGGTACTTAACCAACTGAGCCATCCAGGTCCCCCCACCATGGATAAGTTTTATACGTGAATTGTGTCTTAATACAGCTGTTCAATCAAATAATAGAATGAAGACAGTGTATTGTCTCTTTCTCCCCACCGAGGAGGCAAGCTGGACTTTGTTCTCTTTTCAGTTGTATTCGGGGCCTAGAGAACCAGGGGGCACAGAGGAACCATTCAATAAATATTTGCTGAATTGAGGGAACATGTGAGAAGGAACCTTAAAAACCAAACCAGCATTGATCAACCACAACAATGTCAGTATTTTTCATTCTGTCAATAATGATCAGTTTTTCCTAGAAATTGAATAGATTAACTCCTGGCACAGTTTGTCTGCTTCTTAAAGAATTAGTTGGAATCCTTTTTTTCCTTCTTCTCCCTCTCCCTCTCCCCCTCCCCTCCCCTCTCCCCCTCCTCCTTTTTCTTCTTCTTCTTCTTCTTCTTCTTCTTCTTCTTCTTTCTTCTGTCAATTGCAATGTCATCAAACTAAGAAGTAAAAAGAATACTTAACTGGTAGACATTTCTAGATTCACACATTGGCTCTGTCAATTACAGTGTATGACCTCAATGAAATAACTCATTCTTTTGAACCTCAGTTTGTACAGCTGTAAAATGGGGGATCGTAATAGCTTACTGAGTTTTTATGAGAATTATACAACAGGATACACATGGGATATTCTAACAGCATCTAAACGTATATTAAGTGGCCAAGAAATGTTTTTACACCTGCCAAAACACCAGTGAGAGAGCTTGAGGATACTCAAATTTCATCTACAGGTACAACAAAACAAACAAACCCTGTTTGCCAGATGTGTGAACCCGGATTTCAAAGCAACTAGAAAATGCCATGACTGCCCTTCCACTGGATGTCTAGTTACATCCCTTCACTTCCCATCTTCATGAATATGGACCTCCTTGCTTCCACACTGTGGGCATTGATCAGCACAGCAGAGTAGAGAGAGTGCTGGCTTTCCTTCTTCTCAGACAGACCTAGGTTTGAAACTGAGACCTGCCCAGCTGTGACCTGGAGGGAGGAGCTTGAACACTATGATCCTCTGCTTCCTTTTCCATTCAGTAGGAATCACATGCATATCACTTTCTCCCTCTCTCTCCCTCTCTCTCCCTCTCTCTAGTTGAGTCAGAGTGGAATGAAATAAAGACATGCAAACACAGCGCACATTCCTATTAACATAAGTGCCTTCTATTCCCCTCATGGGGTGTCATCTTTAAGGGACGTTCAGAAAAGCTTTCTTTCACTTACTATCCAATCATTCAATATTTAATGAGTGCCTACCCTGTGCCAGATGCTGGGCTTTGAGGAAACACGAGTTTATAACACAGATATGATCATTCAATCCTTCCACTTGCAGAGTGTGGAGTCTGCAGGTCCCCAGGCAGAAGCACCCTCTACTCTGCCCTTGAGCCACATTCCAAGAGGTCAGTGAGATGCGGGATCAGTAGGAGAAAGCAGCCCACTAATCCCTCCTCTTCTGTTCTTTCATCATTCCAGAAATCCAGGCATCTGAATTCCTGGAAGGAGGAATCTTCAGTTACTCCTCCTGACCACACAAATAAAGGCAAACCATCTCTCTAGCTCCTGAGAGTTCTGGGTCCTTTAAAAAGATGAAATATGATTCTGCGCCTCAAAGGCCAATGGTACGAGAAGTGGGGCCACCATTAGGACCTCAATCTTAGGCAGCACTAAAGGAACATCAGATTAATCATCCACACTTGAAAATAGTATCCACCTATTATTGGGATGATTCAAAACAAAACAAAACATGAATGTACCATTTTAGTGAATTTTCTCTGCAAGACTGAGGTTTTCTCTTTCCTTTTTTTTTTTTTTTTTTTTGAGAGAGGGAGAGAGAGAGAGAGAGTGGAGGGGGCACAAAGGGAGAGGGACACAGAGAATCTTAAGCAGGTTCCATGCCCAGCTCAGAGCCCGACACAGGGCTCGGTCTCACAACCATGAGATCATTACCTGAGCGGAAATCAAGAGTCAGATACTTGGCCAACTGAGCCACCCAGGCACCCCAGGACTGAAGTTATTATTTCAAAAGGGGAGTTTTTCCTTATTCCATGGACTGAATAGCCTCATTGGAAACAGAGGCATTAATGCTAACGGGTAATAATTTAAAGCTTTGAGTAGAATGCAAGTCAACTTGACTCCCAGACGCTCCTTGTAAAAAGCCTGTGCAAATACCAGGGTACTTTCATTGCTTGCCTTTAGTCACAGTTGGGTGGAAAGAGCACATCTTCCTTCCAGAAGATGCAGCCTATACTTTCTCATGCTTGGGAAAGAAACAGAGTCCACGCTCTCCTTGTCATCAGCTCTGACCTTTTGGTCTTGAAAGATGACCTTCCAGGTTGTCGTAAGTCATGGCTAGGTAACAGTGTGTGCCTATAAATTTATATATTAGATCTGTTTTCAAGGTTTGCACTGGCTGAAATGCACTGGCATTTACTACATGGATCAGATTCTCTCTTAAAAATATCAGAGTCTTTCATATCTAATATGAAATTATTTTGTAACACATCTCTACATGCGTTATCTCATTTAATTTTTACAACGATCCCGTGAGGTCGGTATAATCCTTTTTATAGGAGAAGAAACTAAGAGTGATTTTGTAAGTAACCAAATCAAGACCCAAATGCAGGTCTTCAGATTTTCAATCCAGTATTTTTCATCTGTTCCACAACTGTCTTGCAAGATTTTCCTGGAGCCCTCTTGGAAATTATAAACATAATATTATTTATGTATATATATAATTGCTCTTAAGGTCAGCAATGAGAAACCAAAGTACAGGTTAGCCATAAGGCAGCAGAGAATGAAACTCCCTCCTTTTTTCTGCCGAGCCCTTTTTCCATAATCCTGAACACTTAAAGTAGTTTTAATGAATTGAACTTTCTTTAGAATTCTCAGTCTCCACCTGAAGAATCACTATGGATTCTGTTTTCTGTATTTGTAAGTGAACCACTGCAAATCCCAGAGAGCTCTCTGGTCAGGGAGATGTTCTGGGGCTCCCAACCACAGCCAGAATCACTTTCCAAGGACGATTTTTCTTGAGGAGTGCCCATAGAGTCAGCCAAGTTCCACTGTGGCATAAGAGTACATACACATACATTTCTTTCTTCATGGTTTTGGGAAATAGATAAGTTCCCAAGAGTGGCATGAAATCACATGTTCATCATGTCACTCAATAAGTAGTTGTAACAGATAATCTCTTCGGGGGATATATAATCTGTTTTTCTCCCCTTTGCACCTCACACTTCTTCATTCGTGATTTTCCCACTCTTTATATCTGTTCCCATTCTGAAATACCTTTCTTTACCTAATGGCCCCTGAATTTCTGAAAATGCATACTCTAGAAGAATAAAACCAAGGATTTTTAAGGTATCTCATTCCTGGATATGTATTCAGGAGGCCACTGTTTGTGCGCTCTACCAAGATTCAGCCCAGAGCAAAGCATCACCCCCAGAGCTCAGAGCTGATGGGCAGCAGAGCTCAGGAGCCCCAGAATCTGACCTTATAACCCAAATTGCAAAGGATCTGGAAAAGTCTGGAGAAATCTGCTGGAGAATGGGCTGATCAACTGCTTTTCTTCCTACTTCCCAAAGACACCATAGTCAAGGCTCAGGAGCAAGGACTAGGAAGATAATTTCAAGGTGGAGAAGAAAATGCCATGCCCTTGGCTACCCCAGTGCCTCATCTTATTTATTGCTCAGGAGCACAACCGCTGTCCAACATGCATAGCAGCAATTACTGCAGGGGCGTGGTTGGCCTACTGTTGACTGTGGCTTCCTTTTCAACTCCATTCCCCCAATCCTACTTTACTGAAAAGCGAATGTAGCTTTCTCCACTTTGCAACCTGAAACTATAATCACTTAATTTTCCTTAGATAGTCCAAGACCATGGTAAGTAAAAACAAAATTCAATAACACTACCTTTCTTTTTACCAAGAAACACAACAAAATTCAACATATACACTCCCCCATCGTGTATCTGAAATCTGTGAATGCTTTTCTTGGTCAATATTTAAAAACAGCTTTCACTGCCACTGTCAAAATGAGGTAAAATATGGAAATAGCTTCAACCAACAACATACCCTCTCAAAATGTGTTTCTTATATAGCAAAGTGTAGCAAAAAGAACATGAAGTGAAAATCAAAAGACATGGGTTTTCCAGATCATTGCCTCTACGATTTGCTATGGGATGTTGGGTAAGGAACTTTCTCTCTCTGGAGCTCAGCTTTATCATTTCAAAACAAGGGGTCTCGATTTTAGAAACCTTCCTTCCTTCCTTCCTTCCTTCCTTCCTTCCTTCCTTCCTTCTTCTCCTTTCCCTTCTCTTTCTCTCTCTCTTTTTCTTTCTTTCAAGCAGTAAAAGCCCCCCCCCCAAATTCCCCTATTCAGTTAGCCAACATATTAATCATGAAGATGAAGCCACTCTTTATGTGGCTCTCCCCACTGGTCTTCTCCTTGCCTTCAGGAACATGTATGGCAGTTAACCAGCAACATAGATCTCCTTAGAACCCAGTTTGTTGAAGGAGAAGGAGAAGGAGAAAAGGAGAAGGAGAAGAAGGAAAACAAGGAGGGGGAGGGGCAGGGGGAGAAGGGAGTAGGAGAAGGAGAAAAAGACGACATTGAACTACAGGATGAGAATCCAAACTGTATAGTGCAAAGTTGGGCACTTTGGAGTCAGACCTCAGTCCAACTCTCTACTCATGTCTGCTTTAGCCAGGACACGACTGAAGAGCCATTTTACATGAGTTTCTTGAGCCTTCATCTCTTCATCTATAAAATGGGAATAACAATATCTATTAAATAAAGTTACTCTGAGGATTAAATAGAAGGATTATTAAATGATGACTTAAATCCCTAGCATACAGTAGGAGCTCAATAAATATAATCTTTTTTTTTTTTTTTTCTGAGAAGACCAAGTGTCCTACCTATAGTCCTGGCGTAATTATTGATAGTATATCCTTTCACTCTTAAGAAGTCCTCGTTTGGACACAAATTATGTGACTATTACCATCCCCTAAAGCCACCTCTCCAGTTTTGGTTCTGGGGCTCTTAAAACATGCAGAAGTCTACTGGTTGATTCTTAAAATCCTACAAGGAGTCACAGACAACCTTTCATTGTCAAGGCACAAGAATGCGTTTGGTGCCACTCCAGAGGCAGGCAGGCCGCTCACAAACATAGAGGAAACATTTGTTTAATGGTTTTATACTTCACCAGAGGAGAGGTCCCCTTGACCCAATAACTGGCAAATTCCATGGGCATACATTTGGAGTCAGAGTGGGAAAAAGCAAGGAAAGCCAGCATTTGCTCACGTTACGAGGATATGCGTGTGGAATAAGCAATCTCTCATTCATTTCATGTCTCCTGCAATCCCGGTGTTTCCTTTCCTTGTTGAACACAGGTATGGGCAATTCACTCATGTAGATGGGAAATGAAACACTTAAATTGTAAGCTCAGAGCTGAGCATAAGAGAACACTGATCTTAAGAGTGTATGCTGATACAAAGAAATGTGTGCGTCTGAGTAGGTATTGTGTGTGTTTCTGTGTGCCTTGTGGTTATAATCAAGCAAATCCTTTATGAGCCAACAAGCATTTGTGGACTTTTAGTGTTAGCGATTCTGTTTCCAAACCATTGGCATATTTGTAGACCTGACTAGTCTCTTCATTAAAAGCTAACCACTTCAAAATTGTGTTTTAAGCTTCTGAACATCAGCCTTGAGAACGAGAGTAAATACCAGCATCACTTATCACTTTGGCAGCCTCAACAAATGGCATTTTGGAGCGTTAACAGCCCTTAATGGGGACTCTCACTGCTATTAGTTAAGCAAACAGGTATTAGGTTGAGGAAGGCAGTCAGCGGCCCATCTCCACAGTGACTGTTGTCTGTGTCGGCCTCAGCTGATTTGGTGCACATTCCTGCCCCAGCACCTTCTGAGGGAGCTGGTGGTGACCATGCCATTTCAGGGTTAAATCTATGCTCCAAACTAGGCTGCCATCACCTCTGTTTTAAATAACCTGGAGTTTGAACAGTAGTGACTAGAAACGTCTGCTCTCCCCTTTTGGTCCACAGCTGATAAAAACCCCACCCATTTTCTCAGGTCCACTTCAAATACCACTCACCTACTCTAGGAAGTTTTGTCCTCACTCCACCGTCCCCTGACTCCAGTGGGAAATTATCTTTTCTCCCGTGCATCCCCGCAATACAAAGCTCAGCTGCATATGAGTCACTTCGGTGGCTTATAAACAATGCAGGTATTTCTACCCCAACGATTGCAAATCCAGACTACATATCTGAATCCCTGGGGATCATTTTTAAAAATGCTTTACAGGTGATTCTTCTATGCAGCCAGGGTTGAGAACCATGACTTTTCTCCAGAGAGATTCTGTTTCTGTTCATCTGGGGTAGGGTCCAGGAATTTTAATTCTCAACCAACATCATGGGGTAGGGGCTCCCAGTACACTTGAGAAATACCACGATAGCCCTTGGGCTCTGAATGGGGCTGATAAACAGATTAATACTGCTTTATAAGAGTGCACATCCCAGAAACTGGGACCTTTTTGTTATGTGCTGTTATGATGTCATTTACATAGAAAAGATTGGAGGTAAAACTGAGGCAGAGATGAAGAGTTCTACTTCACAAAAGAGAAAGGGATGAGCGTGTGGGTGGGGGGGAGGGAGTGGGTATTGAGATGGAGGAAACTGGGACCAACAAGGCTGGGGAAAAGGGAAAGAGAAAACCCATGACCCCAGCATATGGCCACATACCAGAACCAACATGGAGGAATGAAAATATTTCAGGAGAATGTTGTAACTTGTTTGCTCCGAGATGTGCAAAGCAATCTCCCTCCTCCACCTCCGCTTAGGAATCCTGAGTAAAGAGGTGCCGGAAGCCTTCTTCGCATTGGCAGGGGGGAAACCTGAGAGGACTGGAAGAAGCAGAGTAAGAAAACGAAGGACGATGCACATCTGGCTTACACGTGTGTGCTTCATCTCCTAAGCCTGTTACACAAAACAGGTGTTCAACAAGCAGTTGTCAAACAAGTGAAATATTAGGGAAAAGCTCCTAAGGAAGACCTTGGTTCCTGCCACCACAGAGGGCTGGCAAGGGTAGAAAAGAAACATAATGGCCTTTTCCTTATTGGCTTGCAAAAGCCAATCCCAACCTGCCCAACTTCATGCTAACACAGCACACGACTGTCGGCCAAGAAAGAGCAGGCAAGGTGAAAGCTCATAGGGCCAAAGATCTATTCATGCGACATTGGCTTGGCTTTCGGTGTTTGGCTATCGTCATTGTTTTGGAAAGTTTTAGTAAAACCAATAAAGAGGGCGTTCAAAATAAGAGAGAAGACATCCCACATACCACCCATCCTGATGTGCGTGGCACTGGTCTAAAAGCAAGCAGAGCAAAGGACATCCATATGATACCCAGCTGGCTGAGTGAAATTTTGCCCTGAGCTCCACGTGTTCTAAACCAAAGTGACAGACATAGCCTGGGGGGTTCTACTTACAGTTCAGATTTGCACAACTCAGCTTCTTCCCTTCCCTCTGCTCCTCCCTCAGTTATTTTACTCTGCTTGGAAGATATATTTATTTCTAAACCAACAGCGTTCACGTTAACAACTTTAGAAACAACCGTCCCGGACTAACACTGACTCATAGTGAGACGTAAGGAAGAAGCAGGAGCGAGTACTTGCTTCCTCTAGTGTTCTTGCGGTGGGGTGGATAGCCTTTTTTTCTCATCTGCCCAGCACCCTTCCTGCCTTTGGTAGTGCTCCCTTCTTCGTTCTTTGTCACCTCATTAGAGTTACCATCTCCACCTCTGCCAGCATCTCCTTCCTGATCACAGGGCTGGTCATGTGACTGTAGATCAGCCAATCTCAGGGCTCTGTGCCTTTAGCACCAGTGATTGGTCCAGGGTATTTGTCTAATCTAAGCAAGGCCAAACAAATTCTTGCCTGGAACGAAAATGAGCATTGGAAGTTAATAAACTAGAAAACATGTGAATCTGGAGTCTCGGTGTCCAGATCCTGTCCACAGGATAGAATCAATACCCAGAAGGGCACTGAGTTAAGGGGTAAAGAGACGCTGAGCTCTGATGTCACAGCTGCAACCCCTGAAACCAGCCCTAAGGTAGATCATCCTTGAACTTGCCAGATACATAAAATTTCATTTGTTTGTTCATTTATGCTTAGGCTAGTTTGAAGTTGGATTTCTGCAACTTCGAGTGCAAAATGTTGTGATGAATATAAGTGAATACAATAAAATGCTTATATTCAAGTAATCTTCACGCAGTGAAATGGAACTATCATCGCAACCATTGATTGAACACCCACTCACAGAACCTGTACCAAGACAAGAGATGTGTATCTCATGTGAAGGTCCCACTGAACAAGAGCACCTGAGACTCAAAGACGTTACTCGACTTGGACAAAAATCACAGAGCTGATCCATGGGGGGGGGGGGGGGGGGGATTCACCCTCCATCTCGGGGTTTACTCTACGCGCTCCCAGAGGAAGAGTACATACAGCAGCTTCATGTGGAATCAGCAACTCTTTCGTACTTGTTTAGTTAAGAGGATGCCAGCCCTTCACTGTGAGGCTTAGGCCCTCAGTACAGTTCCGTTTGTCCTACACAAGGCTCTAAGCTTCCAAGCCAGGCTCTCGAGGGAGGCAGAGCCCAGCTGGGAAACAGGTGGTGAGGCCTCCATACTGGTCTGTCGGGCTGCCTGTGCCACATGCCAGGTAATCAGGAGAGGCTTTAGCCATTAGCACTTCTGCCATTAGCACTTGCTGGCTGAGAGTGGGAGGTGGGGCAAACACGAAGATGGTGAGTTCATCCAGCACCAGCCACTTTCTTGGTCCAAAGTGAGTTCAACCGGGGTCCGCTGAAGTAAGGAAGCTCAGTGGTGGGATGGCTCTGAATATACTGGAATCAGGACATGAGTGTATCCAAGCTCATCGCCAAACCCCAAGTTTGACTAACTCTGCCCATCCTTCCTACCCCTTCCCCTCCCTCCGTCTCAGAAGGGACAGGGGAATAAAAGCCTATGGAATACATTCCAGAGGCTCATTGATGATGTTTTCTTTCATTTGAATGTCAGTTCCCACTCCTGGTTGTGAAAAGTGCATGGTTTCCCTGATTTAAATTCCCACGCCAAGTTTTGAAAAATGCATGAATGCAGCCCTGCACTACCACTCATTGCCTCTGTGACTTTGGTCAAGTTACGTAGTCTCTCCAAGCCTCAGTTTGCTCTGCTGAAAATGGGAATGATGCTGCCTACCCAAAGGTATCATGAGAATTTCACAAGGGTTGTGCCATCACTCCTCCCGGAGCTTGGCATATGCCAGATGCTCCACGATGGGAAATATCATCAGAACTTCCCAAGAGTGTTCATGGGAATGAACTTAATGCGTGCCTGGCCCCTCTGCCTAATCTTCAGTTGGTGCCCATTAAATAGCCAACTTCTTTCAAATGGGACAGGAAGTGAGTGACGGCTGTTTCCATTTTCCATATTTTATGACTCTAGAATCCCCACAGACGATCTCTGTCCACAGTTGGACAGAGGGGGCAGAGTTATCCTACGGTCATGGAATCCCTACTCCAGCCTAATAATTGTGTGGACAACTTTGATGCTAAGGTTAATGGTGGGTTAATTGTGGGTGCTGCGGTGATATGAGAAGTATCTGGAAAGCACGTGGAGAGGTCTCGGGTTTCAGATACTGCTGCTCCAACATCAGCTGAAGCCCTGTGGCCACAAGCTGGGTGCAGCGGATGAAAAGGGGATAAGGGGCCCCCAAACACTTTCTAAGGTGGCAGCCTTTTTGTGGCACCTCCCATTCCGTCAGGGCCAAGGGTGTACCCCACGTATCCGGTGTGGCGGGATAACCCAGGCTGTACGCAATCACAGAGGCACTGAAGCTCAGGACAAAGCCTGCTCTGAGACCGCCCTGCTGTTCCTTGTATGGACTAGGAAGACGGGGTCCTGGGAAGAGGAGGGGCCTCCATAAATGTTTATGCCAGGGTAGAAGCATCAGTAGCGTGATTTTCAATCCTGAGTGTATGTTATCGATCACCTGGGGATCTTGCCAAAGTGCAGATTCCCACTCAGTGGGCCTGGGGTGAGCCCTGAGATTCTGCATTTTTAACAAACTCCCGGGCCACGTTGAGGCTTCCAGCCTGGGAACCACATTTTGAAACTAACAAGGCTCTAGGACCTAAGAAGTTCATAGTAAATGTTTGCTAACTCATTACTCATAGATACGTTGATGCATGAACATACAAATGAATAATACAGGGAGGCAAGTAGACCATAATGAAAATTCTAATATCCAAGGCTAGACTGGGGTTAAAGACTGTACTTTCCAGACTTTCAGACTTGACATTTACCCTGCCCCGCCCCCATATGTTCCTTTGTTTAGTTCTTTTTGCTTTATTCCTTTCTGTCTTCAGTGACAGGGCAGTAGAAAGAGCAAAGTCACTATCTCTGCTATAAGCCCTGAGTCTCAGTGCCCAGATCTATAAAATGGGAATACCATCTATCTCACGGTGTTGCAAGAACAAAGTGCCTCAGGAAAAGGAGCTCAAGAAATGGTGGCTACTGACTACCATTTAATTAATTCATTTGGAGAGATCACAGATTTCTCTCCTCCACGTAGAGGGAACAAGGGGCGGGGGGGGGAATATTAGCTGTATGTATGTGCCAGCCTGTCCTGAAGCATTTGAGGTCCATCGTGTCAATTTCACAGACAGGGAAACTGAGCCTCAGAAAGAACAGGCGACTTTTATCCAGGGTCACAAAGCTGAGTAAGCGGCAGGGAGCAGTTGTGTCTGATTCCAAAGCCGCATTCTTTCCCCACCATCCTGCCTCTCCCCCGTGTCCTGGTTGTGGGCAATGTGCCCCATTTGAACACAGTACTCCACAGTCAAAGGCTGTGGGCATTAGCTGTCAAGGCTCCAATTCCGACCCACGTCCGGGCTCATTCCTTGGCTGTGAAGCAGACAGCTTGTTTACACGACACAGGTCTGGGATGGCAACGTCCTCAGTGCCTGTCTGTCTGCTTTTGCCTTCTCCTCTCACTCGAACCTTCAGTGACTCAGTTATGGTCAAATCCAAGGACAGTCTGTGCTGAGTGCACTCCAACTTACCGGGAAGGTGTCTGAAGCCCTGAAGGTCACTGGGTGAAAGTGTCAAAGCAGACAGACAGATGACCTCTCACATCCTTGTGGGAGGGAGTTGTTTGCTGAGCAAAGGGTTCAAGGACATCCTCTCCGAGTCCCAAACAGGCCTGAATCACTGCCCCCGCTTTCCAACCACAGATGTTTTCTTGCTCACAGCCAGGTTCCAAATGGGGCAGGATCCGCCAGAATGAGCTCTACAAGACACTAAGAGGAAAGAAATGTGAATCTGACACGCTTCCACCTCGATAAACCCAGCCTCCAGGTCCACAGCCCAATCCTGCCTCAGTATTCCCCCTCCCGCGGTAGCGGCGACTAATTTCACTGTCCCCCAGGGATTCCTGCTCCCCTTCTGTAGCACAGACCTTCCTCGGGACATGGCTGCCATGTTAGTGATCCCGCTTGCACACACCCCTAGCTTCTTGTGGGGGCCACGGGACTGCTTCCCATCAATGAGCGGAAGTGATGTGTCTCCCTCCTGGGCCAAGGCATGCCTCCTCCATCCCCTCTTCTTTCCCCGCCTAGAGAAAGAAGTCACAGGTGGAAGGAGTTTGTGTCTCTGACTCACCATGTGGAAGGCTTGCTGACGACCAGGAACACCCACGGAGACAGCTTGGTGAGTGAGGAATAAAGCTTTATTATTCTGAAGCTACTGAAAACTTTCAGAATTGTTAGAGCAAGGAACATTACCGCAGTACCCCCCCCCCGCCCCCCCCAGGGCTGGGAGAGCAGCATAGACTCTGACCGGACCTTTGGTAAGGTGTATGGCCCACCGTGCTCAGAACTTCATCACTGGGATCTCACAGAACCCTCGTATAATTCTGGTGGAAAAATCCCATCCCCATTTTAAACCATAGATACTTTGGTTCTGGGATAGTAAATCATTTGTTCCAGATCAGATGGCAAGGAAGCAGCAGCTATAGGATTCAGACAAGTTTCTGTCTGACAACAGATATGAGAAGCCTTCCCTTTAGCAGAAAGAGTATCTCTCTACAGTCATCGCTGGGCAAGAGTGCATGATCTGAATTCCTTCACTGGCTTATAGGATCCCTCCTGGGATCTGGGGAAGATGAGGATGGGAAAGAAGGGTGGAAGCTGATTCCTCCTCGCTCTTATCTGTCCAGCCATGGGACAAAGAGAGTCCTTGCAGGGATAGGTAGATCTTTCCTAAACCCTCCCCTAGGTCTGGTCCAGACCCCGAAGAGGTAGCAGCAAGTTTGGATGAAGTCCCTTTGGAGTGAAATGTAGTTTTTCAAAGTGAGTCTTAAACTTGCTGTTGGCAGGCCACAGTGAAATAGAGTTTTGATAAACTTCCTGATCGAGGTGACTCAAAACTATTTACTTATTTTAATTTTGTTTATTGTTTATTTATTTTTCGGAGAGAGAGATAGACACAGGGTGAGCAGAAGAGGGACAGAGAGAGAGGGAGACACAGAATCTGAAACAGGCTCCAGGCTCTGAGCTGTCAGCACAGAGCCCGACGCGGGGCTTGAACTCACAGACCGTGAGATCATGATCTGAGCCGAAGTCGGACACTTAACCGACTGAGCCACCCAGGCGCCCCTAAAACTATTTAAATTCAAACGTGCAATGGTGGCCAAATCGTAAGGTATACGTTATGCTGTACTTAGTTCGATGCAGGCTCACCAAGGACAGCCCTAGGGGATGCCTGTGATACTGCAGTAACATTGTACCAAAGTGGATCTTGGAGTAAGAAGCTGGAGGTCTAAGACCTGACTCCCTGGCTTAATCACTTAAGCAAGATACACCTTTCAGAGGCTGAGTTCCTCATTTCTGAAGAGGGGATGAGGGTGGGGAAGATGTGACCCTCTCTTCCTTGCAGCGTTTGCAAGAGACTTCTCTTTTTAATCTTTGTGCTCGGCATCTCGTACCTGAACTACCGCAGCAGGAGAGGGGAAAGAGTGGTTCCAGGACCTTCTGCCTCTGCTCCCCCCTCACTGTGCCCAGTGAGAGAGCTCTCCTGCTTAACCCACCAAGAGCTCCCCGGCATCCTCAGGAAAAACTCCAAGCTCTTCAGACTGCCGTTCAAAGTGTTCCACGATCTAACCCTGACCTGCCTTCCTACCCTTCATTCCTTTACACAATCTTCCATCCGACACTTGGTCCCAAACGCAGGTCTCACACTTCCCTGTGCGCCTTCCTGCTGTTCCATCCTTTTAACTTCCCTGATGTGCTCTTCCCTATCCTAATGGTTACAAGTTCAGACCGTATCCATCTTTCAAGGCTGATGTCAATGCAATCACTTCCAGAAATTCTTTTTCTGAGGTCCACAGCTGGGACTTCCATCCCCCCTTCCAAGCTGAGGCAACAAACTTCTTAGGCCCTGACACCTTGTTGACTCCTTATGCGACCCCATTTCTTATCTCCCCTCCCAGCCCTAGAGAAAGAACTCTCCCTGCTTCATCAATGCATTCTCCAGTACCTAGAGGTATACCCAGTACAAAGTTGGTATGTGGTAAGTTTACTAAGTTAATTCAAAATCCTAAGCCAAGGAAAGAGTCAGAAAAGACAGTTGATAAGAGAGAATTAGACTAAGCCCTGCTGTGATAACAAGTAAACTCTGACACTGAAGGCATAACACAGTAACAGGTGACCTCTCACTCTACCCACAGTCAGGGTCAGGCAGCTGCGCAGAGCAGAACTCCTTCAGTCAATGAGGCAGCAATCCCGTCTCCTTCTATCTCTTATGAATCTCAGCATCTTGAGTGCTTCGCTTCCAGATGTGCAGATATGGTTATGAGATCGTGGAAGCGTTCATGGGACCCTTCATGGCCAGGCTGGAATTAGTGTCTATTCCTAATACTTGACGTATTGTCTATGAAACTAGCAGCACTGGCATCACCTGAGAGTTCAATGACATGAAGAATCATGGGCCCCCACCCCAAACCTACTGAATCTGAGTCTGCATGTTAACAAGATCTCTGGGTGATGTATGCGCACATCACAGCATGAAAAGCATTCATGGACATCCTTTCTGGCCAACCCTTCAGCCAGAACTCAACCCCAGAGCCCAAACTGATTGAAGACACCTAGAAAAATGTATCTACCCTGACGCCTAGAACAGAGAAATGGGTTTTGCTAGCCATAGACACCGCTACAAGCAGCATGTAAGATGAAATGGATCCATTCCTACCTCCAGGTCGATCAAGTCATGTAGAAACCCTGACCTCAGTCACCTGCTGTGCAATAGCAGTGGGTGGATGGAGTGTCTATTCCTGGCTCAGTGAGGAACAGGCTGTTTCAAGATGGTGGAATCCAGCAGGAGGGCAGGGAATTCCAATATATCCGCAGAGAGGTAGAAGCCAGGTGAAAAGGCACATTAAACCCTTTCAGCCAATGAAAGTTGAAAGAACGCGTCAATGGTTGAGTGGGCTCTGAAGAAAAGAGCTCCCCATTGCTCCCACCAATGGTCATTCGGCCAGTGCAAAGGCCATAAGCAGCCACAGTAGCAAAGCTGGAATAATCCATTGTTCATTTTCTGTGAAGTTTTGACCTGTTAGACCCAGCTGTTTTCACTATTTCCATTGGTCATTGTTTCTGGTTCTCATTAGTGAAATTTATTTTAATTATTCTGTGGCTCTATTTTTTCCAGAACACAAGGATTTGAGGTTCACATACTTTCATCTTTTATTTATGATTGGTTAATTAACCAGCACTGTGTGGAGGAGTGCAGGAACTTTGAAAAAATCCTTTTTTCATGTAAATGTGTAGACCACTTAACAAGAAGACTCAGATCCTTTGTAATATTTGTTCTTGATGGTGTTTTACTTGGGAAATAGTGGTAAGCCAGCTCTGATCTTCCATTTTAAAGCATTTCATTAAAATAAAAAAAAAGAAAACATAATATTTCATAATACGAACTTGCTTCATTTTGGATGTGCCAAACACAAAAAAAAAAAAATGAACCCTGAAGCAATCAAAATTTTCCCATCAACCTTGAGCATATAATTTTTATAGCAGAACATCCCTTGTCCAAATATATTGTACTTTTGTTTTTAAACCAGGGGAAAATAAATTATGTAGAAACTCAACAGGAAAAGAAAATAAATCCTTAAAAAGTATATATCACCGAAAGCATTTTCTAGTACTAAGTATGAATGGACATCCATGAATATGATTCCATATTAGGAGTCAATATGGTGTTACACAACTCACTTGTGAGCTGCAAGGGTGAATGGGTAATGTGCATATGTATGCCATCAGTCATGGGATAATTTCTGCATTGTTAAAGGGCCATATATTTTTTCTCTTCCTTTTGCTTTCATATGAGGCCACACCACCACTCTTGATGAGCCTTCTCTCTCTTGGCTTCAACAAATGGGCTCATGACTTCCAAGTCTTTCTCTCCAGAATCCACCTTGCTCTTGAACTTCATACTTGAATAACCAAGTCAGTGTTGAACACCATTATGTCCAGAAGGACCCCAAATGTGCCTGTCCTAAAAGTAGCCCGCCATCTTCTCCTAAAACTTCTTATCCCTTCTTGTATTTTCTAAGAAAGTACTCAAATATTTGCTGAATTACTGAGGGACATAGAGATTCATTCTGCATTTTCCTCGTTTTTACTTCCACAGAATTAATATGATCCTTTATATACATTTATGTTAGCCCTGCCCATTTCCTGCCTTCCCCCAAGATAACCTGAAGTGACTTAAAAGAATCTACAAGATAATACAAAGGAAGTCATCAAAGAAATCATGAGAATGGCAAAATAGCTAGCAATGTTGAAAGAAGACCCAGGAAGACTGATTCCCAGCACCGCATAGCAGGAAGTCAGGATACAAATTATGTTCTGAGTTTTCCAAAGGCTAAAAGCAAAGTGGGAAACACTTATCAAGGATGTATGATTCATAGTGTCTGTCAGATTAGAGGAAATACCAGCTGCTCAAGAGGAGCATGATTTTATTATATGACAAAAGCAATGCCAGCCAGTGTGGGTGGTTTGCACTCCCATGCGAGATGACTTAGGCCTAATGAGACCTCTTTGGTTGCCTACCTTGCCTATTTAACAATTAGGTGAGTGAAAATGGACTTAGGTAAGCACCATAGTGAATATTGAAATTAACCTTTCCTTGAAGACTGTCAGAAAAAGAGAGGAAGTGGGCAAAGAATTACCTAACCTTTATGATCTTTTCTACTTCGCTGAGTACGTGATTCTAGTGAGCGTCCTAAAGTGAAATGTGAGTCCCATGTAGGCTCCCCCACCCCCCAAAAGTAGAGCATTCCTATGAAAGCTTTCCTAAGCCAAAATGAGGTAAAGCTAAGAATCAATTGCCATCGATTTATAAGGAAATTTTTTTAGCGTTCCCAGACCCAAAAAATAACCCTCTTAGGCTTTTCTGGTACTTCAGGACACATCTTGCTAACAGTGAACAGAATAACTCGAGATAAAGCACAGATGCTCACAGATGCAGCTCAGAGCTCTGGAGGCTTGATGCTGAGATGCTGAGTGTACTTCCCAGGGAAGGGGCTTGGTGGGGCCACGCTTGCTGCTGGGGATGTGCACTATATAAAGGGTCACTGCAATACAAATGTAAAATCCTCTTCCGTTTTCTAGCAAAAACAGGTCCTCGTGTGGGTAATTCTTTTGGAAAAGTAAAGTGGTGTTACACAAACTTTTGAAAAGCTAGAGATGCGTATATAAAGTATATTTTAGTGAATCAAGGTCCTTTGTGGTCTGGCTTCAATTTCAGCTTTTGCCGTGTAAACTTCCACACTGCAAAGCTTACTGTTCCTCCAATAAATGGCATGCTCACCCCACTTGACCTTGTTTGTACTGTGTCCCCTGCAAAGCACACTCTCATTGCGAATCTGTCTCCTATTGCTGTCCATCCCGTACAACCCAAACCCCAATTTCTTCGGTGAACTTTTCCCCGGCTCCAGAATCGGGAGCTCTCTCCCTCAGCCTCCTGTACCAGATGCACGCTCCTCAGCTGTAGGATTTAGCCACAGAGTACCAAGCTTTCCTGGTCAGGGGTTGCCCCCACATATCACTAATATTTAGTGAGCACTTACCATGTGTTAAGCACCGAGCTAGATGCTTTAATATGTATCGTTCTCTTTGATTCTTATGGTAGTTTTCTGTTGCTGAATAACAAATCAATCTTACACAAGTAGTTTATCATGGGTCAGTCTCCAAGGGCCAGGAATGTGGATGTGGCTCAGCTGGGTGCCACTGACCCAAGGCCTCCCGAGGGGCTCCTGCCAGGCTGGCCTGGGCTGTAGTGTCATCTGAAAGCTGGAAATTTGGTAATGGATACCCAGGGATTCATTTTACCATGGCTTTTTACTTTTGTGTATTTGAAATTTGTCATAATATAAAGGTAAAATAAAATCCCCAGATACATAAAATTTCTAAGTCGGGTCAGGGGGGAAGAAGAAAATGTGGAAAAAATATCTCAACGAATCCCCACAATACCTCTTTGAAGGAGGTTTTAACATCCCAGTTTGCAGATAAGGAAACCGAGGCTCACTGAGATTAGAAGGTTCTAGAGCTGGGATTTGTAGCCATGTCCGTTTGGCTCCCAAGCCAACATTTTCTCCACTATACCACGCAAACATATACAAATGCTATCTCTGCATCTAAAATCCTCGGGTTGCACTTGATTCTGGGGATACATGAGGTTACATTAATGCCCACCTTACAATGACTCCCAGCCTTCATCACCCCACCTTAGGTCTCCCCCAGCTACCTGGGTAGCTCACCTGAATTGAGCACTTAATGTGCACTGGGTACTGGCCCTTAATACCAGTTCTTCTTCACAATACTCCTGATAGGTAGGTATTATTACTCTCCTTTTCCAGAGAAGGGGTTGCCCCTTAGAGAGATGAAGTCACACCTCAAGTCACATAGCTAGACGAGGTGGAGTTCAGATTTAAATCTAGGGCTGTTGGATTCAAAGTGATTGCTCTGTTTATAGAACATTTAGAATGGTGACCTAGTAACAGGAAAAAAAAAAAAAATCCAGACTAGCAGTGGAGTGGCCTTAGTGTAAACCACTTTTCCTGCTGCTTAACAATGAGATCTTTCTCAGATTACCTTCCTTCTCCTGCCCATAGTTTTCATATTATAGAAGAGAAGCTGTTCTCAATCTCCTGTCCCTTAAGGTGGGGTTTTCAAACCATAGTTCAGACCCATGAGCAAGTAATCAAATCAACAGGGTCACTACAAACATTTAAAAAAAGAAAGAAAAAAAGAGATGAAAGAAAAAAGGAAGGAAGGAAGGAAAGAAGGAGGGAAGAATGGAAGGAAGGAAGAAGGGAAGGAAGGAGAGAAAGAAGGAGAAAAGAAAGGAAGGAAGAATGGAAGGAAGGAAGGAGGGAAGAAAGGAAGGAAGGAAGAAGGGAAGGAAGGAAGGAAAGAAGGAAGGAAAAGAACCCATTAGAGTAAAGGTGAGTTGTTCCACAAAAATGCATACACATACCTATGCACACACACAAACATATATAGTTATGTTGCCTGTGTGCGTGCGTGTGTGTATGCATTGGGTCATTATGTTAGATCAATTTGTCCCTGTGGTTGCAGTCAAGAGTTTAAAAGTTATGCTTTAATGCATCTTTCAGATGAAGGACTTCAGACTGAGTTGCATCTGACAACTTGTGAACGCAAACCATTAGTTTCCTGGAGACTCTGTAGACCAAGAGAAAAAGGAGAACTTTAGAATCGGACAGCTTTGGATTTGAATCTCAACTTTCCTACTTCTGACTGTACGCCCTTGGGCAAGTCATTTCACCTCTTGGGGCTACAGTTTCATCATCCATAAGATTCAAGCAAGATTGCCCATCTTATGGGATAATAATGAGGCTTGAATGAGAAAACAAACACTTAGCAAAGCTCATAGTGCATAGTAATGCTCCAAAAATGTTAATTATAATCATTATTATTAATTTTAATATTTCTATTATGATTAGCATCATTATTTTCAAATTGCATTGAAATTATTTGTTTATATGTCTCTTTCACAACTAGACTCACAAAGAAATTTAAGGTATTCTTTGTTCCAAAACACATTTTATTCAATGCAAATTGATTATGCTGGAAGTACCCCAAAGTTAGAGGTTGGACCAGAAGGTATAAAGACTATTCCATGCACCCCCGACAAATTTATAAAAGGACTTTCATTCAATTAAGAGCTCTTTGAAGAGCATTCACTGTCTTGAAAAGGAATAATGAAGACGAAGCACCATGAGGCACTTTATCATTACAAGGTGAGGCCACCACGTTACTTTGTCCAATCTCACCACCACACTGCAAGGGAAGTATTCTCATGCACCAAATTACAGATGCAGAAACTAAAGCTCAAAGACGTAAAATGACTTGCCCATGCCACAAAACCAAGCTCTTCTGTCTCCTGCATCAGTGATCCTGAAAAATATTAGGTTGTGTGCAAGAATAACCAGGGATCCATTGTGCAAGTGATTCTGATTCAGGGAGGACAGAAAAAGGGTACTCCTCTCACCCATTTGGTCTCTTAGAGATGCTCAACCACAAGCAAGGACCTTATTTTATAGCCTGACTAACCCATTAGCACATTTGCAAAGGCTGTTCTCAGTTACAATGGGCATGTAGGGAGATGGAATCTGGAAAACTCAGTTTCATTTTGCCTCTTGACCAAACCTTAGGCCCTAATGCTGACAGTGGTAAGAGGAGCATCTTTGGATTGCCTGACTGGCCAACCATGCACGGCCAGGGTGGGGCCAGCCTTGATCTACGCTACATTGTGGTGGTGACGGTGAAGGTGCCAGAGCTCTAAAGGAATGTGGGAGAGTGAAGTTCTGTCCTCAGAGAAGCCATCCTCAACCCCTTCAGCCAGAGTTGGTGCCCCCAACCACAGCTCCCACATTCTTTATATACAGAGTGGTGTAATTGTTGGTTTAAAGGCTGCCTACCAGAAAACAAAGGTGCAGGAGATGGTGGGCAGAGGAATCACACCTTATTCATCTTTCTGTCCCCAGTACCCAGGCCCAGGCACTCCCACTGAGTGTGTGAGTAAATGAAAGAATGAATGAATACACAACAAACAGAATCATGACTTACTCTGCTTATGATGTTTAGTAAAAGTTTCCTAGATGCTTCTGTCTTTTTCTAGTCATTTGATTTGACCACTTGTAGAATTCAAAGGAGAAGATCCTTTTTTTCTTTTTTTTACCATGACAGAAACTTCTTTTATTTTTCTTGGAATACTTCAAAAACAAACAAACAAACAAACAAAAAACACTTCATGGAAAGCTATAAATATGAACAATAAGCTCTGTGGTTTTGAGACATGAAAGACCATAAACTGTTTTGAAAAGATAATTTTACTGGAAACAATATATTTGGAAACTAATTTGCCATCCCAATTGCCAAACCTTGGCCTGCTAATCCCCTAGAGGAATATGGGATATGGGGCTTTGGGGTGCAACCAACAACCAACACTTCACAGAGTGATTGCCCCAGGACAGGTCCTGGGCACACAGCATCCAGTTCAATGTCCTAATGGTTCAATGTCCTAACAGCACACCCTCTGATCGAGGGGCACATCCTCATCCTACAGCTGCAGTAACTGAGGTTCAGAAGTCACACAGCTAGTAAGAGGTGACACTGACTACAGACCCAGGTCCTTCTGAGTCTCCATCCCATGGATTTCATGTATCACCCAGGCTTCTCTCAGTTCAGAGCGGACATCATCAATCACTTTCAATTTACTCTAATGCAGATCAGTGAAAATCCACACCCCAAACAGACAAAAAATAAAAACCAACCAACAAACAACAAACTTCCCTCCTCAAAGAACCCTCTTAACCTCTTCCTCAGTCTCCCTTGCCAAGTGTTTTAATAGGAACCATGCTCTTTTGAGGAAAAGGCAAAGAATGGCATACACCATGAGCTGTATAAAACACACAAAATTGCCTGCTAGCCCTTGCATCATTACCTCGAAGCCCTAAAGTTGTGCGGACTTCCAGAAAAATCAGGCTGCAACAAAACATAATTAAAGAATAAATGTTCATCAAATAAAGGTTGGAAGGAATGGAAAGTAGAATAAAGAAAGTGCCCATAATCTACCACCCAGAGACTAAAGTATTTGGGTAACATTTGTACTTGGAGATATATATGGGGCTACATCAGAGCGTGTAGCAGATGTCATATTATATCATTTTCTTTTTCCATTTAACACTTAAGCAGACACATTTTCCCCCTGCATTGAAATCCATGGATTTTTACTGGCTGCAAAATACTCCATCAAGGAAATGCCCATTAATTAACCATTCTTTTTTGCTGCTGTTACGTATTTCGGTTATATCTACTTGTTAATTGTTCTATGTAGTTCTGTCATGAGTGGCTTTGTAAATAATGCTTTTTAGAAAACATTATGATCGTGGGGCGCCTGGGTGGCTCAGTCGGTTAAGCTTCTGACTTCGGCTCAGGTCATGATCTCGCGGTTTGTGGGTTCAAGCCCCGCGTTGGGCTCTGTGCTGACAGCTCAGAGCTTGGAGCCTGCTTCGGATTCCGTGTCTCCCTCTCTCTCTGCCCCTCCCCTCTCCTGCTCTGTCTCTCTCTGTTTCAAAAATACATAAAAACTAAAAAAAAAAAAAAATTTTTTTAAAGAAAACATTATGATCGTAACCTTAGGATACATGCCCAGATATGGAATTAGCATGTTAGGTATCAATAGCACATCACCTGCGTGACACTCTCTGAAAGGTTGTCCCACACTGTCCATCACAGTGCATTTCCCTCCACTATGCCAAGGGCCACCTTCTCAGGGTGCCATCTGTGCACTTGCGTGGAGCCCCGCACTCAGAAAGCCTCCGCATTTGGTTGAATGCCCTGTTGGCACCATCTTGAAATGGTTAATAATTTGATCTTTGAACATACGTTTGGAAGCAAAGTCTGAGGGGACACGGGATCGAGCAGGTTAGCGGAGAGATACAAGTACGGCGTGTGTCCACCATTCCTCGCCGCTCATTCTCACGTAGCGTCGGCCACGCGTCCCAAGTACAACATTCCAGTAGGACCCCCAATGCGTGGAGTTCAGTGAAGCTCAAAGCAACTGTGCTCCTCATACAACTGAATACGCTGGGAGGACCAGGGCCCTGGCTGTACCGAGAGGCCATGCTTCTCATTAAAACCAGAACTTGCTTCGCATGACCCGCCAGCGCTACCATGTGTTTTAGCCAACCACTGAGTTCACTTTCCTTTTCGTCCGCCTGACCCCTCAGCGAGCCGAGGGTAGAGAGTGTTGGTAGAATGCGCACATGTCAGGAAGTGAATTTAAGAAGTCGAGTTTGCTTTGTGCGGCATTTACGCTGCTCTGGTGAGGATGAAATGTGTGTGCGTGTGCCAACTATGGAGTACAAATCCCGATTGTAACACAAATACAGAACATAATTTCGGGGATTCCACGTGGGAGTTTGCCTCCTCTTTCTAAATGAATCCAGTCACTTCGAGGGAGTCAGAGCAGGATTTTACTAGGAGCAATCTTCCTTCTTCCTCCTCCCCTTCCTTCCCCAACTACCTTCTGGTTCAACAGCCGGCTGATGGTGTTTTGCACAATCTAATCAGGGACAGCCCGCCCAGGCCAACTTTTCCAGATAGCGCTGGATTAATAGCAGTGTTGGTGTGGGGGCTAGTATTTGGTAAAAGGCAACGGGCTAGCATTTCTTTATTACCATGTGCTTCATAGCACTTAGATCCTTTATTTACTTGCTTGCTGGTAAATTTTTACAGCCTCATTCTGCCAAATATTGCTCTCCCTTAGGTCGGGCCCTCATTTCTGAAATATAACTTTTGAACTTTGGCCTGCAGTAAAGCCACTCTTGCTCTTACGCGTTGATCCTTCTTTGTAAAATTGCCAAGTTTTCCTTCTAAAGAAATTATTATAGCAAAGTCGTTTTATACATATTATAGCCAGGGTGCAAAACTCCCCTCAGGCTGATAACCCACAGTCTGGAGAAGAACAAACCTAACCTCGAAGACAGCTGTTTTCAAAGGAGGCTGCATGTTAAAGGGACATGAGGCACTTTGCAAAGTAGGAATGCCTGACTCTCGCTTCCCACGGCTCTGACTCCGTTGGTCTGGGGCATGAGCTGGACATTGAGACTTAGAAGCTTCCCAGAGGGGATTCTGTATGCAGCTCTGGTTCCGAAACTGCTTAGAGTCACTGCTCTCAGATCCCATTTGTTTAAATTCAGAGGAAGAAATCCACACAGCCAGCTCAGTGAGAACATCAGCCTCCATATCAGTAGGATTCAGCAAATAATCATGGAGCCCTAACTGACAGACCCAATATTGGGCCCTTTGAGAACGGCAAAGATGAGTAAGACAAACTCCTAGCCCAGAAGAACTTCCAGAATGAGGGACAAGTAAGAGTGTCAGCAGGCTAGTGTCAAGAGTGTGTCAAAAGTATCTAGAACTGAGATATAATCAGGAGCTGATAGGATCTCGTACATGTACGTCGTCTCCAAAAGGACTTCCTGGAAGCCGTGCCCATGGTGCATCAATAGGAAAAGCAAAAAGGGTTCCAGAGCAGACCACGGCAAGGAAGGGGCATGGTTCTGTTTGACTTTGTGTCCCAAGTGACCGACACAATACTGGCACGTGGTAGGTGGGCATCAACAAATGGTTTAAAGAATAAATGAATGACCTGATTTGCAGCATAAGATGTTTTAAAGGACCAAAACAAAAAAGGTTGGGAAGCTATGTCTGAGCCAGATCACACAGGCCTGGAAAGTTCTTGAGCTGGCAGTTCCATCACCTGAGCTGTTCATGGGGAAATAAATCTGGCAGTAGTCCCGCGTGCTGCTTTGGTTGGAGAATAAAGTGGGAGATGATTCAGGAGACAAGGGCCCAGGAGGGGGCTCCTGAAGACCTGTACTAGGCCAGCAGAAATGGGGATAAAGTGGCGAGTAATGCAGAGAGATTGTTCACGGATGTGCTTAGGACAGAAGCCTTACTTCAGGGTACGTCTCCCCTATCCTCTCCTACCCTGACACCCAGAGAAACTCAAATGCTGCCATTGTCACCTAATTGGACTCGGATGGACACAGAGACCAGCACCTGCGCCCTAGTCCTTTCCCAGCAGCCCCCCTCTGCATTCCCAGAGCCCTCCTCTGGTTGTAACAGGAGGGGCCATTCATTCCACTACAAGCATCATTTCATGTCGCCGTTCTAACATATAGCGAGGGTCTCATCTTTAGAAATAGCCAGTAATATATGGAAAGTTGCCCTGCCTTACTAGTTATCTGGGAGTACTAATTAAAATGACAGCAAGATTTCATTTTTCACTCATCAGAGGGGCAAAAATTAAAAGGCTTTCATAATATCTGGTGTCAGTGAGGGAGAGGGAAAAGCGTGCTCTTAAATTCCGCTTGCAGAAATGCACATTGGTGGACTGTTCCGAGGGCAATTTGGCAGTATCTATAAAAGTGTTAAGGGTGCATTCTCTTTGATCAAGCGGGTTTAGTTCTTGATACTTACCCCCGGGAAATACTTTCGCATGAGTACAAAGGCATAAACACTGCATTTATTGGTAGCAGTGAAACACTGGTAGCACCATATCACCCATTCGTAGGGAATTAAAAAGACCATGGTGCATCCAGGGGCACCTGGGTGGCCCAGATGGTTTAGCGTCTGACTCTTGGTTTCGCTCAGGTCACGATCTCGCAGTTTGTGAGATCAAGCCCCGCGTCAGGCTCTGCGCTGACAGTGTGGAGCCTATGTGGGATTCTCTCTCTCCTCCTCTCTCTCTCCGCCTCTCTCTCTTTCAATAAATACATAAACTTTAAAAAAAAAAGAAAAAAGACCACGGTGCATCCAAACTGCGGCATCCATGAAACCATCCAAAAGAATGTGGCTGATTCGTATATTCTGGCATAGAACATTTTATTCTAGCAAATTGTTTATGAGACCAAAAAAAGGCACCATAATGTCTACATTATATGTCTCTCTCTCTCCATATATATATATATATATATATATGTATATAATTTCATAAAAAATCAAGGGCAAATACACATGAGGGAAAGGGGGCACAAACTGGCACTTTCGCTCAGCTCAGGTATTGATTGAGATTTCACAGTCAGAATGCATTCATGTTATTGTGTATAATAAATAAAAACACAAATAAAAGCCTGGGAAAGAAGGGGTTCTCCTTCACCATATTTCCTTGTTCCTTCCTCTAAGAAAAATCTCGTGGGGAGGACAGAGTAGGTCTGCCCCAACATTCTAAATGGGAAATCAGGCAGTCTGAGTGGAGAAGCTTGTCTGAGGTCTCAGGATGACTTAGGGACAAAGTCAGGACGAGAATCTAGGTCCTTTGACCCCGTCCCAGGGCTTCACGCACGACACTGGACACTGCCAGCGGCATTCAGCTTCCACATCTTCACGCCATGTTGCCCAGGATCAAAGGGAGCCCTTGACCCAGTCTTTCAAGAGAAACTCTGGCTCTTGCAGACTTAAAACTTCTCAAAAATTTTCTCTCCCTTTTCTGTTTTTATGGGGGCCAGACTCCTCCGAATCTCTACGTGAAACCTGCAGGTTCAGTGTTGCGAACAACACGTCTGATGTTCCGTCGGATTTCCATCCAAATAAATCTCATTTTGCTGATGTCTGTAAAGTCTGACTTTATAGCAGAGAGCTCTGCTAGGACTCTGTCTTTAATAAAAGGGGAAAGAAGTGGAACTACTAATTTAGTTTCTTTAAAAGGCATGTATTTTCATGCACATTAAGTCCATCTGTTGGTGAAATGGATGCCTTTGCACAGTGTATAATTTGATAAAACCCAAAAGAACTCAGAGCTCCCAGCTTGAAGCAGAAATAGAGAAAGTGGCTGGGAACCTGACTAAAGTGGATAAATCCACCAACCACTATTTTTAGAACTAAAAACTGATTTAAAAAAAAAATAACCATCATAGAGAAAGATTAGTGTTCTTAGTGTAAGAGATTCTCAGCACATTTGAACTGCTTTAGGGACCAAGGCCGAAGGGCCCACGGTCTCTGCAGTTCATTTACTGGAGATACCTTTTTTCACAGTGCTGTGTAGTATCTGAACACCTTGCTTCCTGCCCTCACACCGTCTGATGGCTCCCCTCTGGCTGCAGAGAGCTTACAAGCTAGCAGTCATGCCTTACTTGTCAGTGCAAAGTGTTTTAAAATTTGAAATGTTGACACCATTTAAACCTTGGCATTTCACATGAAACCATCAGAAATTTCACAGAAAGAAAAATCGGAAATCAGGATTCTGATGTCTCTTGAAAAATCAGAAGATCTGGCTGTATTGGGTCCGAGTTCCTGCAGAACGTTAACGGGCTGGTGCGGAATAGCGAAGGCATAATATAAACAGCATTCACCTCCTGGTTTGCACAGCCCCCACCTATACCTGCCCGGCCCCCATGGTAACACTTGCAGTTACAACACCTGGTCTTGAGGATTAAAGTCTAAACTTCACAGAAGGACATTCAAGGTCCTGCACTGTTGGCTCCTGGCCAACTCCCCCATCTTCATTCTTTCCTGTTTCTTCACCGATTTATTTAGCCAATAAACCCTCACTGATAGCTAGCATATCCCAGGCAATGTGCTAGATAGTACGGAGACAAATAAAATGCATGCATCAGACAGGGTCCCAGCAGATGGCATACATAAACCAGGACAATCCAAACAGGATTGGTTGAATAGTCAGAGAACCACAAGGATAGTGCATTTCCTTGAGGCAAGAAGCTTCGAGACTGTGTACTCTGAGTCCCGAAGTGAGAGTCGCTTAGCTGGAGAGATGCTATGACCTTCTGCAGGGAATGTGGCCAGCCCAAGACAACCCTGCAGAGCAAGGGCTAAGTGAAATATCACCTGCCTTCACTCTCCTCTCTCCTGCCAGGCCTCTGAGGGGACCCCTCTACAGTCCAGAGCCAGAAACAGAGCGCCAGGAGGCCTCTTGATGCAGTCCACAGAGGTCAGCTTCCCTGGACAGAGAAAGTGCAGAGTGGATCAGACACAAACAGAAGACACTGAGCCAAACCCATCTGTCCTTCAAGGAATTCACAGTCTAAAGAGGAGAAAGGCAAACTCAGCAAACAATGGCAGTGCAGTGGGGGCAGTACTGTGTGCAACTAGAATCATGCCAGGCTGCAGGAGCTCGGAGGAGAGAACTAGCCAGGCAGAGGCAGTCAGGAAGCTTCCCAGGAAACAGTGACCTCCAAGCTGAGATTCAAATGATAAAGAACAAGGAGTTAGCCAGAGAGAGGTGAGGGGGGAGAGGCGGGCTGTCCCAGGAGAGGGAGCATTCCATTGCTCAGGATTCATGGGCACCATATGCTCAATTTCCCAGGTGTCTCAGCGTCCCCCAATGTCTCTTGCTTTTTTGGCACCTCATGCTTGGTCACAGACCCTTCCTCTGCTGGAGGGGCTTCCCCCAGCGTTTTGGGGCAGTTTTCTCATCCCCATCCTCTCCAAGCAATTCCACTCCTGAATGTACACAGCAGAAACATGAACATGCACGCACCGAATGAACACAATGGGGTCCTCACAACAGCACTATGCATAGTAACCGAATGTGCATCAACAGACTGGGTCAGTGGATTATGATACATCCAGAGTAGAAAACTATACAGCAATGAGAATGTGCGATCTACAATATCGCAAATACAATACTGAGCGAAAGAAACCAAGCACAAAAGAGTATATCCCAGAGATTCCATTGAAAAAAGTTCAGAAACAAGCGAAATCAATCTATAATGTTAGAATTCAGGAGAGTAGTTACCCCTCAGGGAAGTGGTAGTTACTACAACACAGCACAAGATATGGGGTCTGTGCTGTTAGTCACATCCTGTTTCATGAAGCGGGTGCTGGTCGCACGGGCTCCTGAAAACTCATTGAGCTGTATGTGTATACTTCTTCATGTGACACTTTAAGTCACCCTCCAGGAAGCCTTCCCGGGTTATTGAATGACAAGAGCTCAGAAAACCCTTCCAAAAACCCACCCACAATGTCTGAAAACCATTATGGATGGGACAACAGCTCAGGACCGCAGACCTGCCTCGATTTCCCTGGAGATCCTGGGCAAATCCTGTCCACTCTCTCAGCAACATCTACTGCTTTAAAATGATGCAGTAGAGGGGCGCCTGGGTGGCGCAGTCGGTTAAGCGTCCGACTTCAGCCAGGTCACGATCTCGCGGTCCGTGAGTTCGAGCCCCGCGTCGGGCTCTGGGCTGATGGCTCAGAGCCTGGAGCCTGTTTCCGATTCTGTGTCTCCCTCTCTCTCTGCCCCTCCCCTGTTCATGCTCTGTCTCTCTCTGTCCCAAAAATAAATAAAAAACGTTGAAAAAAAATAAAAAAATAAAATAAAATAAAATAAAATAAAATAAAATAAAATGATGCAGTAGAGCACACGCGGATCTAGTTTTTTCCAGTGATCAGGGGGTTTATAGGTCAATGGGTCCTCCAGCATTTTCTGAACTTGCTTGCCAGTCCTAACAGCCTCTGGTCATAAAATAACTGAAATGGCTCTGGCTCCTGGGTGAGTGGCACCCAACTTTCTCATCAAGGAGGGGCACTGTCACTACTTTTCTCCCATGGGCTCCACATAATGGATGCATATTTATTTATTTATTTATTTTTTTATTTTTTTATTTAAAAAAAAATTTTTTTAACGTTTATTTTTGAGACAGAGAGAGACAGAGCATGAACGGGGCAGGGTCAGAGAGAGAGGGAGACACAGAATCTGAAACAGGCTCCAGGCTCTGAGCAGTCAGCACAGAGCCCGACGTGGGGCTCGAACTCACGGACCATGAGATCATGACCTGAGCCAAAGTCGGCCACCCAACCGACTGAGCCACCCAGGTGCCCCAAGGATGCATATTTTTTTTAAAAAGATGTTTTTTGTGTAGTGATCCATCTGTTTCAGTCAAGACATTTACATATAGTAGCCAACCTGACTTTGTGACCAGGGAATGAGGCAACCAACATCCCTTCAGTGGGTTAGATAATTCCCATTCAAAGCAGAGAAATAGGACAATTCAGCTCCCCCCAGGAAGATCGATAGCAGGGACTCAATGTAGGATTTCCACTCTTAGTTTTATGATATAGGAACCCTTATTTTTTTTTCAAACGTTTCATGATGGCACCCCTAGGCCATGGCCCGTATATTAGTTTTTCATCCCATATATCAAAGAGACTTCGGGCTTCGTCCTCAAATATTTCTTAGTACTACTTTCCTAACTTCTTTTCAATCATGATCTCAGAAGGATGCAGCTTTTGTGATGTTACATAACCCAAGTGAAGTGAAACACAATTATTTCTTTTTTATTTAAAAATAAACTTTTCAACCTTTATTTATTTTTGAGAGACAGAGAGACGGAGTGGAGGAAGGGCAGAGAGAGAGGAAGAAGACACAGGAATCCAAAGCAGGCTCCAGGCTCTGAGCTGTCTGCACAGAGCCTGATATGGGGCTCAAACCCATGAACTGAGAGATGATGACCGGAGCCGAAGTCAGACACTTAACCGACTGAGCCACCCAGGCGCCCTGAAACGTTTATTTCAATCATACCAATATTGGCTGCCCCTTATGCTGCACTTCTAACACACGTGGCTGCTATCCCAGTCACCCTGTATGGGTTTACACGGGCTGTGCAGTCAGATAGCATGGGTTCAGGTCCCACTTCTTCTCCTTCCTGGCTCAGTGGTCTAAGTGAGTAGCTACGTAACCTCCTGGAGTCCTCATATCCTTATCTATAGAATAAGACTCCTACCGTAGTTCGGTCAGTGAGTTACTGGGAAGACCAAATGAATATCATCCACGAAAGCGCATGGCCCAGTGTTTGGCGCAGAGGAAGGGCTCGAACACATTAGCTCTTCATAGTAATTCAATTTTCTTCACAACAACCCTTTCAAGAAAGCATCGGTATCCCCATTTTGTAAAGAAAAATCTGAGGCTCAGAGACTTGCCTAGGATTACACAGCGACTGAAGGGCAGAAGCAGGATTTTCGATCCTGGTTGTACTTAACATCAAACCTTGACCGCTTTTCCCTGGTCAGTCCTTCTGCCTCTGGAGGCTGTAGTTGGAAGCCTCCACGGTTGCTTCTATTTCTTCATAAACATAATCATTTTTGAGAGAAAGAACATTTTCTTCCTTTATTTTTTTTTTGCTTGATTACTTAAAAGAAAAAAAAATAAAATGACTAGGTAAAGCTTTTACTCCCGTCATAAAAACCTAATTTTTCTCAAGTTCATTGTTTTATGTCCCCATTCAAGATTCTCAGCCCCAATTTCGTGACCGTCGCAAAAGATTCAAAGAACCCCAGCCAAGCTGCATGACCTTGGGAACCTCCTTGCCCTCTCAAATGGCCCTCAGTTTCTCCTTACGTAGAACAAGGGAATGGAGAGAGACTCGCCCAGCGCTTACAGCCTTGACACAGAAGCCTCTCTTCTGACATTATTTCAGGGCCCTTTACACACGTGAGCAACTGGGCTTCAAACGTTTGATTCTTGCCCCTGTCTTCCTGAACTGTGTCAGAGGAGGAAAACAAAGAAAAAAAAAAGAAAAGAAAAAAAAAAAAAAAAAAAAGAATCCAACATCTGTTTTCACACCATGGCTGGGAATTCATTCCTAAAACATTTTTCATACTTGACCAGAAGGGCATTTCGTCACGAGTAATAGGATCCGTCCCCTTGCTCTCTGGCCTCCTTTGCACTTTGCTGATAAGACAGTAATGAATGTGCTGATGTGCATTTCCAGGAATCAAAGCTTCTCCCTGGCCCAGGCCAGCACGGCTGCCTTCTCAGGGGCAGGTGACAGAGCCCAGTGCCCTTCCCAGGCAAAACGGCCAAGTCACTGTCCTTGGGGCTCTCTTTCCTCCTCAACAGCACCTCCCTGGGGACCCCAGGGGGTAGGGACTGGTCACTGGAGCCGTCCCAATCAACTATCCTTCTCCCTGGCTTCCTGGTCCTGGGGCCATGCGGGGGAGAAGGACCCTCCCCTTTCAAGACTCCAAGCACCCTCAGAGGTGCGCATGAAGAATTAGAACCCCTCTCCCGTGGTTGGCATGATAACCAAGTCAGTGTGAGTCAAAGTGTGTGAAAACACCTTGTGAATGCACGATCTGTGAAGAAGTGCACAGAGTGCTGTGTGAGTGCAGCAAAAACGACGATATTTAACTCGAATCTGATCCTGACACACCTTCGATGAAGCAGCTTTGTCTGTGTTGTTTTCAGCTGAATGTTAAACTCTACCCTTAAAATAGAGGCCACTTCAAAGAAAGTCTATAAGTCAATATATATATTCTTTGAAGGCTACGTGGTGTTTTTGTCCTTTCTCTAAAAGCAGAACCACAAATTCAAAAGAGCAGCTGTGATCTCTTCAAGTCAAAACCGTGGTGATTCAGAGCTTGTTTTTGCTCGTTTTGGTTTATCTTTTAAAACCACGCCTTCTCGTGAGGCGTACTGGAGTGTTGGTAGAGGGCACTGGGTCCATCACGGCTCAACCACTGATTCTCGGTGAGCTTTGACCAGGTTTCTTCTCTTGCTTGGGCCACACTTTTCCCATCTATGAAATGGCGGGGGGGGGGGGGGGGGGGGCGCGGAGAGACGGTGGTGGGAGACCGGATGTATCGATATTTCTCAAAGGGTAGGCACTACAATTATCCCTATGGGGAATAATTTTAGGAATCGCAAGCCTAAAAGAGAATAACTGGATAAAAAAAAAGGTAATCACTTCTCAATTCTCCTTTTATTCTTTGGATAACACACCAAAGAGAAATTCTCCTGTTGGTACTTGTATGTCAACAGCTCCCTACACTTGCTCCTTTCCTCCTTGACTGAGGACATATCTTGGGACTAAGCAGGAGTCCCTAGAATTTAATTTCCTTATTTTGTGATCACTGTGTCTGTCTTGGTTCACTTCTACTTTAGCAAAAGCAACGTTGTTTTGGTTTTCATTTATTGTAGTGATGTGAAGTTTCCTTTGCAAATAAATTCATTTTATTTTTAAAAAGTGGATTATCAGGGGCACCTGGGTGGCTCAGTCAGTTGAGCATCAGCCTTCGGCTCAGGTCACGATCTCCCCGTTTGTGAGATCAAGCCCCACATCGGGCTCTCTGCTGTCAGCGTAGAGCCCACTTCAGATCTTCTGTCCCCCCTCTCTCTGCCCCGCCCCCACCTGTTCTCTCTCACAAATACAATATTGAAAAAAAACGCAAGTGAATTATCAAAACGTGCAGCAGATGTTACAGGAAGCACACAGCTATGGCAACCACCATGGCCCTGCCACCCCAGTTAGGGAACTCTGGGGACTGGTGTCTGAGGTTACTTCCCTCACTCACGTGAACGGCTCGGTCATGGGATGTTCTCACTGCCCTCCATTCCTCTGGCTCCCTGGGTGCTGAAGTTGTGTCAAATGGACTCTGGGTCAGGGGTAGAGAGGACCAGGTGGCCGGGGGATTTTGTTCTGCCACAGGCGGAAGAAGAGCAGACACACCCTCCAGGAATCATCTTACAGCCAGGGGACAGCTCTGGCTGTGGTTTCAGCTATATGCTGAAGAAATTGCCATAGTCATGAGTTCTGGATGGTGTAAGAGTTGGCAACATACTATGCACGTCTCAATTAGGTATTTATTATTTCTGACTTCATCGTGCGTGTGAGGAAACAGGCTCAGAAGCTAACGTGACTTGAAAAGCCACACACCTAGAAAGAGATGGAATGAGAACTTTAATTTTTTTTCTTTTAATTTTTTACTCACTTTTGAGAACAGAGAGAGACAGAGCGTGAGCAGGGAAGGGGCAGAGACAATGGGAGACACAGGATCTGAAGCAGGTTCCAGTGAGCACAGAGTTCGACACAGACTCAAACCCACGAACTGTGAGATCATGACCTGAACCGAAGTTGGATGACTGATGGACTGAGCCACCCAGGCACCCCGGAAAGAAAACTTTAAATAAGCATCTTTTATCACCAAAGTTCATGTTCTTTCAACTGCATATGATGCTAAAGAAGGTTTGGAAATAAATCAGGAAGATGAACAGATATTTTATGGCTATAATATCCCATTCTATGAATACACTATGTAAATAGCTTCCTACTTTGGAGCAGTTTATATCCAATAGATGAACAGTCTTATGGCTAAACCTTTGTGTACATCTATGATATGTCTATATGATAAAAGTCTGGAGGTGCCTAGGTGGCTCAGTCGGTTGAGGGTCCGACTTGTTATTTTTGCTCAGGTCATGATCTCAGGGTCATGGGATTGAGCCCCACATTAGGCTCCATGCTGAGGGTGGACCCTGCTTAAGATTCTCCCTCTCTCCAAATATCATATGACTTCATTCACATGAGGACTTTAAGACACGGAACAGATGAACACAAGGGAAGGGAAGCAAAAATAATATAAAAACAGGGAGGGGGACAAAACAGAAGAGACTCATAAATATGGAGAACAAACTGAGGGTTACGGGAGGAGTCGTGGGAGGGAGGATGGGCTAAATGGGTAAGGGGCCTTAAGGAATCTACTCCTGAAATCATTGCGGCACTATATGCTAACTAACTTGGATGTAAATTTAAAAAATAAAATAAAGTAAAAAAAAAAAAAAAAAGATTCTCCCTCTCTCTCTACCTCCCTCTGCCCCCTTCTCCTGTTTGCACATGTTCTCTTGCTCACTCGCTCTCTCATACATATATAAATTTCTAGAGAAACAAAACTGGAGGTATCACAATTCCAGATTTCAAGTTATACTACAAAGCGATAGCAATTAAAACAGTGTGGTACTGGCATAAAAATAAATTTATTTTTCAAAAAAATAAATCAGTGGAGTAGAATAGAAAATCCAGAAACAACCCACAGTTATATGATCAATTAATCTTCAACAAAGGAGGAATGAATATACAATGGAAAAAAGACAGTCTCTTCAGCAAATGGTGTTGGGAACACTGGTCAGCTACATGCAGAAGAATGGGACTAGACCACTTTCTTTCACCGTATACAAAAGTACACTTAAAATGTATGAAAGACCTAAATTTGAGACCTGAAACCATAAAAATCCTTGAAGACAGTACAGGCAGTAATTTCTCTGACATTGGCTGTAGCAACATTTTTCTAGAAACAAGGGAATTAAAAGCAAAAGTAAACTATTGGGACTACATCAAAATAAAGTTTCTGTACAGCAAAGGAAACAATCAACAAAACTAAGAGGCAATCTACTGAATGGGAGAATATATTTGCAAATGACATATCTGATAAAAGGTTAGTATCCAAAATATATAAAGAACTTACACAACTTAACACCCAAAAAACAAACAATCCAATTAAAAATTTGGCAGAAGACACGAACAGACATTTCTCCAAAGAAGACATCCAGATGGCCAACCGACACATGAAAAGATGCTCAACATCACTCCTCATTACAAATCAAAGCCACAGTGAAATATCACCTCACACCTGTCAGAATGGCTAAAATCAAAAACACAAGAAACAACAAGTGTTGGCAAAGATGTGAAGCAAAAGGAACCCTCTTGAACTGTTGCTGGGAATGCAAACCTGTGCAGCCACTGTGTAAACAGTATGGAAGCTCCTCAAGAAGTTAAAAATATAACCACCCTATGATCCAGGAATTGCATGACTGGGTATTTATCAAAAAAAAAAAAAAAAAAAAAAAAGAAAGAAAAATACTAAATCAAAGGGATACACTCGCCCCTATGTGTATAGCAGCATTATCTACAATAGCCAAGGTATGGAAGCAGCCCAAGTGTCAATGCATAGATGAATGGATAAAGAAGATGTGATATGTATACACACATATATATACATACGTATATATATGTGTACATATATGTATATGTATACATACACACACACACACACACACAATGTAATATTACTCAGTAAAGGAATGAAATCTTGCCATTTGCAACAACATGGATGGACCTGGAGAGTAAAATGCTAAGTGAAATAAGTCAGAGAAAAACAAATACTGTATGATTTCATTCATATGTGGAATGTAAGAAACAAAACAAATGAGCCAAGGAAAAAAAAGAGAGAGACAAACCAAGAAACAGACTCTTAACTATAGAGAACAAAGTGATGGTTACCAGAGGGGATGTGGGCAGAGGGATGGGGGGAAATAAGGGATGTGGATTAAAGAGTACCCTTATAAATATGAAAAAAAAAAAAAGACAAACTTATAAAATTCTAACTGCTGTGTCAAAAACAGTATGTTCATCTTTAAGGCTCTTGACACATATTGACATATATTGCCAAAATGCCCTTCAGAAAGGTTGCATCAATCAATTCACGTGATCCCAGCATGAACAAGAGTGGCCGTTCTCTCACATGTCCCCTAATTCTGAGTATTTTAATTAAATTCTTTAAAATAGGAAAGAAACGGCCCTCCAGGGTTTTAATTAGCATTTCTTTGGTTATTGGTGAAGTTAAAGATCTTTCCATTTGCTCACTGACCATTTGAATTTGGATGTGGAAACTTTATGGTCAAGTCCATTGTTTACTAGTTCAATATGTTATACATTCAGGATTCAGGATAAGTGACAAGTTCCCAGAAACTCTCTGGGACCCAGTCTTCCTAACTGTGAAATGGGTTTCAGAGGGAACTCTTTCGAGACCTCTTCAACTGTAACCTTAGCTGGATGGGGCAGCATCAAGGTCACTGGAAGCCTGGGCACATCTTCTAGACTGGAGTCCCCACCAACCCCTTCCCACTTGTCCCCAGTTAATATGGTCCAAGCTGCCAAATGGACTGGACCACCTCTGCCAGAATCAACACCATAACTCTGCTTCTCCACATGGACACCCCACCCATGACCATTTATTGAGGCTGTGACTATCTTTTGCACCTATGTAATTTGAGAAGTGATTTGGGTTTGGTTACTTTCATTGTTAATAACCTGACCCTCTAAGGAGGAGGACGGAAGCCACCGCCGCCAACCCCACTAGCACATCCTATGCTTGATCGTCTCCACGACAACCTGAGGTGACATTCCTGACATGTTTATAAAAGAACATATCCCTAGCCTATAAGAAGAAAGCTGCAAAGGCTTCGGAGAAAATCATACCTGTCTTTCCAAACACTAACTGGAAAGACTGATTTCTTACTATAGACTTCCTATCATGATGATTGCCATTAAGTTAGAAAAAAGGTTTCATTTTTATCTTGGGTGGGTGACTGGCTGAGATGAATTTCATTTAGTTGAAAATGCAGAGAGCCGAAATCCCTTCAAAATGATCGCGGCTTGAAAATGAATACATAAGCATAGCATGAGAAGAGTATTGGAAGTGCCTATCTTTTTTTTTTTTTTAATTTTTTTTTCAACGTTTTTATTTATTTTTGGGACAGAGAGAGACAGAGCATGAACGGGGGAGGGGCAGAGAGAGAGGGAGACACAGAATCGGAAACAGGCTCCAGGCTCCGAGCCATCAGCCCAGAGCCTGACGCGGGGCTCGAACTCACGGACCGCGAGATCGTGACCTGGCTGAAGTCGGACGCTTAACCGACTGCGCCACCCAGGCGCCCCGGAAGTGCCTATCTTAACACCCCAGGGAGGCTTGTATAATGTTTTATTTCACATGTCTTCCAGGAAAAGGAGCCATACATTTTAACCCTGGCTTGCCTCTTTGTTCCATGTCCCATTCTTTTGGCTGAACTGACTCCCCACCCCATCACCCACCACACTCACGATGGTCCGTGAACGTGAGCTGCAAACAGAGCAGATCCACAAGTCATGGAGTGGTCCCCATGCTTTGCTGCTTTGCTCCCTCTCTTTCTGAACTCCTGACTCCATTCACTGCTCTTTTCTGCTGCCTGTCGCACTTGCCATGCCCTTCCTGTCTACCGTATCGTTTCTAGTTTCGCCAGTCCTCGCGTTCCGGTTGCTCTCGATGCCCCAGTCTCCCTAATCCCCAGCCCCATCCCCTGGCCTCCCAAACTCTTAGTAGAGCCAGGAAGGGTAGATGTCAACACATTCCTGGTTCCATCTTGGAAGAGGAGAGGAAATCTGGGTGCTTTACTAAGTCCTAGTGCGTCTAACTCCAGAGCTCAAGCCTACCATTCACAGGCCCAAGTGAGACATTCCTCAGCCTCTTGCCCCATCAGGGGGCTCTGAGGGATTGTGGGATTTGGCCTGCCCATGGGGCTCCATTCCCTCTCTCCATGGATGTGAGGCTGTGTGACAGGTGCAAGTGCTGTGAGAGGAGCCTGCTGTAGCCAAGGTGTGCTGAGTGGCAGTTCCCACAGGAGGAAGGCAAGTGGGAGCCGAGCGTCTCCTATCCCTTTGCCTTCCTCCCACAATTCAACTGTTAGCTTCACCCACCCCAGGATCAGGGCGGGAAAGAAGATGCTGGAACTTGGCACATGCTTCTGTGCTGGTCCTGCAGGGAGAGCTAGTAAGAGATATTGTCTGAACCCCGAGTGCATGCCATCCGGGCACCCCCTGAGTGTAAGAATTCATTGCTGCCATTGAAACCACTGGGGGCCATCGGATGAAAGCCCCAAATTCAAAGTCCCTCTAAGAAAACCCTCCCTTTAACACACTGACAAAGAAGCTGGTAGAAAGAGAACAGAGAGGGGAAAAAGAATGAGATGATGTTCTTTTAAAACTAAAAATCCCTCAGGAATTTTTTCCCAGGCTTCCAGTTCCAGTCCCATGGAAATCACTCACTGTTATCTTGGGGGAGTGACTTGACCTTTCTCAGGTGACCTCTTCTATAAAAGCGTGTTAATAATACCCGTCACCGGGTGTGGCAGGCTTAACACAGCACCCAGCATACAGCGGAGCTCTGGATATGGTAGCTCCTCTGTGGAAACAAGGCCTAACTGGAGAGAAGTGGTGAGCCTAATGGAAACACTAAGGATGGGAAAGTTGGAACCAAAAGAAGGCCCGGTGAGCAGGAGCCTCGTGGGCCCTGTAGTCATGGCGACGGTAAGCACGGGAAAGATGATAAAGCCATGATCATCACGAAACAGCAGGAACAAGGAGCCCAGCATCCCTGATCCAGCACCCTAGCTGGGAAGGCTTCCGGTCTGGTCCCCCAGAAGTGGCTCTCGCACCTGATGACCTTTGTTACCTGTTGCACTCAATGAGATAGAGCGGTCGCCCAGGTGACAGGAGGGGCTGATATGGAGAATGCGCCCCACCCCACCAGCCCCAGCCCACAGAGTAACAGGTAAGAGGGAGGCTCGGGAGTCAGCCCATGTTCCAGCCCCTGCTCTTCTGTTTCTCAAGGTATGACCCTGATAACCTCAGGCAAGTCTCTGTGTCCCAGATCCCCATCTCTAAAGTGGGCACGATGATGATCGGTACCTCCAAATGTCACTGAGACGGTTGCACTGGATGAGAAAATTAAGTAAAGTGCTGAGCCTATGGTACCCTTTGCACAGAAAGCACTCAGAGGTTGCCCTGTGGCCCTTGTTCTTATGAGTTTATCCTAAGGATTATTATAGGGCTCCTGTGAAGTTCTGACTTTTATGCAACTCTTTTCACACTGTTTGGAAAGTGTCTCTGACAGAACCCTGCACTGTAGCTCAGATCAAGTTAATGCTGCCAAATATCCAGGTTGGGGTTGATGCTATTCCGCTCAAGGGACCACTCGGAGCCTCTGCGTCCTCATCTGGAACTCAGCGTCATCTGGACACTGCAGAGTGACTGACAGGCCCCCCTGAGGCACCGGGTGGAACATGGCCAGCAGCGGGCTTGGCACAGAGGGAGGCTCAAGCGATGGAGTTCCCTCTCTTTTCCTGCTCCCCCTGGGAAAGTGCAGAGAGCCAGGGCGAGGACCTCCTGGGGCTCCTCTGGCCGCCTGACCTACCTGAGGGAGTGCCAAGGGAGAGCCCAGGGTGGAGAGCAGGAAGAGGGGCTGTGGTGCGGAGCGGGCCAGCCTCTTTCCCTCTGTGACCCAGCAGTTTGGAAACATCCTCCCCGTCTGCTGTGCCGTTTCCCCGCCATCCAGCCCGCGGTGGCCAGAACAATGGTAGGATACAGGCCCGTGCTCGCCAGCAGTGGTGTGCCCGCCTTTGGGTCAGGCTGAGCAGGCTGGCCTCCGGCACACAGAAGGCCGACAACCTCAGCCTCAGGTGAGGGAGCCCCTGGTGCAGCCCTGGAATTTTCGCCCGCTGGCTCCCCTGGGAGGCCTTGGCTGAGAGACAGACAAGGAGGCTCAGGGCTCCCTCCAGCATTGATTGGAAGGGCCTCACATTCACAGCTTTCCTCTCCCCCTCACTCTGTGCATGAGCTAGTGTTTGGATTCCTGGTGTCCCCTAAGAGGGGTTAATGCTGTTTCTCATTATAATATAATAAGCTGTCTTTTTTTTTTCAACTGAGCACCTACTGTGTGCCTGGCCTAACGGGACGTATAGTCAGTCCTCATCATTCCTGGATTCTGAGACTGCACACTCACTTACTCCTCTCAGATTTATCTGGAAGCCCCAAATCAATACTGGAGGCATGCTTTGCACATTCACAGCTATTCACAGACGTGAGCAGGCTCATCCAACGCGCCCGTTCGTAGCTGAGGTCGAACAAGGCGACACTCTGCCTTTTTGTTCCAGATCTCATGCCATATGCAAGTATCCTTTTGTGGTCTGTTTAGTGCCATGGTTTTCACATTTGGGGGATTTTTGCTGATAATTTTGCCGTTTGAAATGGCCCCCAGGCATAGAGCTAAACTGTTGTCTGGCGTTCCCAAGCCTGAGAAGGCTGTGCTGTGCCTTGCAGAGAAAATACATATATTCGATGAGCTTCTTTCAGGCATGAGTCATGGTGCTATTACCACGAGTTCAATGTTGATAAATCAACAATATGTATTAAATAAGATATAGCTAAACAGAAATACACGGGCAAGTGTATGCATTGATCAACTGATGAAAATGTTGGGACAGGAGGTCACAGGAGAACCTAACGTTCTATATCCCCTAGGACCAATGGCTCAGTATTTGCTAATTAAGTGCTTTTGGTGACATTATGAAGATAACCACTATGAAAAATGGCAGCCGACTGCATTTGTTATCTTATGTAGCCTTCTAAATAAGCACAGGGGTCAATACTTTTATCCCCATTTTATGGGTGTATCCGCATTTTATCGGTGTGGAGATCAAGGCAGAGAAAAGGGGACTTTCCTAAGGTCACCCTGCTCACAGTTGACCGCCTTGGGATCACACCTGACTGCCTCCACGCTTGCATTCTCTTGACCACGCTGGGCCACGCCATTGTCAACTTCCCAGTGGCCAGTGCAACTCTCACACCCACAGGAACAGAACCAGACCGCTGACATACAGCCTTGTCCTCACTTTATGGGAAACCTGAAGTCTGGAGGGACAAGTGAGCCCCAGGGCATATGGCAGTGAAGGCAAATGAAGGAATAGGGGCCCAAGGCAACATATGCGTTCCTTATGTTTTCCCCACCCTCTGAGAAGTAGTCTGGGCTCCTGATACCTCCTTTTGTAAGTTTCTCATCAAGCTTTCTTTGGGGAAAATACTGGTTTTTGTAAAAAGGAAACTAATATATGTCATGCACCTGCCAAGTGCACGGCACTATACCATTTATTCTCACACGTCTGAGTATTACTACAGAGTATGACTCCTGGAATTGTCTGTATGGAAGCTCTGCCCATACACCCTTAGCATTAACCTCTGCACGCCAAGCCTGCTTAATGTGATGTGACCACGTGGCTTTCTTTTTTTCTGGCCATTGGAGTACACTTGGCCCAAGTGAAGGGCAAGACACAGGGCCAAAGAGTCAATGCCCCTGGGAGAAGCCCTCAGACAGTAAATGTGCTGTGGATAAACAGCCCAGCCTCTTAGCCTCTTGGTTGGGACCGTGTCCAGTCACGTTCCGCACTCTCACCCAGGGTTCCCCAGCGGGACTGAGCTCTCGTCACCCATAATGGTATGTGGCTTGATAATAATATTTGCTTCCCTCCCTGTGTCAGATCTCCTCCCAAATAAACTACCTGCGCTAAATAACGGCTTTCCATTTAAATGAACAACGTGCTCAGAACATGGAGGCAGGCGATAAACATGGTTAACTCAGCTTCACATGGATCAACACCTATTGCTATGTTTTTTTTCTTCAACACACTGCTGTCTCTGGAGAGCAAGGACCAATATGAGGCACATTGGAGCAAGGGGGGCCAGGATGATGAATTTACCACCATTGAGTGATAAGCAGTGGGTGGTGGCTGTGTGCCATACCACATAACAGGTGCTCCGAAACTGGGATTCTGTGCAAAAGATTAAAATGGAGAAAACAACACTTTGGTGCAGATCTCCTGTGTTCTAGTCATCCTGCTAAATGACTTCAACAAGACCCGTAGACATTATTTCTTTGAATCCTCTTGGTATGTCCAAGTAGATTACCGCTGTATTACACGTGTGTCTCAGAAAGGCAAACACAAGTAACATTGCATGGTAGCGTCGTGATTTGTTACCAAGCCTATCTGACTCGGAGCTGTTACTCCTCCCCTTATCTGCCCCACTTCTAAGACCCTGAAAGGTTTACTCTGCAATAGCCAACATGCAATAAAGAGCTATTAGGGGCAGAGGCACATGGTGGGGCAGCACTGTCTCTCGAATTCTACTTTATGGGCAGCTGCCGATGCTACATTGGTCTCACATTTTCTATGGGCCTGGACTCCCAGCATGACAGCTCTGTTCAGGGTCTCACAGGCTGCAGTCAAGGGGGCATCTGGGCTGCATTCTCCTCTGGAAGACCTCCTGGAGAAGACTGTGCTTCTAAGCTCATTCAGGTTGTTGGCAGAATTCATCTCTTTGCGGATGTGCGACTGAGGACCCCAGCTTTCCACGGCTGTCGCCTGGAGACCAACCACAGGTTCTAGAAGCTACCCACAGTTCCCTGACACATGGCCTGTCCATAGGTAGCTCAAAACATGACAGTTTGCTTCCCCTATCTTTCCAGTCCACTAAGGCGAGAGCATACATTAATGCAAGATAATCATGGGAACAACCTCCCATCTCCTTTGAGGTATGATGGATTGATTTGTTATTTGTATGACTGTCGCCATCATCATTTGTAATTAACTTTATTATTTTTCATAATTATTATCAATTCAGTATTCTGAAATATAGCACTAAGATCTCATTTACCTTCTGCAGAGAAACCTTCCATAGTTCCCAATGCCTCTGGAATAAAATCCAAGTTCCCAAGCCTGGCATTCATGCCTCCCACATCTTCTGGTTTTATCTTTGCCTCCCCCCGGCTCTTCCCCAGTCACGCCCAGCTCATCGTCTTCTTTTGGCACATGCAGCACTTCTTCCTGGCCTGCCTTTACTTCTCATTTGGTCAAGTTCATGTGCACATCTTTGCTAACCCATCAGGACTCTCCCAGGGTCACTCAGTCTCTCCCGTCTCTGGGCCCCAAAGCCCTGCACATGTGCTTCTTCAGTGCTGGCCACACAGCATCACGCAATCTCACCAGGGAGTTCCAGTTCAACCCTGAATTCTGGGACTCGGCATACATACGATCTCGATAAATCATACTAAATGAATACATAATCAATATGATTAACAGCAACTTCTCTTTTATGGCCACTTGAGGTTTGCAAAGTGTATTAAGCCGACACGGACAAGTCTGGAGTGGAGACACTGGGCCAAAGACCAAGAGATCCAGCTGGATGACCTGGCGGGCTCAGAACCCATGTTCTCTTCTTATTGACTGACAGGCTCCGGAAAGAAACCGTGGCTCTGCTGAAGTGCCTTGGGCTCAGCACTTCCCATATTCGCTACTGCTATTCTTGGTGCCCCAAAGCCTACTTGCAGATTTTCAGGTCTCTGGATGTTGCAGCCAAACCACTGTTGTACTTCTGAAAGCAGAACCAAAACCCACCACCTGCCACTGTCCTCGCTGACTTCCTGCTCCCGGAGGCTCCAATCCCAGCCTCCCCGCTCCACCTGCTCTCGGGTCCCTTGCTTGGGAGCCACGTCCACTTTCCACACACAGGCCCCACTCGCGACCCGGGCTCCTCCAGCCTCCGTCCTCCACGGTTCCTCCTCCAGCCTGGCTCCCTGAGACCTCCGCCTGCTCTTAGGAACCCTGCTCCTCACCACTCTCTTCCTTGTTGAACCACTTCCCCATTTGAATCCTTTGTGTCCCTCCTCCGTTTATTCTGGGGAAGCCTGCTCCAAAACCCGGTTGTAACTTCTGTGGGTTAAAGGCCGGGATTAAAAATAAGAAGAAGTTACCATTTCTGGCACCCGCGCTCCTCAGCCAGGAAGGAGCTACAAAGGTAGTGTGCCTTGACCAGGCACAGAGGCGGCTAGAAATGCCCATGCCAGGCAGGTCCCTGGGAAAGGAGGCTGGGAAAAAAACAAGGCCCACCAGTGGAGTCATGGAAGGGTTCCAGTTTCTCCTGAAACCCCAGGTGTATTAAATATGCCCATTTCATAGATGATTGCTCTCAATTTTGAAACTGAAATCCACAGAGGCAAGTCTGGAAGCAGGGAAAGGGAGGAGCAAGCCCATGACCCAAGAAGAGAAGCCACATAAAACCTTTGTGAGGCCAAGTTTCTCATAAAAATGAGAAAGATTAGATCCCTCACTTAGGATGACTGAGAATCAAATGAGATAACACTTTGAGTGACTAGCACAGTGTGGAGCATGTAGAAGTCTTGCCAAACAAAGCCAATTACCTTCCCCTTTAAAATTGCTGCTGTTGCCCTCCATGGAGGGCCTCTGGGGGCCTGTCGGCTCTCTAGAGCCGCTGTGGCTGGAATGCATTTGGTACCTGCAGGGCACTGCCGTCAGAGGCCTCACGCAGGCCTGCCGCCAGTCCAGCTGGGGTGGCGGGTGGCCCTGAGCCAGCGTCCTCGGCAACTTCAGGAGCTGCTCACAGGGGTGACTTTGATGTGAAGCCAAAGGAGGACGCGTTACAATTATCTAAATTATTCAAGGCCCCCACAACATTCAGAGAGCTACAGGTTGCTTGCAAATTTGATTCCCTGCCTACTACTGTACCCCATCCCACCAGCCCGATTTTCGGTTCCCCATCAAGTGCTGCCGTCTCATACCTTGGTGCCTTTGCACGTGCCTAAGTCTCTGCCTAGAATTCCCTTCCCTCCTCTCTGTAGCTGCCAAAATTCCCCTCACACTGCAGATCTCAGCTCCACCACCCCTCTTCTAGTCATCTCTGCCTGTCCCTCCCCATTGCTCTGCACATGTAGCATCTATCACTGTCTGCTATGATCGCCCATGTATGCGCCTTGGTCCCCGATGCACTGAGGGCTCATGAAGGGCAGGGAGCCAGCTTTACTCGTGTTCGTGCCTGCTACTCACCCCAGCCCGCCACGGAGAGGTTCTCAACATGTGTCCACTGAAATGCACTTCTACAATTTCGTGGTAGTGGAAAGAACCAAAGTTTTAAAACTCAAAGACCTCTCTTTTGGAATTCTAGCTTCTTCACAAAGTAGCCTGTGACATTGGTTTGATTCTTAGCCTCTGTGCACCTCAGTTTCCATTTTGTGAAAGACGACGATGAGATATATCTCAAAGAATGACTTTGAGGAAACACATACAAACACACACACACACACACACACACACACACACACACACGCCAGGCACCAGAGCTCCACACTTAGAGAGACGTGGAGAATGAGCCATTTACACTGACACTCCAAGCGAAAGCCAGATTGCCCATGGCAGAAACAGGTGTTTCTTGGATGCCTTGGTCTCAGACTCTTGAATATACAGGTGCTAAGTCCTGAGAGTTGTTGGCTCAGTAGAGAGACCAGGCTTTAGGAAGCCTCCTGAGCTTCCCTCTCAAGAACAGACATGCCTCAACCCTGGCCAAGGTCAGAGCCCTACTCACAGACTTCAGCCAGATCTCACCTCCCTGTAGAGAGTCCACAACAACCCTCAAAGGGGTACTTCCAGTGGATCCTCTCTTGGGCCAGATTGGACAGAGGCCCTGACTCCTAGGTTCAGGTTCTGGCTGTCACACTGAGAATCAGGAGGGGAGCAGAAACGTCAAAAGAGGACTCATTTTCCCAGCACATGAGCTGGCACTCAGGCCAGGACCCTCTTCCTGACTTTAAGAAGATTTACTCCAGGGGTAGAGTATTAGTTAGGATAGACAAGGTACGGTTCAGTAACAAACCAGCCCCCAAATCTCAGTGGCTTGCTACAGTTACAAAGGTTTCTTGCTCCCAGGTTTTATGGGTCCTAACGGCTTCCCAGGCAGCTGCTGTCTACGTAATGGCTCAGAATGGCAACCACACCAGCATGGCCAAGGAAGAACGAGCACCAGACTGTCACCCAGCAGTGATACACTCCACCCAGACATGGATGTGCCTGTTAACTTGATGTCTATTCACCCTCTTTGGCCATAGGCTCCTTCTGGATGTCAAGCTAAGGAGTTTGAGTTTTATCCCATAGGAGAGGGAAGGCTTTGTGGGTTCTTCAGGAAAGGATTCATGAAATCTCTTATGAGGATCTGTAAGAGCACACTGCCTGAGTTGACCGAGAACACCTAGAAGCCCGGGACTGGTTAAATGCTTTCACAGTAGACTGAACCTGTCTGGTATCTCTGAAAGGTAGGAGTTCAGGTCCCGGTTTCTGCAGCAAGAATGTCCTCTGATGTCAACAGATAATCTCTTATTTATATGCTTACATGTGAATACATATACACCTCACAGGATATATAAGGCATTTTGATATTGATTTGTGTATAAAAAGTCTCTGAAGAAAGCAATTAGTAAAAATGAGGTTATCTTCGTATTAAAACTACAGATGACAATGGTCACTTTTTCTACAGAAAGCTAGAAGCATCAGGGTTCATGACCCAGTGCCTAGGTGCACAGAGTCTGGCACAGAGATCTCTTAATGGCATCTGATGCTTTCTATTTCTGTGAGGAAATATAACAGGAGATATCAAATGTGCCATGCCAATGTCAAAATGAGATGACCTCATAAGTTCCTCCCTGCTCTGGCATCTATAAAACTCAGGTGTGTAGGATCTAAATGACCCACCCAAGGTTGTACTGCAGGGTTATCAGAAGCATGAGACCGTGACATATGGTGCAAAACATGCGAAGTTGATCAGTTTCTTTTTGCCGTCACGAGCTACATCTCAGAAATCCATGTATAGGGCCATATTGATAATTTTATAGCAAAATAGCCAGTTATTTATATAGAAATAATATTTTTCAAATTATTAATATGAAAATTCTTTTAGGGAGTATTTTATTGATTTTATTTATAAAAGAGCAAAACATGAGACCATCACTGTGAGTCCAGTGCTGGTCCCTGTTCGATCTAAGTCAAAGAGAATGCTGAGTCAGATTGAACGGTTAGGAGGGTGGATGACCGTGGAGGATGACTCAATTCTGACTCCCAATTACATCATAGAGAGCTACTTTCAGCCATGGTTTTAGTCAGATCATGAAAGAAGATAGACTTTTACAGAAGCAGGTGAGGGCTAACCAGGGTCCAGAGTCTGGTTACAGAATTCAATAATCTCTTGAACTCTCATGGTAAACTTTTCCTGAGGAGCCATTGGAATGGTTTTCAGCTGCACTCCTCTTACAGTTGAGTCAGGCTGAGCAGGGGCAGGTCCTTAATAATCAGACCCACAGTCTACTCCAAGGACATTGTAGAACCTTAGGATAAGCTGGCCTCTAATCTGAAATCTGTGAATTTCTTCTGGATTTTTAAATTTCACTTATACTGGATGTATCAAATAGGGCTCTTCAGAAAAACAAAAGCAATAGCACAGATCTATTTATCTATCTATGTACCCATCAATCCATCTAAAACTCATGAATCCACCTATCTCTAGGTGTGTGTAAACACATATGTATATATACACATATATATACTTAGGGATATGTGTACATAGTCTTAAATCCATGAAGCAGGCTGGAAACTCAGGCAGAAATCACTGCTGCAGCCTTGAGTCAGAATGTCTTCTTCAGGAAACCTTACTGTTTCCTCTTAAGGCCTTCAATCAATTGGATGAGGCCCCCCCTACATTCTCAAGAGCAACCTCCTATACTTAAAGTCAACTGTTCATAGATGTGAACCACATCTACAAAACTCTTCACAGTAGCACCTTGATTAGTGTTTGACAAAGTAATTGGGTACTACAGCCAGGTTGACAGGAAGCTAACCATCACACTGAGTTCCTGCCACTTTTTGAAACCTGTGATTCCACTGGCCTTGGGGCAAGTTAGCCACAGGACACCCATGCTTCTTTTTCCACTTGCCATCAGTTCAATCTATCGGTACAAATCAGCCACAATCTTGTTTGGTTTTGTTTTTTCCTCATAATTTGAGTTCAGTGTGTCCACATGTTTTGTCACATCAGTTAGGAAGCAAACTTGTGAGTTCACAGAGGGTCTGGCAAGATGAAGTTTTCAATCCCCTGATCAGGTTTTTATGACCCAGCTGTCTGGTTGTCCTAAACTAAACCTAATTGCCATGCCGTGCTTCACCTTCTTCCAAATGCCCCGTGGCCTGGGAACGACTCAGGGACCAAGAATGAAGAAAACAGTCAGAATCTCAATCACTTCCTCCATCACACCTTCAGTGAGCCTGACTTACAAAGCAGAAACTCTCCAGATGCACGAGGAGAGGGGAAGCTGAGCCCAGCAACCCCCTTTTGGGATGGGAATGAATGGTCGTAACATTCTTTTCCATTTGGGTCAAGGGAAACTCATTTTCTCTGCTTTTAGCTTTTAGCCTGCATGTCTCAGATGCCACGCTGGCAGGTGGACAGCCCTGCTATTTCTTATGTGCTAGAAAGTTGTATGAATTCTCGAACACAAAATGAAACAGACAGTAAATAGAAAATTCTCAGGAGAATGTGGAGGGGCCATCAAGCACAGCTGATAAGAGTATAAATTAGTACAACCACTTTGGAACCCAGCGTGGTGATGGCTGGGAGTCTCCAGTGGTTCTTCTCCTGGGTTTACAGCCAACAGAAATGCACACGTGGGAATGCTCACTCGTAATAGCCCAAAGCTGGAAACGACACAAATGTCTATCAACAGTGGAATGAATAAATAAATATATTCACACAATGGAATACAGCGACAAGAATGATGATCTGTAGCTACATGCAACATCGGGGAAGAATGTCATAAACATAATATTGAGCCAAAGAGACGAGACACACAAAAAAGGACATGTATAATTATAGACAGAACCAGTCTATAGTGTAGGAAGTCCGGATTACGGTTATCATTGGAGGAACACTGTGATAGGGAAGTATCACCAGGGGCTTTCTACAGTGATTAATAATGTTTGATTATCTATTGCTCCCTAATAAATTACCCCAAAAATTAAGGCTTTAAAACAACAACCATTTCTTGATATCTCATGAGTTTTTAGGTCAGGAATTCAGGCAAGGCTCGGCAGGGTGATTTTTCTCCATGTGGTTTTGATGGAGAAATTCAGTGCTCTTCAGCCGGCGGATGACTGGTGGTCTCCAGGGCCCAAGAAAGCTGTCCTAGCAAGTTCCATGCTTTGGCAGAGATCACCAGAAGTCTGGGCCCCACTGGAACTGTTGACAGGAGTGTCTCTGTGTGGCCTCCCTGACGCTGTAGTTTCAAGGTAGTTGGACATCTTACATGCTATTTCAGAGCCCCCAGAGAGCCTTTCCAAGACACCCAAAAGGAAGCTCCAAGATATCTTATAACCTAGCCTTGGCATCACTTTCACTTCGTTCTGTTGATCAGAGAAGTCAGTAAAGCCAGTCTAAATTCAACGAGAAAAGAGGAAGGGATTCCACTTCTCTGGGAAAACGGCATACAATGTACCCAGAGGAAAGGACTTAACGGCAGCCATCTTGGAGACAAGCTACCATGGGTAATGTTGTTTCTCAATTTGTGTCCTGCTGCAGGCTATATTCAGTTTGTGAACATTTACCAAGCTACATACTCATGTCACGTGCCCTTTCCTGTATATGTACGTGCTGTAGACTGAAGCAACAGTGTGTGTCACCCCAAAATTCGCATGTTGAACCCTAATCCCTAAAGTGATGATATTTAGAGGCAGGGCCTTTGAGAGGTGAGTGGGATGAGTGCCCTTGTAAAAAAGACCCCAGAGAGCTTCCTCACCCCTTTCTCTATATGAGGGTGCAGTGAGAAGATGGCCATCTGTGAACCAGGCACTCACCACAGTATCTGCTGGTGCCTTGATCTTGGACTTCCCAGCCTCAAAATCTGTCATAACAGCCAGAAAGGACTAAAACAATATGGTTTTAAGTAAAAGTTTACTTAAAAAAATTTTTTTAATGTTTTATTTATTTTTGAGAGAGAGAGAGAGAGACAGAGCATGAGCAGGGGAGGGGCAGAGAGAGACAGAGACACAGAACCTGAAACAGGCTCCAGGCTCCCAGGTGTCAGCACAGAGCCCGACGCAGGGCTCAAACTCACAAACTGTGGGATCATGACCTGAGCCGAAGTCAAACGCTTAACCGACTGAGCCACCCAGGCGCCCCAATTTTAAGTAAAAGTTTACTTTTAAAAAGAACCATTAAGCAGCGTGACCCTGGGAAGAGGCTGGTCCCATATGGGCACTCCTGTGGCCTGAGGATACTCTGGCTTCAGGACTTTTACTAGCCCTGTGTCTTGGGCCATATGGGTGAGAACTCTCAGGCCCCTTTCCCCGTGAAGCCCTCAGTTTTAATGAGGAAAGAAAGCAACAATTGCCCCCTGGATTACTGTGAGGGAAGAGAATGAGAGGGTCCAAGACAGAACTCCCGGCTTATCCTGGCTTCTCAGTAAATAAACTTCATTTCACTTCGAACACAGCCTCAGACCCCCACCAGTCAGCTGCAGAGGAAGTCAGCAGCTATGACTTCCAGAAGGCCTGATGGGGTCCAGAGAGAGCTTTCCACCCCCTCCCCTTGTGAAAAGAGAAAGGGGTACATTCTCAATTCTCAGGCACCTGTGCCTTCATGGGGGGAGGTGGTCCCCGGGGCAGAAGCCAATGAAAACACTCTGCAGCCACCAGAACAAGACCAAAGTCCCCAAGCAGAGTGACAAGTGAATCACCTCCACTCATGCTTAGTCACTGCAAGGTACTTTCCACATGGACACATGGAGATGGTTACCAAAGAAATGTCTGCTGGCTGTGCTCACATCAGCTCAAAGAAAATGTTGTTGTAACCTTTACTTTGGAGGGGGAAAAAATAGCATCACTTTCCCTTTTCCTTTCCTTTTCTTTTTGGAGAGAGATCTGTTGGCAAAATAGCCAAAGTGGTTGTTTTTGTTTACCCTGGAGAAAGTTTCCAGATAGCTCTGAATCCCGAGCCTTGTGTATGTGGCAAGCCCTTCAAGTCTTAAGCACTTAATGTCTAAGTGTGTAAACAACCCCCTCAGAGGGGACTGTTGCAGGCCTCCCAGATCACGGGGCCTCCCATCATGCCCTCTGGTCACCGCAGAGTCCTCCATGCTCTGAGAAGCCACAGGGCCAGGGGTTCAAATCCTCACTCTGACTTGTACTATCAGTGCAAACTAGGGCACGGTATTGCAACTTCCTGAGCTCCTTCCTTCCTCACTAATAACGACAACGGCTAGGAACGTTCACCACGGGGTGGTTATGACAATTTAGTGAGGTGATGTGTGGAACGCCACACACAATGCTTGACACTCGCGTAGTAGTTGATTAGTTTACAATGAGTTCATCCCTTCCTCCCTGTCTCCTGATCCTTGCTTCCTTATTCCCCTCTTTGCCTTTCTCTTCTTAAATTCCCTCTCTGCCTTTCCCTTCCCTGCGCTCCAAACTTAATCAACCCCCAATTCTCTCCTCCTCCTCTGTCGTCGGTGTTTTTCTTTTTTTTCTTTGCCTTGTTTTCAGGTCTCAAACCCCCTCTGCACTCACAACCATCCCTCTGGCTGGTACAGCCTTGGCGGGGTGTCTGTTGAAAGCCAGCCAAATTCTGGTTAAAAACACTGCGATTCTTGGCCAGACTTTCTCTCCCTACAAACGAGGGTGATGTTTCAGGCATGGGCACTCTTCCCATCCATTTCGTCCCCAGGGGAAAAAATAGCAATGCCTCAGTGTGTGGCCTTAGGTGGACAGCGATGTGAGGCTCCGGGTATTGACAGAAATAAATCTGGTGTTTCTGAAAATTGTGAAACATGCGCACTGGATGTGTCATCCCAGCAAAAGTGAGTCAGTGCTCAGGCCAGGGCCCAAATCTGGCTGTGTTCGCTTTCTAAATAGAAAGTATATTCTTGGCCAGCCTAACATTAGCAAATTGGCGGTCAATGAGTGCGGAAAGAAAGAGGCCGAAGAGGAGACATGCAAATCTATATTTGCAATAAGTTTTACTGGAAAAATGAAGTTTTCCTTCGGTGATTTTTTACGAAGGCTTTCCTTTTCCCTCCTTTCTCTTTCTCTCTCTCCTACTGTCTGTGTCAGACTTTTCCTTCCATCATTATCTTAGCACAGACTTCTAGAATGGGCTTTGAAAATAGGACCACAACACCAATGGATGAATGGGTAAAGATGTGCTACGTATCTGTGCCGAGTGGAATACTACTCAGCCGCAAAAAAGAAGGGAATCTTGCCATTTGTGGCCACATGGATGAATCTTGAGGACACTGCTATGTGAAATAGGTCAGACGGTTCAAATACTGCATGAACTCACTTACAGGTGGAATCTTAAAAATAAATAAACGTATACATCCATACATCCATACATGAGGAACCGGCTCACAGAAAGAGAGAAGAGATTGGTGGTTGCCAGAGAGGGGGAATGGATGAAGGGGCCAAGAGGTACCAATGTCCAGACATAAAATAAGTAAGTCATGGGGATACAATGTACAGCAAGGCAACTATAGTTAATAATACCGTACTGCATATTTGAAAATTGTTAAGGGAATAAATCTCAAAAGTTCTCATCACACACACAAATGTATAACTATGTGACGTAATGGATGTTAGCTAGGCTTATTGGGGTGATCATTTTGCAGCATACACAAGTATCGAATCATTATGTTGTACACTTGAGACTAATGTTATGTTTCACTTACATCTCAATTTAAAAATGTTTTTAAATGATTGCCTATTGAAGATTTTGAAAAGTGAAAGGAAGAAAACAGGATCACAAAATTGCACTGAGGCAGCCTGCAGTAATAGGATGCTATAACCTTTGGAGTAAGACAGGCCTGGGTTCAAATTCTGATCCCACCTCCAACTAGCTGTGGAATGTGTGTGTGTGTGTGTGAGAGAGAGAGAGAGAGACAGAGGGAGAGAGACAGAGGGAGAGAGAAAACTGAGAAATTTCTAACCTCTTTTCAGTATCACTTCAACCAGGGGAACATTCTGCCTCTTCCCCTGTGAAGATTAAAGAGGGTAACATCAGCAGAGCCTGGCCCGTGGCAGGTGCCATCTCATCTGAGCCACCTTCGTCCTCCTTTCCCTGGGAAGGTTAAGAGTCTGGAACACCAACACCCTTTCATTCCCTGGGTCTCTGTGCCCATGGGCTGCCCCTTCTGGAGGGCATGAGCACCGAGCCTTTGAGAGCAGCAGTAAGAGCACCAGCTGCCACTACACCAGCTTCACCTCTCTACTCCAAACCCAGATTCTGGAGAAAAGAAGCAACCCCGGGCCCGGGGCCTCCCGTGCCAGCATCCCCGGCTAGCGCGGATGCCTGAATCACGTGGTCTCCGTGGTGCCAGAGGAAGTGATGCAACCCCCCTCAAGCTTTGGGTCAGCCAGGAGGAAAAGTGTCCTGTTACAGCGTGGGTGTGGCTGGCTTCAGGGCTCCAGGCCTGCCCCCTGTCCCAAACCCACAGCAAAGAGGCGGCAGGAGATCCTGTCTTTGCGCACACGGTCTGCTGTTTACCCTGCTTTGTGCACCACCATCCGGGCCCCACAAAGGGCCACGCCGAACAAGTCGTCCCTGGCCCGTGGCTTCTCCTTTCCCCTCACTCCGGCTTATAAACTGCCCTCACTATAAACACCTGTTTCCTTTTGCTTAGACCCTGAGGGGAACAGCTATTCTATTGACTTCATATGCATAGCAGGAACATAATTGAATTCAATTATAATAACTATACTCATTAAAAACCTATGTAATGTTCATTAAGCAGCCTAGGTAATATGCAATTAATAGCATTAACATATGAATTGTGCATTGGGTCACTAATATGCACATTATGTATAATATGTATACATTATGTATAAATGTATGTATTAATTACACCACATGCCTGGAAAACACAGCATTCAAAGCTGCAGGCCTGTCCCAGTTATAAACCCTTTGATCTCACCCAAATCCCTTTTATGGAATAGCTTTTTCGTTAATTGGAATATTTGCTTTTCAGCCCTTTCCACAAAGATGGCCATTAGAGAGAAAGGACTCTCAGAAGCTGGTTGGTGCCGGAGTTGAGTAAACCTGAGAAGCCTGTATTGGAGTTTATCCTGGCGAAGGGCCATGACCTTGAGAGAGCAGAGTTCAGACTTCTGTCTGGGTTCTGTCTTAGCCTCTGCTGAGACCTACCTATCACTGCCACCTCCAATGGGACATCCATTATCTGGGAAATGGGCATAATAGCCCTTGACATCACTAGGACATTGAGTAGGTGATCTCATTAGGGAGACTAACGTGCTTTGGAAATGCAGAACGGCGATGGCGTTGAACATCGGTGCCAGGAAGTTCCCAGTGGGAACCTTCTCCATGAAGGAAAAGTACCTGCTCCAACACACCCAGCTTGCCCTTGACATAAGTAGAGTTGTCCAATGGTACTCAACCATGATGAGCAGGCATCAGTAATGGCCGCCCTTTATGTGGGGTTCTCTCATAGTTTCTCCTCAAAGTACATTCTGGGCGTTGCCTGGTGCCTGGAGTTACTGTCTCCATTTTATAGGATTTGGAAGGTGAGCTCCTGGTGAAAGAAGCAGGTGGTCACATGGTCACATGGTCAACTTGGAAGGCCTCCCTGGCATGAAGGAGATGATTAAAGATCGATAGATAGATAGATAGAGCAAAGAGCTCCCTACGACTGGTTTCTGGCTCTGCACCGAGCCTTCATCTCCTTGGCTGAAATGAGCCAGTCTCTGAACACTCACACCCACCTACTCATTCTTCTCCCTATTTGTTGCTGCCTATCAGGAAAGCTCTGGAGACCCCACCTCTATGTTCTCTTCCAACATTCCTTGAGTATTCCCTGACCACCTGCTGGACCACAGGCTCTGTGCTGGACACTGGGGCTAAAAACATAAGCAGGTCATGGCTCCACCTTTAAAGAGTTTGGCAACACAGTCTTAGTTCAGATCTTGGCTCCCTGTTCCTCAACTATAGATGACCTACTAGGTGCTTTGCTTTGAATATTACCTCCTTCCAAAGCAGCCTTCTCGCAACCATCGGAATGTGCTTTCTAAGTTGCAAAGCTGGTCCTGTACTCACTCCCCTGCTTGAATCCCTTCATGGACTCCTATCTCTTACAGAATAAAGTTGGAACCCATTTACTGGGCATTCGAGGTCCATCAGGATGTGCTTCTCTCTCCTCCTCTCTACCACCTGCCATATGCACCAACATCACTGGACCTCCCACCCACAGATTCTTCCCATTCCTGCAGGGCGACCTGCAGCTCTTTCCACTAAGAAGTGAAACCGATTTCTCTGCTCCTTGTGTCTTAGTCGGCCATGTAACTGTTCGGAGCCAATAAGACATGAACAAGCAAAGGTTTGAAAAAAAAGCACAGCTTACCCTCTTCCGCTGCGGGCCTCTTCGGCCACCACCCTCCCAGGGCCCAGCCAGACTCCTTGAGGATGAGACCCACATACCAGGGGACCCCACCGGAGAATGAGACACGTAGGCAATAGCATCCTAACTATCCAACTATAGCTAAGCTGGTTTAGACCAGAAGAATAGTTCTACCACCCCACAAAATGTCTTTAAAAATGATAAACGTTGGTTGTTTCAGGTCACTAAGTTTTGGGCTGGTTTGTTATACAGCAAAAGCTAACTGATGCCACTTCACAAATGCATGTTCTTTGTGCTCCTATGTTCTACCACGTACATTCCCTTTGACTGGAGTGCAGTGCATCATCTTCCTGTGCCTGAACACACTTCCATGCTGCTCACTAGGTGATAGGATTTCACTGTGCAGAGAAAGAGAGAGAGATTCCCAAGAAGAGGATAAACCAAAGTTTTCATCGGATATGCATGTTGCTCTCAGTATTCGTCACCTCTCTTAGACTCTTTCTCCTGGGTGGGCAAAGAGCTCGTAATGGTATATGTCCTTTCCTTTCTCAGTACCAGTGAAACACTGGGTATCTCTCAGAGCACAGACTAAAACCGACCTAACACCAAGGCTGGGCCTGCACCTGACTTGCCATCCTCAGCCCCCTCATCCTCCACCCTACCTTCGTTTCCCTCAGTAACCTAGGAGAGTACTTTGGCTGGCATGGGTGCTTGGTTCCTCACTAAGTTTCTTGAAAAGATGCAAATCAGAGCCCCCTCCTCCTCAAAGCCTTCCCCAGCACCCTAAGCAAAGTTGCTTCCTCTCCCCACCCAGCCCTCCAGATCCTTCTGTGCTTATGGTACTTCACACAGGCAATCTGTTTCCCTATCTATCCTCCACCACTCCCCCTCCCAGCGCACAAACAGCAGAAGCCACCAGTGTGGGTCTTCTTTATCTTTGTGTCCCCCTCCGATAGAATCACAAAGAATTGGTTGAACTAACCCATTAGCTCGAGGGAGGGAGTCACGCAGAAGGAAACAAGCAGTTTGCAGTCAGACAGATGGGAACTTAATCCCTGCTTTTACATTTCAGGTAGAGTGTCCTTGGACAAGCCACTTAACCCTTTATATCCTCAGTTGCTGAGCAGGTGGGTGAGGGAGCCAGGCAATGCTATCTAACGTGAAGGTCATAATCCTTTCTTCACAGGCACGTCTTGAGGATTCATGACTATTGCACCTAAAACACCTGGCGACCGGTAGAGCCTCAAGCCAAATTCTGGTCATGTGTTTCTCTCCAGCTATCCATGAGTTCCGGCCACTCTGGGAAGACGGCGGGACAGGGCCTCTAAGGGCCAAATGGGCTCTGGGCCCTGGCTGCCTTTTGGATCATAGGACTGTCTCTCCCACACCACGTGGGTGTCCTGAGCTGGAAGGAAACGCAGCCTCACGTTTGCCCAACACCCACTTTGCGCTTGCTGCTCATCTACCTTATCTCACCTCCCTTGTCCTTTATGAAGGGAAATGAGATGGTACCTGCTAGTGTGGCTTGTGAACTGTAAATCAAGATGCAAATTTTCAGCATCACCTTTCTGAGGGCAAACAAAGGCATCAGGTAAAGAGTTCAGGGCTCGTCCCTGGTCCCCTCCCAGAGCCTGCACCTGCAGATGGCAAAAGGCCCTGGCCAGGTTTTATATTGGAAATGGCGTTGGGAGAGGAGGGCTGATTCATACTCGTTCATTCTTTCCCTCACTCGTTCATTTACTCACACACACACTCCCCACTGATTCACTCATTTGTTTATTTGTTCTCTAACAAGGGGTCCAGCGCACGTTCTGTGCCAGGCTCTGTTGCTGGGAGCAGAGCGAAGAGACAAATAGGACTGAGCCAGTCGCTGCTCTAGAGCAGCTGAGGTCTCTGCTGTGCTGTGTGCACGTGTGTTCAGGGGTAGGCATGAAAGCAGGTGATCACCATGAGCCATGTGCCTTAGAAGCCCACCACAGGGACTCCAAAGATGGGTGTAGCCTTTGTGTGAGGCTGGAGGGGGTGGGGTGGGCGGCACGATGTGCAGATAACAGGGTGAGGGCAGAGAGGACATGGAATTGTGGGGATCCAGACGCCCCCCTTCTAAGAGTCATTTTCTGCCCCCTGGCAAACATTAGCTACTGAAAGTCCTAGAACAAAGAACTGACTAGTTCTGGCTGCAATTCAGAGCCGGTTCGATCTGCCGTCCCCACTGCAGATCCCCCGGGGACTAGAGTCAAAGTAACCGGAGTCTCAGTGCCACCAAGCATTCCCTGGTATAACTTGGGCAAATCCCTTTATTTCTTTGAACCTCAAATTGGGAAATGCCAGCCTTATTGACTCTTCCTCACCAAATGGTTGAGCCATTAAAGCAGTTATATATAGTTCAGTGGTTAAGCGGGCAGCACAGGGATCAGTCAACATGGCAATTCAGCTATTTGGGTACTACTAAACCCCTTGGATCCTCAGTCTTCCCAGCTGTAAAGTGGGCATGATCACATTTCCTTTGTGGTGGCGTGACTCAAAAGGGAGAATGCTTGCACACAGTAAGCACACAATACCTGATCTTATCATTTTATATCTTTACTAATCTCTATGGGATTACTGCCTGACACCTGGGGCTCTACCAGAGCGGATAGCTCATTCCACGTTTTTGCCTCACACGCTCCCTAAGAGCTCAGGCCAAACTCTGCTTCCAGGCCCACGCAGTGCCCCCTCCCAGAGTTTGCAGTGCACATTTGGAGAAGGAAAGAACTGCCAAAGAAAATCCAGCGTCATGGTTTTCCTATCGCAGAAAACTAAAAAATGCAGAACACTTGCTGGAACACAGCGGTCTGCGTCCAGGGACTTCCTATAAGTCTGAGGGCCTTTCCACAGCTCTCCCAGCCCGTGCTTGCCACCAGGATCTCCCAGCAGACATCGCTGGTGCCCCCGGCCAGGCTCCGAGGAGAAGGCAGGGGAAGGCCCTGCCAGGCAGACGTGCCCTGGGCCGAGCTGCGCTCACCCTCCCAGCCTTGCTGGCCTGGAGGGATGTGGAGCAGGCTTTGGGCTGCATCCAGAGTTCTGAGGAAGAAGCCCTGTTCACATCCAGAACAGGGCAGGCAGGGTTCTCCCAGCACCCTGGCCGCCTGCCGCCCCGGTCCTCTGGAGAGAGAAATGCCCATCCTTGACCCTCCCATTTGGGCAGGGCTGAGACTTGACCCCAAGCCCTCCCTTGTGCCCCGGGGAAGGGCATCTAACCCTCACAATGCAGAAGGGTGGGGATGCCGGATGCACCCCGGGAGTTCCCCGAGAGCAGGAACTGCTCAGATTCATCACCGTGTCCTGGCAGCTGCTGACACATCTCCTGGCACACAGTAGGTCGTCCAAATTTGGTAAATAGCGAAGCGGCTGATCGTGTTCCTGAGCGAGTATGGCATGGGGGGTGGGGACAGAAGAGACTAGCCCTCACTGAGTACCAGTGGCTCTAGGTGCTCTATCGGCTCATGTAATCCCCACGACACCCCTGCAAAGTGGATCTTCTCAGCCCCCTTTTGCAGGCAGTTTGTAGAACAGAGGCTCAGAAAGGCTAAATAAGCTGACTGCCCTGGGACCGGACCCGGGTCCATCTGACTCCAAGGCTCTTTGCCACTGCAAACGCTGCCTCTCAGAAAGGAGGAGTGTGGATGTCCCAGTTGGCAAGACTTCGGCCTCCAGCCCAGCCCACATGATGCTGCCCCACTGCTCCAGGCAGGAGGACAGAGACAGGCTGGATCACTCCTGACCAAGGCCCTGCATCCTGATCAGGAAGACAGTCACAGAGGAGATGCAGAACAAGGATAAGGGAGGTGGCATAGACGGTGATCCAGGGGTGAGGAGGGCCAGAGGGCACACCGTGAGTATTAGCAGGGAGTCAGCACAAAAGGGCTTTGAACATCCAGGGCTATACAAATGTAGGTTCCCGGTACTCCTGTCTAGGGGCGTAGGTCAGGAAGACTCCATGCAGGAAGAGTGTCTGAAATCCTGATCCAGGGAGCAAAAGCAATCACAATAAAAATGAGAACTGCCACTTATAACCGTCTATGCCGTCCAGCTACTCTTCTAGTAATTAACCTAGTATTAACCCTGCTAAGTAATTGTATTTGGTCTTCACAGCAACTCTAAGAGGTGAGAGCTATGATCCCATTTTACAGATGAGAAAACTGAGGCTCAGCTCAGGTAAACTCACCACGTAGCTGGTGAGGGGCACAGTCAGAATTTGCACCCGCATCTGGCTGACCACAATGCCAGGTCTGTTTCATAAGCCCCAAAGGCTGCAGGCGCCAAGCAGTTTCCACAAACTAGGAGAGTACGATGGACATGACGAGAAGTGGTGGAAAATACAGAAAGAAAGCTGGAGAGTTCACGCTCTGCTTAAAGGGGCAGCTGTTCCTCAGCCTCAGCCAAGTCTTGCCATTTGAGAATGTGCACCCAGCGTGGCCAGATCTTCTCATTTCAAGATCAGCCAGACGTAATTTCTACTTCTGGGTGTAAGATCCAATATTTAAATGTCGGGGATTAATTTTTTAAAACCTTAGTCACTTGGCAGTCTCAACAAAGCCTGTCTGAAAGACAGATGGCCTGTAGGTCATCATTTTGCAATCTCTGTACTACAGCGTGGAGTGGTAGAGAGCACCCCGTCACGAGAGGTGTTCAAGCACATTCTGTGCAACTGACCCAAGTGCTGGTGAAGAAGCAGTTACAGGGGGGAGCTGCTGAGGGTGGGCCTTTAGGCTTGCGAGTCTGAGACTCGCCATGAGCCATGAACTGGCAGAGTGGAAATGGGTGGGTGCCCTAAGCCAGGTGTGGAGCCAGGAACAGCCCCTTTATCTCCTTGGACCCCCAACTCCAAAACCTTCCATGGTTCCCCATTGTCCCCTTACCCTGGCATTCAGGGATAGCTCCGCCCTGCATCTCTGGCTAACCAACCGTTGCCATGGCTCTAGGGAAGGCCCCTCCAGCACTTCCAGGACCACCTGCCCTGGCCTGGCCTCTCCTCTCCAGGCCACTTCTGCAAACGCTCATCCCCTAGAGGGCCACACGGGATGGCTGCCCGTCATTGGTCTCTTCCCCCCAGCTAGGTCATAAAACCCTGATACTCATTCCCCACGTGTTCATGTCACCCTACTACTGCACACGGAGCTCTGTGCTAGGCATTCAACACACCGCCACAGAGGAGATATGGGGTCCCTTCTGCACTCCGTTCCGGAGACACCGCACCATTGTCCAGTCCTGGCCGTGTGGGACATACGCAGCGAAGACTTGCTGAGTGGAAACAGATGTTGATGACACGGAGATAACTTTGATCCCCGCCCCCCTGTCCTCTCCCCGAGCCCCTGCACCTCCTCTGCCCCACAAACACCCCACCCTGTTGCTTCTTCCTCAATATCTCTCACTGGCACTGGAAGAGACACAGTGGAAAAAAGCCCTGGGAACCTATAAAGAAAGCAGTCAAAAGGTGGTGTCTTTTTTTTTTTTATGTTCTCACTCCCCCAACAACCCATGGCAAAGGCCCACTTGCAGACACACTCCTCATGAAATTGGAAGCTGGCCTTGCCTCTGCTGTGGCAGGCAGCCCTGAGTTGGCTGCTGGAGCCTGGGGGTGGAGTACAAATCGCCCCATCCCCCGCCTCAAGGAGACCAAGAGCCAACAGCTCACCCCCCGGGCACCCAGCCAGGTTCCCTTCAAGCCAGGGCCTGAGCACACGGACCCTAATCAACTGAAATCCCCCACCCTTCCTTCTGCAAACACCCTCGTGGCCAGCCACAGGGCGGGCCAAGGGGCAGAGCTGGTCTCCTTGACCTCCCTGCCCGGCTCCACACCTAAGGAGCCGGCCCAGGACTCTCACTCGGCCAGCATCAGCTGGGTCATCTGAGAAGCGCCATCGGCCGCCCTCAGGACAAGGAGAGGAGCTCCCCATCAGAGGAGGGTGCGGACTCTGCTGGACCCCTGCCCTCACTTCCTCCAGTTCTCTGTTCAAATGCCACCCCGCCACCGGGAAGCCTGCCCTCACCTCCTGCAGTAAAGCACACAGCCCCCCACCCCACCCCTTCCAATGCTTTCTCTTCCTTTATAGGAATTTTTTAGCATTTGCTACAGCATGATGTATCTTATTGGGAAGTCCTGGGAGGACAGGGCCTTTTTGTTCCATTCACCACTATTTCTAGTTCCCAGCAGGCATGCAATAATTGTTGGAGGATGGAGGGAGGCAAGGAAAGAGGGTCTCTGGAGAGGGTAGGCCCTGGGTAGCCCCCTTCTCTCCCCAGCTGGCATCTCTTCTTCAGAACTACCCTCAGACCCGTGGCGCTATGGCCTTCCAAAAGAAACGACTGTAGGTACGACTTTTTAGACTATGGTTACCCAGAGCCGTCTCTGCGTTGGGCAGTACAGATGTGTGATCTCACTGACCTTGTCAACAACCACTCTGGACCCACATCGTTGCTTTGACTCAAGCTTTCTCAAGCTTGGCACCACTGACATTCACGGCCAGAGAAGCCTTTGTCGTGGGGCCCTCCAAGTGGCCTAGGATGTTTCGCAGTGACCCTGGCTTCTCCCCACCAGATGCCAATAGTACCTCCTTTCCAGGCCGTGACAAGCAAAAATGTCTCCAGACGTGGCCACGCGTTCCCAGGGGGCAAAACCATCCTGTTGGAGAACCTCTGTGTTAACTCTGCAAATGAGGACTTGGAGAAACCAGGTGTGCTGCCCGGCACCTTCCCCCTGGCAGGGAACTGCTCCTGGGCAGACCCAGAGGCCTCTGCTGGTGTCCCAGCCGAGGGCAGAGCGAGGCCTGACGTGCGAGCAGAGCCTTCCCAGGCAGCCTGAAAAACACTTACTCACACTCTGGCTGTGCCCGGGGAAACATCGTCAATGATAAATCATATCTCTTAATTATCTGCGATTTCTGAGGCCAGCCAAGATTTCCTCTTCATGACAAATATTTGAGATTCCTTCCCCCCTGAAAAGGAGAAACAACACTACAGGAGAGCCCTGGGGCTGGTCTCCCGAGCATAAGCCGGAACATCTCTGGTCAGCCCTCCCTCCCACCCAGCCCGTCCAGAGCTGGGTTCTTGCCCGGGCATGCCTCTCCTCTCCATGCTTCGGGGAGTGACAACCCCTGGTTTCTGTTTTGGTTTAGTTTTGGGTTTTTGTTTTCGCAGAAGGGTTTCTGAATTGGAGATGTTCACTCATTCAGATGAGTGTTTGAAATCACTGGGAGGGAGAAAGGAAGACAGAAAATGAAAGGGCACGGGATCAGAGGTGAAAAGGGCAGGATTCAAGTCAACTTGAACCTGCTACAGAAGTTACTCCCCTCACCCCCCACCTCAGGTCCCTCTGCACTACAAGGAGAGTGTCCAGGCTTCTCAGCCTCCATGACTTTGAGCTCTTCACCCTCTGGGGCACCATTTTCCTTAGCTCCCCCCTAGGTGCCAGTCATACTGAATTCATTTACTAGTTTCTAAACATGATTTTGCATGTTATTGTCTTTATAGTCAATGCTTTCCTTTCTTCTCTTCGCAGAAAACTCCTACTCACGCTCTGAAACCCAATGTAAGTATCCCATCCTTCTCCCGTCCCCTTCCCCAACCCAGTCCAAGTTCATCCCTCCCTCTCCAGGATTCCTCAGCAGCCTGTACAGACATCACTGCCTTAGAGACGTTTGTGTAACAGAAGTCCGGGGGGAAGCTGAGTCAGCAACCAGAGCAACCAGAGATTATAGCAGAGATGTGAAAAGACTTTCAGGCTATTTTTCTCCAGGGCTTTCCTTTCTACCCAGCACGGCTTTCCTCGGTCCACTAATATACAGGACTTTCTTGTGTGAATCTTCTAGATGAACTTGCAAGGAAGTTTTCCAGCACTCAAAGACCCTCACCCTATTTTGTTCTAGTTTCGGAAGTAGGTGACATGGGCACCACTTTCTGTGAGATCAATTCTGGGGTCTCTGGTCACAGCGGGGTTCCATCAGCGTGGAGCAAGGCTCACTGAAGACCACTGATGATGGTCATTCCCTTCCAGGTGACAGAGGGTGACAGAGTGGAATGCCTGGTCCAGGCTGGCAGAGAAAGTAGAGAGCTCTGGGCCACCTCGGCAGATAGCCTCAAACCAGAAATCCTCACCTCCCCCACAGAACACCTGCACCCCTGGGTAGGACGCAGGGGCACTCCTCTTCTGCTCTGGTCCTGGTGAAGGGAAGAGCAAGTCAAAAGGCCTCAGGGGGCCTAGAACTTGCTGCCTGTCTTTTAATGAACTCCACCTGCAGAGAGTAGCCCACGCCTCCCTGAACTTGTGCTAAGGGGTGAATGAAGTCCCCTCCACGGGCTGGGTTTCCAGATCTGTAGCACTCTGCTTACCAAGCACACGGCTGGCAGGCTGGGGACAATGCGGAGGAGCGCCCTGCTCCTTTACCTCCCCGAAGTCCCAAGTTTATGAAACAGCAAGTACATTTGGAATGTTGCTCCGGTTTATTCATTCAGATGGTGGCCGCTAGGCCCCACTTGGGAGCTGCTGGGCTGTCATGGACTAGAAAACCCAGCAACTTGTATTTGATGAGAGAGAAGGGAACTAAGGATGAGGGTAAGTTACTTAAGAACAGATGGCATTATGGGGCGCCTGGGTGGCGCAGTCGGTTAAGCGTCCGACTTCAGCCAGGTCACGATCTCGTGGTCCGTGAGTTCGAGCCCCGTGTCAGGCTCTGGGCTGATGGCTCAGAGCCTGGAGCCTGTTTCCGATTCTGTGTCTCCCTCTCTCTCTGCCCCTCCCCCGTTCATGCTCTGTCTCTCTCTGTCCCCAAAATAAATAAACGTTGAAAAAAAAATTTAAAAAAAAAAAAAAAAGAACGGATGGCGTTAGGTAGTGAATGAAATTAATTAACCTAATTGAATTCAATGAAATTGAATGAAACAGGTATTGAAATTCAGAAGTTGGGTCCGAATTCTTTTCTTTTTTAATGTTTATTGATTTTGAGAGAGAGAGTGTGTGTGTATGAACAAGCAGGGGAGAGGCAGAGAGAGAGGAAGAGAGAGAATCCCAAGCAGGTTCCATGCTGTCAGCACAGAGCCCAACATGGGGCTTAATCCCACAAACCTTAAGATCACAACCCCAGCCCAAATCGAGAGTCGGACGCTCAACTGACTGAGCCAACCACGTATCCTAATCATAATTCCTTAGAAAGAATTACACCCAATTCCTTGCAGCTAGAGGAGGGGCATGAGTCTAGCCTGGACTCAGACAGCTTGCCCCAGCCACGAGTGGAGGAGAGGCCAAAGGGCAGAGCCAGGATCTAAGAAACAAGATGGGGGAGAATTACTGAGAACATGGGCCAGCGTAGGAACTGTAGAAATGAGGAGGAAGGGACTGATTTGAAAAGCATGAAATTAATCAAATCACCGGACTTGGTGGTTTATTAGACTGGGTGGCTGAAGAGGGGAGTCATCAAGGTGGGTGCCTTAGCTTTAGTGACTAGGTGGGTGGCGGTGCCATTAACCAAGACAAGGACCAGAGTAGGAGGGGCTTATTGGGAGGCTAGGGAGGTGGGAGACAGAGGCTTTGGTGAGGACCTGCTGAGCCAGAGGTACCTAGGCAACATCCAAATGCGTATGGCTATGCGTGCCTAAGCCTCAGGGCAGAAGTCAGGGTTGGAAATACAGCATAGGCACTGTTGCTAAATCTATAGCTCAAGAAGAATGGAGAAAGAAAAGAGGATCCCTAGGGCAGAGCCCAGGCTTACAGCCTGTAAGGGAAAGTCAAGAGAAGAGAGATGTGTGCAACAAGAGAGAGCGTTCAGCAAGGTCAGAGAGAGCGAGGAGGTGAGGGTGACGGGACCGGGAGGACGAAGACTGAAGCAGCCCAGCACCTGGTGCCTAGAAGGTGTCAATCTCGACAAGTTTCTACCTGCCAGCAATAATGAAAACAGCAAGAGCTGTCACGGAGGTACTGAGCTCTTACCAGACCACTTGCTAAGCACTTCCTCTAGATAGCTTAGGTGTTCTTCTCAGCCACAGGGAAGTAGGTATCATTCCTATTCCCATTCTCAAGATAAGGGGGATGAAGCACAAAGAGAGTAAGTGTGGGTAATACCCTCAGTTTGCAGATGGGCAAACTGAGCTCAGAACTGCAAGACAGAGTCTGTCTTAGGAAAGCGGGCACCTGAACCATTAATAAAGAAGTTAACACAGTCCCTGGTCCCAAAAATCTGCTCCACCTCCCAGTTGCTGCTACCCTGCAGACCGTCGCATGCCAGCTACGGAGTCCAGAGCATGCAGCACCACACAGCACACAAGGTCTTGACTCCACCTCAAAGGGCCAGGGAAAAAAAAAAAGCCTCCAAGGTCCCCTGGCTGCCAAACTATAAAATACCTTCAGATGATTTAATTGGAAGTGAATCTGAAACATCCTGACTGAATTTCTCTTGAACTACACATTAAAATTTTCATTTAACAACAAACAAAGGGTAGGCCCTGTTGAAAAATTGTGAAGAAGAAAAACAAGGTGGTAATTATGCGAGGCTCAAAGGGCATGAAAAGCAGAGAGCTGGTAGAGAGAGAACGCTTTCCACATCGCCCAAGTGCAAAGCAAGGGAGAGATTTGACAAGGCACCGTGAATTTCTTCCACCTCTCCTGTGGGGCAGGGGATGCAGACCTCCTGAAAGGATAGCCACTGTGGGGTGACCAATGACTGCTGAGGAGTGTGGCAGCTTGGGAAAGGGGAGACCATATATACAAGGTGCGCTGTGTGCATGTGTGTGTGTGTTTGTGTGCGCAAGTAACTGCTTAGGAAGGAGTATATATATCACATACACACATACGTGCCTGACAGCCTTCTCTTTATATAACTATAGCTATAGCTATAAGTATATATATAATTTAAATGATTAAAAAACATTCTATATATTTAAAAAATAAAGAACCATTCTATATATAAAATTAAAATTTAATTTCTTTCTATGTATCATTTAAATTTTATAGAGATTTCTTTCTTTCCCAAGCAGTTACTTGGATGTATATATAGAGATAGCATATATAGTACATATAATACACACACACACACACACACACTATATATGTATATATATACACACACATATAGTATATACACACACTATATATATATATATACACATATAGTATATACATATAGTATATACATATAGTATATATACACACACAGTATATATATATATAGTAATAGATTTATAAAGAGAAGATGGCTAATATATATGTGTATATGTATACATATATATGATACAAATATATACACATATATAAATAAAATATGTATATTTGTATATGCTGTATACAAAGAATGTAAAATATTAATATTTCAAATATGTTCTAAACATATATTCCAAAAACATGTATTTAAATATATATATTCTGAATGTTTTTTTTTCAACGTTTATTTATTTTTTTGGGACAGAGAGAGACAGAGCATGAACGGGGGAGGGGCAGAGAGAGAGGGAGACACAGAATCGGAAACAGGCTCCAGGCTCTGAGCCATCAGCCCAGAGCCCGACGCGGGGCTCGAACTCACGGACCGCGAGATCGTGACCTGGCTGAAGTCGGACGCTTAACCGACTGCGCCACCCAGGCGCCCCTCTGAATATATTTTTTAAAAACATACATATGTATGCACATGTATATTCTCAACAAGGCACAGAAACCTGTAGGCAAGCAGGAGGATCTTGCTAAACCTGACCCAGATCCCAGTCTCAACCCCCAGGAAGCTGGGAAGGGTCAGGGATAGCTGTTGGGATTTTAGGAGCTGGGCTTCCGACGGCCTCTGAACCGGTCTAAGAAGCTGGCTCCATCAGGTGGGCTGAGTCAGACACACAGGGAGGGAGCCATTCATCATGCAGAACAAGGAGCTCCTATCCCGGGACCTAGCGGTGCCCAGCATCTTCACACCTGTCTTCTTCCGCGTCTATTTCCAAGCCATCTGCTGTGTACAACCTCACACTTACTGGCTGAGACCTTCCAGAGAGGTGAAGAGAATCCCCCCCCCCCCCCAACCAAGATAAAAACAAAAATCACCTTTGCCAGAGAGAGACCACCAGCTCCAAAACTCTGGTCTCCAATTACCGGAAGCCCAGAGCTACAGTCTGGGCTTTTTAATGGTAGCGGCGGGTGGTGGTGGTGGTTTATCTCTTGTTTTTCCTCCCCAGTAAATTCCACGATCCTGTGCCGTTTTATTTTCTCTCCTAACCCGCTGCTGTTAGGAAATAGTTCGGGGAAACACTTGTTCAAAACACAGCAGCAAGGAATCGGGTTAGCAGCCGGTGTGTTTTTCAAGAAGACTCTTTCGGCGCACCGAAGCAGATGACCGCGCTGGTACAAACTTGGACTGCAGGGTTACAGATGTCAGAAGCGTGGGCATTCACGAGTAGGCACAACCACCGGAATCGCCACCAGCACGCCTGGCCCTATCGACTGCAAAACGCTGGCAAAGAGGAAGCAGACCATTCAGGCACAGGCTTTCCCCTTAGCCAAGGTGGGCCCAGGCAAGCTTCCCTGCGTCGCCAGCAAGGACTGGAAATTCCTTGACTCAACCCGAATAAACTGGACCCTTCTGTGCATGTCTCTGTCGAAAATGACTTTCTTTGAGGAGAGCCCTGTCAGCAAAAGGGTATGGGAATCTTTGCCAAGCCTGCAAAAGGATGGATGTAAGCTCTGCCAGGAATCTGCCAGTTCTCCCGGCACAAGGCAAGAGTTAACCCTTGACAGCGTGCAGAAAGTGAGATAATCCACTGCTGGCATCCAGAGCCCTGACTCAGGAGCCAGCCTGTATCAGCTCAAACGTCGGCTCCAAAACTTGTCACGGGGCTTTGGACAAGTGACTTAACCTCTCCACGCCTCAGGTGTCCCACCTGTAAAATGGGCATAATAATTATAACTATATCGTAAGGACAGTATGAGAATTAATGGTGACAAACAAGGACTTAGCACAATGCCTGATGCATACTGAGTCCTCAGTGGATGTTAGGTATCATTTTTGTCGCTTTGTTGGTGGTGGTGGTTTCACTGAAATAAACAGGCACAAATGAAAATTTACTAAGAACCATGTACATGAACCTCTTCTGTTAAGCACCATAGGGATATCTCTTAACTATGAAGACCACCTGAAATCACACTACACTCGTTTCATCTACTTACGAATCCACTGATTGATTCATTCCTACATTCATGTAACACCAGAGCTGAGCTATAGTGATTTGAATAAAATGTGGTTCCCACTATAACAGGATTCAATGCTAATTAAGGAGATAAAGGTGGACAGAATGATGTCACAATGCACAGACACCCACATTCTAAATAAGAGGAACCATATACGGCAGAAGGAGGAATGGCGAGTTCTGACAGGAGGAATCTGGGAAGGCGTCATGGTGCGGCAGCTCTGAGTTTAGGCTTAAGGATGAGCAGGATACCCATCATTACAGAGGAAAGGCACTCTCTGCAAGGAAAGAGGGCAGAACAGAGGTTCCGAGGCATAAGACAGCCTCACAAGCTTAGCAGAAAGCAAGTGGTCAGAGCACTTGGACCATGCGGTTTTGCCATAAGCTGTATGAGAGCTGAGGCCAGAGACTGAAACAGGAGACAGAGGAAGGAAGAGCCAAATGTCCTGCTCAGGAGGTGGCAGCCCTTCCTGGGGTCAAAAGGGCAGAAATATGGGTCAACTTGATTCCTACTCATCAATTTGGGCTCCACTCAGACATCACCTGTCACAGAGCACCTTCCCTGACGCTTCCTCCCGTCCTCAAGCTGTGACGACCTTATCTCCTTTAGCATTCAGGCAGACCCATCAGCCCCTTGTCTTCTCCACTAGATCAGGTTCTCCTCGAAGGCAGGATTGACACCAGTCTTGTACATCATCGTACCCCCAGGGCTAGCATGTGGTCGCCATTCAGAGGATGAATATGTGAATGGATGAGAGAGTGAAGGAAACAATCAATCATTAAGGGAAGGTGAATTGAAGACACTAATTCTGAATTGTCAGGAAGATCCCTGTTGGGAGGGGGGCAGCTATGTTGGCCTGGGGTAATTTCCTTGAACTAGACTAATCTGAGTATAGCAGAAAAACAACTGTGTAAGCACATCAGCGAGTCTGTCTTCATCATGAAGATATGTGTCAGTGCTGAGGTCTGAGGATCCCCAGGGTGAGCTGGCACTCTTTCTGCCAGAGATCCACGGAGCTACGGGTCAGTGTGCACCATGTCAGAGTGACAAGTATATTGATGTGGTAACATAGTGTCCATTAGGACACTTGCATCAGGAAACTTGCATAAGCATGACCCATAGAAAGTTGCCTCTTAACCTTGTTTTTAGAACACAACCTGTCAGCAAGCAGGGACCCAAAACAGAACAAGAAGGGAAAGGAATGCTGATTAGGATTCTACGGTAATCCATGTGCTAAGTCTTCTACATACAGCCTTAAAAGACAAGTAGTGGTATTTCTGTTTTCTAGCTAGGGATCCTGAGGCTCAGGGAGGGTAAGCAACTTGTCCAAAGCCACACAGCTACTAAGAGTCACGGGTGGGAACCGAACCCAGGTTTGCTGACCCCAAAGCCCGTGCTCTGGCTTTTGAATCACACTGTCCCTCTTGTCTCTCATGCTGTCATGGGGTCACTCCAGCTCCCAACATAAGGCATCCATTTCTCAAAGGAAATCTTAAACTGCTTTTTTCATTTTAATTGGCAACTGCCCACAGTTCTTCAGGGAAACTGGGGAACCCAGGATGAAAATCCTGCCAACGGATTATCTTAAATTACTTGCATTTCCTTGAAGAATGCCTGGAACTGCGAACAGCTCTGGTCTGGTTTCCAGCAGTGGCCGGGGGCCTCGTTCAGCCAGGAGGCTCTGAGAATCAATTGGCTGTGGTCTCCCTGACGCCTGATGCCAACAGATGCTATGAGTCACAGCTGCCATCTGTCCATGACACTCAGCTTTATGGAGGCTTCCAGAGCTCTCTAGCCTCAAGAATCAGCCCCAGCCCCATTAAGACGCTGCCATGGCAAATCCTAGGCACCAACGGAATGCCGGCCTTCCAGTGGGAAAACCTTGGCAGGCTTTGGGGTCCAGGGCATGCTCAACCACAGATTGGAAGACAAAGGGGATACAGTGCTCTTCTGGAGACTAAAGGCATTGCGTCCCCCAAAAGATACTAAATGCGTAAGAAAAGGGGGAATAGGCAGTTTGCTCAAGGAAGAGAGTTAGCAAAAAAAAAAAAAAAAAAAAAAAAAACCAGCTTTGACGTCACTTAGAAGAATAGGGAAACAGGGACTCTGTGTCCTGACCGTACTATGTACCACACCTAGAGTGGAAAAGACACTGGATTTGAGACTGGGGACTGGATTCACCCCCTGGCCCCATCACTTACAAGGTGGACTACCTAGGCAATCATGTATTTTCATTGTACCTCAGCGTCTGCACCTATGACATGGGAAAAGCGCCAAGTTAATCCAGAGTTCCAGTCAGAATTAAACAAGATAATGATGCAAAACACCTAGCGTGGAGCTTGGCAACTTACAGGCACACAATAAATACAAGTGCCATACAGGTCTCACCTCTTCCTCTGTAGTGAAGTTACATCACTCGTATCAAGTGTTTTCTTCTGATTCAGCTCTTAATCAGAAAAACACTTGAAATAAAATCCTAAACCAAATAAACACCTGTGAAGAGGTATTCCTTTTGCAGGCAACAGTGAATGCCCACTAGTCTGTGAACACCCTTCCAGAAAACAATTCCAGCCTTGGTCATACTTACTAGCTTTCTCATTCTCTTGCTCCTGACTCTCAATCTGGTTTCTCTCTGGTAAGTAACATCTGCCTTGGCCTGACTTCTTTGTTGCTATATGTGCAACCACAGAAAACACTATTAATGCCAAAGCATTCTAGCTCTTTCCCAGTGCCATTAAGCAAAGACAAGTATTTCTTCCAAACTCAAGGGTCATCTCATAACTGATGAGTCAACAGGATCTTACATTCCTCAGACTTACATTGTACTGTCAAGATTCCTGTGCTTGTGTGTGTATAAATGAATTTGCTAGAAACAGTTCTCCAATTACCTTGGACTTCTATAAGTCAAACAAATCGTTTTAGGGCTTTCACGATTGCCTGAGGTGAGCTGTAATCCCAAAAGACTTCTAAACTGTCTTCAGTTTGCTCGTGTTAAAGGTATTCATGGTCATCTAAAGGTGGAATTTCTCAGGGTGCCTGGGGGGCTCAGTTAAGCCTCTGACTTGGTTTCAGCTTGGGTCGTGATCCCATGTTTCGTGGGACTGAGCCCTGCGTTGGGCTCTGCACTGACAGCACAGAGCCTGCTTGGGATTCTCTGTCTCTCCCTCTCTCTCTGCCCTCCCCGCCATCCTCTCTCTCTCTCAAAATCAATCAATAAACTCTTTCAAAAGAATTTCTTATGGGGATGTTAGTAATCCGGATACCATCTAATGAATGTGACAAAATTTTTGAACCAAAGTGGATACTAGACAATATTGTTGATTTGGTTTGCTCTGACTTGATATGAAGACAAACTATGATGCATATGATGCACATATGGTGCTTATTATAGAGTCTGGTTTTAAGCCTTTCCGCTATAAGATACCCATGGACAGAGTGTCCATAAGTTTGACTCAAAAGAGTTAATCCTCTGGGAAATCTGGCCAAATCTACCTGCCTTATCGCAGCTACCTTCATGCCCACTTCTAACCACCCCACATCCTAAACACATTTGCAAATCTGCCATGGCCGTCCATGCTCCTTAGACTGGCATTCATGGTCCTTCTTAGCCTGGCCCTAGCCTTCCTCTTCAGTCTCAACCCCAATTCTTTTCCCTCCCTGGGAGGTGCACCTATTCTGTAGGTACATTGATTAACCAGGTTAGAACAACTTCAGAAGCAAACAACCCCAAAATGTCAGTGATGTAACCAACAGATTATTTTGTAGTTCACATTAAAGCCCATTGGATGGTTGACTCTGTCCATGTTCCCAACACTCATTCAGGAACCCTGGCTCTATCCATCAGATGGTTCTATTATCCTCTTGGCCCTTGGAGTTCTCTTCATTAAGCCAGAGGAATAAGAAACAAAGAATGTGGAAGACTGTACACATTTCTTCAGCCAGAACATAGTCGCAAGGGGCTGCTTAACTGCAAGGGAGGCTGGGAAGTGTAGTCTAGCTGCGTGTCTAAGAGAAAAGGGACAGGGAGGGCGGAGGGGTTGGTGAACACACACATTGTCCCTGTCACACACATTAAGTAGTTTGGTATTACCAAACAGCTCTGTTCTATGTTGCTATATAGTTTGCAAGCACTGTACCCTTGGCCTCATCCCTACATTTTCCCACCCCTGACCCAGGTCGATACCATTTTTCAGCATGAGAACTCCCACTCATCCTTCTCAAAGAAGGTCACAGTATCCTTCTATTCCTTGGGTGATCTGTTGTCTCCTCCTCTGCCCCATCAGCATTACACCGCCAACAACCATCATTGTGGTCCACTACAGCTATCTGTGGATGCCTCTACCTCTTGACTAGATACTGAACTCTGTAAGAGCAGACACCATGCCTATTCACATCCGCACCCCCAGCCCCCAGTACTGTGCCTGAGGCATGCATGGCATTCTGTAAATATTAGCTAAATCGTGGAAAGAGACCAAAAGATATGGTTTGTCAGCACTGCATGAAATGGAGTCCACAACGATGGACCCTCCATTCTGAGACCTTTTCAGAATAACCTCAAAGAATGACTTCTTTAACGAAGGCCTCTGAAAAAGTGTCTGGAAAAGGAAGTGGGGAAACCAAACATCACGACATTGGGCCAAGTATGCTGTGAGGGGCCACAGGCTGGAGTGCCCAGAGGGCAATCTTGAGCAGATGGCTGAAGGACCCCAAGAGTCTGAGGAGATCAGCAGTACTCAATGGAAAGACACAAAGTCACCAACCGGAAGGTGACATGAGGAACTGGTTCTGTGAAAGACTATGAGAAACTCCCCCAACACACACACACACACACACACACACACACACACACACATCCAGGGGAATTAAAAAGAAGGGTCATGTGGCACTCCCCTAGGAGCACTGAAGATACGGATCTTGGTGGGGTTCAAACTCAGGCAAGAGTGAAAGAGCACGATACACTTTACACAATTCAACTTAATGTTGATCCTGAGCTCCCTCCTACTAGAATGGAAGAGAGTCAATCTCACTTTTCTTCAGGATCCCTTCATTTCCTGAGGCCATATCAGTGATTCTAGAATCTCACTTGGTACCAAGATATTATGGAGGACCTTCTGTGATTATAATGGTTTGTCCAGAGCACTTCCTCCTAAGATACCCACGCCTTCCCCACCATCGTCTAATCTGCATGGTCCCTTTGCGTCTAACACCCTGCTGTGTGACAACAGGTTACCTGGATAGGGGAGCCCCTAGTATACTGCCAGCCTCCTGGGTGCACTATGAAGAGATCCCCTCTAAGGTCTTGTCATATGCTTAGGGTACTTCAGGGGTCAGGGTGAAGATCCCTCTGCTCAAAGAATCCACACTGACACCCCTCTCTACCCATAGCCTGGGTGAATTTCTCTTTCATTTGGGGAATCCTTCTCTCCTCAACCCCTGGATCCCTTGGCCACACCAGAGGCCTACCTACAACTGTCAGGATGGGTTTTATCCAGCAGAATATCGACCTGCACCTGTCTCAAAAAAACTCAGTCAAATTAATTGCAAAATGTTAAGTCAGGAGATTTTATACAGAGATCCAGAATTGTCTCTTCTTTGAAAAGTTTGAAGATCTGGCATCTCTCAGATCAGAAATGTAGCTAATTACCCCGTTCTGTCAGAGCATGAATTCTTGATTTTGTCCCAACCCCTCCACCATTGCTCCATTACATTTATGCCCTGCCAGTTTCCCCTGTGTTTTGCTTTTATTTCACCTACATGAACCCTGAAGGAGTTTGGTTTTTCAACACTTAGCTTAGGCCAAAAACCTCCAGTCAAGAGGCTCCTGTTATAAACTTCTGAGATAAGGAATCACAGACTTTCTACCACTTTGAATGGGGGAAAGTGAAAGAGAAAGGAAAAGAGGAAAATCCAGCGAGATAAAAACAAATTAATATTCTAAATTACCCTGCCTGAGAAGTATTAACTGGGATCATGCTAGGAGCACAGAAGCACACCTCAGGGCTTCTCAAATCCCTCAATCCCCATCTCCCTTGTCATCGAGGGAGTGAGGAAAACATTCATATCATAGGCCACCAGTCTGCCAGTGAGACAAAAGGGCCGATGATCTAAAAGTGCCTGAGGAAACACTAAGTGGCCCGGGTGTTGGCCATAGAGGTGCCTATGAAGTGCTAGGAAGGGCCTGGCACACTCTGAGCATCCCGTCAATGGGGGTCCTCATTAATTTAAAATTCAAAACACCATACCTGTATTTATTCCCACAATAACCTTCGTGACCAACGTAGACGCCCCTGTGTAACAGGTGGAAATATTGTGGCTTCAGGAAGCCTCAAAGCTTGTGAGGGGCAGAGAGGACTTTAGTCAGTTCCATTATCTCCATTGAGTGAAAAAATCAATGACTCCAAGGGACTTGGTGGTCCCAGATATTCCGAGTGGGGGGAGGGAGCTTTGGCACCAGCCAGGGAACCCTTGGGCACCAGCCAGGGAACCCTTGGCATCAGCAAAGAGAGCATCCAAAGAAGAGAAACAGCTGGCAAGCAGCCAGCTCACACAGACTGCAGCTGGAAGGCTTGGGTTTAAATCCCCATTCTGCCTCTTTCTACCTGTGCGAGTTACTTAACTTGTAGGTGCCTCAGTTCCCCCGTGACAGTTTCCGCATCTGTGAAATGGGGAGAGAGACAGGACCACTCTCCTAGTGTGTATGGTGTATGCCCAGGATCTGGTAAGTGCTGTGCAAGCGACCGTTGACCGTGTGGCCTCACGTCACGGCATCAGGAAAGGCGGCACCCCGTACCTGGGCAGGGTTGCCTGTGCGGTGGTTGCGCCTTCCCTCAGATCTCAGGCACGGATGCCGCCTCTGCAGTGTTTCCCTCTGCAACACCCCTCCCCCCACCTGGCCACGGCGCTCCTTCACCACCCTCTCCTACACTCTCTGGCCTGGCCGGAAGGTCATCTCTGTTCCATGATGGAGTTGTGCTTGGCGTGGGGATACAAGCAATAAAAGCAAAAGCAAAGAAGACTCCACCACTGGGTGCTGAAGCCGAAAGTCTCATCACTAGTGACCAGTGGACGCATGGCTTGAAATCACACCAGTCCAGCTCTAAATCCCATGTTCTGAGCTCTTTCCTTACAGCCTCTGGAGAATCTGATGAGCTCTGTGCATCTGAAAAGCCTCCGTGCTTAATACATTTTTTTTTTCTTTTTGAGTATCAAATACTTATTGAGCATTATGATGTGCCAAGCACTAGTCTCTCATCACCCCGGGAGAGATGCACCTAGCGCGCCATTTTGCAGGGGAGAAAACTTACCGGCCAGGTGTGAGAAGTTGTTTCCCCGGCGAAGACCTCTCCCGGTGTGGACCACAAGCAGCTCTGTGACCCCAAGAAGGAGAAAGAAGATCAAAGACCGAGCTTATCTACAACACACATGTGTTTTCACTCTTTCTCTCCAGCTGGTCTTATCTGCCCACCGTGCTCAAGTCCTGTCTGCAGGCAGAAGCACCTTCGAGAAAGTCTTTCATCTGCCTCCTCCAAATCTTCCACACACGATCATTCTTGCAGCGTCGCAAAAGTTATGTACTGTCCTCCCATTTTTCCAGACGGAGCAACAGAGATGAAGGGCTGAGTCTGAGCCCACACGGGGAGCAAAGCCCACAGGCTCCAGGGAGGGGCTTGGAATTCCAGACTCACCATGAGCCCCTCTGTCTCCCTCACTCACGCCCCCCTACACTAGACCCCACTGCTTGCGAGACAAGCGGATAAGCACTTTCACTTACCACAGCGATGCATGTGGACACCGCTTCAGCGAAGCTACCGTCCTTTCTCGGACAGTTCAGATCATGACCTGTAGGGCTGTGTCAGGTAAGACTGAAGTTTCGACTGGAATGCCCAGGAAGCTTGCTGAGCTGAGTGAGGGCAGAGTGGCTCCCTCTTGTCCACCTAAAGAAAGACGTAGACCTTCATAAGTGAAGCTCCTTATTTGGCAAGAGTGAACCTTGCCCAACTTAAATCTAACCAAGAAATTCCTTTCCTTAAAAACTGTGAGCGCTCCAACCCACTCTAGTTGCCATCAGGATTATGACCAAGCAGCTTAACCAGGTGTCGGGAGCTGGTCTCAGCCCACCTCCCCAGCCTCACCTTCCTCCACACAAATACCGAGTTTCCATCAGGTCAAGCAACTTGCCCACCCCCACGTGCCCCATGTTGCACAGTGACTCGGTATTTTTGCTGTTGCTCAGTATTTTTGTTGTATTTTGTTGTTGGGAACTTATAGCCTCCTTTCTATAACTGGACCATATGCCCTCAAGCTTCAAGACCGATGCTTGAACGTCCCCTCATCCCATGACACCATCCCCAGTGTGCCGCACAACCACCACACTGACAACCTGACAAAATCCACACCTATTGCCCTTGAGGTTGCCCTGCCTCCCAACACACACACGCACACACAAGTCTCCATGCCCTGGCATTTAACACTGACATTGTTTCTGCATTTGCCTATCTCCCCACCGGGTGAGCCCTCAGGGGCAGGGACTGGGTCCCATCAAACTCTTGCCCAGTATCAGCACACGTCCTGGCTGTGAGCTCCACTTTGTGAGTCTGCTAAATGGTTGGGCCAAGAGTCCTTCTCTCGTGGGCTGGCTGAGACCAAGGACATTTTCCTCCTGCAGAAACTTCAGAACGTGTGTTGAGAGAAAGAGGAAGAGAAGCAAGCAATGTGCCTTGGATACAGTGGTCCTTTGGCTTGGAATAAGATTCCTGATGTCTGGCATGAAACTACCATGTTTCAAAGGGCAGAAGTGGCTCCATTTTAGCACTGTCTAAAATGACTCCCTTTTCTGGTCTGTTCTGAAACCCACCCCATATCCAATTTTTCACCAAGTCCTGTGGGGTCCCCTGAGAGAACACATCTTGAACCCAAACACTTCTCCCTATGTGCAATGCTTCCACACTGGTCCAGGCCACCATGTCCCTCACATGGTTTGTTGCTATTGCCACCAAATCGTTCTTCCTGCCCCAACTTTGTCCTCCTACAGCCATACTCCTCCTGGCAGCCAGAGGATGGTTTTTCACAAACTGAAAATCAGATCATGTTTTTCTTCTGCTTCAAACTTTCCAGTAACTTCCACTCCCATTTATAATAAGATCCAAACTCTCCCCCACAGCCTTCGAGGCCTTCGTAATCCAGCTCTGCCTCTGGTCTGATTTCATGTTCCTCTCTCTCTCTCTCTCTCTCTCTCTCTCTCTCTCTCTCACTCACTCTTATCCAGATACACTGGCCTCCCTGACATCCAAATCACGCTCAACGTATTCCTGACTTGGCAGCTTTGTGATTCCTCCCCTCCTGGCACAGAGTTGTTCTTCCCCCAGAAATCCAATGTCCCCTACTCCTCATTAGTTGAGATGTCTCAAGTTTCACTTCCTGAGAGCAGGCTTCCTTGGTTACCCTGACTAAAGTAACATGACCCATCCTTCCATCCCTTTCCTCTATTTTTCTTCAGAACAACTGTCCTCACCTGAAATTACATTATAATTATATGCATATAATTATAATATGGATTTTCATATTCATGGTCTGACTCTCACACTTGAATGACAACTCCATGAGAGGCAGTGAATTGGTTATCTTTTCACTGCTGAAACCCTAGTCCCTGGAATAGTGCTTAGAGAACACAGTAGGCATTCAATAAATGTTTGTGGAATGAATACACCAATGAAAAATTAAGAATATGAATGTGATATGCATTTTTGGACAAACTTCTGAACCTGAACTTCACTACTTACTGACTGGATGACACTTGACAAGTGACATAACGCTCTGAGATTTGTTGTCTCATGTGGATTGAGAAAGAGTACTGGGAGAATGAGAGGAGGGTGTAGTTATACAGGGGATCCTTATGGAGCTATGTGTGTTGAAATTAGCAGTAAATATACAAACTACACATGCAATTAAAATGCATAGAACTACACACACACACACACACACACACACACACACACACATGAGTACCAGTAAAACTAGAGAAATGTGAATATAACTGATAGTATCAATGTCAATATTGCAGTCGTGATTGCATACCATAGATTTTCAAGGTGATACCACTGGTAAAAACTGAGTGTGTGAAGTCTCTCTGTGTCTTTTTACAACTATATGTGAATCTACAATTATCTCAAAAATTTCAGTTAAACATTAAATTGCATTAAATTACATTAATTAAAGAGAGTGGTCTGTGCATTGAAGCACTTAGCTCACAGCCTGGCACACAGAATTTACTAAATGTGAGTCCCTTCTCCTAAATCATATTTAACCTGCTATTGACTTCTTTCATGTTCTATCACTAAAAATGATTTATGTCTAGCTGCTAGTCCATGCTGGCCCAGCCCATAGTCCTGAGTACGAGAGATAGCTTCAGGCTCCACTGTGCCCTGGTAGAACATTTCTCATACAGATGCACATTACACCAGCAGGCATACTAGTGTGTGTATGTATGTGTGTGTGTGTGTGTGTGTGTGTGAGAGAGAGAGAGAGAGAGAGAGAGAAGGAGAGAAAGAGAGAGAGAGAGAGAGAGGGAGAGAATGACAGAGAGAACGTTTGGGAGGTGTATCGAGTTAGGTGGGGAATTAGGAATCTATACCTGCTGAACAGTTAAGGACCCCTGGCCATCCCTGTCCCTTTTCCCAATCATTGCCTAGTTGTCGCAACCATTTCGAGGGACATCTGCCTCAGAGTTTCTGTCTTAATAGTGGGGATCTTGACACAGAATTCATCATGGCTAGCCAGGCTCTGCTATCCTGCAAAGTCCTGACATATTTCTCTTCTGGGAGTAAGATCCTCGTGCCCCCAACACAGTCTAGAACCCCACACCCACAATCTTAACCTGACTCCATACCTCCCCAGCAAAACACAGGACCCTTGGATTTGGGGAATGCATCCTTCTTGGAAAGCTTAATTACATCAAGTTTGCATTTACCAGTTTTCTTTTTTAGTTGTATTAGCTCAATTTGACACTGATTCTGGGGAGTGCTGTATTCCACAGTGAGGCCCAATCATCAAAGCTCCAGTTCTACCCGTTTCCATCTCTTCTCCTTCCCCATGACCTCAAACTGAGATTTCAACATGCCCTGAGGTTAAAGTCCCAAAGCTTTCCCTGATACTGACTGTGTGTCTGGTTATCTGAGAAGTGTTGAGAGCGCAGTGAGACACATTTCCTTCGCTTGAGCTCATACAGGTTCATGCAGGAGAGGGAAGAGAGAATAGATGATTTCAAACACTGGATATGGAGGTGTTACATGATGCTTTGAGAGAATAAGAGAAGAAAGAAACTAGTCTGACTTCAGATGTCAGGGAAGGGAGTCTTAGAGCTGAGACTTGTAAGATGTGCAAGGATGAGGCAGGGAGATGAAGTGACGAAGGGCTTTTCCAGAAGGGTCAACAAGTGCAAAGGCCTGGGTTGGCACAGCTGTTCAGTAAACCCAGGTTGCTGGTAGGGCTGGAGCGTGGGCTGCAAAGGATGAGAAACCAGGGATGCAGCTGAGAGAAAGCCAGGCAAGGGCAAGGTCATGGTCAACCTGGGTGTGCCTCCGTCAGGTGCTTCGATTTCTAACTTGAAAACTAATGAGGAGGAGGACTTCGTTGTGTAACTCTTAGATTCAAAAAAAATAAATAAATAATTTAGAAACAGGTTATCTGGAGATGTTAGTAAGTTGGTCTACGTGATCCCATAAACAGCTGAATTTTACTTCGGTGTTGATTAACATGAGTCACATGACTTCCAGCAAACTCCATGTTACTGGGAAGACATTATTTACCAGAATTGCTCTTCTCACTTGCTGGGGCATAAAAAGGTAGGAGCTGCAGGTGAATCTCTATCCCTCCTTAGCCAAACTCTCGCAAAGGGAACAGCAGAGTGACTCATGGTGAAAGCACTCTGCGATGGAGTGCTTTTTCAAGATTGCCATCATCTCCAAGAAAAAGCCATATCCTCCTGGCATTCAGCCAGCGTATCCGGGCATCTGTTCAGCAGATGCTCTTTCCAAAGGCTGCATACAATTGGCTTCATCGCTTCCTGGTTCACTGGGCGTAGAGGAGAAAACCCACTGCCAGCACTGGGGTCGGGCGCATCTGTGTTCACAACCCATGTCTACCACTTACCAACTGTGCCAGTGGGGGCAAGGGACTCCCAAGGCTGGTTCCCCTTCTGTAACACGGAAATAATCATCCTTGCCTCAGAGTGTTGTGAAATAATATAAAGCAAGGAGAGCACTGGGAAAATAAGAGTTTCTCAAAGAGACAGAAGGATATTATTATTGTTGGAGGTCAAGCCCTGTGTTCAGCCCAATCTGGAGAGCGAGGCACCCAGGACCTCAGAGAGCCAAGCTCTCTCCCAGCCACGTAGCCGCACGTCACCCCAGGGCATGCAGTGGCCCGGCCCGGGAGGAGCTGCCAAGTGCCTGGTCTTCTTGGCCTGAGCACCTGCCTTCCTCTGGCCGTCTGGCTCACCATCCAGTGTGGGGATGACTGCCCATCCTCTAAATGACACTTTTATCACTGCCAAGGAGCTTGCCAAGGGATCTGAGTTGGGAGGTTTGAAGGGCAATCCTGGGAAGAAAATATTTGCGCAGATCCATTTAGGAGTCCGAAGTTCCAATGCTGTCATTTCAATGAGGCACAGAAGCAAATACGTCCCACATTAACTGCAATGGACTCGACCCAGCAAGCAAACGCAGGGGAATAGAAGTTAAAAGACATCAAGCAGCTACTGTATGTCAGTGTGGCCCACCCATAATCTTGGGCAGGGATTGACTAAGCGGCCTTAGCTCAAGTTAAACGTAAGTCCTGGGGTCGGGGAATAGCAAACGTGTTATGCGGGAGGAGCAGCGAGCTGCAGTGATATCCTGCCCATACCTCAGCAGGGAGTGACGCTTCTAGCCAACCGGGACTCAAATGCTCTTCCGAGAGTCACAGCAGAGAATAGCCACCCTGATGCAGGATGTATTCTTCCAGACAGAGTGTAGACAGGAGTGTTAACGTTAGGAAAAGAAAGCTCCCCACATCCATTGTCGGCAAGCGGAGGACAGGGGCGGTATTTTAGATGGAGCGTTAGAGAGGAGCTTCCGTCGAAATCAGTGAGGAAGCATTTTCAGAATCTCCTTGAGGAAGTCTTTCAGCAAAGACGAAGAACTGTCTGATTAGTGATAAAGTCTCTGAAGGAAGAGGCAGGTGTCTCAGCGTCCATTGCCTGGGATAAGATGCCATGGAACACACCAGAAGACCCCTGAGAGAAGAATCAACAGGGAATCAGAGCCGACTTCTCACCTGCACTGGGTAAGCTCCACTTCCTGGAGAATACAAAAGAGAACCTCATACTAGCACCCAATGTATAGCCTTTATGATCGGTTGACACTACATTCATGCAGAAACCACATCACCTTCATCATTGCTATTGTCATTATCTTCACAGAGTGTAGATTCCATCACCAACTCATTCTCAGCCAATCCTCTGTCACATTCATAAAGGGCTAAGTCAAAGAACTACTCCAGGTACTGGCGTGAAAAGATTCCTAGCTTAAAAAGACCCTACCTGACTCTCATAATCAAGATCCTGGTACTCAAGAGTGGAGAAGACCAGGTAAGCCATTCTCTTAGAGATATGGGCTGTAGGCATGCTTATTTCTCTCCAGGTGTGTTACATGTTACACCAAGGCCTTCCAAACAGGGACAGATGTAGAGGGGCATTGCTTGGGTCTCCCTTCAAGAAGGAGCTTGACATTCAGCTGTGAGGAGAGAAGCCAACTAATAGCTTCCAACCATAACACTTTAGGTTGCGCCTCGGCTTTCAAAGGAACCCTCTAGCCAATGACTGGGTGTGGTGGGCCACTTCTACCCAAAATGGGACTCCTTGGACAGGCAATCTTGGCTCCAAAGCAGCCAATTGGGTTAGCAGAGACTCAGTGAGATCTGAATCATTCTCTGAGGCTCTCCTTGTCTTGCCGTTCCTTTTCCTTTCATAGATGTCAGATGTGCCTCATGGTCTCAAGGGTTTTTCTGTCCAGTTCTGCTCCCTCCCCCTCTTATCTGTCATAAGCAATACCTCTCCAAGAAACTGCGTATACTCCTAACTCCATCTCATGGGCTATTTCCCAGAGGATCCAATTGAAAAATACATATCACCTTGTTTAACATTACTACCACCTTGCAAAGTAGGTGGTAATATCCCTATTTTACAAATGAGGAATTTGAGGGCCACAGAGATAGAAGGGGGAGCTGTAATTCAAACCCTGGTCTGCTTATAATTCAAATCCCACTTCCTACTCAAATTGTTAGTAGAAAGGAAAGTTTTGCTAGTGTTATCCTAGTCCGAGTGAAGACAAGAACCCAAAGTGAGATAAGGGTTCTTTTGCCCCTTTGGAGATTTGGCTGAGCCAAGGAATGTTCTGTGTAGAGCTCTGGTCCCTGAGGCTTCTGAGACACAGCTGCTACCATCATGAAGAGCATGAATTTCTGTGCATGAACCTTTTGGCGATCTGGTGACACCTACAGATCCCTTCTCAGAGTAATACATTTTAATGCAAAAAATAAAAAAAGGAAGATTGCAAGGGAAACCAATTATATTAAAATAAAGTTATGAAAATATATTTAAAAATCTGCACTATACTAACATATAGCTTCTCTATTAATGTATTAAATAACAAGATCTAGCAGCAGGTCTTATACATACCACCATTTTGAAGTAGTTCTGAACTTCAAAGATACTTGGAGAGGTCTAGAACAACTCTAATGTGATATGAAAAATCTATGGTTTACATTGGTGACAAAGTCACAGATCGTGTTCACGTTACTGGGATTTGCCGCTAGCATTCATAACTGAAAAACATGCCAAATTTCAGCTAGAGATTAGTGAAAATAAAGATGTAATTGATTCCCATGCAAGTTCATGAACCCTAGATTAAGAAGCCTTTCAATAAATTCCGGTAATACCTGACAAACCATGTAGCAAATTCTAACTCACTCAAAACTTTATGATCATTCTCAAAAATGCAGTATATGAACCTTCAGAGAGGGACCAATGAGTTCTAGAAGCCATTAAAGGATCCCCAAGAATAAATTATAGCAAGTAACCCTACTTGTTTTGTGATAAGATCACAGACTAACAGGGAAGCCCAATGTGTAACCATATTATATTTGAAAGTCCCTTGACCCAAGTCCTCATATCTTTTATCTAAGATAAAGAGATATGTGCTGGACAATAATGTAGTTGGTTGACTTCCTGGCCACTTCAGCCACAGTCTCCAAAGGGTCAAAGTCAAGCTAGACAATATGTTCTAATCACATCTTTGAGGACTCAGCCCTCAGCCCTGGCTGCTCCAACAGTTTTTTTTGTTTTGTTTTGTTTTGTTTTGGGGTTTTTTTTTTTTTTTGCAGGGACTTGCCTGATGACTAAGAAAACCAACTGAGCCAATTCTCAAAAGACGTGAAGCCTGGAGGCTTGATAAATACTCTGGATTAGCAGAGTCAAAATCCAAAATGATTCTAGAGAGCCAGGAAAAAAAAAATGAACAAAATTTCTCAAGAAGAAATTTAATAAGGATGGAAGGATGGATGCAAAGTCAGACATTGAAATTAACAAGTATGACTGCAGGCGCAGAGGATGGCAGTGGGGGGGGGGGGGAAGAGCTTACAAGCAGCACACCCGGTGCTGGAGACTTAGGGACACTACATTTGTCACGTACGTAAGCCGGTGCTACCGTAGGCTGCACGCTATTGTCCAGAGTAAGGGAGGTGAGACTCTTCCCTAAGCTGGATGGCCCAAATCCAGGGGTGGGGGTGAGTTGGGGTGTGCGCTGTACTAGGAGTCATACTCAAAGGACTTGAAATAAACAGGCTCGTACTCGGAGGAGAGCTGAAGGATCCAAACTCTATGACATAGGAGTAGTGACTGAAGCCACCAATAGCATTTGGTCTGACGAAGAATACTTTTGAAAGGAAAGGGACGAAAAGATCTGATCGTTTTTTTCCCAAAGGCCGTTATGGAGAACCCAGGTCAGCAAACATTTTCTGCAAAAGGCCAGATAGTAAGTTTTCTGCTTTGCTGACCTGCGGCACATCGGATTCTGTGGCAGCTACACACTGTGCCATTGTATGCAAAAACAGCCACCGACAGTACGTGAATGAGTGCTGTGTTCTAAAAATAACCTTATTTACATAAACCGGTGGAGGGTCAGATTTAGCCTAGAGGACATAGTGTGTTGACCCCTGATGCAGAAGGAGGAAAGTAACATTTACTTCGAGTATACTCTGTGTCCCACATCTGCACATCATCTCATTGATTCCCCACGGAACTCCTTCAGGGTAGGTCCTATCTTCCCAATTTACAGATGGGAAAACTGAGGCTCCACATATTGTCATACTTGTATACTTCCTATCCAAGTTACTAAGAAAATCTGCCTCAAGCCCCACAGCTATCCTATGATAGCCCTAGAATTCTAGCAAGGGTCCATCACAGCACTCCCTTGAGAATGGGAAAGGGGTCTACTTCTGACATGATTCATCACCCTAGCGACAGCAAACAGCACATCTGTGAGGGCCACCGAGCCCCAGGAGCATCCTGAGAAATACAAAGACCATGATTCCAGTCATGAGGGGGCGACCTGGGTCACTGTGGCTGAAAGCCGTGATGAAGTGATCTGTGGTGCCCGCTCATATTTTTGGGAACAAACCAGCTAAGGGTTTTTCTCATTGTTTTAAGTACTTTTTTTTTAATTAGATGATTCATTAGCCACAGGGGTATTTTCCACAGCACCACTCACCACAGCACCTCCTGCCAAGACCAAGGTCGCAGGCAAGGGTCTCTGAGTAGTCGCAGCATCACAGTTAAAGCAGTGCAGTAACATCTCCCCGTCCAGGCAAAAGAACTGCTCTCCCCTCTCTCTGCCTCCTCTCCCTCTTCCCTCCCCATCCCCTCCCCTGCCCCACCTCTACCCCCTCAGCAGAGCCCTTGGAAGCTTCCTGATCTCCAGCCAGCCTCCAGGTAGGGTCTCCCTTCTCTGTCCTCTTCCACACTGCCATAATCACACCTATTATCACACTGGTTTCTTAGAAGGCCATCCCAAAGGCACGAGCTGCACATCACTTGTCACTGCGTCCTGGTGCTCAGACAGTACCTGATACACAGACTCGCTCAATAAGTCTTTAATTCAGCTTCCCTTAAAAACGTCCCATCCAAATGCATTCACCTACATTTCCCCTTACCTTCTATGGCAATCACTGAACAAGTTATTCTGTCTTACCTTATGGGTGGAAGAAACTGAGGCTCTAAAAGGTGCCTAGACTGAGGGAGGCAGTGCCTAGATTGAGGCAGAGGGAACTGACAGTGTCTTCTAGAAGTCAGGCCTGTTCCTCCTAGGATGGTGTTCTGTGTCATTCCTCCACCTCAGGCCACATCAGCCATGTTGCTGACCTGCACAGCTTTTCTTTAGTGATTCCTGAAGGAGACTGATTTTTTTTCTTCTGCTTCAAATCAATGCCTAAGAGCACCTGGGTGGTTCAGTCAGTTGAGCATCCAACTCTTGATTTTGGCTTAAGTCATGATCCCAGGATCATGGGATCGAGCTCCATGTTGGGCTCCATGCTGAGTGTGGAGCCTGCTTAAGATTCTCTCTCTCTCTTTCTCTCTCTCTCTCTCCCTCTGCCCCTCTCCCGCACTTGTGTGTGTTTTTTTTTCTCTCTCTCTCCTCGCTCTCTCTCTCTCAAAAAAAAATCAATATCGAAAGGCCACTTCTAGAGCAAACTGAGAGTAAACTAACTGGATAGCCAATCTTACTCTACCCACTCTGCCATTGTATTACTAGGACTGCCTTCCTCATGGGTAGCTTCCTAGACCCAACACAATATCAAGAAGAAAGCAAGGCTCCAGAAGTCAGACAGACCGGAGATTTCATCCTGGCTCTGCCATTTATCAGCTGTGTGACCTTAAGCATATTGCTTAATCTCCCAGGGCCTTGATTTCCTCAACAGTAAAATGGGATTAACGATGCCTATTTTGTAGGCAGTGACATTAAGAAAAATAATGCGCCCACAAAAAGAAGTTGTAAAATGTTTACATAGATGAGATAGATGATACACTGACAAATGATAGATCCTGATAGATACAACATAGACGATGACAGATGATAGATAACAGATTAGGTCAGTAGGTGGATAGATTGGAGCATTAATATTAAGCTTATTTTGTAACTTGAAGAAATTGAACGTTAAAAGTTTAGGTAAAGGAGAAGTAATGACATTCTCATTTTGGATGAGGGGCCTGAGACTCAGAGATAGGTGATAACTTGCCTAATGGCAATTATTAGCACACAGCTAATAACTGAGCCCATCCCGTCACACACCCTGCACTTATATGGTTCCCAGCATGTACTTGGCACTCAATGAGCACTTGCAGGTGAATTAACTAAGGAATGGTAGGATGTGGTCTAAAAACACGCAGCATAATCCAGGAGTATGGCTCTCTGGTCTTCAGGCAGGATCATCCTGGTTGCATCTTACTGGGATCAATAGTCCTACGTGAGTTTTAATGACGCCAACAACTTTCGCAAAGCAGAGAGGCTGGAGCTCAAGAACACAGGAATTTTAACTGCTCTCATCTAGTGTTTATGACTATTCTCAAACAAGTAAGGTCAAGTTCTCTTGCCCTGAGAATATTACAGAAATAGAATTCCACTTAGCGATATTCAATACACCATCAGTTCTCATGTGTTTTAATGTTATAGAACCTGGCCGAGTTCCATAAACACAGAGAGCCATGATGGTATCATGGAAAGAGAACTGGACACAGTGTAAGGAGACATGGCTTCAAATCTCAGTCTCTGTGAACTCTAGGAATGAATATTAGCCCCTTTGCCTCTATTTCTCTATGTGTAAAATGGAAAAATAATACTTGCCCTTATCCATTTCAATTAAGGATTAAGTGGGATCATGTATATTAAAGCGTCTGTCTTGATGCTTGGCACATAGAAGGTGTTTACTTTGTCCATCTGATGGGAGGCACATGCAGTGTCTAGTATAATATACATGCTTAATAAGATGCTATCCAGTCAGTTCCATCCTAGCATTATACCTGGGTCCCTAGACGGGACTTAATAAATGTGTGTTCACTCAATGGAATATTTAACCAGTGACTGGCATAGTAGTTGCTTAATGAATGTTCATTCATTCAGTGGATTCCTGGCAGAGTGTAGAGCACTTAGTCGACACTCGATAAATGTTGGTTGAATTCAAGTAAGGAAAATGGAACATTATTCATTCAATGAGATTTTGCAATCCCATAAATATTGCATGTCGTTGCCAGTGCTTTACAAAGTGAATCAACCATTGCTGAAATGTTAACAAATGTTAACAAACCATTGTAAACTATTTTCCAAACATACAGCATTCCATGAATGTGCCATAATAACACTGGTAGCACTAAACGCCCCCTGGACCCCAAACAAGCGGCAGGAGAGTGCAGCATATGAATTAATTTGGAAGTCGACAAAAATCCATCTTCACAGGAAAGAATGCAGCTGCACAATCCTTCCTATGCTTCCTGCCCAGAGCTAAGCTTGACAATTGTTCTGGCAGATCACAGAGACACCGGATCCCGAGGAAGAATTCCCAAGGGTAGGCAGTGACCATCAGGAATTAGAAATGCGTATATGCAAATGTGTGCGTATGTGAGAGTGCATGTATCCATAAAATCTTTTAAAGGACTCGTCTTTGAACGTTTTGCTTTATTTCAGTTCTTCGTAACAATAAAGCAAGTCCCTTAAGGAAAAGGGGGATGGCCTTTCACAGTGTAATTTCTCCTTTTAGAGACCACATTCTCTAGAATGGCCAGCAAGCAGAGACCTCAAAGAAAGGAGGGAGAGATGCCTTCACCAGACATTTGCTTTTCCAGTTAATCAGAAGTCCGGGAGGAAGAGACAAACTGTACAGGGTTCCTTTGCAGAGAAGGTGAGTGACAGTGTAGTTCAGTTCTGAAGAACGTGCGTGAGTTCTCTGGGCAGCAAAGGTGGAAAGAGAGCTTTTCAGGTCTGAAAGGGAAAGTGGCATTTAAGGTACAGCAAGGAGTTCCGTACGGCTGGGGATCAAGTGTGTAGGACCAAGAGGCAAGTAGCCGGAAGGGACACTGATGAGGGGGCAGGCTAGGAGACTTTGGAGCCACGGTTCATGATCTGTGAGGAATGCTATGCTTGTATCTCTCTGATAACGCTTACCTCCATCGGCCTTATTTTAGACTTGGTTGTTTAATATGGATTTCTTTTTCCACTTCCTTCTTCCAGTCTGTTATCCCTTGAGACCAGGATGTGTGTGTGTGTGTGTGTGTGTGTGTGTGTGTGTGTGTGTTACCTTTATTCATATTTGCAAGTCTGGCTTAGCACGTTACCCATAAGAAGCACAAAACAAGTCCCAGAGTAAATAAGAAGCAAAGACACCCTCCCAGAAGCGAATATCTGCTGCCTGCTATCATCGCCCTTTATACACAAAGTCAGTTTTCCTTGTTAACACAGGAAAAAGTTCCTTCGGGCATTTTAAACCGAAGGGCATTTTAACACTGGGGATGAGGGGCTCATATAATCCTTGGAAAGCTAGAGGAGCCACTCCGGGGCGGGGGGTTACTGACTCAAGTGCACACCTCCGAAGCTAAGATTCAGAAGTCAGCCCACTGCTGCTTCCGACTTAAACTTCCAACACGTCTCATTCTCAGAGAGCCAGTGACCACAGCACATGCCATAATCTGAGTCAACCCCCAGACACACATGTGTCTATGACCCCACTTACTGACAGCAATGACAACAGGACTGTGGATTCCAAGTCCCTTCCAACTTGTAAGTCTCCAGGAATTTCATCTCCCTGGTGGGACTTCATTTGCTTCCAAAACACCTCACTGCAAGGGAGTCAGGGAAATGGACTGTCTAGTCTCCCAGCCCCTGTGGCAAAGAAAGATCCCTAAGAAGGGGGCGGGAATAGTCACCTGGTTCTAACAGAAAATAGCCAGCACAGTCCAAGATAATTGAAATTACTCCCCGCTTAATACATGAAGTATGTTCAAAACGAAAACAACCCCAAAACAAAGCAAAAAGCAGACACCTCCTTCGAGCTTGGATAAAATTTTCTAGGAAATAAAAAGATTATTTCTAGTACATTTATTTTTTATCTAAACTGCGAAACACCTGCTTTTTTTCCCTTCTCTTTCCTCTTCCTCTTGCTTTCTCTTCCTTTCTCTTCCCTTTCCTCTCAGAATCCAGTGTGAACCCAGTAGTGGGGACAAAACGGGTCTGGCTGAGGTGGCAAAGTCGTGGCAGTTAAGAGTAGGATGTCAGAGCTCAGCCTACACGGGGGCAGCCCGGCACACGGCGTGAGCTTCTGAGCGGGATCAGGAGGGATCCCTGTGGGGACACAGCCCAGCGTGAGGTGTCAGAGCCTGTGCAAGGAGAAAACAGCATCCGTGGGGGGGGGGGGGGGGGGATGGTCAAAAAGGGGGGGTTAAAACCCAAGAAAGGTGACGGGAATATCTATGTGGGGTGATATCCCCATGCAGGGCATCAGCCTGAGAGAAGGCATCCACACAGGGGGAGGGGACAGGGACAGAAACAGAAGACAGGTAACACATGGAGCTAATCAGTCAGGAAATATGTAAGGAATGGTGAAAGCCAGCTTTTTCACTATGGGAGAAGGGAGTCACAGTACACAAAAGGAGAAAGCTAAAACAAATCTTGTGGCGTTAGTCTGGAATAGAACTATGAGTGTAAACTCGTTATTGGCAATATGTACGTAAATAGATATAGAAAAAAATGTACTTGTAAATGTGAATTTGTGTGTGTGTGTGTGTGTGTGTGTGTGTGTGCCTTGGCTGTGTCCACCAAGGACCTATGAACAGTGACACCTCAATGAGCACAATGAGCACCCACATCCTGGATTTCAAATAACATCGCGCACTAATAGGAACCAGGGTTCCTTGAACAAATGACTGATTCCAGGACCGGGAAAGGGAAAGCACAAGATGAGCCTGAAACATCTCGTTGTGCCAGAAAATAAGGAAAGATTTGAAGAATGATGGGGACCTGTTAAAAGGACACAGAAGCCAGAGTAAAAGGACTCCCACTGGCCAAATCTGGGACACTTTGAACATCAAAATAAACAATGAGAGCAAAGGATGATAACTCTGAATAAAATCGAAAACAGGGAGTCTGCTGATGAACACCTTAAAAAGGAAACATTTGACCAAGAACAGAGTATTTACATAGTTGCAGAGCATCTCCCCACAAGATTATGAAGAGAAGGAAGAGGGGAACTTGACATCCCTGGCGAATCACGCTGTAGGAAGTCATCTTAATAAATGGTCACCTTGGGGCGCCTGGGTGGCGCAGTCGGTTAAGCGTCTGACTTCAGCCAGGTCATGATCTCACGGTACGTGAGTTCGAGCCCCGCATCAGGCTCTGGGCTGATGGCTCGGAGCCTGGAGCCTGTTTCCAATTCTGTGTCTCCCTCTCTCTCTGCCCCTCCCCTGTTCATGCTCTGTCTCTCTCTGCCCCAAAAATAAATAAATGTTGAAAAAAAAATTTTTTTTTTAAATAAAAATAAATAAATAAATAAATGGTCACCCACGGCGGGACAAGCCGGGACCGCGCACCAGGTGCTGCAATGCAGCGAGGAGAACAGCATCACCTGTGATACTCCTGCCAGAGAGGCACAACTCGGATGGCCTCAGGGAGAAACATCAGACCAACTCAGTGCAACGGGCAGACGCTCATGAAATAGCTGGCCTGTAATCCTCACGAGTGTCAAGGTCATGGAAATAAGGAAAGACTGAGAAACTGTTCCATGCTAAAGGAGGAAAAAGAGATGTGACAACTACAGGCAATGATTCCAAAGTGGAGTTTTTTAGGACTCACAGGGCATTATGGGTACAATTGGTGCAATTTGAGTGGAGTCTGAGGGTTTGTAGGAAATACCTTCTTGAGTGTTCTGGGGTTGTAGGACACCGGATTGATAACCTATTTCCAAATAATCCAGAAGGGCTAAAAAAAAAAAAATGATTTTTTTGTGTTGTACTTGCAACTCTTCCATAGGCTTGTGGATATTTCAAAATAAAATTTACTTTTCAAAAATTGTAAGTACCCAAGTTCCAGGGAATCTAAGTTTATGAAATCAATAAATCCTCACCTGTCTTACAGTTTCAAAAACACACTCCATTTAAACCATCCAAACAAATAAGAGCCCTTTGTTTTTCCACATCAGACGTGGGAAATATAAAATGAAACTCTACTGATGAGTTTTCTGGAACATGCGGTACTCCTGGAGGCTGCATGAGATACAGACCCACCTCTAACCTTCCAGTGTCTATTATAATGTGTGGAAAGAAGACTTGGGTAAGAGTAAGATGACCCGGAGTCTGAACGTCATTTTTGCCACTTCCTAAATATGCTACTTTGAGCAACTGCTTACCCTCCCTAAGCTTTGGCTTCCTTAACTATAAAATGGAGATAATAATATTTACTTCACGGTATTGTTGGAAGAATTAAATACAATAATGGGTGTGAACCTGCCTACAGAATGATTGGCATAGGAGCACCAGGATTTCGTTGTGTTAATTGCACAACAATTTAATCTTATATAACCCAACAAAGTTCCTTTGACCCTGGTATAACTTCTCCTGCTGAAAGCTGGATGCATTTGCCATTTACTCACTCATTTCTCACTCAGCTGTGCACTTATTGCTTGATAAATACTTACTGGGAATCTACTATACCAGGCACTAGGTCTCCAGTCAGAAGAATAAACCCCAAGTTACCTTTTTTTTTTTCCCTACAGAAAGGAAGATACAATGGGAAACAATGCTTTACATACAGCTGTGGATTATGAATTTAAATCAGTTTAATAATCCAACCCAGGGTGTGTTTGCATTTTATTCCCTCTCTTTTATTGTAGCTATCGAACCCACCCACTTCTCCATCACATACATATTTATTTTCCAATGAGTTCTGAAAGACTTCCAAGGTAGAGCAAGAGACAGGGAATGCAGCTGACGTCTGCCTCCCCCTGGGAATTATGTCACTCCTTGACTTAATTCCTCCTGACATTTTCCCCATTGTACTTTCTGCTCTTCATCAAAATACATCCCTCTGAAAACAAATGTACTTATTGACTGCCCAGGACAATCTTGGAAACAGTTGCAACTGGTCATGTGTAGAGTTAAAAAAAAAAAAAAAAAAAGGCAGCAAAATGTGGAGACCCGTTCGGAAGGTCCACAGAGCACAAAAGGGTTGATTTGGATCTCCAGAGTCCTGGGTTTTCTCTGCAAACCCCACTCAGTCAAGATAGAGGGATTTATTTTTCATTTTTAGGCCACTGACAATTTTGTTTGCTTAAGCTTAATTGTTCCCGGATATTGAGAGAGTACAGAAGGTGACTGTATATTTGATTTTAATGACTCTTTTTGGCCTTGATTTAACATCCTCAGTGAAAAAAATTACCAACGCACATGCAAATAGGGCTTTTCTTGTTGTTTTTCAGTTTTCTTTTTCCTGAAGAAGTTCTCAAGGAGGTGAAATGTGGATAAAATCCAGCTGCGCAGCCCAAGCCCCTTCTGTAAGGGGACAGTTCTTTGTCACTGAACTGGACGTCACAAGCACAGAGGCTGGAGAGTGCGAGAGCAGAGAGGACGGTGGCTGTGTCCTCAGCCAGCTACAGGGGAATCCACACGCCTCCCCACTCCCGCATCTCCCACTTGCCCCTCTGCCCCCTGCAACCCGACTTTCGTCTGCCTGCACCGTTTCTTCCAAAACGTATCAATGGCACCTTCCTGGGGTCACCCCCCTTCCCTGACTGCCCAAGAACACTTTTAACTGCCAGAAATAGGGCAGGACTTTCAGAAGAGCATGAAATCAGAGACATCAATTGTGAAATAACTGTTGTGTGACGCCATCATATCGTGCAGTCAAGGGCCCCTTGAGGTGGGGAGGCCACCTCCACCCCTCCCACTCACCAGCATCTGGTCTCGGGCTAGGTGCAGCATGAGTACCCCACAGCCTGCCCTTCCGGCCTCGCATCATCCAACAACACCTGGTGAAGGTGGCCCACCTTAGAAACCCTTTCCTCCCGGGACTTCGGCCCCCTCCGCCGCCCCTCCCCCTGCGCCTCTCCAGCCAGGCCCCTCTGGTGGTCCTCCTCAGACTCAGTCTTTTCTTGGTCCTCCCTTTGAATTTGGCATAACCCAGGCCTCAGACACCGGGAGGAAGAGCAAAATGCCAGCCATTACAGAAACTCGGAGATAGAGTAAATAGATTTTGAAAAAGTATACTCAGTGGTATTGCTTAATATGTAACAAAGGAAATAGATGTCTTTTTTTTTTTTAAAATACAAATCCTTAAAGGCAATGTTCAGTAAAACTCCTGAGTTGGGAAGGCACGAGAATGATGCAGTGATTCTTAGCTGTACCCATGACCCGCAGAATTCTATCAGTTTGTTTTTCTAGGTTCTTTTTGTGTGGTGTGTATATGGTGAGGGGGTATGTTTACCAAAACAATAGGAGCGCTACGTTGAAGGTTGAGAAATGCTGTTCTCAATAACCTCATCCACACCCACGGCTTCGATTATACCTAAAAGTGACAACTCCCAAAGCTCTATCTCCATCCAGATCTCTCCATGGAACCTCCGATCCATGAATGGCCTGCCAGCTGGATGTTTCCGCTGGTGAGTCTCCAACCCAGCAGGTCTGAAGGGGAGCCCGCCATCTTCCCCGCACCCTGCTCCCCGTCTCTGCAAGTGGCACCGCTGTCGGTCCCATTACCCGGGCCAGGGGCTGGGGATGCCGCCCTTGCCCTTGCTCTACCCATGCAAGGGTCACCTCTAAAACATCTCATATACCCATCTTTTCCTCTCCATCACGGCAGACACTGCCTCCGTGCTGGCCCTCTCTCCAGTGCTTCTTAGGAGAGTAAGTCTCCAAACTGGGTTCCTTGGCTTTGAATCCTCCTTCTTGGCTATCCCCCACACGGTTGGAAAATGCCCATTTAAAATATGGGTCCAGGGGTGCCTGGGTGGCTCAGTCGGTTGAGCGTCTGACTGTTGATTTCAGCTCAGGTCATGATCTCATGGTCCTGGGATTGAGCTCCATGCTTGGCATGAAGCTTACTCAAGATTCTCTCTCTCCATCTCTCTCTGCCCCTTCCCTGCTCATTCACTCCCTCTCAAAATAAAATAAAATAAAATAAAATACAGGTCTAAACAGTTCACTCACTCACTTGCTAAACATAATCTGGTGGCTCATTGTTGCTTACATAATAAACTTTACTATTCTCAAAACAACTGTGGAAGGGCTCATGGCAGGAGGGCTCCATCCTACCCTCCCTGCTTCCTTTCCTGCCAGCCCTCCTTCAAAATCTGCTTTCCAACTACTTTATTTCCCCATCCCCCACAGTCCTTCTCACCTGCAGACTTTTACGCACACAGTTACCTCTGCTAGAATTCCTGCTCCCCACCTGGCTACACATAGCAAACTCTGTTACTTCCTACAGAACCTAACTGAGGGTCACCTTCTTATGGAGCCTTTCCAAACTCCTCCAGGTAAAAATAATTGTTCCCTCCACAGTTTTCCTGCTGTACTACCCACAGGCTTCTTTAAGGCTTTGTCAAGTTTGTAAATTTGATTATTTTATTAGTGTCTATCTTCCCCTGAATATCATGTACTCTTTGAGTATAGAAGCTTAAACAACATATACATCTGTTTCCCCAGAAATTAACACAGAGCCTGACACAGAGTAGGAAATGAATGAATGAATGAATGAGGAACTGCAAGTGACTACTACCTTTTCCCAGGATTATTGTCCTCTGGGACATAATAGGGCCAGACAGGGTCATGAAGTATTACAATTTCTTTTCATTAGGTCTCTAATGGTGCATAACAAATTATCCCACACTTAGTGGCTTAAAAATCAATCATCATTTATGATTTCCCTGTGGATAGGGAATTTGGACAGGGCACTTCTCCCTTCCTCGAGGATAAGTCTGAGACCTCTTCTAGAAGACTGAAGGGCTGGAGGCTGGGATTATCTGAAGGCTCATTTCCTCACATGCTGACATTGACTGTCGGCTGAGGTTTAGCTAAGGCCAGAACACTTCCATGTGGTTTCTCCATGTGGCTTGAGTGTCCTCACAACTGGGTGGATGGATTTCAAGGACAAATATCCTAAAAGTGAGAAGAGAAGAGAAAGAAGAGAAGAGAAGAGAAGAGAAGAGAAGAGAAGAGAAGAAGAAAGAAAGAAGAAAGAAAGAAAGAAAGAAAGAAAGAAAGAAAGAAAGAAAGAAGAAAGAAAGAAAGAAAGAAAGAAAGAAAGAAAGAAAGAAAGAAAGAAAGAAAAAGAAACAGAAAGGGAACAGGTGGAAACCATTTTGCTTTTTTATTACATAGCTTTGGAAGTCCTGCAACATCACTTCTGCCACATTCCTTGACTGAGGCAATTACAAAGGTCCATGCAGGTCCAAGTGAAGAGGACATGGACCCCACTTAGTGATAGAAGAATGTTAATATCACATTTAATAGGAACATGCAGGATGACATATACATTGGTGTGGCCATACTCGGAAAATATTTGCCATGATCTTCAAGGAACACCGCCCTCTGCTATTATGGGCCAGTGTGGGCACTACCTTAATCTCATGAGGCGCTGGGAGCACATTAACGTATAACCCAAAATGGCTACCCAACTTTGTCATGAACATTTGTGTTCTGAATATCAGATGAGAGCTTTCCATTCCATTAGCAAGAGCCCTTTGCTACTCAAGGACATGCTACTCTGCTAGGAAGATTGAAGGGAATGATGTAGGAGCCATTTATTGAATTCACTCACAGAACACCAGGCTGTGTAGATGAATCAGGCTTGTCCCCTGCCTTCCAGAAGCAAATATACTCAGAACCACTTCTTGCTACACTGCACTATCATCCTTGAACCAAGTTAGTACACTTCTACTGTCTTTTCCCCTCGAGATAGAAACGTGGTTCCAGATGCAAAATGGACCCTGCAGATATGTTACGTCATGTCCAAGCCCAGGTACAAATACAATTTTGGGTCCCAAGCTGAGGCTCTCTGTTGCACAAGGAAGAATGGAAAAACCACCATAAAGATAAAACATATAATATTATTAATCATTGAAATGTGTAGATACCATAGGACTCAGTTTCCTTGTGTGAAAAAAACTACAACCCTGGGGCCAAACCCTGTCAGCGGGCAGTTTTTGTAAATAAAGTTTTATTGGAACACAGCCATGCCCATTGATTTAAGAATGGTTTATGGTTTCTTTCTTGTGGCAGAGTCAGATTGTTGCAACAGAGACTGTCTGAACCCACAAAACCAAAAATATTTACTATCTGGCCCTATACAGAAACAAGTTTGCTGACCTTGCTCTGGAGACAAGACTAAATCTGAGTACCTGCTCGCATTAATCACAGCAGCTGTCATTTATCATGTATTACCTATATGCCAGGTCCTGTGCTGGGAACACTTCTGCGTGTTATCTTTAAACTTTACATAGAGCCACCAGGGAAATATCATTATCATCATCGTGCAGGCAGAGAAACTCGAGACTTAAGGAGGTAAAAATGTATAAAGCCAGTGGTGGAATTCAAACCCAGGTCAGCACGATGCCAAAGGCCATGCTCTTCTCTTCACACCCGTCAATAAAAGCATGGGGGTAGACCCTGCTGCTTGCTGGTGATCTACGTGAGAAACGACTGATATTCCTGCTGGAATCTGGACACTGCCGTGCATGATCATCGGCCTGAGGAATCTGCACTCGAGCAGAACCACTTTTCCCAGATGGCTGCTTGCAGTGGAGGGGATTCATCATCCGGGGAGGTGGGGATCCCAGACGTTGCACCTCGAAGCCCTTGGAATGAATAGAGACAGGCCCCTGGAGCCCACAGCACACACTTCCTCCCAGCAGAGACAGGGGATTGGAGCTACGTACAGACATGTACGTGGACATGGGGACACACCACCGCCTCCCTCCAGAGCTCCTCGACTTGGGGGGGTTGTACAGGCCATCTGGAGCATCAGTCACATCAGGTGGCTTTTATCCGGACAGCAGCCACTACTGTGATGACACTCCTGTCAACACCTGCCAAATTCCAAATTAGCTGGGAGCTGTGCCCCTCAGCGGAAGTGTGCATTCCCCAGCTCCAGAGGGTTAGACTCCCTACGAGGTGGGAGAGAGAGATGGTTGGAGGTACGCGCCCACAAGACCATGGGCATCTGCTAGATGTTCCCTGAAAACTCGCCTCTCACATCCTCATTGGCATCGAGACCCAAGTCTCGGCTCTGCTAAAGAAAAAGAGGGCTTTGTGCACCGCGTCCTGAGGCAGCTTTCGGTTATTGCTATTTTTTCTTAATTCTCTCTTTCGTTACACACGTTGTTGCCAAGTATGCACTATGTGTCGGTTCTAGGCATTGAGGATAAGCAATAAGTAAAAGAGAAAACATTCCCTGCCCTTAATAATAATTACGGTGTGCTTAGTATATGCCAGAACTCTTCTAAAACCTGTATGGGTAGTAACATCTGTAACACTCACAGCAACACTATGAGGTAGGTACCAGTGTTGTCTCATGTCATAAAAGAAGAAACTGAGGCACGGGAATATTCATTCATTCAGCAAATACATCACACACACATGCACACATACATACATCCTGTGTTAATATTCACAGCAACTGACATGTGTACAGCTAGAGCCCCGAAGTTTTAAAAAAAAAATCTTTTCTTTTGGTGGGGGGGCTCAGTCAGTTGAGCGTCTGACTCTTGATTTCAGCTCAGGTCGTGATTTCACAGTTTGTGAGTTCGAGACCCATGTTGGGCTCTGCACGGATAGCACGGAGCCTGCTTGGGATTCTTTCTCTCTCTCTCTCTCTCTTCCCCTCCCCCCATCTCAAAATAAATAAATAAACAAAATCCTTAACCATACATATTTGCACATATTCTTCTCATTGCACCCTCCCTGCTAAGAAGGCCATTTTATGGATGGTAAAGTCCTGAGAGGCTTACGGGGCACAAGATCACCTCGCTGGGTGGGGCACCAGTGTCAGGCCAACGCTATTCCGTGGATGGACTGGACGAAGAGACGCTACGGGCTCCTCTCGGCTTTACAACCTGAGGGATAATTCCCACGTGGCTTGCCCTCCCACCCTGCCCTGTGTCCCCTCGAGAGTCTTCCTGCCACACCCCGCAGAAATTAAATGTCACTCGGCAAGTGCAAGGTACACCTAGAACCCCATCCCCCAACCAGGAGGTAAAGAGGCTGGGAACCGGCCCCTTGGCTTCCGAGTCCTACCCAGAACAGCCCTGCTTTCACCGTCAGGACAGAACTTCCCCACCCAAATCGAGCCAGCGGGGCAGCCAAGTGCTCCCATGGGAGGGTCCCAAAGCCCCCACTACGGCACGTCTGCCTCCTCCCCGAAAGGCTGTGAGGACCTCTGACTGTCTGAGGGGCACAGTGGGAGCAAGCCATCACCCACAGGGAGGAAGAAAGATGGCCTTTGAGAGAGCTAGAAGCAATGTGGGAGTGAAGACAAGGTGTGTGCGGAGCTAGGATAAGATAAAGGAAGGGGGTCTGAAAAGCAGCAGGTGTCGCTTCTTTCTTGTAAGTTCTTGTAAGTTTCTTTCTGTGAGTTCTGTGAGGCTCCCGGAATCACTGAGATCAGCTTCCTGGGGGGCCTGAGAACTATCTCCCAACACCAGCCCTTCCACTGGGTTTTACTGCCCTGGGTTGGACAATGGTAATCCCTGCAGTGCAAAAACAACCTTATTAATGCCAGATGCCAAGAGCTGAGTGTGCCATCCCAGTGTGAGAATCAGTGGCACCCACTGTGCAGATGGGTGGTAAAGACAAAACGGATTCAGCTGATGATCTCAATATGGGTTTGTTCAATCACTGATTGATTCAGGAAATATTTCTGGAGTACAAAGTGTCAAGCACCATTCTTTGTTGTTAGGGAGACAAAGGGGGACAAGGCAATAAGGCAAATCCCCGCTTGTTCTGTGGAACAAACCAGCAAGTACACAATGTACCACAGTGTGATGTGATGAGGGCTGGAGTGGAGGGATGGGCAGGAGAGAGAGAAGCACTCACTCTGATGAGACCAGGAATGGGCTGATAAGACTCTCAGTACGGGCAAACACTTAACCATAGTCAGGAACTTACTTCACCTCCTCATGCCTCAGTTCCTTGCCTACAAAACGGAAATAAACTAGTTCTTTCCTTGCAAATGTGTTGTGGGGATTCGATGTTAATATACATAAAGTTCTTTTTTATTATTTAAAAGAAAAAAATGTTGGGGCGCCTGGGTGGCGCCTGGGGGTCCGTGAGTTCGAGCCCCGCGTCAGGCTCTGGGCTGATGGCTCAGAGCCTGGAGCCTGTTTCCGATTCTGTGTCTCCCTCTCTCTCTGCCCCTCCCCCGTTCATGTTCTGTCTCTCTCTGTCCCAAAAAAAATAAATAAACGTTGAAAAAAAAAGAAAAAGAAAAAGAAAAGAAAAAAATGTTGAACGCTTATTCATTTTTGAGAGACAGCGCAAGTAGGGGTAGGGCAAAGAGAGAGGGAGACACAGAATCCGAAGCAGGCTGTCAGCACAGAGCCTGACGCAGGGCTCGAACTCGTGAACTGTGAGATGGTGACCTGAGCCAAAGTTGGACACTTAACTGATAGAGCCACCCAGGCATCCCTCTATACATAAAGTTCTTCAAGCAGCCCCTGGCACATCCTAAGGATCATTTATGAGCTGTCACTATTGTGTCACTATTAAATGTTCATTATGCACTAGGTCCTGTTCTGAGTGTTTTGTATGAATCAACAACCAACATGGGGGAGACTCTTGTCGACCCCGGGAGGCACAAGGAGGTTGGGTGATGCAGTTGCATGGCTTATTAGTGCTGGAGCTGAGATTTGAACCCAGGCGGTCAGGTTCCCAAGTCTGTGCTCTTGACCTAATACTGTTCCGCCTGTCTGTGCCCTGACCCAGCACAGAATGGTCGGGGGTGAGTGGGAAGCCGTTCCAGAAGACATAACCTTGGAGCTGGTTTTTGATGACAGTTGTTCTTTACAAGGAGGTGGGGGGTGGAACAGTGATGTGTCAAGGGCATTCGTTCAAGGGCACTGGTTTGGAAGTAAGAATCCCCAGCCCACCGTTTGCCCGCAGCACAACCTCCAGAGTTGCAGGGTATCTCGGTTTCCTCATGTGCAAAATGGCGATCACTCGTCCTACCTTGAAAGGCTGTCGCATGGAAGAAATGAACTCACAGATGTGAACCATGGAAGGTGCTACCTGACACGGGACAAGTGCGCACTAAACAGAGACCGTTTCCTCCCAGCCTCGCACACCTCCAGCTGCCTCACCTGCCTCTTCCACTCTTTCTCCCTCCTGCCCCTCGCTACCACTCACCCATTCTTTTTATGGAAGACTGGTGGTCAGTTTCACTTCATCTGGCTTAATATGTCCGAAAAACACTCTCTCAGTTTTCCTCCTCCCCTCGGGGACCTCTTTCCCCTTTTCCTTCCCAGGCTCCTCTCTCTCTCTCTGTCCATCCCTGAACACCACTGTTTTTGGGGTTCTCACTGTTAGCCGTCCCCTCCTTCCCTCTCCACACAGTGTCCCCAGGAATCATGTGGCCACACACTGACAAGTCCCACCTTGATATGTCCAGAGCAGATCCCCCTTTGGAGCTCTTGGCCCACATCCCCATCTACACCTCCACTGGGATGTCCCAGTGCTATGTGTCCACACTGGAACCATCCTTTTCATCCCCAAACCTGCTCCTCCTCCTGGCACCCCAGTCTCGGTAATCAGTACCACTACCCGCCCAGTTGCCCAAGCTAGAAACTGGGAGTTGTTCTGGAATCTTCTTGCTATTCCACCTCCACATCTAATTAGTCATCGGGTCTTGTTGGTTTCACCTCTTTTGAGACTGTCACCTCTCTCCAGCTCCGCTGCCCCTGCCTCGTTCAGGCTCCTGCCGTGGCTCTTATGGATTTGGTATGGCCTAACAAAGTTCCTTCTTGCCAGCCTTTGCCCACCCTGAATCCATCCTTGACATCAGAGGCTGACAAATATTTCCTATGATGAACCAGATAATAAATATTTTAAGTTTTGAAGCCCTAGCATCTCTGTCACAACCAGGCGACTCTGCCATTGTAGTATAAAAGGAATGACAACCCATAAACAAATAAGTATGTGTGTTTACTGTGTCCCAGTAAACTTTTATTTAGACAGACAGGAGCTGGATAGATTTGGCTCATGAGCCACAGTTTGCCAGCCCTCATTCTAGGCTGTTGCCAAAGTGGTCTAATAAAACTAAGCGCCTTAGGTAACACGTGTTCTGGGTCCGCTTAACCCCTGAAACGCTGCCCTACAAATGAGGGCCAGGCAGGCACATTCAGCATAGCAGCCCATGAAGAATAGTAGCCAAAATATAAATAAATCTCAAAACACACGACACCAAACTCCTACGAAATAGAGTTATGGACTTACAATTACCAATTCAACAAAGATTAACTGTGCACCTGTTATGTGCCACACATGCTGGGGCCTGAAGTTCTAGAAGCTCTGGCCTCTGCCTGCAACGTGCTCACCATGTAACAGAAGAGAGATAATAGGGCAGGACTATCGGTGAGACCCATGGACATGTCAGAAAGTGACTCTTTCAGGGGTTTGCTCCAAGCTGTTTGCCATAATTACACACAGACATTCCCAGTCTGGTGCCTACTATTCTAGCCTCACTCTTCCTCACTTCCCCAGTGCTTCCGGAACTCCAGCCACACAGAATCCCTCCCTTTTCAGGGCCTTTCACAAATCTCTCTGTCTGTTCATGCTCCTTCCTCTGCTGGAATTGCAAGTTTTCTCTGGCTCATCATGTATCACTCACACGCAGCTCATAGGTGAGTGTCCTTGACAGCTAACAAGTCCTTAATAAATCTCAGTGAATACTGAAATTAATATGACACTGGATGTTAACTAACCAGAATTAAAATAGAAACTTTAAAAAAAAAATCTGAATGAATTATTTAAAGGCCCAACTCAATTGTCTACCCTTCCGTGAAGCCCTCCCTGCTTTTCTTGAGCAGAATTAGTCGGCTGCCTTCTCCACAATCCCACATTGCTGTGATCACTGCTTCATCAAAGTATGTGGTACATGGTACTAAAATTATTGATTTATGCATCTCATGGTCCAATTATCAGTTCCTTAAGGGTAAAGACAGTATCTTAGACACATCAGGTCCATCGCTCACTTCCCTAACCGGTGTCCCCTTTCCCCAGAATTATCACTACTTGACATATACTTTCTGCTCAAGCTGATTGATAAAGCAATAACTATAAAAAGGAATGAATGAATGAATGATGGACATGAAGTATAATAATGGATATAAATAATCCACATCATGCAGGCACAAAGAAGAGAGGATTCATCCTTACTAAGCATATCGGGAAAAGCTACACAGAGAAGATGGCATGAAAACTGAGCCCTGACGAATTATTAGAAGTATGCCTAGCTTAGGGGCGCCTGGGTGGCTCAGTCGGTTGAGCGTCTGACTTCGGCTCAGGTCATGATCTCGCAGTCTGTGAGTTCGAGCCCCGTGTTGGGCTCTGTGCTGACAGCTCAGAGCCTGGAGCCAGCTTCAGATTCTGTGTCTCCTCCTCTCTCTGCTCCTCCCCTGCTCATGCTCTGTCTCTCTGTCTCTTAATAATAAATAAACGTTAAAAAAAAAAAATTAAAAAGGGGCGCCTGGGTGGCGCAGTCGGTTAAGCATCCGACTTCAGCCAGGTCACGATCTCGCGGTCCGTGAGTTCGAGCCCCGCGTCAGGCTCTGGGCTGATGGCTCGGAGCCTGGAGCCTGTTTCCGATTCTGTGTCTCCCTCTCTCTCTGCCCCTCCCCCGTTCATGCTCTGTCTCTCTCTGTCCCAAAAATAAATAAATGTTGAAAAAAAATTAAAAAAAAAAAAGAAGTATGTCTAGCTTAAACAGGAGAGGGTAAGGCACACCAGGAGAGGCAAGTGTGAGCAAAATTAAGGTGGAATGAAGGAATGTGGCAGATCTGGGGAGTGATGACACATAGACAAGGCTGGAGCTACAGAGGAGTGGACAGAATGGGGGTGACCCCACTGAGGGCGATAGATTTTATCATGGGGCTGGTGGACAGCCACCGCAGGGGGGTGACATGGTCAGATGCACATCCCAGAAAGATAAGCGTGGGCTAATGATTGGCAAGGGATCAGGCACCAAGAGACCCCTCCAAGGCCACTGCCCTTATCTTTGCCTGACACACTGATGGATAGGACATGGCCTAAGACAGTGAGTGCGGAGGTGGGGCGGGGGGGAGGAACGGCTCCATAGATCTTTAAGAAATGACTCAACAAGAGCTCTAATTTTGCAGAAAAAGCTCAGACACACAAGGAGAGGAACCCATAAGCACGTGAACTAAAAGATGTGGAGTCAGATCAGGCGATCTGAACTGCCAAGGGACCAGCCTGCTAGCAAACCCCCGGAGGCAAGGAGGTGTTACGGCGAACAGGAAAATCAACCGAGGAGCCATTCCCTCTGTGCTTTACAGGAGCTACAAGAGTGGCGAGGAAAGCCGGGTGCCTGGCGGGGGTTCCTACCGCACTGATGATCCAGAACAACACGTGCGTGACTAACAGCCCTGTAACAGGCCCTTCCTTACGCGCTGTAATGGGAGTCGCGCCGACAGATGTGGCCAGTGTTCCCAGCAATCCTCAGGGAGGGACAACTGCAGGGCTCACTTAGGAAAACAGGTGAGACTCATTCTTGAAACATCCTGGCTGTTGTCGTGTGAGCACGCTGGACGCCCCAACCATCCCGAAGGCTTCTTCTGCCCCTTAGAGAGGGGGGCGATCCCAGTATCTCCCTAGCTGCGACCCTGTGAGAGCTCACTGTTCTTATCTGTAAAACAGAGGTCACTGTACAGGCTACTGTGAAAGGTGGTTGTGAGCAATGATGAGAAAAGGGATGTGAAACTAGCTTCTCAGTGAACTAAGAAGCACTAATAAATGTTGGGGGTTAGTATTATTAGTTTATGAGCCATGAACTCTACCTGACATTTATCTCTCCATATTTCTGAGAAAAATGTGGTTTCTGTATGATTTGTGCAAACCATCCAAAGTGTTAGCGACTTTTTTTTTTTCCTGATCGAAAATAATTTCTTCTCTTAAGAGGGAAGCGGTGCCTTGCTAATGGCAAATACTCCGAAAAGTTTGAGTGTGGTCTTCCTGATGCCATTCAGAGACAGAGGTCACCCACCAGCATCTGCAGTGCTCTGAGTGGGCAGAAGGCAGATGGAGCTGACCATAAAGCAAGGAGAGAAGACTTCTGTAGCACATTTCTCAGAAGGTTCCAGGGGCGCCTAGGTGGCTCAGTCATTAAGCATCCGACTTCGGCTGATTTCACGATCATGCAGTCTGAGGGTTTCAGCCCCGCGTCGGGCTCTGTGCTGACAGTTCGGAGCCTGGAGCCTGCTTTGGAGTCCCTGTCTCTGTCTCTCTCTCTGCCCATCCCCCCGCCTCTCTCTCTCTCCCTCTCAAAAATAAATACAACATTAAAAAAATTTTTAAAAAGAAGGTTCCCCAGTGGCTTGCCATATCTCCGCCACCGCTTGGAAACTAAGAGAAAGAATAGCTCAACATCTTAAAATGTGCCACTTCTGATTGAAAATTGATATCTACAGGGGAAGAAGGGAGGCTAGAGAGAGCTAAAGAAACTTCGTGTACTAGTTGTAATTACTTACCAGGTTGTTTTTCTTCGTGACAGTATCTTATGTCCGTGGGTTTGTTTAGAAAGCACTTCAGCTCTTACCATTCTGCATAGTTCACAGCTAAGCCACTAAGATGAGCATCCCTGTAACTGTTATGGGTCACGCGTAAGAGCCGGAGACACGGAGGCTCAGAGTGGCACGCAATCAGTACCCAGACTGTGATGCCAGACTCCCAGCTCGCCACTCCTCACGTCCCCAGCAAGACGGCCGGCTCCCAGAGGCGGGACCCTGCCTTCCACCTGCTAGTGCCCAACCTACTGCTCCAAGCGGAGACGAGCGAGCGCGTTCTAATTAAGCTACTTGTTGTATTCATTCCACACACACACACACACACACACACACACACACACACATAGTGGGCACCAAACAAATGTCGCTGGGGATTATAAAGAGTTCATATGCAAACTAAACCCTGCTTGAAGCCTGGTAGCAGGGGGTGTGAGGAGAAGAGAGAGCAAGAGCCCACAATTATTTTAGGTTGAACCTATAGGAAGAAACACATAAAACAGCACAAACAGCATTTGAAGAGACTGGACTAGTAGCTATTGCCAGTAACAGAAAAATGCTGTTGGGATAACAGAGGTGGCCTTAGTCCACTTCCTGTACGACCGCGGTTCTCCAACTTCAGTGGGTGGCAGGGTAACCTGGAGGGTGACTGAAGAATGCAGAGGCACGGGGGCGCCTGGGTGGCGCAGTCGGTTAAGCGTCAGACTTCAGCCAGGTCACGATCTCGCGGTCCGTGAGTTCGAGCCCCGCGTCAGGCTCTGGGCTGATGGCTCGGAGCCTGGAGCCTGTTTCCGATTCTGTGTCTCCCTCTCTCTCTGCCCCTCCCCCGTTCATGCTCTGTCTCTCTCTGTACCAAAAATAAATAAACGTTGAAAAAAAAAATTTTTTTTTAAATAAATAAAAAAAAGAATGCAGAGGCACAGGCTCCTTGAAGGAGGATACGGCCTGGGCCTTAGCATTTTACCAGAGTTCCCCAGGTGATGCTGATACTGGCTAAAGTTTGAGGACCATTATTCCAAGCAGACATTTTCTTTTATCTTCTAGAGAGAGAGAGAGACTGCTCATGCATGTGAGCAAGTAGAGAAGGGGCAGAGAGAGAGAGACAGAGAGGGAGAGACAGAGAGAATCCCGAGCAGGCTCCACACTCAGCACAGAGCCCAACACAGGGCTGGATCTCACGACCGTGAGATCATGACCTGAGCCGAAATCACGAATAGGATGCTTAACTGACTGAGCCACCCAGGTGCCCCTAAGCAGACTTTTCTTAGGGAGAAACTTCAATGGCCAGTGGCTCTGAATGTTCCTTCTTCTTGCCTGGCGTAATAAAGAAAGTGAGGCTTCCAGTGGAGGTCAGTGGTTGACCTCTGCCCATTAGGGCACTGCCTGGGCACGAACCCATAGGACTCAGCCAGTCTCTAGCTTAGGACTTGCGGAGGGGGGAGCTGGCATGGGTGAATCTCTCTGGGGTGCTCCACCACTGCCGAGAAGGATATTATTCCAGCTACGTTTCATGCCACCTTCCCTAGCACACACTTCGGCTCCTTAAACGATGTTTTGGCACTACCAAGACCTGGGTCAGCTCCAGAGGTGAATCAGGCAAGTTCCTACCTTCAAGGGCCTCCCAGGCTGGTGGAAGAGACCAGAGACCCAAGGAGTAACGTTGTAAATGCTGCCAGAAAGATGTGAGCCAGTGGAGGGAAGACTAACCCAAACCGGGCCAGGGAAAGGCTCCTAGAGGAAGTGACGTTTGAAAAGTACAAACACACCAGGCAGAGAAGAGGAAGCAAGCTGTTGGTAGAGAAAGCAGCTGGTGGCAAGGCCAGAGGGCTGCCCTGGACAGAGCTCAGCTAATAGACTGGTGTGGCTAAGAGGAAGGGTGTGCAGGTCAGAGAGGAGGGAGGCGGGACTGGATGTGAAGGGCCTTGAATGCCGCGCAAGGGTTAAGGCTTAATCTTTAACAATTGTTAACAATTCCTTTTCTGTTACCTTCCCAGCCGGCTTGTTCTCCTCTCTGCTTCTCTGGTCTCCCCTTCAGGAGGCTAGAGAAGAGAGAAAAGCAAAGGAGGAAGGGAGGGTGTTCAAAGGGAGAAGGGAGAAAGGAGGAGAGGAAGAGAGACATTCCAGTTCCCTTTTTTTTTTTTTTTTGGCCCCACCTTGAAATGCTGTTGCTTATGTTCTATAAGAAATTAGCAATTTAATGATTTTGGGCTTCACAAGAGACGTAAGTGCTGAACTTCAACCGAGTCTGGGGCAGGGCTCAGCTTTGAGGTGGAACCAGTACAGCCTAGGGTAATAGTTCCCAACCTCTTGACCTCAAGGGCCAACCCATGCCTGGTTTTATTTAAGCTTGTAACAGCTATCGATTGAGAAAATATAAAGAGGGGGGGAAAAATCTACTGGTAATTCAAAAGCACTCTAGAGTAAATTTATGTTCATTCTATACCACAGTATCCACACACTTGAAAATTCATTAGTGCACAATAACCCACATCAAAAAATAAATAACAGACACGGACAAGTATCTGTAACATATGTGATAGGCCAAGGGCTAATGCCTTAATATATACTAGTGCCATATTGTCTTGATGATCATAGCTTCATAATATAGCTTGAAGTCTGGAATTTGATGTCTCCAGGTTTGGTTTTCTTTTTCAACACTACTTTGGCTATTTGGGGTCTTTTCTGGTTAATGCCTTAATATATAAAGAGTTCTTGCAAATTAATAACAAAAAAAAGACCAACCCAACAGGAGAAAAATGGATAGGAAAGGGCACGTGCAATGGTATTCACAGAAAAAGAAATACAAATACCTTAACTTCTCTCACAATGGAAATATTTCTATATATATTGAATACATGCAATACCATTTTTTTAACCTGATAGAGTAGCAAAGACAAAAATGTTTGGTACTCATGGATTAGATGAGAGGCGTTGGGAAAACACCACGTTCATGCATCACTGGGAAAATGTAAGTGGGAATAAGTTATTTGGAGGGCAATTTGACTACATCCATTAATTTTTTTCTTTTCCTTTTCACAGTTATTAAAATTTTTTAAAAATTTTTTATAATGTTTATGTATTGTTGAGAGAGACAGAGACAGAGCGCAAATAGGAGAGGGGAAGAGAGAGAAGGAGACCCGGAATCTGAAGAGGCTCCAGGCTCTGAGCTGTCAGCACAGAGATCGATGCAGGCATCACGAACAGTGAGATCATGATCTGAGCCAACGTCAGATGCTTAACTGACTGAGCCACCAGGTGCCCCAACGTTTATTAAAATTTTAAATACACTCTTGTTTGTACAGAAATTCCATTTCTAGAAATCTATGCTATGTATAAAATCACACATGGTCACAAAGGATGTCAAGTAAGCTGGACTCAGTAAGGAGCAATTATAATGCAATTTTATTTTATGTTTTCACCCTACGAACTAACTCACTTGCTCCTTTAATTCACAAAACAAATCTCCACGATTTCAAAGCATACTCCAGTATATTTAACCAAACTCTGAACAAATTACATTTGAAAGTTTTTCCCTTCCTCAGCTCAAGTCTGCTTCAAGGTTTGGATGCCAGTGTGGGAGAGGGAGGCAAGATTGTCTTCTCTCTCCCACATCTCCTCTTCTCCCTCACTGCCTCCCCAGGACAGGACCCAGGGGAAGAGGACAGAGGATAGGGGGCGGGGCTTCACATGGCCAGCACTGCTGCTCTTTGGGCTGGGTGGCTTGGGTGGGCTTCCCACACATCCCACCTTGGGAACTTCTCCTAGCAATTCCCTAGATGCTGGGGAGGCTCCTCCCTCCCACCACTTAAGCCCTGGGCTTCCAACCCTCCCCTTTCCTGTTCTTTTGGAAAGCCCTAGTGGGAAGAGTCTCTCTCAGGGTGGCTCTCGTCTGTCTCTCTCCTGCTGGCCCATTTCTAGATCCACGGAACACCGGGTGGAAGGTCCCCGGCCCCCGGCAGTGTTCTCTCTCTCTCTCTGTCTCTCCCACCTCAGGCCAGCCCAGCCTCTCCTTACTGCCCTAATCTACCAAATTCAGGTCCCAGCGACCGATGCGATGCTCTTCAAAGGTTCCATCTAAGGCTTTCTCCATTGCTTTAATCCAACCTACCCTCAGGGGAGATGGGAGTGAAGAAGGATAAGAGGCACACCGACACTATCCACAGAAACTCTTCCTTCCCGACCTCTCCAATCTCTGTCACCTCCTCAACACTGGAGTCAGGTGATGGTCCATGCTGGTAAAACGGGCTACGCAGTCTCAGTAGGGCCTGTCCAGATGGGCTAGAACCTCCTTTAGGATCGGGGAGGGAGATATTCGGTACTGACTTTATTGTTTCCAGAGATTTGGAGCCTTGGCCAGAAACTGAGACTGAGAATCCCGTTTTAACATGCTGTTATATACATATACCACATACATCATTTACAGAATTGCTTATAATAGGAAAAAATAACCTAAATGTCTAGTGAGTGGTAAGTAAATTATGGAACAACCATATGATCATCTGTATATGTCGTTATAAGAAAAACTCTACATGATATATTATTAAGTTAAGAAAAAAAAAAAGCCGAGTGCAGAATCCAAAGGATCCCATTTGTGAGTGTTTTAAGGGGACATTTTGTTACATACATGATTTTGTCTGCACAGAAATTCTGAAGAGTGAAATAGTGACCAGACCTATTATTCACTGTATAATTTTTTAAATAATTTTTGAATTTTTACCATGATGCATTAGTTTTATCATTTTAAAACCTATTATTAGGAGAAAAATAAAAACATGCATAGTGCATAGTGTTCCTTTTTAGAAATCTTGCTTTCCTTTGAAAAATTAATATGCCTTCATTCAAATAATACAGAAACCCAAAAAGAGAAAAAGGAAGATACCTACAGAAAATATCTATAAAGAAAACATATATCTCATAAAATTTTTAAAAAATCCGTCTCCTACCCTCTCCACCCTGCAAGTTTATTACTTGTTTTTTTTTTTTATTTTTGAATGTTTATTTATTCTGGAGAGAGAGACAGAGTGTAAGTTGAGGAGGGGCAGAGAGAGAGAGGGAGACACAGAATCCAAAGGAGGCACCAGGCTCTGAGCTATCAGCACAGAGCCTTACGCGGGACTCGAACTCACGAACTACGAGATCATGCCCTGAGCCGAAGTCGGACCCTTAACCGACTGAGCCACCCAGGTGCCCAAGTTTATCACTTTTAACAGTCAAGTGTGTATCTTCTTCCCATTGTTTCTGTGTGGTTTTACAACATGTGTCATTTCTTTTAAACTAAAAATAGAATCCCACCATACAGAATGTTCTTAAGCCTGATTTTTTTTCACCTTAAAATACACCTTGGACCACCTTCCATGCCAGTACACAGAGTACACTCTACTCTTCCTCGTCTTTGAAGTAGTTTACCTCTGTGTGTCCCAACCCGCACACAGTTTACTTGACCATAACTTGAGACGGCCGCTCTTTTAAGCAAAGCTGTAGTGGCCGGCCTTATACGCTCGCTCTGTAACCACATTCCCATCCATTAGGTCCCTTAGGTAAGATTGCTGGGACATTTAACATACAGACACTGCCACAATTCCACACACCTCCTCTCCCTGCCAGCCCCTCACCACACCCCCCTCTTGGACAATGGCTATAGCTATGTAAGCCACCTTCTTGACACAGTGATAAGCCACACCAAGAGACCCAACACCCACAGCCTGGGAACTGTGGACCTCATTAGAGCCTGTCCATCAGGGCGTGACCATCTGTGCAGCTATGTGGCAGAAGAACATGGGAGAACGAAAAGGAGTGTTGTATTTTCCTATTATACAACCACAGATTATGTTTGCCATGAAAAGACAGTCTGCATCATCATCACTAAGGTAAAACACAAATCACCCATAAAATGTCTTCCTTGCACTCAGCAACTTTGAGCTATGCCTCAGACCCTTTGTGGTATCCCTGTCTACTCTCTCCTGCCCTTAGATAGCCCTATAGAAATTCTCCAACCTTATGGAAAAGTGGAGTCCAATAACCGGGTCCATGAAGATTCTGGACACCAGGTGAGAAAGGAATGAAAGCCACTCGGTCTAGAGAAGAAAACAGCCTGGGAGTCAAGAGGGTTGTCATCAAAAATTTCAAGGGCTGCCTAGAGGACAGAGGAGCAGACTAAGTAGAGAGTAGGAGCAGAAGTTAGGAGCAACTGGCAGGCTGATTTTCAGGCTAGACTACAGAGAATTTTCTAACCATTAAAACTGTCCTGAGCTTCAAAGGGAGGCATTCAAAGCAGCCAGGACTAGAGTCAATGACATCTTTGAAAGCCAAGGGGAGACAGAAGGCAATGTGCATGGCAGCATGGATGGTATGGTTTGAAGAAGCCCAACTGGCTCTCCCCAAGGAGCCACAACACTCTACATTTATTGTATTATTTTTGTGAAATCCTCCTATGCCAAGATTCAGCCTATGCCTTTCTATCTCAGACACCTGATTTGGTTAGAACACGAAGAATAGGTTAGCCTCTCACAAAGATTTGTATCAGCCAAGCACAAAGCGATGGATGTACCAACCAGAGTGCCAGCACATTCATTTACAAGGAGAGACAGCCATCAGGTAGACCAGAAACTCATGTCTGATGTTCCTCATCAAACATCCTCTTCTCCTTGGCAGATGGACTCAGAGGGGATAGCTGTGTCCATGAAATTGTAATTCTCAAAGTCTATCAGTCAAGACTGGCTTGGACGATGCCAAGATGGGCTCTGCCCAGACACTGCTATGACTCTCCTTAATCCTCATTTGCATGGATAGTGAAACCCCTTTCAGAATGTTCTGCTCCTTCTTCTCATACTGAAATACCTCAGTCCTGTCATTGAGAAGTCTTGCTATTCTAGGAGACTCTTTTTAAAGGGACTTTATAAATTTCCACTCTTATTTATTGCTTTTGAGTTTCATGTTTCAAATCTGATAGGACTGATCTTTTTCTGGGAAGAAAATACCACTTGCGTCAGGAGAGTAAAGGAAATTCTCCTGAGCAGGCTTACCACATATTGTAGTGAGAGGCAGTATGAAGTAGCTGAGAGCACAGACTCTCCAGAGTGAATCCCAGATCATCACTTACTAGGTGACCTTGGGCAAGTTACATAATCTTCCTTGCTTCAGTTTCCTCTTCTGCAAAGTGGAGACAATGATATGTGCTCATGGGGTTTGTGGTGAGGATAAAGTAAGTTAAAAAATAAAAGTCCTCAGAGCCGTGCCAGCACCAAGTATGTCCATAGAATGGTTTGCTACGATGATTACCGAGCCCCGATATAAACCTTACCTACGTAATTCTCACCATGAGACAAGTCGTATTCCTGTCTCCACTTTACCAATGAGAAAACAGAAGCTCAGCAATTCCACAGAGAAAGCTGGAATGGAAACTCAGGTCTCTCTCACCGTGAAGCCAGAATCCACTCCACCACCCTCATCGCACTGTATCACTTCCGCAGATGGTGGAACCACTTTTCTCTTCGTTAGGTCAGGGGGCGGGGGGGAGGGGTGGGTTGGGGGCAGGCAGGAGTCTATTTTCATCACCGCAGCTCATCCTTGAGCAGGAAAAATGGTCATGTCCTCTGCCTACGGTAAGGCCCGAGCTAGCTGGTGAGAAGTGTAAGTTGTGCAAGGCGAGCAGCTGCCTTGGCAGATGTGTCCATGGCTAAACACAACAGAAGTTTCATTTCCAGAGTCGAGAAAAAAATACCTATCCCAAAACATCCTCCATGACCTCCCCAGAGGTGGATGGGCTGACGCAATGGGCATTCTCTGCTGGAAAAATTGGCTCTAAGTACAATTCTGCCAGCTCCCCATGCAGCCACTGGCTCTGATCAAGGGCCCCTGGTGTCCCTGGGTTTACTCAACGTTTGGACACTGCTCACTGAGTAGTCACCTATACAAGGCAAAGTAATACGAGAAAGGGAGGGCCAGTGACCTTGAGCCTGAAGGCTCCAGAGGGAACTCTCATATCCATTGAAAGCAGAGTGCTACAGGAGGAAGGTTGGGTAGCTGGACAGGTCTGAATTTCAAGCCATCCTTAAGAGTTGTATGACTTTAAGCACGGCACTCAAACTTTCTAATTTCTATTTCCTCTTTTTTAGAATGGAAAATATTTCTACCTTGCAGGTTTGTTGTGAGGAAAGGTAAATGTACCTAGAATGCTGGGACTATAATTATACAGATATAAAGAACCTCCATTAACCTATAAAGACTAGAATGGATGGAAATATTTTTTAAGAGACCAAGAAAGCAAAACACTGAAATTTCCACATATGTAAATCAACTGCAAAGGGAAGAGAGAAAAGGAACAAATATTTTTAGTGCCTATATTGGCCAGATAGCTCATTAGGCCCTTTACCTACACTAAATCTCACAAATCCCATGTGACAGGTCTTATTACCCTCATTTCACAGACAATGAAAGTGATCATAGAGGAGTCTTTACAAGACCACATAGCTCGTCTGTGGTATGGTGAGGCTGGGAACCAAGGGCTTTCTGACCCCATCCAGACCTCTTTCTGAAGCACCATTCTACATCTGCCTCCAAAGTGAAAATACCAGGAACTCCCTGGAGGAGAATAATGCTTGACATTTATTGAGTCACCCAGAGCAGTGCTTCTCAAAGTATCTTTGGGGAGAACCCATTTTGTTTTGTTTTGTTTTGTTTTGTTTTAATTCACTAATCTATCACAGACTGTGACATTTGTAAAACATAATAAAACACGAGAAACGTAAAATTTTAAAGGACACACAAAAGACACACTCAATCTTTTTTCATTAGATTCAGCACACACAACATTACTCTGTCAAATGCTTATAAAATCTCCCAAGCATTTGCTCTCAGTTTTGTATATCGTCATGGATCAGTCTTGTGGATCGCAAGTAGTACCATCCTAGAGCTAAAGCTATCCACATATCCTAGAGAGAGATCTCAGAAAGTCATCTGGGTTTGCCCCCTGTTTCCAGGCAGGACTCCCAAAGCTGCTGGGCTCTTTCTTTCTTGAGAACATCTGTTGAGAGCCTCACACCCAGCAGTATGGGGATAGGTCATCCTTACCTCCTGGTAGCTTCTGTCCAGTCTGGATCAGAACGTTGGATTCCCAGGTTTATCTGAAGCTTCCTGGTTCCGACCTCATCCCTTCTTCCCTTGTGTCCACCCTCCCCCTCACCCCAACCCCCATCCATGATGTTTTCCTGTCTTTGTCTTCTCTCCTCTATAAACACCTGGCCACAGTCAAATCTCCTCAAGCCACGCAGAGGCAGGAGGTAGGGCATCATTGAAGAGGTGAGGGAGGTAGGACAGGGGAGAAGAATAAGTCACCACTTATTTGGTGTTGTCAGGTGTCTGCCTTGCATATATTATCTTTCATTATCTTCGTAACCATCCTATGAGGTGAGAATCTCCCAATTTTATAGATAAGATTTGAAGATCAGACAAATGTCAGAGCAGAGACTGGGACTCAGATCTATCTGAGACTTGCCAGCCTAAGCCCTTAACTCCTCCTGTGCGAGGCCTAGGGGATGGAAATGAACAGCTCTCAAGGGACTGCCAAGACCAGTCTCAAGCTCTATGCTCTCCTGGGTGAGCAAGCCAAACCTACAAGGCCCATTGTGCCTATTCGTTCTTGCATGGTCAGATGGCAACACATAGGCCAATAGCACCTCCTCTAACACCCAGCAGGAAATCTGAAAGCTGTCGTCCCTCAGACCACTGGCTCCATATGGCATAACTAAAGACCAGGCCCAGAGGAATATTTGCATCTCCCCTTAGCCTGCTCACCCAAGTCTTCCTTCAGGGCTCCTCCAGGCTCCTCAGTCCCACACAGAGACCACCCTGACCTCTTTCCTTCGGACTGGATAGGACACCCTCCTCTGCAACAATGATAGCAACCATTTGCTGTGGGCCTGCTCTGTGGCAGATTCTAGATATATCTTACCTCACTTCATTTTCTCAATAGTCCTTTGAGGAAAGGTTCATCACCCATGTTCTCCACAAAAAGCAATCAAGACTCAGAGAAATTAAGTAACTTACATAAAGTCCAAGAGATAGCAAGGAACAGAGATGGGATTGAAACAGAGGTCTCCCCATCACAGGGCACTGCCACCTATCATGATATATTCGCAAAGACTTCAGCACATGCAAAGTTTCAATAAATGATTCCATGACACCAACCAAAATCAAAAGCAGTGGGCAAAACAGGAAATGGGTTAACATTTTTATGGCATATCCAGATAATGGGGTACTGCTCAATCACGCAAAATGATATTGTAGAGTAGCTACTGACATAGAAAGATGTTCTGGCTGTTGAATGAGTAAGGCAGGCCACAGAAAAGAAATTACAATCTAATCCTATTCAATACACCTATCATCTAGCCATATAGATAGGTATGGATGGACACGGACACACGGACACACACACACACACACACACACACACACACACTCATACACCCCTCAAAGGAAAAGACAACAAATGTCAACAACGGACAAGTCTGTGCTAAGATCAGGAGTGGCCTATGTGTTGTTATTTTTGTCTATCTACTTTTTCTAAAGTTTCCATGCTAGTTACAGCCTCCCTAACCTTGAAGGATCATAGCTGAACACAACTAGAGAGACCACTGGGAGAGAGAGAGTGGATGACAATAAGTAGAACAGGTTGTTTCATTTTGCCTTTTTTTAAAAATGTCCTGTGAGTGACTTAAGCATATCTAGGCCTTTCATCACCACCCATCTGGAATACACTATTTTTTCCCAAAAGAGTCCAGTGATTGAAATGTGGAAGGAATTATGGTTTCCCAAAGCCCAAATTTTTAGTGATTCAAACTTAATTTGCTCAATGTCACTCATTGTTTATTTCTGTTAGATGCTCCCTGGGCCTGTTTGTTTATGATGAATCTGTTTTCCTGATTAGCTGATAATGTGGGGAAAGCAGAGAAAACAACCACTAGCTCTGTGCATTTTTATTACACTCGATGTCACTACTGTGAAAGGCTTTCGGGTCCACAGGTGCACAGTTGTATCAGACCCCAAGCTGAAGCAAAGGAGTTGTTCACTTGGGTTTAAAAGAGACACTGGGAGCACCTGGGTGGCTCAGTCTGTTAAGTGTCCAACTCTTGATCTCAGCTCGTCTTAATCTCAGCCCTGCATTGGGTTCTACACTGGGCATGAAGCTTACTTTGGAAAAAGAGAGAGGGATGCCTGGATGGCTCAGTCGGTTGAGCATCTGGCTCTTGATTTCGGCTCAGGCCATGATCTCATGGTTCGTGAGTTCAAACCCTGCTTCGGGCTCTGTGCTGACAGTGCGGAGCCTGCTTGGGATTCTCTCTCTGCCTGCCCACCCCTGACTTGTTCCCTCCCTCTCTCAAAATAAATAAATAAACATTTTTTAAAAAGAGACAGAGGGGGGCACACGGGTGGCTCAGTCAGTTAAGCATCCGACTTCGGCTCGGGTCATGATCTCACGGTTCGTAGGTTCAAGACCTGCGTCGGGCTCTGTGCTGACAGCTCAGAGCCTGGAGCCTGCTTTGGATTCTGTCTCCCTCTCTCTCTGCCCCTCCCCCACTTGTGCTCTATCTCTCCCTCTCCCTCTCAAAAATAAACATTTTTTAAAAAGAGAAAGAGAGAGAGAGAGAGAGAGAGAGAGAGAGACCCCTCAGGCTGCATGGTTGACCTCCCCACCAGACCTTTCCACCAAGCTCTGTTATCACCAGATGCGGACTTGCAGAAGGTCCCTTGCTAAGCTTATTGAGGTTATTACATGGTAATCGTGTTTTCCAAACCCCAAACTGGCCATCAGGAAAGCGGAATATTGAGAAAAATATAGACACTGGCATCAGAAACACCTGGACTCACATTCCACTCTCACTTACTAGCTGTGTGACTACAGACCAACCTCTTGTCGTCTTCTGACCTTCATGTCCTCCCTGTAAAATGGGGATGATGCTGGGTTGTTCAGACCACTAACTCAGATAAGCTATGTAAGGTGCCATGGTCTTCCCCAGCTGAGCGTGGTTATCAGTAGGTTTTCAATACACACAAGCTATTGTGAGATGAGCTGGCTAAGGTTGGAAATGCCATTGGAATTTTCATTAACTCAGTTATTGACAAGCTGGAGGTTGTACTGATAGGTGAAGATGCCGTGGCTTCTGCCAAAATTATGGGACAGCTCTCAAACTGAAGCCAGTTTTGAGCTGTATGTATCTTCCACCTCTCCGCTGACCAGGTAAAACTCAACTCTTGTACTCTGCTTTACTCAGTCAACATCAAAAACATCTTTCCACGTTGGTAACTCCGGTAACATCATTTTGCACGGATAAGATGGAATTCAGTCACTCACAAGACATTAAAGAAAGACAGAGGCAAAACAGAACAGCCTCGCTGCATGAGGACCCTCCGATGGCGCTTCAGGGAGAGCCTTCCGAGACTAGACAGGCCAGATGTAGTACAAACACCCTGAGACAACACCCGCTCCGCTGCAAGCCCACCCCTCAGCCCGAGCCCTTCCTTGGGCCAGCTCCTGGAACATACTTTGGCCAAAGTTAGAGGTCGCCTGGGAGCCCACTGTGAGGAGTAGGCTGCGAGATGGAGTGAAATCATGTTCTAAAATACGGCGGGTTTTTAAGGAACGACCAGGCAGGGCGGGGGGGCTGGGAGATGGGCTGGTCAGGAAATGCCAGTTTAAAGTTAGCTCTGACCTATTAATCAGCAGCGGGGACAATGATGCAGGAGGGGCGGGAAGGCCGGACATGTGCTCGCGCCAGATTTATGGGCCCAGAACAAAGGGTGGCCTGCTCGTTTAGAGAGTCTCTTTCCCTTTTCCTCTGGCAAAACGAGGACATTGTTTGAAAAGCCAAAAAGAACAAATATTCTAAAGACTGAGGTCATTTCCAGAGATGCAACAGGTCCTGATGGGGATCCATACCCTTGCTGGAGGAAGAGGACTGTGCAGGAGAGCTCTGAGCAGCAGGTGGGATGCATAGTGAAGCAGAGACCACGGACCCCTCACCTGTGCTCTTAGAGGAGCTGGGACCCCCTACCTGATGCTGTTCCAAAGGCAGCTGATGAGCCCATCTGAAGCCCCTCGGGATAATTCGGGAAGACTTTTGGAAGGCCTCTGTTCAGGCTGAAAACGATCTGTCTCCTTCCTTCTCTGTTCCACAAAATTTTCTGGAAGGCTTTCCCCAGTGTGGGCTGCATAGGATGCCATTGCTGTCAGCTGCCCTTCCATCTAGGAGATGGTCTCGTTTCGGTGGCCTGCTGCATTTCATCACACCAGGAGAGAAGAGTCAAATCGGAAGAGTAGGGATCATGACAAAAACAGGCAACCCGACAGAGAGGGAATGATGACTGATTCTCCCAGGCTTTCGGGGTTTGAGGACCAACCAGCTGAGCCCTCACAGCCTCTCCCTCCCCATGGCCATCACCTTTGGTCAGGGGCTGCTGGCCTCTTACCTGGAGCCATGAGAAGGGTCTCCATGACTCTTGTCTTGCTGTCCTCCCAGCTAACCTGTGTACAACGGTCAGGATGAACTTCCTAAGCGATACACATGACCATCTCTTCCCTGGCCAAAACACATTTGGTTCCTCTGCATTTTCTTCAGAAAAGAGGCTCAGCCTGGTGACAAGATCCTTCATGTTATGGCCCTTGCCTTTCTAGCTCACCTCCCATCTCTGTCCAAGCCCCACCATGTCCTTTACTCCACAGAATTATTTTCTGTCCCTGAACATGACATGTCCCTCCTGGAAAAATTCTAGTCATTCTTTAAGACCTTAGCTCCCTCCCCAAAGGTAACCTCTCTTATGCCTAGACCCTACATCATGTACTGGTGGGATTAACCACTTCTTTGTCTGGGGTCCTTTGCAAGTGTTCACAATGATGATGATGATAACTTTGAAAAGAATACTCTGCTTAACTGGGGGTCACGTGAAGGCTTAAGTTCCATTAAATGAGCACTAAGTGTTGTATGGAAACCAATTTGACAATAAATTTCATACTAAAAAAAAAACTCCATTCAATGACTGCCTGAATGAATGAATGATGGCCTACTAGACAAGGTTACCCCTAGAATATGTGGAAGCCCATGCAAATATTTTTATGGGCACTCTATATCCATAAACAATTTGAGTGACTTAAAATCAGTGTTTCAGCAATATTCTGACAGCCCAATTTCATGTGATTCGGCAAAAGAAATATACTCTGGCCAGCAGAAAAGATTCTCTGACCAAGCAGCCCTCCCAGAACTGGGGCCTAGTCATGAATTCCTGGAACAGCCCATATACACACATTCTGGAGCTCCTCTGGGATATCTGGTTGACCCCATGCACTAGCTAGAGGATTGCAAAGCATGTCAAAGGGAAGAAATGAGGACCAGGGCTGAAGTGGGTTCAAGGTGGGTCCAGAGCACTTGTGTGGATGGCACAGCTGGCCCTGGCCAATCCTGATCACTGGAGGGGCTTAGGAAATGTTGGGGATGGCATTCCAAAGTTCAGGGGCCCCTGAGGCCCACACCCAGGCAGAGTCCATACTTGCCCAGGTGGTACTGTTCCTAGGTAACCATGTGATTCTACTTTTTGTCATTCATCAAGTATTTACTGAGCATCTACTATGTAGTAGGCACTTCATTAGAAGCTGAAGTTACATATTCATCGTTATCGTTATCTATTACTTGAGTTAGCAAGTTATCGCTGTCAAGAAGCAAACTTAATAATAATACGCCAAGACCTGCAGAGTGTGGGAGCATAGCTATCATTCTGCTGATTAGGAAACTGAGCAGGAAAGAGCCGTCATATATTCCATGGAAGTCCAGCCATGCGCTCTACTCCTGGGTGTGGTTAGAAAAGCAGCAGAGAGGTTCCTGAAAGAAAGCAAAGGGCAATCCATTGATCTCACTTCCAAAAATAAATCAAAACGTGAGGAGAGAGAGAGTACAATGATGACTTAGAGCCCATTCTAAGGTTCAACGGAGGATGGAAATAATGACTAAAATACGTGCGAATGGCTCCACAGTGTGCTCTCAGAAACTGTAGTGGCCAACTCAGCTGGTAAAGCCTCTCAGAGCAGAGCAGTGGCAAATGCAGTGACCTGAGGGCCAGGGGACAGCGCCAGCTTCTACTTCTCTCTCTGAGCCTCAGTTTCCTCATTTGTAGACCACGGATCAGTACCCTCACTCGCTGTTGTAAGACTCAAGTGAGACTAAAGGTCATGAACAACCTGCGTGCACTGAAAGCACCACCCCTGCATTGCTCATTATTAATAAAGGAGTAGAGCGGTTATTTTGTGACTTTCTCACCTCACCAAACAAAAACACCCACAAAGGGGATTCCCACAACATGGGCTTTTACAAAAGATGAGCTAGTCAAGGAAAGAAACAGATCTCTCTCCAGACTAAACCTGATACCCAAAAGAATGTGATTCTAGGAGCACCTGGGTGGCTCAGTTGGTTAAGCATCTGACTCTTGATTTTGGCTCAGGTCATGATCCCGTGGTTCATGAGTTCGAGTCCCACTGACAGTGCAGAGCCTGCTTGGGACTCTCTCCCTCTCTCTGTGCCCTCCTGCTCTCTCCCTCTCTCACAATAAATAAATAAACATTAAAAAAAATAAAAGAATGTAATTCCATGTTGTCTTTTCAGTTTTGTACCTGTACACACACACACACACACACACACACACACGCACACACCCTCCATAGCCTATAGCCTGGTCCTTAAACACCCTCCCCCAACCCCCCCACCCCGTTCCTCCCTGTTCCTCCAAGCCACGGTTCTTACCCTAGGGGAATTAGCCCCTCCCCACACCCCCACCCCCGCCCCCTCAGGGAACACTTGGCCTGTGTCAGGAGGCCTTTGAGGTTGTTACACCTCAGATGGGAACAGGATGGTTGGTTACTGGGATCTAGTGGGTAGAGGCCAGGGACACTGCTAAATATCCTACAGTGCACAGGACAGCCCTCACAATAAACAATTAATCCAGCCAAAAATATCAATAATGTCAAGGTTAAGAAACTCCACTGCATGGCTTTGTTTAAGCTACCTCTCCTATTGTTAAGTATTCTCTTTCCTCTTCTCTGCTTACTTAAATCCTACCCCTCCAGGGAGAGGAAAGGCCCGATCACGTGCTGATGGAGGTTTTAAGCCAATATAACCTTTTTGGTAATTTGGCCAGAGCCAACAGAAATGTAAACACCCATAGGCTTGGAACAAGCCATTTCATTGCCTAATCACACAAAGTCCTATGCACAAGGATGTTTATTGCAGCACTGTTTGTGATAAGGAATGAGTAAACACAACCTAACTGATCCCCTCAGGAGGAATCAGTAGCTTTAAATTATAAAACTTTGGTAAAAATCATTTACCTGCAGCCCTTAAAAGGAGTAAGGTCATTTCCAAAAAAAAAAAAAAAAGGCTGATAGGGGAAGGTCACTGAGCCACATTGTTAAGTAAAGCAGCAATGTTCAGGACAGCGTTATTTATATGTCCCATTTGGTAAATAAGTAAAAGGAATGTTTGTAAATATAGTGATGTGTATGGAAAATATCTATAAGCATGTATAAGAAAGTGCTAATAATGGTTGCCTTTGAGGAGAAGGACTTGGTCAGAGCCATTAGAAGATTCACTTGCCATTTCATTATCCTTCAGACTGGATTTTTTAACCACATACAAGCATTTCTTTATTATTTAGGAAAAAAACAGTTATTAAAAAATTCTTAATTGGTGAATCTAAGTAAAGGACACACATGAATTCATTGCACTATTCTTGCAACTTTTCTGCTAGTTTGAAAATATTTTAAAATAAAAATTTAATGAAAGCTTCTAGAAAAAAAAATAGGAGGACATCTTCACTACTTTGGAGGAGGTAAAGATTTCTTAAACAGCACACAAAAAAACTTAACCTTAAAAGGAAAAAAAATTGACACACTGCTTTTCATTAAAATTGAGAACTTCTTTCATCAAAAGAGACCATGAATATAAAAACAGGGAGGGGGGCAAAACAGAAGAGACTCATAAATATGGAGAACAAACTGAGGGTTACTGGAGGGGTTGTGGGAGGGGGTATGGGCTAAAAGGGTAAGGGGCACTAAGGAATCTACTCCTGAAATCATTGTTTCACTATATGCTAATTTGGATGTAAATTTTAAAAAATAAAAAACTAAATTAAAAAAAAAAAGAGACCATGAAGAGGAAGAAGGCAAGTTACAGAGTGGGAAAAGAGAATTATAGTATGTATATCCAAAAAAAGACTTGTATCCTTAATACATAAAGAACTGCTCCACATTGATGAGAACAAGTCAACATTTTTAAATGAGAAAGTGAGTTGAACAGGCACTTAATAAATAGGATATTCAAATGGCTAATAATCATATGGAAAGATGATCAGGGGCGCCTGGGTGGCTCAGTCAGTTAAGCATCCGACTTCAGCTCAGGTCGTGACCTTGTGGTCCATGGGTTCAAGCCCCATGTTGGGCTCTGTGCTGACAGCTCAGAACCTGGAGCCTGCTTCTGATTCTGTGTCTCCCTCTCTCTCTGCCCTTCACCCATTCACACTCCATCCCTCTTTCCCTTTCTCAAAAAGGAAATAAAAATTAAAAAAAAGTTTTTAATTAAAAAAAAAGATGATGAAAAATCATTAGTCATTAGGAAAATGCAAAATAAAACCACAATGGAATAGCACTGCTCCACCACCAGAACTGCTAAAAGACTGTCAATATCAAGTAAGGATGTAGCATTGCTGGAATGTTTACACTTCACAGGTGAGAGCATAAAAGGTTACAATCACTTTGAAACTTCTTTGGCCACATCTACAAAAGCTGAACACTCCAATCTTACCTCCCTGACCTACCAAATTTTCCTTCCCATAATCCTGATCTGTATCATGAGTTTACTACTCTTTCAATTCTTTCCTAAGCTCTCAAGCTTTATTTAGTTCTGTCTAACCAGTATTTGCTGAACACCTACGTAGTGAGGCACTTGGAAATCTTATCACTGGGAATAAGGAGATGACCAATGTTATAGATCCTGTTTTATATGCCTTGCAAGAGTCCATGGACCAGATAGAGGTGGAGACAGACAGACATCGTGCAAGACAGACACCACTTTAGACTAACCTTCTCTTCCCAACTAAATTCCAACTTTAGATCCCTGCCTCACACTTTCTTCATATTTTCACAGGGTCTTAATCCACAATGACCCAAAGTAGGAACTGAGAAAGTCAAAGCTTGCTGAACTGATGCAGTTGACATGTGTCCACAACAGCAAGAATGATTTGGGCTAGGTAAAGGGAACAGATTTTGGTCACTGACCGCTTTGATAAGATATATTTTTAAAAAAAATTTTAATGTTGGGAAGCCTGGGTGGCTCAGTCGGTTAAGCGTCCGACTTCAGCTCAGGTCATGATCTCACGGTCCGTGAGTTCAAGCCCCACATCGGGCTCTGTGCTGACTGCTCAGAGCCTGGAGCCTGTTTCGGATTCTGTGTCTCCCTCTCTCTCTGACCCTCCCCCGTTCATGCTCTGTCTCTCTCTGTCTCAAAAATAAATAAATGTTAAAAAAAAAAATTAAAAAAAAATTTTTTTAATGTTATTTATTTTAGAGACAGAGAGACAGAATGTGAGTGGGGGAGGGGCAGAGAGAGAGGGAGACAGAGAATTTGAAGCAGGCTCCAGGACAGAGCCCAACCCAGGGTTCGAACTCACAAACCATGAGATCATGACCTGAGCCGAAGTTGGACGTTTAACCAACTGAGACACCCAGGAGCCCCTGCTTCAATAAGATATTTAAAACCTAGTGCCATGCTGGTCAGTTTTATATCCATTAGCTCATGCCATCCTCAGAACAATCCTGTGAAGTATTATTACCACCATTTGGCAGGTGAGATAACTGAGGTTAAGACAGATTATGTTATTTGTCAAGGTCATGTAGCCAGGAACTGGCAGGGCTGAGAGCCAAACACCTGATCCATTATTTTAAATTTGGTTCTTCCTCTTACATCACATGCATCAGAAGCAGTCTTATACAACTCCGGAAACATGTAAATCTAAATATGTCTCTGGCTTTGGTCCCTTGCACATGTTTCTCCTTGCCTTGGAAATACTATACAGCCGCCATCTTTTTCCTCTCCTCCCATCTTGCCTCCTCATGACTAATTCCTCCTCCTTCTTTAGATCTCTACTTTAGTCTTTCCAGAAGGCCTTTCCTAATATTCTGGACAAGTTTTGATGTCATGGCCATGAGCGACCCAAGTTCCCTATACCTCAGACCTTCCAAGACCCTATATGTCATTACTAGTTTCAAGCTGTCTTCCCCTCCAGGCTCTGAGCTGCTGTGTTTCCTATTCACTGCAGAATTTCCAGTGCCTTGCACACAGTAGGGCATTACTACATATCATTAAGTCAATGAATGAATGGAAGGTGAGAGCACTCTTCAAGGCCTAAGTTTAAACCTAACCGGTCCTCCTCAATCCTGTCTACCAAAACCCAATAAGGTAAGATCAAAAATGAAAGACCCTACGCACCAGATGGATGGAGAAGGTACAGATTCTCATCCTGTTCTTAGACTTACCGCCTGGGATATGCCCCCCTCCTTCTGTAACTTGGTTTCACCAGTTGTACAATAGCATGATATCCCAGCCAAGAAGTATTTCTATAACCTTGCCTGGTCCCGTTGCTCTGGCACTTTCACAGGACTTGGCCAGGCCCAGGCTCGACCTGTGCCAGGAAGTCAGCTCTGCCGACGCTCATCTGCATTCCCATCTGTGGGAGATCAGCTACTAGGCCTTCATCTGGTTTTGTGGAAATTTCTGTGGCCGCAAGGTGATGCACGGTGATGAAATAAAACTCATGATGGCAGGACGCGACTCCTACCATTCCCCTGGGATGCTTTCTTATAACAACCAGTGGCTCTGAACTAGTTTAATTTAGCGCTGCCAGGTCTGCCACATCAACTCGGGTCCAGTTGCTCTTGGAAAGCCCAAATTTTAGATGGTGTCATGGTTCTGAGAAAAATTATCTGGGGGAAAAAAAAATGAGTCGAATTAAATTATTGTTACCCCATTCAAAATCTGCCTCGCAATAACTAAGGATGCCAGAAGCAATCTAGCCTCACCCTGTACAGCATCACTGTTAGGTGGCCATGCACCCCATCTCCGAAGTCCCTAATTATGAGCAACCTCACTACCTTCGAGGCAGCACTTTCCACATTTGACAGTACTAATCGGAAGAAACTTGTTTATTACGTTTAGCTGGAATATGCCACGCCACAGTTTTTCTCACATTGGGCCGGTTCTGTCTTTTTCATACACTGAGTAAATGTTTAAGCTTCTTCCATATGACAACCATTAAAAACACGGAGACAGAGGGCACGAACAGAATCGGCCACAGAAAAATTTTAAAAGCGAGTTAGCAAAACAACTGACAAAAGCAAGCAAACCACCATAAAGAAGTTTAATTGGTTTAACTGGGGGAGAAAATATGTGTGTGACAAGAATAAGAGTTCAGGTGTTATGTTACACATACAAAGAAATCTTATAAATTCAGTCGAAGGAAACGTGAGCAAAAGATATTAACGAGCAATTCATAAATTAAGAAGTGCAGTGGCAATAAACATCTGAACAAATATTCCAACGCACCAAAGTATTCTAGGAAATGCAAGTAAAAACAAGATAATCGCAGAGCACAAATTGGTTCAATCTCTCTGGAGGACAATTTAATAATATCAAAATTTTCAACTGTACCAATATTCTGACCCAGAAATTGTACTTCTAGGAACTTATCCTAAGAAGATAATTAGCCAAAGGGACAATCGTGTGATTCGAGGGTATTGATTAAAACGAGTGCTTATAGGAGCACCTAGACAGCTTAGTTGGTTGAGCGTGCAACTCTCGGTTTCAGCTCAGACCATGATCTTGCAATCTGTGAGTTCGCTCTGCACTGACAGCGAGGAGCCTGCCTGGGATTCTGTCTCCACCCCCTCTCTGCTTCTCCTCCACTCTCTCTCTTTCTCTCAAAATAAGTAAATAAACTTTAAGAAAAATGAGAGCTTCTAACAGCAAAAATATTTAACAAACTAAATATCTACCAGTAAAGAATTGTGGTAAGACCACATAAAATATGCTAAAACCATACCATGAAACACTAAACAGACATTAAATCTTATGACCTAGTTGACAGAAATATGCCCATTACATAGTGCTGAGTGATAAAAAGATTACTCTGATACCTGTTATGTAAAACTATATGGGAAAAAGTATGATTAGTTCAAACTCTCTTTCAGGAAAAGATATACAGGAAAAGAGAAATGTTTGAAAGGACAGCTTTCAAGGTCTCAAGAGGTTATTTCTAAATCACGAGAGTACAGGTAACCTTCATTCTCTTATTATGCTTTTCCATAGTGCCTACATTTTCTCTACTGATCACTTGCCATTCTTTAATAACTAGGGTATCAATAATATTTACCTGGGGACTCTTAAAATATGTGCTTCTCTGCCTGTTTGCAAATGATGATTTATACTTAAAGCCTCATTTACTGTTATATCCTACATTAATTTCTTCTGTAAAGAGTCAGATAGCAAATACCTTAGATTTTGTAGGCTGGACAGTCTTCATTATAACTACTTAACTCTCGGGGGAACTTGGGTGGCTCCATTGGTTAAATGTTCCACTTCAGCTCCGGTCATGATCTCACAGTTCATGGGTTCAAGCCCCAAGTTGGGCTCTGTGCTGTCAGCCTGGAGCCTGCTTCGGATTCTGTGTCTCCCTCTCTCTCCGCCCCTCCCCTGCTTGTTCTCTCTCTCTCTCTCAATCTCTCCCTCAAAAGTAAATAAACATTTAAAAAGAATTTTTTTAAAGAAATAACTACTTAACTCTTTTGTAGAACAAAAGCAGTTATAGACCCTGTGTAAACAAATGAGTTTGTCTGTATTCCATTAAAACTCTATTTACAAAAACAGGTTGTAGGCTGGGTTTGGCTCACAGGCAGCAGCTTGCCAACCTCCATTCTAGACCTACATCAATAGTGCATTTTCCCTTTCCTACTTGGTGTTTGCAATCTGTTGCATAGCCCTTGTATCAGTCAGTTTTTGCTGCATAACAAATCATCCCAAAACTTTAGCAACTAAAAACAAAAACCATTTATTCATTTAGGATTCTAAGCGTCAAAGGTTTGGACAGCCAAGCTCTGCTCCATCTGGGATCAGCTGGGTCCACTCACATGTCTGAGGTCAGCTGCCCATCAACAGCCTCACACATGTCTGGCTGGCTGTCAGCACGGGTGATGGAAGTAACTGAGCCATATGTCTCTCGTCATCTAACATGTTGCCTAGGCTTATTCATATGGGGGTGCTTGTGGTTTAACCAAGAGCAGCCAGAGAGGGCTATCCCTAATGTGAAGAATTTTTCAAACCTCTGACTACACTACGCAGGCTAGTATCTTACTAACCAAACAAGTCCCATGGTCAAGTCCAGATTCTAGGGTTGGAGGTCCCCCCTCCTGATGAGAGGAATTGCAGTCACATGTAAAGGGATATGCATACAGGGTGGGAAGTAAGTTGTGACCATTTTTTGCCAGCTGACAGAGTCCTTCAACAGTCCTACCTCGGGTCCTATTGCCTTCCAAAGCTCTTCCAGGCATCTCCCACTCAGGTAGTGGCTGTCCTACAGAGATCTCCTCTACTTCTCCTTGAGTAAAGCCATTCCTATATCTTTGGGTCAAGAAACACAATCTCCAGCATCTTTTCCAAAATCAGGACTGTAATTCTTCTCACCTGCAGTCACTTGTAACTCATCCTGGAAAAGTGAGTTGAGCAGCTATTTATAAATCTGCTCAAATATTTCTCCATTCTGATTTCCTGCTTCAAAACGTATATATAAATCATTAGCCTGCATCCTTTCCCATTCACTGAATTTTCCCTGCTTTCCATGTGTTCATATTCTGTCCTTTGAAAACTGAAGATTATAAAACTGGGACAGTTCCCATGGTGACACATTGGCTTCTTTGATCCTCTTACTGTCACATGGCGAGTGAACCACCCAGACAGCTGAGGCTCATTATAATCCTTTCTGTAAAGAGGAATCATGCCTTCTTCATTCACCCAACTTCCCCCAACAGCATATACAACACTGCTGGCAACCTTTAAAAGAAAAAGACTTTTAAATCTTGCTCAATGCTGATGGTGATACTAAGCGACAGTCGAGATGTGCAGGAAACAGCACTAAACATGGAGTCAGAAGATCCAACCGGGTTCACGGCCAGCCTCCACCACCGTTGGCGTGGCCTGGGACAAGTAATTTTCCTTTTTCTCATGTGAAAGCACCCAGCATAATATAGAGAACAAACAGAGTGCTCAATAAATGTTTGCTCATTCGTGTTTGCCCACAGTTGTGTGCAAAGCATTACGGGAAAGGACCACAAAAAGTTCAGAGATCGGTAAGACCCAGTCAGTGCGTGGCAGGGAGCTCACAGTACGGTGCTGAGTGCAGGCTCACAGCCCAAAGCTTCCATTGTTTCCTATTCTCAATAATAAGATGACAAAGGTAGAAAATACTTTTAAACATTTGTCAGCTTCTGAGCTTAATAAGGAGAAAATGCATGATAATGATAATGACCTTCAGACTCATTTTGTCATCCAGGTCCTCCTCATCTTCGGCCCCAAGCCCTGACTTATTTCCTTATTTCCAGATCAGCCCACTGTCCGTGCAGCTTTGGCATAGCCCATCCAGGATAGGCGGCACCTCAGATAGGGGTTAGAAAGCTCGATTCATCCAAGGAGCAGAGAGAAGCGGGTAACGAGGTTATGCAGTCGTAGATGACAACTGCTTTGGCAAGAGAACTTCTGGATAGAAAAGAATACGTGCAAACAGCAAAGGCAGCTATCTTTTTACAAGAAATAAAAGTGATTTCATTTTGGCTTATACCACTCGGTTGTTGATTTTCATTCTTACAAAATGACGAGAGAAAACTGAAAATAAAGATTCAGTTTATTGCAAATCCAACCTGTTATTTGGGTGACCGTGAGAAAATTACTTAAAACTCTCTGAACCTTAGAATGTTCATCTATAAAATAAGGGTGATTATCCTTATAATCTCTGGTAACAACAACATCGAGTAGAGAGCACTCCAAAAATAAACAAATAAATGACAAATACACTCCTCACGATTTGGCCTTTGGTACCTCCAAAGCGGTCTTTAGGAGAGACAGAGAGAGAGAATTTTGCACCTAACATGTGCCAAACGCTTTCTATTCAGTAACCCCATCCTCAGCAACATTCATCTTCAGTTTTACAAATCAGGCTCAGAGAGGTTGGGCAACTGGACCAAGATCACAGAGCTACTAAGAGGCAGGTGTTCCTAACTCCAGAATGAATACTCCTTCTAAGCCACTGCCCAAATAGCGCTTACCATAGCCATAAACCAGAACAGAATGAGGCTTTGGTAACCCATCGGGAATGTTTCTCCCACAGAAACACCTGGATTAGAGCTTGGCGGAGGGGAGGGGTGCCTGGAGAAGGGTGGAAGTGTCTGGAGGCACTCTGGGGAGCCGTGTTCGGCCTGGCCTCATGCACAGTCTGCACCAATGAGCAGGAAGAGGGTGTAGCTCTGGTTCTAATGAACTTCACAGATGCTGGAGACATGCTGTAAACACCAGTGGGTGTGGGTGACCAGGAGGGTGGAGGGGCCACAATGGGCAGCTCCAGCAGCTCAGAGCCGGTGGAAATATGGGCAAGAGGTAATGAAGGAAACTCCGTCCACTGGGGCTTGTTCGGGAACAGAAGCAGGCCAGTGACATTCTCTGCACAAGAGGCAAACGATGTCTGTGGAAGTAAGAGCGGCCCTAACTCCAGAGGGAGAGCTCCCAGGAAAGATGATAAAAAGACCCCAGGGCCCTGAACTGAGGGCCTTCATCACCAGCAAGTGTTGGCCGAGCACCTCCTGGCACTCAACTCTGCAGTGAAGGCCTGAGTCTAAGACTTGGTCACTGCTCAGCAAATAATAGTGCAATTAACATTCATTAATTTGAATCCTGCCTCCCCCTCGTATTAGCTGGGTGACTTGGCAAATCGCTAGCAACTTTAAGCTCTACTTTTCTCAACTGCAAAATGGGTATAATAATTAGTACCTTCTACATGCAGTCATTGTGAGGATTAACTGACATAATGTATGGGGAAAAAACCATACTTGGCACAATGCCGAGCCCAAGCTAAACCCTGAGTAAAGAGTGGCTTCTAATATTATTATTAAGCCTCTCATATGTGCCCAGGTACTAGGCTTGACGTCGTCTGACTATTGGAACAGGAAAACATGACATACTCACCTGGGACACTTAAAATAAATTTTATTAAAAGGACTATTTGGGGGTGCCTGGGTGGCTCAGTCAGTTATGCGTCCGACTTCAGCTCAGGTCATGATCTCGCAGTTTGTGAGTTCGAGCCCCACATCAGGCTCTGTGCTGACAGCTCAGAGCCTGGTGCCTGCTTCGGATTCTATGTCTCCCCCTCTCTGCCTCTTCCCTGTTCGTTCTCTCTCTCTCTCTCAAAAATAAATAAACATTAAAAAAATAAATTTTTTTAAAAAAGGACTATTTGTTGAGGTCTGGGGAGGATTAGGAAGAATAACACTGGATTTGGAGACACCCAGCAAATAACAACACTAAAGACCTAACTTCCCCACCCCTGCCCCGGCTCCTCCTGCCCAGCCTTTGTTAAAAGCTAGAGTCCAAGGACATTGGCCACCACCAATAAGAGCTGGAGTTGTAGTGTGAAGAGGGATATGCTATTGGCCAAGAACCAAGCAAAAGCAGGGGCAGTAGTTAAGGGAACCTCCCTCTCTCTCCACATGCCCTTCAATCTTCTGTCACTACCTCCCACTGGCTGAGCTCCACGGGAAGGCGGAGGACCAAGAATGCTGTCTCAGTCAGCCTCCTGGGCACCAATGAAGCAGGACAGAGGATGGTGAAGCACGGATCTGGGGGGAGCAAACAGAACCACAGCCCAGCCTCACAAACTCATTCAGTGGCCTCATTAACCCTAAAACAGTTGGTGTCTGGATCTTTTTTCAGATGATGGAATTTGCCATAGTGAAGTATAGTAACTCATTAGAAACTCGGCTAAAAAAAAATAGCGGAGCCCCCACTGGAATCCAAATCCAACTCACCACGCTACCTCAATGGCCTCAGTCATCCCAACCATCAAGAGAATCGATCTGGAGGCCCTTTGTTGTCCAAAAGGACTGAGTGGGAGGGTTTTCCCACATGAAATCAAAAGGTGGCAAAGGATTTTAAGTAAGTTTGGGTTAAGGGGTGGTCTATAAAGATAGGCTGACTTTAAAAATGGAGCCCCGTGTGCCCATTTGGGTTAGCAGTTCATCATCCCTTCAACAGACATGTCCTTAAGCACTGGCAGTGCTCCCTGCAGGACCGGAAGAGGGATGACGGCCAGCAGGCACAGCTTTCACTTACATAGCACGTCCAAGTGCCAACACTATTCCAAGTACTTCGTGTGTGTTTACACGCATTAATAGTAGATTTAATTCACTTAATCATCAGTAAATCATTAATCAAACACGGACACTGCCCTCGAAAAACTGACACGGTCCAGTATAAGAGATTTATTTACAGACGATTTCAGCAATGTGATCATTGCTAAGTCAGAGGGGCAACCAGATGTCTCAGAGCAGAGAGAAAAGTCCAGAAACCAATGGTGTGCTGGAGGTAGCTCTTACCAGTTTCCCAGAGTCATCCCTTCCTAATGAAGCATTCAGTGACCACACTGCTAACTTGAAATCAACCAGCAATGGTAGGAGTCATTGGTAATCACTATCAATGAAGGTGGTTGCTATGGGGTGTTTATCTGTTTCTGAGGGACTACTATTAAACATATACCCACATATCATTGCCCGGAGGACTTCCTAGAAGAGGAAGTACTTGGAGTAGACTTCCTCATAAGGATATGGAAAGGTACCCTCCTCCCCTTCTACTTCCTTCCCTCATCTCTTATTCCAGCCTCATTGAGTTAATCAAGGCACATCCCCACTCAACCCCTGTAAGCTGTCCTGCCCTCTGCCCTCTGCTGGGAAGACTCTTTCCTCTTATCTACAAGAGATGCTCTTATTCCTGGTGAGTCTCTTTGCAGATGTTATACATGCAAACACCTGCCCAAGACCCAATGCCAGCTGAATGACCTTGGCCATCTTTGCCATCTTGGAGTCCTGTTTTCCTAGGCTGTAAGATGGAGGAAATATGAGCTGCCCTGTCTACTCCACAGAGTTGTGGGAATAGAATAAGATGGGCCAAGGGCCACACAGGAGAGGTGAGCGTCAACAAAGGCATTCAACAAAATGCCGGACGTCAATGCTGTGAGCAAGCTCAGAAACCATTGAAACCAATCTTCTCAATTTACAATTGAGAAAACCAAGGCGCTTTTATCTAGCGTGTTCCTTGGCTGGGTTACCTAGGGCAGTGGAAAAACATGATCCTGTGAGTGTCCCACAGGAGATCTCTCCTGGGTGCCCACCATGGACTTGTGGGCACCAGCAGGCCAGACCTCCCAGGAATGGGATTCTGGAATCAGTGCAGAAGCAACAACTGCCCAGAACGTTCTAGGCAGTGGGCCAGGGAGAGGAGGGGTGCATCTTGAGGGGAGAGAGAACCAGGTGGGCCAGTACTGTGTGGAGACCTGGCAGGGCCCCTTGGAGTGTTACCTGGTATGGCAGGTAACATTGTCACTCCTTACTCACACTGTCACTCCTTACTCCAGCAGGACAGGTAGGAAGCAAGGGGAAATGAACTACTGTAACACAGGGTGTCTCTCACCCTGTGAGGCTCTGGGGGCAGCTCTGCTCAGAGTCAGGAGAGATGAGGCATCACCAGCCACAAGTGTAATGCTGAGGTCAGGGTCAGGCCCAGGCCAGGCCAAGTCTTGGAGAAGAGTCTCAGGGAAGTCATAGGTGCAGAGCAAGCAAGCATCACCAGGGCCCCAAGAAGACGAGAGGTGAACACCAAGGGGCTGAAGAGCTGGGGGACACTGCCCGTTTCCTGGAGGAAAGGCAGACGGGCTGAGGGCTGTAGTTCTGGACTCTCTCCTCAGAGGAGTTCTGAGTAGGGGTTTGGTTGTGTTTCTAATGATGTTCTTATTACACAAGTACCGCGTCAGTACATTCTCAGTGCAAACCATTCAAACATGACAGACAAAGCAGAAACCTCCCTTGATAGCTACCCCGTCCTACCGCTCTCCCCAGAGGCCCATTTTGATGTATATCCTTCCAAGCCTTTGTCTCTGAGTTTACATCCATAATACGTTCACGGAGGAAACAGGCGGCTGTGTGTGTGTGTGTGGTTTTGTATTAAAGGAATCAACCGTGCACACTTATCTGAATCTTACTGTTTGACACAGCTGCACATGGCAGAGCCACCCAGCTTCTAACCACCCCCTCCCCCTACAATTCCATGGTCTGGGGGACCGAGGGATTATCTAATGAAGCCCTCGTCCACGGACACTGCACACTGTTTCCAGTTTCCCGTTTTCAAGCAAGGCTCCAACGAGCACCCCTTCATAAACCTGTCACCAGCAAGCAAAGAAAATTGTATTTCATATACTAAATAATTTTTTATTTCATATATATATATATATATATATATACACACACACACATATATGTAAACGTGAAAAATATACGGTGTACATATTAGGGAAAAACTTATTTTCAGATGTGAGAATCACCCAGGAAAAGTGTGCACCTCAACGCCTGATTGATGCCCACCCTGATTTCAAACCAGTCTAGACAAAGAGCTTGCGAGAGTATCGTCAGGAACTGTGACTGCGTGAGTCCAAGATGGGACCAAAGAGTTTCCTAGTCGTTACTGTCTCTACTTGTAAGGACTCTGCATATTTTGTGTCCCCTTAGTCACCATTTGGGTGAGTTCTACATATTTATGCTTGTTCTTTTTTTCATCTGTCCTCATAAATCAATCCCTGCAGTCCCCTAATCAAAGCCAGCTTTTCAAACGAAACTGTAGCCGGGTGTTTAACTAACTAAATATTGTTTTTCCCCCAGCACTGACAGAGAGGGGGTGGGATGCGGCCTCCATAATTGTCCTCCCTTCCTCGGCGACCCCAGGAAACCGCGTGCGGCCCCAGCAGTTACTGACAGAGCCCCAGGTGGGCGGCAGCCGTGGGTTTGGAAGCAGTGCAGTTGCGAGGCTGTTCCTTTGCTCTCTGGGTTTTGCTCCCTGTAGCCCCGGGATCCCCAGGAAGTAGGCCACCCTTACTAGAGGAAGACCAAGTGTGGAGCTGCCCAGAGGGCCACCCAGCCGGCTACGCTGCCCTCCGAGCTAGTGAGCAAGCAAGCCTCCTGCTCTCTCCTTCCCCAGGCCCTCCAGCCTTCAGGCTGCCGCTGTCCTTGGAGGACAGACACGATCTCCTGATACTTGGCTTCCAACAGTCTCCTACTTGGGTCTCGGGTGGCTACTGGTGTGACCTCAAAGGCAACGAGACTTTGTACATTTTCCCCCGAAAATCATCGTGAAACTGTCCTCAATTCTCCAATTGTCTGCCCACCCCAGCCCGCCATCTATACCAGTGGTTCTCAAAGTGTGGTCCGTGGACCAGCAGCAGCAGCTTTCGGGAACTCATCCGAAATGCAAATTCTCAGGTAACCCTAGACCTACTGGATCGGAATCTCTGGGGGTGCGGCCCAGCCATGTGTGTTCTAAAGAGCCTCCGAATGACTGTTAAAAATTGAGAACAAACTGAGGGTCGATGGGGGGTGGGAGGGAGGGGAGGGTGGGTGATGGGTATTGAGGAGGGCACCTTTTGGGATGAGCACTGGGTGTTGTATGGAAACCAATTTGACAATAAATTTCATATATTGAAAAAAAAAAAAGAGCCTCCGAATGATTTTGACGCAGGCTCAAGTTTGAGAACCACAGAGTTACAGGACAATGTCCAAGCTCCCGACTCAGCCCCCCGAGCCCCCAAGGCCCTGCCAACCCCTCCAGCCCCATCCCCCATTGCTTTCCCTACGGAATTCCGCAGCAAATGGAACAAACACACTCGGTGGGTCCTCTTCTCGTCTCTGTACTCGCTGTCCCTCCGCCTGGCATGACCTGCCCACCTGCCTCCAGGTATCAAATGCCTACCCCCATCTTTTGAATCCCAGCTCAGTATCCTCTAGAAAGCCTTCCCTGCCCTCTCCAAGAAGAAATAAAAATAGCTAACATCTATGGGGCTCATACTCGATGCCGAGTACTGTTCCAAGAACTTATTTAATAAAATTTAACCCTCTCGCTAACTCTACAGGGAAGGTATGACTGTCGATCCCATTCCACAGAAGAAGAAAATGAAGAAACAGAGGCCCAGAAAGCTTGAATAACCTGACCGAGTTAGTAACAGGTGGAAATGGCACCTGGACCCCTGCCTCTGGAGGGGTTCTTCCTTTGTTCTGTCACCTCCTGTGGCCTATCCAGCCCAATGGTTTTAGTGCCTCACCTGAGGCTCCCTCAGAACCCGCCTGCTCCCCCTGCCTCTTGAAAGCCCTTTGGTTGTATGAAGAAGGCTCTCGAGTGCTGCCCAGGCCACTCTTCTGCACTGTTCGCTCGACTGGCTTCCATGTGACTTGGCTCCACACCCACAGCTGCCAGCCCCACCTCCACAGCTGGCTTCCGAACGGAGGAGGCCTCCACGCTGCCCTCTCATTGGCTGCCTTTGATTTCTCCGATTTCCTGTTTCAGATTGCAGGGCCCGAGCCTTCGCATCAGAATGATGGCATGACACGCTTTCTGAAAAATCTCATTTTCGGAAGGCATTTCCTATTGATTTCCTTCCTTACAGAGGCCCCTCCCAGCTGGGCTTGTGTTTGAAAAGAAAGAAAAAGGGGAGAAAAAGCAATCTGTGTTTTTCCGAGCTCACACCGCCAGGCAACCCCCCACCCCCACCCCGGATGAGCTGCCAGTGCTTCCCAAACCCACGGGCTTCAGGGCCATCTCTGAAAATGAGAACCCAAACTCCCCTTAAATCCCTCCCTTTACCGCCTGGGTGGGATTTGTGGCAGAGTCATTTCTCAGGGAATTCTCTGGCTGGAAAGATCTGCCCCGGAACTGAGAGGACCACTTCCCATCTCTTCTCAGCTTAGGAAGTTGGACTTGCTCATCCTGGGAGGCCTACTGCTGTGCCCCTGATACACCCACTTCTCCCTCAAAGGAGGTCCAAGTACCGGCTTTGGAGTCCGATGAGCCCACACTTGAACTGAGGTTCCTTGTTAGCTGGACAGCTTTGAAGAAGGCCTTAACCTCTCTGATCCAATATCCTCATTTATAAAATGGGGCAAAGATACTGCTATTAGTTTTCCAAGGCTGCTGTGACCAATGAACACCAGCCGGTGGCTTGCAACACACAAATATGTCCTCTCGTGGTTCCGGAGGCCAAGAGCCCCAATCAAGTTAGTAGGCTCACATTCCCGCTAAAGGCTCTAGGAGGGCATCCTTCCTTGCCTCCTCTTCCAGCTTCTGGTGACTCCAGGTGTCCCTTGGCTTACCTGCCTCATTCCAATCTCTGCCTCTGTCTTCACACAGCCTTCTTCTCTTCTCGCCATGGGTCTCTTATGAGGACATCACTTGTGTTTGGCTTTAGGACCCACCTGATGATCAAGATGCTCTCATCTCAATGTCCTCAACTTAGTGACACCCGCAAAGACCTTTCTGCCAAGTAAGGTTACATTCACAGGATCCCAGGCTGAGACACAGGCATATCTTTTGGGGGCCACCACTGAAGGCACTACAAATACCTACGTCGTAAGGTCACGGTACAGTTGAAATAAGGGCGTGAATAGAAGGTGCCTGGTGGGGTGCCAGACACAGTGTGCCCAGCAAGCGCATACACATAGCTTCCTTCTCCTCTGCCTCTATCACCACCTGCCCCACTTCCTGTCCTGAGAATCTGGCCTGAGCTGGCTGCTTCCAGCAGGCCCACGGTGAGTAATGGTCACATAAACAACCTGTATGTAATCGGGGCTCACAAAGCCTTCCTTCACATACAGACCCATCTGACTCCTATCAAAAGCCTGGTGAAGTAAGCATGGCAGGTTCTTCCTTTATCCCCCTTTTACAGATGGGTCCACGGAGGCTCAGGGAGGTGACATCACTCGTGAGACCCACTCGGCGAGCAACTGGCATATCAAGTGAGGCTATTCGATTTCCCTAAGTTCTAAGGTGTGAGCAGAGGGTCGCCCTGATGGTGATGCTCAGCCACGAGTCATCTGGAGGTGACAAGGATGCAGAGGGATGCCCAAGAAATGCCATTCCTGCCAAAGGTCAAAATCCACTCTGTCTTTGGTGTTAGCCAGATGATAAGTACAGACAATACAGCAATCCCTGGACTTGTGTCAGGCACCTGCCCGCTTCACCCCTCCATCAACGTCTGAATGAACTCAAAGTGGAAGTTCTTGTTTGAGAGCCTTGCTGTGGCCAAAAGGGTCAAGAAGGAAATGATCTCAAAACCATAAATGCCTGGCCGAGTACAGGCACCACAATGAACTCTTTGCAGGAGGAAGGGAAGGAGAAGGTTCGGCCAAGATTGGAGGCCCAGCTCAGATGCTCACCCACAGGCTGTGTGATGTTAGGCACATACCAAGCCCTCTCTGTGCCTCAACCCAGCCACATGTCGGCCAAGCAGGCCCAGCCTTTCCACGCCAGCTGCTCCAGGAACCCTGGGCATTAGCATCTCTGCGCCATCAGGCTTTTCTGAAATGGTGCATGCAGATGGAATAAAGTCTTCTCATTCCTGTTGCTTCGGGCTGGGTCTCGTCGCTGGCCATGCCAGTAAGATGGCAGTTAGGATGTGTATTTCCTACTTAGCTTTTCCTGATGAACTGTGTGACCTTGGCCAAAAGTCATCTAACCTCTCTGAGCCTCAGTTCTCTCACCTACACAGGTAAGAATAACAGCAATCCTGTATCATTGGGTAACCGTGAGGGCAAAATAGAGTATTATGTATGCAGAGCCCGTGACAGTGCCAGGTACATGCAAACACCCAAACAATTATTTCATTACCAGAATCTCTTAGCTTTGGGTTTATTCCACATGAATTGCAGCTCCAATATAGTTCCACCAAATCTTTCCACAGGTTTGTGCTGGTCTCTTCCGTCTCCTTCCTCAGGCTTCGGGGCTGACCTAGCCACTCTGCTGCCTTTCTCCTTGGGCTGCAGCTGAGGCCAGAAGATGCTCTAACTCCAAGCCAAGGGCTGAACCCTGGACAATTAACCAAACCAACTCTAACTGCCATAAGGGAACATTCTGGCAAGGCCCTTCTGGAAGTGGTTGCTCGCATTAACCTCTATAAAAAGATAACCTCCAGATCTCTGCATGTGCGTGTGGGCACACATCTATGAGTCTGGTGGGGTTGGGGGCTCTTCGTGTCCAAGCTGACCTAAGCCCAGCCCTCCCACTCCTGGCTCTAAAACCTCTGCTAGCCGTTTCCTCTCCCCCAGCCTCCACCACCCTATGGTGAGCCGGGAGAATAATGGTAGAATGACTCAGTGATGTAAAGCGACAGGGAACACAGGGTTATATGAATAACTACATTCTGTCTTCTCATTAGGGTCAGGGAAGGAGCCCCGGAAGCTGGGGGCCGGGGGGCATGTCTGAGGCCCCAGAGCACCCCACAATCCTATCAGAAGGCCTGTGGTTTTCCTAAAGGATGGGCTATTGCTTCATTCATTCTCTTGCTCATTCAACAAATGTGGATCCCACTCCGTAAGTCGAGGGCCATGCATGTCACTGGGACACAAAGACAAACAGGATTTGGGCCCTGCTGGAGGAGCCCCCTGACCAATGGGAGAAGCGGGCACATCCACAGATCACTGCCTGGAGCCCCAAGAACACCGCTGTTAAGTCTGAGCAGAGAGTGGAGCAGAGAGAAGGGAGGCAGCTGGCTCTGAGAGAAAAAGCAGGAAAGGCCTCAGAGAAGAGCAAGGCTTGCCTCTGGGCCTCAAGGGGGAGAAGCTCACAAGGCAGGGAAGAAAGGGAAGGAACATTCCAGAAGAGGGGCAACTCCAACCACAAGGGGACCTGGAGGGCTGGGGGTTGTCAACAGAGCAAATGGGGAGAAGTCTGGTGCGAGAAGGCTAGAGAGGTGAGTTGCACCAGGAGAAAAAAGGGCCACGTGGGCCCGGCCAAGGAGCGTGGACAAAGGGAGCCAGAGACAGAAGCTGACCTGAATTGTCCACGCTGCGGTTTAGTGTGGTCCACAGGCCAGCAGCAGCAGCAACAATACCAGGAGCTTGTTGGGAATGCGATGCTCGGGCCCCACCCTCCAGCCAGGGTGGCTCCCAGGAATCTGTGTTGTACCAAGCCTGCTGAGGATTCTGCAGCAAGGCAGAGCCTGAGAAGCACTGGCACGGAGGACAGCAATGAACGGCTCCTGTTTATGGAGCACCTACCCTGTGGCAGGCACTGGGCTTTGTCCTTTACATGCCCTATCTGATTCAATCTTCACAATAAGCCTGTGAGACGGGTCTGTCATCACCCCTACTTTATAGGTGACAAAACTGGGGCTCTTAGAGGCAAAGTAACCAGCCTCAGGTTGCAAAGCTCCTGAATAGCAAATCTAGGATTTAAACTCAAATTGTGAGACGCCCAGGCCCATGCACCCAGCAGAAGCCATCTGCCTGTTTTTCACTCCAGGAGATGCAGAGGAGCGTCAGATTTTCTGGGGATAAACGGCAGGATCTGCCGACCTTGAAATGTGTGAGGAGGAACCAAGAATAGATAAGGAAGACCCCACGCTTCCTGGGTTGAGAAATAGAGGGCGTGGAGACCCCATTATCTTACACAAGGACAATAGGAGAAGACTGGGAAGGAGAGATGAGGCTTCCCCTTAGGATGTGCGGAGCATAAGGGGAACATCAAAGGTGGAAAATGAGCCCATGAGAACTGGAAAACAGGGCTGTTATCTACCTCTTGGTGGGTGGTCTAGTCACAGGGGTGTTGGATCAGACCAAAAAAGTACACTTGGGTCAAATTACTACAGCTCAGAAGCATCAAGCATTAGGGGGGCTAAATCACAAGATTTATGACTGCGTGGGGAAGGGGTTGGGGTTGCGCAATGCTGTTCTCACCATGAGCAGCGGTGAGGGGAACCCAAGACTTTGGAACCAGTCCAATTCCTCCAAAGGTGTACAAACTTGACCTCGATGTGACTTTTTTCTGTATCTCAGAAAGAGAAGGGGGGCGGGGAACCTGCCCTCCTGGTAGAGGGTGACAGAGCTATTACTAAGGCTGATTCTGAAGCTTCTGAAATGCCCCAAAGCAAGGACCCTGGTGTTGAATTCATCTGCTCTAAAGAGAAAATAGAAAACCCTCTTTTGGTTCCTATTTGGGTAAAGCTGGACATAAATCATTCTTTGAAAAGGTGTCGTGGGTGCCTCTGGTTGTAGGGGTTCAGGCCCTTTCCAAACATCACCTCATTAATCCTGGCAAACACCAGGAGAGGAAGCCCCGACAGGCCAGGCAGAGGCACCTTTTGTGTCACTGAACAGATGAGAATTGGCCTCCAGCTTAAAGATGCAGGAAGGTTCCAGGTGGACCTGGCAGGGGACCCTGCTCACTGGCTGTTAGCTACAGCCGCCCTGGGACCTGGCAAGAGCGGGGAGAGCAAGGAGTGTGTGTGAGCATGATTGTGTGAGTGTATGTTGTGCATATGTGTGCTCTGTGTGCTCTTTGTCTTAATGCTGTCATCTCATGAAAAGAAAGTGAGCCCACAAGTGGGGGAGTTACTTGCTGGGTGGCTGGGCGACTTGTTACTGGGAAATCTACATTCTCCTCGAAACTGCCAGATTCTTGCAAGGATTTAATCCCATTTTCTCGGTAAACTTGTCCTTGATAAATGCGTCTTGTGTATTCCTAGCCCTCCCACATGTTGGTGCGTTATTGTGACCAGCAGTGCTGACCCAAAAAAGGGGATGGGGACTAAAACTGAGAAGAGAAAGAGCAAACTCAGTGGACCGCGGGAGACAATCAATGTCATTGCCCCTTGGCGGGGGGGGGGGGGGGGGGGGGGGGGTAAGGTGAGTCCAGTTTGGTGTCTCAAAGTAAGGAAAAGACATTAAAGTACCAGGTGTCTTATAAATGGAGGCCATTGGATGTGGGCTCTCTTTTTTAATAAAAAAGGGAGAGGAAATAAAAGAGAAAAGAAGAGAGGGGAGAAAGAAGAAAAAGAGAAAGGAGAAGAAGGGGAGGAGGGGAGACAGAGACAGAGACAGAGACAGAGACAGAGAGACGAGAGGAGTCCGGCAAAATCCGGCTTCCTACCCGGAGAGCCCAGCGCTTTTCCGCAGCAGCCACGGGCTCGGAGCTTTTAAGGGTTTCTAATCCTGGAAGGCTGTCTGACATCACCCCGTTTCTTGTCGGCTGATGTTTCGTACAAGCCTCTCATTTCCTCAGTGTTTTCGGAGCCACCAATTACTGCAACAATCTCGTGTTTATGTTTTCGCTCTCCTGCCTCGCTGGCCCTCGGCCTGCAGCCTGTGCTTCTCCCGACGCACGGAGCCCAAGGGGGCTGGGTGGGGGGAGCGGGCGCGGGTGGGGTGGGGGTCTGGATCGGGCATCGCAGAAAAAGGGAGGGGTCCCCCTTAATTTTTTTTCATTGACTTCAGCACCATGTGATCAGGAAGTCTGGCCTCCCTCCATTTCCCCTCCCGACTAAAGGGAAACATTGTGTAGCAGCCGCCGCGGCCACTGGTGGGATGGCCTTCGCCGCCTGACGTAGGGAGATAAAAATAACCGGCATATTTAAGGCCGGAGCAGGAATCCCGGCGCTCACACGCGGCCCGGTCAGTTCCCGAGGCCGGCGGGCGGCGCGCTCCTGCGTGCACAGGGGCGGGGGCGGGTGCCAGCTCCGGCGACCTTGGGCCCCGGGCCCAGCACCCAGGCCGCCGCCGCCGAGCCTCGCGGAGCCACGGGGAGGTCCCGGCAAGGCTAGTCGTCCGCAGCCTGGCTGCAGCGCGCTGGGCCCGGCCTGGGTTCTGCGTCCTGCCTCCCTGGAGATGGGGAGGAAGTTATGGGGCGGCAGAGGGAGGGTAGCCCGGAGCCTGATGCTGGGCAGGGGGAGAAGGCACACACCAAACTGCCACTTAAAAAAAAAAAAAAAAAAAAAAAGCTGCCACCGGTAAGGCCCCTTGTCTACACCCGCAGGCCCACACTCAAATCAAGCTTCCCAGCTCCATCCCCTTTATCCCTTGGAATTGACTGCACGTTGCAAAGATTTGTGAGCATGTGGCAGGACTAGAAACACGACAAGGTCATCAAAGAAAATGGGGGGGGGGGAGAAAATTGGGGGGGGAAGTCCTCACAAAGATCTGGCAATTTCAAAGGAGAATGTAGATTTCCCAGTAGCTGCCCTCCAGCCACCTACATGTTTCCTCCCAACCCCTGCCACCACCTCTGATCTATCTAGAGACCCAGGACATAGCAAAGGAGGAAGTGTCCCTGTCCCCTGGATGAGTCCACATCCCTGGTCTCGGGAGCGCAAACCACGGTGAAGAATACCGTACCCCTTACCACACTCACAGGTTTCCGTTTTCTCGCTCTCATTTAAACGGCAAACTGCCCCACACTGTAGTTCTATTCTAGTTTTACGTGGAGGGAAACTGAGGCTCACAGAGATGAAATGATCGCCCAAGTCCACACTTGAGCAACCTTCCCTACCACATCAGTTGCCTCCCTTGCCTGCATTTACATGGCCACATTGATTTATCATTCTGGAAACCACCTTCCTTCTGTTCCTCCTACTCCCTGAATAAAATTAATACCAAGCAAAAACAGTGTTGGTGAGCTTTCTGCTGACCTGTGAAATCATAATTTTGCCCTTGCTCTGGACCACGAAGAAGTTTTTACTTCCAATTAATAATGGGAAACCTCCCAGCCTTCTGATGTTTAAAGTAACAAGATATTTCAAAATTTCTGGCTGAGTTTTCACCTAAAAGCCAGATGTGCTGACGAAAAATGAATCAACACTCACCCCTAATTTTTTTGGCATTACAGAGATAACAAATAGCTATTTATCTGGCTGGAAGAGGCAAAGAACTTCCATTTAGAGAGATTTAGGAATTTAACCGCCTATATGAATGGAGACCCCAGGGTCTGGCATAGTCACTGCTAAATCCCAGCATAGTGCCTGATGTGGAAAGTGCTCAACATAGAATTGTGGGAATGGATGAACAACGCGTTGTGAGAAAGCGAGGGGCAGCACTCAGTGACACGTCCAAGTAATATGAGCTGGTCTGCGTTCGGTGATGGAAGAAGCATGATCACAATAGTCCTTATTGCAGAAGCCACCCTAAGAGGTAGACATCACTACTATCCCTGCCTTGCATATAAGGAAACTACAGCACAGGGGGTTACGTGCCCAAAGTAACACAGCTTAGGGAGCACTAGCACTAGAACTTGAACCCAGGCCGGCTAACTCCAAAAGCCAAGCCCTTAACAGTTAGGCTAAATCCAAAGAAATGCCCCAGAAGACATCAGATAAAAGGAACTCATCATTTACCACGGACCCCCTCTGACTCAGGTTCCATGCTTGCTGTTAGAGAGGTGGGTCAGGCCCTCGCACAGGTGAGTCAGGAGGCAAGACTGCACTGGAGGCTCCTCAACGGCAGCCCCTTGCTTTCCCTGCCTGCTCTGCCCCTGGGCTGGGAGCACGCTGAGGGCAAAATCAAGATCTGGTTCAGCTCTGTATTTCCATTAAAGACTCTGGGACGTGGCGGCCCCTCACTAAACGTTTACTAAATAGTGAATGAATATGTATTAGACAACCACTAGCCTCCCTACCGATACAGGCCCCTCTATCACAACCACACCTGATTTTCTCTCTCAGCACCCATCCTGTTGTCCCTAGAATTTGTTTCCATCCCGAATCCCATAGACCCATGAGCTCAGGAGCCACATCTATTTCCCCACCATAGCATTCTCAACATCTACTAAAGGGCCACACACATTGCAGGTACTTACTAAACACTTATAAATTAAATGAGTAAGTGAATGAATGAATGAATGAATCAATCAATCAATCAATCAACACTTCTTGGAACAATTCTTACCTTTCCATTTACAATAAGTTTATTCTGAAGTCAATCATAACTGAGCCAAAGCCACTTGAAATAATGTCACAACCCAGATTGTATTCATGAAGTAAGTGCTGTCTGTTTGGTGACCACTTCAAATCCAAGTCTCATCCATATTGATGATAAGAAAGACTTAAAAGGGGGCTATTGAATAAGGCCCTTCTTCTCATACAATGTGGGCTCCAGTGACCACTATAGTTGGAGCTCCACACAGACTTCCTTTATGCCCCTCTGTTTTCATTAGCTCGGGTAACTTGCCAAAGAGTGATCCTTTTGGGCTGAAATTTTCCATGCTGGGTCTTGGCAAAAGGTGAATTTTGGGGGAAAGTTTGAATAAAATCCCTTCAGCCATTTTTTAGTTTGATGAGCATGAAAAAAAAATACATTTTTTTCTTGCTTTTAATTGAAGACATTTTTAGGACACAGGAAACTCCAAACCAGTTGAACTTTGAAAACTTGAAACTCATGTCTAATCCCATCTAAGGAAACTGTGGAGATCACTTGGAGCTCCCCAAAATTTTTTTAATTAAAAAAAAAAAGAGGTAATTGAAAAATCTCTTTGCAGCCTTAGCAATCAAGGCAATTTTTCCCCCCACGTGGGCTACATTAAGTCTTTCTGTGATTCTAGCAAATCATAAAAGCCCAGAGCTGTTTAGGAGGGATTATAAAACTTGGATTTCAACTCCTATATCATAACTGATGATATTATTTCCCTCCTTCTTTTATCTCAGGAATCATCCCTCAACATCATACCAGGAATATATGATTTAAACCGTAGCCTCAGAAAACAAAAAACTAAAGTTCCTGGAATATGAAAAGACCACTCCTTCAAAGCCAAATATACAACTTGCTTTCAAAGCTTTCTTAGACAAACGCTAACCAAAATATTTTATCTTACGCTGGATTTTCTCAATACTCCACTCAGTATCAGATTCTTGCTTTCTTATTCACTGGAAACTACCTTAGACTAGCCATGTTATAGTTCTTGCCACAGGATTATTTTCCAAAAGCAGTGCTGAGCTGAAAGTCAGAAAGACCTGAGTTTGACTTTCTGCTCTGATATTTACCAAGCAAATACCTTAACCTCTCTAAGACTCAGCTTATATACCTGTAAAATGGGATAAGAATATTTACTCAGCAGTTGTGAGAACTACTTTAGGCCAAGTGCCCCCAACAGTGCCTGGTACAAAATAAGTGCCCAATAAATGACAGTATCTTTCTGCCCCTCCTCTGTCAGCCATTTATTCACATTTCTCCTGTCTTTTTCCTCCCTAATTGGCACTTCATGTCTTCTGGTTTTTAGTTCCTCACAGTATCTGGTACAGTCTGACCTGCAGAGACACGCAGAGCAGAATGAAGAGAGCGCTGGCCACGTTGTAGATTTCCGGTGACAACAGCAAATGTCTTACCTTTACCTTTGTACTTGTCTTTCTCTCCTACTAGAAGGATCATTTTCACCTTTGTAAACCCAGTACATACTGGGTAAATGAGTGGATGGATGCACAAACCACTAAGGCCTCCTGTTCCCTTATAGGATCTGCAGGATCCTACTGACTCGATGTTCAAACAGTTTTATTTTAGCTCAGGTATTGCCTGACAGCCAGAACGTGTTTGAATTCTCACTTACCTTGGTTATATATTCAAGATCGACCCCAACTCAAATGATCCTTATATATGGTTTTATTTTTGTCAGTAATCAGACAGGGGACCTTCAACCAAAGTCCTTTGCTAGGGCAAAAACCGTCCCTATTCGAATTTCCCACTGCACAGACATAGAACCACCCCCCCAAGAGGAAGACACTACAGGAACTTGAAAAGAAAAGGAAAGGAGGGAGGGAGAGAAGGAAAAAAGGAAGGAGGAAAGATCCAGCATACTTCCATCCACCCTGAATAATCTATATCTAATCATTTGTTTGTTCATTCATTTCCTTCTGCAAAGTTGGCTGATCTTGCCTCCTCTTTAGATAGTTTTTTAAAAATTGTTTTTGAATTAAAGATGATTGAGTTCCGGGGCACCTGTGTGGTTCAGTCAGTTAAGCGTCCAGCTTCAGCTAAGGTCATGATCTCATGGTTTGCAGGTTCGAGCCCCACGTGGGGCAGTTCAGAGCCTGAAGCCTGATTCAGATTCTGTGTCTCCCTCTCTCTCTTTGCCCCTACCCCACTCACTCTTGGTCTTCAAAAATGAATAAATGTTTAAAAAAATGTATAAAGGGGCGCCTGGGTGGCGCAGTCGGTTAAGCGTCCGACTTCAGCCAGGTCACGATCTCGCGGTCCGTGAGTTCGAGCCCCGCGTCGGGCTCTGGGCTGATGGCTCGGAGCCTGGAGCCTGTTTCCGATTCTGTGTCTCCCTCTGTCTCTGCCCCTCCCCCGTTCATGCTCTGTCTCTCTCTGTCCCAAAAATAAACGTTGAAAAAAAAAATTTTTTTTTAATAAAATAAATAAAAAATAAATTAAAAAAATGTATAAAGAGAATTGAGTTCCAACTGCATGCCATTTCTTTTGGCCCATATCACATCATTGCATCCTCTTCGCGTTTTACAGATGGTAAGCAGGCTCAGAGAGGTTAGGCAGCTCACCTCCCATCACACACCTAGAAGGTGTCACTGTGCATTTTAAAAGTATTTCTGATTCACAAGATTTCCCCAGCCTTCCTACCACCTCACCTCCTCTCCTTATAACCCCACCCAACACAGTGCTTGTGTGCACTTATGTTTTACGGAAAGATCTAAGACTAGAAGCAGCCGATCTACTGAAACAAACAGGGGCTGTGTATCAGCACGGAAGGATAAACCCCAACTCACCATGGGGGTAGCTGCAGGGATATGCAGGGGGTACGGTCAGGAAAGAGCGTACAGAAAGTTCCAACGGCATTTTGGAAGTTTCATCTCTTCAGCTGGGTGGTATTTATAGGGCTGTTTTTATGTGGGCTTTCTACGTGTTCATTTGTCTTACATGTGTCATAATACATTTTTCGGAGATTTAGCAGCATTGCCTGGTGCTTACTCCTAATTCTTGCCATTTACACACACACATCCTTTTTTTTTTTAATGTTTGTTTATTTATTTTGAGAGAGAGAGAGAGAGAGAGAATCCCAAGTAGGCTCCGTGTCGTCAGCACAGAGCCCAGTGAGGGGCTTGATCTCACGAACTGCAAGATCATGACCTGAGCTGAGATCAAGAGTTGGACGCTTAACCAACTGAGCCACCCAGGCAGCACCCCCCCCCCACACACACACACACATCCTTAAACACACACACACAGGGCCACACTCAGTACACACCCACTGACAGGTACACTCAAGCACTGATACACACACACACACACACACACACACACACACACACTGTCGGCCATCCCCAGTTTCTACCCACCACTCCTCTCTCAGGCTCACATACAGGGGCCCTGAAGCTGGGGCACAGAAATGACACCAGCTGAGCAATGGGGCCACGTGGAAGAGGGGACAGTGGGGATGCACAGGCCATTCCCCGCGGGGCCAGCGTGTGGCCCTGGCCCCTGGGGAAGATGTTCTCCCACCCCAGGCTCATCTGAGAAGGGACGAGTTAAAGAGCAGAAGGAAGGCGCAGTCTTTCACAGTTCAGGGTGGGAAGCAGAACTTGTGTGGGGAACAACCTCCTCAGAAACCATAGCAACACCCATGTGGCGGCTCTGGGCTCTGGATTGGCCCCCGACCAGACATTTATTAAGCAGCCTCATAAGCTGTGGTCTCCAGAAGAACAATACCAAACTGATCAAATGTTAATGGCTTCAATCTGTTCCTCCTCACAGAACTCCCGCCCCATCCCCCTCTCTCCACACACTGCCTTTCTGCTTCCCAGCCTCAGCTGCAAACGGCCTCTGCCGCTACCCCAGAGCCCAAGTTCAAGGCCAGAACCATGAAGTGCAGGTGACTTAGGGTACAGAGATGGAAGGCAGGTCAAACCTGGAGACCCTTGAAGGCCAAACAGGGACATTCTTGGGTCAAACTGCCTGAGATGAAAAGTCTCCGAGATGATCTGACCAAGTAGTTCTCAATCTGGCTGCACTTAAGAATTACCTGGAGAGCTTTAAAAAAAAAAAAAAAATGCCAGTATGTAGGTTCCACCCTAGTCCAATTAAATCTGAACCTCCAGGGGGTGGAGGCTTGATCATTTGTATTTTTTAAAGTTCTCCAGATAATTCTCCTATGCAGCCAGGGCTGAGCACCACTGAATTAATTCAACTGGCTGTAGAAATGGGGCTGGGGGTGCAGGAGGATCCCAGAGAGTGACAAGGGACTTGCCCAATGTCCTAGAGTTGGTGAGGTACCATACTGAGAGTCAAACATAGACATCCTAACCACCAGCCCAGGGTTCTGCTCACTTACCTGGGCTACAAAACCCCATATAAGTCTTTTAAAAATGTATCCTTCTCTTTGACTCACCGGGAGTCCCCCTCTTTTCTACCAGGAGCTGGGAGGTAGGGGTGGGAGTGGGGGGGATTAAATGGATCCAAGCCCAAGGAAATGTAGTTTTAACAAAAATACAGGGACCAGGCATTTGAGAAATCACAACGACCACACTAACTGATTCCCAGGGTTTACTATGGTCACAACAAAATATATCATGGCTAACCATGTGACCTTCACCCAGATACCCAACCCCTCAAGCCTCCAAGCTCAAAACCTGGGAGACATCTTCAGCTCTTCCAGCTTCCTCACTGCCCATATGCGGCTGGTTGGTCTCTAAGCAGTTTAGAGTAGACCTCATAAGGCTACAGTGGATAGCTCACTGGCTCTTGCCCAAAATGTCCCAAGAGCCTCCTAACCAGTTTCCCTAAATGGGTAGATGTTCTCCAACCCATCCTCCATAAAGCCACCAAAATATTCTCTCTAGAATCCACATCTGCCAATGGTTGTGCCAGAGCTTGACAAATAGACCTCTGCCTATGCGTCCAGATGTACCCAGGTGACATGTTCTTCACATATTGACCATACGCTATGCTACGGCCAGAGACTTTGGTGGGAAAGAAGATAAATAACAGCCCCTACTGATGTGCAACTTACATTCTTGATGAGGAAACAGCTATTGATGAATCGTGTGATCATTACTAGGACGGAGTTAAGAGAAAAGTACTAGGAGAATGTAAATGAGCAGCCTGATCCATTCCGGGATTGTCAAGAATGGCTTCTCCAAGCAAAGGATGGGATATTGGTAAGGGAGTCAAGCAAAAGGGGAGGAGTGTTCTAGACACAGGGAACAATGGAATGCACAAATGCTCTCTGAGGGTGAAGGAAAACAGTCTGGAATCCCAAGAGCAAGGAGAGAGGAGGGCAAGAGAAGGCTGGTCAAGAATCAGATTATCCAAGGCCTTTTAAGTCATGATAGAGACTTTGTATTTAGCCTTCGGACTTTAGTCGAGTTACCAACCATCCCAGTGTACCCAGGACTGATGGGTTTCCTAGGGTGCAGGATTTCCAGTGCTAAGATGGGGGGTGGAGAGTAATGAAGAAGAGTGACCAAGGATGGCAGGTCTGTGACCTGCACTGCTAGTGGGCAACGGAGCCACTCCTCCTCCTGGAGAAGACCAGGATAGGAGGGAGGGTGACAAATTCAGTTGTTGAGTTTGGGAAGTTGGGGCCATATTCAAGTGGAGATGCTAGCTGGGCTCCTGGTTCTATGGTCTGAAGCTAGAGGTCTCCACTCTAGCTTCAGAAGAGATAGTTCAGAAAGAGATAGTTTGGGGAGATATCAGCAGAGATATGGTAATTGAATTATGGGAGCAGTTAGGCAACCTAGAGATAAGAAGAAAGCTGACAGAAAGACCTACATCCCAGCCTTGAGGAATTCCAGTGTTTAAAAAGCTGGTAGGCAAGAGCAAAACCCAACAAAGGAGTCAGAGAGAGAGCAGTCAAGGCTGTAGGAGGAAGGTGTGTCAGGCAGGAGAGAGTGGTCCACCATGTCCAATGCTGCTGGAAAACCAAATAAAACGCCTGGGCAATGCCTACTGACTTAGGAACGTAGAGGTCATGATGACCTTCTTGGAAGTGTTTGAGCAAAGCAGGGAGGGGAGAGGTAGACTGAGGAGAAAGTGGGAGGGAAGGAAATGCATAGCACAGAAAATTTATTTGGGGAATGTGGCTGGGAAGGAAACTGATGGTACGGGAGCTGGAGAGAGGCAAGAGGTAGAGAGAGGTTGTGCTCTAAGGTGGGACACCTGAACATGGCAACATGCCGATGGGGAGGATCCGATAGAGAGGGAGAAGGAAGAGACAGGAAAGGGAAAGGCTCTTCCCCGCTGCCCACAGTCCACCTCCCCATGTACCTCATCCTGCAGTGTCTGCACACTGCCCCGCCAAGCTCACCCTGCTCTTGGTGGGCTAGGTGTGTTCCCTCTGTCCACAGTAACCCCTCTTGGGAGCAAAGGACCACCAGTGCACTCAAAGCTGGCTGGTTTCTTTGTTGCCTCTCCCTCTAAACGGGGAGCGCTTCAAAGGTTAGACCCTCCTCTCAATTCTTACCCGAAGCATTAGCTGGCCCCCAGTACGCGCTCAAGAAACATTTGTGGAATGAATGAATGAATGAATGATGATTTCGAAGGCACCCATAGGTAGCTGTGAGGACTGTCTGAGCTGGCATGAGGAGGGGTCTGTGTTCTCCAGAAGCTCAGCCCTCAGAGAACTCGGTTTCTGCGGTTCCCATTAGGGGCAGGGAGGCAGGGTGGGGTGGACTCCTCACTGAGCTCGCATTCTTCCCTTCCATTGTTCCTGACAGCTGCGCATGGAAAGTACAACATCCACCAAGGCCCATGTGTTCCCCCTCCTCCCCTCCCTCAGCAGGGAGGGAACAGATGGGCGTAATTTATGCCCAAACCCCTCCCTTGCAGCCCTGGCACTGGAGAGAGGAGATGTAGGGGCAGAGATCCACCCAGGTTCCACAAGCTTCTCTCAGCATCTAGGCAAGAGAGCCACAGCGGGGGCCGACCAGAGTCGGGAGCAGGAGAGGACAGACGGAGGGTGGGGAGAGGAGCAAAGAAGGGACGTGCCCGTTGTGTGTGACCCCAGCATTCCAGCCCATGTGCTACCGGGGTGCACGCATTATCTCAGCACAATTCTGCAAGGAAGAGACTCTTGCACCTGTTTCAAACCCAAGGAAACTGAGGCTCAGAGAGGTAAAGGGCCTGCTCCAGGGCCACCCAGCTGCTGACTGGCTGCAGAGCCAGGATTCCGGTCCAGGTCTGTCAGGCTCCAAAGCCTGTGATCTCTCCACCAGACCCCACTGAGGGAGGAAGTCATATCTTCAGGCCTCCCTCCTCCCTCTCGTGGGTCATCTAGGGTGACAGGCAAAGGAGGCCTGAGGCCCAGGCACCTCTGCTGAAGGGGACCGGGCACTAATGCCAGGGCTGTAGAAAGCGCACAGACGAGCAGAAGGCTGTACAGGAGGGAAAAGTGAAGGGGCAGCCCGGAGGGGCAAGGACCTGGGTCCTTTTGGGGTGGGCGTTCCTTTGACTGGCTGCACGGTCCTCTACAGGGGTGGTCCCAAAGACAACCCTCAAAGCTGAGCTGAGCTGTCTGTCAGGGTCAAGGTGAGATTCTGAGGGTTACTGACCACCGAGTCACCACAACATACCTCCCAGGCCACCCCTTGCCTCTTCAACCAACTGCGGTTGAGGCTTCTGGCACAGAACCCACACCCAGGGTCTCTATGCGCTAGCCGTGTGCCCACGGGCAAGCTGCTCTGCCTCCCTGGCTCTGGCGTCTTCACCCATAGAACACGCTTGTATGAAGTGGGTGGCTGAACCCACACCTGCAACAGTGTCTATTCAGCCTATTCGGTGTCTTGGTTTGTCTTCTTTTTATCCTGTCGGATCTATGGTTACTTGTAAAAGTTGGGAGACTACACCTAAAAGTACAAATTTCCAGCTTCTTTGAATAAGGTCTGCAACTTGGTCCTCCATGGTCCGTGGTTACAATTTAGAGGGCCATGCATGCTCCAGCTTCCCACTGTCCCCACCACTCCCTCTCTCTCTCTCTCATCGACGCCACTGGCCCATGAGATGTGGCATTTGCTACCCCTGCTGTACAAATGGTTTGGGCCATAGCCCTGAATCTCTGAGTACTTCGAGAAAAGTGAACCTAACCCGTTGTAGTTCATCGGCATCTCCCCAGCACCCAGAGCAAGGCCTGGCACCCAGGCAGTGGTCGGACATTCACTCGTTTAACAAACACATGTATACGTTGAGTCCCTACTCTGCACAGGCACCTGGCGAGAGGCTAGAGACGGAGCAACGAACAAGCCAAAAATTCACGGTACGCTCACAACAATCCAGCAGAACACGTCTATCATTACCTCTGTGGAACAGACAAGAGAGGAAAACCGAGGCACCAAGAAAGGGAGGACCTTGTCCACGATTCCAAAAGGAGAGGCAGAGGTAAGATCCGAACACAGCCCAGCTGATTCAAACCAATTGATGTTCTGAATCAGGGGTCTGCGAACTGCGGCCGACGGGCCAAATCTTGCCCACCACCTGTTTTTATAAGTAGTTTTATTAGAGCCCAGCCACGCCCGTTCGTTGACATGGCCTGTAGCTGCTTCCACACACAGTGGCAGAGTTGAGGGGGACAACAGAGACTGTGTGGCCCCTCAAAGCCTAAATATTTACTATCTAGCCCTTTACAGAACAAGCTTGCTCTGAGCCACTATTCTAAGTGTCCTGCCTTCACAAGAGGTCACTGCTCTCATAAAATGATACTGGCGGGAGGGGCCAGCAAATAAAATAAATGCATAGGAAAGGCACGTACTGCAGGAGAGACGGCCTAGGTGGCTCCTACGCTGAGTGGCCAGGGAAGGCCATTCAGCTGAGATCTGACTGACAGGGGCCAGTTACTTAAAGACTGGGGAGAAGAGCCTTCTGTGCGGGAGAGAAGGGAGGGCAGCTAGGCAAAGGCCCCAGGGCATCCCCAAGCACTGCCAGGCAACAGGAGCACAGAGAAAGCCAGGACGCCTAGTGCCCAGTAGATGAGGAGGTGGGCGCATGGTCAGAAAAGGGTCTGGCTGGAAGGACTTCCAGAAAATGTTGAGCAGATGAGCTAAGCAGGGTCTGGAGGAGACCGGAAACCCCCTCCTGGCATGTGCTGGCCTTCTGGATCCAGACCCTTCCTTTACACTGGCAGGGCCTCCTCTCCCTGGGCTATAAAATGAGTTCTCACTATGAACCGCCCTTCTGGGACTGGCGTGGGTCAGAGGCAATAAAAGACATGACGGAAAAGTCCTTTGTAACCATGCACGGCATTCCCGAGACCTGACGGCTGCCCCTGACGTGCACGCTGAAGAGCGCTGGGCAGGTTCATCGCCCCCTGAGAGCTGGAGACCCCTGAGGTCCAGCCTAACAGCCTGACGCTTTCCGCTTCCCTCGCAAGCAGGCTGACTCATGGTGCAGCCTCATCCATCCCCTGAGACTGGGGCCACGTTCCCTTTGTTCCCTTCTTAACAGCCCTTAGCTAAGGGGGAAGGTTTGAGAAGATTTGACAAAAGAAAAGGTAGCTAGCTGGCAGAGGGAGGAGCCTGAGGGCCTGGGGTGAGAGCCCTGAAAACGTCTCTGCATGGATTGACTGAGCTTGCAAAACAGAGCAGAAGGCTGGGACGCTGAACAGAAAGTGTGTGTGTGTGTGTGTGTGTGTGTGTGCACGCGCGCATTGGCACTGGAGGGTGGGGGCCAAAGAGGGAGGTGCCTAAATCACACGTGACCAAGGCAAACCAGGTTTTCTGTCATTTAGCTTTGCTGCCATGAATCCTGAGCACCTGCTTGAACGACTGACTTGTCAAATCTGGAAGGCTTTGAAAAGTGAGTGAATGAATGTGAATGATGCACAGATGAAAGATTTGGGAGACTAACAAGACAGGGTCAGCTTCCTAAGCCAAATGACCTTTGCAAAATGACATTGCTGTTCGGAGTCTCAGTCTCCTCACCTATAAAGTGGGAACACCACCTCCTAAAAAAGTTAGCGCTTAGCTAAGTGCACGGTTCACAGTAGCTCTCAACCATATTGGCACCTTTCCCCTCTTAGATTCTCAGGGTCTGGCAGGGTACCTGGCCCTGCTGGGCTGAATGGGATTCTGGACAGCAAGGGAGGGACTGGATTTCTGAAGCCTCTGTGTGCCTGATGAATGCAGAATGGGCTGGCTCTTCAGGACACATAGATAAGAGTCCTAAGACAGCCCAGGGTAACAATGGGTCCTGTGATTTAGACTAATTAATTAATTAATTAGTTCACTCAACAAAAATTTGGGGGGGTTGCCCGTATTGCTGGGCCCTGCAGGATGCAGGACATACAGAGAGGAGTAAGAAAGTACAAGATTACAAAATTGGAGGACAAGTGCCACATAGTGGGCCCACAAATACACAATGGCTGAACGAGCACAGAGCTGATGGTAATTTTCGTATATTTGTTGGACACTGACACAGTTCAAACACAGATAGAGCGGTCCTTCCTGTTCACAGGAAAATGTCACCTCATCCCAAAAGCAGAACAAGTGAACAACTCGTGTTTTATATTCCAGATGGGTCTGGATTCAAATCCCAGTTCCTGTGATATCCAACTCTGTGACCTGGGGAAGCCATCCAGTCCTCTGTATCCCCAGGTCCCTAAAACTAAATTAGCGATAATACCTGCGCACTCAGGCCCAGAGGTTTGGAAGCTCACATCACGGGACTGACTCGGGTCACCCTCCAATATCAGCTCTCCCCTTCTCTCTTGATATTAGAACCCCTCAATATTAGCTAAATACACAGCCAAAATAAATTACAGCCTTTCTTGCTGTTATATTTGGCCCGATGACTAAGTTCTGATCAATGGGATATAATTGGAAAAGGTATCTGCAATTTCCAGGGAGTGTGCTTAAAGTGTGCTTGACCTTACCTCTCTGCCTTTCTTCCACCTGCTCTCTTGAATACAGATATAATGGCTAAAGCTCCAGATAGCATCTTGGACCAGGAGGTGATTTTGAGAATGGCAATAAGACAGGAGCCTGGGCCCCTGAACACTATGTCACATACCAACTCTGGACTGGACTAACTCTGACTTATTACATGAAAACAAAAAACAAAAAAAGAAAAACAAAAAACAGGGGCTCCTGGATGGCTCAGTCAGTTGAGTGTCTGCCTTTTGATTTCAGTTCAGGTGATGATCCCAGGGTCATGGGATCGAGCCCCACATTGGGCTCTGTGCTGAGTGTGGAGCCTGCTTGGGATTCTCTCTCCCTCCCTCTCTCTCTCTCTCTCTCTCTCTCTCTCTCTGTCCCTGTTCCCCACTCATGGGCTTTCTCTCTCTCTCTCTCCTTCACTCTCTCTCTCTTTCTCTCAAATAAAAATAAAAAATTCAATAAAAAATTAAAACACAAAAACAAAAACAAAACAGAAATCTCTTTTCTGCTAATGTCATACTTGGCTAAGGATTTGGAGGAAAGGTATGTTTTAAATGCCTCCAACTGAATCCAATTCTTACTAACCAATTTTCTCTAATATCAGCAAAACACATTCAGAGGCTAGAGAGATCTCCTGTGGCATGAATTACTCCACAGGCCATGGTCTCCATTTCCTCCTGTCTGAGGACCCATCCTCCCTGACTGAAATGCCTCCCACACCCCGGCCCCTCCCTTGTGCCCAGTCCTCCTTCAGTGAGGTCATATGCCTCGTAGGATGCCCTCAGTGGGCCGAGTTCATTCATAGATAACAAAGGCTCTGCTGCAGGGGCCAGGTGGTTACAAGATCTAAAATATGGGGAACATGTTTATAAATGCACAAAGATGAGAGCGCTTCCAAAAGCAGGGCTCAAATTTATATGCAGACCAAGTCCAGCTGGTTGATTCAGCACCAGCTGCCTAAGAAGAGATCCATGTATGCACTTGTTCAGTATGTACCCATGGAATGCCTTCTCCAGCCAAGGCACCGTGCCAAGCCCTGCAGGGCAGAGGGAAGGAGAAAGCCCCATCCCTGAGAACCAGGAGCTAAAGTGCAAATGAGGAACTAACATGTTCACACAGAGCAACACACAATGCAGTTCATTCAGTCAGTCAGCACCTATTTATTGAGCACCTACTATGTACTAGGAAGAGGGCCAAGGGATAAAGGAATACCTAGGTAAGGAAAGGAATCAGGAATTCAGCCTGGGGCTGCCAGTTGAACCTGAAGACACCTACCCTCACCCCCTCAGTCCCAAAGAAGCCACATGTGCCCCCAAACTCCCTCGTTTTGATAGTCCAAATATTCCTAACAGTGAAAGGTGGCACTGGGCTTAAAAATGGACTTGAAGTTTTAGGAACTGACCACAGGTAGAAGGGTCAGTAGTACCAGGAAAAGACCTGCAGTTTCCTATGTAGTCACGGTGGATCTGAGTCCAGGACCGGCCGCTTCCTAAGGTGGTACCCATGACTCTCTCCCCAAGCCTCTGCGTGCTCATCTTTCAAACGCTATCATGATTAAGAGAAAGCTCTGTCATCAGGCTCACCTGATGGAATCCTGACTCGGCCACCACCCCGCCACCAGCCTATTACTGTTATGGGGAATGTATGTCTATAATATTTCTGTAAAATGGGAACAAGAGACTACCAACCTCATTTGGTACTGGGAGGATAAACACTATGGGGAGAAAAAGGAGCAGGAGGGGCACAATGAGGGGAGAAGAGTCTAAAGGCTCCATCCGGCATAAAGCCCTTGCCCTGTGCCTTATCTGTTCGTGTTTTAATCTTCTCTTTTATTGTCATAAAATATGCATACTATAACAGTGCCTTCTCCTCTCTGGGCCTCAGTCTCCCCATTTAACAAGTGAAGGGTTGGCCTAGAAGGAATTTGCTGCTTCGCTTCCATTCAAATGCAGCTGACCCATAACATTGGGGGATTTTCTGGACTTCTCTTGAGTGTGACTTAGCAGCAGTTTGTTTGTTTGTTTTTATGTGCAGAGCATTTCAACAGCCAGACATCTGAGAGCAATATCCAGGTACACATTGTATCAGGAAGGTAAAAGGAGGGGTGCGCAGGGGACACAGGCTGAGGCCAGGAGGGGACAGACCAGGCAGGGAGCACAGCACGGCGGGAGCTGCACAGGCTGCATTCCAACCTGGAGCACCAGGGAAGCCAATCGTATGGCTCCCACTGTATCCAGAAGTCTCGTTAAGTTCGTTTTATAAGTCTTTTTTGACAAGTGAGGCCTTTAAAACATGTTTCCTCATTGTGCAGAGGGTGAAGTTCAATCCAAACATTTGTCTACAGAAGAAACTGGGCGGATCCGACTGCCAAGGGGACCATCATAAACTCTTCTCACACTCTGAGGCTCCAGGAAGGGGTGCTCCTTCAGGATGCCCTGATGGTGGTTCTGCTAAGAATGATAATGCAATACAAAGAACTAAAAACCTGCTGTCCAAAACCTCCTGGCTGTTTACACCTTCTATGATCTATAACTCTGCAAAAATCCGTATTTTAAAAAAAAAAATTTTTTTTTAACGTTTATTTATTTTTGAGACAGGGAGAGACAGAGCATGAACAGGGGAGGGCCAGAGAGAGAGGGAGACACAGAATCTGAAACAGGCTCCAGGCTCTGAGCTGTCAGCCCAGAGCCCGACGCGGGGCTCGAACTCACAGACCGCGAGATCACCACCTGAGCCGAAGTCAGATGCTTAACCGACAGAGCCACTCAGGCACCCCCAAAAATCTGTATTTTTACCCTAGCTTCCCTTCCAAAGCACACAGCTAGACAGGGCTAAACCAGCATCCCAATTCTGGTTCCTCTGGTGCCAAAGACTTAAAACTCTATCCCACCAGCTACCTGCTGATGCAAACGGGCAAGATAGTGGTCCTGGGAGTGAATTGCCTAATAGGGCCGCTTTGTATGAAGTGTTTCCGAGAGCCGAAATTACTACACTTTTTCTTGGGCCCCCAGGGAAGCCCAGTGTTCTCTACAGCCTTGTCTTGGCATCACGTGTGGTTGGGAAAGCTGAGCCAAAGTTGAATCCTCCATGGAGATGGGGTAGCTCTGCTGGAAGGAGACTCACCTTGCAACAACTGGAAGCCAGATGTCAAAGGCCTTGCTTACAAAGTATCTTAGGAACAGATCAGGTAAGACCGGCCACTTGAGTGACTCCTGAGTCCCGCTAGAATCACAACCGCGCGCTTGTGAAGAGAAGGTCAAGGGGAGAGTCAGACCCTGAGGGAGCAGGGCGACAGGACAGGTCTTGGGAAAGTCCACTTCCCCACAGCCTCCTGAAGAGAGACTTCTCAAGTCACCTGAGCGCATCCTCACTGCCTGTCTTAGACAGCAAAGTCAGGCTGCTCAAAGCAGGACACACAAGGACTTCAAGGACCGGCCTGTCCTCCCAGGCAGCCGTCTCCCGCCCACTCCTTCCCACCTACACAAGGCCAGTCCTCAGCCATGGAAAGGTGAGTGCCTCCTGCACCTCAGACCCCTCCACTGACACACAGCACGGGCTCCTGCCTCCCTTTGCAGTGTCTGTTCTGCCCCTGGGCAATGTCTACTCATCCCTTGGGGCCTTTCTAGGTCCCTTGGTCCCTCCTTCTGCCTAGCACTGTTTGTCCCTACATGAACTACTTAACCAGCTGCCGGCTCAGCTCCCGCCTATGTAAATTAGATAATAATAGTACCTTTCTCATGGGGTTGATGTGAGGATTCAATGAGATGAAACAAGTCAGTGCTTAAACAGGACTTGGTGCTTTTAGCCGTCCTCATCCTCTCACCAGGCCCGGATTCCAAGGGAACTGGTAGAGAATCTGTTGGCAGGAACTTTGGCCACACAGCTCAGCCCTCACCTTCGGCAGATGGGGGGGTGGGTCCTCCTTTTTTCTTTCAGGGCTCAACTCAAGCTTCTGTGCTGTGAAGACCTCCTTGGCTACCCCAGCAGAGAAGCCTCCCTCCGCTGGGGCCCCCATTTGGCTGTGCACGTGCCACCATGCAGGCCCCTGGTCTCCTGCGCGGGAGCTGTCTGTCTGCTTGCCCCTCTCCCACCAACCAGACTGAGACGGGACCGTTTCTGAATTCTGGCTGCCTCCGTGAAGAAAGAATGCCAAGGGGAAAACCGTTTTCTTCACAGATCCCTACAGAACTCCCCTATATGCCAAGCAAGATGCCGGTTAGAGGAGAGAGGCAACAGTCACAAATAAAACCTGCATTATCTGCCATGGGCTGTTGTCCATGGACACGGGAAAGGTAAGGATTTTTTATGACCATTTACCTCACTTTGATCTCAGATTTTCCAAGATTTGCAGCATCACATTTTGGGCAAAAACCTAAAGGACGCTCTAGTCAAACCCCACCAGGTACTTGAATCGTCATTCCAAGAACACACGTCCAGTGACAGTGACAGGGTGCTCACTATCTATGACAGTAACCTCTTCCATCTGTAGTATTGTGAATATCTGACTATTGTAGGGTTTCCCTTGTAGCGACCTGCAGCTTCTCCCATTGGCGGTGCTTCTGCTTCCTGAGCCCCATAAAATCCATCTTCCGCCTATCCCCAGGAGAGAGCTTTCATGATAGGGCCTCTTCTATCTCCAGCCCATTCCTTTCTCCAGTGGAACACCCCAGTTTCCTTGGCCAAGTCTTCACGGCCCTCCCCATCTACTTCCATGTCCGTGGACTGCCGGCCTGTGGTCTTTCTCCCGGTACAGGACCCAGAGATAACGGGCAGAACTTCCGGTTGGCTCCAACCAGCACAAAACAGCAATTTAGACTCTCAGAGCCAGAGGTTCTTAGAGATCATCCTAGGAAGTTTAGGTCCCCCACCTTCCAGATGAGACCAAAGGCCACAGACATGTTCTGATTCCCAGTACAGCAGAATCACGCTTGTTGACAACAGAAAACAGTATCATCGTTGTTGTTATTGTTTTCACCGGCGGCCATATGGCAGATGAACTCCTATTAGACTTTGGTCTTAGAATTCTGATATTCTCCTCAATGATGTCAACATTAATCTTGGAATTACTCCTGGTAAACAACTCAGTAAAAGATGTAGATAGATAGATAGATAGATAGATAGATAGATAGATAGATAGATAGATAGATAGAGAGAGAGACAAAGGAAATCCTTAGAAACAGAAAGTAGATTAATGGTTGCCAAAGAGGCTGCAGGGAGGAGGGAATGGGGAGTGATTGCTAATGGGTATGAAGTTTCTTTTGGGGGTGATAAAAATGTTCTGGAATTTGATAGTGATGGTTGCACAACTCAGTGAACATATTAAAAGCCACTGGATTGTGCACTTACAAAGGGTGAATCATATGGTATGTGAATTACAGCTCAGTAAAACTATAATTCTTGAAAAATAAAGGAATAGCTGACTCTCTCCAACTTTCTTCAGCTCAGCAGCCTTTCCTTGGTGCCCTCAGTCAATAGACCCTCAAAAGGATCCTAGGGATTTAAACCATTGATGTCACCGGTCAGAACAAACCGTGGAGACTCTTTATTGGATGCTTTCTAAACTTCTTATTCCAAGTCAGCATTCCAAGAAATGGACTCCATCACAGTTTGTTTTGGTCTAAGACGTGAACTCCCAGGCTACAAGTTAGGAACACTGTGTGTCACACGCCCGAAGTAATAACCTTGCTTAGTCTTCCCAGAAATCCTTAAGGCAAGCGTCCTCAAACTTGAGTGAGCACCAGCAGCACCTGGAGGCCTTGTTAGCACAGAGATTGCTGGACTCCACCCTTAGTTTCTGGTTCAGGAGGTCTGGGGTGGGACACGGGTTTCCAGAGGATGCTACTGCTGCGGGTGTGGGAATCACATACCACGCTTATTCTTCTGCTTTACAAATGAGGAAACTGGAGCTCCGATCGATTCAGTAAATTGCCTAGAATCATATGGTGTCGCAGACACTATGGTGAGCTGACCCAGCGCCATTTCTCAAACCTCTTCTCTGTCACCACACTCAAGAATAAAGGTTGGAAATGCTCGTAATCCTTTTCCGACATCCTTTGCATCTACGGAGGGCCGGGCAACGTGATTCCAACTAGTGTCCCCTTCTTCCCGCTTCAAGTGTTGACAGGATGCTGGAAGACGTGTTAGCCACCCCATGAGAGCTACATGCTGTACAGATGTTGAGGAGGAGGACAAAGCGACCCTGGGTCCTTGATGACTGGCAGTTCAGCCAAGGATCTCAATGCTACCTTGAGACTTCTTGTTATGCATGAAAAATAAACCTTTACTGGCTTAGGCCACTGTTAGTCAATCATTCTCTTATAGCTGATATCGTCCCTCATGATCCGCAGGAATGATCAACATTGGAGCCAGGATTTATATCTGAGTCTATCTAACTTGTTCTTACTTAATCAGAATCTATATATTATCAAGATCCCCAGGAGCTTCATATGCACATGAAAGTTGGAGAAGTCCAAGTTCTAGTTCAATGGTACCCAAGACTGACCATCAGAATCACCTGGAAATCTGAAACCAAATACACAAACCAAACAACAGAGTCCTGGGCCTCGCCCCAGACCTCCTGAATCAAAACTCTGCTTAAGTAGGAACTAGAAACCACATCATTACTTCTTTACATTATTTTGCTCAGGGACCTTTTTAAGTAATTGATTAAAGTTGTGGCCCTTCTCCCAGAGAACTGCACCTATACACATACGTACATTTTACATCCAATTTCAGCAATTCAGGGAAGTCCACCCAGAATGCTCCTGGGACATGTGAACTCCAGGAAAGGAGTTCTCTGCATGTCTGGGCAGTCACAGAAACGCACTCAGGATCCTAATGAGAAGAGGCAGCCTAGCTCCTGTCAGGGGGGCCAGCCCTGGTTAGTTCTCACCTGAAGATGGTTTATGTAACCAGCCAGAGCCCAAGGTCACAATTCAATTAGCAGCTTCTGCAGCAAGTACAGCTTTGTGCTCCCTGGGCTCTCCCATCACCCCAGATTACGGAGCTTTTCATTTCACTTTCACCAAATTAACCTAATTCGCATGGAGGATGACTTCCTGCTCAACCACTGCCCACAAGGATGCCACAGAGGCAGGTGCCTCATTCAATTAGGAGGAGATTTTGAAAAATACACACAGAACACGCTCTTCAAAACAAGGTGTTCAACACATAGGGCAGAGTATCACTGCCTCCCCCAACCAACTGAGCAGATTACTCTCCCTCCACCTACAGTTTCTACTCCCATACTTTTTTCAGCATGTTATCATACAACCGATTACTGGTTTTTGCAGACCACAGACTTCTGGAGGCAGATGACAGGCTTCCGTCACTATAGTACTATGCCTAGACTTAGCACGGGACCTGGTAAAAAGTAGGCACTGAAAATATGATGAGCGGATAGATGGGTGGGTGGATGGATGGATGGATGGATGGACGGATGGATGGAAATATGGAGGATTCTGTTCTTTAAATATAGTAAAGGAAGTTAAAGTCTAGAAAATTAAAGTGCAAGGTCTACCGTGCACTAAACAGCCCTGAGGTCTCAGCCAAGGCATTTAACCTGCAGTCTTGGTTTACCTCACTAAGAACACATACCTGAATTTCTAGATATTATGACAATTAAATTAGAGAATACACGTCAACACATTTTAATATAAAGCAGCCCTCAGATTGTGGAAAGGAATGGGTCCCCAAACCTGGCAGAGCTGGGCTCTAAGTCTGGCTTCACAATTGCCAGCTGTTTGACCTTGGGCAAGTGCCATAAACTCTCTGCACTTGCTTCCTCATTTGAGTACCAGGGATGGCAATAACTCCCCTCCCAGGAGCCATGAAGGAGGCACCGAGACAACCGCCAGTGTGGGTGCTGGCCAGACACGCATCCCCCTTCCCTTAGCCTCTCGCCCCCCTATTGCTGGATGCTGTATATAAGTTTGTGAGACTGACAATAAGAAGTGATTGGATAAGAAAAATTGGTATTTCAACAAATCTGATTAAATTGTGTGGGAAAGCATGACCCAACAACCAGATCTCTAATTAGAGGCTGGGGGGGAGTGGGTGTGCTGTGAGATTTCTCACTCTGCAGGACTCACAGCTCCGAGCTCGATAGAACATAGAGCTTTCAAAGCCAAGTTTCACAATTTTCCACCACATGAGCAAACTTCATTTGCCTTGATGAAGCAATAACTGTGTGCATTTCTTTATGTATTTCCCCTTTCCTCCCCTCCCTGGCCTTCCTCACTAACCCACTCTGCTTTCTTCGCACCCCTATGCTTTCAGTGTTTTTCCCTCTCGGCAAGCTTCTGAGGTGGCAAGGTTGTTCAGGGTTTGGGGCAAGGGTCCTGTGTTCAAATCCCAATTGCACTTCTTGGCCGCAGAGCCTTGCACAAGTCAATTCCCTTTGTGTCTGGGGTTACCCACTCCAGCCTGGGGGTGAGGGCTGCTCTCAGGAGCTAATATGGTGGCATAGTTTCTCTCTCTCTCTCTTCTGCGAATGTCAGGGGATCCAGCTAGAAGAAGCTCAAATGGACATGATTCATTTGTTCAGGAAGAAAGGGAAGTGAAAAATCCCCAGACTCAAACCAGTTTTGATGGAAGTCAGGCGGTGGGAAAAGCCCTTATGGAAAATGCCTACAGAAACATCCTGGTATTTTACAATCCTCTGGCACCTTCCGCCAAGGCTATAAGGTTTAATTGGCTAGAAGGGCCAGCAGCTGTCCTCTTGATGGCCCTTTGGTTCTCCCTGTCTTCTGCCTGCCTGCCTGCCTGTCTGTCCAGAGATGCATAGAAATCAGCTGCAGAGAAGGTGACACCCTTTTCCCAGAAAGAGTCTCCTAGAACCGCCAACTCAATTCAACCCAAATGGTGAGAAAGACTGTAATTAGAAAGCGCTTTAACCCCAGATGAGCAGTAGGGAGGCTTGTCATGGGGCTCTTATTAAGCCACCAAAACCCAGTTCCACGGACCAGTGTCCAGCTGCCCGTTCACGTGGTGTGGGCCCTCCCACATTTCAGGGCTCACGCAGCTCACATCGTGCCCAGGCTCTAATGCACTGGGGCTCCTGCCCCTTCAGTTCTTCTCAGGACAGGGGAGGAGGAGGAACTGCTACATGGCCCTGAGTAGCCTCCTAAGAGCCTGAGCATGGTCTGTGCAGCTCAGTTCTCTGCATTTGACATGCTGGGCTCTTCACGGGCATTCTCTCATCACCTCTCCCCTACGAAGCAAACCTTGCTGGACCCATTTTACAGATGAAGACACTAAGGCCCAGGGAGATGCACAGTGCCCAAATAAACTCAGCTGGACCATAGCAGACCCAGGTTTCAGATATGTGTCTGGTTGATGTCCTACGTGGTGGCCTTTCCACCCCCTGGAGCTCATACACCCACCTCCATGGTCTGTAAGTTTTCATTCCTTCTCCACCCAAGTTCCCAGGGTCTTGGGCAAATAGAAGGACAAAGGTCCCAAGCAGCAGAATACACTTGCTGGTGGGTGAATCAGGCTTTCCTTGCTGCGCAGTCATGGGGCAGAAGAACTAACCAAGGCTCCCAGAACAAGGCACATAGCAGCCCCATCAACACCTGAGATGCCCAGAAGCTCCATAGTTCACTAGTTGTCATTGATGCAGCCTTAGATCTAGGAACTACCCATCATACAGCCAACCTGGGCTGAAAAAGTACCTCTCAAAGGCTGCACTTCCGGCAGATAAAAAAGACCGATCGGACAAATGTGGCTTAAGCCTCTAGGCCAAAACGTCAATGTTAAATAACAGGTTAGGGAGAAAAAAGAAATAATCTATCAGTACAATGATAGGAAGTCCATGGGTAAAACCAGAACTGCATTTTCTCACCATGCAGAGTGGATGTGTAACTCCCCCCCCTTTCTCTGGAAATGAGGGGCTAGTGCTATCAGTGAAATAATTTACAAGCCAATGTGCTCCATTGTAAATGGCTGCTATGTTTACTGGCTATAAAAACATCTCTGAACACACTGACCTTCAGCAGGTGAGCCCTTGAGTTTATAGCACCGAGGAATTGTTTTACTGCTCAGCACAAGCAATAGGTATGCTGGACACCTGTTGGGGATGAGAGGTGGGGGATGGAGGCCTCAGGAATTTCAGCCAAATATGAAACCCTCAGGAGGGCAAGGTGCCCCCAGTGTGAGCCAACCAGAAAAATCAAACCACCAAGTGCCTCACCACTTGGTGCCTTGGTCCGTGGTAGGCATCTAAGTCTAGGATGAGCTGACTAAACAAGGCCAGGCTAAGTATTGAGGCCTGAAGTTCAAAAGGATGGAGTCCAAGACAAGTGCCAAGAGAATGCCAAGGACCAAGCTTGAATAACCTAAGTAAATATATAGAATTATAAGGGGCAGGGGAAAGAAAAAAGAGCCATTGGTACATAAGTCAAGGTCTCCAAGGAAAGAGAACCAATAGGATGTACAAAGATATATATAAGGAGAGATCTATTAGGGAAGTGACTCTTGTAGTTGTGGAGGCAGAGAAATTCCTCAATCTGCCATCTTCAAACTAGAGGAGCAGGAAAGCTGGTGGTATAGGTCGGTCCAAGTCAGATCGTCTGAAACTTGGGTGCCAATGGCATAAATCCCTGTCTGAATCTAAATGCCTGAGAACCAGAAGCACTGATGTCCAAGGACAGGATAAGATGGGTGTCTTCACTTAAGCAGAGAGAGAGAATTTGTCCCTCCTCCACCGTTTTGTTCTATTCAGGCCCCCAGAGGATTTGAAGGTGCCCATCAGTACTGATGAGGACCACCGTTTTACTCAGTCTACCCATTCAAATGCTCATCTCTTCTGTAGACACCCTCACAAACACGCTCAGAAATAATGACTTACCAGCTGCCTGGGTATCCCATAGGCCAGTCAAGTTGACACAGAAAATTAACCATCCCAAATGGGAGATACAAAGGCCCAATATCGAGCAAATCGAGAACAGAGACAAAGCAAGAAACCTTCTGGAAGGTGTTCATGAATCAAAGAAGCAGACAGTATGGCAGGTGCCAAATGATGTATGGGTGAATCTACCTGACGGAAAGAAATAGGTTTAGTAAATAAAGATATTCTTTCTTCTTCACTCTTCAACTTTCTCTGAGGAGGTATTACTTTTCCCATCAATGACTTAGTGTGGAGATTTCAGAGAGACCCCAAAGCAGAGCTCACTTCCCCAAAAGCCAACCTATCCATGAGGATATCTGTGTTGGCCTCGGCTAGGCATACATTCTTTGAGCCTTCACCAGAAAGCTAAGGTGACATCTGACAACACCTCGTGAGTTTTGAACCACATTATCAGGCCCAGACCCTTGGAGAACAGACAGAAGTGTACAAAAGGATGAAGAATGCCCAGCTAAAGCACACTTGGAGATTTCTGAGCTCTCAAAGGCAGTGATGAAATCAAGACTGGTGTACAATTTGTCCACGTGAAGAGTCCTGAAAGGAGGCTCAGCCAGTGTCCTGGCCAAATGAGGAAGATCCGAATGGGTTGGCCAGCAGTTGCCCAATACCCTGGGCCTCTGGGGAGAAATAAGGAGGAAGCAAGCTATTGTGTCCAGACCAAGTTAGAAACCTAGTGATTTCCATTCCTGGTGTTTTTAATTCTGTGCCTTTGAAGGTCATTTTCATTTTTTAATTGAAAAAAAATATTATGGTTGATGACCTGCCAGTTCTTCACACATAAAATTATCATTGAAAGCCAGAAGCCCCCACCTTTTTGTAAACAAACAGGCAGAACAATCTCTGGGAAGACCTGAACTTGGTGGGGGGTGAGGGGAGAACCTTCATTCCTGTCCCTGCTCTTCCCGGTATACACATCACATGCGTGTGTGCGCGCACACACACACACTCACACACACACACACATACCTATAATCCTCAAGCAAGACTTGTTCACCACCATAACCCAACACCCAGCACTGAAGCTGGGATAGTACAGCTACTCAGTGACTATTTGGAAAATAAATTGGTCAATAAATAAGAATATAAATGAGAGTTATGAACCAGACACACAAGGAAGAGAAGGAAGAAAGGTTTCAGAACAGATGTGGCTTGGACTCCTGCACCCAGAGAGCTCAGAGAGCTATTGGCAATAACAAGCCCTGATGTTTGCATAACACTTTTCAGATTACAAAGCCCCTCCACATCCCACATCACTTTTGATTCGACCTGCCCCTCTCCTCCAAAAGGTAAGAAAGGGTCTTTGTGCAAAGTTATGAAAGAAGAAACTAAAGCCTAGAAAGGTTTAATGTCTTGTTGAAGTAGAAAGAAGCAGAGCTAGGAACTGATGCTTTTGAAATCAAAGCCTGAACTCTGGTGGCTACTAGTCTATAGGTTTGGGACCCCTGGTCTAAGTCTACACTAATTAAGCCAGTGACTCCATCACAACCCAGGAAGAGTGGAGAAACTAACAACATCCATCCATTCATGTCTTCACCCAACACATATGTATGTAGTGGGCACCTCTTATGTTCCAGGCTGTGTTTGAGGAGCTGGACACACAGCAATAAATAATACAGACACAGTCTCTGTCCTCCCCACACTCACATACTGGTGAGAGAGATAGAGACCAAAGGGGTAAACAAGGAGATAAACAAGGTGATTAATTATAGACTGTGAGGATTACTATGAAACAGAGAAATGAGGTGATGGAATAGAAAATAACTGGGGGAGTCCACCTGGATGGATAGCCAGGGAGGCTTTGGAAAAAGTCACTTGAGCTAAAAGCTGAAGGAGGAGAATGACCTAGTCTTTCCAGGAGCATTCCAGGCAGAGGGAGGGAGCATGTGCCAAGTGTTGGAGGCAGTAAAGAGTTCAGGGGTTCCAGGCTGAGGAAGGAGGGCAATGCAGCTGGAGGATCATGAGTAAGGGAGAAGGACCCTTCCATGGATGCAAAAGTCAATGTAGATATAGACGCAGACATAGATGTAAATCGTTTTGCTTTTGCCGGCCCAGCATATCACTTCCTCCTGGCAACAGAAGGTCATTTGCCTCTGAATCATTAATTACCCTTCCACTCTATTCATCTCATGAGACTTTGGGGGTACTGACCTCCCCTCCCCAGCACCAGAAATGGGCACATAATCCACATCTGGATAATCATTCCCTGCCTCAGTGTACCCCTCAGCATTCCAACCAACTCACCCACCCCACCCCCAAGCCACCTGGCCACCGGGTAGCTCAACCAGGCCAGTAAACAAGACTTTAACCAGACACGTTGGTGAAGATGTGACACCTGCTGCCGGGGACCATCTTCCCACAACCAAGAGGAGAGCATGCCTAAGAATAAAGCCAGCCCAGAGCAAAGCAGAGCAGAGCAGTCCTGCAGCTATTGTTTGAGCCCCAGGATCCAGCTGAACCTGGGTTTTCATCTATGTGAGCCACTAAATGCTTCTTTTTCTTTTTTTGCTCAACCAAGTTTGATGCAGATGGAGTTTCTGGAACTTGCAAGTCATGCGTGATCTATACTTGTGGTTACTCTCGCTGCTGAGTGGCAGAAAGACTGAGGAGGAACAAAACCAGGAACAGAGAAACCCATGAGGAGGCTACCAAAGGAGTCGGAGAGCAGGACTGAAGAGTTCCACCAAAGAGGATCCAGGTGACTACACTGTAACGTGTGGCCATTTGTATACTGTATACTGCTCACATGTCAAGCTCACTGGACATGCTGAGGGGCCCACACCCTGCATGTACCCCATCCCTCTCATTCTCTGGGTCTCAGCTCACATGACCCTGTCTCAGAGAGGCTTCCAGGAAATCTATTCAATTATTTTCTATCCCATCGCTTTACTTATCCCTGCATAGCACTGTCCCAGTCCATAGCTCTCTTGCTTATTTATTTGCTTCTCTTAGGTCTCTCTCCCCCATGGGATGTAAGCTTGCAAGGACAGGGACTGTGTCTGTTCTAGTCACAGTTGTGCCTCTAGCTCCTAAGCACAGCCTGGAACACAACAGTGCTCAATAAACACGCATTGGCCCAATAACCCCTCTGCTAGCAATTATTCCCAAAAGGCAACTCAAAAAAAATCCTTCAAATGACTTAGAGACAAGGGCGCCTGGGTGGCTCAGTCAGTTGGGTGTCCGACTTCAGCTCAGGTCATGATCTCACGGTTTGTGGGTTTGAGCCCCGCGTGGGGCTCCTTGCTGATGGCTCAGAGCCTGGAGCCTTCTTCAGATTCTGCCTCTCCCTCTCTCTGCCCCTCCCCCGCTCACACTCCGTTTCTCTCTCTCAAAAATAAATAAAACATTTTTTTTTTTTAATTTTTAATGGGCTCCTTGGTGGTTCAGTCGGTTAAACATCTGACTGTGGTTCAGGTCATGATCTCATGGTTCGTGAGTTCAAGCCCTATGTCGGGCTCTGGGCTGACAACTCAGAGCCTGGAGCCTGCTTTGGATTCTGTGTCTCCCTCTCTCTCTCTGCCCCTCCTCTGCTCATGCTCTGTCTCTCTCTTTCCTCTCTCTCAAAAATAAGTAAACACTGAAAAAAAATTTTTTTAAGTTTCATTATTTAGAGACAGTCATTGCAAACCAAACTGTTCAAAAAATTCAGTTTCACTTATGTGGATCCTGAGAAACTTAACAGAAACCCATGGGGGAGGGGAAGGGAAAAAAAAAAAGAGGTTAGAGTGGGAGAGAGCTAAAGCATAAAAGACTCTTAAAAACTGAGAACATGGGGCGCCTGGGTGGCACAGTCGGTTAAGCGTCCAACTTCAGCCAGGTCACGATCTCGCGGTCCGTGAGTTCGAGCCCCGCGTCGGGCTCTGGGCTGATGGCTCAGAGCCTGGAGCCTGTTTCCGATTCTGTGTCTCCCTCTCTCTCTGCCCCTCCCCCGTTCATGCTCTGTCTCTCTCTGTCCCAAAAATAAATAAACATTGAAAAAAAAAAACCTGAGAACAAACTGAGGGTTGATGGGGGGTGGGAGGGAGGGGAGGGTGGGTGATGGGTATTGAGGAGGGCATCTTTTGGGATGAGCACTGGGTGTTGTATGGAAACCAATTTGACAATAAATTTCATATATTAAAAAAAAATTCAGTTTCAGTGAATGACATATCCACTAGGTGGTTACTGTAATCAAAGAAAATTATCATTACAAAGATTTAGAAATATGTCCTCAAACAATGTCAAGTGATAAAGGCAGGATAAAACATTTTATGAATTGCACCCATATTAGAAACGAATATGTACTTATCAAAATCTAAACACACGGATAAGTACAGGAAAGGAGGGTGCAAAAATAAACAGGTGATGTGGAAAGTGTATATGCATCCAGGTGTTTGGGGTTTTTTTACAATGCTTTTTATTCCCTTACGAGTGGATTTAACAATAAATAGGCAACACGGAGTTGTGCACAACGACCAGGTTCAGAGTAAAATGCTGTAGAACACTGGGCTATAGGAGTAATGCCAACCTCAGAGAGCTGTCGTGAAATTTAAACAGGGTCTTGGATTTCGAAGTGCCCCGCATAGGTCTGGCGTAAATGTTTGTTCCGTAAAATGTAATAATAATGACAACAACTACTACTACAAAAAAAAAAAAAAAAGCCTAATGCTGATAAACACCATATTCTAAGGATAGGAGGATGGGCTTTGCCGCTACCTACGTGACCTTAAGAAACTGTGCAATGAGCCTAAGCCTCAGGCATAAAACCTGCCAAGTGATTCCTTTCATTTATAGGCCGAAGTCCATCCTCTAGATACATCCATGCCAGGTTCTCCATGGTACAACATGAACTACTCTCCCAGCCTCCCTCTTGCTACCCTTATCACTCGGACACTCTGTTCTGCTCACACTGAACACCTAGCTGTGCCCCCAAACATCATAGTCTTTCACGGCTGGGCTAGGGGCCCCATCTCTGTGCTCCAGGCACCTGTGTGTCTTGCTGGGGAACACTTCACTACTGAGCTTTCAGGATGCATCTATCCTTCAGACTCCCTGACTGGTTGATGAGTCCCACGCAGACTAGCGTCTGATTCGTTTCAGTGTCCCTTATACCTCTCGCTAATCCCAGCTCAATAAACACGGGTTGCATTGAATGGAAATAGAATGAACCGCCCATTATGTGATAGAAACAATACTAGTAAAAGGTACAAAGAAGGGGGTGAGCACCTGTCAAGGGGCCTAGAACACGAGCTCTGCACTTCCCAAGAATCCCTGCTCATCGCAGCCAAGTCGAGTCTGCGGCTTTTCCCTCCGTGGGTGCCCCCACAATGAGCACAGACATACCTCGTGCCGTCTCTCTACCTGCCTGATCTTCCTCACCAGAGCTTGAAGGAAAGCCGAAGGAACAGTGTATCTGCACACGGCCAGAATCACTGTGCCCCGCACTCCCAAAGCCCTTCTTGCCCCCTCCCGGTTCAACTACTCTTTCTGAGGTTCAACATGCAGTGATAGAGGTGAGGGATGACCAATAAGGACTAGACCCTAATTTCAGCTCTCCTCTGAGAAGAAAGAGCGCAAGTTCCAGAGAGACGGAAATGAAGACCCACGTCCTGGAAGTCACTGCTTTCACGGTGATGCTAGTTGCTAGTTCGTGATATACAAACAGATGGACTCCCCCCAAGACACATCTGCATTTCCCCCCAGAGATCACAAGCTCGGAGCCTCCCCAGCTCAAAGCCCTGGCAGCTTGATACGATATCCCTGTCCACCTGCAAAGACATTGTCCTGCCGACTAGATTTATTTGTTCTCTTCTACAATGCTTTGCAGATAAGATGAATGAGCCGGTACATTGAAACACGTACAAAAGAATCGAGGATTAGCCTCATCATTACTAGGGTGGATCCTAAAGCTGAACAGCTGCCCAGTTGAAGACCAACGATGATCTGAGACCCAGATACATCATGTATGACTACTGCATACCCCAAATGGGAGTACTTATAATTTCTTTAACTATGTAAAGAAGACAAGTGGCTGTGACATTTCCCACTATGATGCTCTTGCTGGCTAACTCAATGGGCACATTTATTGAAACCAGGCATACACAAACCTAGATTTTCTAACAATAGCTGAAATAAATCTCTCTTTCCCTGACACATCCCAGATGAATCAAAAATCCTGCAGTGGCAGGGGCGCCTGGGTGGCTCAGTCGGTGAGGCATCTGACTAGGGCTCAGATCATGATCTTTCAGTTCATGGGTTCAAGCCCCTGCATTGGGCTCTATGCCGTCAACACAGAGCCTGCTTCAGTTTCTGTGTCTCCCTCTCTCTCTGCCCCTCCCCACTCACACTCTGTCTCTCTCTGTCTCTCAAAAATAAATAAACGTTAAAAAAAATTTTTTAAAGCAGCGCCTGGGTGGCTTAGTTGGTTAAGCATCCGACTTCAGCTCAGGTCATGATCTTGCGCTTTGTGAGTTCAAGCCCCACGTCGGGCTCTGTGCTGACAGCTAGGCCTGGAGCCTTCTTAGGATTCTGCGTCTCCTTCTCTCTCTGTCCCTCCCCCGCTTGTGATCTGTTTCTCTCTGTCTCTTAAAAATAAATAAACATCAAAAAATTTTTTTTAATTTTTTTAAAAAGAAATCTATTATCTCAAACACAGCAACTATAGGGGTTTCTGGTGAGTAACAGAGGAGGCTCCTCCCACCCACCCCCAGTCCTACATACACATACCCTTTATAGTAAGTCCCCAGTTTAACTGTCATAAAGTACAGAATTTGGAAACCCCAGAGTGGCCACATAAGGCAGGTGCTGATCAGAACACATGTCTTAGCAAGGTTTCTCCAGAGCTTCTGATGACATTCAAAAGGCTATGTCACTGCCCTTTCTAACTCATGGCTCACATCACCAAGCTACAAGAATTTACCCTAACACCTATGGTTTCTGTTTAAGGATGTATTTAAACATAGCATGAATGAATCCATTTCCTCACCTGCAGGAAGAAAGAAGTCCATGCCCAGAAATCTGCAAACATGACTCTGCCTTCAGCATCATAGAGAAAACCCATTTCCTCACACTTTACTTGAGAATTTAAGTTTATTTACTTATTTTGAGAGAGTGGGTGAGGGCCAGAGAGAGAAGGAGAGAGAGAATCCCAAGCAGGCTCTGAATTATCAGAACAGGGCCCAATGCAGTGCTCAATCCCATAAACCATGAGATCGTGACCTGAGCCAAAATCAGGAGTCAGACACTTAACTGACTGAGCCACCCAGGCACCCATTTACTTGAGAATTTAGATACAGAACGCTAGCACAGTGATTAGAGATCCATTTTCCCTAATTCAGGTCACACAAAAGCTAGACGTAGGGTAACTTCACGGTTGATTTGACAGCTTCATCACCCATCCAGATTTTTTTCCATTTCTCAGTATATCAACTTTGTTCCCAGACCGGCTCCCCTCGTAGTCACAAGAGGGCTGCCACCATTCCGGGAATCCCATCTGGACAGGAAAACATCCAGAGGCAGAAAAGGAACTGAATCTGCCAGTTTCTTCTTTTGAAGAGTTGAAGAAACCATTTCTACATGCCTGACGCATGCACCCTAAGGTCCACTGCTGATTACTGTTACTAGTTAAACGATGCACAATTCACCTGTGAGCTGAAAATAGAGACGCCTCCCATAACCAAACCAGGGTTTTATTAATAGAGAAGGAAGGAGCAGGGCAAAGGGTAGGCAACTAACAGCAGCTGTACAAAGTGGTCCACTGTCAACAGGGACCTTTCAGGGTTCTTTGCTGTCTGGGTTCCAGTGGTCCCTTCAGGCAGAGGCTGTGGAGGAGAAGGGCTTTGGCACCTGGGTCACCCATGGTTTTGCTTCTGGCTCCTCCTGGGGCCTTAGCAAAGCCTGTGGGGAATGTGCTGACATGATGATCTGTAGCACTGCTGTCACCACTGGTTATTTGCCTGCCTGTGCCACTTCCGGAGACTACAAAATCTCAGAGGATGCAAGAGGAAAAAAATATAGTCAGGGTACAAGGGCAAAGGAAATTACTTTATTGGATACCTACCAGACCCACGACATTTTTTTTTATATGCTAGATCATTTCGTTCTCATGATAACTGCCAGCTAAATGTCACTGGCACTCTGTCATAAATGAAGACGCTGAGCCATCATGAAACACCTTGCCCAGCTAGAAAGCGGCAGAGCCAAGACTCAAGTTCAAAGCTGTCTGACGCTAAAACCTGCAGCCTCTGTCTGCAGACATGTCACCTTTCAGGGCAGAACAGAGGACCCAGCCACAAGTAATGAGAAAGGGAGACTCCAGAAAACATTAAGACACTGTAGGAATATAGTCAGAAAAGGTGAAGAAAGAGTTAATAACGTTCAGGAAACTGGAAACCACACCACATTTTGAACCTGTAAACACGGATCCCATGCACAAGATACAGATAAAGCACCTTCTGCTCCCAAAGTCGTAGCCGTGGGTTGCTACGATTTGATGTCCTAAGACTCCTAAACCACTGTTACTCCAAGTACGGTCCACGGACCAATGCTGGTCGGCAAACCATTTCCAGGTCACGATAAACACAGACAGGAGAGTGAATGGCTGGAAACCCATATAGCACTTTGACATTACTGCAACATTCAAGCATGGAATTAGTGGACTTGGCTCAAGGAACAGGGTGTTGCTGAACTCAGGCTACATACAGCACAAGTTGCATTCTAGTATTGGTCTACAACAGACTGGAAAAAATTTTAAATTAAGATAACTTACTATTTTTTTTAACCTTGGTACTTCACAGAAAGTTGGAAAAGGACCGCCCTGGAGTTTGGCTGGTTACATGGAATCACTCCCATTTTTACAGGTGAAAAGAATGAGCCTCAAAGAGACTGAGACACTTGACCAAGGTCAATACCACAGGTAAAAAATTTCTCAGCTCCTGATAAAGAGTGTTGGCCAAAATGGGCTGTAAAAAGGTGGATGCTTGTAAAATAAATAAAATAAAATAAAATAAAATAAAATAAAATAAAATAAAATAAAATAAAATAAAATAAAATAAAATAACAAAATAAAATAAAAACATTTCCTCTGGCTCTACTGTTGCAAAAAGTTCAGCTGAGATAAGATGCCTCCGGTGAAAATGTTCTATAAAGAGAAGCCAAGAATGAAAGGGAAATGGATGAGTTCACTCCTGACAAAGGCCAATCTTTTCACAACCTGATTTACAAATCGACTTCCTAATTGTTACTGCAATTTCACCTCCACGGATTATGAAGGACTCTTTTTGAAGCCCTCCCAATCTGCCTCTAGAACTCACCAGCCCCATCACTGACTCTAGGCCCAACCAGACTGAACATCCCACCTCCTCAGAGCTTGATTCTTTCTAGAATGTTCTACCATTACCTCTTCCCTTTCCCCATCTGGAAAAGCCCTGCTGTGCCTGAAAACAATTTTGGAACAGAGTTTGTTATAGACAAGACTCTGGGTTTCAAGAACCAAAACTCATTCAGGCTCCTTTTTAAAGGGAGGTTATATAGTAGGGCTGTTCAATGGCCTCCCACAGACATCCCAAGACAGGAGCAGAAGTGAAGGACCAGACTGAGGACTGAAAACTGCTGCCACCTGAGGAACCTCTTGCTCTCTCCCAGAAGCCACTCTTGTCTCTCATCCTCCTGACAGCTCAGCTTCTCTCTGCCTATCTGGCCCAGTCTCTGTTTTCTCCAATGCTTCCTCTCTTTATTTGTTGCTTTACCCCTCTGTGCCTTCACTCACACACACTCATCGTGGCCTCCCAACCTCAACACCACCTTGCGACTTGGCGAATGTGGCACCAACACCAACCAGATGCTCCTCCCTGTTCCTACATCTGACTTCCTGAGAAAGGAAACTGATTAGCTAAGGTCATCTTTGCAAGCCTGGCCATTAATCAGTGGTCACCAGCCTACCTAAGAATCAGCTTTCCTGAGGTCCAAGGTCAATCTCTGATCTCAGCAGCGATTGCCAGAAAAGGCCAGGTATGCAATCTAGAGAATGTCTGTTTTGATCAAGAAGACTGTAAACAGGCAGGCTGATACCACTAACATCGTCTGTCCAGGATAAATGAAACAAATACACTCCTATTTATCCTTCATTTCCCAACTCTGGTGACACCTTCTCTGGGAGGTCTTCCATTTCTCCAGGTTGGCTTTTATTCCTTGTATTCTTATAGCGCACCGTGAATCCCTCTACAGGAATGCTCTCCATGTTGCCTGGAAACTGTTTGCTTGCATTTCTGCCTTTCCACGAGACAGTGAGGACTTTGAAGACTTGGACCACACCACAATCACCTCTGTATTTACAGTGTGTAGCACGGAGCCTGGTGCTGGGCATAGAAGGAGCTCTATAAATGAGCAGGGAGTGAATGACTGAGTGATCAACTGAATGAAAGGCTGAGTAGCACATTGTGCTATTCAATTTGACCAAGTTAAGCCCCTCTGCGTCCACTCTAGATGAACTAAGGAGAGTGTTAGGGGAGAGGAATGGAGAGAAGGGGGAGTCGAGGTAGATTCTCCGAAGAAAAAGAAAAAGGAAGAAAACTAGTCCCCAAAAGAGGAGATAAAGAAGTAGATTAAGTGCTGAGTCTACTGTAGCATTGTTCACCTCCGGGTGTTTCTTTTGGTATTTTTGGATTCCTTGCTACAGCAGGTGGGAATAAGGGATCAAGGCTTGGATTCAGCGTCCCCATCTATAAAATGGAGACAGTACCAGCTGCATTGCCGGGTGGCTGAGAGGATAAAAACAGGTAACAGATGAAAAGCGCCCAGCAGGGCATCTGGAGGCAGACAAAAGAAGGTCACGGATTATGGGAAATAGTTTTAGAACTGCCCAGAACATGCCAGACAGGGTGGACGGCAGAAGGTGGTATATACAGGGACTTTCACAGGGAAGCACTTAGGAAACTATTCTTCATCCAGGGGCAAAGCACGAGGGAGCCAGCAGCAGGGCTGACAGCGGGAAGCCTGTGCAGGCCCCATAACAATGTTATGATGTTAATCATTAAAATACTGTGTCAGTTTTTGTCTGGGGACAAGGCATTTTGATCTTTGTTCTCCCTCTATAAAGATGAAAGGTAGGTGCTACCAAAGGGGCAATTTCAGGTCAAGAGGATGTCATGCCTGCCTGGCCACCTGGACGGAAAGGCCCCAGCTCCCCCAGGCCCCGGCTGGGCAGTCCCTGGAGGGTCAAGCCTGAGCAGAGGCAGGTGGGAAGGGAGCAAAGCAGATTAGCTCCTCCCAGAGGCCAGGCCGCACCCATTCAAGTGAGAGTCCTGTGTAACCAACTGGCAAAACAAAATTAAAAGGCAAAGTGAAGGTCTATACCCAAGAGAAATGAAAACATATGTCCATATAGAAACTTGTACACGGGGGCACCTGAGTGGCTTAGTCGGTTAAGCGTCTTGACTTCGGCTCAGGTCACCATCTCACAATTCGTGGGTTCGAGCTCCATGTCGGGCTCTGTGCTGACAGCTCAAAACCTGGACCTGCTTCAGATTCTGTGTCTCCCTCTCTCTCTCTGCCCACCCCCCGCCCCCGCTTGTGCTCTGTCTCTCTCTGTCTCTCAAAAATAAATATATGTTAAAAAAAATTGTTTTAATTAAAAAAAAATAAAGAAAAAAAGCCGTACACGATGTTCAGAGTAGCATTATTCCTAACAGCCCAGAGGTGGAGGCAACCAAATGCCTGTCAACTGACGAACAGATAAACCAAAGGCACTATGTTCACACAACGGACTGGAGCACTGATACACCAAGGATGACGCTTAAAAACATGATATTAAGTGCAAGAAGCCGGTCACAGAAGACCACGTATGATTCCATTTACATGAAATGTTCAGAATGGGTAAATCCATAGAAACAGAAAGCACGTGAGGGTTGCCAGGGGCTGGAGGACAAGGGAATGGGGAGTGACTGTTAGTGGTCAGGGGGGTTTCTTTTTGGGGTGATGAAAATGTTCTACTCTGCAATCTACCAAAAACCATTGAATTGTACACTTTCAACAGGTGAATTGAACGGTATAGGAATTAGAGCTTAATAAAGCTGTTACAATAACAAAAAAAATAGAAGTATGGAATAGCAGTTCACGCCTGAACGTGGGGTCAGATTCTTAGTTCTCATATTTTCATTGAGAAAAATCCTGAGCACCCTACTAAGTGCCAAACACCGTTCTAGGTACTGAGTCTACAACAACGAATACGACAAACAATGCCCGCTCTCTTAGCACTTACGTTTTACCGGAGAAACCCACGCCCCAAATTGTAAAATGTAAAAAGGCAAATGAGCAAGTAAGGGCAAGTGTGCTGAGACCATGAAGCAAATAAAGAGCTTAATGAAAGAATCCCTTAGAATGTGGAAATACGTATGGGGAAAATTCTGGGCAGAGGGGCCAGCGTGGACAAAGGCCACAGGGTAGAAAAGGACCCGGTGCGTGAGAGGCACCGAGTTAAGACCAGAAGGGCTGGAACGGTCACGCCCCCACTTCTTCGTGCAGACCTTAGACCAGGCCCTTCCACTCCGAGCTCTTACGCGGTATGATGGGGGGAGCAACAGTACCGGCTCACACCTGGGTGCACCTGGCTCTGTGCTGGGCAGACCCAAATATTCCTCTCCCTCTGCATCCGCAACTCATGTGCTGGCTGTGATCTATTCCTCCAGCCTGGACTGTGTGTTCTTCCCCTCTCTCCCTGTAGAAGCACAGACATTCACTGGAACAGTCAAGAAAAGGAGCAAATGTGCCGCATAACCCTTCCTGAGGTGGGAGCCTGACACATTTTCCCTGCCTGGCTGCACCACCTAGGCCACGAGAATCAGGCTGTGATGGTTTGTGAACTGTTTGTCCTTGAACAGCATAAGCTGTTAGGTCGCTGTCGCCCAGTGTCCTTAGAGTGGTCACCATTGCTGTCTTTTCTCCTCAACAGCCTGTCAGTAAGCTATAGGCTCAGTCTGAAACTGGTCTGAGTCAGAAACTCAGCAAAGGGAGAGAATGTGATGCTGTTGGTAAGGGCAGAGGCTTCAGACCCAAGCATATCTGGATTCCAGACAGCCTTAGTTCTGCTTCCTCCTGGCTAAGTGTCCTGGGGTCAGGGACTCCCCTCTCTGGCCATTTTTCTCCAGCAGTATCAGCCTCCGTTACCATCCACAACATTCAAGTAGCTACATGGGGTAACTACCGTCACCCATGAAATTTGGCATTACTGTCATTCCAACTTCACAGAAGAGTAAACTGAAGCTCAGATAGCTGAAGTCAAGTACAAGGTCATACAGCTAGTTGATGAAATAACCTGGATTTGAACCCATGAAGTCTGTCTCCAGAGCCTATGATCTGTACAACCACACTCTATAACAACCCTCAACTGTGAAATGGGACAATCATATGTGCGGTGAGGTTTGCATGAGGACTGACTGAGCTCACGTAAGGTAAAGCATCCTGGTGCTGGGATCATAGAGCGTGTACAACTGAATTGCACCTAGCGTGCTGCCCCTATGCCCCTGGAGTGTAAGGGGGACTCTGCTGTTGGAAGGGATTCTTTTCAAACTTCCAAATGAGGTGTGCCCGGAAAGAAACTGACAACACCAAATGACCTCCCGTGGAGCTCTCCAGCAGTCACTGACGTTTCCAGACAGACCCAAGAGAGGTGATTTGAGTTTATAAGGGAGCCTGCTGGTGTCAGCTGCAGGGAAGCTAGAGACTAACAACAGCTCTGAGCAGAGGCTTCAGTGGTTAAGTGGAGCAATCAGTAGGGTTACCAGGAGATGGGTTGGGGGATCCGGTCCACTTGACCTTGTCAGCATCAACAGCTATCCAAGTCAACTCCAAGAGTCTCCAGAGTTGCTGAGGCAGAAGGAGACTTTCAGCGAGGACCTTTCCAAAGAGTCTTGGACTCCAGCTTGTCAGTGAATGAGACAGCACCACAATCACAAGGAAAGCTGCATTTTTTCCACCCACGGAGTCAAGAAAGCAGGAGAGGGAAGTGGAAGGAGCCTGACCTCACTTCTAGCACTTACTAAAAGGGAGTTCCTAACCTTTCCAAGGCCCTGTTTCTCCATTGCAAAATGAAGCAAAGAGCATCTACCTTACAGAAGGTCATCAGAGTTAATATATGACAAGCACCTGGCACAGGGGCTGGTACGCATTTTTACTTAAAAATGATAATAATCAAAGCTCTTATTTACTGTGCTAAACGTCATGCATGCATTTGATATTCTCATCAAATCCCAGCAAACACCCTGTGAGTAGAGATTTTTAAGAGTCCCGTTTCCCAGATGAGAAAACTGAGGTTTAAAGCATTACAAGATTGCATGTTCAAGGTCATACAGCTTGTGAGTGAGTGACAGTTCAAGGTCAGATAGCCTATGAGTGGTCAAGCAGGGCTTTGAATCCAGTCAGTGAGATCTCAGAGTATGCAATTGAATTGATTCCACTCTCCAGAGACCTTCCCTGCCCTTTCTCAGGAATGCATACTGTCAACCCAACTCTGATTCATGTTTATGGAGCCATTCATGGTAAGTGGGACAGTTTGGAGGAGTGACTGAGACCAAGCACGGGCTTTAGACAAGACCAGCTCCTCCTTCATAGACGTGTGTGGCACTATCTCCTTGAATCCTTGTAACAGCCCCATGAGAGACAGAATAGGTGAAGTTCACCATGCAGATGAGAAAACAGAGGCAGAGGGACGGAATGAATCATCCAAAGTTATGGTGAGGCAGTAAGAAGGGGAATTAGAGCCCACTTCAGCCCTGGGCTGGGTTCCAGGGAAATAGCTGCTGGATAATAAGTTATCTCGCCTCTGAGAGGCCAGGCAGTCTTGTGTCCACACAGGAAAACAAAGGTAGATAAATGCAGGAATTCACAGCCCTATAAAAAATGAATTAAGATAAAATGCATACCCTTACTACTTAATGAGGGAGGTTTATGAACACAAATGCATGACAATGACTCAGAGGAGCCTAATTATCTTATCATAAGTTGAAGGCAATAGATTTTCATTTCTAAGTAAATATCATATTTCCTCCATCCTAAAGCACACCTATTTTTGTTCATGTTTGGTCATTTCTGAAGTCCAGGTATAACTTACCACGGATGTATACATTGAGGATGTCTTTCTTACCACCACCAACCCCCCCGCCCCCGCACCCCATAAAGGTTGGTATTGAATTGTGGATGTGTCAGGCAAGGGATGTTGCCTTGGAACTGAGGTCCCTGCTTCTTATCTCTGTCCAAGGTAAAAAGCCCCCACCCCACCCTGGCCCTCCTTCCCCTCTTTCAAGTCAGAAGAGGAAAACGGGTACACAGCTTATTAGGAGAGAAGAGATAGCCAGCACTCTCTTTCAGGACTTGGCGAAGAATTAACTGACGGAGGAAAAAGTGATCCTCTCTCCCCCAGCCCAGGACTAGCTCTATTCTCTGATCTCTAATGCGAGGACATGGGAATGGGTGACTGAGCCTGGATCCTTGTGTCCTAGGCTGGAGGGAGGGATGTGGCCAGTGGAGAGCTGGTCTTTGTGCGGCAGACATGTGAGTCCAGACAAGAAGAGGTTCACTGCAGACCACTTAGCATCTCCATGGTAGAGCCTAGTCACAAGCCCAAGGCCCTGGCTTCCTGGAAAGAACGCTTCTCACTCTCCAATGCCTCCAATGTGTTCTCTCGAACTCCCTGCCAGGAAGGAGCCCTCAACTGGCTAATGAGAGGTGCTGCTGCCTTCCTGGAAGCAGCACTATGTGCCCTGGGAAAGTCACCTCATCTCCACTCCTGCCACTCAAACTCCCTCAGCTCATTCTGCCTCAGACTTCTTCTCGGGATAAAAAATGGGCCTCCTTCAAGGGCTTTCATTCTTCTATGTATAGCCATCATAGGCCGTTGAGGGCCTCTTTCTCTCCCCTGAAATTTTAAAACTAGAGTTAAAATGTAGAAGGGACAAAAAGGTCAAGAGAAAAGCACCCAGTCAGGAATCAGAAACGCTGGGTTGCCATCCTGACCTTCACCCTTCCTGTCTGTGAAATGGGCACAACACTTTCCTATCTCTGAACTTGGTTTCCCAGCCGCCTTTCAGCCTGGCTCCCATTGCCCCTGAGGGGCTCAGGGGAGAACCCTGCTAGTAAAGCCTCTGCACGCTAAGCTCTGTGGGGGCCAGCCTCTGGCCTGCCTTGTTAATGGCTGCTGAATTGAATCCCTCAGAAGCCATGCTCTGTCCACCTGTGAAATGGCAGACAACAAGACAGATACAACTTCAGTTTTAGCCTCCTTAACAAAACTTTGGCCTAAGGTGGTCTGCCTCCACCCCCCAGGTGTAGAACAAGAAAGCAGAGCCAAGTCCCAGCCAGAGGTGTATGGGAGGGAGAGTGGAGGAAAAGGAAGGGAGACTAAGGGAGTGGATGAAAACCCCAAGATGGCCCGAGCATGAGTCTCATCAAGGCAAAAGGCAAGCAGCTCCCGAATTAGCTGAGAACCACTGAGCCCACTAGTGCGCAGCAAACACACATCTGCCCAAGGTAGTGGGGTACTGGTTAAGAACCAGACTGCTGGATTCATGACCCTAGCTCAGCCACCTAACAACTTGTCTGACGTTGGGCCACAACTTAACCTACCTGTAAAATGGGAGTAAATAGTAGCTACCTCCTAAGGTCATAGAATGCCCAGAACAATGCCTACCACAGAGCTGATCCTAGGGTATTGTTTACTGCTATTACCTACCCAGAGGCTGATACACGTTGTTATCTCACAGAATCTTCCTAAGAAGCCTGGGAAGAAATAATTATTTTCCAGAAGAAAAACCCGAGGCTCAAGTCACACTGCTGATTTGTAACAAGGTTGGGATTAAAAGGTTCTCTATTCTTTCTAACCTCAAGTTCCACTGAGGCAGGCTCCCTCCTAGAGGGAGGGGACAGAAAAGCACAACATCATGGGGCAAGGGAAGAAAGGAAGACAGTGCTCAAAGAAAAGAGGCTGGCTGGTGGGGCAGACGGACGGAGCATCTCTTCTTCCCGTGCCCTCTCTAGACGGTGCTTTACCGGGAGGATGCTGGCTGCAGGCCAAGGGCCCGCTGGGGGCTCCCGGTCTTTCCCAGCAGTGCTGCACTCTCTGAACCTCAAGAGAAATCGTGCTGTAGATCACACCACACATCAGCGGCCATGAGGGCAGAAGAAGAAAGGGCAGGCCAGGCTGGGCAGCTGTGGGTCAGGACCCTGCAGAGGCTGTGGGGCTCTAGGATGACCACAGGCCAGGAGAGCCCAGGGACACCCCATCATTCCCAGGCTCCTCGGGTCCTAGGTATCCCATTCTGACAAAGGGAATGAGGAGGCTGGGCTCAGAATGGGCAGAGCCACAACTGGCAGGCAGGCAGGCCATACCCCCATCCACCCCGGCAGGCAGTAGGGCAGGCCAGTGGGGAGGCAGGCAGGAGCCCAGAGGGCCAGCAGCTGTGACCACAGGCCAGGCATATTTCTGGCCACAAGCGTTGGCAAAAAGAGACGAGACTGCCTTCTCAGACTGGAAAGAAGAGTCTCTTTGGCTCTGAGAAATTCCTGTCCAGCGCCACTCTCCCACTGGAGAGAGTTGGGGCAGCAACGGGGCTTCTCAAGGTCAGCCAACAGGACCTTCTTATTCTGTAGTGGGGCAAAATAAGGTCACCCAGAGTTGGGAGCTGTAAACGGGACAAGAACTTGGATGCCCCGACACCAACACCTGGTCCCATGGTCTTTTGGGGACGTATTCACGACTCAGTCGGGTCTCTATGGCTCTGCCTCTGGATCTGCTCCCAGCTAGCAATCTGTACTATTCCAGTGGGTTCCTTCAGCCTGTGGATTCTATAGCTCTGAGATTCAGAGTGGCATATATGCATCGTGTGTGTGAGCATGTCTATTCATTCAACAGCAAATATTTATCGAGTGACTTGGGCCAGGCTCCATTCTCGGCCCTGGAGATAAAGCAGTTCACAAAAGAGATGAAGCCCTCCTCTGGTGGGGCTTACATTCCAGTAGAAAGACCTCTGGTCCTTGCAAAAGTCTATGTAAAAGGATCCTTGTGTATCATTTGTGCCCAGACTCTGATAGGTGGGGAATGTCCTGTCAATTCCAGGGAGAGCCACAGTCCTTCTCCGGCCTACTTGTGCTTCAAGGGGTCTTGGACAAATCACGTGGAAGCATTTGCTAAGCCCACCCCCAGCCCCCAGTTCCTTGCTCCCACCCGCACCCCAGGGTGCTGCTTCTGGCATTCCATGCCCTGCCTCACAATCACTGATTGTGTTCTCTGATCCCTGAGCAACCCAAATATGGACAGCGTCCCTGTCTCCTCCTCTAACTGAATAAAGGGCTGATGGAGCCAAGCCATTGATTCCGAGCTCCATTTGCCCATCTGTACAGTGGAGGCACTAAGGACCTGGACGACTCCTGATGGTCCCGCAGATCAGATGAGACTATGAGATGAAAGGGCCGTTCTTCCAGCGATAGTCCTTGTCACGCACGCCCCACTAAAATGGCACCAGTGAAGTGCCTCTCTCTGGGAAAGGACTCAGCCGTGGAGATCCTCAGCTGGGCTCGCGTGCTTGTACAGGAATGCGGGAGGGAGCGCGGGTGCACGTGCTGGCCTGGAGAGCCAGACCGGCCCCGAAAGAGGCTCTGTCGTTCCAAGGAGGCTGCAGGGAGCAGGGACACACGGCTGCCCGGGCCAGCAGGGCACCAGATGAGTCAGCCCACAGCAGAAGGCAAAGGGGAGGAGAAGAGAGAAGACGCCCTGGAGTCCCCGTGTCCATCAATCTATCCGTCTGTCTGTCTGCTGCAGCCAGTGGCTTGCCAGGCAGGACGGAAACACTGCCCGGCCATAAATGAATGCTGGCTCCAGGCTGGCCGCCCGCCCCGGCCGCCTGCACGGAAGGCCGGACTTTACCCAGCAAATCGGGAAGGAACTGGAATCTCTGAACTTGGGACTTGGGCTCTGTCGATAAGGTCTATGGACAAACAGAGGGCAGGGGCTGAGGCTCCCCTTTATACACACAGAAGCCCGGCTCCAGGCTGATACTGCGGAGATCTTTGCCCTTTGGTTCAAACAGGAAATCTTAAAATGGAAAATGAGCTGCCTGAGGAAGGGGTGCGGCCACCAGCCTACAGGGAAGCAGGTTGTTCACAGCAGAGCGTTTGGGCTTCTTGGTGCGTGCGGGAGGAACACAGCCAGCCCAGGGTGTTTGGGAGGGGGCAGGAGCCGCCTGGGGAAGGCAGAAGGCAGCCAGAGGGCCGTGGAGAATCAGAGGGCTGGCTCTCACCCACAGTTATACCACTTATTTGTCGTGTGGCTTGTGGGCAGTGACCACACCCATAGGAACTTTAGTTTTCCCATCTGTAAATGGGGCTGACAACACCATCCACGTCAGAGAGCACTCAAGAGGAACCGAATGAAGTCATGGATGTGAAAGTGGCCTGCAAGTCACCAAGGCTTGACTGGCAAACCTGCATCCTTGTCAAGACCCCCTCAAAAGGCATTTCACAATCCAGAGGGGAAATCCAAAATAACACCTCCATGCCACCCCCATACTCCCCCGTGCTGGCAGTTCAAAGAGGAGAAAATTGGGAGAAGATAAATAATTAGAGAACCCCAGCAGTCTCCCTGCTGAGGTTTCCAGGTAATTATTCACCTGACAATTAACCCCTCACGTTAATTCTACCTCCAGATCCTTCTGACAAGGTAAATTCATTTATGTACATCCCTAACTATCCTGCTTTGGTAAACATTCCAACAAGCTTAGATGGCCCATTAAAGAAAACAAACAAACAAACAAAAAAAAACGAAGAAGTGAGGCAGGCAGGAGAGAGAGAAATTAACTCTTGGTCATTACTGGCACTTACAGAATTAACCTTCGAGGATAATTAATGAGGAATCAAAGCCAAGGGAAACCTTATCCAGAGCCAAAAGGGAGCCAGTCACAGCAGGGTGGGAACCACAGGAGGCCCCTTCTCCACAAAGCTCACACCTCCCACCAGTTGGAGCTCAGAGATTACTGGAAGGTTCCAGAACCTTCTGCCGGGGGTGGTGGTGTGGGCTGCACTTTCACTTTCAGGAAGAACCCTCTTTGGTGAAATCACTCTTGACTTGCCTTTCCCACTGACAGACCCACAACCCTGCCAAGCCACCCTCCAACCAAGGCCTGGCCATTTCTGGGCCCAGCACATCTTAGGCATCAATCAATGGCTGCTATATGAATGAATCAGCGCACGAATTCATTCAGCGTCTTAAAGTCTCCCCAGTTGGTCAAACTCCACAGTGTCCCCCCATAGGATTAAGGCTAGTGTCATCTTTTTGCCTTGACCAGAGCCTCCGATTGTTCTCTGTTTCCGATCTCTTTCCCGTGCATCCTCTACACAGACTTATTTTCCTAAAAGACCAACTGCAAAAGGGATTGAGGTAACACTTCAGCTTTGGCCACCAAGGGGAAAGTCATGGTTAAGACAATGGCCGCTGGAGTCAGACAGCCTGGGGTAAGTTGGCCTTGGGTAAGTTACTTGCCATCTCTGAACCTTAGCTTCCTCATGTATAAAATGAGGCTCATAATAGAAGGTACCAGCCTTCCAGTGGTTGTATGCATTATGAGTTAGTGAAGAAATGCTTGGCACTTAATCAACATTAGCTATTCTCAGCAGCATGGTTATCATCGTCAACATCAGCTTCATTGCTTAAAATACCTTCACTGCCTTCCACTGTCCTCGAATTCAAAGCCAAGTTCTCTAACATGGTGCATGACACCTGGGCCTTGCTTGCCTCTCACCTCTCTCCCGCCCTCCCTAGTCCAGCCACAAATGTCCTTACAGTTCCCCAAATGCTCCATTCTCTCTTCACCTCAGCTCTTTGCACAAGTGGCTTTCTCTGTCTTCCAGGAACTGTATCCCAGGACCCGGGCACGCACACCCAGGGAAGTAAGGCCCATCCCGATTTGGGCAGAGAACAGGTGTGAGGCTCACAGGGGACCCCACAGCCAGCCTCTCTAAGTTCATGTATCTTCTAAAAAGAGCTCTCCACTTGCTTTTAAACATTCAATGATCTGTTGAAAAGCACAGGTAGGTATGAGTCTCCCCAGTTTTACAATAAGGAACTATGTCCATTGAAGACCAGTGACTGGCCCATGGTCACCACTCAGTAGCAGCAGGAACGGGATCTTGGGCCTTTCCAGACCACAGAATGGGGCAAAAGAACCACCACTCAGAGGTGGACCTGAGCCTCCATCCCTGGCCAAGACCCGGGGCAAATCTTCACCTCCCTAAGACCCTGGCCTCTGCATCTGTGTCGAGGTAACAATGACTTTCTCGCAAGGTGGTTTAGGAAGATGAGTTGAACTGTATGAAAAAGTGCCAAGGCACTGCCTGGCCCTGGCAGTGAAGAGCAAAGGGGGGAATGGGTGGAGAGTGCTGCACTGAGGCAGGGGGCAAGAATCTGGAAGCGGCATGGGAAAGCAGAAGAATGCATCCCTGCCTCCATCCTGAACTTAAGGACCTTCACAGCCTTCACCCTCCAAGACCAAGGGCAACTGGTGTCCTTGGCAGAGAGACACCGGTCAATTAAGACAGGAAATAGAGCCAAGGTTGGGGCTGGAGACACAGACCTGAGAGATTCCACATTCACGAGGAAGCCGCAATGATGGGATTAAGAGAAACTTCCCAGGGAAAGACCTAAGGATGGAAACCAGAGGTGTACCCAAAACCAGGAGGCGGGGAAGAAGACTTGGGAAGGGCATGTACCTAAAATAAACAATGATTATAGAATCATCACCACAGCAATCAGCTCAGAAATAGCAACTCTATTCAACATTTTCCTCTGAGAGTTCTCTAAGAGATATTTTTATACTTCACTAAAAGAACAAGTGACCCCACAATGCTAAGAATCGTGTTAGGGGAGGGGAACCCAAGTTTCTTCACTTTCCAATGAGAACATGGACTTCTCAAGGTCAAGATATAGACCCAGAAAGCTCAGCCTAGACCCCACCAGGGTGGCCTCAACACTGTGAATGGACGGAGAAATTAACGAAGAGCTAGCACTAAGAGAGGAAGGGGAAATACCCAGATAGCCTTTAAGTTCACATTTTCCTAGTATGAATATTATATTTATATAATAATAATCTGACATTATTATTATTTGATCTTATTTTCCAAATGACTAAGCTATTATATGAGTAGAAAAAAAAAGCATTTTGAGTTAAACTAACCTGAATTGGCTCTTGTCGCCTCCACTCACTTCAGTTTCCTCAACTGTTAAATAAACGTGATTTTCTGTTGGAATCTCTGTTGGGAGAAGTCAAGATAGTGTATAAAAAGTGCTACCCGTGTGGCTTTCACTTATGATACGAAATCTTGTCTTCCAGACCATAAAGCGAGTCCAGAAAGATTCAGAATCAAAGCATATACACCGCATTCTCTGACCACAAAGCAATTCAGTTAGAAATAAAGAACAAAAAGGCAACGAAGGGCATCTTATGGTTTTGAAAACCTATGAGCGTGCTTCTACGGAAGACAAAGATCAAAGAAAGAACTAGGGGCACCCTGGTGACTTAGTCGCTTAGGTGTCCCACCTTGGCTCAGGTCATGATCTCATGGTTCATGAATTTGAGCCCTGCGTCAGGCTCTGTGCTGATAACTCTCAGCCTGGAGCTTCTTTGGATTCTGTGTCTCCCTCTCTCTCTCTGCCCCTCCCCCATTCACACTCTGTCCCTCTCTGTCTCTCAAAAATAAATAAATGTTCAAAAATAAAAAAAAAAAAACAAAGAAAGAACTAAAGTGGAAATTAGAATATACATAGAGCTGAATATCAGTGAAAATGCTGCACATCAAAATTATTGAACACAGCTAAAACCTCCTTGAGGAGGAATATATGGCTTTAAGTGCCTAGATCAGAAAAATAGAAAGGTTGAAATATGGTGAGCTAAATATCCAACTTAAGGAATTAGAAAATAACCACAGAATAAATCCAAACAGAGTAGACGTAAGAAAGAAATAAAAATGAGAACAGGGGCACCTGGGTGACTCAGTCGGTTAAGTGTCTGACTTGATTCTTAATTTTGGCTCAGGTCATGATCTCTCAGTTCATGAGTTCAAGCCTCACATTGAGCTCTGCACTGACAGTGTGGGGCCTGCTTGGGATTCTCTTTCTCTCTCTCTCTCTCTCTCTCTCTCTCTGTCTCTCTCTCTCCCTCCCTCCTTCCCCCACTTGCACGTGCACGCTCTCTCTCAAAATAAACTTTAAAATTTTTTTTTGATTTTTTCTTTAAAAATGAGAGCAGAAATTAGGAAAATAGAAAATGAAAATATAATAGCTTTAACGAAATTGAAAATTGGTTTTTTTCAAAGACTAATAAAATTGACAAACATTCAGTGAGAATTATCAGCAAAAAAAAAAAAAAAAAAAAAAAAAAAAATGACCAAAGGCTCAAATAAATAATATTAGGAATAATAAAAGGGATGAAAAATTACAGATAGGGCAGAGATTAATTCAAAAGAGTAAAAAACACTATGAACTTCATGCCAATAAATTTTAAAACTCAGGTAGAATGGGAAGATTACTAGAAAAGTATAATCTACCAAAACTGACTAAAAAAGAATTTGAAAACCTGGCTTTTCCTTTAACCATTAAAAAAATTAAATCTATAATTTAAAACCATCCCATAAAAAAGCTCACAGGCTCAGTGGTTACAAAAGCAAGTTCTAACTAAATGTCAAGAACAGGTAATTGCAGATGATTCAAACTCTTGCAGAGAACCAGAAAGGAAAATGACTCGGCCATTCATTTGATGAGAAAAGTACACCTTTGATATCAAAATGAGGCAGATATAATATAAAAAGGGGAAATCATTATCCCATAAAATCACTAGCCACATGAACCTCAGCACAAAGTCTCCTCACAAAAGTTTAGCAACTCAAATCCAGAAATACATAAAGCTGAATGATATAAAGAAAGATACTGCATATAACCAAAATTTGATTTATTCAAGAAATGCCATGTTGACTTAAATTAGGTATTTATTTTTGCTATTAATCATAACCTATTAAGATGAATCACAAAATCATATGAGTAGTTACACAAAGCTCCTTAAAAAGTCAACATTAATAAATGGTTTTTTTAAAAAAGGCTTAGCAAACTAGAAATAGAAAGAAATTTCCTAAACTTGAAAAAGGACATTTATAAAAATCCAAAGTAAATATCATACTTAATGATGAATAATTAGAAGAATTTCCTTTACAGTCAGCAAAAATGCTGCTATCCTGATTTAAAAATTTGACATTTTTGCGGAGGTCCTACCTCATGCAATTAGACAATCCAAATAAGAAAAAGGTATAAAAATTACCTTTAGTCACAAATTATATGATTGTCCACAGAAAAATATCAATAGAAACTATAAATTATTGGAAAGAACAAGAAAATTAACAAAATTTTGAGTACGCAAAACTCAAAAAAAAAACCCACTACATTTAAAAAAACATTACATTTCTATAACCCAACACCCATCAGTTTAAAATAAAACTTTAAAATGCAGTTTACCGGGGTGCCTGGGTGGCTCAGTCAGGTAAGTGTCTGACTCTTGATTTCAGCTCAGGTCATGATCTCACGGTCCTGAGATTGAGCCCCGAGTCAAGATTCTCTTTCCCTCTCCATTTGCCCCTCCCCCCTCGTTCTCTTTCTCTCTCTGTCTCTAAAAATATATTTTTTGAAAAAATATGGAATATATTGATGATTCCAGGATAGAGGACTTCTTAAATAAGACACCAAAAAAGCATAAAACTTTATCAAATTGATAAATTAAAAAACCTCTGTTCGGGGCGCCTGGGTGGCGCAGTCGGTTAAGTGTCCGACTTCAGCCAGGTCACGATCTCGCGGTCTGTGAGTTCGAGCCCCGCGTCGGGCTCTGGGCTGATGGCTCAGAGCCTGGAGCCTGTTTCCGATTCTGTGTCTCCCTCTCTCTCTGCCCCTCCCCTGTTCATGCTCTGTCTCTCTCTGTCCCAAAAATAAATAAACGTTGAAAAAAAACAAAAAACAAAAAACAAAACAAAACCCTCTGTTCATCAAAATATAATTTTTAAAAAAGTGAAAAGGTGAAAACTGGGAGAAAATATTGACAACACTGACCAAGGAATAATAGAGTATAAAAAGAATTCTCACACAGAAAGGAAAGAAAAAAGCAAAGAAAGAAGAGAAAAAATGAGCCATATGTATTACTAGCCATTTCAAAGAAGAAGATAACTTTGAAAGCAGTCAACCTAATTAGAAATCAAGAAAATCCAAATTAAAATCACCATGTGATTACTTTCATCTACCAGGATGCCAAGAATAGAAGAGCCCAACAATACCCAGCATTGCCAAGAGTCTGGGGTAGCAGGAACCCTTATAACACTTTTGCCACAGGAGTTTAAATCGAATGTGTAATCATTTAACAAAATAATTTCATAGGACACATGTCTAAAAATGTTCATAAACAGCATTGTTTGGAATAGCCAGGCACCAGAAACAACCCAAATGTCTGTCTGCAGGATAATGAATAAGTACTATAGCTTAGGATACACTCATTCAAGGAAATACTAAACAGCAGTAAAAATGAACAAACTAGAAATAAACACATCATCATATCACAAACATAGGAGGAATCAAAACTAAAAGCAAAGGCTTCCTAACCTTCCTTTATGTCTTGACTCATCTAGAAAGGCATAATACTTCTATCTACACCACACACCAGGTGATCCACCCAGAGTCACCAGGTGACCAGTCCCCATAAGATTCTTGGCACTTCTGAGCTTGAACGTACACGATGCTGGCATTTATACAGATCGAAACTTGCAAAATTAAACAATATGTTATTTAGTGATGCCTAAATATGTGGAAAACAGCGAAGAGAAGCAAGAGAATGATGAACAGACTTCCCTCTGGGGAGAGAGAGAGGGAGACGTGACCACAAAGGGACACACGGTGTATTCTGCTGTGTGTTGAAATATTTCATTACAACTGTGGGATATGATACTATATGTATCCCATGAACTTAACTATTTAAAAGGAGCAGAGAAAAAAAGACCAGAGGGGCATCTGGGGGGCTCAGTCGGTTAAGTGTCTGATTCTTGGTTCGGGCCCAGGTCGTGAGCTCACTGTTCATGAGTTCGAGCCCCACATTGAGCCCCAAGTTCAGGCTCTGCCTTGGGATTCTCTCTCTCTCCCTCTCTCTGCCTCTCTCTCTCTCTCAAAATAAATAAAACTTGAAAGAAAGAAAGAAGAAAGAAAGAAAGAAAGAAAGAAAGAAAGAAAGAAAGAAAGAAAGAAAGAAAGGGAGAGAGAGAGAAAAAAGACCAGAAGAAAACATATTGAAGCGTTAACCATGGTTATCTTTGAGTGACAGATGTCTTTTTTCATTTGTTTTTGTTTGTTTGTTTGTTTTTTTGGTAGTTTCTAATTTTCTACAATGAACATGTATTTCTTTTATAATCAAGGAAAGAAAGAAAAAAATACTTTGTTTCACAAGACAAACCCCCTAATTGTGAGGATAAATACCAGGCAGTTGAAAGGAGAAGAAAGAAAGCAAGAAAAAAAAAAAAAACCACTAGGTATAAAAATAACTTTCTCCCGTTTGGATCTTCAGGCAATAAGCTACAATCTCAGGAACTCTTTCCTCTGAGTTTTTCTGGGTCCAACACAACAAAATAAGGCAAATAAATGTCTGTTGACTTATATTGTCCCCTAGTCAGGTTAAGAAAGAAAGAAAGGAAGGAAGAAAGGAAGGAAGGAAGGAAGGAAGGAAGGAAGGAAGGAAGGAAGGAAGGAAGGAAGGAAAGAAAGAAAGAAAGAAAGAAAGAAAGAAAGAAAGAAAGAAAGAAAGAAAGAAAGAAAGAAAGAAAGAAAGAAAGAAAGAGAAAGAAAGAAAGAAAGAAAGAAAGAAAGAAAGAAAGAAAGAAAGAAAGAAAGAAAGAAAGAAAGAAAGAAAGAAAGAAAGAAAGAAACCTTTTGGGCATTTAAGGACAAACTTAAATAAAGGCGCACTGGTCCTCCCTTGGCCTTATTTTTAGATTTACTGTAATTGGGTCTCTTAAAGGCCCTGCAGCCAAGTGCATGGAGACGATTTCTTTTTCCTTCTTAAAGACTCATCTGTCTCTGTGTGCTGTGGAGGTGAGCGCAGAGCAGTCCCCCTGCAGGCAGGGACCTCCCTTCAGATTAGCGTGTTCCCTGGCATTCGTCTGATTTGGCCTCAGCCCCTTGCTGGCCTTGGCAGCTGCTACATGACGTCCAGGGAGGGGATCAGGAACGTGAGCAGGGACAGAATAATAGTAGCGGTGATGGTCAGCTGGGACTACAGTCCCCCTGATGCAGATGTCGAAACCGAGTCACCAGAAGGTGATGACCCACCCTTTGTGGCAGGGAACCCGGTCAGTGTCAGACTGAAGGCCACAGGTGGGCTGGGGCCAGCTCTGCCTTGCGCCTTACCCTGCCACCCTCAGGTCCCGCCTTTTAGCCCCACAGTGATGCCCTACCTACCTAGAGGCCAAGAGCCAGCTTAATGGTTCCACCCAGGAACTCTCAAAAATCTTTCTGTGGCCAATTACGAGAGAAGGAAAGAAGAAAGGAGAGGCTAGAGGAAAAGGACCTTCACAAGTAACAGTTAGTATGTCTTTGGTGCTTGCCATTATCCCAGACAATTTACACTATATGACATCATTTGACCCTCAAAACAACACAATGAATTTGGTGATTTTGGGGGGGGGGGGGTCTGTTTTTTCAGGGAAAGAAACTGAGCTTCAAAGTGGTTAAGCAAATGGCCCAGAGTCTTGTGCTAGGATTTGTGCTAGGATCCTCATCATATGGCTTTGAAGCTTGAATCTTAACATGATTCTTCCTGTGGACTCCCTCAAGCACCCATCATTGGACCCTGAGGAGTCGAGTTTTGCCTCTAAAATAAAAAAAAAAAAAGCTCCATGTGGCCCATCTGCCTCCCAAACATGCAGGGGCTCCTTATTTTCAGAATTCTACCTCTACCCCTGCAATCAATCTCTCCCCATCAAGACCCCCACCCACCTACCCCAATCCCAAGTTTGTGCCAATGCCTGGGCCCCTCCCCCCAGGCCTCCACCCCTTGGGGTTCAAAGCTGTCTCTGGTTTGAACCGCCAGGCTGCTCCTCTCCTTGCGCCAGGGTCCTGGAATGTCTTCTTTTCAGCCCAGTAAGTCAAGCTCCACCTTCTCTGAGAAGCCTTCCCCGGTCTCATTAAATTCATCAATCTCGGGGCGCCTGGGTGGCGCAGTCGGTTAAGCGTCCGACTTCAGCCAGGTCACGATCTCGCGGTCCGTGAATTCGAGCCCCGCGTCAGGCTCTGGGCTGATGGCTCGGAGCCTGGAGCCTGTTTCCGATTCTGTGTCTCCCTCTCTCTCTGCCCCTCCCCCGTTCATGCTCTGTCTCTCTCTGTCCCAAAAATAAATAAACGTTGAAAAAAACAATTTTTAAAAAAATTCATCAATCCCATTCATCCGAGTTACCAATGTTATTTAAGCACTACCAGTGACAGGCCCTGTGAAATAAATAACCAATAGACACACGACTGAAATTTATCAAGGAGGTCAAGAGAGGCTTTTCTAAAGAGTCATTCAGTCACCGCACAGAAATCTGAAAGATGAGCAAGATAAATTCACTGGAAAAGCTGGAGGCGGGGCATTGCTCACAGGTGCAGACAGATGGAGCACCAAGAACCAACACACAGGCCAGGGGCAAAGCACAGCCGGGCCCTGAGCTGGCTGTGGGGACATGGGCACGTCCCCCCGCCGGCCTTTCTGGCACTGTCACTAAACAAAGCCGACAGCGGTGCTTGTATCGCTGTCAGAATACGATGGCATCACGTGCGTAAAGCCCCTGGCGTGAAGAAATAGCATATCACAGAAATAGCATATCCTTTCTCACAGAAAACTTCTCTCGGGGAGTAGAAGTAATCTTGGACGTCAAAACGTTGTAAGCTTTACAGGCATCAGAGTTTTAAGGCAAATGGTAGGATACTATTATCATCAGATCGACACCAGATGCCTGAGTTCACCACTGTCTGTTATTTGCGCCCATGCTTGAAGCTCCACGATAAAGACTTCACTTCTCTTGCTCACGACTGTCCCCAGTGCTGATGCAGAGCATGCCGCCAAGTGCTAAGCTGGGAATGTTTGTTGAATGAATGTCTGTGGCTATACTCATCTAGTGGACCAATGGTTCTCAAATACTGATTCTCTAAGCAGCAGTGGCTCAGAGCTTGCTGGAAATTCTTTTTCAGAAATTCAGAGCTTGCTAATTCTTTTTTTTTTTTTTAATTTAAGTTTATTCATTTATTACTTCAGAGAGGGAGAGAGAGTGCACAAGCAGGGGAAGGGCAGAGAGAGAGAGACACAATCTGAAGTAGGCTCCAGGCTCTGAGCTGTCAGCATACAGCCCCACACGGGGCTTGAACCCATGAACCATGAGATCATGACCTGAGCTGAAGTTGGACACTTAACCAACTGAGCCACCCAGGCACCCTTGGAAATGCAAATCCTCAGGCCCCACTCCAGGCCTACAAAATCAGAGACTCTGGGGTGAGACACAAAACTGGTGTTTTCACAAGCTCTCAGGGACTCTGATGCCCACCTGAGTTTAAGAAGCACTGGTCTAGGGGCACGTGGGTGGCTCAGTCAGTTAAGCGTCCGACTCTCGGTTTCGGTTCAGGTCGTGATCTTATGGCTTCGTGGACTCCAGCCCCGCATGGGGCTCTAAGCTGACAGTGTGAAGCCTGCTTGGGATGGATTCTCTCTTTCCCTCTCTCTGCCCACTCCCCTACTCGTCTCTGTCTCTCTCAAAATAAATAAACAAACAAACAAACAAAAAAGAAGCACTGGTCTAGAGATGAGCTCCTAGAGCACAGGGATTGGCTTACTCGGTTTTAAGTACCCAGCCCTGAGCAAACTCATGAGGACTGAAAACTGTCCCTTCTGGAACTCAAGTCTGACTGCAAAACTCAAGCCAAACTGGCTCAGGAATAGAGCCTTCCCCTTTCACTAGCCCCAGATAGGTGCCCCTACTTTTGCCAAGGATGCCCTTCACTTCTACGTGCAATCAAGTCCCAACTCAAAAATCCCCTCCTCTGGAAAGCCTTTAGAAGCGATTCCCAATGAAATGCTTCTTCCTTGTGTTCCCAGGGCATAGGCTTTCCTTATGGCCCACACCCCATGGTGGTATATGAATTAATTTAGAAATAACTCTCCCTAGATATATGCCATCCAATATGGTAGCCACTAGCTACATGTGGCTATCAACACCAATGATGCTAGGAAAAATTAAGATATGTTGTAAGCATAAAATCCACACAAAGTTTCCAAAAAAATGTCACATGCATAAAATAATGTAAAATAGTTCATTAACAATAGTCTCACTGATTACATGTTGAAATGATAACATTTGGGATATATTGTATTAAATAAATATATTATCAAATTAATTTCACCTGTTTCAGTTTTCTGTTGTGGCTACTAAACAAGTTAAAATTGCATATGTGGCTCACATTCTAGTTCTACTGGTCAACACTCTCTAGACATTCAGAAATCCACCATAGTGGAGGCCAGGATTCACTCCATTTTGGATCCTGACACCCATCCCCTCTCTTGCATATAATAGATAATCAAGAAATGAGTATAGAAAAGTAAAAGAATTCACAAATACCTCAAGGCCTACAGAGAAGTGTTGATCTTCTTAAATATAGATGCACAGATAACAACATCTGGGACCAATTCAGTTTGTCCCAACTCGAAAGTCAAAGAAAGAGGACAAGTTTGAGGGGAGGAAGGTGTTTAAAGTCCTCCATTCTGACGCTAACCCCTAAACAGCCAGATGATCTCATGCAACTCAATCTCCCTCTCCAATAATAGCTGGTGTGCCCACCTCACAGGCTCTGTTGGGAACTAAATGAGAAAATTAAAAGGAGCCTATTGCAGAGACAATTAGCACTGAAGGAGTGTGAGAAATTGTCCTCCTTTCTCCCACTCCATCCCCTCCAGCTGTCTGGGTTAGGTTTTCTAGAAAGCGACAGAGTGTGCAGACACTGAGTTCTCAGAATTTATAGCTCATTTTATAATGTTTTGGGTGAGGCCAGAAACTTTACATGCACTATTGTTTCCCTTGTCTTTAAACCAAATAGGATCTCACTCAAAGAAAGGAATTTAAGCAAGAGGGAGTTGGAGGAAGTGATTGAGAGTAAGAACGCCCCTCCCCCCTTTCTCTTAGCTGCCCAGACGATGCATCTAGTTCCATGTCTAGGGAACTGGAGGAAAAGTTATTTTCTTTTCTTTTTATGTTTTTTTATTTATTTCTGGGACAGAGAGAGAGTGCAAGAGGGGGAGGGGCAGAGAGAAGTGGACAGAGGATCCGAAGAGGGCCCCACACTGATGGCGGCAAGCCTGATGTGGGGCTTGAGCTCACCAACCCGGAGATCTGCGAGATCGTGACCTGAGCCTGAGTCACCAACGGTGAGATCGTGACCTGAGCCTCAGTCGGTCGCTCAATCAACTGAGCCACACAGGTGCCCCCGGAAAGCTACCTTCTTAGAGTTAGACGTTTATCTCAGACCAGCCTTGCAAGTATCAAGACTTCAGGGGCACCTGGAGGGTTTAACAGTCAGTTAAGCATCTGACTCTTGATTTTGGCTCAGGTCATGATCTCAGGGTTTGTGAGACGGAGCTTCACATTGGGCTCTGCGCTGACACCGCAGGGCCTGCTTGGGATTCTCTCAACCCCTCTCTCTGCCCCTCCCTCACTCCCACTCTCACTCTCTCAAAATAAATAAACATTTTTTAAAAATTCAACAGTCTCCTCAGCTGCCGTTGATGCAGTTACGGTCAATCCTCGCGATTCCCAAATTATTATTTCATATTTGCAGATTTGCCTGCTTGCTAAAATTTATTTGTAATCCCAAAATCAGTACAATAACCCTCCCTTATCCGTGGGTAATACATTCTGAGATACCTCCCCAGTGGAGGATGTCTGCAACCGTGGACAGTACTGAACCCAACAAGCACGATGCTTTTTCCTACATATACATACTTACGATAAAGTTTAAGTTCTAAATTAGGCCGAGTAAGACATTAACAACAAGAGTGATAATAAAATAGAACAATTATAACAATATATTGTAATAAAAGTTATGTGAATGTCGTTTCTCTCTCTCAAAATGCCTTATCAGCTGTACTCACCCTTCTCTGTGTGCTGATGTGAGATGATAACATGCCCACAGGATGAGATGAAATGGAGTGAGTGACTCAGCGTCGTGAGGAGATGTGAGGCTACTAGTGACCTTCTGATACTACGTCAGAAGGGGAATCACCTGCTTCTGGACCACAGTTGACTGTGGGTAACTGAAACATCAGAAAAATAAAAGTGTGGATAAGTGGGGCTACTGTACTTACAATGCTTTTGAGGTTGTTTATAAACCTGCACACGGCAGTAAAAAATTGAGTCCCCTGACACCCACCGCTGTGGGTTGAATCGTGTGATCTCCAAAATCCACGTGTACCTCAGAATGTGACTTACTTGGAGACTGGGCTTTATATTAAAATGAGGCCATGAGAATGGTTCCTAATCCAACCTGACTGATGTCCTGAGAAGAAGAGATCAGGACACACAAAACATCAGGAAAGACCACATGCAGACACAGAGAGAAGGCGGCCATCCACCCAGCAAGAAGAGGGCCATCGGGAGTGCCCAAACTTGCCGACCACTTCATCTCAGACTTCCAGTCTCCACAATTGTGACACAACTAATTCCCGTTGTTTAAGACACCCAGTCCGTGGTGTTTTATTATGGCAGCTCTAACGAACTATCACGCACCTGTTGCCTTGAGGGTTGAATAAGTCAATGCTGCCTTCTTGTTTCAGCTCTCATACTGGAAACAAGTATCCTTTTCATGGTCTTTTTAGTGCCACATCTTTCATATCTTTTTCTTTTTTTACTTAATGTAGGTGATTTCCCTGTTAAAAACAGCCCCCAAGTATAGTCCGGAAGTCCTGTCTATTGTTCCTCAGCACTAAAAGGCAGTGATATGCCTTACAGAGAAAGTATGTGTTGTATAAGCTTTGTTGAGGCCTGAGTTATAGTGCTGTTGGCTATGGGTTCAATGTTGATGAATCAAGAACATATATTAAACAGAAACACACCTACAACAAGGTTATGTGTTGATCAGTTGATGAAGACACTGTGACAGGAGGCTTTCAGGAACCTAACCCTGTATTTCCCCCTAGGAACAATGGTGCAATATTCACTAATTCAGTTTTCATGGTGACTTTATAGACCATCACTGCAGCATATAATGAAAATCAACCGGGTCCAGCAATTCCACTTCTGGGTATTTATCCAAAGGAAATAACACCACTATCTGAAAAAGTTATCTGCACTCCATGTTCATTGCAGCACTATTTACAATAGCCAAGACGTGGAAACAACCTAAGTGTCCACTGACAGATGAATGGATAAAGAAAATGTGAAATACACACACACATACACACACACACACACACACACACACACACACACACACACACACTGGATATTAGAGCCATAAAAAAGAAGGAAATCTTGCCATGACCACATGGATGAAACTAGAGGGCATTGCTAAGTAAAATAAGTCAGACAAAGAAAGACAAACATTGTATGATCTCACTCATATGTGGAATCTTAAAAAAAATAAATTCGTAGAAACAGAAAACAGATTGGTGCTTGCCAGAGGCAGGAGGTGGTGGGTAAGAGAAACAAATGAGGTTAATCAAAGGTATAAACTTCCAATGGTAAGATATAACGTACTACAAGAAGACCACTGTTAACAATATTCTATTGTATATTTGAAACTTGCTAAAAGATCTTAGAAGTTCCCATCACAAGAAAAAAATAATTGTAACTATGCATGATGATGGATATTAACTAAGCTTATTGTGGCGATCATTTTGTGATATACACATTTATCAAATCATTATTATGTTGTACACCTAACACTAATACAATGTTATATGCCAATTATATGTCAATAATAAAAAAAATATATTTTAAGAGTCAACTGCAGGGACACCTGGGTGGCTCAGTCAGTTAAACATCCAACTTTGGTTCAGGTCATGATCTCATAGTTCGTAGGTTTGAGCCCCATGCAAGGCTCTGTGCTGACAGCTCAGAGCCTGGAGTCTGCTTCCGATTCTGTGTCTCCCTCTCTCTCTGCTCCTCCCCCACTCATGCTCTCTCTCTCTGTCTCTCAAAAATAAATAAATGTTAAAAAATTTTTTCTTTAAGTCAACTGTAAATGTTTTCAAATAAATGAGTTAGGAGTTTTTCCCTTTGTTACGTTGCTCTATCCATGTATCAGCCTCCCTGAGCTTGGCCCTCTCTCCTCACTTCTGAATTGGCAATTGCCAGCCTGCAACCCAGTGAGGCTCAGCAGATGCGCTCAAGAAACACAAGAGAGGGAAGAGCTGGTCATTCTTCAGTGCACATTACTAGGAAGGCATCCTGATTGGCCTCATATTGTTTTAAGGAGGGGTTATGTTAGGCACAGGCATCAGCATGTGGACTAAGAAATAGAAATTAAACCCTTAATTGGGCAGACAGGTTCCAAATGTCCTGTTATTAAAATTGTTTTCCATGCCACGCCCTTCGCCAATTTACTGGCACATGGAATCCAGCACAGAAGATCCCTAGACAATAAACGAAACGGGCAGCCTTTATTAGCTACCCGGCATGAAAGGAGACCTGCCTCAGAAGAGGGAAACCTTTGACCCTATTTCCTGAGTCACTCATCTGGCGCCTCTCCTGCCCCGTGGAAAGGTCAGGGATTGTGGAGTCAAACAGACATAGGTTAAAACTCCAGCCTCAGTTTCTTCATCTGTAAATTGGATGTAAGGGCACCTATTTCATGCATTTTTGAAAGGATCGAGGGAAGCTAAGTCTGTTGATTGCAATCCCTGGCACACACTGGGTTTTTCAGGTTCTTTGATGTCAGTGTCTTATTTTGCTAGCACCCGTTTATTTGTGAATATCATCTCTTGGCAACCACTTCTCCTGGAGAAGAAAGGGCGCTGTGTCAACCTTTCAGTCCCTTAGCAAAATTCATTGTGCATCTCCCACTTACCAAGCCCTGCGTGAACGAGAGAAGTAGAAATGCAGAACTCCTACAACCTCATTCTGAAGGAACTCTCTCTAGTGTCGATGATCATATCTTCATATCTTAAATAATAATGTGTAAGTATCTTATATATCCCTAATGTAACAAACAGAGTAAGAAGAGACTTAATGAGGGGCGCCTGGGTGGCTCAGTGGGTTAAGCATCTGACTTCAGCTCAGGTCATGATCTCGCGGTCCATGAGTTCAAACCCCAAGTTGGGCTCTGTGCCAACAGCTTGGAGCCTGGAGCCTGCTTCAGATTGTGTGTGTGTGTGTGTGTCTCTCTCTCTGCCCCTCACCTACTCACACCCTATCTTTCTCTGTCTCTCAAAAACGAATAGATGTTTAAAAAAAAAAAGAAGAGACTTAATGAATCAGGTCTAGAGCTGTTCAAATTCTTCAAAAGATATTATTTGCATGTTTGTGGGGGTAGGGAAATCTGAGAAGACTTCCTAGAAGAAGTGATACTCCATCTAGATCTTGAATAAGACCTAAATTCAGAGAAGTACAAATAGGGTGAGAAAGGAGGTGGGTGGGAGAAAAAGTGAGCAGCTTGGTTTTCACAAAAGCATACACCTGAACACCGAGGCCTGAGTGGAAAATCACACCCTGAAACATATTGGGTTAAATTTCTTTCAACACCTCCCATGCAAAAGCCAGTCTTTCTTCTTCTCTCCTTTTTTCTTTTATGAAGTTGGAGTTTTTAATTTATTTCATAAATTATACAAATATTGTCTCTGTCTCGAAAATAAATGTTAAAAAAAAACTTAAAAAGAAAAAAAAGGGGGGCGCCTGGATGGCTCAGCCGGTTGAGTGTCCGACTTTGGTTCAGGTCACGATCTCGCGGTCCGTGAGTTCGAGCCCCGCGTCGGGCTCTGTGCTGACCGCTCAGAGCCTGGAGCCTGCTTCCGATTCTGTGTCTCCCTCTCTCTCTGACCCTCCCCCGTTCATGCTCTGTCTCTGTCTCAAAAATAAATAAACGTTAAAAAAAATTTTTTTTAATTATACAAATATTGAATGTTCAATCAGCAAACTTCGAAAATTCAGACAAATGAGAATCTCATTCAAATCACCCACACTCCCACTCCCTAGCAGTAACCACTATTAACATTTTGGTGAATTCCTTTCTAGACTATGATGTGAGAGTGTGCATGCATGTGTGTGTTTGGGTGAGTGTGTATTATACCGAACATGATATTTACAAACTAGGATCATAGTGTCCATGTTTTGAGGCTTACTTTTTGTCACTTGACTAATATGTTGCAGACATGTTTTCAGTATCAGTAAATATGGAGCTCTAGAGGCACCTGGGTGGCTCAGTTGGTTAAGCGTCCAACTCTTGGTTTTGGCCCAGGTCATGATCTCACAGCTTCGTGGGTTCGAGCCCTGCCTCAGGCTCTGCCCCGGCAGTAGGGAGCTTGCTTGGGATTCTCTCTCTCCTCTCTCTCCCTCTCTCCCCCACTCACACTGTCTTTGCCTCTCTCAAAATAAATAAATAAACTTAAAAAAAATCCATCCTTCTTGAAAAACTATGTGCCTGTGTGGAGTTATGGGGATTTTCTTGTTTTGTTTTGTTTTTAACCATGTGATCTTTATTTTTTTGTTGAGGTATAATTGACATAACATTATATTAAAGGTGAACAATGTAATGATTCCATATTTGCATAAACTACAAAATGATCACCATAATAAGTCCATACGCAGTTACAAAACTTTCTTTCTTGTGATGAGAACTTTCAAGATCCACTCTCTTGGCTACTTTCAAAGATGCAGTACATTATTATTTACTATATTCACCATGCTTTATATTATATCCCCATGACTTACTCATTTTATAAGGTGCCTGTGTGTTTTAAAGACTGTTCTAATTATTATAAAATAAATATTTAGTCAGATAGAACATTTGGAAAACATAGAAATGTAGAGATTTTCTATTTTAACTTGCTCCTAAAAATAATTTTGAATCCATACAAATTATCTAGGATAAAAGATGTTTATATCAATATAAATTATCTAGTCACTGAACTGGTTTCACTCTACATCCAAGACATGCAAGAAATTCAAGACATGGTATTAATGCCTGTTTGATAATGTGCATAACCAGTGCCAAGTTTTCCCAATAGCTGACCTCATCCTCCTCTTTTCTCTTATAAAGAAAAATCCAGATACTATAATTCTGATAACCCAAAAGTTGCATTATGTAGAATTTAAACTAAGTATACATGTATGTTTTATACAAAAAGCAAACGAGTTCTACAAGACAAAAAAAAATGTGTACAACTGCTTCAAAAATCATTTAGTCTGATATCCTCACAGTCAATTAATTTGGGAAATATATGTTTTAGACACAGGCAAGGAGAATAATTAACAAAGGTGAGCTTTCTTCATTATATATTTCTTTAATGCTTGCAATTTTATTCACTAATGTGTGTTCATTTATCTGAACAAAATTAACTTTTTTTTTAAGACACAAGAAATCAAAAGAAAAAATGAAATCTCTCCTGTCCCCCCCACCCACTGTTAACACCATGCTATGTTTCCCTGCAAACTTTTTCTAGCCATACTTAGTAGGCTATTTTTACACAGCTTGGATCATAGCATAAATATAATTTTACATCCTGCTTATTTCAATCATAATGTAAGCATTTTCCATTTATAAATGCTTCATAAACATTTTTAATGACTGTATAATATTCCATTGAGCAGCTACGTAACCTTTTACATAATGCTTCCCCTATGTTTAAACATTTAGGTTGTTTCAATTTTTTCTCTATTGTCCATAAAGTTTTGAACTTGGTGCATAAATCTGGGTCTGCACTTTAGATTACTTCCTTATGAGAGATTCCCAGAAGTGGAATGACTAGCTCGAAGGCAATGAACATTTTTCAGGCCTGTGATACACGTTGCCAAAAAGCTCTCCCAAAAGGGTTGTACCATTTCACACTCCCACTAACAGTGTTGCTCATTCCACTTTTAATAGCATCATGTGACTGAAACGGCCAATGGCAAGGCTTGAATAAATGACCATCCATCTCGCCAGTGAATTATACAGCCCATGAACTTGACTACAAGGCCCGCATAACAGCATGGAGAAATAGCTATGCGGCAATGTCAGACAGAAAACAGAATTGAATGTAATTGCTGCTGCAAACAACAACGACAAAAAAAATAAGTCTGCATAATGATGAGGAACTGGAAAAAAAATAGCAATGACACGTGAGAAGTATGGCAGGGTGAGGACTTCAAGATTTATCACTGCCCTCTGGTTTTAATAATTTTCATTCTCTGTGTTAATTTCACCTTATCTCGCCATAGCACATATTTAATATTACAAAAACTTTAAACATGGGCAAAACGCTCAGGCTACAAAACTGCATACTACAAGGTTTTTCAAAAGCTGCTACTGCATAATTCTAGCATTTCCAAGGCTGGCCCAGGCATTTTCGTGGCTAAATGATCATGGTGGTCTTTTCTGAATTCCCAGAAATAATTAAGTCAATGAATGGAATTTTCTCAAATGTAAATTCTCCCATGATTTTTTTTTTTTCCTTAAACCTCTGGCAACTGCCAGCACTCTTCTGCTAGCAGATGACAAGAATGAAGACTTCACAAATAGTAACAGAAAACCACTGAAACAGCTGGTCACATTCTATGGGTCCTGCACTTGTGGTTGTACTGATTTACCCAGCATGGGCGACAGTCATGCTTTCTGCGAGCAAGACTATTCCAAGTCCTGTGCGTTGGGATGATCCCCCAAGAGCACTGAGGCGTCAGTTGCTGAAACTCACCGTCTGAAGAGACTCGAGCAAAGCTGAGTTCTGACCCTTCCTGTCTCTGCCCTGCTCCAGGTGGGAGAAACACGGAGGATGACATAACCTAGGGCGGATAGGATCTGATTCCCAAAGCTGATGGGAGAAACAACAGCCTCCTTGAACAACACCCCCCCACACCCCTCCCCCCCCACACACACACACCAGTGTCTGCTTTGGTGTTTTCCTGCCTCTGGTCTCTCCCCTCATCAGTGCACACTGATCTGAAGTATAGCTACTTAAACTCCACTTCAAGTGTGTTCCAGGAACCAGCAGCAGCATAGACTTGGCAACTTGTTAGGAATGCAGAATGCCAGGCCCCACCCCAGATATATGGAGTCAGAATCCACATTTTAACAAGACGCCCAGGTGATTCACATGCACAATACATTTGCAAAGCACTAGGTTAAACAACATGGTTGAGGGGCGTCTGGGTGGCTCAGTTGGTTAAGTGTCCAACTCTTGGTTTCAGCTCAGGTCATGATCTCATGGTTCGTGAGTTCGAGCCCAACGTGGGGCTCTTTGCTAGGAGGAGCCTGCCTAGGATCCTGTCTCCCTCTCTCTCTGCCCCTTCCCCACTCACACTCTGTCTCAAAAATAAATAAACATTAAAACAACAACCACAACACAGTTGATGCCACTCTTCTGCCCAGACACTTTCAGTGGCTCCTTGTGACCTGAAGGAAACCATCCAAACTCAGCATGGGCGACAGTCATGCTTTGCTCAAGTCTCATCCCAGCCTGGCTCCCCAGACTCTTCTCAATTAATCCACATGTATTTAACATAGCCTGAATACACTAGGCTTCCTCAAGTTCAGCAATGTGTGACTTTGTATGTGCAACCCCCTCTGTAAGAATGCCTTTCTATAAATGGTGAAATCATACTCAACCTCAACCTTCAAAACCCAGCCCAAGACCTCCTCCAGGAAGCCTGCCAGGACTCCTCCCAACACACTCCGCACTGCTTCTCCCTCTGACTGCCACAGCCCTATGTTAAGTAGTCCACGTGCATTCGTGTGTGTGTGTGTGTGTGTGTGTGTGTGTGTGTGTGTACCCTACTTGGTGGCAGTTTCTAGGTGGGTGCCTCTGCAGACATTTAATCCATGTTTGCTAAACAAAAATGAATGAATGAATGACTAGTGCTACTTCTGGCTCTGCCACATAATCACTGATGTGAGTTTCTTCTTTGAAAAATGTCCTATCTCGTGGCATTGTGAAAATCAGATAAGTTTTGTATATGGGAAAGTACTTTGCAGACCGCAAAGATCTGTAAGATTGAGATTAGCCCCAGCCCTTCCCAAGGGCCATTCCTGGACCTGCCTGGGGTCAGCCCGTGATAATGACCTGAAGGGATACTGATACCCACCGATTCCAAGGCCCCACCTGCAGACATTCTGATTCAGGAGGAATTCTGCATTTTCAGGTGGTTTCAGTATGAAGCCCAATCCAGAAACAGCGGGCCTGTGAGTCATCTTGTAGTCCTCTGTGACCCAGGGCCCAGACTAGGGTAAGGGAAGAAAAGTACTCAGGTACAAAATTTAAGGGCCCCCACTCTCAAGGGTGTACCAACGCAGGCTCTGTAACTTGAGAGGGGCCTCGTTAAAAACCATGCCCCCAGACACCTCTCTTGCCACCCCCTCGTGCTGGTCCTGCCTTGACCACCCCAGCAAAGCAGGCCCGGACCCACGGCGCTCACTCAGCTGCACCCGGCTGCTGCTGCAAAGCCCTCCACGCCAGCCGTCCTGAGAACCCGGCCACCGCCTGCTGCATGGGGAGCTCCCAGCCCTCCGCCACAGGCAGGCCCAGGTGAGCTGAGGACAGGGTGTCCTCAGGGCCTTGGAATTCCAGGCCCCACCACCGCAGCCCCATTAACGGTCTGTCTTCCCTTAAGTGGAGAAGAGGCGGACTCATCCTAACCTCATGCCCCACGAAGTCTGACCACCTCAGGGCACCGGGGTCCTTTGAAGAACCTCGTGCCTGGCACCCAAGTGAGCGAGATTTCCTCAGTTCTTCAGACCCTGAATGCCAGCCTGAGCAATCCTGGTGGCCAGCACCCCATCAGGCTCGTGGGGGCTGTCCCAGCCTGCACGTGCACGAGGGCAGGTGAAGACCCACTTTCGAAGCTGCTAGCCATCCCTCCTACTCCCCAGAAGGGACGAAGCTCACTCCTTGAGCCCCCTCTTTCCACTGATCTCTGACTGCCATGGCCGTGTGCCTATAATGTACACCAAGCTCACAATGTGGAAGACACATTGCATATATTCTTTCTTTTCTGTCACTATTACGACCCCGGCAAGGTAGGTACTATCATCACCATTTCACAGGTCGAGAGACTGAAGCCCGGAGGCTAGGGAATTTGCCCCAAATCATGGAGCAAGTCCATAGTAGATCTGGGATTTAAGCCCAAAGCCCTCCCTGCTCCTCCTTCGGCCTCCAAGTTTGTTTTTTCATATTTTATCCCCACTGCTTTGCATTCCGAAGTCCCTCCCTCTGTTTTCCTGAAGCTTCTGTAGACAACAGCAGCCAGCAGCCTAGGGTTCTGGCAGCTTCCCCTGAGGGTATTTCCTGGAATCTAAGGCTGGATTCTTTAGAGGCTGTGGGTTTTGTGTGAGTGTGTGTATCTATGTGTGCATATGCGTGTTTGTGTGCACATTTGTACTAGGGACCTATTTAGCAGTCTCTGAATCTTCTCAAAATAATGTGCTTACATGCATACAAGAAAGTAAATAAAATACATAGGATTCCCCAAAAAAGCATTTGTGTAAAGTCCAGGTTATCAAAATACTAAACAGCAAAATTGTAATAAAACAATACGGGCATCTTTATTAACGTATTCAATAAGATCTAGTGGTGAGTCTAATTTCTTTTTTTTTTTTAAGTAGGCTCCACACCTGCATGGAGCTCAACACAGGGCTTGAACTCACAACCCTGAGATCAAGACCTGAGCTAAAGTCAAAAATCTGACGCTTAATCAGCTGAGCCACCCAGGCACCTCGGTGTGAGTCTACTTTCAAAGAAGTGATGAGCATCAATGATTTTTTAGCAATTTGTAATAACTGGCATTTGATATGAAAATATCTATAGTTTCCAGACACAGCACATACATATATACGCACATTCACACATGATTATCACACATCGGCAAAGGCCAGATGGAATGGAACCTACTGCCTTCAAGAAGGCTAATGGCAATCAATGCAAATGGGCTATCTTGGGTATAGCACAGCCCCTGCCTACTGACATTTCCTTAAGGCTTTTTCTTCTACAGTGCTTGCATAGAAATTCTCATAGGGTCTCCAGGATGGCCCAGAGAAAGGGTAGTATGCCCTTCTTGAAAAGGTGGGAAACAAAGGTTCTCATTCAAGGCCACAGCCAGTGAAAGAAGGAACCAGTGGATCCAAAGACCTCCCCTGCCCTTTCTAACACCGCATGAACTTTATCAGCCCCAAGCTGATAAGTGTGTTTGGATGGGGAGGAGGAGAATGTGTGTGTAAGTATCCACTGCATTATACATTCTGATTCTCCCCTAATTTTGTAGAGGATGCCAGAATTACTCAAGCAGTCCACATCACATGAAATACTAACCTCTAGCAGAAACAGAATAGGAATGAATCATTAAATAATCCAAGGTATGGCAGTGGAAGACAGGAATGCCCAAAGTCAGCAGGGTGGCCAGCATGGGTTGCCAGACAGCAAGGAAAAGAGTATGGAATGTCTCTGATTCATGGGAAATGGGGAGCCACCAAAGGTTTTGTAGGAGAGGAAAAACCCATCAAGAACTGTGCTTCAAGGTCATAAGGCTCAGCTCGGGGCCACAAACACCTGCTGGTTTGTTCCCCATGGGTCCTGTGGATCAGGGTTGGGAGAGTCAGGTAGGGGGCTGGGGATGGTAAGAGAGAGAAAGAGAACAAAGTTCCTATCTCCAGAGAACAAACAATCCCCACAGCACGACCAGTATCAAGACAGAAAGAGGCTCCAAGAAGGCTTATTGGGGGAGATGAGGCCTGAATAAAGGCTGCATGACAAATAAGAGTGAGCCTGATAAGGGGCAGGGGGGCTACAAGGGCATTTATAGCAACAAGAATAGCTTTGGAGAAGAGAGAGGACACAGGTAGGTAGGGCAGGGGTGCTGAACATCTACTCTCTGACCCCCCAGATCCACACCTTTATGGACTACATCAGTGATAATCTCGCCCCTGACTTCTGGTCAGGTTCAGCATATGGGAGGCACTGGCAGGAGACGGGAGGAAACCAGGAGAGAGGTTGTTATATTGGTCCACTGCCTGTCTTCCCTTGACCCTTCAGGCCCCAGGGGAGTGGGAAAGATGCCCACTATTACTAGTCTCAAAGTACTGCCCAAATGCTTTTTGGTTTCCCCAAACCCCACCCACCCCTTTGTAAAAGTCGCTTTATTAAATACCCCCAGGTGTACCATCTGTGTTCTGCTACAACCATGACTGATATGGCAGGCATGACAGTCACCTAAACTAGAGGAGGAGAGGGGACGCTACCCTACGGACGTGCAGCACTCTACAGTTAGTAAAGACTTCTCACAGGCATGGACTTACTCACAGCTCACAACTATCCTGTAAGCATTAGGCAAGTCAGAGCTATCAACAGTATCTCATAAACAGGATGGCAGAGGCCAAGAGGCACATCTGGTCAGTGAGAGAACCAGGGCCTACAGCTTGATTTTTTTTTTTTATGCTAATCCAGTCTCTTTCTACCAACACAACTCTAAGTAAGCCTAAAATGGAGAAGGAGATTCAAGAGGTCTTTCAGGCACAAATACACATACTTTCAACAAGAATTAGTGATTCATTCAACAAACATTTATTGAGCTCCAAGAGGGTTTGCCAACCTGTATTAAAAGCTGACAAATGAAGAAGATTAGATATGGGGAGAAGGAGAATGAGTCAGATGAGAAGGGGTGGCCATGTAGGGTGGTGGATGGAGAGCAGGATCAGGAGACCTGGCTCCCAGGTCAAGTCTATGAATGCTGGCTCTGCTCTGGTTTTAGACAAAATAGTCAAGTCAATGTCAGGTGCAACTAGCAAGTTGAAATTCCTTTAACAGTTCTAGGCATTTTAACATGGCATCCAAGATGCTTCATCACCTAGCCCTTGCTTATCTTTCCAGTGTCACTGCTAGAGGCTCTGTGACTCCCACCGGGCTACCCTGGCATTGGGAGCGACTACCTACAGTTCCGCATACGCTGCACTTCCTCCCTTACCTGAAAACCTTTGCACTAGCTGTTCCTTATGGCTGAAAGTCTTTTCCCCACTCCTCAGCCCACTTTCTTTACCTGGAATATTCAATCTTCAAGATTCAATTCAGGCTCATTACTGCATCCTCAGTAGTAACTAGCACAACACCAGGCATGAAGAAAGCCCCTAAATTTTTGGAATTAATGATTCAACGAATTTACTACTACTACTAATAAAATAGCTAGGATATGGTGAGTATATTCTGTGTCCATGGGATAGTAACAAAAATACCAAACAATCTGGATACTAGGACCTTGAACTTGGTTGGAGAGTAAGTGAGTGGATGGTTGGATGAGTGGGTAGTGGATGGATAGATGGATGGATGGATGGATGGATGGATGAATTGAAAAAAGGGTGAATGAGAGTAGCTGGGTAGAGGGGGAATTAGATGGATGAGTGACTTCGTGAATGGATAGTTGCATGAACTTGATCAAAAGGAATTTGAGGGGAGCGCCTGGGTGGCTCAGTCGGTTAAGCATCTGACTTCAGCTCAGGTCATGATCTCGCAGTTCATGAGTTCAAGCCCCACACCGGGCTCTGTGCTGACAGCTCAGAGCCTGGAGCCTGTTTGGAATTCTGTGTCTCCCTCTCTCTCTCTGTCTGCCCCTCCCCTGCTTGCACTCTGTCTCTGCCTCTCTCAAAAACAAATAAACATTTAAAAAAAAAATTTTTTTTAAAGGAACTTGAGGGCCCAATCTCAAGATGGTGAGGAAAACAGAAATCTAACTGGTGACTTTCGACTGGAACTTGGTATTAAAAGACCATCAGGAATAGCAAATGTAAGGTCTGCTTGTGGACTCATAACCATTAGCACAAAGCCCTCAGTAGATCAAATCTGCTGCGTCAGGGGTATCCCCGAGGATAATGCCAGCCATGAATGTCTGTTGACTGACAGGACCATACATGATGGAAGCCCATCGAGGTTAGGTCTAGATATAGAAACCTGACCTTTGGGCTTATGGGAGCTGACAAAAACAACCATGATTCCTGCGATGAAACAAAAAATGAAGTAGATGGGAGATGAGGGAGGGGTATACGAGCTGCTGTTAAAACAAGGTAGAAATTCCTCTCCTAGTATCCAGAGCTTCTACATGCAATTTCTGTACAGGGAGCAACAGGTCCTAAACTAGCATGCCTTCCCCTTGGATTCTTCAGCATGATCCCTTGCAGCAGGCTTTCTTGAATCCCGAAGTGTTCTGATGAACAAGTCCCATGCTGCAATGCTCCTTGGGAACCCATGCTCCACTTCAGTCCCTGTGGTCCTCCCCATATAGAGACTATTTCGTGCTTGTCAAAGCTGTGCCTTCCAGAGCTTCCAGAGGGCTGGAGAGAGCCGCTGGAGACCAGACCAATGCTGCTGAGCCCAGAATTATGAGGGTGGGGCTGAGTGCACTTTGGAGCCAAAGAGGAAGCATCCACAAGAGTCTGCTTTCTACAATGGCCATGCTGAAAGGGGATCCTTTTTTTTTTTTTTCCTTAAGTACAAGACATACTATTTATATGTTTTTTAATGTTTATTTTTGAGAGAGAGAGAGAGAGCAAGCAGGGAAGGGCAGAGAGAGAGGGAGACACAGAATCTGAAGCAGGCTCTGGTCTCTGAGCTGTCAACACAGAGCACAATGTGGGGCTCCAACCCACGAACCATGAGATCATGACCTAAGCCAAAGTCAGACACTTAACCGACTGAGCCACCCAGGTGACCCAAGCCATACTTTTTTTTTTTAAGTTAAAGAGAGAGAGAGACAATTTAGAGCTAGTGAAGAAAATGAAGAGAAGGTTCAGAAGTACCTTAGCATTGATCAAGCCTTTTCATATCGTTTCTATTTTGACCTCTGAAAGATCCTTCTAAGAAGGACGTTCTCTGCTTTGAATCACCTGGAGAGTTATTTAAACTCCTGATGCCTTGGTGAGATCCCAGAACACGTACTTAAGAATCTCAGGGATGGAGTGCTTCCAGACCACGGTTAATTCCAATGTCAGCCCAGGTAAGGACAAGTATTCTGGGTACTACCCCCATTCACCAAGGCTTGGGAGCCTCCAGAGGGGTGAAGTAAGTTAGTCCCAAGTGTCACAGCCCATAGAGGTGACCTTCAAAACCAGGTCTTCTGTTCACTCTTGGACCCATCACTCTCCGTGTTCTCTCAGGTGTGGATCCCATGGCCACATGGGAAAAACGGTTACTAACGTACTGAGAGCTCACTGCATGCAAACTCCCTGGCCAGCACTTTACATGTGTTAGCTCATTTCATCCTGCACTTAACATTCAGGAAGTTCCAGGTTTCCCTGCTATCTGATAGTTTGCTTGACACCATTTCACTTCTTTTGTGTGTGTGTGTGTGTGTGTGTGTTTTATTTATTTTGAGGGGGGAGGGGGGGAGAGAGAGAGAGAATCTTAAGCAGGCTCTGCACTGTCAACACAGAGCCCAATGTGGGGCTCGATCTCATGAGCGACATCATGACCTGAGCCGCAATCAAGAGTTGGGCGCTTGGGGTGCCTGGGTGGCTCAGTCAGTTAAGCACCCACTCTTGGTTTGGGTTCACGTTATGATCTCATGGTTCATGAGTTTGAGCCCCACATCGAGCCCTTTCCCTCTCTCTCTGCCCAACCCCCCCCAAAATAAATAAGTAAACTTAAAACAAAAAAAAAGAGTCAGACCTTAACTGATTGAGCCAACCAGAATGCCCCTACACAACTTCACTTCTACAAAAGATCTACGTTAATACCTGTTTTCGCTAAGAGAAAGAAATCCAAAGAGGGATTTTGCCGTTACGAAATGGTAATTGTTTCTTTCCTTTATACATTTTCAGCTTACATATAGAGGAGGACAGGGGAGACACCTGTACCACAAATATCCCTAATTTACAGATAAAGAAACTGAGGCCCAGAGAGTTCAGGCCCTTACCTAACACCACACAGAGCTGCCATTTCAGGATCTCCTCTGACCAGCAACCAGTGTCCCTCTTTCCCAGGACTTTGTCCTAGGCCCTCCTCTCATAATCTGCACCCCTGGAGATCTTAGGTCCTCCATGGCTGTCTTCTTACTAGGCATTTCCAAATCGTTGTTCTTCAGCTCATATTTCTCTCCTGAGCTCCAACCCTTTATATCCAACCACCATTTGCATATATCCTTTGAGCTCCACAAAACAGGTGCAAAAATTGTATCACGTTTCCCCAAATCCTTGTTCTTCACCTGCCACCACTCTCAGAGAACTGGACCACCAACCACTTCTTTGTTCAAGTTAGAAATAACTGTCGCCTTTCAATCTATCAGTTCCTTCATTCCCCATAACCAATTAGTAGGCTTTCCTCTGCACTCCTTCCTCCTGACCACTGTCCCGCTCATGCCTTCATCCACACACAGGAGTGTTGTCCCACATGGCTACCTTGCCTTAGTCTCTCCTCACCCTCTCTACGCGGACTCTAAAACACAGTTCTGCTCATGAAACGCCTATAGTTGTCTCCAATGGCTTCCAAAAGGACAATTACCCAAACCTTGGTTTTCAAGGTATGTTAAACCTTCCTGGATACAAAGAACTTCAGTTCTTTGGCCAATGGTCGAGAAGAGACAAGAGTCTGAATATAAGAGGATGATATCACTCGTAGAAAGAGGGACTGTGCTGGAAGTGGAAATATTACCAAATTACCATCTGCACTAGCGTTCTCAAGGCCTCCTTCCCCATGGAACAGCAGCAACAGCTCCCGTGAAGCCCATAGACTTAAAGATTGAGGTTCCAAGGCTCCAGCCTCATTTTCCAGCCCCTGATCCCTCCGCTCACACCACACGGACTCTTTTTGTTTCCTATTTGTGTCCTACTGTTTCCCCAGTACGGCACTTTGATGCCTGTTGTTCCTTTGGCTCGGAATGCCTTTCCTCTCTTCCCTTCCTGGGACACTTACTCGAGCTTGTCCCTCTGGATCTCAGAAACACCTGCTGCTGCCTTGCACCGGGTCACCTGGCACACTGCTACTCCTCTACCTGCCGCATCTCCCACGAGACTGACTTTGCATCTGGTGCCACAACTGCTCCCTACCCTGGGCCTGGCACATAGTAGATGCTACATGTTCTGTAATGCTTGCTTAATGAATACTTTTGAATAAAGGAAGAATTCTTTCACTACAGAAAATCACTGTTGATCATGGAGAAGCTTCTCGGGGACCTTTTAAAATATTCTCCAGGTTTCCCTAACTAAATCAATTATTCCTGGAGTGTGGCAAGTTTACGAAAGTCCTGTTGGAATCTGTAAAATGTGGGCTGTAGCATCACACGCAGCCTGCATAGAACATGTAACCCTTCGGTCCTCTGATCTCCGGTGGAGATTCTGGAGAACATGTGCCTGCAGTTTCAACTTGGTATTTTTAAGAACTGTCCTTTAGTATCAGGACAAAGCCTCAGGAATGATCCATTATACATAATGAGACATAAAAATAATCATAACGAAAATAGGCAGTATGAAAGTCTTTACATTTTCTAGTTGCTGTCAAACACCATTAAAGTCATGCAGTGGGGAAGATGAACTTTCTTCAATCAACAGATTAGTTGCTCGTCTGATTTTTTTGTTTTTTAGTGTTTTTCTTCCACCACATTTTTGCCTATTCCAGCAACATTAAATTATCTGATCGGGGAGGTGGGGGGAAGGGGGGGTGCCTGGGTGGCTCAGTCGGTTGGGCGTCCGACTTCAGCTCAGGTCATGATCTCATGGTTTGTGGGTTCAAGCCCTTGGAGCTTGCTTCAGATTCTGTGTCTCCCTCTCTCTGCCCTTCCCCCACTCGTGCTCTGTCTCTGTCTCTCTCAAAAATAAATAAACATTAAAAAAATAATTTTAAAAAAAGTTAAAAAAAAAAAAGATATCCAATCTATAGTTGGATCTACAATTTTCTGCTTGCTGCCCTTGCCAAAAGCCCAGTTGAGATGATTGATACTTGAAAGCAAATAATCTTAAGACAATGCAAACACTTCATTTCCCTGGAGTCTCCTCAAGCTGTTCCAATATACACCAGAAAGCCTCATAACTTGACTGTGATGCTTCATTTCATCATTTAAATGTATCTGTACCTGTCATTTCTTGGTGTAGGAGACAGGCACACAAAGAACATTCCTGTTTTTTGGTAACAGTTTTTTGTTTTTTGTTTTTTGTTTTTTTTGGAGGTACTTTTCATTTCAATGTATGTTAAAGCTGTCTCTCACAACGTCTCTTAGAGTTTACCATTTAAAGAAAAAGAAAGTGACTATTGATGCACTGGTTCACTTTCATTTACTATGTAATATAACCTTTAATTCATCATTTTCCATTTCCCCTTGACTGCTAGGAATCTCAGTTCTAAGTTTTGTGTATTATTGCAATAGATATTCTTACACTATGTATCTGGCTCAACTAACTTTCTTATATTTCATGGCCTTTGATCTGTCTTCCTTATTTTGATAGTTTTATTTTACACCACCTCAAATCTTTTTTGGGGGGAAAAAAAGCAGAGCATAATAATTAGTAATAAAGAAGATACCAGTGCCCACCTCTTTTCTTCAAATGTAATCGCTTTGCCTTCTGAATTTAATAGAGTTTCCAAAATTAACTGCTGATTTAGAGCATCTGAAATTTGACAGGAGGCTATGAGAACAGAATAAGTGCTTTACTTACATTAGAGATATGATCTCCTACAAACATTCTCTCACTCAAAACTTTATAGAGCTGGGGCACCTGGGTGGCTCAGTCGGTTAAGCGGCCGACTTCAGCTCAGGTCATGATCTCGTGGTCCGTGAGTTCGAGCCCCACGTCGGGCTCTGTGCTGACCTCTCAGAGTCTGGAGCCTGTTTCAGATTCTGTGTCTCCCTCTCTCTGACCCTCCCCCGTTCGTGCTCTGTCTCTCTCTGTCTCAAAAATAAATAAACGTTAAAAAAAAAATTAAAAAAAAAAAAAACTTTATAGAGCTTAGCACAATGCCTGACATAGGATAGGAACTCCATAAATATTTGTTGCATAAACGAAGGTATAAACAAATATCATTCATGGTCATCAAAGCAACTTCAGGGGCAGCTAGGTGGCTCAGTCAGTTAAGCATCTGACTCTTGGTTACAGCTCAGGTGGTGATCTCACAGTTTTGTGAGTTTGAGCCCCATATGGGGCTTGGGATTCTCTCTCTCCCTCTCTTTCTCGCCGCCCCCTCCCCTGCTCATGCGGTCTCTGTCTCTCTCAAAAATAAATAAACTTAAAAAAAATTTTTTTTTCTGTGTCTCCCTCTCTCTCTGCCCCTCCCCCGTTCATGCTCTGTCTCTCTCTGTCCCAAAAATAAAAAATAAACGTTGAAAAAAAAAATTTTTTTTAAATAATAATAAAGACTACTTAAAAAAAAAGAAACTTCAGTTAACAGAAAACTTGAAATAATAAAAATCTTCCCCCAAAAGATGGTGATGATAACGGTGAGCAGATTGCGTGAAGGCACTCTCACCAGCAACACCCCCGTATTGCACAAAACAGCCATGTATTAGGAATCCATGAAGCCTGTATTATTATACGCATTTCACAGATCCAGAAGGAGAGGCTCAGAGCAGCAAGGCACTGGTAGGAAGTGCTTGGGTTTGGACTCTGGTCTGTCTGTTGCTACAGTCCATGTTCTCCATCACCAAGTTGTACTTCCTCAGATATTTCTGAATATTTAATACCATCTCTACAACTTGATCATGTATTCAGGACATGAGACTTGTAAAAGGTCATTTAAATATGTTTTGGTTTTTTTTTTACCTTGCTGATTCCTGAGATAGCTTCTTCCATCTGGAACCACAAAATAGGAGGAGGAGCTATGCCATAGAGGGGAGGATATACATGCATATGATTTATGATATACATGAATGCATATATTGCATAAAGCACTGAACTCCTCATTCAGTCATAAATTCCTCCTCCTGCCCCTTGTACCAAGTGATTTTCCACATCTGTTGTGTCATTTAACTCTAAAAGCCTATCAAGCAGATTGTAGTACCTCTGCCTTCCAGGTAAGGAAACTCAGCCCAGATGGATCAAATGATACAACCATCTCTGGTGATGGCACCTGGTTGGCTAAAGCCCACCTGTTTCCAGAGAGCACACGCTACGCCCACTTTCGCTGCACAACCATGACCTCCACATGCCCTCAGCCTGGTGCCACCTAATGAGATGTGTTTTCACCAGGAAAGATAATTATTTATGCATATTCCAAAGTGGATACCTCTACACATATCTGGGGTAGAAATAGACGGTGTAGCTATACAGAGGTCAGGAATATTTTAGGATAGGGATGAACCCGAAGGAGTGGGGCTGCTGGCTGATACGGGTTGAACGCTGAGCCTACGGAAGGAAAGGCTTACACCTAAATAGCAACTGTGTTTGGACTCAAAGAAAAGGACTAGTTTTTGTTTATACAGTATTAACCTTCCAGCTAAATGTGCAGTCAGCTGAAACCAAAAGTTTTTTCACAGCAAGTACAGCTGGGCCCTCTTTCTTCTCATTCATGTGTTTGGCCTTAAGCAGTGGAGTTTCGGATCTGACATGTGCATGGACCCACTTCTATGCTACCCAGTCTCCTGGTCTCTCTTTCAACACCTCCAATTCCTCATCTCCCCGTCTCCTCTTAATCGCCATTTCAGGGAGGCCTTGAAAAGAGTGGAACAGAACCCAATGGACTCACAGCTGCTGGTCATCCTTCAGGAAGTCCATGTAGGGATGGAGGCCACGTCAGGCCCTGCCCCTATAGACATCCTGCCAGGTCTCTGAACAGACCGCTGTTCTGTGCCCCTATGCTGTTCCCTCTGCCTTGAAAGCCTCTCTTTCCTCCTCAGCCTGCAATTTGCCCTCTCGAAAGTCAGCTCAGTTCACATGGGATCCCACCCCAAAACTAGAGCGCACCTTCCCCTGTCCACACAGCACCTAGCGCATTCTTCTGAAATCACTGCTTCCCACCTCCCTCACTATGCTGGGCATTTTCCAGGCCAGAGATTCACATCTTATTGTTTTGTATCCCAAGTGCATACCTAGCATGGAGCCTCTCACACACTGGGCAATATCAGAAGTCTACAGAATTGGGGTACCTGTGACTTCACTCATATGAGGACTTTAAGAGACAAAACAGATGAACATAAGGGAAGGGAAACAAAAATAATATAAAAACAGGGAGAGGGACAAAACAGAAGAGACTCTTAAATATAGAGAACAAACAGAGGGTTACTGGAGGGGTCGTGGGAGGGGGGATGGGCTAAACGGGTAAGGGGCACTAAGGAATCTACTCCTGAAATCATTGTTGCACTATATGGCTAATTAGCTTGGATGTAAATTTTAAAAAATAAAAAATAAAATTAGAAAACAAAAAAAGAATCGGGGTACCTGGCTGGCTCAGTCGGAGGAGGGTGTGGCTCTTGATCTCAGGGTTGCGAGTTTGAGCCCCATGTGGGGTGTAGCGATTACTGAAATAAATGAAACTTAAGTGTGCAGAATAAATGAATGTGGCCCACACTTCAACTCTTGCAAGTTTATACCTGTCTGAAGCAACTACTTACGAGAATTATTGCTTGTAATCGGTGCCAGAACTTTCAGGAAACTTCAAATTACATACCTCCTGAGATCCTCAGAACACCTCTAAGATATGGGTACCATCATGACCCATCTCAGATGGAGAAACTGAGGCTCAGAGACTGCCAATGGCCCAAAGTCACACTGCGAGAAGCAGTAGGACTGGGACCTGGCCGGGCCTTCTGGTCCTTCCCTCTCCCCCACACTGCTAGCCCCTCGAGGGGCAATCACCAAGTCTACGCTACGTCTGATTTTTCACGTGTCGCCACGCACACCACAAGGCCAAGTCTAGATAACATGCACAGGGTACTCTTACTGGAACAGCTCTGCCCTCCTGCTGCTATTTCTGATTTGCTGTCACCAGTAAACTCCTTTCCTGGACCCTGGTTATCCTGCTCTCCTTCCACTCAAGCCCAAAGCAAGTCCTGGGGAGGGGAAGAACGAAGATCTATCTGCTAGAGAAGGAAGATCCCAGTTCAGAAAAACGCCTTCCCACCCACGTTCAGGTGTAAGAACCCACCCTAATCTTAGGCTGCCTCCCAAGGAAGTGGTTCAGGCCCATGTTCATCCTGCCCAGGAGGTGTTCCCAGAACTGTGTTGGTGGACGCTAAATTCCTACTCGGAACCTTGGTGTCTAGAGGAACCCTGCTGGCCACTATTAACCAAAGCGAAGAGCGTAACTAACCCCAGGGTAAGTCATTCATACCCACTAGGTTTGCTTAGAAAAGGGTCCACCAAGATCAGAGTTCTTTGAAAAAGTGATCTTTCCAGGCTCCCCACTGCCTGGCATTGGAGCCTTACATCCTCACTCTGCTTTCCTTTGCTCCGAAAACGTGTGTGTAGACATGAGGTCCCAGCTGCAAGCTGAGAAGGGACTTTGGACCCTCTGTGAGTTGCTGCCTCGGGGAAGAGACACAGGGCTGGCGACAAATAGGGAAAGAAAGATGTGTACAGATTTCCAAATAAATGGCTCTGTTTCTAGCATCACTTCCGTGACTCCTCCTCATAACTGCATCACTGATGGCAGAGAGAGGTCGCGTCCTTACCCTGACTGGCCCTCACAATTCTGTTGCCGGGGTTGGTGGGTCCTGCTGGGTCTGAAACACAGATTCAGGAAGACTATTCCTCCACCCCGACTGAGGATGCCCCCCCCGCCCCGCGCCCCCGCCTTCCTCTCAGCAGCTGCTTCCAAGCCACCTCCTTCTCAAACTAAGAGCTGCACCCACCCCAAACTGGCTCGCTCAATCCCAGCAAGGAAGACTCGGATCCTGCACGTTTGGCTTCCAGCCACACTCCGGTGCCGCCTCTCTTCTCCCACCTGAGCCCCAGGGTCCCACTCTGTCCTAGGCTCCTGTGCCGGCTCACAGTCTACCGTGGTCACACCTCTCACACTGCAAGAGAAGGAGCACAAACCCCTTCCATCCTACTTCCCTTCCAGCTACTGCCTTGCTGTCACTGCACCAGCCTCAAGCCTCTTCCTCTGTGGCCCAGCACAGCCCACGCTAGCCTCAGGCCCCTTCTCCTACTGGAAGGGTCTCCCCAAGGTCACCGTGGTCTTTTGTTGGCCAAACCCAGTGTCTGGTCTGAGTGCCCATTTCCCCCCCCCCCAACTCCTACCCTCCCCCCCACCACTGCCCACTCCATCACCCTCCCTAACACTTCATCCCCAAAACCTGATGCTCCCACAGGTTCCTGGCTTCAGCCGCATCCCCACCCCCCACTTCCTCCCTCCCCCACCCCCCGCCCCCTCTCCCCCCAGGCAAAACCAGCCCTTGTCCTCTTTATCAGCGGACCTGCCCAAGGACAGATACCTTCGAAGAATCTGGGAGGGTCGCAGGTACAGTCATGTGGCCTGAAAGGCTAGCAGGTTTGAGCATTCATCTCCACTAACGGGTGACAGAGGACATCTCCCAGGTCTAGTGCCAAGAACCCATCAGCCTCTGCAGCTCCTGTTTTCCAAGGTTCCGGGAATGGCCTGGTCCCCTTTAGACTGACACAATCCTTCAAAGCTCCAGATAGCCTTGCTCAGGCCAGTTGTCCCACCCCTTTCTGGCTTTGCTGGTCTCATCTCTGCTTTGCTAGTTTATAGCTGGCCCCTTAGCCTACCTCATTTATAAGCAGCAAACACACTGACACGCCGTTGCTCTGGGTATCTCCAACAAGGATCCTGTGCCTGGCATGAGATCATCCCCCAAGTTAGCGATCTTTCCACCTACAAACTCCCTGTTCCCCCCTCACCCCTGCCCCAGCCCCCTCCTTCAGTTCTCTTCAAAGGCCTCCTGAATTCCCTTCCTGCAAGCCCCAGCCCCATCATCCTGTGTGCAGACAGAACCAATGGGTACCCTCCTGGGTTCCCTCCCACAACCATAAATTTACCATACCAAAGTACTGATTATTCTTGACATTCTATTAGAGCCATTTGGGGCTGACAGTCACATTTATTTTCATTTTTAAACAATGTTAAAAAGGCCTGATTATAACTGCCTGATACCTACACAAACACTGGGCAGGCGCTATTATATCAAGAAGTTGGTAAATGTTTTACTTGCTAGTTTCCATCTGCCATGGGGAGAGATCCTACCATTTGCCAGATGCTCAGATGCTGCCTGGAGAACATATCTGTAATGTGCATTATCCGCAGGGGGTGAGGTGGGGCAGGAGTGTTGCAGTAAATAAACCTTAGGGCTGCTGAACGTTTCATACCTACTTTTTAAGTTTATTTACTTTATTTTGAGAGAGAGAAAGAGAGAGAACGAACGAGTGGGAGAGAGGGGCAGAGAGAGAGGGAGAGAGAGGCTCCCAAGCAGGCTCCGCACTGTCAGCACAGAGCGTGATGCGGGGCTCAAACTCACGAAAGGCAAGATCACTACCTGAGCCAAAATCAAGAGTCGGACAGACACTCAACAGACTGAGCCACCCAGGGGCTCCCTATTTTTTTTTTTTAATATCAAAAGGAAGGCATGTAGTGGAAAAAGCATAGAAAAACTTGCATTCATCTTAGACAAAACTGGACTCTAGTCCTGACAGTGCCACTTACTAAGCTTTGTACTCTCTGGGACTCGGTTTCTTCATCTCTAAAATGGGCACAAATGGCAGTAAGACTACCTACCCCTCTGAGAATGGCTTGGATAACAGATCTGAGAGCCCTTGGCGAGCTGTAAACTGTTACTCAAATGGGCAACAGAGTGGTTTTTGCCAGCAGCATTGATGTTTTGTGCTAGAAAGAAAACTGATGATTGCAATGAATCGAGCAGCCCACTTTTGCCTTGAGCCAGCTGGGTCACTTTGGACATAAGATGCCTGAATTACCTCACAGGATTCTTTGGGAGTTCGAGATAAAGGAAATGAATGGTAAATAGCTTCAGAAAGTCAAGAGTCTGGGGTAAGTCTTGAGGCACTTGATAGCATTAACCCTTTTTGCAGGAGCAAATTATGAACATTTATCCCCACCCCCTCTCCGGTGGTAATATCTGCCACAGGAAGACTCACTGACAAGGAAAAACGAACTTCACTAGATACCCATAATATGAGCCACCGGCCGTTCCCCGCCCACCTTTGTCCTCCAGGTCTGGCCGCAAAGAGACCTCCAACAAGGATGACCTTGGGCTGGTCACTTCAGCCCCCTGTCCTCCCTCCCTCCCCATCTGTTAACTGGGCAGAGAGCCCTTGCCATGGGGTTACTGTGCGAGCATCCAATGAGGTCATATATTTGAAAGACTCGGGTAAGCATTTAATTGTTTACCAAGCTGTACACATGTGAATGATCAGCATTATTTACAGTAAGTATGTGAGCTACATATGAAGGAAACCTAATTGCAGTCCACTTCTCAGCCCAGCTGGGCAGAAGTTTCTTTTAAAAGAACCTGGTCTGGTGAAGTCTCCTTGTAATTAACAGAGCCTCAGGGAGAGGGTGTAGATCAGGATCAAGAGCACAGTAGCTTTGGGATTTGTAGGTTTAAAGCCTGACTGTGTCCAGAGAAGTGCCAATTTGCATAATCTTGGCAATTTATTTAATCTTTGTGAGTCTCCAGGTTTTCCTCTGAAAAAAAGGAATAATAACAGCACTTACCTCACTGCGCTGTTACGTTGAATATTCAAGATAATGTGCTTAAAACAATTCACACAACAGCTGGGTGCGATGGTTGCAGTGTCAGTTTCAGTAGGTAGGTGTACTAGAGAAAGGAAGACAGAAGGCAGTGGAATGTATTAACTGGTAAATATCATTCTCCTCTTATGAAATACACAAAAAGTATACATATTGGCAAGAACTGGACCCTGAAAGATGAGAATTGTATTGCTAAGGATGCCGGAGAGATGGGGAAGTGGCTGCTTTTCCTTTATCTCTTCTTATAATGTTGCTTGCACAAAGGATACAGTTTTATTGTATTTTGGGGGGAGTGTAAAAAGAAAAAACAAACCTCGCCCTGAAGGGTAGTAGCAACTGGCTCTGAGGATGCCTTCCAGACCACAAGTCTTAGGCAGGTGGAATCGGAAGTCTGCAGGCTTCAGGAAGAAAGGTGAGAAAGGCATTAAAGTGACAGATCCCCATTAAATTTGAAAAAAATCCACATTCCTTCTTGGAGCCGGAAGTACCTCCCTGAATATAGGCCGTTTGCAAGGTCAACCTGGCTTTCTCCTCACACTATCTCCTCCAACCTGGGGCTAGCCACCTCCTTCTGCCTCTCACACCCCCAGGCTCCTTTCACCTGATCCAAATACTTGCCTGATTGCAAGTCAGGTCTCTGGTCAATGTTATCTCTTCCCAGCGCCCAGCCCAAATCATTCCATTCCATCATCCTTTTTCTTTCCTTTTCTTCAAATACCTACACACTATCTAAAATTACCTCATTTGTTTACATGTTTATTGTATGCCTTTCTTTCTTTAGAACATAAACACCACAAGATCAGGGACCTTATCTGTCTCACTTGGGCCACAAGATCTCCAGCAATGGATCACGGTCAAAGCACTCACTTAAGTATTTAAGAAAGAGAACAAACTGAGGGTTGCTGGAGGGGAGGTGGGTAGAGGAAGGGGCTGAATGAGTGATGGGCATTATGGAGGGCACTTGATGGGATGAGCACTGGGTGTTATATGGAAATGGTGAATCCCTGGGTTCCCTGTAACCAATACTACACTGTATGTTAACAAACTGGAATTTGAATAAATATTTTTTAAAAAGATAAAGGAACAAGTGAATACTGCCAATTGCTAATGATGAGGGGATTAGTAAGGGGCAAGTCAGCTGTGCCCCACCTCCCAGCTGACTGATTCATGCAGGCACACATACCTGGGCAGAGTTTCAGGCATTTTGGCCAACGAGCAGACAGCAGCCACGGCCAAGGAATAGGTAGTAATTGGCACATGAGACGCCTGCCATGGCAGAAATCTGTACATGTGACTTCAGCAACATCAGCCTTGTGCATCTTTAGGCATACACCTGTTGGTTAGACATGGCCAGTTAGATGTCTGGGCTTTAGTGCAGCCATAAATATAAGGCCAAATAGTCCGTGTCCTTCCCTGAATAAAAAACAAAAGACAAAATCTAGCTCAAGTGAAACACATTCTTGGGGAAGAGCACAGCCCACATTTACTGGGCCAGGTCCTACATCAGGATGACAAGATCCAGAGCTGCATCTCCTAGCAGAGAATGACTACAGTGGGAAAAACAGAGCCGAATGAGGAAAGAACAATGAAATGACGTGAAATTCTAAGTTTCCCTCCTCTGAGTTAGCACAGAGGAGGGATTCAGAAGCCCCTGCTAAAATGAAGCCAGGCATTCCGTTCCCGCAGAGGTGAAAAGTGCAACAGACAAATCCGCAGCAAAACCGCCCTAGAGAATCTCCCCAGTCTTCCCTGCGCTCACCACAGAGATGCCCGGTAAGGTCGGACATCTTCCCATCCTTTCTGTGGCTCTGCAAACAGGTGCAGGCCTGGGGGCAGGTTGACAAACTGCTCTTACTGTTTGCAGAAAGTAGGACAAGATCTGGAACCACTCAGTTCCTCAAGAACAGCTAGTTCTTCTGACCACAGCTTGGGCAGTTCTAGGGACTACCTGGAAGCAGGTGAAGGCCGGGCTCTGAGCTCCGGGAGAAGATATTCTAGTGCCTCCTTTTAGCAATGAGTCTGTTCCCAGAAAGGTTGTACCTAGGGGCCTTGTGTACTCTTTTATTTTTAGCTTTTTAATTTTTTTATGTTTTATGTAGACTCTTTTATAATAAAAGAGAAAGAAAATAGAAAGAAAGAAAGAAAGAAAGAAAGAAAGAAAGAAAGAAAGAAAGAAAGAAAGAAACTGCCCCTCCCAGCCTGTCATGTTAGGAGTGCCCCTGTTTATACACCTGGGGTGCATCTCCATGCAGTGGTTTGTGGAAATAGCCAGAGCTTTGGGGTCCATGTTTCTGGCTTCAGTCCTGTACCACGTGGCACTTTCCCTAAGCAACTCCTTTTCCCCTCTCTGTGCCTCCATTTCCTCATCTTCAATTTGAGGAACAGGAAGACAACTGTGAGTTTTGACCCATTAATAGGCAAAAAAAAAAAAAAATCAATATAGGGGATTGCAATCAACATATTTTAAAAAGTGAAATAGAAGAGTTTAGAATATAGACTATCTGGGTGCATTGCAGTTAATAGAGAAGTATCACCTTTTGAAACTAATTTCATCTATAAACACATATGTACTGAAATCAGTAAAAATATATTTCTCACTGTAGGTCATTGCTTTTTTTAAGTTCAAAACATATTACATGGAGTTTTCAAGGCTAGTAGCAGAGATAGACCAACCAGTAAGTGCCCACTGCTCCCTGCCTAATTGACAATTTCCCATTGTTTGCCTGAGGGCTGAGCCTGGCTCCAGGTGAACGTAGGATTAGGCTCATGAATATATTCAAAGAGAATAGATCCAGAGTAAAAGACAATGCACCCAGAGGGCCTGCACCGTGACCCCTCCTCCCCAAAGGACATGACTTTCCTGATTTCTAACCCGTCCATTAGCTTTGCTTGTTTTCTGAACTCTGTCTAAACGGAATGACGGTGTGAACTCTAACTGTGGACACAGTGACCTAGAAAAGGAGATGTTCAATGCTGCGTTTATTGTCCGGCATGACATCGGCCAGAAAGCATTGCAAAAATAATATTATGATTATTGAGCAAAGGCCTGTTATGTACCAAGCTCTGTGCTAAGGGATTTAAAAGTAGTTGAGTTCATTTTCACAAGGTGAATGTGATTCAAGGTGGAAGTCATTATCCTGATTTTCCAGGAAAGGAAACTGAGGCAACAGAGAAGTTGTGCCGGGGGCATTCCAAGGTCACAGATCCTGTGAATGGCCAGGGTGGGGTTGAAATCCTTATCTGTCCGCCTCCAGAGTCCTTTCCATCATAGACTTTTTTGCAGGGGGCGGAGATCCTCTGCAACAAAGTAGCTGTGAAATAGCAGTTGGTTCCATCTTTGCAGGACCAGTCTGCATTGTACAACCTTGCCTGGCTTTCACCCAGGAATTGAGCTGGTTTCTGTTTCTCGGGAAGCACTCAAACTACCCTTGGTGAAGCTAGAATATTCCAGAAGGCCCGAATTACACTGAGAGGTCTAATTTATGGGGACGTTCTTACTACACAAAATTTCTTCCAGAACATTTGGTCCTTTGGGATTTCTCCCAAATTGCCAATGATCAGACAGAAAATTACATCTCCCTCTCCCTGGTTCCTTCATTGTATGCAGTGTTTTCCCTGAACCTTACCTATCAGTATATCTCCCTGGACTCCCTCGGCAGCTCTTCACTATCCAGAGACATTTGAGATTTTTTTGTTTTTGTTTTTGCTTTTCTATTAAATATAACTACATCTCATAACTTGATTGATGAAGCCACATCGCATCAATGATGTTGGCCAGTAATTTGTTCAGTGTACCCAAGAATAGAGGATAAAGGGACCCATGTATCAATTTTCTTCCTATTCAAGATTTTGGAGCTTTTACAGTCACCATCCAGATTACAACATACCTACTACACCAGAGTTCCAAGGAAATTAGTCAGGCCTTAAATTAAACTTTAACCTTGTTTCAAATTAAAAATACAATTTACCACATTAGTTTCATATGTTTCTATTTCCTGGCCTCAAAAACACTAACAGCTCCTTGACTACAGTAGTTGAAATCCTACTTAGCACTCAATAAGGAAACAACTTCCCAACCCCTAGGCAAGGCTAATTGAGTGATCCTTTGCTCCCATAATGCTTTGTAAAGTTTTCCGGCTTGTTCCTCCATCCCTTACCAGCCCCCAAACCCTGAACTCCCCCCAGGGCAGTATTTATTCCTTTCTGTCCTGATACTTACCCCCAACATGGGCAGGACAAAGCTCCCTGCACACAGTAAGCCTTCAGTATTCATTGTTGCATTGAATTAGTTTCTAAATAAGCTTTTCACTGAAGTATGATGTGCATACAAAAAGGTGCAGGGTTGTGTCTGCATGTTCACAAAGTGAAAGAGAATATACCCAAAAGGCCTGCACCATGATCCCTCCTCCCCAAATGACATGACTTTCCTACTTCTAACACTATACGTTAGCTTTGCATGGGTTTTGAACTTTGCATAAATGGAATCACAACATGAACTCTCTAGGTTTTGGCTTACTGTATTAAACACCATGCTTGTGAGATTTACCCACACCATTTTGTGTAGCACTGGTTCATTTATTCTCAGTTGCTACATAGCATTCCATTCTGTGCAGTTATTTATTTAACCATTCTACTGATGATGGACATTTGGGTTGTTTGAATTGGGAGCTCTTACCATCAGACTTGCTACAAACATTCTTGGATATTTCTTTTCCTTAAGTATTTACCTAAGAGTATAGTTGTTCAACTTAGTGGATACTGCCCAAAAGTTTTTATGGTGGTTGTGAAAATTGACAAGCTGATTCAAGAATTTTTATGGGGGCGCCTAGGTGACTTAAGTCAGTTAAGCATCCGACTTCGACTCAGGCAGGTCATGATCTCGCGATTCACAAATTCAAGCCCCGCGTTGGGCTCTGTGCTGACAGCTCAGAACCTGAAGCCTGCTTTGGATTCTGTGTCTCCCTCCCTCTCTCTCTGCCCCTCCCCTACTCACATTCTCTCTCTCTGTCTCTCTCTCCCCCTCAAAAATAAACATTAAAAAAAAAAGAATTTATATGAAAATATAAAAGACCAAAAAATATCCCAAGACAATCTTGAAGAACAAAACTGGAGGTCTCACACCTTATTAAACTTATTTTAAACTTATTATTATACTTATTATTAAACTACAGTAACTAAGACAGTATGGTTTGAACACAAAGACCAATGGATTAGAAGAGAGAATTCAGGAACAGATTCACAAATATAGGTTATTTGAAGTATTAAATGGGTGGCATTGCAATCCAGAGGGGAGAGAAGGATGCTTTCAATAAATGGTGCCAGATCAATTGGATAAATACACGAATAAAATTTAACCACACATTGAAATCAAATCCAGATGGATTATAAATCTAAATGTTAAAAGTAAAACAATAAGACTTTGTAAAAAAATAAAAATAAAAAAAATACACACACACACAGAGAAAACAATGACTTGGGATAGGCAAAAAAAAAATCATACAAATAGGACATAAAAAGCATTAACCATAGGGGTACCTGGGTGGATCAGTGAATTGAGTGCCCAACGGGTCATTTCGGCTCAGGTCATGATCCCATCCATAGTCATTGGATTGAATTCCATGTCAGGCTCCACACTCAGCATGGAGCCTGCTTAAGACTCTCTCTCTCTCTCTCTCTCTGTTCTTCTCCCCAACTTGTGCACGCTCTCTATAAATAAATACATACATACATACATACATTTAAATTAAAAAAATAATAAAAAGCATTAACCACAAAGAAAAAATAAGATAAGGGCGCCTGGGTGGCTCAGTCGGTTGAGCGTCCGACTTTGGCTCAGGTCATGATCTCACGGCTTGTGAGTTCGAGCGGCGCGTCGGGCTCTGTGCTGACAGCTCGGAGCCTGGAGCCTGCTGCGGATTCTGTGTCTCCCTCTCTCTCTGTCCTTCCCCCTCTCATGCTCTGTCTCTGTCCCTCTGTCTCTCTCTCTCAAAAATAAATAAACATTTTTAAAAAGTTAAAAAAAAAAAAGAAAAAAGAAGATAAATTGGACGAGTTTTAAAAGTAAGAAACGTTCAGGGCGCCTGGGTGGCTCAGTCTGTTAAAGGTCCTACTTCCGCTCAGGTCCCGATCTCGCGGTCCCTGAGTTTGAGGACCACGTGGGGCTCTGTGCTGACAGCTCAGAGCCTGGAGGCTGCTGCGGATTCTGTGTCTCTCCCTCTCTCTGCCGATTTCCGGCTAGCGCGTGTTCTCTCGCTCTCTCTCTCTCAAAAATAAATATTGAAAAAAAAAAAAAGAAAAAAAAAGAACTGGCCTTCTACATTCTTTTTAAAAAAGTAAGAAGTTATCCAGAAGATACCATCAAAGGCTTGAAACAGAGCACAAATTGAGAAAAGATATTTGCAAAAATGTACCTAACAAAGGCCCTGTAAACAAAATGTACACAGAACTGCTACACGTGAATTACAAACTGATAGAAAAACGGCACGCAGAAGGGAAGGCTAGGGGCGCCTGGCTGGCTCCGTTGAGCCAGACTTCTGTGACTTCTGCTCGGGTCGTGACCTCCTGGTGCCCCACTGGGCTTGCCGCTGTGGACGCAGAGCCGCTTCGGATCCTCTGTTCCCTCGCTCTCCGCCCCTCCCCCACTCTCTCTCGCTCTCTAAATAAAGTAGAAACATTAAAAGAAAAGGTGAGAGGGGAAGACTACTTTCCACTTGGCCCTTAGCGAGAGCCTGTGCACACCCCTGGGAATAAGATTCATTTCTGACCGGGCTGGGTTCACAAGCTCCGGGAGAAACAGACAGGCACACACTCTAAACAACACGGAATTCTCCTCTCATCCGAAGACCTGAAGCTGACTATGCCTAAGCACGCTCCCAAAACGAATTCCTAGAATTCGAAGTCATGCTCATTTTTATTTCTCTACAGGTTCGAGTTGCAAAACCCTCTTCCTGAAAGGCTAACTGGTCACTTCCACCAGGGATATACACATGCCCTGTTTGTTCAGATGGTTGGTGAAAAATAGTATCTTGTTTTACTTGTGCCTTTGATCTCCAGGGAAATTACGTTTTTTAAATGCACTTGTTGGTGATTTTTATTTCTTCTTTTATAATTGGGCAGTTCGCACATTTTGCCCACTGGATTTTTCTTATAATTTTAAAAGGTGGCTGTATGTAGCAAGGTTATTAACTATTCACTTGTTATATACATTGCAAATATTTCCCCAGTATTTATGTTTTCCCCTTTAATTTTATTTGTGGTGGGTTTTCCCCTATATATATAAACCTTAAGTATTTACATAGTAAAAATCTGTCCATCTGTTGTAACTTCTGTATTTTTTAAAAATTTTTTTAAGTTTATTTATTCTTGAGAGATAGAGACAGAGCATGAGCAGGGGAGGGGCAGAGAAAGAGGAGACACAGAATCTGAAGCAGGCTCCAGGCTCTGAGCTGTCAGCACAGAGCCCAGCGCAGGGCTCGAACTCACAAACTGTGAGATCATGACCTGAGCTGAAGCCGGATGCTTAGCTGACTGAACCACCCAGGTGCCCCGTAACTTCTGTATTTTTGCAAACTACTTAGGAATGCTCTTTCCATTTCGACATAAAAATGGTTATATACATACATTTATATAGACATATATATGTTATCTTTATATATTTAAATTGCTTGGAGTTTATTTTACATGAGGTGTGAGGTAACTCCAATGGTGTGTGTGTGTGTGTGTGTGTGTGTGTATAACCTTTTTTCTGAACGCTGGCCTGTTGTTTCAGCACCAGTTTACTAAAGAATGTGCACTTCCCCTACTCATTTGTGTGTGTTTGGATGATATAGTTCAATAGGGAAATTTGGGAGTGAAAGGATCTTCTTGGCCACTTGCGAGGACAGATTGATCTGAAGTGGCCAGAGTGGAGCTGTGGACCAGGAGGCTCATTGTCCCAACCGTGTGGGAGAAAGGGTGACTGCCTGAATTACAACAGGCACATGAAAGGTAAGGAGAGAGGACCTTTGTCCTTCCCCCTCTAATCCCCATATCCCTCACCCCGCTGCCTTTCCCCAGTCTTCAAGCTTCATCCACCATCAGGGGAGGGAATAAAGCCCAGTAGCTAATCTTGAGAATCTGGAATCAGATTACTGCATTTAAATCCTGACCTCACCATTCATACTGGTCTTGTGATCTCATGCCAGTGTCTAGATATTTCTGGTCCGCAGTTTTCCCACCTGTGGAGATAACGGGAACACTGATTGCAGAGCCTATCAAGAAGGATTTAAGGAGCTAATGCATATGAGGCCCTTTTCCTAGTGCCTGGCACAGACTAATCTCTACTAGTCAATAATGTTAACGGTTCATTTTTAAGGAAAACCGTGCCCATCACTTTTCTCGATGGAACAAAACTTCAGTCCTACCTTCGGATGGGTGTAGAGATCTGAGCCTGAAACAGAGCAGGTACAGGAGCAAGTGGAAGATGCAAGGTGGTGGAAAGGAGTCCAAGTCAAATGGTTGAAGGCATTGATTGGTCTAGCAAATGCTTTGTTTGGGAGGCGTCTATTCGTTAAGGTATACTTACAATAAGACCTAAGAACTAAGGACTACCATTAGTAAAATAAATTAGCATATTAATTAACGATGGGCTCCACACACACACACACACCCCCTATTTTTTTTTAACGTTTTATTTATTTTTTTTTTCAACGTTTATTTATTTTTGGGACAGAGAGAGACAGAGCATGAACGGGCGAGGGTCAGAGAGAGAGACACAGCATCGGAAACAGGCTCCAGGCTCTGAGCCATCAGCCCAGAGCCCGACACAGGGCTTGAACTCACGGACCGCGAGATCGTGACCTGAGCCGAAGTCGGACGCTTAACCGACTGAGCCACCCATGCGCCCCTTCACACACCCTATTTTTAAACACAACTGTTTGTTTATGTAAAACTTTGGTCAGAAGGGGAGCCCCAGGTGCCTTTCTTTCTTTCTTTCTTTCTTTCTTTCTTTCTTTCTTTCTCTTCTTCTCCTATTTTTTGGAGAATGAAGATAATAGCTACAGTTGATTGACTCCATCAGGGGCACAGTACTAAGCCCTTTAACAATTATCTCCTGTAACACGCCCTCTGTAATAACTCTGAGGTTATTACCGTCTGCAGTAGACAGATCAGGAAAGGGAGTTTCCTAGAAATGAAGAAGTGATTTGCATGTGGCCGCCATTACTGAGGACAAAGATTCAATCCCAGGTCTCAGCGACTCCAACCCCCAAGCTCTAAAGCCAACAAAGAACACATGACAGTTGAAATGGAATTTTGGAGGCTGGGAAGTCCAACTTGACAGATGGGAGAAATTCCTTTCTGAAGGATTTAGTGCCTGCTATTTATGTATAAACTGGTCAAGTCTGGAAGGACTTTGGAAGTCAATTAATTCAGCGTCCTCCTTGTACAGATAGAGAACCTAGAACCCAGAACAAAGAGATGTGGCCCCAGCCAACTGTACGCTGACTGCTTCACTGGAGTCCTGAGTCTCTTCACCCTGTGCAGTGCTTGTAATCTCCACGTGGCCTCAAGATCAAAGCCCTAGAGGTGGAAGAGATGGAGTGTGGAAGCATGCTTCATGCCGCACAGACTGCACAGGGAAAAACACACAGTCCTGGCCCAAAGAAGTTTGCAAATCAGCAAGGGAGACGATCTGAGCCTGCAAACAGCAAACACAGTGAATGAGTGGGGGAAAAACCCTCTGAAGTCTTGAAAGGGTCCCATCCCTCTGCCCAAAATCTGGAAGACTTAGTGGAGGAGGTTGCATTAGAGCTGAGTCTGCAGCACAAATGACAGGAAGGGCATTCCAGATGGAGAAAAGCACACCTAGAAGGGATTACTAATAATGAAAGCTCACATTTATTAAGTGGAAACGTGCCGATTCTATGCTAAATGCTTTGTATGTATTAACTCCTTGAAACCCCACATCTTGAAACCCCACATAGACACTATAAGGTGGGACAATAATTATCCCCATTTCAGAGAAAGGGAAATTGAGACACAAAGGATAGAGAAGTGACTTGCTCAAGGACATACAGCTGGAAAGTGACAGGTTCCAGAATGGCGATGCCAGCTGGAGTGACTCCTGCATTCCAGACAACCTGAGGGAGGACCCAGGGGTCAGAAATGGGGACAGAATGTAGGGTGAGGGAGTAGGGGACAGATTTTTTTCTAGGACAAGTCAACTTTCAATTGACCCCAGGCCCTTTCCTGGCCATCTTGGGCCTCCTAAGGTAGGCAGGGAGTACTCAGTTAGTGAGGGTCAGGACCCAGACCCACTGGCCTCTGGGTCTGCCATGAGACCTTCCAGAGGCCACCAGGACTGAGCTGAAGGCCCCAGATGAAGGGCCACAGAAGCTGTCTGGCTCACTCTGAGACCACAACATCCAGGAACCCACCCTGACTGATCTTACACCAACCCCAGGGGTTCTCTGGGGCCAGGGCTTGGACGTTAGTCCCAAATTTGGCAAATATTTTCCAAATGCCAACCATAGCTATGGCTTAGCCCCCTTGGGGACAGTGGACTTGGAGGTGAGAGCAGAGGGTTCTGCGGCAACCCAAGTCTGGCTCTAAGAGCTGTGTGACCTGGGGCCAGTTCTGACCCTCTCTGGACTTCAGGGAGCACCTAAAGGGATCATCCTGATCTGTGGGCTTAGGAATCTGTGAAAACAGATGGATGAGGGCCAGCACAATGCCCGGGCCCACAAGTGCTTAATAAATGCTAAATTCTTGCACTTGACCTTGAGAAACTCTTCTTTTTGAAGCAGGCTGAGAGTAGATAGACCCAGTGCAGTCCTTGGACCCTTATCTTTCCTAAAAACATATCCAAGGGCCCTTTGAGTGTTGAGAATGGTACTGCTGAGCAGTGCTAGAAACAGGAGACAGCAGGAACCCCATTGGGAGTGACCAAGTTCTCAGAACCAATATAAATTCACTCACCTGGGGAGCACCTGGGTGGCTCAGTCAGATGAGTGTCCAACTTCAGCTCAAGTAATGGTCTCATGATTGGTGAGTTTGAGCCCTCCATGGGACTCGTTGCTGTTGGCAAGGAGCCTGTGCCCCATCCCTCTCTCTCTGCCCCTCCCCCCACTTGTGTGCTCTCTTTCAAAAATAAATAAACGTTAAAAAAAATTTTTTTTTTAAATAAATTCACTCCAGCACTTGGCTGGATCAGTCGGAAGACCGTGTAACTCTTGATCTCAGGGCCATGAGTTTGAGCTCCATGTTGGGTGTAGAGATTACTTAAAGAAAGAAAGAAATAAGGGTACCTGGGTGGCTCAGTCAGTTAAGTGTCCAACTCTTGATTTCAGCTCGGGTCAAGATCTCATGGTTCTGTGAGTTCAAGCCCTGAGTCAGGCTCTATGCTGATAACATGGAACCTGCTTGGGATTCTCTTTCTCCCTCTCTCTTTGTCTTTCTCTCTATCTCTCTCTCTCAAAATAAATAAATAAACCGAGAGAAAGAAAGAAAGAAAGAAAGAAAGAAAGAAAGAAAGACAAAAGAAAGGAAAGAAAGAAAGAAAGAAGAAAGAAAGAAAAAAAGAAAGAAAGAAAGAAAGAAAGAAAGAAAGGGAAATTTTTAAAAATAGGCTTCACACCTAGTGCCAGACACTTAATCGACCGAGCCACCCAGGAGCCTCCCCAAATGTTTTTTTTTTAAATAAATAAATTCACTCATCAGCTTCCTTCTGCTCTGAAGTGGTGGCAGCCTTCCTGGGACTGTACCCACTCCTTCAAGGTGGGGGGGGTACTTTCTTTGGTTCTCCTCACCCCAGACTTTCTCAAGGTGCCATCGTTCATCAATTAACTGCTGGTGGAACTGTTATCCAGAATTCTGGATGCAAGATAACTCAACAGCAAGTGGGAAAACAGCCTAAGTATCCATTGATAAATGACAGGTAAACAAAATATGGCATAGAAATACAATGGAATATTATTCAGCCTTAGAAAGGAATGCCATTCTAGCACCGGCTACATCACGAATAGACCTTGAAGACATTAGACTAAAATAAGCCTGCCACAAGAGGACAGATATTGTATGATTCCACTCCCGCAGGGTATACAGAGCAGCCAAACTTCTACAGAAAGGAAAGTAGAGGTCACCAGGGGGTGGGAGCAGGGGGAAATAGAGGGTTAGTGTTCAATGGGTGTGGAGTTTCGGTTTGGGAAAATGAAAAAGTTTTGGAGATGGATGGCGGTGATGGTTGCACAACAATGTGAATAGACGTTATAACACTGACCTGTACAGCTAATAGTGCCTAAAATGGTAAATTTTATGTTATGTGCATTTTTACCACAATTTTGAAAAAAAAAAATTATGTCTTTTAGTAGCTGATTGGATCAACTGAGGTTGATATCCAGACAATGGAATGTTATTCAAACGGTACAAAAAATGAAGCTATCAAGCCAGGAAAAGACATGGAGGAGACTTGAATGGATATTCGTGAGCATAAGAAGCCAATTGGAAAAGGCTACCTATTATATGACTCCAACACCTGACATTCTGGAAAAGGCAAAAGTACGGAGACAGTAAAAAGATCAGTGGTTGCCAGAAGTCAGGGGAGGGGAGAGGGACAAAGTAGGCTGAGCACACAGGATCTTTAGGGCACTGAATATACTGTGTGTGGTGCTATAATGGTGGATACATGTCATTATACATTTGTCTAAATTCATAGAATGTACAACACTGAGGGTGACCTGTAATGTAAACTATGGACTTTGGATAATTATGTGTCAATGTAGGTTCATCAGTTGTTACAAATGTGCCACTCGGATGGGTAATGTTGATAACAGGAGAGGCTGTGCATATGGGGGGCCAGGGATGAGAAACGAAAAAAAAATTTTTTTTGAGAGACAGAGAGCGCGTACGCACAATTGGGGGGGGGGAGGATGGGTGGGCAGAGGGAGACGGAGAGGGAGACACAGAATCTGAAGCAGGCTCCAGGCTCTGAGCTGTCAGCACAGTGCCCAAAGCGGGGCTCAAACTCAAAAACAGTGAGATCATGACTTAGCCGAAATCAGATGCCTAACCGACTGAGCCACCCAGGTGCCCCTAAAAACAAAATTCTTTAAAAAAATGTGGTGGGACAGGGATGCAAACAGGAGCGTTCCTGCTCCCAGAGATCTCCCTGTCTAGTTGAGGAGACAGATAAACCGGCAGTTACTGACCCATGATCTCATTTAACGGGTGGCTGTAGGTGTCTCAGACTGGCCTTTCTCCCGCCCAGAGGGCAGAAGGTTTTCTGGAGGCAGGGAGTCCCTTCCATGTGGGGAGGCCTGCAACCTGGGTGTGGCCTTCTATCTCAGTGCATACACCTGACGTCACTGGAGAAGTCCCTTCCAATAAGACTGGTAAGCCGACGGCCAACCTTTCCTGCCCTCACAGACCGTGGTAGCTATCAGCTCTTCCATTGGAATTCACGTCTGTGAAGCACGCTTTGACCTTAACAGAAACGAATGTCATTGAACTGGACACTCCCTCGCACACTCTCCAATGACCTACTCCTGAGTTTCTAACTCAGACCACGGCCCTGCTTCCTCTTTTCATGCAACCTCCTCCTACTTTCTTTCCAAAACTCTCAAATCTGTCTTGACCTTTTCTTGCCCTCTTCCAGGGCCTTAGGTGGAGAGGGCTGCCTGGGTGTCAGCAGGACCTGATTCCCGCAAGCCCTTCAGTTCACCCAGGCCAGTCCCGGGGCTGGAGTCAGAAGTGAGAGTAACATGCCCTGAAGCTTTAGGGACGAGATATGCAAAACCAAAAAGAGAAAGGATGGCTGTTCCAGAGCAAAATTAAATTTGACTCAGGATTAAGATAATCTAAAGAAGGAATGTGCCCAACAGAAGTGGCTGGGGGCAAGAAGGAAAAGAGTGTCAGCCTGGGATTTACCGTAAGAACAGATTGATTCATTCATTTAACAGTTACTAAACCCTTCACCAAATCCAAGCGCTGTCTTAGGGAGGAGGACATTGAATGAATCAGACTGGAGTCCTGCTCTTATGGAGCTTGTATTCTAGGGAAGGAGTCAGGCAATTTAAAAAAAAAAAAAAAAACAAAACTAAGAAAAATAAATGATATGTCAGATGATGACAAGTGATGTGGAGAAAACAAAGTCAGCAAGAGGAATGGAGATTTCCAGGTGTGGAAGGTGGGGATTGCAATATTTTATAGGCCTGTTGGGCCAAGAAGCTGGTACTTGAGCAAAGATGGGAAATGGGGAGAATCTGCCATTTGGATGCCTGGGGAAAAGCGTCCTAAGGCGAGGACACTGCAGACGCAAAAGAGGAAAGGCGGGAGAACACGGGGAATTTGGAGGAACACAAGGGGGTGGGTGCCAGAAGGGAGTCTGCAGGTGGGGGGCAGGGGTTGGGGTCCCAAAGCAGGGAGCTAGGTTGTCTAGAGCCTTGCAGACCACGGCAAAAGACTTGGTGAGACTCAGAGGTAGATCCCAGCACTGTTCAGGGACAGGTCCACACACTGGTGGATTTTGAGCCTTCCCCTCCCGGGAGTGGGATGGGTATACCAGGCTGGTGGGGGCTGATACCTTCAAAGACTAAAGGCCCATAATTGACCTCCTGCTTGGATTTTAGACGTAGGAGGTAACCTTCAAGTCATACCCTGCCTGCCCATGGACAGGTCCTCCAGAGGGAGAGAATGCTAGCAACTAGGATGTTGTTTTTACTGTGACATTTGTGCTTTTCACTGTAAATCAATTTTTAATATGGCATGGCATGGTATAAACCAATATGATGTAACACAACGTAAGTATTCCATATCCCAGAACCTGGATAATGTGATTCTACTTCCAAGAGTTGAAGCAGCCCTAAACAGATGGCCTAATCCAATCTCTAAATCTACCATGACCCTGGGCTAGACCCCCCAGGCCACAGTGTCCTCTCCACAATTAGGCCACTTTGTGAGGCCACTCAACAGGCAGTCAGCTGCGCGTCTCACACACCGTATTTCATCAAATTTAGTCTGCCAACAAGTTTTTATTTATTTATATATATTTTTAAGATTCTATTTATTTTTTTAAAGTTTTATTTATTTAAATAATCTCTACACCCAACATGGGGCTTGAACGCAGGACCCCGAGATCAAGAGTCCAACGCTCCTCTGATGGAGCCAGTCAGGTGCTCCTAAGATTTTATTTTTAAGTAATCTCTATACCCAACGTGGGCCTCGAACTTACAACCCTGAGATCAAGACTTGTGTGCTCCACCGACTGAGCCAGCCAGGTGTTCCCAGCAAATTTTTAGTGTTACCATTATTTTGGGTACCACTAAGAAAGAAAAAATGTTGCTAACTACATCATGACACATTGCCTTCTTATCAGTGGGAATTTAAATTTTATACTTAGTGAAAGAGTTCTTCTGGACTTACTTAGAAATACATTTTGAGGGGCGTCTGGGTGGCTCAGTTAGTTGAGCATTGTGCTCTTGATTTTGGCTCAAGTCATGATCTCACGGGTTTGTGGGTTTGAGCCCTGCATCGGGCTCTGTGCTGACAGCTCTGAGCCTACTTGGGATTCTCTCTCTCTCTCTCTCTCTCTCTCTCTCTCTCTGCCCCTTCCCCCACTCTCTCTCTCTCTCAAAATAAATAAACTTTTTAAAAAATAGATTTTGATATCACTTATCACTCTTGTGCATATTATACATATTTATATATAAAATCAATTGATTAAGGCATTAACACATCATGACTAGCACCTGTCCAGTAGCAATTGTAAAAGCCATTGATTGTAATGCCTATCCCAGTTTTAAAGATGTTAAAGTATGAAAAACAAAAACAACAACAATAAAAAAACTGTGTTGTAAATTCGAGATAACACAAGCTATCCCTTTCTCACAGACTAGTGCCTGGCACACAGTGCCTATTCCATCAATGTTTATAGGCTTGCCATTGGTTTATGACATGCTCCAGGCCAGTATAGAGTGACGGTGGTCATTTCTGTATTGCCCTGGACTTCTCACGTGTGTTCAAGGCTTCCAGAAGGACAGGTTGGCACCAAGGCCATCTACGGAGGGCCTGGGGCCTCAGAGAAGGTCCTGGTTTCCTGGTGAACAAGAGGTCCAGGAATGAGATGGTTCCAAGGCAGATAGGAGGTGGACATGAAGTTCTTCAAATCCCCAGACGTTCAGCAGAGTCCAGCTGATGGATGGGCTTCAGAGCACAAAACCTTAGCACTTGGAAGTAGGTTTTTAGTTATGTGTAAATTTTGGAGCCCACGTCCAGAAACGGCAACGATTATTGTGCTCTGTGCTCTGTCTCCTACTCCCTCTCAGTTAAGTGTAAGCTGGAAATGGGGACTATTTTTTGGATAGTGAGAGACAGCGAAACGGTTATAACCTAAGGGAAATAATTATGCGTTCGGGCCAGAAATGACCCACTGTGTCTCTGTGTGAATGTAATGTTGTTTGAATGAGCTGAACTAAATCCAATTTGGCTGATCTTGAATTTGCAACACTCTCTTGGCTATCCTGAGCCTTACTCTGTGCACGGAGGAGTTTGCCAAACTCAGGTGGGTTCCACTAGCCCAGATACCTGCCATCGTATACAAGAGGCGGGAGAAGGAGGCTTAACTGTGTCCTGGGAAGAGTCCTGGATTCACAGGCAGGGGCAGCGTGAGCCTACTGGGGCTCCCTGTGTAAAATGGGGACTGGAAAAACCTCCCAAGGGACCGGGGTGACAGTGCACCATCATTTAGCAACCCTTCGAGCAAGGGGACCCCACAGTGGCTGAGTTAACCCTTTAGGTGTTGGATCATAGGAAGGGATTCCGGGGGAGAAACCAGTGTGGTAAGGAGCACTCAGGACAGTTACTATTTATTTACCAACTGCTACAATATTGATATAATATGAATGGCACCCTGTCTACGGACTTCGAAGATCAGATGAGACTGTGCAGGTGAATGCACTGGTGACTGAATAAGAGAATGGGCATCTTGGGCTGTGCTCATGAGGCAAGAATACTGTCATCCAGTAAGTATTTACTGAACATCTACAACGTGCCCGTTTTTGTGCCAGGTGCTGAAGATCAAAAGCTGATTCAAAGGAACTCTTTCAAGAGCCCCCTTGGGACAGTAAGTGATGGCATGGGAAGGGCCTCCCCACTGCAGGGGACTTTGTGAGCAAAGACACAGAAGCAAAACAAGAGAAAGCAAAAGCAAGCTACAAAAACAAAAGCAAAAACGACAAAAAACAACAAAACAAAACAAAACACACACACAGGCAAGCAAACAAAAAGCAGCTTCCCTTGCTCTCCAAGCTACAAGCTGTCATTTTGGTCAGCATGAAGTTTGAGGCTGGAAGTGGCAAGACGCAGAGTGCACGGGGGCATAAGTGACAGCGGGCCTAGCGCTGCTCCATGGCAGAGGGAAGGATGGACAGTGGCAAGTTATATTCACGCTCCAATAGTCACTCCAGCAGGAGTGTGAGAAGGGGACTAAGAGTGGAGGCCCTGAGGCCATTTAGGGAGCGGTTGCAATAATCCAGGCAATAATGATACAGCCAACTCTAAATTGGTAGCATAAGTAAAAAAAGATGAATTGTTTTGGTTGTGTGGTTTTTTTTTGAAATGGAAGAGTGAGAGAGAAAGGAGACCAAAACTGGAGCAGGGAACCTAGGGCTCGAGAGAAAGCGATATATTAAAGAAATACTTGGAGGTGAGGTTAGGAGGATAGGGAGACTATAGAAGAAGGGTTAGGGAGGGGGGCGCCAGGGTGGCTCAGTCGGTTAAGTGTCCAACTCTTGGTCTTGGCTCAGGTCATGATCTCACAGTTCGTGGGTTCGAGCCTCATGTCAGGCTCTGTGCTGACTGCACAAGTCTGCTTGGGATTCTCTGTCTCCCTCTCTTTCTGCCTCTCTCTCTCAATCTCTCTCTTTCAAAATAAATAAAAAAACATTTAAAAAGGAAGAAAAAGAGTAAGGGAGAGAGAGTAGTCAAGGGGAACTCCCAGGTTTCTGGGCTGAGTGACCAGAGGCAACAGTGTTACCAAGATCAGGAACAAGAAATCCCTGGACATCCAGGTGGGAAAGCCTTTCTCCCCAGAAAGTCCCACTGGCCTTCCCAAGATTTGCTTTGGGTCCCACTCTCTGAGCCATGAGCCAAGAAAGATAATTCCAGGGATTCCAATTACTTTACCTCGATCTTTGTTTTAATGAGTTCAGTTTGTGGTTTCGAAAGTTGATAAGGACTCTGCCCAGCATGTCATTTTTTCCCGTTAGCACTGAGGGGTAGCCTACGTACAGAGAAGTGCATGAATCCTACGTGTCTAGCGAAAAAAGCATACCGTTCTGATGGTATTAAAGACCTTCACAATATAACAGGTGTGCACGTGCACGCACGCACATACGTACACACACGCGTGCAACACACGAATATAGAAGCCAGGCTCCTCTCCGTGAACCCTCGTTTCCAGAGGATGGACTTTGAGCAGGCCTGAGTGTGATAACACCATGAAGCCCAATCACCCTCCTTCACATGGACCTTAAGACCCTTTGGGATCTGCCCCCTGCCCCCTTCTCCCTCATCTATTGCCAGTACCACCACCCCCATCCCAAACCCAGCCCTGGCCTCACTCAGCCTCAGTGCCCTCGATCCCAACTGCTCACCGATCTCTCTACACCTGCCACACACCCCATTCCTACCCCTACTCCTTCACAGATCCATCCAGTAGATTCTCTGGAGGCCTGTTTGAGGCTTCCTCCTCCTCCGTGAAGCCCTCCTCCTCTATTCTCCTATACCCCACCCCACCCCAACACACACACACACACACACACACACACACACACACACACCCCTATTGTGTCTCATTTTCTTTCTAAACTCTATAATAGCACGGTTACACTGCAGTCTCTCCACACCAAGTGTGAATATACCTTAACTACCATTGAGCCACCACTGATCATCCAACAAATGTCTGTCTAGGAAGGAAGGAGGGAGGCGGTGAAGAAAGGGAAGAAGGAAAGAAGGAAGGGAAGAAGGGAGTGAGGGAGGAATACGTGAGAGAATCCTCTTTTTAAAAATATTTTGAATGTTTATTTTTTGAGAGAAAGAGAGAGAGCAGGGGAGGGGCAGAGAGAGCAGGACAGAGGATCTGAAGCAGGCTCTGTGTTGTCAGCACTGCTCGATGCAGGGCCGGAGTCCCAAGAACCGTGAGATCGTGACCTGAGCCACGGTCACGATCTCACCTTCGTGTCATGAAGCTGGGCACTTAACCGACTGAGCCACCCAGGCACCCCGAGAGAATCCACTTGGATTCTCAGTTCCTGAGCCTAACACAAGTGTGTGAGCTAAAAAAGGACAGGCACCGGAGGCCAGGTCTGAGTCTGAAGTCTTACAACTGACCAACTGAGGATCACGGGCAAAATCCGTTAACTTCTCTGAGCCTCAGATTCCTCCCATTCTTCAAGTGTCCATGATCCTCAAGCCAAGAATTTAGAATCATAATAAATAGTACGTTAGAGACCTTGTTCTTCTATTTCCGCCATCTCTCATTTGGTCTCCGCTCATGTGAATAGAGACTGATGCAAAACACATTTCTTTTCTTTTCATTCTTTACACGCTGAAATGTAAAACTGAGAGACAGAGGAAGGAAAGCAACAAGAGATGCTGAGTTCTTTCTGCACATGATACAATAAAGTTCAATAATATGGGGTTTTAATTGTTCTACACAAGAGCTGCGTCAATAGCCCGGTTAGCGACTGCCCATTGGCCCGTTCTCTTTTTCTACAAGGTCATGAGATGTGTGCACTCTCTCGAGGGTAAACCGAGCTAACCACCCTGCATCAGTCACTCTTTTTAATGAGGCTCCCCCATTCAGACCCCATTTTCTTGTACACAATTCATTGTATTAAACGGCTGCAGCTGCAATTAGGAGTGGGAGGATCCAGGCCTGTGTTTGGGTTCGAGATGCGTCTCGTGTGATTTTTCAAATACTTTGGGTTTGGCAAGAGCCGAGACAACATTCTGTCAAGTTCTTTTTCCCCTTCATTTAAACCCGTGTGCATTCAAGAGAAATGTGGTCCATCTGACCCTCGTTCATTTTTTGCTTAACTCAACAAAAAGTTGTCTCAGAAGAGCTAGAAAATGTCCAAGCAGCAAATCCAGCCTCTTTAATGGAAGTCTTATTAGAATCTCCTTCTCTCGACCCCTGACAGTTTGACATTCTCCACACAAGCCAAGTGGTTTCATTTCTTTGTGCCATTGCACTTGCTCCCTAAACTGGAACGTCCTTCCCTTTTGCCCCCTTCTCTGCCTAGTGACGCTACTCCTCCAAGCCCAGTGCAACCTTTTTCTCATTTGTGAAGGCTTTCTCCCTTGCCTAACTTGCAAATAATCGCATGGTCCTCTGAGCTCCTGCTGTAATCGTAGCCCTAACCAGCTCTTTATTCATCCTGCTTGGTATTTACAGTCTGTTGTTAGGCCGGGTGAGGCAAGCCCTCACTGATGTCTTTTTCAGTGTAAAGCCCTTGACCTTAATTAAAAGTCTTCACAAGTAATGGCAGGCAGAAATTGGCATTTGTGGTTAAAGCTATCGCCCAAAACATTAAGTATTATGTCTGATAATGTCCCTATGTGGGCTTCCAGGTGAGAAGTAAACTTGAAGCTTGGAGACCCGAAACAACAATAGGCTTCTTCCTCGGTGATAATGAGAGGTTTGGACCTTGGCTTGTTCCCTTTTCGCCTTGGCTACCAGGAAGCTAAGAAGCAGATCCGACATTCAGTCATAGCAACTACATTGCATACTGGCTTCCTTCTTTTTTCGTAGACTTGGTTTTCTATTTCTATATTAACGTTATAAAGGAAAAGAAAGCATATTGTTCTCCGTGAGTCACTTCAAAGTCTTTGTAGAGCGGCAGAGAAAAGTAAAAAGTAAAAACAATAAGAAGCAATTCGTGATGGTTTCATCTATAGAACAGGTCTTGTATTTAGGAGTAATAGGAAAAGGTTTTATTTTCAATCTTAGATGTTTTTCATAAACGATTTGAATCTTTTACCATGTGCATGTTTTAGTCGATACACACTCAATTTTTTAAACTTAATAATTAATTAAACTTGATTGTTAAAACATAATTGTTTTCAATTCTGACTCCCCAGGAGCACAGCCCAAGCCATTCATATTCTTCTCTGAATCTCCCTTACTACAGCAGCATTTTGTACACAACTAGCATTAGCAAATGTCTGTTAAGTGGATGAAGAACAAAGTTCACCCAAGTAAATTTAGAAGCCAAAGAGAGAGCCCCAGGCTCTGGATCTCTAGACCATTCTGAATACAAAGCCCGGCTCCAGCTGGCCGCGTAGCCCTGAGGCCAGCCATTACTCAGATCCTTCCGAACCCCAGTTTCCCCATCTGTAAAATGAAGCTTTAACTACTACTGTTTCAGGGTCGTTTTGAGGATTGATTCAAAGAGGAGATACTTAATTAGGGCAAATTCCCTTTTACTTATGAGTATTCATGGGCAGAAAATACACCCTATGTTTAAAATAGGCAACTGACCACCAAAAGCTTTGCCTCTGGGGAGCACAAGAGGAGGTATGTGGGTGCACTATCAGTGGATGGACAGGCATGCTCTTCAGAACTAGATAAATGGGAGAAAATGAGCTTTTAAAAGAGGGAGAATCCAAGCCCCAAAGCGGAAGGATGAAATGGCTTTGAACTGCTAGTCACAGAAACCAGTTTAGATAGAAAAGATTCTGCTCAGGTGCTGAATGTAACACATGAGTGATAGAAGAAATCAGTAAGCTTTGGTTTTTAGCATCTAAATTGCCCTGGGGGGAGGTGCCTGGGTGGCTCAATCGGTTAAGGGTCTGACTCTTAGTTTCGGCTCAGGTCATGATCTCACAGTTTCACAAGTTCAAGCCCCAGGTCATGATCTCAGTTTCATGAGTTCGAGCCCTGTGCTGGGCTCTGGGCTGGCAGCGCAGAGCCTGCTTGGGATTCTCTCTCTCTCCCTCACTCTCTGTATCTCCCCTGCTCATGCTGTCTCTGTCTCTTTCAAAATAAATAAGTAATTTTTTAAATAAATAAGTAAACAGCCCTAGAGTTATGGTAGGATAGTTTTTACAAAAATGGAATATGAGTACCACTTGCAGTACTCAAGAAGACTTTCTTTAAATGGCACATGGAGAAACAGTGATTTTTTTTTTTAAACCCTCAGAAAGTTTTACATTTCTTTATTTTTTTGAGAGACAGAGAGAGACAGAGCACAAGTCGGGGAGGGGCAGAGAGAGAAGGAGACCCAGAATCCGAAGCGGGCTCCGGGCTCTGAGCTGTCAGCACAGAGTCCAGGGCAGGGCTCGAACTCACGAACCATGAGATCATGACCTGAGCTGAAGGTGGACGCTCAACCGACTGAGCCACCCAGGAGCCCCGAAACACTGATTATTTTAATTTTGCATTTATTGTGTCATAATATTGTGTCATTTATTGTGTCATACAATGTGTTATACAATGTGTCATACAATGTGTACTAGGTTATATTGACCTAGTGCATCCAAATTGGGATATCACACATATTACTATTAAATATGTTTTTAAAGTTTTAAAAATGAGTGGGTTTAAAGAAAATATGAATCATATTATGACTGGTAGAATAAATCTATGACAAAAAAATTAACATAGGATCACTGAAAATTAACTAGGATCACTGAAAGTGTGGGAAGTACAACTTCAACATGTGGGTCTTGAGTAACTATTTGATTTAAGGAAAGCCCTGACACTGGGCCCCTCAATTTTTGTCCCCAGATGACTTTCCCGAAGATCACCAATCCTGCCTGTATACTCTACTTTGAGCCCCCTGGATCTCACCCTGTCCCACCTACACACCCCGCACCCTCCTACCATCGTGCTCTGCTCTGCCTGGACCCCACTCCGAGAAGTGGGGCGCCCTCCCTGCCAGAATCAACCCTTCTCTCTTCTGGGCTCCCGGGCAACCTTGGGTATCCTGCCTGCTCTGATGACACCTGGCACCTTGTATTACAATTTCTTTCCGGGGTATGTCTCCCAGGCAATGTCCTATCTCTGTGTCCGAAGTCCCTACCCTGGGGCATTAAATAACTTAAAAAATTAAATAATCCAAAAATACCATTGAGGCCATGCTAGTTTTAGAAATTTAAGGCATAAATACTTGGCCTTAATCGTGCATCAGGGATCATCTTTCACAAGGACGACATGACTTTCATCTTTCCACTGCGCTCCTTAGACACCCCAGCCAGACCAGCTGCCCCTATTAGAAGATTTCCTACACCATGCATCCTTTTTCCTAGCAGTTTTCTGCGGTTTTCTTTTGCCTTTGTGATTATTTGATGAATGTATTTCTCCTAGCAATAGACTGTAAGCTTGCTGTGAGTAGGGTCACATCTATCTTTTTTTTTAATGGTTATTTATTTTGAGAGAGAGAGGGAGAGAGTAGGGGTGGGGGAGAGAGACAGAAAGAGAGAGGGAGAGAGGGAGAGAATCCCAAGCAGACTCCATGCTCGGCACAGAGCCTGAAGCAGGGCTCCAACCCACAAACTGTGAGATGATGACCAGAGCTGAAATCAAGAGACTCTTAACTGACTGAGCCACCCAGAGACCGCTGGGTCACATCTATCTTTGTTCTCTGCTAACGTTCCCAGTGCCCAGTGCTGAGCCTGACACATGGTGGGTGCTCCCTAAATATCAGCCGTATGAAGGAGTGAATGAATTTTTCCCCTACATGCGCGCGCACACACACACACACACACACACACACACACAGTTGGTCTTCTATCACTCACATTGTTGTAGAGATCATTGAGTGCGCAGATGGTTGGCACCGAGACCAGTGTAAACTCTCCTGTTTGTTTTTCAGGCAGATTACAGCGGAAACATGATGCTTGCCAATTAGAAGGGGAGAAATTCAAAATGGTAAACGGAGCAGTCTCCTCACAGGGCTCCATGAGGGCTTGACAAACAACACAGAGCCAAAATAAATTTTTTAAAAGTATACTCCAGCAAAAGAGTATTGACCCTGTCCTTTCAAGAATTTTCCCAGCCATCCAGAAGAAAAACTTTAAGGACTGGAACTTTAGAACGACTAGGGCAACCAGGGAATACGTTCTACCGGCTGACAGCTTCTCCGAACTGGGTGAATATTGGGACGACAGAGAGAAAGGAGAAAAAACAAATCGGTGTTACATTAAAATGAAGGTAAAGCCACTCTAAGAACTGCTTTGGTCCTGGTCAGACAGCAAGGGTTTGAAAGGATCAAAGTTACTTTTTAGCAGAGCTGCAGGGAGAGTGAAGAAATGTCTCCACCTTGACAACTAGCAGGTTCCTCCCTTCTTTCATTTCTTAACATTGCAAATATGGAGGCCAAGGCCATCCAAAGTCAAGAGCAGATGGATCCAACCAGCCAGGTTAATCCTGATGCTTTTGAGCCACAAGGGACTTGTTCCTTCCCACCTTCCTGCTACAGCAGAAGAGGCTGACACACAGACTGAGTGAATGGCTGACCCAAGCTCACATGTGTAGTAGCCAAGCCTTCCAGCTGCGTGGTCCAGGCTCGCGTCCCTGCCCACCCTGCCCCATGGCTACACGAGACAGAAAGTCAAGTCTCAGCCAGTATGCTGCATAAAGCGCGGACTGGCCACATGATGGCTTTGCTTTTGGGTCAGCAGTTTTAGTACGATGTTTTAGCTCATCTATGGTCTATTATCTCTCCATGGTTTTTCTATCCCTCAGGCATTCCCGAAGCAACTGGAAATGGTGCCAATTAGGAAAACAAGCCTTGAGTCTCCTGGTGCTATCTTTTCTTTTTTTTAATTTTTTTTTAACGTTTATTTATTTTTGAGACAGAGAGAGACAGAGCATGAATGGGGGAGGGACAGAGAGAGGGAGACACAGAATCCGAAACAGGCTCCAGGCTCTGAGCTGTCAGCACAGAGCCCGACGCGGGGCTCAAACTCACGGACCGCAAGATCATGACCTGAGCCGAAGTCGGCCGCTTAACCGACTGAGCCACCCAGGCGCCCCTGCTATCTTTTCTTAAATACCTACTAGTTTCCGGCAACCTGAACTGAGTCCGGCCCGGTGGTCTTGAATCCCAGACAAGGACATTTTGGCTGGTCCCGGAGCTCTTTGAGGGCAGGAACCACTTTTTATTTATGTGTGGAGCCCCAATGCCAAGGCTACCGTCTGGCTTACAGTAAAACAGCAAAATGGGAGGTTGTCCGAAAAAAAAAAAAAAATTGTGCAGAGTCTGAAATCGAAGCCAGAAAGAACTGTGGTTGAACCGTTGGCAAGAAGCTTCCACAGGTGCCTGGCTCTGGGGGCCTCAGCATTCTCACCCGCAAAATAACACAGATACCAGCCACCCTACAGAAATGCTGTGCGGACAGAATGAGATGGGCCACCAAGCACAGGGGACACCCTGTCAATCGCAGCCCCCCATCAACGTGGAGGCAAGGAAAGGATGAAGTCGGTTAGCATTTCAAACTTGTCCTTTTCTAGGAGACAAGCAAGGAACGAAGAAAAGGTGACAGCGGACGCAATTGCCCAGCCTGTGAGCGGTCAGACTTTCCTTTGCTATTTATTGTCAGAGCTTCGAGCCCTGTTTGAAAGCCGGCCCTGCCTCATCCCGACTTCTGCTTCATCTCCCAGTAAAGTCATAACGCTGGGCTTACTTCTCTGTCTATTGACACACAGAGCCTGTGAGTCACAAATTCAACAGAATGACTTTGCTGCAGTGTGATTGACTGGAAAATGTTCCCTCATCTGAAAAATTTTTTTTTGAAGCAAATGGACATGCTTATTTTTGCAACACGGAGTGCAGGCTCTTTATTTATTTGACATTGGTCTCTGTGACATTCCAGCAGGCCAAGGGAGGGCTCACACGTTCACGAATTGCCCTATGAAGTGACATATGTTCTCCTCCCTCCCTCTCCTGCTCCCTTCCTGCTGACTATTATATCTAAAGCAAACAGTCCCAGCACAATAGTTAGATTGCACTTGAATTTGGTGTTTACTTGACATTTACACACTGGCCATGCTGGACAGTTCAGTCGTTCCAGAACAGAGGCTCAGCCAGCAAGCATTGTGCTGGACTTGTGCTCAACCCTGAGCAACATGGGATCCCAAAACAGCGAGACGCCGCCTTGAGAGTCGATAGTGCTGCCAGTTTTTACTCTTAGCCTGAATTAGCACTTGCTAGGGGGGAGAAAGTACCAGAAGGTCTTCCCAGGAAACATCTCCCTTGCCCACGCAGGGCAGGCTGGCCTTGCTGATACCACTCTTCCTCCCTTTAAATCCAACTCCCAGGCTGCCACACTATTCACTCTAGCTAATCTCATCTAGTCCCGGAGCTAAATCGCCCTGGTGGGTGCAGATTACTAATCTGATTAGCTGAAATCTCCAGGTCTTGCATTTCCCCCTCATGTAATGGAATTAGTAATAGCTACCTAATGGGATTATGTGGGCATAGCATAGTACCTGGGGCAGGGGAAGGTTCTCAGAAGGTGCCCGGAAAGTGCTTGTTCTCATCCCTCTCCTGAGGTGCGTGCTTCTGGCTTCAGGGGGCTGTGGGAAGGGCAGGTTATGGGGCTCCTGTGTCTGTTCAGTCTGATGCAGGGAACACTTGGACTTGGCTGCGAGTCAGGACACGTGTTCTGGGTTGTGGCATGGGCCAGTCACCTCTGATCCCCAGGCCTCTGTTTCCACATGTGCAAAGTGGAAGCCTCCGATTACATTCTAACACTGTACGATTTCCAAACCGTCAGAGTCTGAAGGAGGCCCGAACTTCCAAAAGCGGTTGACTAGCCCAAAAGCTGATATTCGTCGATACCAGTATTTAAAAGGGGTAGCAAAGGAACAAGATGATAACACTCAGTGCTGCACAGCATGTAAGGAAGCAGTACCCTGATACTTTGCAGATGGGAACATATACTGCTGATGGGAATGTACATTTTTTGAGGAATAATTTGATGATATCTGATGACGTTAACCTAACGAAACGATTTCTCTAAATTGAGCCTAAGGAAATAAGCGAGTGTATCTAAGGGGGCACGTAGGAGTTTTGTAATAGTGAAAAGTGGAAATGATCTAAATGTCCATCAAAACGGATTGATTAATACCAATATCAGGAAAACTATGATGTGTTTAAAAGTGTAAGGTATATTTATGTATTAACATGAATAGATATCTATGGTATATTGCTCAGTGAAAATAAAAGCAAATTTACAAAGCGGTGTGCAAATGATAAGCCATGTTTGAAAAATAAATTTTAGGGGCGCCTGGGTGGCTCAGTCGGTTGAGCGGCCGACTTCGGCTCAGGTCACGATCTCGCGGTCCGTGAGTTCGAGCCCCGCGTCGGGCTCTGTGCTGACAGCTCAGAGCCTGGAGCCCGTTTCAGATTCTGTGTCTCCCTCTCTCTGACCCTCCCCCATTCATGCTCTGTCTCTCTCTGCCTCAAAAATAAATAAACATTAAAAAAAAAAAAGAAAAAGAAATTTTAGTATTTTTATATATACATAAAAATTCTGAAAATGTATACACCAAACTGGTAATCATAGTCATATCTGGATTGGTAGGATGTGGATTCCTTTTTACTTGAAACACACATTTATTGACTTTTTAAAAAAATAGGAAGCATTCGTTTTTGAAATCAGAAAAAAAAAAAAGTAACTTTAAAAAGTAAAATAAGAGGAGGAAGGGATTTTTGGTGCATTAAACATGTTTTCTGACACTCTTTCCATGACCCCATTCAGAGACAGTAAAGGGATTGAAAAGACAAAATCAACCAGGACGGAGAGTGGCAACTGAGAGGCAAATGGCCAAATGGCCACAAATTTAGATCAGAGAAAGTGGAAAATAAAGCAGACTGATTTCAAGGTACAAGAACCTTGGAAGGCTCAGGAAGCAGAGACACCGAGTTACTCAGAAAGTAAAGTGCCTATGGGAATAAAAGCAGAATTATTGCCTGAAAGCCAATATAATAAGCAGCAGTTGGAAAATCCATCCATCCACCCATCCTTCCATCCATCCAAACAGTTAGGCCCTAAGATTCCTCCCTAACCCCGTGCGACGGGGTAACTGCTTTTCCCCCAACTCGGGCAGAAGATTAGGGGTTTACTCTCTGGAGAAGTAAGGACTCTGGATTCAGGGAAACTCCACACAGCTGAAGACAGGAACAAACAAGGATGACTAAGGGACAGACTGCATGCAGGGTCCTGATGCCACAGACCTCCCTCCCTGTGTGGGCTCTAAGAGCACTGACTATCTCCAGTCACTGAACCACTCTACACGGCACTTTTCAAAATTGAAAACTGGGGTTCACTTATTAAGCACATACGTACTGAGCACCTATTATGTGCCAGTAAGCTGCATTATGTTCTAAAATTAGAGTAAGTCAGGCTGGGTCCTCGCCCCTGCAAGCCTACAGACCTGGGTACCAGTGGCATCACCAACATCACAGGGGTGGTCTGAAGGGGACACGACTTGGTGCATATAAAGGGCTCAGCACAGTACTTGGTACAGTGTCTCATAGTCATGATGTTATTAATTTGAAAGTGGCTACTCCCTCCGAACCTTGAAGGGAGAACACAGCAAATCTTTCTAGTACTCCTCCAGGAACAAGGTTAGAGTTTTGCCAACACGGGGGTGCCTGGGTGATGCAGTCAGTTAAGCGTCTGCCTCTTGCTTTCAGCTCAGGTCATGATGTCATGGTTTGTGAGATCGATCCCCACATCGGGCTCCGCACTGACAATGGGGAGCCTGCCTGAGATTCTCTCTCTCCCTCTCTGCCCCTCCCCTGCTTGCTAGCCTTCTCTCTCAAAAATAAACAAACATTAAAAAAATTTTTTTTGCCAACCTTATCAACCTTACAATCAATTACGAACTTCACCTTGACACTCCCTCTGTCCAATCTAGCTCTTGACTGGCTTATGAAGGGTCAACAGTCACTGTCTTTCTAGATTCGACAAGAGCAAAAGAGCCCATTGTAAGACATGATGTGAACTCGTGTTAATTTATACATGGCCCTACTCAAAACAGTGTCTTTGTGAGGTTTCAGGTGAGGATGGTCCTTAGTTGTTGCATCTGCGGTGATGCTGGAATATTTGGAGGGAAATAAGAAACCATGAAAAAGCATTTTAGTTTCCTTTTTTATTTTTAAGTAATCTCTATGCCCAGCGAGGGGCTCAAACTCACGACCCTGAGGTCAAGAGTTGCACGCTGCACCCACTGAGCCAGCCTGGTGCCCCAGCACTTGAGTTTTCAAACCAAGATACCGCATCATCTGCTAGTGGTAGGTATCGAAGAACCGATTTCAAGTTCATCGAATTGGGAGAACTGTGTCAGGTTTTGTTGCCAGAGGGGAAAAACAAACATTCACGACAGCCTTCGCAACCAACAACTCACTGAATCCTCCCAACGGCTTTGTGAGGCAGGTACTTTCATAGCCCCATTTTACAGACAAGGAAAGTAGAGTGTCGCTGCATGGCACAACTTGCCCAAGGTCATGGGGAGTAAGAGGCCTGGAATCCAAATTCTTGGGTGGCAGCCCCAGCCATCTCTCCTGGAGTAGCTACACTTCCCTCTTGCAATTCAAGCCCTTCCTTCCTCTCCCGTCACACTGTAAATTCTGCCCTCCTTCACTGAGTTACAGCAAGAAGGCGGCACAGAGAATGCAACTCAGATAATGACACTGTAATCTGCACCCAGATAACCCAGAGATAGTGGCTAGTCCCTAAAGAAGCTCAATTGACTCGTTATTTTAATGGAAAACCTAGTTTGCTGAATGAAACACAGAACATCGAAATTCAACAGTTCAGTGTTTCCCATAAACACTTGGCTCTGAGAGCTTTGTTGGGTAAATGTAGCAACCAGAAAAATTCATCAGTAACTGACAACATAGACTGAAGGCAGTCTGAATAGATTACCTTCTTGAATCTCTATTAAAATGCTGGGAATTCCTCTAAGGTTAGGTAACTATTCTAGGGTTTCCTCTTTCAAAAAAGCTTCTGGTCGTCCCTTGACATGAGAGCATGTGTCTACATTTGAGTTATCAGACTTTGAAAAATGCATCAAGCACAATGAGATATTTAGTGCTGCCAGAAATTAATTTTGGTCTTTTTTTTTTTTTCTTTAGCATTGGCACTGGCCATCTTCCTAGCACTATCCCCACCAGCCAGTACATTAAAATTGATTAACAAACACAATGTTTGTGGAAAAAAAGTCAACCGCAGGGTAATCAAATGCATTGTTATTATTATTTTTTCAAAAATCATTTCCTTGGCTCAAAGTACATAATGTCAAATTGGCAAAAATAACCTATCCTCTTGTCCGGCCCACAGACTGAAAAGAAAATTAAACACAGAATTGTTTGTTTCTTGTTTGCACTTCTCAGGGTGTGAAGCATTCACTTTTGAACCCTCAAAATCCCTACACTTCCCATAATGCAAAAATTTTACCTCCATTCTGATTTAAACCATGGAACCATGTTTTCTTCAGAAGAACAACATTGTCCTACACTAAGGATCTGAAGTATTGAGGCTTTCAAATTAAGAAAATAGAATCTGAGAATATGTCTTATTTTTTTCAATGCTAATTCTCCCCAGGAAAGAGTTTAACAAGCCAGGGAAATTTGGTGGACCAAGTCAAGGAGAAAATTCCAGCAATAGGTTTTTTGTTTTTTTTTTTTTTCTGCTGATTTGCCTTGTTTTGCTTTTGTTTTGCTAGTTCTTTTACTTTTAAATGCTAATTTTATGCACGTAATATCAGAAGATTCTCCTTGTGGCCTTAAAAACAATCACGCTAAGTGAAGATGGTAAAAGATGTTAGACCCTAATATTTTTGTTGAGAAATGTTACTACTATGTATCCTACTCTTAAAAGATATTACTCTGCACTTAAACAGAAACAACCTAAAAAGAGGGGGATTTTTTGGTTTATTTTTGTATCTTCTTAACATCTCAGAACAAGATGAAAACACTGAAAAGTCGAATTTAACAAATGCTGGCTGTTCAGACATCTTTAAGGTTTAGAATTTCTTTTTGAACATCTTTAAAGTTTAGAATTTTTTTAAATGCCTTAAAGAAGGTATATCACTTAAAATTGGGGGGCTGCAAATGTAAGTTAAGTGATCAAACTTAAAGGTTCATGAGAAAGATTTTCAGTTTCTCAGAATTGATTTTTAAGTGTCTGTGACTCATTCTCTGCTCTAAAAACTTCAATACCCAATGTTCGGGTTTTGAAAGGCAATGGATTTGGCTACAGAAAAGAGGTGATTCGTTCTCCATTTGGTTTTGGTTTGGCTTTTGGTTATTTTTGTTTGTGTTTTCTAGTTTGTTTTATTACAATGCCTTGGCCAGGGCTGTTCTCTCACTGTTTGTTTTGTGAGGGCAGAGTTATGAAGGACTTTATTTTCTGTCTCCTTCATAGCACTTTTCTTTTTTCTTTTCTTTTAACGTTCTATTTTATTTTATTTTATTTTAAATTTTTTTTCAACGTTTATTTATTTTTGGGACAGAGAGAGAGAGACAGAGTATGAACGGGGGAAGGGCAGTGAGAGAGGGAGACACAGAATCGGAAACAGGCTCCAGGCTCCGAGCCATCAGCCCAGAGCCCGACGCGGGGCTCGAACTCACGGACCGCAAGATCGTGACCTGGCTGAAGTTGGACGCTTAACCGACTGCGCCATCCAGGCGCCCCGTGTTCTATTTTATTTTTGAGAGACACAGAGACAGAGCGTGAGCAGGGGAGGGGCAGAGACAGAGAGGGAGACACAGAATCCGAAGCTGGCTCCTGGCTCCGAGCTGTCAGCACAGAGCCTGATGTGGGGCTCGAACCCTCGAAGGTGAGATCAGGAACTGAGCCGACCCAATGAGCCACCCAGGAGCTCCCACAGCACTTTTCAATGAAAGAAAAGAAGCCGGTGGAGGGAAGATAGGGATTGGAAAACAGAGAACCGAGCCAGTGATCTCTGAAGCAGAAGAAATGTTGTTGACGAGATAGGAAAGAGCAGGGCTTCCAGATGAGTCGCCTTACCAAAGCAGCTTTGCTCCCTTCTTCCTAAAATGCATACTCCTTGGGCATTTGTCCTAAAGGATGCCACAGTGGAACAGGAGCCACAAACAAGTAGCCAGATCAGAGAGTCCACTGGGTAGATGCCACAGCAGTCACCACACAGCTTTATTGGAGCCCAGAGGGAAGAGCACTAGCCTTGATGAGGAGGACTAACGGACTACGGGGCTCTGAAGCTTGAGGAAGATGAGGGCTCCAAGGGGAGAAAAAGTATTTCGACTAGCCAATGGAAACACACACACACACACACACACACACACACACACACACACACACACACTCATGTATTCAGACTTGAGAGAACATCCAGTTAAAGCTTAGGGAGGGTGGGGTCAGTCTCTAGAGATGATCCTGCAAAGTTTTCAAGGGCCATAGTAGGAAGAGTGTCGTCCGTTAGGCTAAGAAGTGATTTGTGAGCAAAAATGGATCGTATCTAGCAGGGAAATTCCAGTGGGACTATGGGGGAGGCGGCAGAGAAAGAGGAGGAGGAACACAACAGTTTGGAAGCCACAGCAATAACTAAAAGCTATAAATGAGAAGAGCCAAGGCAGCTCAACTCTCGCAGAAGTAGTGGAGACACTTAGGAATGGAAATGGCTGAGCTCTGTGGATGCCTAAATGCCCAGGCCCAAGAAAATAAGGGAAGAATTGAGGGGAATCTAGGTTTCTATCTTGGGAAGCCGGGTGCGAACGATCAAACAAGGGAGGAAAAATTAGGGTCAGGGTCTGGGTGGATTGAAGCTCTTGACAAAAAAAACGGGACTAATGCACCTCCAATGGGGAGCTGAAAAGGAAAGACCACCTTCCTGCTGAAGTACATTATTCATTTACTCAACAAACACAGAGCATTACTGTGTACCAGGCAGGCACTGTACTAGGACTTGGGGTTACAGCAGTGAGGAAGGCAATAGCTCCTGTCCTCGTGAAGTCTATGGTGCCCTGGAAAATACTGGTGATGGTCAGACATATCATGCATAATCCCGAGGCCTATGATAAATACCTTATCTGGATAATCCCACTTGTAATCCTCATCAATTTAACAGGCAGGTACCGTGACTATCCCCATTTTAAAGAAGAAACAGGTAAAGTGAGGTCAAATAACCTGCCCGGCTAAGAGCAGCAGAGTCAGAACACAAACCCAGGAGACTGAGTGCTAACGCCCACTTTCTTAACCTCCACACACGACCGAGGTGAAAAACAGGCTGGCGTTTCCAAGCAGATGAAAGCGGAGGCTACGAAAACCTTTGCGACCCCGTGAAACCTATAAGCCCCTCTTCTCTCAGTTATCAGTACAGACTTCATTTCAAAGCAATTTGGATACTTAAAATCATCTCTTGCTTTCTCTTTCGGAAAAAGCAGCTTTTCCTGAGTTTTGTGGCAGTTTTACAGACACCGCAGGCCAGGGTGCAGCCAGTGTCTGCCCAAATCTGGTGCTCACTTCTGGGTGCAGAGTCCTTCATTTGAAACATGTTGCGCCTCTTCGATCTATCACACACACTCTGTCAAAGTTCTATGCCATCAACCCCCTAACACTGATGGCTTCCATCGCATCTTCTGCCAATGAATGCAGTTTGTGCTGGAAAAAAAAAAAAAAAAAAGTCTATTTTATAACTCCAAGGACATTAATAATTAACTTCCATACCACAAAACTTGTAATATCAGTTTGCTGAAATAAAGTCACCAGTAAGTATGTAATTCTTCTTTAAAGGGTGTCTTCTATTATTATTATTTAGAGTGCAATTTAGTCATCAAAGGTTTACTCAGCCTCATGTTTATAAATTATACAGGGCAGGGATTTAACTCTTCTGGACCTACCTGTTCTGAAAAGAGGGAGGGTCATAACCCTGTTGCCACACCAGGCACCTGCCTTGAAAGGAGATGAGGTGTAAACTTGGAAGTTCTTTACCACTTTTAAAAAAAATTTTTTAATGTTTATTTATTTTTGAGAGAGAGAGACAGAGACACAGCACAAGCAGGGGAGAGGCAGAGAGAGACGGAGACACAGAATCCAAAGCAGGCTCCAGGCTCAGAGCTGTCAGCAGAGCCCAATACAGGGCTCGAACTCACAAACCTGGAGATCATGACCTGAGCCGAAGTGGGATGCTTAACTGACTGAGCCACCCAGGCGCCCCGAGTTCCTTACCACTTTTAGAAATCCATGGCAAATACAGAGATTTCCCTTTATGATGCAATCATTGGAATAACCAGATAGTTGCCTGCCACAAAGAGGCACTGGCTTTACCTAACCTCCTGAAGGCTGTTTGGAAACTATAAGTTCATTCAAAAACAATTTTTTAATGTTTATTTATTTTTGAAAGAGACAGAGACAGAGAACAAGCAGGGGAGGGGCAGAGAGAAAGGGAGACACAGAATCTGAAGCAGGCTCCAGGATCCCAGCTGTCAGCACAGAGCCCGACCCAGGCTCCAACTTTCAAACTATGAGATCATGACCCAAGCTGAAGTCAGAGGCTTAACCCACTGAGCCACCCAGGTGCCCCACAAGTTCATCTTTTTAACTGAGTTTCAGAATCCTGTCCTGATTATATGATGTAATAATAGTATGTTTCCAGTTCACCTGTGCCATATTGTTTTTTCATTATGGTAGTTGCTCTTGCTGAAGGGGAAAGGTTACTGCTTTAGATAAATGAGAGCAAAGTAGAAAAAACTTCCCGCACCGGCTACCTAAGTTAGCCGGCTATCAAGTCCTTGATTTACATGTTTACATGCGATCAAGGGTTCATCTAAGTTCAGTGGGGTTTAGAAACCTAGGCCTTGATAGAAAAGTGGGTAACTTTTCCATTCAATCCTGGAGTTCTAGCATTCCAAGAAATTGTTGCCATCCAAAGGAAAGGAGTGGGGGGAGGGGTAGCAGGTGTCTTCTTTTCTTGGTTCCTCCGTTTGAAAAGGGCAATGTTTTCAGAGTTCAAGTAACTGGCTTGTTCCTATGGGGTGAGATTGAACCCTTCCAAGCCACGGGAGGGTCGGGCTTTCCCTGCCAAAGCATGCCCTTCTCCCCAGCTGCGGGAGTTGGCCAAAGGATGGAAGTCATCTTCAAATGCGTCCAACCCACTGGACCTAGAGGGATTCCTGTCGTTGGCAGAGAGGGCTGAGTGGATTCATTCGGATGAGATGCATTCCAAGAATGCCTCTGTGGTCGGCAAGAAGTGGAAAAATCAGGGATAACAAATATTCTTTGGAAACCTAATAGGTACCAGAATCGCAGAACTCAAACAAACAGGTGACAACGACTTAAAATATGAGGCAACTGGAGCTCGGTGAGGGTGAGAGTGAGCGCACACTCTGCCCCGTTCTGGGGCTTCGACACTTTTCCCAGTCCTCCTCCTCCCCTTGTCTTTCCTGGGATCGACAGCGTTTACTGGTGAGGAGGCTCCGTGGAGAGGGCGGGTTGAGATAGGCTCTGCGCGGCTCAATCCAAACCAAACACCTCGCAAGCCTACGTTCAGCAGGCGATACCGAGCACCACACTCACGTTTGGGGAAGAAAAAAAAAAGCCACTGTTTGCAGAGATGAGGGCGAAAACATTTCCCGGCTGGAAAATTACTGATCACAAACTTAGGGGAGTGTGGGGGTGGGAAGGCAAAGTTATAAGGCTGAAATAACGATCGCCGTTTCCTCTTCTCTTCCCGGTGGGCAGGAACGGCTGCCGCGAGCTCCTCGTGCCCTTTTCGGGAACCGGGGTCCCACCGCACCGCTCCACTTCCTGGCACGTGTCCACTTTCCCAGCTAAGTTCCTTTCGGTGGGCTTGACCGCTCAGAGCCTGAGCCAAGGGAGCGAGCTGCCGTCTGACCTTTACCTCGCCATTTCACCTCTTTATGACTCAGTTTGCTCATCCATAAAGTGGAAAGGAGGGTGCGTGGCTTGTAAAGTGCTTTGAGATCCCCTGGTTGAAAGGTGTCTCCGCGCTTCACAGGCCCTCTGCCCAACCCCCCCCCCCCCCCCCACCACCAAAGTCTTGAGCCCTTTCACTCCCTTCCTTGCTCCCTTAAGTATCAAAACCATTATCGCCCGTTTCCCGCTGCGGCCTCTTTCAGCCTTTTCCAGGCGAGAAGCACCACCCCGGCCCTCTCAAGCTCCCAGTCCCGCCATAGTTCTGGGTACCCACCTCCCCTCGCCTCCCACCCCCATCCCCACCCCACCCCACCGGCAGGAGAGCCCGCGAGAAACCTCGCGAGGTCAGGCCAAAAGACCGCACTGGAGCTCCGGGACCAGCGCCCGGCTGCTGCGTGCGCAGGGAAGGGACGGAGGGCTGGATGAGTCACGCGGATAATCGCGCTTTTCTCTAGCGCGCAGACTGCGCGGCGAGCGCGGACCGGAGCGGGGGTGGGGGCGCTGTTCCGACCCCTCAGCCCCTACCAGACTCCTCAGCCACGGGCTTCGAACTCGGGAAGCGGACCATGGCGACGCGGACTGCCCTAGTCGCGCGGCGACCTGACTTGCGCCGGGTGCCCAGCGCCCTGCGCCCGGGCCGCCGCCGACGCCGCCGCGGCCGCCGGCGTCAGCACGGCTCCTGCCCGCCAGCTGCCGAGCTGGCGTCACTGCTCCGCCGGGCCCCGCCCGCGCCCCTCCTTCCCCCCCGCCCCCACGTGCGCCGAGTTTGTTTATTTAGCTGCCATGGCAACTCGCGGGGGGGGCCGCAGGAGGGAGGGGAGAAGAAAGGGAGGGGGCGGGGCCTGGCGGCCGGCTGTGGCGTACGGCGGGTAGGAGGCGGGGGTAGGGCGGGAGCCGAGAAGTTAAGTAAGGAGCGCGCGCCGGCCGCCGGCAGTTCCCCGGCCCGAGAGAGCGAGCGCGGCTGCGGGCGCGCGGGGAGCAGAGGCGGTGGCGGGCGGCGGCGGCACCGGGAGCCGCCAAGTGCCCCTCCCCGCCCCTCCGGCCCCCCACCCAGCCACCCACCCGCCCGCGGCCAGCGCCCATGGCCGCGCGCGCCCCGCGCAGCCCCCTGGACTCCGCGCCCTGCGCCGCCGCCCAGTCCGCAGATCCGCGCCACCGCGGCCAGTCTCACCTGGCGGCACCGCCCGCCCGCCACCCCGGCCACAGCCCCAGCGCCCACGGCAACAGCCGCGGCGACTGCGACAGTGGTGGAGGACACTGCTGAATCGAAGAGAGCGCAGCGCGGCTACCGGACTTACTCGCCTTGCTGATTGTCTTTTTTTTAGGAGTTTACAACTTTTCTAAGAACTTTTGTATACAAAGGAACTTTTTTAAAAAGGCATCTCCCATTTATATTTAATCCAAAGAAGAAGGATCTCGGGCAATTTGAGGTTTTTGGTTTTTGCTTCGATTCTAAGTCTTTTTTTCCCCCCCTCTTCGTTGACTTTGGGGCTAGTGTACCCCCACTGCTTCGGGCTCCCGAGGACCTTCTGGGCCCCCACATTAATGAGGTAGGTGCAGCGCGGGGCGCAGGGAGGGGTGAAGGCCGGAGGCCGGTGGGACGCGCTCGAGCGGCGGTCGCGAGTGGCCCCCCTGACTCCTGCCTCTGCGCCCCACCCGGCCCTCAGGCAGCCACCTGGTGAGTCTGACATGGCTGTCAGCGACGCACTACTCCCGTCCTTCTCCACGTTCGCGTCCGGCCCGGCGGGAAGGGAGAAGACACTGCGTCCAGCAGGTGCCCCGAATAACGTGAGTATTGCCTCGAAAGGTCGGGATCGTCCGGTGGGCTTCTGTGGGTAGGGTGGGGACGGGTGGAGCCCAGGGATCACCGAGAACCACCCGGCGAATGGAAGGAGAGGCCACCGCACCGGCCCCCGCAGTCTTCCTAGGATGGCTTCAGCGTCCTTGGCTCAGTTGTAGATGCGTGTGGTCCCTACACTGCGGAGCCGCCGGGGGCGCACCCCAGGTCCGCATACGTCCCCTAGCGCGCAGGCGGCAGAGCTGGCGCGAGGGCCACCGGCGGGAGGTGGCTGTGTCCCTAGACACTGGCTGGGCCCCAGTGAGCTTGGCGCGTAGGCGTACCCGTGGCGGGTGCGCACAGGGAGATCCTCAGTGCCCCAATTCCAGGGTTGGCGGGAGCGTCCCCGGGATCTGGCTGGGGCAGGACCCGGGCTGCCGAGCCACAGCGCTTGCTCACACGCAATCGGGCAGACACGACATAACATCTTCCAAACCGACGCACCGCCTCTCCTCGGGCCCGGCCGTGGGCCGAGATTGCCGCGCTAACGCCCGGAGGCCCCGGGCGCTTCGTGCCTGCCCAGTCCCGGTGCCTGGGCGGTATCGGCGTGGCCGGCCCGCCAGTATGTAGTGTAGCAGCAGGGGACCAACACCGACGGTCTCTCTCCCCTCCTGTTCCTGCAGCGCTGGCGGGAGGAGCTCTCCCACATGAAGCGACTTCCCCCCGTGCTTCCCGGCCGCCCCTACGACCTGGCGGCGGCGACCGTGGCCACCGACCTGGAAAGTGGCGGAGTCGGTGCGGCTTGCGGCGGCAACAACCCAGCTCTCCTACCCCGGAGGGAGACGGAGGAGTTCAACGATCTCCTGGACCTGGACTTTATCCTCTCCAACTCACTGTCCCATCAGGAGTCAGTGGCCGCCACCGTGTCCTCGTCGGCATCAGCCTCATCCTCGTCCTCGCCGTCGAGCAGCGGTCCTGCCAGTGCGCCCTCCACCTGCAGCTTCAGCTATCCGATCCGGGCCGGAGGCGACCCGGGCGTGGCGCCAGGCAGCACGGGCGGCGGCCTCCTCTATGGCCGGGAGTCTGTGCCTCCTCCCACAGCTCCCTTCAACCTGGCGGACATCAACGACGTGAGCCCCTCGGGCGGCTTCGTGGCCGAGCTCCTTCGGCCTGAATTGGACCCAGTGTATATTCCGCCGCAGCAGCCGCAGCCGCCAGGTGGCGGGCTGATGGGCAAGTTTGTGTTGAAGGCGTCGCTGAGTGCCCCTGGCAGCGAGTACGGCAGCCCGTCGGTCATCAGTGTTGGCAAAGGCAGTCCGGACGGCAGCCACCCGGTCGTAGTGGCGCCCTACAGTGGCGGGCCACCGCGCATGTGCCCCAAGATCAAGCAGGAGGCGGTCTCCTCATGCACCGTCGGTCGGCCCCTAGAGGCCCACATGGGCACTGGACCCCCTCTCAGCAATGGCCACCGGCCGCCAGCCCACGACTTCCCCCTGGGGCGGCAGCTCCCCAGCAGGACTACCCCGACCCTGGGTGCCGAGGAACTGCTGAGCAGCAGGGACTGTCATCCTGCCCTACCGCTCCCCCCAGGTTTCCATCCCCACCCTGGGCCCAACTACCCACCGTTTTTGCCTGACCAGATGCAGCCACAGGTGCCACCGCTCCATTACCAAGGTCAGTCCCGGGGATTCATAGTTTGGGCTGGGGAGCCCTGCGAGTGCCCGCCCTCCCGGGCTCAGGGGATGATGCTGACCCCACCTTCTTCACCCCTAGAGCTCATGCCACCTGGTTCCTGCATGCCGGAGGAGCAGAAACCAAAGAGGGGGAGAAGGTCGTGGCCGCGGAAAAGGACAGCCACTCACACTTGTGACTATGCGGGCTGCGGCAAAACCTACACGAAGAGTTCTCATCTCAAGGCACACCTGCGAACCCACACAGGTAGGAGAATAGAAGCTGCTGAAAGGAGGGAGGGTGGTGTCCAGCCCCACTGGCGAACTGTGGACACTTCTCAGGGCCTCCCTTGGGATGAGGCACAGTCTATCTCCTCCATCTCTTGGATCACAGGAGAGAACAGCAACCTGGCGCCTCCTTTTTTGCCCAAGAGCCTTTTGCTTGATGGATAGTATCAGTGCTTGAATGTGCAGTTCTCTTAGGCTTTTGAAAGGCAGGAGGGAGGTTCCAGGCTGCAGGTGGGCCTCTCCTAGTCTGAGCAAAGCATTGCCCTTGTAATCAAGAAATTATACTTTGGGGGTGCCTGACTGGCTCGGTCGCTGGTGCATGAAACTCTTGATCTCAAGGTTGTGGATTCAGGCCCCACACTGAGTGTAGAGATTAAAAGAAACAACACCCTAAATTATCAGGGCGCCTGGGTGGCTCAGTCACTTAAGCGTCCGACTTCAGGTCATGATCTCCCCTCCCGGTTCGTGGGTTTGAGCCCCGTTTGGGCTCTGTGCTGTCAGCTCAGAGCCTGGAGCCTGCTTGGGATTCTGTGTCTCCCTGTCTCTGGTGCTACCCCACTTGCACTGTCTCAAAAATAAATGTTAAAAAAAAAATTAAAAACTAAAAGACACCTGCAGTGCAAAGAAATGATAGGTCTTATTAGTTTTTAATTTTCTAGACAATTTTCACCGGTTGTTCCCTCCCCACATTTACACTCTTTTGCTATTTTTAGGTCTACTCTTCATAAGTAAGTTCTATTTTCAGAACTTTCAAGAATTCTATTTCAGAAACTTTCAAGAATTGAATGTTATGATTACTAAGATTGTAGTTGAAGATGGTCAGTGCAGGGAAATTCCATGTTATGTAAGCGCAGGTACATAAGGTCAGCCAGGTGTAGCAGTCATTAAAATAACAGAAATGCACACTATGTGTTAAGTTGGATTTAAATGCTAAAAAAATCTTAAATAACAAATTCTGAAGCAGAAAAAGCCGCTTGTGGCTCTTTGAACCCATTTGTAGTGGGACAGGATATTAATGGCTTGGTTTGGGCAGGGGAGATAAACCAGCAGATTTCATTTCCAAATTCACTTCCACCACTATGGTACTTTGACTCAAAAGAATGAAAACATTAGCAATATAGAAGTGTAGGTTGACGTTGTATGTGTATATTTTCATTGCTTAAATGTCTGTTCCTCACCCCCCCCCCCCCACACACACACACCAGAAAGAAAGCGAAAGGAATACTTAGAAGCTTAATATTCCTATTTGTGATCTGAAATTTAGCATGGCCTTGAAGTGGTCTAAAACCATTCCTGGCTTCTTTCGGAGTAGGGTGCTTGGGGAGTCGGTTTAACATTTGGCCTCCGGTTTTTAAAGCGGCCAATTCTGCATGATGTAGCAGTGGCTTCAATGGGTTTCTTTTCCTCTGCCAGGTGAGAAGCCTTACCACTGTGACTGGGATGGCTGCGGGTGGAAATTTGCCCGCTCTGACGAACTGACCAGGCATTACCGGAAACACACCGGGCACCGCCCCTTTCAGTGCCAGAAGTGCGACCGGGCCTTCTCCAGGTCGGACCACCTCGCCTTACACATGAAGAGGCACTTTTAAATCCCAAGACAGTGGATATGACCCACACTGCCAAGAAGAGAATTCAGTATTTTTTACTTTTTTCACACTGTCTTCCCCGGGGAGGGGAGGAACCCAGCTGGAGAGCACTACAATCATGGTCAAGTTCCCAACAAGCCAACTTGTGAATGGATAATCAGGAGACACAAGGAAACCAGAAGACAAATCAAAGAACAGATGGGGTCTGTGACTGGATCTTCGATCATTCCAATTCTCAGTCCAACTTGAATATTCCCGGACTTACAAAACACCAAGGGGGTGACTGGAAGGTGTGGATATCAGGGTATAAATTAGATCCATGAGTTGGGGGGAGGGAAGACCAGAATTCCCTTGAATTGTGTTCGATGCAATATAAGTGTAAAGATCACCTTGTATTCTCTTTGCCTTCTAAAAGCCATTATTATGATACTAGAAGAAGAGGAAGAAATTCAGGTACAGAAAATGTGTTTTAATAACCTAAACGATGGTGCTTGGTGAGTCTTGGTTCTAAAGGTACCAAATGAGGAAGCCAAAGTTCTCAAACTGCTGCATACTTTGACAAGGAAAATCTATTTTTGTCTTCCGATCTACATTTATGACCTAAGTCAGGTAAATACACCTGGTTTACTTTAACATTTTTATGCAGACAGTCTGTTATGCACTGTGGTTTCAGATGTGCAATAATTTGTACAATGGTTTATTCCCAAGTATGCCTTAAGCAGAACAAATGTTTTTTTCTATATAGTTCCTTGCCTTAATAAATATGTAATATAAATTTAAGCAAACTTCTATTTTGTATATTTGTAAACTACAAAGTAAAAAAAATGAACATTTTGTGGAGTTTGTATTTTGCATACTCAAGGTGAGAATTAAGTTTTAAATAAACCTATAATATTTTATCTGAACACTGTTTTTGTTTTGTTTTTCCCCTGGAAAAGCATGTTACAGGAATTTCAGTTTAAACACAGTCGGGAGGGCAGGTGAAAAGGCCAAACTTTACCTCTACAGAGATTAAAAGAAGACATTGTTAAGGCTGGGTTTACAGTAAGTACTATCAAAGTCTAAGGCTTAAAGCTGAATATTGGAGATCATAGAATTAAACCTGGTTTGGGTGGCTCTTTCCAAATGTACGGAAAAGTACATGAATGCAATTTCCTTACCTGAATATGAATTTCCAGGTACAAACCAGCTCAATTATTCTTCAATATGCTCAGTTTAATAGGAAAGTATTCATAAAATACATACATTCCAGTTTCATATTTTAAAAGGTCCTTATGGTTTCTCTTTAAAATTAAATGAAAATATAAAAATCTTTCTCAGAGGCCCGGCCTTGCCCTCAGAACAATTTGAGGAACAAAAGAAACCTTCCTACAGCGGAGAAACCCTAAGAACGTAGTTCCACAGTGCCCTCCTGAGGATTAAAGGGTTCATTTATGCTTAGTGGGTGTTACAGATACATTCTAGTTCGAGTCCTAAAGAGGTTAGTACCAAATTTTCTGGCAGAAAGTTTTAACACTCCATCAGTCCTCTGTAGATTCAGCAGACTGAACTAAGAGTTAATTAAAACATACTTTCGCAAAACTAAGTGTAGAGCAAAACTTTTTAAGTGGTGTTTTTGTAAGCTTGGAGCATATTTCCGAAATTACTCAACTTTAAAAGGGCACTGATGCTTTTTTGAGGCGGGCACGCAAGGTTTGAACTTCATTTGTGGCAGTCACAAATTGGAAAGAGCATTTGTGACTCTTGTCGACACGTCGTACATTTGTAATGGTGATGCAGGGTGACCCAAGCGGACAAGCTCCCTGGCATCTTTAGACTGCTTATTAACTCTCCATTGTACGTAGTGTCCAGAAGTGTGGGTGCATCTTATAAATAGAAGAAAACATTCATAAGAGCCTGATGGTGGATCAACACAAAGTATTTTCCTTGGCTTTTGGGAGTCCAGCATGACTGGAAAACATGGCATGTGTCTTAGCTTAAAAGAAAACAGGTGCATCACTAGGATGGAATTTTATGTGGCCAAGAACATATTCAAAGCATATTTAATGACATGGAAAAATGCTCATGGTATGTTAAGTGGAAAAAGCAGGATCTAAGACTATAAACAGTATGATTCCAGTTGCATAAGTTTGTGTGTGTGCATTGAAGGAGAGAGAGAAGCAACAAAGTTTAAGAGGAAGGCCTGGAAGGAAATGCGAAAATATCCATAATGGTTTTCTCCATGTAGATTTTCTACAGTTTCCAAATATGTATCTGTCTAACTTTTTAAGAATGCAGGTGCAAATATTTAGGCTTTTATTTTTATTTTTTATTATTTTTAAAAGTTTTAATGTTTACTTATTTTTGAGAGAGAGAGAGAGAGGAGTGGCAGAGAGAGGGAGACACAATCTGATGCAGGTTCCCAGCTGTCAGCACAGAGTCCGACACGGGGCTCGAACTCACAAACTGCGAGATCATGACCTGAGCCGAAGTCAGAGGCCCAACTGACCGAGCCACCCAGGTGCCCCTAGGCTTTTATTTTTGAAAGATCAGTTAAAGCTATTTAAACAAGAAGCCTTTTCTTGTGTGTTACATTGTGGCGGTTGCTCTTGTAATCCACCTTTCTCTCATACAGAGACTTCTGGCACGCGGTTGTGTATGAAAAGTATTTACTGAATGGCTGATACCATCTTCGTGTTTGCTAAGTGCCTGTTACCTCACAAGAAACGTCTCAAAATAGCCGAGCATACTAAAAATTTTCTGATGCAGGGAAACGTCACTTGCATGAACTTTTTCTAATCTGAAAAAGTTTCAGTATCGACAGCAAATAAGGAAGATTTTCCAAAAATGTCACAGGGCAAAACTTTTCAACACGAGTGAATAGCTAAAACTACTCTCGTTCCTATCCCGTTCTGAGTGCCGAGATGTCCTGTCATTACTGCATTATGGAGCCGTTTACACTGTATAATAAACAGCACCTAACATTCGAGATGCCTACTTATTACCTTTTCCCTATGATATTTAATTTTATATGTCCTAGATTTTAATTTGTGCATACAACACACACACATACACACACACACACACACAAGATAAACAGTAGTGTTTCCTACACATCAACAGATTTCTTCAGTCTATCTCTCGCCCAGCAAAGTGTCTTTTCCAGCAAAACAGTCTTCCTACCTGAAAACCTGCTTAGTGCCTACAATTAATTCTGTTTCGGTTTGTTAAACAGGAACCTTCACCATCTCATCATGTAGAATGGTCGGGGGAAGAATTTTCTTCCATTCAAAAACTGTTCTAATTTTTAGAAACACGCGATGTTATTTCATATTTGAAGATTAACCTTTCTTACACATAATTTTACATATAAGAAAGCCCATGGGAGGTGGTCCTTATGCCAAGGAAGCAAGTCCACAGGGAAAATATTTAAAACAAGCAGTGATGGTGCCTGTCATGTTTTGATATATGGCAGTACCTAAATTCAGCAGCCCATGTCAGCCACCTGTTCTATTGTATGTTCTGGCTTCTAAAGCTCTGTTCCGCACACCAGCACACACACATCCAGTCCTCCACACACCTTTTTAGCTTATGTATTCCATTCTTCTATCGTGTTATCATGTATTTTATGTGTTTCATTTCTTCATATTTTCTTAGCACCTTCTAGAGTATAGTGACATGTTTTTATAGTGCTAAACTGAAGCCATGTCTGCTTCCTAAAGTTCATTTATGAAATTATCATTCATTGTTCACATGCACAGCCATTCAATAATATTTCACATAAAACCACCAAGAACGCTCTACATGATGAATGCTGTGGAACATATCCCGGAGTGTTCTACTTGTGAAAATGCAAAGGAGCGACTGTTCACAATCAGAATGCTGTATGAAAAGAAAGTTTTCTCCTATTAAGTGAAACTAAAATGAAAGTTGGAGACAAACAAGCTTTGGAAGCCTTTACCTTAAAACAAAAAAGTAAATCTTGAGTAAATTTCTTACCATCTTCTGAAAAACTAATAAATTCTTAAATCCTAATGAAGGTACCTAAGAGCTTCAATGCCCGGTTGCAGTCAAAACAGAAGAAACCAACTGCTGTCATGTTAGCCTAAACACAGAAAATCTTGCAGGCTGATATCTAGGCTACCAGAGCCAGTTAGCTTAGTCGGGCAGGAGGAGGGTGCACAGGGTTAGAGCATCAATTAAACTGCTTCTCTGGAATCACATACACTGGGAGTCCACCTTTCTTTTTTTTGTTTTAATTTTTCTTTTTAATGTTTGTTTATTTTTGAGACAGAGAGAGAAACAGATCGTGAGCAGGGGAGGGGCAGAGAGAGTGAGACACAGAATCCAAAGCAGGCTCCAGGCTCCAAGCCGTCAGCACAGAGCCCGATGCAGGGCTCGAACCCACAAACCATGATATCATGACCTGAGCAGAAGTCGGATGCTTAACCGACTGAGGCACCCAGGCGCCCCTAGGAGTCCACCTTTTTAATTGTTTTCCATAATACCATTGATGTAATACTTTTTCCAATCGCTCTGGTCTTCTCCAGCACCGGCACTGAGAGGAGTCAGCATGTTGCAACCTGCCCTCCCAAGTCCTTCTCCACTTGTTCTTAAAGGAAAAGGAGGAAATAAATATAAATGCAATTTCATAACAGAAAGGAAATACACATTTCCAGGATCCTTTTGACATCTGATTATACCTAGCAGAGCATTTTCCACTGATACAACACAATAATTATAATGGTACCCTAAAGTATGAGGACCATTTGTCATCCTTTTATGTTTCTTTTCATGTCCACAGTACATGATATCATCTAAACAAAGCAAGAGACAAGAGAAATAGCTCTTTATGGAGACATAGGCAGGTAGGTAGGTAGATAAATGAAGCCTCAGGTAGAGGTTTGGCAATGATATAAAATCAAACAGTCAAACCTGTCCAGGCCAGGGGGCGTTGAGGGGGATTATAATACCTATGTCACCTATAATATTTGAATATGTACTAACTGGCATTGGATCAACATGTTACTGAACGGTGGCCATATCCACACAACACTCAGATGCTGTATCTGCATACCCACTTAAAAGCTAAAATTGGTAAAAAATAACTTTACAGAGATACTGAAAGAATTCTAGATACACTCGCTGAAAGCTAGAGAGATTAGTGAATCAATGTAAACCACAAAGCAGAGTCTCTTAGGCATGATAGATGGGATTTTTTCAGTAAGCACAAGAGTGCCTCTTCTCTGATCTGGTCACTTTTTGCTGGTGTATAATAACACCTCACTTCCGCACAAACCCGTGAGATCTATGAAGCATTTACACCCTCCATTACTGTAACAGATCCTCACAATGAAGACAGGGGTGGAATCTCCCTCTCCATCCCCATTTTATGGAACGGGAAACTGAGTTTCCCTTTACAAGTTGGCGTTTGGCTTTTGTTTTTCATTCATTCAACGCATTTTTCTAAGACTTCTGTCTTCAGTCTGCTGGGCAGGGAAGGTCACATGCAAAATGGATACACACCAATTCAGAAGGATTTGCTAATATCCAGGTCCTTCCAACAAAGCCGGTAAAAAGTCAAAAGCCCCCCAAGTTCTGTCTCCCAACCGAAGTGCTATTTAAAGGTAGACCGACAGGGAAGCCCGAGTTTCCCATAGATGTTTTTTGAGCTGGTCACTATGCCATGAGCGTATCCACACTTTCAGTTCGAGGTGGAATAAAAAGCTCCTGTTTTTATCCCCAGCTCTGGCCCAACACACAGCTCTCCTGATCAAACAGATCTGGTCAAGCCCCTCCCCTACTCATTAACTTCCCATGGTCCCCAGTGCCTAGTAGATAAAGATTTAACATGGTCAGTCCTTCAACGGTAGCTCCCACCTAGCGTCCAGTATTCTCTCCTTAAATATCCAATCATCCTTAATTGTACCAGCCATGCTAAACTACTCTTGACCCTCAATGCACCATGCCTATTTCAGCCTCTGAACCTTTGCTTAGAGATGTGGGTCTCTCCTGCTTCTGGAAAAACCCACATTCCCCTGACAAGCTCCTATATATCCTTCGAAGCCCAGTTTTTATTAAAAGTCTCCCATGTTTCAGTCAATCTAGATCTTTCATTAAACTCATATCCTCACATGCTACAAGGTTTTGTGGGTCTGGCTCCTCCAACAGACACAAGTCCCTGGAAGGCACTGGAAGCTTCCCTTATTTGCCCTTGAATACCCACAGTTACTGCATTTAATGGAGTAAAGTTACTTATTGAATAGTTACCCCCAAATCCTAGCATCTCTTTTCAGAGGATGCTTTCTTGCCAGGTGATTCTCTGCATTGATTCTAGAAAGAATTTTGTTCATTTGGAGGGTTTGCTGTGTATTGGGGGAGGCACATGGATGTCAGGTGACCCACAGGAAGCAGTTAGGGGACCACTGGGCATGGCCTTCAGGAAGTCAGAATTTGGAAAAAGGCCCCAAAAAGGCACTATTTTATCCTTATCCTTGGATAATCCATTGTGCCTCTTTACAAGGGCAAAATTATAAGTGTCCTGTATACAGATGACAATGAAGGTTAAAAAAAAAAAAATCACACTTTAAAAGCTAATGAAGGCACTTTACGCTGTAGGATCCTGGGTGAGCCAGTTTGCCCCAATGAGGAAGGCTCATCCATCCATCCGTGGCTGTGAAGTCACCACCCACCTGCTTTGCGGTTCTTCAAGTTTGAAACTCTCCTAGCTGCTTGCATGACAGTAGTTTTCTGACTTCTGAACATGTCCAAATGAGCTGAATCTAGAAAACAGTACATGAAGTTAACAAATACCCCTGCCTTTGAGCCCCCGTTAGTGCTTCACAGAGGAATGGGGAACAGACTGCAAGTTCTAAAGCTGTGAAATTACATAGACCATGTCAGTGAGGAAGGAAGGAAGGAAGGAAGGAAGGAAGGAAGGAAGGAAGGACATATACATGGACATTGTAAATAAATAAAGAAATACTACATAAGCTTTGTAAATAAATAAACAAATAAATAAATGATAAATATTACAGACTTTGTAAAGAAATAAATATCACAATAAACTTTGTAAATAAATAAATAAATAAATAAACAAATAAAAATAAATTACACAGACTTTCTGAGCAGGAAAGTATCTTCAAGACCATCTAACTCAAGGAGAAAATGGAGGCCCACCTAAAAGACTGGGCTTGCCCAAGGTCACGTCAAGTCTGGATCAGAACACCAACCAGCACCTTGAGCTCATTCAGCAGGCCAGCAGCTGACTGCTATATCCTGAGAACCCAAGGGAAATTTAGAGGGGAATAAAGAATTTAAAAAACAAAAAGGATGGTTCTAGTTATTTTTTTATACTCTTCTCTTTATTCATTTTTTTTAAGAGCGAGCGAGAGAGAGAGAGAGAGAGAGAGAGAGAGAGAAAGTGTGATCGGGGGGAGAGAGGCAGAGGAAGAGAGAGAATCTTAAGAGGCTCCGTGTTCAGCATAGAGCCCAACTCTGGCTGGATCCCAAGACCCTGGGGTCATGACCTGAGCCGAAATGACGAGTCAGACGCTCAACCGACTGAGCCACCCAGGTACCCCCAAAAGGATGATTTTAAAAGGAAAGTGCAGCACGTATACTAAAATTGGAACAATACAGGGGAGACTAGCATGGCTTATGCCTAAGGATGGCACGCAAACTCATGAAGCATTCCATATACAAAAAAAAAAAAAAAAAAAAAGAGGGATTAAAAAACAGGACAGTTCTAAATTCAATGTAACATCCTGTCAGCTGATGTCCAAAAAAGCATTTTACTGTTCTCTACAGTGCTTCTTTTAGTGTTCTGCTACCAGCCAGCTAAAACAGGCACTATAACACTCACCACTGTTCCCTTCTTTGGAGGACATAGGAGCCATTCCATAAGAGTGTTAATATAAAATATAATTCAGGCTTCGTTCTGCTTCTTTCTCTTCCCATGCAATTCCATTCAAACATATATAATCTGCTCAAAGACCTACTTTACCAGCCACTGTGCAAAGGGTAGGGGAAACAAGGGTCAGGAAGAATACATAAATACGCACGTCTGCAGCTATTTTTTCCTGGTACAATGGCTCCACGAGGGGTATAAAGTGTAACTTAAATGAAAATCAGCAATCTAGCCAGTAGAATCTGTTTGCCTCTCTTAGAAAGTGATTGTATAGTTCTTTGACAGACTCAACCACGATAACTACAGCAACATACACCATTTTTTCCCCTACAATTTTCTTGACTGCTTATTATTTTAGATACATCCAACTTGTTTATCAGGTGCATGTTAAAGCATGTTAAAACGTGTTATTCTGGTTTGGCACGAAGGTTTCAACCTTATTCAACAAAATATTTCAAACTTCTGCTGGAATTAATGATTCAGGCCAAATGGAACTTAATCTGCGATCCAAGACACCTTTCTATGGTTTGGAGACTGCATATCTAGACCAGGAGGACAACCTGACTTTGTTTCAGGCACAATTAACTTCATAGCTAGGGAGCATAACTGACTTCGTAAGGCTCTTTTGGTGCCAAAGCTTGTAGAAACAGAGGAGGCTTTGCCTAAGGGATTCTTTGCATTAAAGACTTTGTTAGGCAAAGCCACTCTGGCTTGGGAGTCTGATTTGCAATTTGGGCCTTTGTAAAAGGATTAGAAGATCCCTATTGTTTAATGTTTGGATCTCAATTTGCATTTGGAAATGCATGACCTCTTCCAGGTTTAGAGTTCTTTATTTTCAGTTTCTCCTCCTGATATACAATCAATACGGTTTGTTAAAAAATTGATAAAACTGCTCAGCCGAATGTTTGCACTGATTAAGGGGAATGTGATAGATTGATTTTCTCCGTGAATGGTGGAGTCTACTTAGGCTCCAGCAATACCGATCCAGTCATCTCTTTAGGAACTGACAAATAACTCCTAGGTTTGGGTACACATACATTTCATTTATTTCCTTAATCGGAATGCATGGGCACTTTGTTTAAAAACAGACACTGGGTCTACAAAAGAAACTGACAAGAAAAAAAATCCTCCGGCCGACCACCTCAGGACACACTTGAATACTTTTGTCCAACATCTCCCTTTAAACATAAAGGTTTGAGAAAAATTATTTCAGGTTTGTGATAACAATACCCTCGGCTGTACACAATATTTAACTACCTGTCCCTTGGTCAACAACTTTTAACTAATATTTGCTTTGACAATATTCCCAGATTGGCAACATAAGGCCTAGAATAGAAACTTCGTGAGGAGGCACAATTTCTTAGATTGGGCGTTTAAAACGCGTGATTTATTTGTTTGTTTGTTTGTTGCCTTCAGTTTCTAGCTTCTCTATCATCACTGACCACAGGAAAACATGTCTTGTTTGTCGGGATGAATGTGCCTGGTACCTGGATTTGGAGTTGTCGGTTGAATGCACTGGAAGTGGATGGAAAACACTCACATTCATTGAGCACCTACGATGTGTCCAGAATTTTACTAGGTGTTTAAGAGTTTGTTATTATACCCATTTTGTAGTGGAGAAGACCGAGGCCCAGAAGAGTCAAGTGACTTGCCCAAGGTCACACCCTCCCTAATGATCAGAACCCGAGTCTACCTGGCTCCTAACCCCAGGCTCTTTCTGTCATGTCACAACCGCCTCACAGATAAAGTAAAGCTAATTTCATTTGGAGGATTATCTGCTCTTCACCTCCTTGGAATGTGCTTATTTTTTAATCTAAACAGGGGATATGTTTGGTGCACAGGAAGCTATGTGGACAAAATTGACCTAACCCATCCCTCTCGCTAATAGAAACAAGTAATCTTATCTGTCATTCTATTAAAAATACACCACATTCCTCTATGATCCAGTTTGGAAAATGACTCAAGAAAGGACAATCTGTTTCTGCATCACAGCACCCCAAGGCCTCTCTAAGATCAGCAAGAGTAAATAAGCCATTGCTTTTCTCAAATATTTCATTCACTGATTCCAAAGCACTTTTACGTGTAATTAAATAGAATAAAGAGCAGCAGCCCTCTCGAAAGTTGGGCCAGAGGTAAGCCCAAGAAAGTCTCCGTTGCTGAAGATCACACATGCTGAGGCCCCCTTCAGTGGAGAACAGCGATGTGGAAGTTAGCTGAAGTAGCTGAAAGAGGTGCGCTGTGCTCTGAGCCCTCGATCTCAGCCTCGGCCCATGGGAGACACTCCCTCTCTGCCATCTTCCAAAGTGCTCTGCCGACATTCTCCTGATGCTCCCAATATCTAAAGATAATCCCTTTTCCCCTAAACAGGATCTCAACCTAAAATAGATCTGAGTATGTGCCACAGGGCTTGAACAAATGACTCAGAGGGTCATTTCGGATCTCGGAAGCAGGGAATGCTCTTCAGAACACAGGAGCACAGTCTGGGAGCTAGTTAGTACTCAAGGAACAAGCAAATGACAGCTGGAAGGAAGGAGTTCCAAAGAACATGTCACCTGAAGGTTCCTTTGCACACATGAGGCAGCTGAGGCCTAAGTACCCCATAGTTATGTCACTGCGGAACCTCATTCCAGCCTGATTTTCCAGGCCCTCATTCTCAGGCTGCACAGGAGGCCATATATTGACCATAAATTAACAGATAAGGCCCAGGGGCGCCCTAACCTAGGCATAGGTGGCAAATGGACAGGTTTTTAATGTGTGGATGTGGTTCAGCATCAAGGATGTCAGAAGGGAGTCTCTCTTAGAAAATGTGTTGATTTGGCATTTTCTCCATTTGGATTTTGTGTGGTTACTGTTTTATGTTTCTCCTTCCTTTCACATCATCTGAGTTTGGTTTGTGTTCAACTCTTTGTGTCCAACAGTAGGGCAGTGGTTAAGTAGGTCCTAATAAGTCCTCGGAACAGACTACCACCCTCCATTTAGATTATCTGGTAAACAGTAATAAGAGCTAACATTTATTGAGCTTTACTACATGCTGTTTCCACACTCAGCATTTGACACGCATTTTTCTCCCGTAGTTCCCACAAAAACCCTATGAGGTAGGCAGTATTATTCTCCTCGTGTTAAGGTTGAGGAAACTGAGGCAAAGAGAGCTTACAATCAAATGACTGAACGGTGAAGCTGGGATTTAAACCTGATTCTACCGGCTCCCATGTTGTTGAGCCATATACTATTCTACACACAGAGAAGAATGCTCAGAAGTCAACGAGACAGGGAGAAAAGCTGTATAGTGGGTTCCAGCTTGGTAAAATAGACCTATGCTTATGTGTTTGGAGGTACATCACCACTGAGAAAATTCTAGAAGGACCACTCCAACATCAGTTCCTTGGAGCAGTGTTCTCTGACCATACTAAAAGCCATCCCACCCTGCCCCTGTTATTCTGTATTTCTTTCACATATTTGATTTTTTTTTTCATGGCCCTTATCATTACTTGAGATGTAACATATGCTGGAGCCATTTATTGTCTAGCTGGCTTCTAGAATGAGGGGCGGGACAATTTCTTAGGAAATGCCTGGCATGTTGTAGGTGTTTAATAAATATCTGTTGACTTGAATAAGTGTGCTAAACTCTTCGTGTTGGTGGTTTTTTCCTCTCTCACTGTCAAAGAGGAACAATTTGGATTCTTGATACTTAAATGGATTAGACTCTTTTTTATGTTTCATTTGAAATCCTCTGAGTAGAAAAGAAAAAAAAAATCATCCCACTTAAAGATCGAGAAGTGAAAATAGCCTACTTAGGAATGTAAAAAGTGGATCTCCACGGTGGACCTGTACCTTCTCAGGAGAGAAGGTTCTCTCAGTTGCAGAAGAGGAGGCCACTGGAAATCTACTGAGAGAAACTTGCTTTGAGTCAAAAGAGACTCATTAATGTTTCAACTGCTAATCCATTTAGTGTCCTATTCACCTAGATGTCTTTTCTGAGCAACCCCCTGGTGGTTTTAGAAAGATAAATTTCCAGTCACCAGGCTCAATTGACCAAAAGCAAAAGACAATTGACTGCAGAGGAAGGGACTGACTCAGTTTTTGAGATGAATGAATGGCCTCCTATCTGGCCAATGTGAAAATGAAAGGGACTCTTGGAATGAGCTGATACCAGTTGGTTACATGTTATCCCAATTATAAGCTCTCCTTTCTCCTCTAAAAAGGATTAGGCCCCCTGTGAAGGGGAATCTTGTCTTCAAGTCCTATGGCCTTGACCTTCCTTTGTACTTTAAACCAGGCATGGCAGTTATTTGAGATTTGTCCTCAGCCATCTCCTTCTGAAGGGTGAGTCTTGCCCCATCAGCAGCCCCACGAACCATCTAGAAGTCAGGAGCAAAATATCCTCGCATTCCGGGCAGAGGAGGGGGCTGGCTGCTTTGGCCAGCTTCCTTCTCCCTTCCCCAAACAGACCCAAGCTCCTATATAAAATTCATAAATTCTTGGCAGGAAAGAAATCCTCCCATTGGAAGGAACAGATGTTCTACGAGTAACTTTTGCCATTATACTCTGTTCCTAATATCATAGTTTTAAAGTGTGGGGGGATGTTAACTTTTTTTTAAAATGTCAACATGTTCTGGGCAGCTTTTCCATCGCCATCTGTGGCATACACATCACCAATCCTCCTGCCGCCCCTTTTTAAATTTCCAGAGACTGGTTGGGAATTGGAAAGATATTAAAAAGTTGAAAGCGGAAAATTCACTTGAACAAGTATGCTAATGTATAACCTAATGCAGAAAGTAATATGATGTTTCCCTCTCAGTTGTAAATCTCAGAAACTTTCTTTCCCTTGTCCTCTTAGAACTTGGAGGGGTCTAGGAGACTTTTAACAAGCTAATTATGACCAATTAACATTCAGGAGTTATTACTGGTAACAGAGTTCCATGGGAGTAACCTATTCATAAAATTCCCTTTCTAAAGAAAGCCTCAATCCGGCTTCAAATTCAAGAGGCTACCAGGCCATTTTCACTTCGTTATCACCTCGTTAAACTGCCCACCTTAAATGCCAGGGTCCCAGGTGACCGCGGGGAAGGGTCAAGGTCAGTGGATGATGCCTCCTAACTCGCCTGGGAGTAACTTCAGAAAACGTGACCTCGCTTTGGTCGGTCCAAGGTGGGGTCCTCTCCCCAGGGACAGCGATGCTGTTTTGCAGGGATTTTGGTGAGGGTTCAAAGTCAGAATTCGGCGGCATGGGGTGTGGACTCCGCAGAACAGAAAAGAGAGGAGGGGACAGCGTGGGCGGGGTGGGGTGGGGAAGCAGCGGACCGACATTCAAATACGCAGGGGATCCTCCCGGAGTCCCGGCTCTTTGCCGGGGTTTCCCCTCCTCCGCCCGGTGGGAGCCGGACGCCTCTAAATCCCCAGATGCCACGCAGGGCCCAGTGCCGGGAGCGCCACGTCCACCCCGGAAGACCCTGTCCCTGGAGCCTTTCGGTGTCCAAGTGGACCGCGCATGCAGGGCGGGGCGCAGGGGGCACCCACGTGTGGCGCTGGCCCGAACTCGGGGCCCGGGGGGTGGCGGAGGCGGGGTGGGGGCCAGAACGGCGCACGCGGTCGCCAGAGCCCCTGGGCGCCAGGGGCCGGAGGCGGGCGCAGAGGCGAGCGCGGTCTGCAGTGCCCCCCTCCGGACGGCCGGGAGCAGCACGGCTCCCCGCGCCCCGCCTCTGCGTGGGAGACCCGCGCCCCTCCGCCGCTGCCGAGGCTGAGCCCCTGTTAAGGAATTTAAAGTCAAGTCCAAGTGGATTCTCCTTCTGGCTCTGTCGCTTACTGGCTTTCCGCTCGCGGGAAGTCGGGATTGCTGCCTCCCTTTGACTAATGTGAATACTAACCCGGACAAAATTAATGAAATAATTAAGTGAGACAATGCGCTCAAGTACCTGGGTATATGGTAAGTGTTCACTAAGTGGCTGGTCTTTTATTATTATTATTATTATTATTAGCTGGCTAGACCTTGGATGGGGGGAGGAGGGTCTCACTCCAGTCTGCTCTTCTATGGTGGGTTTGGGGGAGGACAGGGAGGGATGGTTTCTCCTCTGAAGTGAAGGAACCTGAGCACTCAGCAGGGGATCCAGCCTTCTTGTCCACTAACTCCACCTATAACTGTGGACTCGGCATCCCCTCTTTGAACCTAATATCCTCATTGCAAAATAGGAATAATCACACCCAACTCACAGAGTTTCTGTGCGGTAAGAACTGCAGAACGCCTGGCCCATGGTGGATACTCGTGGCAAACCTCACTCCTAGCTGGCAGCCAGCAGATCCCAGAACACCTGTACTTACTTATAGCACATGGCAGGTACAGTGCAAAACGCTTGTCCCTATATACACAAGCAGTGAACACACCCAGGGTCTCTTTTCTCACAACACGTGGTAGGTGCTGGGTACAAGCTCCTCCCCCTCCCCCATCCCCCCACCCCAGTCAGTCAGCATGCCATTTATTGACTACTTACTATGTACCTGTCTGACTCAGGCAGCTGGGGCTGCAGGCGCCTTACACTGCTGGGGTCCCTCTACTTCATCTCCCCTGGAAACCCCCTTCCAAAGATGCCTCATATCTGTTTTGGAAACTAGTAGTGTCAGGAACAACAAGAATGCGCACTCCTGACCACGGAGTAATAGAATGTACCGTCAGAGGACCTGGCTGTCAAGGGCGGCCCTTACCGGTTCCTGGCTGTCTATCCTACAACCTCCCTGAACCTCAATTACCTCATCTTTAAAAACTGAGGCAATAACACTTTCTGGAATGGACCAGTGTGAGGATGAGCAGATACGTGTGTATGAAAGCACTAAACACATAATAGGTGTTCAGTAAATATTAATGTATTATTACTTGTTTCCAGCATGAAGCAGGTGCCCAATGAGTACTCATCGGATTGAACTGGGCTTTCCCTCTTTTTTTAATTTTTTTTTTCAACGTTTATTTATTTTTGGGACAGAGAGAGACAGAGCATGAACGGGGGAGGGGCAGAGAGAGAGGGAGACACAGAATCGGAAACAGACTCCAGGCTCTGAGCCATCAGCCCAGAGCCCGACGCGGGGCTCGAACTCCCGGACCGCGAGATCGTGACCTGGCCGAAGTCGGACGCTTAACCGACTGCGCCACCCAGGCGCCCCTTGGGCTTTCCCTCTTTACAGAGGTCTGTACTTGGCAAAGCTTCCCTTCAGGTGCCCTCCCTGTTGTCAGCTTCGCCAAATGCCAAGCCCTGCGACCTGCCTCTCCCCACCTCTTTCTAGAGTTTGCTACCTTGCCTGTAGGAAGCGTGAGGGATCTTTCCAGCGTTGAAAGCCTGGTTATTACTGCCTCTCTCAGACCTGCTCTGAAACCCATTGCGTCCCATTTGGAAAATGGGAAAAAACAAAAACACCGTGTCCAATCTTTATAGGGGCCTTGGCAGTCACGTTGCACTATTGTGCCTGTTCTATTGCTTAATCTCCGGTACGGTTCGCTTTCCAGACGAACCTCACGGAGGCAGAGCGGCTGACACAGTGCTCGTTTCCACGACACACAGTTGCTGCCTGTGCTGCCACATGTTCGAGCTGCTCTCCTGGGCTGTGACATGGGGCTCCTCTCTGGCCATCGGAGCAAGCCTTCCTAGCGACTCTTTCGAAATGATAGGACATGGACTTTGCTAATACATAGCATTAGGCAAATTAGAGCTTTCCCATAAGGTGACAAGGTGTGTGAAAGCTGTTACTGTGCCCAAACTATTCATTATGGGGCCGTTTGTTTAAAGGCTGTCCTGGCGGCTTGGGGACGGTGTCTTTGGCTCTCTGACTCACAGGAAGCAAAAATAAGTTACTATCAGGTGATGGTCATGCTTAGACGCCAAACTAAAAACGAGAAGGTTTGTCATCTTTGAGAGTAGGGCAGTGGCTGCTCTTTCAAACTAGTAAGTGCCAGCCTGCTCAAAATGTAAGCTTTTCTTTGTGTCATGCATTTTTAAAATGTTGTTATTTATTTATTTTTTATTTTTTTGGAAGAGAGAGAGAGAGAGAGAGTAAACACACAAGCAGGGGAGGGGCAGAGAGAGAGACACACACACACACAGAATCCAAAGCAGCCTCCAGACTCTGAGCGCAGAGCCCGATGCAGGGCTCAAACCCACGAACTGTGAGATCATGACCTGAGCTGAAGTTGGACGCTTAACTGACTGAGCCACCCAGGCGCCCCTGTGTCACGCATTTAAAAAAAAATTAAAAAAATCGATTTACCAAGCAGTTGATCAATAATCATGGTGTGCCAGGGGCGCCTGGGTGGCGCAGTCGGTTAAGCGTCCGACTTCAGCCAGGTCACGATCTCGCGGTCCGTGAGTTCGAGCCCCGCGTCGGGCTCTGGGCTGATGGCTCGGAGCCTGGAGCCTGTTTCCGATTCTGTGTCTCCCTCTCTCTCTGCCCCTCCCCCGTTCATGCTCTGTGTCTCTCTGTCCCAAAAATAAATAAACGTTGAAAAAAAAAATTTTTAAATAATCATGGTGTGCCAATTTCTATGCTGGGCAACACACAAAGGGACACGATATGGTTTCTGTCAGCCAGCATTTCAGTCTAGTAGGAGAGATGTGTTTCGTAAGTGAGCCAATAGTCTCTCTGCAAAGTAACCACTTGGTGGGGGCTTGTGAGGCCAGGCCAAGGAAGGCGCAGGTGAGAAGCAGTTGCTGAAGGGCCCCACCCAAGACAGGCTCTCGCATAGTGTCGTTAACCTCATTTTCAGACAGAGAAATGGAGGCTCTGAGAGGGGAGGATATTTGCTGGTTCATGGGGGATTCAGTTCAAAACAATTTCATATGTCGTCTTCCAGCCCAGGGCAAGTCATTGCCACTGTTGAAGAGACTTGTCTTTAATTGGGATCTGTGTACAGTGGGAATTAGAGTTTGCCCAGGTGTATACCAGGTCTTTGGCTTTCCAGGTTTCTAAACCGTGTCAGATGCAACCCCATCCTGCCTGTGTTTCAATTTTCCAGAGTTCTATGGGAAAAGAAGTATGACTTCCGGTCTCTGTGTTTACGCTGGAAGTTCAATGAAACCATTTCTCTTACTTGCTCCCAAAAGGATTGGTTTTATTTAGCAAACAAATACATCAGGTATCTCAAGCTTTTGGGGGATGAAACAAGTTTTTGTTGTTGTTTCTTATTCGGTTTTATTGATATGTAATTGTGCACCCAAAACTGCATATATTTAATGTATAAAATTTAGTGAGTTAGGACAGATGCATACACCCATGATTCTATCACCATTGTCAAGGTAATAAACATATCCATCACCTTCAAAAGTTTCCTTGTGCCCCTTTGCGTGTGCCTGTGCGTGCGTGCGTGTGTGTGTGTACGTGTGTGTGTTGTTGCTTTTGTGACAGGAATAGTTAACATGAGATTTACCCTGTTCACAAATTTTTGAGTGTATAACACTGAATTGCTAACTGTAGGCACTAGGTTGTACAGCAGATCTCTAGAACTTACTCATCTTGCATAACTGAAACTTTATACCCATTGAGCAACAACTCCATTTACTCCTCTCCCAGCTGTTGGCAACCACACTCTATTTTCTTAATTTTTTTTTTAAATTTATTTATTTTGAGAGAGAGAGAGAGAGAGAAAGAGTGCACATGTGTGCACACAAGCAAGGGGAGGGTCAGAGAGAGAGAGAGAGAGAGAGAGAATCCCGGCTGTCGGCACAGAGCCCGACAGGGAGCTCCATCCCACAAACTGTGAGATCATGACTGGAACCAAAGTCAAGAGTCAGTCGCTTAACCGACTGAGCCACCCAGGCGCCCCATTTTCTGCTTCTCTGTTTGCCTAATTTAAATACCTCATATAAGTGGAATCATGCAGTATTTGTCCCTGTGACTGGCTTATTTCACTCAGTAAGATGTCTTCCAGGTTTACCCATTTTGTCACAATTGTTATAATTTCCTTCTTTTTTTAAGGCTGAATAATATCCCACTGTATTCATGTAACACATTTACTTTATTCAGCTGTTGATAAACATTGGGTTGTTTCCATATCTTGGCTATTGGGAAGAGTGCTACAATGAAAATGCGAGTGCAGATACCTCTTGGAGATCCTGATTTCAAATATTTTGGATATATATCCAGAAGTAGGATCACTTCCTTCTAGAAGTAGGATAGAACTACCATATGGTAGTTCTATTTTTAATTTTTTGAGGAATGTCTATAGTGGTTGCACCATTCTATATTTCTCTCAACAGTAAACAAGGGTTTCAGTTTCTCCACGTCCTTGCCAACGCTTGTTATCTTTAGTTTAGTTTTGTTGTCGGTAATAACCATCCTACCTACCAGGTAGGTAATAACCAACCTGTCTCATTGTGATTTTGATTTTATTTCTCTGATGATTAGTGATGTTGAGCACCTTTTCATATATCAAGTAGACATTTGTATATCTTTGGAAAAATGTCTATTCTAGTCCTTTGCCCATTTTAAAAATTGGACTATTTGTTTTTTGTTTGTTTTTTTGCTATGAAGTTGTATGAATTCCTTGTGTGTTTTGGACATTAACTTCTTATCAGATAAGTGGCTTGCAAATATTTTCTCTTTTTTCATTCTGCTGATTGTTTACAATTCAGAAGCTTTTTCTTTTAAGTTTATTATTATTATTATTATTATTATTTTTTTGAGAGAGAGAGAGAGAGAGTGAGGAGGAGCAGAGAGAGGAAGACACAGAATCTGAAGTGGGCTCCATGCTGATAGCAGAGAGCCTGAAGTGGGGCTGAACTCACCAACTGTGAGATCATGACCTGAGCTGAAGCTGGATGCCCAAATGACTGAGCCACCCAGGGGCCCCTGTACAGACACTGTTTATGATGTAGTCATGATGAAGTCTCATGCATCTATTTTTTGTTGCCGGAGCTTTTGGTGTCATATTTAGAAAATCATTGCCAAAACCAACGTCAAGAAACTTTCCTTCTGTGTTTTCTTCTAGGAATTTATAAGTTGCAGATCCTCAAAGACTTAAGAAGTCTTTGATCTGTTTTGAGTTGATTTTTGTGCCTGGTGTAATATAGGGGACCAAAATTGCGTGTGGATATCCAATTTTCCAAACATTGTTTGGAAAGAGGTGATCCTTTCCCCATTGTGTATTCTGCACACCCTTGTTGAAGACCAGTTAATCATATATGCTTGGATTTATTTCTGGGCTCTTTATTCTATTCTATTGGTCTGTTTGCCTTAATGTTAGGACCATGCTGTGTTTTTGTTTTGATTTTTAAGTAGGCCCTACAGCCAGCATGGAGCCCAACGTGGGGCTTGAACTCATGACCCTGAGAAGAGACCTGAGCTGAGATCAACAATCCGATGCTTAACTGACTGAGCCACCCAGGCACCCTATCATGCTGTTTTAATTACTATAGCTTTGTAAAATTTTAGAAGTCAAAAAGTGTGATGATTCCAGCTTTGTTCTTTTTTTCTCAAGATCACCTTGGCTACTCTGGGTCTTTTGTGGCTCCATATAAATTTTAGGATTGTGTTTTCTATTTCTGTAAAACAAAACAAAAGAAAACAAAACCGCCATTGGGATTTTGATGGGGATAGCTTTGAATCTGTAGATCACTTTGAGCGGCATGGTCATTTTAATAATATTAAATCTTCCAATCCGTTAACATGGGTAATCATTTCATTTATTTTTGTTTTCATTAATTTCTTTCATTAATGTTTTATAGTTTTTGGTGTATGTCTTTCACCTCCTTGGGTAAGTTAGCTCCCAAAGATTTTTTTCTTTTCGATGCTATTGTAAGTAGAATTGTTTTCTTAATTTTTTTTCAAATGTTTGTTGTTATTGTGTAGAACACAGGTGGTTTCATATGCTGATTTTGTATCCTGCAACTTTACTAAATTCATTTATTAGTTCCAACAGTTTTTTCATGGAGTTTTTAGGAATTTCTACTTATAAGATCATGTTATCTGCAAACAGACATTTGATTTCTTCTTTCCAGATTTAAATTTTTTATGCTTATTTATTTATTTATTTTTAAATTTTTTAACATTTATTCTATTTTGAAAGATGAAGAGAGACAGAACAAGAGCAGGGGTGGGGCAGAGAGAGAGAGAGGGAGACGTAGGATCCAAAGCAGGACCCAGACTCTGAGCTGTCAGTACAGAGCCCGACGCAGGGCTCGAACTCACAGACCAAGAGATCATGACCTGAGCTGAAGTCGGACGCTTAACTGACTGAGCCACCCAGGCGACCCTATGCTCATTTATTTTTGAGAGAGAGACAGACAGAGCAGGCTCCAAGCTCCAAGCTGTCAGTACAGAGTCTGACACAGGGCTCGAACCCATGAACTGTGAGATCATGACCTGAGCTGAAGTCGGATGCTTTTTTTTAACGTTTATTTATTTTTGAGAGAGAGACAGACAGAGCAGGCTCCAAGCTCCAAGCTGTTAGTACAGAGTCTGACACAGGGCTCGAACCCATGAACTGTGAGATCATGACCTGAGCTGAAGTCGGATGCTTTTTTTTAACGTTTATTTATTTTTGAGACAGAGAGCGACACAGCATGAACGGGGGAGGGTCAGAGAGAGAGGGAGACACAGACTCTGAAACTGGCTCCAGGCTCTGAGCTGTCAGCACAGAGTCCGACGCGGGGCTCGAACTCACGGACCGTGAAATCATGACCTGAGCTGAAGTCGGGCGCTTAACCGACTGAGCCACCCAGGCGCCCCTGACATACCTACTTTGTAAGGGCGGGAACCTGGTTAGGTTACATAACCTGGCTGAGCCTCAGTTGCATCATCTGTAAAATGGGGAAGACAATAGGGCTTGTTAATAAGAATTAAGTGGGTAATGCATAGTAAAGTGTCTAACATAGTGTCTGCCTCAGAGTAAGCATTCCATAAATGTTGCCTATTTTTATCAGTATAATTGTGAACTGGATCAAATTTCTTGGGTGTTAGGGAAAGGAACACAGGCTGATGTTCAGTCACTAATGCTGATAACGCCATCTCTTAGAAGAGCCTGTCAGAGTGAAGCTTATCAGGCTCCTGATGTTTGATGGTTTTTGGCTCTGGCTCATGTGCCCATTTGCTCCATGCCCTTCGGGTCTAAGACACCCCCTCCCCCATCTTTAGGCCTTAGCCTTCCCCTCTCCTCTCTGGTCGTTTGAAGGAACGGGTCTAGGTCTCCAACGGCACTGAATGTGCCTTTTGCTACAAGTTGGAGGAGCTCATCAAAAAGGTCACTTTTCTTCTATCCTATTTTAATTCCTTGCCCTGAAAGCAAAAGAGAGTCCAGATTAATTTTACTCACCATGGCTGTGCGTTGTGACTCTCAAGGGCCAAGTCTGGTACCTTGAGACAAGACTCCATGCAGTCAAAACCTCTTACAAATTGACTGACAAAACTTGGAATATGGATGGTACGAAGACAAAAGTATCAGTGTAAATAGATGAAGCCAGTCTCTGAAGTTCAATGGAACTGAATGTACTTAATATGTGCTGATGTACTTAGGGGTAAAAAGCCATCAAGCATGTAACTCGCATGTAACTCACTCTGAAACAGAGTGAAACCTTTTTTTTTTTTTTTTAACATTTATTCATTTTTGAGAGTGAGAGAGACAGAGCATGAGCAGGGGAAGGGCAGAGAGAGAGAGAGAGAGAGAGAGAGACATAGAATCTGAAACAGGCTCCAGGCTCCAAGCTGTCAGCACAGGGCCCGATGCAGGGCTTGAACTCACAGACGGCGAGATCATGACCTGAGCTGAAGTTGGACACTTAACCAACTGAGCCACCCAGGCACCCCAAAACAGAGTAAAATCTTAACAGTAGGTGAATCTGGGTAAAGGGTATGTAAGGTGATTAATTTATACTTTTTTTTTTCTGTAAGTTGGAAATTATTTCCAAATAAAGATTTAAAAATAAAAACCTAGGGAGGCCCGTGGGTGGCTCAGTGGGTTAAGCATCCAACTTCGGCTCAGGTCATGATCTCATGGTTCATGAGTTTGAGCCCTGCGTCCGGCTCTGTGCTGACAGCTCAGAGCCTGGAGCCTGTTTCAGATTCTGTGTCTCCTTTCTGCCCTTTCCCTGCTCGTGCTATCTCAAACATAAATAAACATTAAAAAAAATTTAAAAAACAAACAAGCAAAAAACCTAGGGGCTCCTGGGTGGTTCAGTCAGTTAAGCGTCTGACTCTTGGTTTCCCCTCAGGTCATGATCTCGTGGTTTGTGGGTTTGAGCCCTGCATCGGGCTCTATGCTGACAGCGGGGAGCCTGCTTGAGATTCTCTGTCTCTGTCTGTCTCTCTGTCTCTCTGCCCCTCCCCTGCTCAAGTTCTCTCTCTTCCAAAATGAATAAACTTGAAAAAAAAATTTTTTTAATGTTTTCATTTTTGAAAGAGAGAGAGACAGAGAGAGAGAGAGAGTGAGTGGGGAGGGGCAGAGAGAGAGGGAGACACAGAATCCGAAGCAGGCTCCAGGCTCCGAGCTGTCCGCACAGAGCCCAACACGGGGCTCAAACTCAACAAACGGCGAGATCATGACCTGAGCTGAAGTTGGACGCTGAACCGGCTGAGCCACCCAGGCGCCCCAGCTTAAAAAATTAAAACTAAAAACCTAATACAGAACAAGAAACCCGTGACTGTTTTGTTAATCCCTACCTGCTAACATGAGTGCTATAAAGCAGATAGATGAAGTTCTAGAGTAAAGGTTTCCAAGCAACGCCTCCATTATAAATTCCTGAGTTTCCAGGAGTATGCAAATCCTTTTCAAGCCAGTCACCCAATGGGTTTTTTTTTTTTTTTAATTTTTTTTTTCAACATTTATTTATTTTTGGGACAGAGAGAGACACAGCATGAACGGGGGAGGGGCAGAGAGAGAGGGAGACACAGATACAGAAACAGGCTCCAGGCTCTGAGCCATCAGCCCAGCCCAGAGCCTGATGCGGGGCTCGAACTCCCAGACTGCGAGATCGTGACCTGGCTGAAGTCGGACGCTTAACCGACTGCGCCACCCAGGCGCCCCACCCAATGGGTTTTTATGCAGTGTCTTCTGTTTCTGCTGCTAATAGTTGCCAGGTATGGTTGAAGTAACCTCTAGAGGCTCACACACTAAATGGCTTGCTCAAGGTCACGCAGTCAGCATGTGGTAGACCCTGGCTTCGGGTCTGGAGACGTCCCTCTTCAAACCCCGTGCTGTCTTCCCCCTCCCCGACCATGTGCCAACATGGGCCCCGCCCTGTGGGAATTTACTAAGATTCCAGGGGACAGTACACACTTACATAAAAAAGAGACCAGATCTTGCATATAAATCATATATGGGATTGTAGAAACAGCTGTAAAAATAATGGCATCACCACAGAAGGATTAAAATGGAGTGCATTTCGGTCACAGGACAGGCTTTGTGAGATTTTAGCAGGAACTCTGCAGACCGTATCTACAATTAAAAGGAAACCCGTAGATGTTTCATAAAGCGATGTGTTTCAAAACCATATACACAGGAGGAAAGAAATACGTTACATCTGCTACTACACTTGCCATCTTACATCTCATCTTCCAAACGGTGGGACGTTGTCATTGTTTTGCCTGATCCTTCATTTCCAGCAAACTTGCTGGGCATTTGCAGATGATCCCTACCAGTGTTGGCCGACAATTGATTCCAAGTTCCCCTTTACTGGGTATCCAGACCTCCCCTGGACAAACGATAAACGGGCCCTCCTAATCCCGTTTGGCCATCCAGCTGAAGTGAGGGTAGAGCTGATTTCTAGAGACTGCGACAGAAATGACACTGCCCATTCAGTTCCCCTCACCAGAAGCTTTTAAACAGCATCATCTGCATTTCATAAGACTAAATCTCTGACACAAAAGCAAATAAAATGTCTTCTAAGGAACTTTTCTTTTTTTTGGTTTAATCTTTTTTTTTTTTTTTTTTTTTAAGTAGGTTTCACACCCAACGCAGAGTCCAATGCAGGGCCTGAACTTAGGACCCTGAGATCAAGAACTGAACTGAGATCAAGAGTTGGATGCTTAACCGAATGAGCCACCCAGGTGCCCCTCTAAGGAAGTTCTTCTGGGCAAATTCTCTAAGCCTCAGTTTCCCCTCTGCATAAGCTGTGGCTAATATGCAGATGGCCGATTTCCAGCAAAGACTCAGTGAGGTAACGTACGTGAGAGAAGCCACACCGGAATAATAATAACCTTTTTCTCGAGCACTTACTCCGTGCCAGGTACTGTGCAGAGCATCTGACACACCACGTTAGGGAGATACTACAGAAAAGCATGGCTGAATGTGGCTTCTAGAGTTAGCCTGGCTCTCAATACTGGATCTGTCACTTACTAGCTATGATCTGGAACAAAGAATCTAACCCACCTCTATCTTGGTTTCCTGTTTGTAAAATGGGGATAGTAACGGTACTTCCTGAGCAGCATGCTGGGGTAACCCATGTAAAGTACTTAGTACAGCGACAGGTGCTTTATAGGAGTATGGGAGTTATTTGCTACTGTTAGCTCATTTGATTACCCCAGCAACCCCTGGAGATCAGGATTGTTACTACTTTCAGTCTCAGATGAGACAGCCAACGGTCGTGGAGACAACGTCTCTGCCCAGAGTGTCACGGCAAGTCCCCCACAGAACCCCAACCCGACCTCAACACTGGCCAGCTCCAAATTCCCTGCATGTTCTCGACCACCTCAGCTGCCCCTGGCTTTGCAGAATGCCGGGGGTCATTATTACATTCCGCGTACCCCTACGGGATCCGGCACCGCCGTGCTTCTTGGGATGAGCAGCCTGAACTAGTAATGAGCATCTTCCTGAAAACAAGATGCGGGTGATGACTCTAGCTCAGAGCACCAATGTCCTTCCTCTTCTCATTGCTCCCCAACAGGTGAAAACGTTAAGGCACTCTCCGCATTGTATACCCAAACTTGTATTTATATTGGAAGCCCGTACGTGCGTTTACATATAGCCAGGTGTGCACGGGGCCATATGTAGAGTGTATGGGTATTTGTAAATTATATACGTCAGCTACTGTAGTAATACAGCATGCGCATTATAAAATGCATAGACATTATTAAAGAATGGCATGATAGTAAGCAGAAATTGGGAGTTCAATTCTTTTGTCCAGCCCCACAGGGGGTCAGGCCAACCTCCAGAATCGCTGCTCCAAAGCGGTAAGGTACCGTGTGGCAGGCAGGAGAGCCAGCACTCGGATCACCCAAGGGGGCTCATTACGGATGTCTGTGACCACCACCCCCAATCGGGATCTCTGTAGAGGGACCGGGAGTGAGCATCTAAAAGATGCTCCCAGGTGATTCTGAAGTTTAGGATGTTTGAGTAGATTTCCAAGGCCTTAGATCTAAAACATGCATATGAATCCCAGCCCACGTATCTTCTTGAAGCCTCAGTTTGTTCATCTGTGAATGAGAACAATCCTCATTCTCAAGGGAGATGAAGTAAAGATGCCTAACAGTGCCTGCACTGATCTTCAAACCTTAAAAAATGGGGTCTCTGGTAAGGAATACATTTTGCGTCACAACCGGTACACACACGTATGCAAATTTGTGTCTTGCTTGTGTGTTAAGTGCAACAGAGACCAGGGAACCATACTCTCACCCTTGCTACAGGCAGCATCTCTGGAGAGTTTCTGATGGAGTTGATTCTGATTTCATTTAAGAAACAATACCGGTAGGGGCGCCTGGATGACTCAGTCAGTTGAGCGTCAGACTCTTGATTTCAGCTCAGGTCATGATCTCAGGATTGTGGGCTAGACCCCCGTGCTGAACGTGAAGCCTGCTTGGGATCCTCCCTCTCTCTCTCTCTCTCTCCCTCCACCCCTCTTCCCCACTCACGCCTGCTCTCTCTCTCTAAAATAAAAAATTTAAAAATTTAAAAAAAGAAATAGAGGTAGAGCTCCTGGATGGCTGTTCTGGTTGAGAGTTGCCCTTCGTAAAGTTCTGCGTGCACGATTTCAGCATAGCCTGGATGTTCACAACAATCCTGGGAGGTGAGAAGTAGGTTGGTACCGAGAAAGCTGGAGAAGAAGGGACTAACAGATTTGGGTCTAGGGGCTTCCCTTCAACCCACGTGACTCTACACTGTCCTGTGTCACCTCAGCCTAGCCTCCCAGATGGTCCCCACAAGACTTTTTGGACACTGAGGCTGAGGTCACTCTCACTTTTGAGGGTCCTGGTATATTTTGAAAGATGAAGAAGTGCCAAAAGAGGAGGAGAACTATCATCTTTAACAAACCAATGCCCTGGACATACAAACACATCAACAGCAATGACTGTTGTACCCTTATTTGGGTCATTGTACCCAATGACCGTATATACCCTTATTTGGAGATTATATTAGAAGCCTAAGTTTGAGACCATTCATGATGTGAGACCCTATTCAAATAACCTTCCCATGCCTCTCCCCCTTGACAGGGGAGAGGTCCCCATCGCCAAACTCATTTCGCATGAATCTCCTTTGATGGAGGTTGGTGGTGACCTTGCTGGGACAGGTTCGCTGCAGGGTGGGGATGGGAGCCAGCCATTAGTGAGCCAAGGAATGAGAGGAGCCAAAGTCATGGACAAAGTGAATAAAAGTACTTTCCCAAGGCACAGGTCTAACAGGCAAGAGTGAACCAGGATAGTAACTGAAGCACGAGCTTCTTGAAGGAGTATTGATACGAGATGAGAGAGATTGAGCTCATGGAAAAATGACAGGAGGATCTATCTAATGGCCAGGTTGAATTTGAAGACACAAAAGGAGAAATTATAGTGAGGAAAGACGGGGAAACATGCAGATGCAGACTGGGAGGAATCAGCCTTTTGTGAAAAGTTACCTCCAGGGGCACCCGGGTGGCTCAGTTAGTTGAGTGTCCGACTTCGGCTCAGGTCATGATCTCACCGTCTGTGAGTTCGAGCCCAACGTTGGGCTCTGTGCTGACAGCTCAGAGCCTGGAGCCTGCTTCGGATTCTGTGTCTCCCTGTCTCTGTCCCTCCTCTGCTGGCTTTCTGTCTCTCTGTCAAAATAAATAAACATTAAAAAAAATTTAAAAAATAAATAAAAAGGTACCTCTTTCCCCTCCAGAATCAAACGCGATAGGTAACCCGCATCACCATGCAACCAAACAACAGATGAAGGAAAGCGTCTCCTCATAGGATTTTCCAAACGACATATGCAAATAAGATGCTGGAATTAGAATATCACCATCTTGCAAACCCCTGTTGGATTAATGGATGTAGACATTGAGCATCAATTGCTGCTCACATCAAAAAAGAAGTGAAAACAAGACATTCTGTGTCCCCTGATGAAAGAATGCGGTGGCCCCTATAAGATTGCCGAAGGGATCACTTCTGTATCTGACGAAGACTTTGGGTCCAGCTACCACTTTGCAAGGAATACAGGGGATGGAGGGAAATGTTGAGCTTCGCCAAGAACATGCAACCAGCGAAATTCAAACTGTGAGAAAGCACTGGTCAGTCTCTAGAGTTCTTCAAAATATAAAGTGTGTGGAAAGGAAAAGGATGAAGGGGAAACCCACAGAGGGCAAGAGATGTAAAAGATACATTCAGTTTTTTAAAAACAAAAATTCTTATAATGTTTAAAAAAATTTTTTAATGCTTATTGATTTTTGGAGAGACAGAGCATGCGCAGGGGAGGGACAGAGAGAGAGGAAGACACAGAAACTGAAGCAGGCTCCGGGCTCAGCTCAGAGCTCACACAGACGCTTAAATATGCCTAATTAGATGATAAATTCAAGGAAGTAGCAATTTTTAGGGAGGGTCGGGGCTGTGACTAGGAAAAGGCACATAGAGAGCTTTTGCAGGGGGGAAACCAGAGTTCTGTTTCTTGACTGGTGGAGTTTTAAAAACACGTGTGTCTTATTTGAGCCTTGAAAAAATGAAATACAATTTCTAAGGCCTCAGGTGCTGACAATACAGATAACAAAGCGATTGTGTTAATAAAGAGAGGCCAGTGTCTGGGACTTGCCTGACAATAACACAGAAGAGGGGTCAGAGGATGAAGGTACAGAAGGGCCATGACTGGCCACGGGGTGGTGATTCTTGGGGTCACTTGATGGGTCCATGGGTGTCCATTATTACACCATTCTGTCTGCCTCTGTGAATGTTTTAAACTCTCTAAAATTAAAATTAGAATGAAAAAAAAAGAGATGTGTGTCTTATAATAGTTCACTAAGCTACACGATGTATTTGTGTCGTTTTCTGTACCTGAGCTTTATTTTACAAGGTTAAAAATATCCGAGGCAGCGTCCTCCAGTTTTACATGCCTGTGGCTTTCAGCTCTGGCACCCAATGCAACACTTAAGGCGTCAATGACTGTGGTTCTTTAAAACCCTCCCAGTTCAGCAGCTGTCTTCCTTCTCCCGGCACCACCAAGAGCGAGAACTTGTAGCTCGACACAAGAGAAATAACAGAGGATTTGGCATCAGAGAGACCTGGACCAAAGCCTCCTGTCTACACGTGTCACTTGCTGCCTTCTACCTAATAGCTGCACAGTGTTGTGCAAGGTCCCTGATCCCAGGGAGCTTCAATTTCCTCATGTATCAAATAGGAATAATGCATTGTCGTGAGGATTAGGTAAGTGTGTGCAATGGTATACCATAGATGTTCAAGTGATACTATTACTATAATTATTTTTATGAGTCAAAGAACAGGCTGACCAGGTTCTGGGACCTGGAAAGCGTGTGAGTCCACCACCATGTTGGGGAGTCATTCTGATTGTTCCCATAGCTGCCCTAAGCCCACTGGTCTTTTCTCTTCCTGACTTCTGCTTTCTCATGAGGACAGGCCCAAGCAGGGAGGAATGGAGTCATACCTTTGAGGGCTGGGAGCACGTGACGCTCTTTGGGGTGTCTTTCCCTGAGGATGTTATATAAGGAATCGATGAGTCACCCTTTCAGTAACAAAGCCAATGTCAAAAAAAAAAAAAAAACCCACCTTCATTGACTATTCCTTTCCCATTGGGGGTTCTACTCTTGGGAGGTACGGGCTCGTCCGCAGGAAGCCACCTAGTCCCCCATCTTCCGCCAACACTGCTGAGGCCACCAGGACCTGTCTGACACTCCACCTCTTCGAAGATAAATCTAGGTAACATCTTTCTCCTCCAGGGGACATTTGGAAGTTTCTGGAGACTTTTGGTTGTCAAAGCTGGGAAGATGCTACTGGCATCTACTGGGTAGAGACTAGGCAGGGATGCTGCTGAACATTCTGCATCACGCAAGACAGATCCTCACAGCAAAGAACTATCAGGCCCCAAATGTCCATAATGCCACGGTTGAGACACCCTCATCTAGAGGGAAGTGGGCAAAGAGGATTGTGGCCTGCAACCTCCAGGTCCTGCCCCAGGCACGCCAGCCTGTGCCCAGTTTACAGACGGAACACTCAAGGCCGTGAGAGGTTCTATGGCTTGCCCAAAGTCACCGAGCTGTCGGAGATATGGTTTCCTGAGGCTCATTCTCTGTTAGAGATCACATCCTCAAGATTTCCTGGTAATTGAGATTTATGGCACCTCTTTCAAATATGACCTTTCAAGGACACCCTGAACCACAAGAAGGAAGTGGTGGTTTCCCCCGACCTTGAGAGTTGCTCGTAGAACAAACTCACTGGTGTCCCTGACTCTGAGATGGTCCAGCCCAGCTCCCAAGCGAGGCACACGAGCCCTTTCAGGCTCGGGTCCCTTTCGTTGCTGTAGCTTCGGTCACACCTCTCTCGGCTCACGCTTCTCTCCCAGGGCTTCCTCCACGCCCCACGGCCTTACAGCCGCGTCTTTGTTCACTGTTTGCCAAATTGGTACCCATTCCTCCTGAGGATACCAGGTTATTTTAGGGAGATAAAAGAATGGCTGCTTTTCACTTGAATACTTAGGTATTTGTTTTCATGTGTATCAGGAGAAAAGAAACTAGCAAGCAGCCCCGTGATATAGATCCGAAGCAGGCTCTGTGCTGACAGCAGAGAGCTGGACACAGGGCTCAAACCCACAAACCATGAGATCATGACCTGAGCCGAAGTCAGACACTTAACTGACCGAGCCACCCAGGCGGCCCTGAAGTGTCTCTTTACACTTTCCCCCCTGTTCTCCTTCCTGTGTCCCCCGCTTGCCTCCCTGCCTCCTCACCCAGTGCACCCCTCACCCAGCTCCGGCCTATTCAGGCTGGAAAACCCCACAGAGGCTTCCGTTCCTCCAGAAGCTTTTCTGACCCCCATCCCGCTTCTAGCCCAGGCTGGGTCAAGTGTTTCCTCTGTGAACTCCGGGAGGCAGGACATACAGCTAAGTTGTGTCTCAAGTAACACTGCCTACCTAGCACAGCCCCCGACTGAGTGGAGCGGGCTCTGGGCAATTATTGAAGAGCAGGGACAAGGCACTGCTTTTTACTGTGGGGCTCCTGTCCCCAGCTCAGCCAGAAACGAGCTCGTGACCAGAACCTCAGCCACAAGCTGGGGCTTAGGAGCATTTCAACTTCATCTCCGCGATCATCCGGATGAGGACCGAGTACCGTGTGGCCTTGCACCCCAGCCACGTGTATACAGCCTGTTGCCGTGTGCCCGAGAGTCTCTGAACTCCAGCCTGGGGGACCTGCTTCGGTTTGCATTTAGCCAGATCAGTTTTTCCCCCTCTGAGCTTCAGTGTCCCCAGCCCTAAAATGGGATGGGGGAGGAATACCCACCTCCCAAGGTTTCCGTGAGTTTTGATCTGAGTGCGTGGCTGTGGAAGCATTTTGCAAAGCATAAACACTTTTGAATGAATGGAAGGGGTTGTTATTTTTAAGCTCATAAATGAGGACAGCCTGGTGCTCTGGGGTTTTTTCAGTGTGATGCTGTGTAACTAGAATAACCGGATTGCATGTTCGTGCATCTATACATGCATGCGTGCACACACCCTGCTTACAGAATGTGGTTTTGAGGCCTCTCCAAGATCCAGCAAACGCAAGCAGCTCGGAGAAGGCAACTAGGACACGACAGCTCAGAAGGGCGAAGTCTGAGAGGAGACGTAGACGAGCAAAATCCAGAAACAGTTTCTTCCCTTCAGACATTTACCAGCACTTGCTTGAGTAGCTCCTCTAGGACGTGGGGTTAAAGGATGTGTCTCCGCCCTCGACAACAGTCTATTCCATCAGGGAGACCCGCGTGTGAAGGAGAGCTACCATGCTGAGTGATGACCACTGGGACTCACGACACTTGGGGGACTGCAGGAATTCCCAGATGTGGCCCTAGATCCTGGGGAGTCACAGATGAGAAAGAGGCTGCACTGCAAGACAGATGAGAAAGAGGCTGTTTTAAGATGAAAGAAATGAGGGGCGCCTGGGTGGCTCAGACGGTTGAGCGTCCGACTTAGCTCGGGTCATGATCTCACGGTTTGTGGGTTTGAGCCCCGCTCTGTGCTGACAGCTCGGAGCCTGGAGTCTGCTTCGGATTCTGTGTCTCCTTCTCTTTCTGCTCCCCCACCCCCGTTTGCATTCTGTCTGTGTCTCTGTCTCTCAAAAATAAACATTAAGAAAAAATTTAAGATGAAAGAAATGGAATACTACTTTACTAATCATCCTCTATATAATTCCCCAGGAAAATATAATGTCTTTATTTTTCAGAGGTGTTTTTAAATTGTTTGCAAAGAGGAACAGATTGGCATAGAGAGGCACGGTTTCATCCTGAGCCCCCAGGAGGCCTGGGGCTGCGGCGTCTGGTACTTCCCAGCGTTGCCCCAGTGTCGAGCAGACAATGGCACAACAACCGAAGCTGCTGATAAATCCACGTACGACATCAGCGCACAGCGAGGGCCAGCAAACACTGCCTGACCAAGTCCTGTGCAGGGCCCGGGGGCCGGAGAAAAACAGGAGGGTGCACACTGGCTACACCCCAGCAAGTCAGGCGACAACGGGGGGAACAGTGTGATGTGATGCCTGATGCCCAGACGGCCTCTGCCTGAGCTGAGGGTGACAGTGAGCCCTGCTCAGAGGATGACATCCATGCCTGTGATGAAATCTGCTCCTTTCCTGCCCGGGATGGCTTCCACGGCCACTGTCTGGGGTCCGGACAAGCCAGGACCTGATGCCACAACTTTGTGGGTCCCTCCAGTTCATACCCTCCCAACTTTGGGCTCCTCTAGACCAAGGACCAGTGCGTTCGCTCCAAATCCCTGGCACAGTGTAGGGACTTGGAGAATGTTTGCTGAATGAATGAAAGATTGGAAGAGCATTGCAGATTTCTAGAAGAACCGTGGCAGAGAACATCATGTGCCCTGAAACCTTGCATTCTCAAAGGTTACAAGTGGTTCTGATTTAGAGCTCACTGATTCAACTTATCTGAGCATTTCCATTATGCACCTCTGCCTTTTCTTGTTAAAAACACTAATAGTATTCGGGCACCGGGGCGGTCAGTCGGCTAAGCATCCGATTCTTGATTTCAGCTCAGATCATGATCTCCTGGTTCATGAGTTTGAGCCCCACATTGGGCTCTGCATTGACAGCACAGAGCCTGCTTAGGATCCTCTCTTTCCCTGCCCCTCCCCTGCTTATACTTGCTCTCTCAAAATAAATAAATAAACATTAAAAAAACACAAACAGTATTAGGAAGATATATATAGTATATATGTCAATTATGAAACATAACTTAAAAATGAACACCTTAAACCACCTCTAGAACTGGCACGTTTCCAGTCCTAATGCGTTCACTGGGGCACAGCCTCTCCTAACTCATCCCCCGGCAGACCCTCGCAGACCATCTCTTAGAGCCACTTTCCTGAACTTTCTGTTGGTTATGCCGTTTACTATTTAATGGCTTTGCTCCAAATGTATACAGAAATTTACTTAGTTTGTTTTGTTTCACTTGTTTTGAGCTTCATACGGAGGAATAACACTCAACCAAATCTTAGGCACCTTGCTTCCTTTGTTCATTAGTTCCATGCTATTGCATGTGGCCGTACTTCGTTCATGCTCACCTGTGAATAGCATTCTATTGTATAAATATACCACCATCCATCCATTCATTCACCTGCTGATGGACTGTATGCTTGTTTTTAGCTGTCTGCCATTATTTACAATGCTGCCATGAACATTCTGCATGTATTTTCTAGTGCACACGATTAGGGCTTCGTCTCGGGTATATATCACGAAGCAGATGCTGGGTTGTAAAGTTTCGAAATGTTCAGGAGCTGGTGAAGTATATTCACGGCCGGAAATTCAGAGCTGTCTGAGACCAGGCCCAGGGTACCCTCCAGCCTTGCTCTGACCACCCCCGCCATGCCCACTCTATGCGCCATTCCCAGAATGCCGATGTGCCCTGCACTTCCTCTGCTCTAGGACTTTGACCATGCCCCTAGCACCTTTCGTGCCCCTCCTCCATCTCCTCTCTTCTCTCAAAGTTCAGGTCAAACCCCACCTCCCTGCCTGGCAGCCGGTCTCCTCTGCTGTACTCTTTGCCTGGGTTCAGGGAGGAAACATCCACTGTTAAGCCCCAGCTCTACTTTCCCATGAATGCTGTGATTTTAGAAAGTTTTCCGTCTCTGAACCTCAGATCCACATCCCTAAAACAGAGGGGAAATGCCATGACTACTGAATGTTTACGGAGGCCAGGCTAACTTTTTTTTTACGTGCATTCCTCAATTAACACAATGTGGTAGCATGTTGTCCTTAGGATCATACGCTTTGGAATTAGATCATCCTGGGCTTGAGGATTAAGTGAGTCAACAAATATAAAAGACTTAGCACAATGCCTGGCACATAGAAAACGTGCAGTAATTTCTAGCCTGTGGTTAATCCTCACGCCCTCATAAAGGAGTCGCTTATGAAGGAGTCACTGTTTTTATTCCCAATTTACAGAATAGGAAACTGAGGCACACAGAGACTATATAGCTTGCCCGAGATAAATGGTCAAGTTAGGATTTGAACCTTAACAACAAGCGTAAGCCCTAATGACTTTCCATAACTATAGTTTGAAGATGAGAGGCTAAAAAGAAAGTATTAAAATCAGAAAGTGTTCTCTCCTTTTCTGCCTATTAAATATTTGGCCAAACTCCTTTGGCTGGTGCTCAAGTCTATATTTTCTGTCTTTAAAAACGAAAGACTTCCAGACAGAAAAACCTGGCTATTTTTGCATCTAGTGCCTTCCTGGTTTAGCCAGGGCAAAAGGATGGCTTTAAACAGTCACAATGGTTCATTCAGGGGGGAACCTCCTTGCTGGAGTCACTGTTGCTTTCTGTCTTTCTCTCACCTAAAAAAAAAAAAAAAAAAAAAAAAAAAAAAAGGGTTTATGAAGCAATAAGCCAACGCTATAAACATGTTTTCCAATTCACGACCAGCTGTCTGGTGAATCATAAAGCTCCTTGAAATGAGTGTGAATCAGGACTATCCCAACAGTGAAAAGATTAGGAGACTTTAGGGGCGCCTGGCTGGCTCAGTTGATAGAGCGTGCAACGCTCGATCTCGAGGTCGTGCGTTCAAGCCCCACATTGGGCATAGAGACTACTTAAAAGAAAAAAGAAAGATTAAGAGACTTCAGGTTTTAAAGTGGTAAATAATCTGGTAACCAGAAGCCTTCCGACCATTTAGGTCTTTTAAAGATTAAACACTCTGCCCAAGGCTTCCCTGGCCTTTTCATCCAGGTACTCCAAATACTTGTCAAAAGGATTTGGTGTTTGGGGGGTTTCTGACCACAGACAGGTGTAGGGGAGGGGAGGTACAAAGTGCCTCCTCTCAGAATTCTGACCTCCCTGTGCCTCCCTGTAGGGTAAGGCCAGGCTGAGGAAGTATTGGAGAACACAGCTGGGAAGGGGCCCCCAAAGAGCAGACCAAGGATGGAGGAGGCACACCTAGGTTCCACGTCCAGCAGAACTTTCTAACAAGCCGGACTGTTCAGTGGTGGAGGGAGAGTGGCAGGGGGCCCCCAGTGCCCAGAAGAGGTTCAGCAGTCTGCTGAGAGGACTCAGACGGTCGGGCCAGCAGCCTGCATTCATACTCCACGAGGCCTTGGTCCACGGGGTAGTGAGACCTTGACCCTACAGCTTGACCGAGAAAAGCCTGGGTCCTTTGACCTCAAGCTCAGGTCTCTGTGCGGAACTATGCTGTGCCTTAGCTCCCAACTTCCAGCTTTCACTCTCTAAGAGGCAAGGGTTTTTTGTTTTTTTGTTTTTAACTGTGATAAAATACACATAACACAAAAGTTACCATCTTGACCAGTTTTAAGTGTACAACTCAGTGGCATTGAGTACATTCACATTATCATGCAGCCATCACCACCACCTGTCTCCAGAACTCTCTGTCTTCTCATACCGAACTCTACACCCATTAAACATGACATTCCCATGTCCCCTTCCTCCCAGCCCCTCGTAACCACTCTTCCACTTTCTGTTCCTAGGAGTGTAACTACTCTAGGTGCCTCAGACATGTGAAATCACATAGGCTTTTTCTTTTTTGTGGCTGGCTTCCTTCACTTAGCATGATGCCCACAGGTTCATCGACATGGTACCATATGTCAGAATTCGCTTCCTTCCTAAAGGCTGAATAATATCCCATTGTATATATAGTCCACATTTTGCTTATCTGCTCATCCACTGTCGGGTACTTAGGTTGCTCCCATGTTTGGGCTACCATGAAGAGCGATGCTATGAACATGGGTGCACCGTATCTATCTGAGCCTGGATTTCAATTCTTCGAGGTATATACCCAGAACTGGGATTGCTGGATCATATGGCAAACCTATGTTTCATTCTTTTGAAGGACCACCATACTGTTTTTCATAATGGCCATACCACTTTACATTCTTACTAACAGTGCACAAGTGTTCTAATTTCTTCAGATCCTCATAAACACTTTTGTTTTTGTTTGTTTGTTATAGTAGCCATCTTGATGGGTGTGGGGTGGTATCTCACTGTGGTCTTTTTATTTTTTACTTTTTTTTTTAAAGTTTATTTATTTATTTTGAGAGGGAGAGAGAGAGCACAAGACGGGGAGTGACAGAGAGAATCCCAAGCAGGCTCTGCGCTGTCAGCACAGAGCCCGACGCAGGGCTCGAAGCCATGAACTGTGAGATCGCGACCTGAGCTGAAATCAAGAGTAGGACACTCAACCGACTGAGCCACCCAGGCGCCCCTCATTGTGGTCTTGAAGACACTAAGTCACCTCTAGGGTCAGTCCAGGCCCTCTACCAATGGGAGATGGGATTAAACATGGAGGGATTTTATTAGGAGGGAAAACCAGGAGGGAGCAGCGTGGGGCTTGGCGGTGGGGGGGGGGGGAGAGGGCAGTTAGGGTGGGAAGGGGAACAGAGTGCATCTGTAGAGTCATCTCAAGAGGCAGAACAAGGGTGGCTGCAAGTCTGACCCCAAGTGAGGAAGACAAGGAAGGAAGCTGGGCAGAAGCATCCCAGACCACCATCCAATCTCAGGAAGGTTCAGCAAGGTTGTTGTGGAGACCTTGAGCCAGTGTCACCTCACAGAGGAGTCTGGCATCTCCCAGGAACAGGGCTGCCTTGGTACGCCTGCTACACTCAGTCAATGGCTGGGAGCAGCCCGTGAGAAGTGCGGCCAGCACAAACACAGTGAAGGATTTCAGAGCAGCTCTGGGTCAGTTACGGTCAATGACTGTCTCCATCGTTGCAAGTCTAAGTTAAATAAGGTCATACTAGAGGAGGGTGGGCCCCTAATCCAACATGACCAGCGTTTTTATAAAGTGGGGGAATTTGGACACAGACTCACTCACAGACGGGGCCAGCGCCGTGTGAAGATGAAGGCAGAGAGGGGAGACGCTTCTTCCAAAGAATGTCAGAGATTACTAGCAAACCACCAGAAGCGAGGCGGGAGACATGGAACAGATTCTCCCTCAAAGCCCTCAGAAGGAACCAGTCTTGCCGACACTTCGGTCTCAGACTTCTAGACTCCAGAACCGTGAGATGGTCAATTTCTGTTGTACAGGACGCTTAGTTTGCAGTAATTTGTGTGGCAGGCCCGGCAGATCAATAGAGAAGAAGAGGAAGAAACCCGGTTACAATGGTCATCACATTGGACATTGAATTTTTAAGGAGCTCTACCCTACTGTATGATGACATTAAAGAAAATTATGTTACTAGAAAAAAAAATAATTGCTTATCAGGAGATTATTCTGATGTGGCAATACACAAATGTTTTCAAACAGCTGGTACCTTGTAAAAGGAGGCTCTTGTAAACAGGATATTCCTGTTGGCATGGGACTGCATATTTGCTTAAAAAAACAGTGCCCTGTTTCTGCAACAGCGAACCAATGCAAACAAGGAAATATAGCTGGAGAAATTAGAAAATGCATACATCGTAGAAAATCCCCTGGACGTGAATGCAGACAAGACCAGCTGAAGAGTGACAAAAGATACCTGGCAAACACAGAAACTTGCCCTTTGAAACGTTTGACGTTTTTCTGGAAAAGTCACACTCGGGTATATTGAAAAGAAAAAGCATAGAATGGCAAAGCGGGAAGGGAGCTTAGCGATCATCTCCTCTATCTACAAAATTTTCCTGGTTGAAGGAACTGAAGCCCAGAGAGGGGAAGGGACTTGCCCCAGGTCGCACAGCCGGCAAGTGGCTGCTGGGACTCCTGAACCCGGCTTTTCTGACTCCAGGTGAGGGAATCCTTCCCTCTCGGCCATCCTTTCCTCTTTCATTCTTCCACCTCTCCCTCTGTGTCTGTTCCTGAGTTAAATCCATGAGCGAAAAAGATCACTTTCTACCTGGCAGATGAGCTCTCCTCACTGTTCCCATTGTCCCTGGGTGTTGGCCAGTTCAATGCTTTCACCCACTAAACCGGGAGCTTCGGAGAATTATTCCGAGGTATGTCCGTGGACCTGATGCACAGGGTGATGACACCCTTCTCTCCCAGTGCCTGATTTATTGCCCCAGTAGAAAAAAACCCAATGCTCAGCAGATTCCTCCCTCCCTGGCGCGCTTCATCCCCGTAAGGACCTACCTTGTTGCAACAGGGACAGGAGGGGATTGGCAGGCAACTACATCACAGTGTCCAGCACTGACAACACAACATGCTCGCAAGACACACAGACGCGAAGCCCCTGGAGGACCGAGGCAGGCTCCTAAAAAATGCAGACGTGGGGAAAAGTGGAGTGGTAGAAAGAGAAGGGGCTTCGCCTTCGGGTTTGAGTCTGGTTCTGTCCTACCCTTAGGCAGGCTTCTGAACTCAGCTTCCACTGTGGCATCTGACCACAGGCTGTCAGGAGGATTTGATGAGACGATGCTCGCCACTCGGCGAGAGCTTGTCCGTGGCGCTGTTTTTACACGAACTGCTGCTTGTCGGGGTTTCTGAGGACTTTCTGCTGCCGGGACCCTGGGTGCCAGTAAGACCAAGGCTCACGGGATCTGACAGGCTCGTTGTAACAGCCTGTAAACTAGTCCCTCTGCCTCCTTTCCCTCCTCCCCACTCCACCTGCCCTCCCAAGTGATCTTGCTGAAGTGCCAACCTCTTCATGTTCTTCCCTCTGCAAGAACCTCCTTTGGCTGCCCTTCACTTCCAGGATCGAGTCCAAACTCGGAGGCTTGGCACACGAGTCCATCATCATTTGCACCTGGCAGCCCCCCATGCCTGAGCCTCACAGATTTGCTCTTCACTCTCTAAACATCTGTTACTTTTCACCCCTCGAGTCCCTGCGCGGGTTCCCTTGCCTCCTGCCACACTCTTCCTCCTCTTCTTGATCTAGCTCAGTGGTTCTCAAAGTGTGGTCCCTGGACCACAGTGGCTACACCTCCAGGGGGCTTGTTAGGAATGCCAATTCTTGGGCCTTACCCTTGACCTCCTGAATCAGATATGCTGGGCATGGGGACCAGCATTCTGAGTTTTGACAAGTCCTCCAGGGAATTTGAACCCATGCTTCAGTTTGGAAACCACTGTTTCTTTGTCTAATGAAAACGTACTCAACCAAGCTCAGGTGTTACCTTTTTTTTTAAGCTCTTTTTTTTTTAAGTTTATTTATTTTGAGAGAGAGAGAAAATATGAGTGGGGGAGGGGCAGAGAGAATGGGAAAGAGAGAGAGAGAGAGAGAGAGATTGAGAATCCCAAGCAAGCTCCACACTGCCAGCACAGAGCCCGATGTGGGGCTCGAACCCATGAACCATGAGATCATGACCGGAGCCAAAGTCGGGCACTTAACCGACTGAGCCACCCAGGTGCCCCTGTGTTGCCTTTTTATGAGGCCCTTCCCAACTCTGCTGCCCTTTGCAGAGGGAGTGTTTCCTTCTTCAAAGCTCCTCGAAGTGTCCGTAAAACTCTGAATGCACCTCATAGCACTTAGCAAATTCTGTGGTTTTTACTGTCACCTCTTCACATTTTTATTCCCACCATTGGCCAGGAAAGCCTGGAGGCCAGCAACCTCACACTTCAGTCTGTGCCTGCCCCAGCACCCAGCAGAGAACCTGAAACATGTCTGATGAATGTGCAATGAATATTCATGTCCTGAAGACGTGTAGAACTGAGATTTGCCTGTCTTTACAAAGTGCATCAAACTCTGTAACCCTGGACCAAGTTCAGGTGCACGGGCCCACAAGGCCTCTAGGGGAGTTTCTCATGCCTGTCAAACTGTGATTCGGGACCTCTGCCTCTTTGCTTTCCTCACATTCAATTTTTACCCCCACCCCAACCCTCCCCACAAATGGCTAGAAAGTCCTTGAAATCTCATTTCCTTTACTCACGTACTTTTGCATTCTGTTCCTTAACGTACCTGTGCCAGTTTTCTTTTAATTGTATTTTTCAATTTTGGTGAAATACACGTAACATAAAATTTACCATCTTAACCATTTTCGAATGTACAGTCTGGCGGTGTCGAGTATTCTCACTGTATAACAGTTTTAATGGGGAACAAAATAATGATTCGGGTTACTTGAAAGCCAGCAAAACTGGCGATCCAAAAACTTTCCATCACACCCACACTGAGATTTGGAAGTCTCCAAGAGGTAGGCTTGCCCCACTTTGAGAATCGTAGTCCACAGCCAACGTTTGTTGAACGCTTACTAGGTCCCAGACACCACGCTAAGTGCTTTCCAACATATTTTGTTCAATATGTACACCAGCTCTTGGAGGCAGATATTACTACGCTCACCATGTCACAGGAGAAGAAACTAATGCACAGAGAAATAGAATAACTTGCTAAGGAGCTGTGGGACCCTGGGTTCAGATGTCAGACCGCCCAAAGCTTAGGTCCTAGCATTCGAGAGATATCATTGGTTCCTTTTGCCTTCCGGATCTATTCTCCGTTGGTCGGCCTGTTCATCAGGGCCGGATATGAGCCACACAATCTTCTCGTCCAGCATGCCATGTCACTGTCAGCCAGGTTCAGCCTCTGCTCAGTCTCATGGGATCCCAGTCTCCTTCTTGAACCTGGACCAGGGCTGGGCCCCTCCAGCTGCTTTGGCACCTCTGCGGCCTAAGACAATTTGCTTCAGCATTCTCAGTTGTAAAATGGGAATAATCCGGGGTCACGACCTCCTACCGCAAAACCCTCCAGGCCAGGTGTCTGAGAATTCAGACACTTAAGAATTAGTGTTTTGGGGCACCTGGGTGGCGCAGTCGGTTAAGCGTCCGACTTCAGCCAGGTCACGATCTCGCGGTCCGTGAGTTCGAGCCCTGCGTCAGGCTCTGGGCTGATGGCTTGGAGCCTGGAGCCTGTTTCCGATTCTGTGTCTCCCTCTCTCTCTGCCCCTCCCCCGTTCATGCTCTGTCTCTCTCTGTCCCAAAAATAAATAAAAACATTGAAAAAAAAAAAAAGAATTAGTGTTTTAAGTTTTACGAATTTAACACTGAGAATGTTTCAGATTTCAGAAAAGTAACAAGCACCCATACTGTAACATAACACCCCACTGGAGTCTGAGAGGACACCCCCCAAAACTGAACACATGGCTATTTTTGCAGCAAAAGTATAAATATTCACACTGAGTGAGGTGAAGCCTCCTGTTATTTCAAATTAACTTTTACCGTCAAATATGTTACAAAAGTGTTTTCATTCTGGGCGGGCTCTCTGGAATTTGGAATTGAGATTATGGATTTGAACTTGACTCAGAGGGTTACCTTGAAGACTAAATACACTCAGAGTACGTGCAGATGCTCTTGAATGCATGCTCTGGCCCCGCTGAGGAACCAAGGCACTGAACTTGAGGCAGCCCCTGTCCTCCTCCCCTCTGTCCAAACCCTAAAGTCTCTGCAGGCCCCTTCCAAACTGTCTTCTTTGACTTTCCCGTTCGTGACCCCATGTGTTCTTCTCAGCCCAAGACTTGCTTTCTTTTCATCTTGCTAACTGGAGCCTCTCCAGATATGTACAGTCATTGGGTCTCATCTTCTACCTTGGAAATGTCCAATTGTAAGCTCCTCTGTGAGCTGGCCTTTGTCTATTTATTAGAGCCGTTTGAAGGAAGCTACTCCTAGAGTCAAGTGTGTCCTCACAAAAGCACGGTCACACGCAATCCAAGTCTTTCTGGAAGTATGAGAAGGACCACTGCCCAACAGGAAAGCCTACCCCAAACAGCCCCCTCTGGCTGAGGGAGGGTACCCCAGAGGTGATGAAGCAGTCTTCTAGGGATCAGCCAAGTCCAGGTCCCTCTAAAGCCTAGCACTTCTCAGTAGTCAGGGAGTTCCCCTACCATGTTTCAGGAATGCCACTGGAGTGCACAGAAATGCAGAGAGGGCAGAAGCAAGGCTTTCATTGTGTACCTACGTCAGCTTGGAGAGTGCTGTTGTTGCCATTATGACGATATTGCACCATGGAATGGGAAAGGCTCTTCCTTGATCTAAGCCATTATTATGTGGGTCCTATTCTGGCCACAGACACCACGTGGGTAGTCAGGCCTCTGCTGTTATTTCAGCCTCAGGGGTGAAAACATCCGAACAGTGGAATCTTTTTTGTTCCTGGCTCCAGCTCGGAATGCACAGACTTTGGATTCACCGTTGTTTGTCTCCACCTATCACCACACCAAACATACGGGCCTCCTGACGCACATCTACTCTCCTTCCTAAGGCTGGCCTGTTCTCAGTGGCATCCTAGCCACCATCTTGGCAGAGGCCCAAGACCTAGAAAATTAACCAACCCAGACAACCACTGCGGGCACAGTCCGGCTAGGTTAGGGGTGAGACTGGCAGAAGGAACATCATGGTGGAAAGTGGGGTCTCAGCTGGGCTAACCATCGTGGGGCCCAGGTTTGGAAGCAGGGAAGTCCAGGTGGCCAGGGGCCTGGGGAACAGCTAGTACCGGCCTTATCTGCTTGCGCCCCTCGTGGCGCTCGCAGGAACTGCAGGTCGATGTCCTGGCTTACTGTTCTTGTTGATTTCGCCCGCTTTGATGAGGCCCGGGAGGGAGAAAGAAGGCTTCTTCAGAGGAATGTAGACCTGTCTGTACCCGAAAACCAAAACCGAGTCCAAGAGGCGTGGCCGGGCGGCTGGCGGAGAAGCCCCACCTTACCTGGGCGGACACTGGCATCTGGAATGAGGCCTGGCCAAGCGGGCCCGGGAGGTGGCTCCAGGCCCAGGGCCAGCCGCGCTGGTTTCCCATGCATGCAGGTGTTGGCTTCCCCAAGACCAGATTGGGGGAGGGGGGGCAGAGAAGGAGCCTCCCAGGAGAGGAAAGCTGGGGGCTTTACCCTCTGTGTGCACCGACCTGCACCACTTCGGAGCACTCTTCGGAGGCAGCTCTCCGAAGAGCCGGAATGGGGCCTTTGGCAGGGATTCTGAGGATTAGTCCTGGGATATTCAGAATCCTTAGAGCCCCTCAACTCTGATCCCAGGCTTAAAGCCCTAATGAGGCTCCTATCACCAGGCACTGGCCTGTCCAATACTAGCCGGAAGGTGCATATGGCATTGGGCACCTGATCTGTGCTCATAATCCACACCAGATTTCAGAGATTTAGTACGAGAAAGAGAATGTAAATATCTTATTAATAAAATGTTTTGCATATTGAGTTAAATAACATATATTAAAATTAATTTTACCTGTTTCTTATCATGTTTTAAAAATTAGCCACTAAAGGGGCGGCGCCTGGGTGGCTCAGTCGGTTGAGCATCCAACTTCGACTCAGGTCGTGATCTCACAGCTTGTGGGTTCGAGCCCCACGTTGGGCTCTGAGGGGCTCTGCACTGATAGCTCAGAGTCTGAAGCCTGGTATGGATTCTGTGTCTCCCTCTCTTTCTGCCCCTCCCCTGCTCATACTCTGTCTCTCTCAAAATAAATAAACATAATAATAAAAAAAAAATTTTTTTAAGTAGCTACTAGAAAATTTGAAGTTACACGCTGTGCTCACATCGTATTTCTATTGCAAGCCCAACACACCAAGCTTCTTTCTGGCCCCAGAGCCTTTATACTTGTCTTTCTCTCTCAACATGACTCTTTTTCTTTCTATATTCCAATTTCAATTCCAGTTTCCCAGTTTTGCCAAATGGTCCCCTCCACCTCCCTTCATCAGATGATCCAGTTTTACTGTCTTCATAGTACTTAATACGCTTTTATGTATCCTGTTCAGTGACCCCCACCCCACCCCACCCCAGTCTCTCTCATCTTTAGAGCATAAACTCCTTGAAAGCTGAGACCTTGAACATCCTGGTCACTGTGGTGCTCACAGTCAATATTTGTGGAATGAATATTGAGAGGCCCCTATGATGTGGGCGCGGGGATCCTTCAAATGCCTTTGTTTGGCTTCAGGATGGCCCAAGTCGAAATACTAGTCTGTGTGCTTCACACAGACATTCTCACGGAGCCTTTGTTTTGCCTTTTCCGCTTACTTGTCCTGGGAAATGGGAAAGCAAATGTGAATTTGCATTACTGTAACAGTCCTTCCTTTTGTTGGTTTGCAACTGAGCTTCGAGGTTAGGAGTTCAGTCTTTAGACACAAAATGTTCTGGTCTCAATTCTGCCCAATCAGTCCTGTGACTCTGGCCCGGTCACTGCCTTCTTGGAGCCCTTGGGCCCTCAAAGTCCTGATCTCTAGGGGCTCCTCTTGCCCAAAGGTGAGCATTTGGGTGTTTGGACTTAGGCACCCGCCAAGGGCAGTTCACCCTGTTGTGAACTCCAAAGTCACTTGGCTGGCAAGGTCTCCATCAACCAACTAGCCAGAATGCTTGGGGCAAGAGGTGTCCTTAACTTCCTGGCTAAGGGTCAACTAACTAGAACATCCCTACTGAAAATATAAATAGTATATGAATCCATTTTCCAGCTCTAGAATGTCATGTCACCACATACAATTACATATTCTTAGAAAGTATAGTAAGGTGGCATCGCTGTTGTCCTCTCAGAATTAAAACTGAGTGCCGGGGCTGAGTCAGAGAGACCATTTGGGGGTCACCGGCTCTGTTAAGCACAGCTGTGTGACTTCAGGCAAGACAAGGCCCTAACCTTCAGGGTATCCTTTCCTTGTGGGAGAAATGGAGGTGACATTATCCAGCCCCCAGGGCAGGCGTGAAATGAGAGTAGGTGACACATGTAAAGTGCTTAGCACGGTGCCTGGTGTGCAGCGAGGGCTTAATATTTATTAGTATTGTTTGCACTGTGGCTGGCCACTGCAATGCACTGAGCCACATATATAATCAAAGGTGGGCAAGTGCCAGGACAGAGTTGGCCTCCAGTCCTGGCCTGGCTGGAAGACACTCCAGGGCCCTGGGCAGCCTCCACCACTCCCTGGACTGGGCTTCCTCTCAGGTAAGATGAGGCGGTCTGGTTAGTTTCTGATTGTCATGCCCGTGCTAGAAGCTGCCAGGCTCGGGAAGCCTTGGGGTCTTTTCTTCTGTCAAGCTTGTGTCTCAGCCTGGCTCTGGAAGGATGACCCCTCCTCTCCTGGCCCGACTGGCTCCTTCCAGGGACCTCCCCAGGTTCTGGCTTCCAGCCCAGCCAAACTGCTGTTGTCAACCCCTGTCTGAGGCAGTGGTGAGCGCACTGGCCCCACCCTGGAAAAGCTGTCCTGTGACGCCCTCTGGAGGAGGCAGGGCTTACTTCCCTCTGCCACCAGGTGTTCAACCTTGAATCCTGGGCCCCAGGCCCCAGGTCCCTGCTGGAGAAACCAGAAAACAAAAAGCAAAAAACAAAACAAAAAAAAAACCCACAACACATTAAACCTGCAAATGCATGCCTACTGGGAGCAGAGGTAAACTGTTCTTGGTAATCTCGCCTCTCTCTTATCTAGCCCCTGCAGGGCCTCCTTTCTGGGCTCCCTGCCTCCATATTCTCCCTCTAACGCCTTCCTAGTCTGTCAACCAGCCCCTGATTTTTTTTTTCCAACCAGCCCGATTAAAGCCCTCAAGGCTTCTTAGACCAAGCTCCCCTGGAGCAACCAAGACCTACTGGGATGACAGCTCATAGGCGTTTCTAGGTGTATTTCTTTCAGGGACCCACTCTCCAGGACTGATTTATCAATTAGGTATTGGACTTGTAGCTACAAAAAAGATTTCTTTCCAGACTGCCTCTTTCTTTATGGGTGTATATTCTCCAAATATTTTAAAACAAGAAGGCTGCCCAGTCTAATACATGCAAAATGAAATGTCTACAACAGGTAATATTCTGTCAACTGTCTTTGTAGCTGGCCTCAACTGTTACACTGCTATATATTACTCATATTTAATATGCGATGTGGGTGAATTTTCATATGCACGATATGATGTGGGGGTGGGGCCATGGAAAATAACAGTGCCTGGGGCCTCTGAGGTCTAAAGCCATCCCTGCCCTTCACACCCTCTGCCGCAGCCATTCGGAAACGCTGTTCCTCCCACACACTCACTTTCCCAAGATTCCAGGCCTTGGCACCTGCAGTTCCCCTGCTCCGAACGTATGCCCTCTCCTTTCCTTCCCCACCCTTCACTTCTCCACCTTGCCTGGCTAATTCTGATCAATGTCTCAACAGACATCTCAGGAGCCACTGCCTTGGAGAGGCTTTCTGGCACTTGCTTCCCTAGCTCATGTCTGTGAGAAGAGCCTGGCAGGAGGGCCCAATACCAGCATCTTTTGCCTCCCTGATTGTATGTACATTGGTCCTGACCTCCTCAAAAGACAAAAGCTGAGTCTGATTCAGCTCTATGTCTCTAGCACTTGGCTCAGTGCCTAGTGAATGGCTGGTGGATGGCCAAAGAAAAGGGTGATGGATGGATGGATGGATGGATGGATGCATAGGCGGATGGATGGGTGAATGGATGAAAAGGTCTAGCATCAGAGTGATGTAGGAAGGGAGTTCCACAATCTGGTGTCTGCATTTCCTCTTGTGGACACCTCTGCCAATTGACAGTTTAGGCTCGGCCGGGTGTCTTCAGAGGGCAGGAAACTTCTGGCTCCACCATTCAGTCTGTGATACTGACCATACTTCTTTCCTTCTCTAAGCTTGGTTTTTCCTTTATAAAAGGGTTTCATAATACCTAGACTGTAGCATCACATGGGTTGGATAACACAACATATGTAAATTGTAAAGTCATCTGACACATGGATTTTTATTACTGTGCTTGTTCAAATTTCATTGCTGAGTGGAAGCTATAAGAAACTTTTCCTCAAGTTGACTTACACTTTTCTTTCTTTTTTAAATGTTTATTTATTTTTAGAGAAAGAGAGGCAGCTCATGCACATGGGAGCTGTGGTGGGGCAGAGAGAGAGGGAGACAGAGGGTCCAAAGCAGGCTCTGTGCTGAGAGTGGAGAGCCCAACTCGGGGCTCAAACTCTCAAACCTCAAGATCATGACCTGAGCCAAAGTTGGACGCTTAACTGACTGAGCGGCCCAGGTGCTCTTTCCTCAAGTTGATTTAAAACCTTCTTCCCCACACTGTGCCTACTCACTGGTCACTCTGCTCTCTGGAGTCCCATGTGCCGAGGATGGCCAGCCCACTTTGGTGGCAAACCTGGTCAGGGCGCTGATGCAAAGAGGGGCAGAAAAGACAACAGCATTGCCCATTTCCTTGAGCCGATTGGCCCCTCCTGCCTGAGCACTGGATGTCCATGCTGGACCAAAGGCAACAAGGAACCAGCCTCTGAGTTTAGTGACATCTTGGGGTTGCAATCAACAATCTCCAGAATGTGGCTGACTCTAGATAATAGGACAATACTTGCAAGGGAAAAACAACAAACAAATTGCAAGAGGAAGCAAAAGATGCAGAAGGAAATTTTAGACTGGAAAAGGCACAGCAACTAACTGCTATGTGTGGATTTTGTTTGCATCCTGATTGGAATAAACCAACCATTTAAAATGATAATGATACAAACAGGAAAAGGTGCACACTATCAATAAAAAATAATAAAATTATTTTTAATTTTTAGGTGTGATTATGGTATTGTGTTGTTATGCCCAGAATTCGTGATCCCCAAAGACCACCAGGGAGCCGAGTCCGATGCAAAAGCAAAGAGCCTTTACTCGAGCTAGCTCGAGCTCAATCCCCTACCTGCACCGACGCAGCAGTGAGATACCGGAGAGAGAGAGAGTGGGTTTCAAAAGCACAAAGGTTTTATAGGGATCATGGCCTTAGCCGATTGGCTGGGGAAGGGTCGTGGCCTCAGCCGATTGGCTGGGGAAAGATAGAACAATGGCTGCCAAGGTGTGGTCCCAGATCAGCAATTATCAGCATCACCTGAATCTTGTTAAAAATGCAAATGTTGGGTCTGGTGGTTACAGACCCACTGAATCAGAAACTTTGGGGGTGGGGCTCAGGAATCTGTGTTTGAACAAGTCTTCCAGGAGATTCTGATGCACCTGAAGTTTAAGAACCACTGGGTCTCTAACATGTTTGGCCTCAGTGTATACAGAACGTTTCTCACTGGTCACCTATTAACCATTGCTGTCAGCCTTGTTGTGCTATATAAATACCTAGCACCAAACACCATCCCCAGAGACTCTGATTAATTGGTTTGGGGAGGGGTAAAATGCTCCCAGGTCATTCTAAGCCTGGACAGGGTTGAGGGCTGCCTCTGGCCCCTACCTGAGAGAAGCCCTCCCTCTTCTACTCACACTTTCCATGCCTCTCACACTCCCCTTCCTCCCACCTCAGACTTCAGAAGAATGCATCAATCGGTAGCCTGCTTTCTTAGAAAACATAAGTTACTCAAGGGGAGGAGGCGTGTTCTGAGTTTTGAGCAGGAACTTCTTTCTGCGGCCATGTCGGGGACATAGTCACTAGTCAGCCGGCCTAGGTCTGCTCTTTCAGTGTGTGTGTGTGTGTGTGTGTGTGTGTGTGTGTGTGTGTGTGTTTATTCTTATCTTTTGGAGATATCTACTGAAATATTTATCATTGAAATGATTTGAGATTTTGTTCGAAATGATCCTGTAGGTATGGGGCGCCGTGCATAGGGAATGCGTGGAGGCAGAGATGAAATAAATTTGCCCCTGAAGTGATACATGCTATAGCTGGGTCTGTGAAGGTTTATTATACCATTCTTTCTGGTTTTGTGTATGTTTGAGATTTTCCATAAGAAATATATATTTTTTTAACTTCAGGAACTGTTCTGATTCCTGGAGACACCTTGAATGTTTTGGTGTGAGTGACTAGATAATCCTTCTTGGAGAGTGAGAGATGAGAAGAGTCACAGCCTGAGGAAGTGGGGACCTGGAGGGGGGGGGCAGAAAAGAGAGCATGTGCTTGAGCAGCGTGTCTGTCGCTGGACAGGCCACCACTCTGGATCTGCTGCAACATGCCGGCCACAGTTGGAAGCACTCTCCATTCCGTCATCTCAACTCATCTTGTGGGGAAGGTGTTTTCCTCACAGATGAGAAAGCTGAGGGTCGAGGAGTTCAGATAATGTGCCCCAATTCACAAAACTCGGAAGTGTCCACATTCTACAAGCACGGTGAGGGGACAAAAAGGAAATGGAATAGCAAAACGGAGGAGAAACAAAAAAAGACATGGGAATCCATGAACAGAACAATCAACCCGGGAAAGCAGAGGAAGGAGTCCCAGATAATGATGGGTTTGAAGAGGTAAGACCAGATTGGTGCAGAATGGAAAATCCCAAAAGAGAGGTTTCTGGAAACACCTGAAGGAACACATGAGTACATACAGAGGTTGGACAAACTTGATGTTATAGGTCTTGTGAAACGTGTAAAAAATAATAAGTTTAAAAGCTAGGGAAAAAACCCACAAATTTTCTAGAATAAACTATGAAATAAGATTTTTTTTCTTTTTCTTTTTTTTTTTTTTAAAGCTTATTTATTTATTTTGAGAGAGAGAGAGAGAGAGAACCAGACATGGGCATAGAGAGAGAGAGAGAGAGAGGAAGAGAGAGAATCCCAAACAGACTCCACACTGTCAGTGCAGAGCCCGATGTGGGGCTCGAAGCCATGAACTATGAGATCATGACCTGAGCTGAAAACAGACACTTAACTGACTGAGCCACTCAGACACCCCAAGATAACATTTAAAAAATTAAAAAAAAATTTTTTTTAACGTTTATTCATTTTGAGAGACAAAGAGACAGAACGTGAGCAGGGGAGGGGCAGATAGAGAGGGAGACACAGAATCTAAAGTAGGCTCCAGGCTCTGAGCTGTCAGCACAAAGCCTGACTCGGGGCTTGAACCCACAAACTGTGAGATCATGACCTGAGCTGAAGTCAGATGCTCAAGCAACTGAGCCACCCAGGCGCCACCCCCCACAAAATTTTTTAATGTTTGTGTTTATTTTTGAGAGAGAGAGAGAGACAGAGTATGAGTGGGGGAGGGGCAGAGAAAGAGGGAGACACAGAATCCAAAGCAGGCTCCAGGCCCTGAGCTGTCAACACAGAGCCAGATGCAGGGCTTGAACTCGTGAACTACAAGATCATGACCTAAGCCAAAGTTGGACGTTTAACCAACTGAGCCACCCAGGTGCCCTGATAACATTTTTTATAAATCTCAGAGTTAGGAAGGTACAGGTTCACAAAATCAAAATATCATTTTTTTTTTAAAAAGGAGGTTTGATAGATCCAATTCCATGAAAACTAATTTTTTCCCCTCCATGGCAAAGGTTATCATAACAAAATTAGAACCCAAGTTGTACATCGGAAAAATTATTTTAACACATAAATCCATAAATGGCTAATTTTAGAAATATATATATAATGTAAAAGTTTTTTAAATGTAATAAGGAATAAGATCAACAATTCAATAGAAAAGTAGGCAAAAAATTTGGATAGACAATGGACTTGGATAGACAATCCACAGAAAAGGAACATGTGCTTAGAAGTTTATGAAAAGATGCTCACCCTTACCCATAAGAAATGCTAATTAAAACTACAAGGTGAGGTGCCTGTGTGGTTCAGTTTAGCGTCTAACTCTTGATCTCAGCTCAGGTCTTGATCTCAGGGTCATGAGTTCAAGCCCCGTGTTGGGCTCTGTGCTGGGCGTTAAAACCTACTTTAATTTTTTTTTCAACGTTTATTTTTTGGGGACAGAGAGAGACAGAGCATGAATGGGGGAGGGGCAGAGAGAGAGGGAGACACAGAATCGGAAACAGGCTACAGGCTCCGAGCCATCAGCCCAGAGCCCGACGCGGGGCTCGAACTCACGGACCGCGAGATCGTGACCTGGTTGAAGTCGGACGCTTAGCCGACTACGCCACCCAGGCGCCCCAAAACCTACTTTAAAAAAAGAAAGAAAGAAAAGAAAAGAATTATAAGACACAGTGAGATTCATGAGAACTAAAGCATTTGATCATACCCCTGTTGGCAAAGCTGTGGGGCAAGAGGCACTCTTTTGCATTGTTGTAGGGAGTGTAAATTGCCCCAGACTCCACAGTGGCTTTCTTTGACAACATCTATCAAAATTAAAAATGCATAGCCTTTTAACCTAAAAACTCCACTTGTAGGAATTTACCCCATAGATACACTCAAACATGTATGAAACAATTATGTACATAAGTATTCATTACAACATAGGTTATAACAGTAAAAGCCTGGAGACAACAAATCTCCACAGAGAGAACTTGCTAAATAAGAGTATGGGCATTTGTACATTGGAATAAAATGTAGCTGTTCAAAAACAAAGGAGGGGGTTAAATGTGCTGATATAAGATTATCCTCGAGATTAAATTTTTTTTTAATTTTTTAAAAACATTTTTACTTATTTTTGAGACACTGAGAGAGACAGAGCGTGAGTGGGGGGAGGGCAGGGAGAGAGGGGGAGACACAGGATCCAAAGCAGGCTCCAGGCTCTGAGCTGTCAGCACAGAGCCCGATGCGGGGCTCGAACCCACACACTGCAAGATCATTACCAGAGCAGAAGTCAAACGCTTAACCGACTGAGCCACGCAGGTGCCCCAAGATTAAAAAAATGTTTTAAAGCAAGAGGAAAAGGATACAGAAAGGAGACTAGTGTAGGTACTATGCAGAGGTGAAAGGTACATCATCTTTCATTACAGACTTTTTTGTACTTAAAAAATTGTATTCCAGGGGCGCCTGGGTGGCTCAGTTGGTTAGGTGACGACTTCAGCTCAGGTCACGATCTCACAGTTTGTGGGTTCGAGCCCCATGTTGGGCTCTGTGCTGACAGCTCAGAGCCTGGAGCCTACTTCAGATTCTGTGTCTCCCCTTATCTCTATCCCTCCCCTGCTCACGCTCTATGTCTCTCTGTCTCTCAATAATAAATAAACGTTAAAAAAAATTTAATTGTATTCCATATGTTGTTACCTTTTATGAAATTAAACCAATTTAATTGGAAAGGCAGCCTGAAGCCACAGGAAATCTTTTAAAAACTGTTAAAGACAGGAAATGACATCGAAGAGATCACTAGCTTGGCATCAGGCAATGTTTATATAGCTACTATATTGTAAATCCTCTGTATTGATTTTTTAAAATATATTTTTAGATTTTATTTTTTTTAATGAGATTAATTCATATATCATCAAAATGATGGATACCTCTTTAAAGTATCCAGTTCAGTGGTTTTTAACACATTCACAGAGTTATGCAACTCTCACCACTATCTACTTCCAGAATATTTTCGTCAGCCCTAAAAGAAACCCTGCACTAATTTGTAGTCACTCCCCCATCCCTTTTCTTCAGTCTCTGACAACCACTCATCTATTTTCTGCCCCTATGAGTTGACCTACGCAGGGCATTTCCTGTCAGTGGGATCATAATAAATGTGGTTGGAGTCTCTGACGTCAGGGAAGATCTGGGCCCCTTTTCAAGGGCTTATCTGATGAGCCAAGCCCAACTAGGAAATGATCCTTTTTGATTAACTCAAAGTCAACTTACTAGGGACCCTAATTATATCTGCAAGCTCCTGTCCCCTTTGGCACACAATACAAAGTGATGAAGGAGGGCTAGCCTATCGCCTTTACCATATTCTCTTGGCTGGCAGCCAGTCACAGGTCCTACCATACTCAAGAAGTGAGGGTTCTACAGGGCAGAACTCCAGAGGGAGGAGATCATGGGCAGGTCTTAGAATTCTAGCCACACTGTCCCTGTCAAGGATAACTCTGGCTGTGGTCAGAATTCCTATACTTGCAAATTTACAATGTAACGTGTCAGTGAGGATCGATAAGCTGCTTGGGACCCTCAATTTTTATATACTTAAGAACAGGTACTTACTACCTTGAACCTGAGCCAAGGAAACGTGGTTCTGATCCCAAGTTCACCACTAACTCCTTGCAGCAATTTAGATGAATTCCTTCCTCTCTCTAAGCTGACTTTGTTTTGTTTTAAGTGTATTTATTTATTTTGAAAGAGACAGAGACAGTACGAGTAGGGGAGGGGCAGAGAGAGAGAATTCCAAGCAGGCTCTGTGCTGCCAGTGCAGAGACTGGCGCGGGGCTCAAACTCACAAAACCATGAGATCGTGACCCTGAGCCAAAAACAAGTGTTGGACGCTTAACGGACTGAGCCTCCCAGGTGCCCCAAACTGACTTTCATATCTGACTTATGGGGATGGCCGATCATCATGCCTATCTCCCAGAGTTGGTGTGGGAGTTTCTGGGTGAGAGCCCTCATAAACACACACCACTCCCCCTCCCCACCACTTTGGCCCTCACACCCCACTCTTCTGAGCCACACAGCGGTCTCAACCCACATGCCCCTCTCACAGAGCCACACGACAGGCCTCTACCGTCACACTCCTTCCTTCAAACCCCCCAAGGGCCTTGGCTCTCATGTCCCTGCCACCCAGCCAGCCTCCCCCATGCCCCCACAGCAGGCCGGCCAGCCGTTTGCAATTCCACCTCTGCATTAACGTGGGCACGTGGACTTAACATGTGGTTGTCCCCTAAGAATTGGGGGAAAAGCACAAGAGAAAAGCAGGACCTTCTAAAGGGAAATGAGCACAGCATACACCTGTCTAGTTGAACGTGAATTCCAGCCACTAGAGCAAGAACAAAGAACTGCACTCAGCCCAACTAAAGGTATCATTAACTTTGATCCCCTCTGGATTTATGATGACGTTTGGGCCAGAGTGGCACAGAACCAGCTCTAATGCCTGCTGTAAAACTTGGTTCACACAAGCCTGTCCATTAAAATGTGGCTGAAGCCAGGACAGCACCAGATGAAAGCCCAGGGTCTTTTGGGTGATTCTGGTTCCCTCCGCCACATCACTAGGCCACCACCGTGGCCGTCTCTGCCCTGAGTAACACCTCACTCCCTTTTTTCTTTTTAAACAAGTTACAGTAAAATGTATGACATAAAGTTTACCATGTAACCATTTTTAAGCGTATAGTGGCATTAAGTACATTCATACGGTTGTGTAACCATCACAATATTCATCTCCAGAACTTTTTCATTTTCCCAAACTGAAACTTAGTACCCATTACCAGCGATACTTTCTGTCTTTCTGAATGTAACTATTTAAGGGACCTCGTACGTTATCTGTCCTTTGGTGTCTGGTTTGTTTCACTCAGCATTATGGCTTCAAGGGTCATTCAGGTTGTGGCAGGTTCCAAATTTCGTTTCTTTTTTAAGGCTATATAATATTCCACCGCATGTAGAGACCACATTTTGTTGATCTATTATCTCTCGATGGACAGATACGTTGCTTCTACCTTTTGGCTCTTGCTATGGACATGGTATGCAAAACGCTGGTATGTAAATGCCTGTTTGATTCTCTGCTTTCAATTCATTTGGAAATATGGCCAGAGGCGGAATTTCTGGGTCATATGGTAACTCTGTGTGTAATTTTTTGGGGACCCACCATACTGTTTTCCACAGAGGCTGTACCATTTTATATTTCCACTGGCAGTGCACGAGGCGTCCAATTTCTCCACACTCTCGTCAACACTTGTTATTTTCTGGTTTAGTTTGGTTTGTTTGTTGTTGTTTATAATAGCCATCCTAATGGGTGTGAAGTCATATCTCCTTGTGCTTTTGATTTGTGTTTATATCGCCCCTCTTGACTCGATCAAAATCCGATCCTTCTGCTTTGACTGAGCCACTTCTCCACTGGGCTTGTCCCGGCCTGCCAGGGACCCAGGCCATCCTTGAGATAGCAGGTCACCCCTGGCCCAGAGAGTCTGCAAGTTTACGAGCATCACTTCTCTCTTCTGCCAATTAACCTCAGAGACCAAGCCTCGGTCTTGCCTTGGACGGCTTGGATCAGAGGCTCCTGCCGGATGTGGAAATGCCCCAGCCAGCACCATCCTGGGCCTGCCTCACTCGGAGCCAGGCCATCTGTCTAGAGGTGGAGGCGCTGGCAGCGGCCAGAGGTTCAGAGCTCAGCCTCCGAAGAAATGGGAAGGCCGGCAGGCGGCACAGCCTGCAGAGCAATGCCCTGAGAGCTATTTTCATCTGGGCTGCCATTACCCCCTTTGGAGCTGAGATGGAACCCTTGGATGAATTTCCCTCCTGCTCTGAGCCCACAAGAATTTATGCTGGTCAGAAGTGATACATTACAGAGCCCTGTTGGGGGACCTGGAGGCTTCCAGGGTATAGTTTTGGTAAATTGGATGTATCCTCGATATGTAGTTGCTTCGAAACAGCAATTTGTATGAGGCATACAGTGACTGTGTTTTCCAAACCTAAAATCAGAAGACTAAGACTGGCAAGAATGAGTGTATTTATAGGAAGACAGCACGTTTAAAATTGGAACTCTACCACAAAAACCCATAGGTATGGACTCCTTAGAAGCCCATGGCATACTAACTAAGCTTGCAAGCAGAATGTGATTCAGGGTGATTGATTGCTCCACATTCAGTCTTGATCTTAGGAACATGCTTCTGCACAGAGCAGGGACTGTACTTTTAATTTGATTTTAAGAGCCCAAACAATACATAAGTACACTCTTACTTGAAAAAAAAAAAATTAGGGCCACCTGGGTAGCTCAGTTAGTTGAGCATCCGACTTTGGCTCAGGTCATGATCTCACGGTTCATGAGTTCGAGCCCCGCATCGGGCTCTGTGCTGACAGCTCGGAGCCTGGAGCCTGCTTCAGATTCTATGTCTCCCTCTCTCTCTGCCCCTCCCCTACTTGTGCTCTGTCTCTCTCTCTCTCAAAAAATTAAATAAACATTAAAAATGTTTTTAAAGAATAAAAAATAAAACAATACTAATAAAGCCAATGTCTTCTTAGACTATTGTTCTCAAAGCCAGTCTTATTTCAGCAGTAATGACTGTGATAAGTTTGATGCATTGCCTTCTTGAGTCTTTCCTATCTATTTACAGACATATATCTATTTGTAAATATGTTATTTGTACTGTAAACATAAATTGCATCATATTTTTATATTATCTTGCAACTTACTCTTTCCACTTAACATCTATTCGAGATTTCTAAAAGCCTGAACATCTAGTGCTATCTTATTATGACTGTTATTGATTTTATCACTGCATAGTACTCTATGACATGGCATTTATTTCATTCAGCTATTCTTTAGTATAAGAAATGAAATATTTAATCATGCTCCCTAGGACACACGTGAAAGTGCTTCTTTAGGATAAATGTTCAAAAGTGGCACTCAAAAATGATGAAGAAAGTCAAGTTGCCTACTGGGAATGTGTTTTACCTTGGTCCTGGCTGAAAATGAACTGTTTACATCCAAGAAAGTCCCCACTGAATGGAGCACAGGAGGCAAGCCCAAAGGCCCAGAGAGACCAGGGATTAAATATAAGTGAGGCAAGCCAGATGAGTGTCAGTCCAGAGAAGTGAGGAACACGGAGAACAGCAGACCACGATACCCCCCATGTCTGACGTAGCTTCTACTCAGCTCCAGCCAACTCTTGGCATATGGGAATGAAGACTTGCTATTGACAGATTTTCTGTAAGACCCTGGGTTTTTAAAATGTGAGACCTTCTGGGGCGCCTCGATGGCTCAGCTGGTTAAGTGTCTGACTTTTGCTCAGGTCATGATCTCACGATTCGTGGATTCAAATCCCACGTCAGGCTCTGTGCTGACAGCTTGGAGCCTGGAGCCTGCTTCAGATTCTGTCTCCCTCTCCCTCTCTGCCCATCCCTGCTTGTGCTCACTCCCTCTCTCTCTCTCTCAAAATAATAAACTTTTAAAATGTGAAAAAACCTTCTGATTTTTAAATGTTGTCACTAATTCCATTTATTAAAAAAAACCAACAACACAACATTTTGAGGTCAAAAAAACTTCCATACATGCAGACCAGAGTCAGCGGTCTGTGGGCTGGCTGCCAGCGTCTGACCTCTAGGGAGTGGGCGTCATGGGGAGTGGCTACTCGGGACCCGGTTTTGACCAGTGGAGACGGATCGCCTGGTGCAAGGGAAAAAGTACTAAGTTTGTCAGAGTGGCTGACATCCAGGAAGCCAGGCCAGGGAGGAGAGACTGTACATAGCTCAGAATTCAGGGAACAGCGCTCAACCAGCTCAGAAAAGTCTACTGTCTGGTTCCTGGGAGGAAGCTCCCTACTCCAAAGAGTGTGCAAAGAGAGGCTGGCTCTCCATCCGAAAGGGATATCGCAGCCGAGACTTTGGCCTTAGATGGCAGCTGGACCAGAGGACAGTTAAAGTTCTGTTCAGTCTTGGGATGACAATTTAGATATAATTTGAACTGTTACTTAATGAGACAGTATTGCACGTGAGAAAAGAGCAAGGCCTACGTTTGTGGAGCACCTACTAAGTGCAACACATGCTGTGGTAGCAGCTTCACAGATGTCATCGATCCAGGCCTCCCAACGGTCCCGCGAGGCAGGCATTAACCTCTTCATTTTGCTAATGAATAAACTGAGACATAGAAGCTGAATGACCTGTCCAAGGTCATGTGGCCAGTAGGTGGTAGGTCCAGGCCTCGACTACTCGTCCTCGTTTAAAATTTAGTGCTCTTCCGGGGCCCCCGAGTGACTCAGTCAGTTGTGCGTCCGACTCTTGGTTTCGGCTCAGGTCATGACCTCACAATTCGTGGGTTCAAGCCCCACATCGGGCTCTACGCTGACAGTGGGGAGACTTCTTGGGATTCTCTCTCTCTCCCTCTCTTTCTGCCCCTCTCCTGCTCACACACACACTCTCTCAAAATAAATAAATAAACTTTAAAAAATAAAAATAAATAAAACACAATTTAGTATTCTTCCCACTGTGGTTCTTTACATCTGTGAGGTCTCTATTCGTACCATGTAAGAAAGAGTTGAAGATCATGGTAACCAGCCCATCCAGGTGCACAGTGCTCTGCCACCTACAAAGCTCTTCTGCATTCACTTCAGCATGTTCTTAATGAACTCCGTTGAAAGCCTCAGAATCTCCTGCCTGCATCTCTGTTTTTCTGAAACATTTGCTCCTTACCATCAGTCCCCAAAACCAAGGGAGACCTACTTACCTACACCGGTGCCATTCTACTTCTGAGCCAGAGCGAAGATCATCTCAAAACTGGCTCTCAGATGCCCTAACGGCAGAGAGGTGACAATTGCAATGTCAGTTTTAGTTTTCAGAGAAATCCCTACGTGGCAGATAGAAGCACTCAGTTCTATAGCAGGCTATTGGCTGCAGGTAACAGAAATCAATCACAGAGGTTTACCAACCAAGAGGTTTCATTTTTTAACATACCAGGAAGTCTAGAAGCACAGTAGCCAGGGATGAGCAGGGAGTCAGTGGGGCCCCAGGAACTCAGACTTTTCCGTCATCCTGCTCGGCCATACTTAGCACACAGCCCTCTTTCACAGGCTCATCTAGACCTTTGTCCTGTTTCAGGGGAAATGTGGAGGAAGGATAAAAGGTAAAAATCATAAGCTGGTTGAGCCAGTTTTTTTTTTTTATCAGGAAAACAAACAGTTCTCTGGAAGCCCTACCTACTGGCCTCATGGACCATCTCTCCTACATGAAAACATGGGAAATAGAGTTTGTTTTAGCTGGCACATTCCTACCCCTCATAGTTAGGGGTCTGTTAGTAAGAAGACAGGGAGGCCAGATGGACGTGGGGTAGGCTCCTGGCAGTGTCTGCCATATTAAACGTGTTCTTTTACCAGATCATAACATATTTGTTTACAAAATGTGTTTTGAACTTTAGCAATCGTCCAGGGTCTTGTCAGCTTGAAACCTGAAGCAGTCGAAGGGTTCAACCTGACACAGAATCCACAGAACATAAAGGATGGTGGGGTTAGCCATGCTGGTGCATTATTACAGAGGTGAGGAACGCAGGCACGAGCGGCTGCAGGGGGTTTTCAGAGACAGCGGGGGACAGTATTCAACCCATGACTCATTCTGGTGCAGTGTTCTGCCACCTGCAGGCCCCCCCCTCTCTGAAACAAGTTCCCTCTCTGCTTTCTAATTTTTTATTTTTCAAAAATATTTTTATTGTAACAAAACCCACAAAGACAGGAAGCCACACAAACCAAATTATGGTCTAATGAATTATAATAAGATGAACCCGGCCTGGGTCAAGGAAAGAACTTTGTCTCAACACTCCCTACAGACCCCCGTAAAAAATTTCATGCTTTCATACCACTCCCAGGTATTTGGTGTTGGTATTTGTTTTTGTTTTTTAGTGTTACCATCCACAGGTGCGATTCAAGATTGAGTTTAATCTAGCTCACTTTAAACCTTCGTTGTGTCTTTTCAGTATGTTCTAATCTATAGGTTTCTCCTCCAGCTCCTTTATTTCATTGCAACCCATGAGTGGATGAACCAGCCTTTTTGACCTACAGAGTTTCCACGGTCAGTTGTGCTGACTGCACATTCTTGTTGTACTTCTTTATTTGTAGTTCCTGGAAATTTGCAGCTGGATCCAGACGAGGGATCAAGCTTCATCCTTTTGACAAGGTTATCAGCGGTGTTTGTTAAGACTATGGTAGGCACGCGGTATCTGGTGTTTCTTTTTGTGGTCTTAGCACCCGCTGATATTCACATTTTCTTTCCATTTTAAAGGAGAAATGCGGACTCTGTAGTGACGAAAGCTTCTCGGTATCTACGTCTTCCTGTCTCCTTTCTCCCAGGGGAGGCTGGGCTCCTAACCCCGGAAGTTTGGGAATGTGCTTGTGCAAAAGGATGGGCTCCCGTGCTTCCTCTGGAGGTTTCCGAGGCCCCTGTGCTGGTGAGGTGGGCTTGGGGTGGATGCCCACCTCTCGTGCTACTCAGGTCCTGGCGGGTGAAGGCGGAACACACTCACTGGCTGGAGTCTGCATACGTGAGGCGTCGGGAGTCACTGCAATGCCAGACGATGGAACACACGCGGGGAAGGGGGCAGGCTGGAAACTGGGTGTTGTCGAAGACAGACGCAGCTGCTTCTGTGGCCATGTCCTGACACATCTGAGTCTTCTGACATTGAGCGCTGGTTAAGAAAACCACACTCGCCACCTATGCCAAGGCCATTTCATCAGCAAAGTCCTCTGATAATGGGTGAAAGGAGATGAAGGCCAAGGGCTCGCTCCACCCCTCGCCCTGATAGCACCCGGCCACAAGGGAGCCCTGCAGCATCACCACCTGGGTCAGGACAATGGGGACAGAAGCCAGACAGGCAAGCAATATCCTCTCCTTTCTGCGGGCCCTGACCCTCCCGCTCCCCTGCTGCCCCGTGGCTGGGAAAGGATGAGAATAAGGCCCTCTAGGGCACAGACTCTGATGGGAGGAGCAGGGAAGCAATCTGGAGAGAGAGAACATGCAAAAAGTGAGCTTACCTGGCGCCGTGAACAGTGCTTGAGATGATGTTCTTGAAGACGAATGAATGAAGGGGCACCTGGGTGGCTCAGTCGGTTGAGTGTCCAACTTCAGCTCAGGTCCTGATCTCATGGCTCATGAATTACAGCCCTGCATCCGGCTCTCTGCTGTCAGCTTGGAACCCACTTCGGATCCTCTGTCCCCCCCTTTTTTTGGGTCCCTCTCACGTTCTTGCTCTCTCTCTCTCAAAAATAAATAAAGCTTAAATAAAAAAGAAGATGGATGAACATTACCACCCTTCCTGGTTGTGGGAGAAATAGCACCTCTACTGGAAGCCCAGTTTTGTTCTGCGGTGCTGTTCTGTTTCCCGAGACTCAGCCCAGAGTTTGCCCTTCAACCCTGTCAATTCTTTTTACAGCACTGAATTCTCTGTATCATATTGCTTTTACTTGAAATAGTGAGGGTATTTCCTTCTATAGCTGAATTCATACTGATACAAATAGATTAGATAAAATCTGATGGGCAGAACTGAGTTTATAAGCTGGGGCTACAATGTAAATTGTTCCATTACCAACTAGGAGTGTGAACCTTACAAAGGATTCATAGAGCAACAAAGAAGCTACATTTTCCTTGGGGGTGGGGGTGGGGGATGGAATGTCTATGTTTGCCGATCCTGAAATTCTACTTTGCTTTGTGCATATATTCCAAAGGAATCATAAACTGTTCAGCCAGGCACCTAGAACAGGAATGTCAAATCCACTTTGTGCTTGTTGCCATTGCCAATCCTTCACTCATGACAGACATTACTAATCAATCATGTACTCTTTTCCCCCAAGGCCAGATGTGGCTTTATCTCCACACAGCACTTCAAGCAACCACTTCTAATTGACTAGCTAAGGAAGCAAGACTAGTGATGTTTGGCCATGTCTGCTCTAGAACAAAGATGGGTTTAAAAGTGCCAAAAAATTTTGGGGTCCCTGGGTGGCTCAGTCGGTTAAGTATCTGACTTCGGCTCAGGTCATGATCTCACGGTTTGTGAGTTTTCGAGCCCCGCATCGGGCTCTGTGTTGACAGCTCAGAGCCTGGAGCCTGCTTCAGATTCTGTGTCTCCCCGTTTCTCTCTCCCTTCCTCACTATCTCTCTCTCCTGTGCACAAATTTAAAAAAAATTTTTTTTAAAGTGCCATAAAATTTTTGAAGTCTCTTTTTTTTTTTTTCCAACAATTTTTTTAGTGAATGCCTGTTATGTTCAGGGGTCTGTGTTATATGTTTTAGAGGAATGCAAATATTATTTTATCATATGTTTTAAAGATTTTATGTTTAAGTGATCTCTATACCCAAGGTGGGGCTTGAACTTACAACCTTGAGGTCAAGAGTCATAATGTGATGGGGAGTAACAGGAGCCGAATTTTGCAAAGCAAGATGACATTAGATTGCCAAGGCCTTGAATGCTTAGCTCAGGAGTTAGGGCCCCATTTGCTCTGCAGGGAGAAGTCAAGAAGTGGGGTTCAGAGTGGCATTTGAATCTCAAGGAATCCAGCACTTAGAAGGTTCCCTTTCACCCTCGCCTTCTTGTGAGATTCAAACCCTTTTGGAGAGTCCACGGCTGCCACAGGACTATGCAACCTACTGGAGGCAAACAAACACGTCACAAGTTAGTGCAAAGGAAGAGCCTTCCAGGTGGCAAAAAACGTTACCAGAAGGTGCAGGTGGGTAGAGTCAGTCAATAGGAGTAGCCTCCTAGTGGAAGACATGTATTTTTTAATAGTGTTACCCCTCACATGTGCACCCCAAGATTTAGTCTAGCTAATTTTTGAAACTTGATGTGATGATTTGATATACATATATATTGTGAAATGATTACCACAATAAGGTTAGTAGTTAACATACCTAGTACCTCACATAGTTACTTTTTTTCTTATTCCATATATAAATGAGATCATACATTTGTCTTTCTCTGACTTATTTCACTTAGCATAATGCCTCAAGTTTCATCCATGTTGCAAATGGTAGTATTTTCTTTCTTTTTATGGCTGAATAATATTCTTCTGTGTGTGTGTGTGTGTGTGTGTGTGTGTGTGTGTGTGTGTGTGTGCATACTTATCAATTCATCCATTGACAAACACTTAGGTTGTTTCCACGTCTTGGCTATGGTAAATGCTGCCATGAACATGGGGTTGCAGATTTCTCTTTGAGATCCTGATTTTCTTTCTTTCAGATACATCCCCAGAAGTGCGATTGTTGGATCACACAGTAGCTATATTCTTAATTTTTTGAGGAATCTCCACACTGTTTTCCAATTTACACCAATTTATTCCCAGCAACAGAGCACGAGGGTTCCCTTACCCCATATCCTCGCCAGCATTTTTTATTTCTTGTCTTTCTGATGCTAGCCTTTCTAACAGGTGTAAGGTGACAGCTCATTTTGGTTTTTATTTGCATTTCCCTTACGATTTATGATGTTGAGCATCTTTTCATGTACATGTTGGTCATTTGTATGTATTTTTCTTTCTTTTTTTTTTTAATTTTTTTTTCAACGTTTATTTATTTTTGGGACAGAGAGAGACAGAGCATGAACGGGGGAGGGGCAGAGAGAGAGGGAGACACAGAATCGGAAACAGGCTCCAGGCTCTGAGCCATCAGCCCAGAGCCCGACGCGGGGCTCGAACTCACGGACCGCGAGATCGTGACCTGGCTGAAGTCAGACGCTTAACCAACTGCGCCACCCAGGCGCCCCATGTATGTATTTTTAGAAAAATGTCTATTCAGGTCCTTTGCCCATTTTAATCAGATTATGTTTGTTTTTGTGGTTTCATTTTGCTGTTGCATTTGTAAGTTCTTTATATATTTTGGATATTAACCCCTTACTAGATACATAATTTGCAAATATGTCCTTCCATTCCATTGGTTACTTCTTCATTTTGTTGAATTTTTTTTTTTTGGTAGAAGTTTTTTAGTTTGATGTAGTCCCACTTGTATATTTTTGTTGCTTCTGCTTTTGTTGTCATATCCAGACAATCATTGCCAAGACCCATGTCAAGGAACTTTTTGTTGTATGTTTTCTTCTAGGAGTTTCATAGTCTCAGGTCTCAAGTCTTTAACCCATCTCGAGTTAATTTTTGTAAATGGTGTAAGATAGAGGTCCAGTTTCATTCTTTTGCATGTGGATATCTAGTTTTTTAAATATTATTTACTAAAGAGACTGTCCTTTCCCCCATTGAGTATTCTTGGCTTCCTTGTTGAATGTTCGTTGACTGTATATGTGTGGGGATTTTTCTGGGCTCTTGATTCAGTTCCCTTGGTCTATGTGTCTATTTTTATGCCAGTACTATATTTATTTATTATTTTTATTTAAAATTTTTATTTATTATTTTTGAGAGAGAGAGAAAGAGTAAGCAGGGGAGGGGCAGAGAGAGAGAGGAGGGCAGAGGATCCAAAGCAGGCTCTGTGCTAACAGCAGACAGCCTGACGTGGGGCTCAGATTCACAAACCCTGAGATCATGACCCAAGCCAAAGTCAGATGTTCAACCAGCTGAGCCACCCAGGCACCCCAGAGCCACCCAAGGACCCTAGTACCATAGTATTTTGATGACAGTAGCTTTGTAGTATAGTTTGAAAATAGAAAGTGTGATACCTCCACTTTGTTCTTCTTTCTCAAGACGGCTTTGATATTCAGGGTCTTTTGTGGCTCCATACAAATTTTAGGATTGTTTGTTCTATTTCTGTGCAGTGTCATTAGATTTTTTATTGGAATTGCATTGACTCTATAGATTTGGGTAGTGTGGATATTTTAATAACATTAATTATTCTGACCCATGAACATGAAGTGTCTTTCCATGTATTTGTGTCTTCTTCAATACTTTCTTCAGTGTCACAGTTTTCAGGATGAGGACTAGATTTTGAGTATCAAGGCTCTTAAGCACTGGTTCTCAAACTTGGCTGAAAACTGGAATCACTTGGCCAGCTTTAACTTACATACATACTTAAGTCTCACCCTCAGAAATTCTGATTTAATTGGTTCAGGGTAAGGCCCAAGCAGTGAGATTTCTAAAGCCTCTGCAAGGTAGTTCTAACGGGTGGCCAGCTGGCCCAGAGCAGAAGTTATAGGTGGGTGGCCTTGCGGCCAAGTCCAATCAGCTCATCTGTTTGGTTTGGCCCACCCAGTATTTTAAACTTGTTCCACTGACAGCACTTAAAAATGGAAATTTCATGTACATGCACAAACAGAAGCCTACATTTCCAGCTTTTCCTGAAAAATCAGAAAATCTGGTGCACTCAGTCTGATTCCTACAAGGCCACCATGGGCAGACGTGGAGTAGCTATTGCCCCCTGTAATGGCCCTTCAGAAGCTCAGTCCACTCACCCTTCATTATTGTCTTACCCTGTGGACATGTAGCTTTGCTAACCTGGATTAGACTCTAGAAGCCCCCACTGGACCTTCTTCCTTAGATTCTGGCCTTGGTGTGCTTCTTGGATGTTAGAGAAGCATTTCTTCCCCAAATCTGGTTTTCGATTTTCAATTGCAAAACAGCCAGTGTATTGTAAATCTGGGTATCATGCCCATACGTCTTAATCTTCAATATGTTACATCCTGCATAGTGTTGTTTCATTGGAGTTTTTGAATGTCCCAAGACAAATTATGATCCCTTGTTAGAAAACCATATGAACCACTTGACGAATCCAACACCTGGTTGGTTTTGCCATTTCAATTTAATGCCTCTATTCCATGATTCACTTCCAGGCATCAATTGTTTGCATTTGCATGCAGAATAACAATACTTTATGCAGTCGGAGTTCTGCTCAGCCATCCATGAAAGCACTTCCTCAGACATTCTTTCATAGGATCTTCACAGTAAACCAAACAAAAGCAAATATATTGTTCTCACTTATTGACAAGAAAAATGACTTTTTCAGTCCAACCTGACCTGTTATTCAGGACTCTTGAAGTTTTACTGATTCCTAACCCTGAACTTTCTACCCCCCACCCCCACCCCAATGCCAACTCCAGAGTGCTCCTCTAAGAAATCCCATGAGAACTGTGACCCCTCATTGCAAAACATTAATCTGGAAAACACAAGCCTTTGGAAATGCTCGTTCTTGAGGTCACATCTGCTTTCTGACCTCATACTGTTTAGATTAGATTGCTCTCAGAAGAGTCTGGATTTATCAGAAAACAAAAGTTACTAAAAGATGCTTGGTACAGTGGAAAGGACACGGACAGTGGAGTCCTACAGAATTGGATTCCAAGGGTCCCTAAACCTCACTTCTACCAGCTCAGTCAAGGGGAAACCAGATGTACCCAATTGGCTGAGCATGAGTTAGAGCCAAGAAAAGGAGAAGAAGAACCCTAGGGGTTGGGGTGGGGGTGGGGGGCAAAGACATTAACAAACAGACAAAAAACCAAGAGGACTGTTTGATGTAAAGAAAAGATAGGCAAACAGAGAGACAAGCTCGATGTCTAGTTTAGGTGGGTTAAGAAGGGCAGAGGCTACTCCAAGGGAAAGCAAAGAACTGTTTTATATCATCTTTGGGACTTAGCAGATATGTACAACAATTTGCTAGGGGCCTTTCTGGTATTAGTCTGTCCCTTCCCACCCTCCTGTTCACTAGGAGAATAGTTAGGTTCCTTTGCTTGCTTAGCCAAATTCACTCTCATGCTGGAAGGACATACAATGAAAAGGAACTGGAGGAAGATGGATTAGATTTTGTATCCAAGAACATTTTTACTAATTATGCATCTGGGTTTGAGAAAGGACAAAAGGGTTAGTAGAATTCATCATTTTCATCCTGCTCTCAATTTTTGCTTATCATCCCTTACCTGGATTCCTCCATGCTGTAGCTAATATCCTGGAATCCTTGCCCACATCCTGGAATCACCTGGGCAGATAAGGCAATAGATGAGGAAGGCTGGTTTGGAATGGTTAAGTAATGCCAGTTATAGGATTCAGACTTCACCCTGTAAGTTGTTTAAGAAAATTATTTTAGCACAGTAGCCCTCAACCTTCACTTTATTTTAAAATCAGCTGAGGAATATTTAAGACTCTTCATACTGGGTCACAGCCCACACCAATGACATTAGAGTTTCTGGGGGTGGAACCAAGGATCAGTGTGTTAAAGCATCCTGGGTGATTCAAATTACATCAGGGATGAAAAGCACTCACAGCTGCAGTGTGAAGGATAGATTGGAAGACAAGGTTCTAAGGAAGAAGCAGAAAGGTAGATTAAGAGATTGATACAGTGGTCCAGGTGACAGATGATAAGGCAGGAACCAGGGCAAGTGTGGTGGAAATAGGAAAAGAAGAATGTGAGCTGGGTTAAGGAAGGAGTTACCTGGGATAGGCAAGACAAGGGAGGCATCAAAATGATTTACAGGGCTCTTCTTGGCCAGCTGGTTGAATATGGCATCGTTACTAAGATGGGGAAGGCAGAGAGCAGCAACAAGGGAATGGAGGAGATGCTGAATGTGGTGGGACTGCAGGACACTCAGGAGGAGATATTCAATGTATAGTCTAAAGCTTAGGGGTGATGCCCAAAGGAAAGAGTATATGGTTCTGCCCTGGATCAAGAGAATAGTTTGAGAAATCCTCAGCATCTAGGTGGTAGTCGAAGCTATAGGGGTTGAAGAGATGGCCAGGAGAGAAGGTAGGAACAAAGTCAAGAACATTAGCTCAAATAATTAATAATTTAGTAATGGTAAACAAACAAAAAATTTGTGACTGTGGCTAAGGCCAAGAGTTCTTATCCCTCAGTGTCCTAGAGAGCAAGACAGGGAAGAGATAATTGCTACCCAAACTCAATTGCCAGCTGCAGCTGAAATTTTACCTAACATCCTGCTCAAATATTTTGAGGAACACCATTTTGGACCCCACCCTACCATGTGCTCCTAGCCCGACTAGGGATGACACCTGAGTTAAGAAAATAAATCTGAATGCAACATCCTGTTCTTATCAGGTGAGCATCAAGAATCCATGTTCATCTCATAAATCTGAAATCAGGAAGGAATTCAGCCTTATTTCATGGATTTGAAAACAAAGGTTCAAAGGATGGAAATGTCTTGTTAAGGTGCCACAGTGTCAGGGTCAGGGAGTGGAAATCCAGGTCACCTGGGGACCAATCCACAGCACCCCCTGTTGGACCCTGTGTCACTGTCCCAAAGCACAGCCATTGGCATCTACTCAGGCACTCCACACATCAAAGGCATATTAAAGGGATAAATATTTCAAAACTATGTGAGACCTGACAAAATGGGTATTATTAGAGAGAAGGCAAGAGGGTAACAAGGGTCATCAATTTGAAAGCATTCTTTTGGGCACAATATTTGCCATGAAAAAAATGAAGTCTGCTATGAAGAGTATTTCCTTGGATCATTAACATTGTCTACAGGCTGGTCTAACAACCATCAACAGACTCTGGCTAAGAAATGTCATCCCAGTCTGGGGTCAGCAGAATTGGCTATGTAGGAGAAAAAGCAGTGGAGGTCATGCCCAGTTCTGACAATTCCCAGTGTCTTACGCTAATCATGTCCCCTCTCTGGGTTGCCTGTAAAATGATGAGGTCAGACTAAATAATCTTTGAGATCCTTCAAATGAAATGACCTGGTTTATCCGTTGCCTTTCCCCAGATCCTCATGAGATAGCTACCGTAACTTCTTTCCCAAACATGGAATAAGGACTCTTCCTTGCCCAAACCCTGGCTCTCTCCTCCAGGTGGAATTAATTAGCTATCAAGGCTTGATGTGGGGAAAAAAGAATTCCATTCTCATGTTATATTTGTTAAAAACACATTTCCATATAAGCACATCCATCTGTCTCTGTGCTTGCACTGAAAGATACTTCTGTTGACAGTTTCTTGGAGAGTTCAGAGACTAGAGGCCTCTGTTCCCAGTGCACACCTCACCCGGGAGTGAGGGCTTTGAAGCCCAATTAATGTAGCAGACTTCATGGGGTTGGAGTGCCTTCATCTCCCTTTCTGGCTTATAAGGTGCTTTCCCATACTTTATGTCACTGGGCCCTCACTGCTGACCTATGAGGTAGGTAGTGTGGGTGTTATTATTACCATCTTATTGGTGAGGCATCTGAGGTTAGGAGAGGTTAAGTGACTTGGCCAAGATCACACAGTGGCCACTGGCAGAGCTGGGACACCAATCCTGACCCCGTAGCCAACCCTCTTACCATTACTCACTCATTCATTCATTCATTCATTCATCAATTTGACATACACTTAGTAAGTACCTCACATGAGCCAAAAATGCTGACGGGCTCTGGAAATGCAAAGATGAGTAAGACAAGTTCCCTCTCTTGAGGAACTAACAATCTAATGAGCTGGGAGGCAGATCTCTACAGCATTGATGGAAATACAGGTGCTGTGCTTTGGGAGGAGGGAGGAGAAGGAAACTAGCTCTGCCTGGGGAAATCTCATAGAAACAGATGCTGGAGTAGGAGTTTTCAGAGCTATAAAGAAGGGAGAGAGCACCATAAGGAAAAGGAACAGCATGGGTAAAGGCACAGAGGCATGAATAGTTGACATATTCAGGAGATACAGCAAAGTCCAGTGTGGCTCAAGACTAAGGTATGTTTTGAGCATGGAGGGAGATGAAGCTGATGGTTAGGGGCTTGGTGGTAAAAGCTCTCTAGCTTTCTGAGCGGAGCTGGCCTTGACCTAGTAAGTGAGGGGTCCTTGGATAGTCAGTGCATAGACTTTCCAGATTTTCCTGTTTGGCTGATGGTGCGTCTGCCTGATCCGAAGTCACCTACACAGTCAATTGTCTCTTCCTCCCCACACATGGCTGACTTGACCCAGTTATTCCAGAGTATTGCTCAATTTCATTTTAGCTCCCTTAAGAGGTGAGAGAGAGAGAGAGAGAGAGAGAGAGAGAGAGAGAGAGAAAGAGAAAGAGAAAAAAGGAGGAGGAAGAGGAGGAGGAGGAGAAGGAGGCAGAGGAGGAGTAAGGGGAGGGGGAGGAGAGGAGGAGGATGAAGAGAGATGTTGGAACAATCCATCCAGGTGGCCCAGCCAGGATCCGGCCTCCCAGAGTGCATGTGGGTTTAACATTCTCAGGACAATATCTGCCACCCTCACTGGCAGAGAGAGAGCAGAGACGCTTCATGCACTGTTTGAAGACAGGTCTAGGCCTGGATGGGGGTGAGTCACTGGTCTTGGGTGGGGCTGGAAGGGAGCCTGGTGGCTGATGGTGGGCATGGGTGGAGGGGGAGCTGGGAGGGTACTCTCCTGGCCAGGGATATTTTCCTGCTCCTGAGGCTCTCTCCAGTCATCAAAACTCCTCAAGTTTCCTCTTGTCCCTCCCCTCAGACCAAGGGAAAAGGTAGGAATAAGGGGGTCAAATAAGGAAGGTAAAAAGAACCATTTCAACTCTTGTGTTTCCAGCCTTAATGTAGGCTTAGCAGCAGTAACTTCCAACCAAAAATACAATGTACACTGCCTAGTATTTGCACAGCCCCTTAGAGTTTATACTTTATCACCCAAACCAGGACCCTTGAGAGTATTATATTGCTGAACAGGACAGGACATCAGGTATAAGCTGGATCCTTGTTCTGGATGTGCTGTGATGTATGGTCATTCTAGATATGTCCAAATACAGTGGTTCATTAATCCCTCACATTTTCATTTTATGATTGAAGAGAAGCATGTGTTTCCCAGTGGCATGCTGCCAGTTGGACGGAAGAAGAAGACGGTCCAGCAGAGAAAAGGTGGGGTAATCAACAACCTTGCCAAAGCTCCTCATGGGCAGCAGGGGCTGTGTTCTTAGAAGCGGAGCTGGGAAGGGAACCCCCATGCATGAGTGCTTAGGATGAGGCAAGTCTTGCCTTCAGCATGTATCCATTCATTGCCTCATTTATCTGACATTAGCCCTGCAAGGAGATAATATTTTGCCAATGAGGAAAACAAGGTTCAGAGAAACGAAGTAACTTATCCAACATCCAGAGGTATTAAGTGAGGAGTTGAGATTTGAATTCAAACCAGTACCTTTTCCATCACACTATGCTGCCTGGTGTGGCACATTGGTACATTTAGCATGGAGGCCCTCAAGAAGACCTATGTCTGGTGGTGGTAGCCATTCCCCAATATTCTTCTGTGCCCTCTTTCATAACCAATTACTTTAGCCTTCAGTCACCTATCTGAATATGCTTTGAGACTAGCCAGGGTTGTACTCAATATGAAATACATGCATTTAAAGATCCCATAAGCAAACCATCTTTAACTCAGCTCTCCTCTGACAGGAAGGCTGCTTGAACAAGTATTCTCTGTAGAAACTGAGGGAGAAGGTAAAGAAGTGAGTTAGAGAGGTTATCTCAGGTTGGTTGCTTATGCTCCAGGACTATCTCTGGTCCTGAAAAAGCTGGATCTACTATTGTAAAGGGCATAGCCCCTGGCCACTTTCTCTACTCCTGGGACACTGCAGTTTCCCCCTATCCTGTCCTGATCCCAGCTAAGTCCAAGGAATCTCTTGGAAGCCTGCTCACTGCCTCTCTTCCCAAGTGACAAGGTGAGGTGCCCAGTGGCCATCACCTTTCTCCGCTCATGAGTGGCAACTTGCACACAAGGCAATGGGAGTTTGGAGCATGTATTCTCTTCAAGCTACTCATATATTTCATAACATGAGTCTACATGGTAGAGTTACCTCATCCTGGATTGCTTGTCCAGGTGGCTGCAGGATCTTGCCAAGTTTTCTCTAGAACACTGTGAGCCCTATTAGGTTCCTGTTTGTCTGAAATTTTCCTCTCCTCTCTGGTGAGTCATTGCTTAACATGGTCAATTCCCTTGTTACTCAAAGTGTAGACCGTAGTTCATTCAATTGCATCGGCACCACCTGGGAGCTTGTTAGCCATGCACAATCTGACCTCCCACTCTAGACTTACTGAGTCAGAGTCTGCATTTACCAAGATCATAACATTTGAAAAGAACTGCCCTTAGATGCCCAGGAAAGTTCAATTCCAAAATTCCATCATCTCCTGAAATCAGTCTCATATAATGAAGGATTGAAGATGATGGTCAGGTACTACAAGATACTATTACACTCCAGACTCACTCCTCTACCCAGGCTGTACAAAGTTATTTGAGCGCCAGTTAGATTGGTAAAATTGTCCTAATTCGAGAATATTTACTAGGTCTGTCTTGTAGGCAAAGGTCAAAGTAATGGTAGTGGTGGCATAGAACTCTATGTTGAGAATGTGTTTAGGTTTGGGTTAGATTAGAGGCTGAATTCAGGTTTAGTGGGAATGAGTTGGGATGGATTAGTGGTGTCTGTCATGGACCAAGGGGTGTAGAATGGATGCCTTCCCTATCCTAGGCACTACCTGCTTTGCTGGCACTCATTCTCATTTACATCTCTTGGCAGTTTCCCTACTCAGCCCCTGACATTTCCCAGTAACTCCTGGGACTAAGAACTGGATGACTCCAGACCTGACCACAAGCATTAACTCCAACACCTGCTCACTGCTGTTCAGTGACCACTCGTTCTGGACATTTTTTACCCCATAGTCACAGCTACCTCTCTACATGAAGAAAGCACAAATATACCCTGGAATGGGATCTGCTTCTATGTCTGATCCACTTCTCTCCATGCAAGGGCGAGGGGAACCATGGTCTTCTTACTGCAGGGTCTAGAACTTCTTTTTTCTTTTCTTTCTTTTTGACAGAGAGAGAGAGAGAGAGAGAGAGAGAGAGAGAGAGAGAGAGCGCAAGCAGGGGAGGAGCAGAGAGAGAGGGAGACAGAGGATCCAAAGCGGGTTCCATGCTGGTATGCAGGTATAAAGCCTGATGCGGGCTTGAACTCCTGAACTGTGAGATCATGACCTGAGCTGAAGTTGGATGCTTAACTGATTGAGCCATCCAGGCACCCCTTGGAATTTTTTTGTAAGTCCTGGAAACTTGTCCAAGTAACAGGAGCATTACCCCTAATACCACTTTTGCTCAGAACATACCATTCAAGGTTTTAGACACCAAGTCAGTCACCTTTAGCCTCAATCCATTCTGCTCAGTCCAGAACATAATAGGAGTGAGGATAGTCACCAACTGGTATGAAAACATATGACCTCAAATTTCATTAGAGAAGACGCCTGAGGCCACGCCAAGAAGCTAAGAGCTCAGCCTGGGATGCAATGGTAGAAACGTGCCCTCATCTCCCTCTTTGACAAAGTCAGCCACCCAAACTTTCTGCTTCTTGGTCAATAACCCTTTTCTTTTACTTGAAAACAAGCACTTCTAAGGTTTCAAAAACAGAACCTGAGGACACCAAGACCTCTGCCCTGGGGCTGTCCTAAGTTTCCCGCCTTTCCACAGCTGCTCCCCAAATGGGAACCAATATGTACTAAGTGCTATGCAATTTTGTGTATTTTACCTCATTTACACTTCACACAATCCCATCAGGTAATTGTCATCATCCAAATTTACAGACAAATTAAATAACATGTCCAGTCACACAGCTGGTAGGTGGTGGAACTAAAATTCAAACCCTTTCCTACCGGGCTCACGAACTGGTATGGCTTCCATGTTCATTATGTCTGCAATGAAATTCAGTGACCTCCTTGCTGCCAGTACCTTGTGTTTACTCCTCATCTTACTTAATGTTTTAGCAACATTCGACACAGCTGACTGGTGCCCTCCTTCTTGAAACACTTTCTTCTCTTGGCTTTAGGCAACCTTATTTGCTGATATTCCTCCTACCTCACTGGCTGGTCCTCCTCAGTCTCCTTTTCAGATTCTCCATTTTCTGTTTAATTCCTCAGCTTCAAAAAACTCAGGACTCAGTCCTCGGCTTTTTTTCTTCTCCATCTACACTCTTCTGGGTGATCCCGCCAATCTCCTGGTTTAAATACCATCCACATATGGAGGTTTCCAAACCTGTGATTCTTGCTCTGATATTTCTCTGGAAACCCAGACTCGCATAACGAACTTTCTGTTTGATATTTCTACTAAAATCACTAATGGGATTATTGATTTTTTCCCCCTAAAATATTTGCTTCTTCAATTTTCCCCATAAAAGTTATTAGCATCCAATTACCCAAGCCAAAAATCTAGGAATTTTCTCTAATTCCTCTGTTTCCCTGGCCTTCAGCAAGTCCTAGAACCTCTGCCTCCAAAAGATATCCCAACATCCATTTCTGTCCTCCAATGCCAACACCTTAATCTGTGAGCAGCCCTCGACTGGGTCGCTGCAGTGCCCTCCCTGCAATCCATTTGCCACATGGCAGCCAAAGGATCTTTCTAAAAACATAAGTCAGATCAAATGACTTCCTTATTTAAAAACCTTTTGGGGCATCTGGGTGACTCAGGTGGTTAAACGTCCTACTCTTGGTTTCAGCTCACGTCATGATGTCACGGTTCGTGGGCTCGAGCCCCACGTCAGGTTCCACGCTGACAGTGGGGCACTGCTTCGGATTCTCTCTCTCTCTCTCTCCCTCTCTCTCTGCCCCTCTGCTGCTCACTCTTTCTCAAAATTAATAAATAAACTTAAAGAATTAAAAAATAAAAACCTTTCAATGGCTTGCCATCTTGCTTTGAATAATATTCAAAATCCTTGCCCTTCCTCACAAAGCCTGACCCAATCTGGCCTCATCTCACCCTGCTTATACCCTCCCCCATCACACTAGCTCTTCTTCCTCCCCCAGACTCACCAGCAGGTTTCTGTCCGAGGGCCTTTGAATATGCTGTCCACTCTCCAGAATATTCTTCTCCTGGTATTCCCAGGTTGGTACCTTCTGGCCATCAGCTGAAGTGCCACCTCCTCAGAGAAGCCTTCCTTAACCATCCATCAAAAGTAGCCACACCATCAGCCACTGTCACAATCCCGTATTTTAGTTCTCCGCATAGCACTATCTGATCTTTTTTATTCATGAATTTGTTGCCTTATTGTCTTAAGTTCCTCATTATAAGTCAGCCTCCAAAGCCTTCCCTCTCTTGTTCACCACCAAATATATAGTGCCCACAATGGTGTCTAGCACATAGGAGGCTCTCTGTAAATATCTATTAAATGAATAGGTAAATGAATGACCATGGAGACAAATAACTGATGTTTGTAATTCGGAAGGACAAAGCCACAAGGCAGCTTTTGGAGAGAAGAGAGCATGGTGGGCTAGCCCAGCATGGCTCAGGCATATGTTTGGTGGGGGGGGGGGGGGCGAGGGGGGGTGCTTGAGAACCTCCTTTGCATCTTCAAGGACAAAGTCCATAGTTGGAATTTACTTCCTTTCTTCTCTCCCTTTCTTATTAGAGAATGAGTTTTATTTATTTATTTTTTTTAATGTTTATTTATTTATTGGGGGGGGGCAGAGAGAGAGAGGGAGAGAGAGAATCCCAAGCAGGCTCCGTGCTCTCAGTGGGGCTCCATCTCACGAACCATGAGATCATGACCTGAGCCAAAATCAAGAGTCGGAAGCTTAACCGATTGAGCCACCCAGGCGCCCCTTAGAGAATGAATTTTATTTTATTTTTTCTCTTTTATTTGTTTATTTTATTTTATTTTTTAAATTTATATCCAAGTTAGTTAGCATTTAGTGCAATAATGACTTTAGGAGTAGAATCCAGTGATTCATCCCCTACATATAACACCCAGTGCTCATCCCAGCAAGTGTCTTCCTTAATGCCCCTTGCCCATTTAGCCCATCCCCCCACCTCTAACCCCTCCAGCAACCCTGTTTGTTCTCTATATTTAAGAGTCTCTTATGTTTTGTCCCCCTCCCTGTTTTTATATTATTTTTGCTTCCCTTCCCTATGTTCATCTGTTTTGTATCTTAAATTCCACATATGAGTGAAGTCAAATGATATTTGTCTTTCTCTGACTAATTTCGCTTAGCATAATACACTCTAGTTCCATCCACGTTGTTGCAAATTACAAGATTTCAGAGAATGAATTTTATTTATTTATTTATTTATTTATTTATTTATTTATTTATAAGTTTATTTATCTATTTTGAGAGAGAGACAGTGCAGGCGGGGAAGGGGCAGAGAGAGGGAGAGACAAAACCCGAAGCATGAAACCTGACATGGGGCTTGAGCTCACCAATCATAGATAATGACCTGAGCCAAGATCCAGAGTAGGACGCTTAACCGACTGAGCCACCCACGCACCCCAAGAATTAATTTTTTAAGAGCTATACATAATCTCTAACCCTATGTGAAATTCTTTTCACATACGTGTATTTCCCTCAAGTCCTTTTTCCATAAATGAACAGAGTTTTCACAGAATTGCAATCATAGGAGATACAGTATTTAGTGGATTTTTTCTTTTTCTTTTTTTTGCTTTGGCTATTGTGTCATAAACATTTTCCAAGCCACTCCAGATCGGCATGTTTTTTTAAATAATATTAATAATACTTGGCATATATTGAGTGTCCATGATATGCCAGCTGCTATTCAAACATAATCATGGCTTGTCTTGTTTCATCCTCACAATAATCTTGTAAGATAGGTACTATTAGTATTTGCATTCTGCAGAAGAGAAGAGGAGACTGAAGCACAGAGGCTAGGTAATTTGCCCGAGGTAACACAGCCAAGAAGTGACATTCTGTTTCCAGAGACGGAACTCTTACCATTATGCTTCACTATGTCAAGTGGAAGTTACTTCATCATTCTCTGGTTATTGGATATTCATCTGTATTTCTGGATATTTGTCTGTAGAATGGGGGCAATAATGGTACCTCCCTCGTAACGTTGTTGTTTTTTGGATGAAGTGTGTGAAGTTAAAAAAAAAAAAAACATTCTATGTGAATAGTTAAGCAAAATGTGGTATAGACATACAATGGACTACTATGCAGTCTTACAAAGGAAAGGAATTCTGATGTGTCCTACACGGAAAAAAACCCCAAGACATTATGCTAAGTGAAACAAACCAGTCACAAAAAGATGAATACCATGGGATTCCATTTATATGGTACTATAGGCTGATGTTTGTGTCTCTCCTAAATTCATATGTTGAAACTTAACCCCCAAACGTGATGGTGTTTGGAGGTGGGGCCTTTGGATTAGGTCATAAGGGTAGAGTCCTCATGAATGAGGGATTAATGCCCTTATAAAAGAGACCCCAGAGAGTTCCCTTGCCCCTTCCACCATGTGAGGACACAGGGAGAAGAGAGCCGTCCATAAGCCAGGAAGCAGGCCGTCTCTAGGTACCTAGTCTCCTGGCGTCTTGCTCTTGGACTGCCAACTTCCAGAACTATGAGACATGAATTTCTAGTGCTTATAAGCTCCCCAGTCTATGGTGTCACATTATAGTAGCTCAAATGAACCGAGACATAGCAGGTCCTCAGAAAGGTCAAAATCATCAAGACAGAAAGTAGAGCTGTGCTCACCAGGGCCTGGGGGAGGGAGGAGTGGGGAGCTATTGTTTAATGGATATAAGGTTTCAATCTGCAGGATGGGAAGAGTCCTGGAGATGGACAGTGATGATAGTTGCACAACAATAGGAATGTACTTAATGCCACAGAACCGCACACTTAAACATGGTTGAGAGAGAAAAATTTACATTATACAGTATAAAAATTAGGTGTAAGATATACACACACACATATGACATGTGAAGAGAGGGGGTCTAGGAGAATATACACAAAGCTGTTGCCAGTGGTTGAGGAGAGAAGTGGAAATGCAGTGTAAAGGGGGAAGGTCATTTTCATTCCACGTGTTCCCATGGAGAACGTGCTAGAAATGGACGTTCAGACAAGGATTCCTTCTGTCTTCGACTATGTTGAGTGATTAGCTCACTTGTTTTTGTACCTCCCTCCTGCACCAGTGCCTAGAAGGCCTACTTCTCTCTAGACTCCAGTGTGGAAATTTGTTTTAAAAATGTTTATTTATTGGCACAAAAACAGACACATAGACCAATGGAATAGAATAGAAACCCCAGAACTAGACCCACAAACGTATGGCCAACTAATCTTTGACAAAGCAGGAAAGAATATCCAATGGAAAAAAGACAGTCTCTTTAACAAATGGTGCTGGGAGAACTGGACAGCAACATGCAGAAGATTGAAACTAGACCACTTTCTCACACCATTCACAAAAATAAACTCAAAATGGATAAAGGACCTGAATGTGAGACAGGAAACCATCAAAACCCTAGAGGAGAAAGCAGGAAAAGACCTCTCTGACCTCAGCCGTAGCAATCTCTTACTTAACACATCCCCAAAGGCAAGGGAATTAAAAGCAAAAATGAATTACTGGGACTTTATGAAGATAAAAAAGCTTCTGCACAGCAAAGGAAACAACCAACAAAACTAAAAGGCAACCAACGGAATGGGAAAAGATATTTGCAAATGACATATCGGACAAAGGGCTAGTATCCAAAATCTATAAAGAGCTCACCAAACTCCACACCCGAAAAACAAATAACCCAGTGAAGAAATGGGCAGAAAACATGAATAGACTCTTCTCTAAAGAAGACATCCGGATGGCCAAAAGGCACATGAAAAGATGCTCAATGTCGTTCCTCATCAGGGAAATACAAATCAAAACCATACGCAGATATCACCTCACGCCAGTCAGAGTGGCCAAAATGAACAAATCAGGAGACTATAGATGCTGGAGAGGATGTGGAGAAACGGGAACCCTCTTGCACTGTTGGTGGGAATGCAAATTGGTGCAGCCACTCTGGAAAACAGCGTGGAGGTTCCTCAGAAAATTAAAAATAGACCTACCCTATGACCCAGCAATAGCACTGCTAGGAATTTACCCAAGGGATACGGGGGTACTGATGCATAGGGGCACTTGTACCCCAATGTTTATAGCAGCACTCTCAACAATAGCCAAATTATGGAAAGAGCCTAAATGTCCATCAACTGATGAATGGATAAAGAAATGGTGGTTTATATACACAATGGAGTATTACAGGGCAATGAGAAAGAACGAAATATGGCCCTTTGTAACAATGTGGATGGAACTGGAGAGTGTGATGCTAAGTGAAATAAGCCATACAGAGAAAGACAGATACCATATGGTTTCACTCTTATGTGGATCCTGAGAAACTTAACAGAAACCCATGGGGGAGGGGAAGGAAAAAAGAAAGAGGTTAGAGTGGGAGAGAGCCAAAGCATAAGAGACTCTTAAAAACTGAGAACAAACTGAGGGTTGATGGGGGGTGGGAGGGAGGGGAGGGTGGGTGATGGGTATTGAGGAGGGCACCTTTTGGGATGAGCACTGGGTGTTGTATGGAAACCAATTTGACAATAAATTTCATATATTGAAAAAAAAATGGGGGCGCCTGGGTGGCGCAGTCGGTTAAGCGTCCGACTTCAGCCAGGTCACGATCTCGCGGTCCGTGAGTTTGAGCCCCGCGTCCGGCTCTGGGCTGATGGCTCAGAGCCTGGAGCCTGTTTCCGATTCTGTGTCTCCCTCTCTCTCTGCCCCTCCCCCGTTCATGCTCTGTCTCGCTCTGTCCCCAAAATAAATAAACGTTGAAAAAAAAATTAAAAAAAAAAGAAAAAAAAAGAAAATGAAAAAACAAAAACAAAAACAAAAAAAAATGTTTATTTATTTTGAGAGAGAGACAGAGTGCATGAGCGAAGGCGGGGGGGGGGGGGGGGGGAGTGCAGAGAGAGAGGGAGAGAGAACCCCAAGCAGGCTCCACACTGTCAACACAGAGCCTGACATGGGGCTCGAACTCACAAACCCTGAGATTGTGACTTGAGCCAAAATCAAGGGTCCGACACTTAACTGACTGAGCCACCAACTGAGCCAACCAGGCACCCTTGGAAATTTATGATAAGGTTTTAAATTCGTACTGCAAGATAGACTTTTTTTTTAATGTTTACATATTTACTTTTGAGAGAGAGAGAGCACAGGGGGGAAGGGACAGAGAGAGAGAGAGGGAGACACAGAACCCGAACCAGGCTCCAGGCTCCGAGCTGTCAGCACAGAGCCCGATTGCGGGGCTCAAACTCATGAACCATGAGATCATGGCCTGAGCCAAAGTCGGCCTAAGCATGGCCTAAGCCAAATGCTTAACCAACTGAGCCAACCAGTCTCCCCTCATACTGCAAGATAAATTGCTACTTTTCAAATTGTGAACTTGCAACAGGAGAAGAGAGGATTTTGAATTTGAATTTGACTTGAAAAGTGGGTGGAGAAAGTGGCCACTCCTTCCTTCCTGTTCATTCCAGGCCTTTCTCTACTGGGCTCCTTTATTATTTTTTTTTTAAGTTTATTTATTTATTTATTTTGAGAGAGAAAGAGAGAGCATGAGCAGGAGAGGGGCAAGAGAGAGGGAGAGAGAGAGAATCCCAAGCAGGCTCCATGCTGTCAGCGCAGAGCTCGAATCCTTTATTTTGAAGGGTAGCTAAGACATGCTGAGCTCTTGGTGGGTGGGTTGGAGATGGAACACTCCATGTGTCATCTAATAACTACCAGTAGATGGTTGCTGAATGAAGGACAGAGAGCAGTAAGAGAAACTGAAGGAGCCAAGAGGTACTTGGCTTACTTCAAAGGAGCCAAGAGGTACACAGATCTCTGGTAATGGCAACCACACAATGCCATCCCATGGGGATTAAGGACGAGGGCATTATCTTGGCTGCCAGGGTGTAGTTGAGCCATTCCCTTCTATGTCATGATGGCGGTAGCAGGTGTGGGTAAAGTGTCATCCCCTATTATTGTGAGGAGGAATACGAAGGCTGAGAGGCTCTTGTCTTGGAGATGTTGGCTGATTTGTGGTGTTTTCTGCCTGGCAGTATACAACTGGCCTTAATACTAACACATCAAACATCAACCCAAAGTGGTAGCAATGACTTCAATCATCGTGTTTAGGTTCTTAAAAACTTTCCCACAAGGTCAGCCGTATCACCTGCAGGTCCCAGTGCAAAATGAAAATGTAAGACCCCTTGTTCAAAATAATATGAAGCATTTCAAGAAGGTGACATCAGAGGAGTAAGTCACACACTGGGGACCTCTAGGCAGGAGTCTCCGCACGACTTCTCAGCCTGGGAAGCCACTCTGCCATCCACATCAATACAGACTCACCCCCCATCTTTCTCTGACTCCTCCATCTCTCATTGTCCTATTCTTCCCACGTACTCTCCTTAAGCCACTTCCTCAACCCACTGTCCCCACCTCCGAGCTCTGACTCAGTTTTTGCATCTCGCAAACTCTGGAACCCTGTTTCACTAGTTGTTATGGGAAATGCTGCCCTACCTGTTTTCCAATCACTCCCATGGATTGGGATGAGGAGGGGGTGTGGAGGCTTGGTGTGCTCTAATTTCAGTTTGAGCTCTGCAGCTCGTTCCTCCTGAACCAGCCGAGGGCAACAGCCCTTACCACTGAAGCCATTAGCCTTCTTCCAAAGGGAACAGTCTCCTCTCATGGGATGAATACATATTTCTTCTAGGAGAAAAATATCAACCCTTTTCCTCATAACACCACAGCCCTAGCATTATTATGCTCAAAGAAGCTTCTTTATCCTGTTTTTACTACAGAGAGCCCCACATTAGCTGATTTCCTTTCTGACCGAGCTGTCTGGAAGTTTTTTCTTTTCTTTTCTTTTTTCTTTTCTTTTCTTTTCTTTTCTTTTCTTTTCTTTTCTTTTCTTTTCTTTTCTTTTCTTTCTTTTCTTTCTTTTCTTTCTTTTCTTTTTTTCTCTTCTCTTCTCTTCTCTTCTCTTCTCTTCTCTTCTCTTCTCGTCTCTTCTCTTCTTTTCTTTTCTTTTCTTCCTTTTCATTTGAGAGAGAGAGGGAGAGAGGGAGAGCGTACGAATGGGGGACAGGGGCAGAGGTAGAGAGAGAGAGAGACAGACATAGAGACAGAAAATCCCAAGCAGGCTCCACACTCAGCCCGGAGTCCGATGCAGGGCTCAATCCCATGACCCTAGGATCATGACCTGATCCCATAACCCTGGGATCAAGAGTCGGAGGCTCAAACAACTGAGCCACCCAGGAACCCCTGGAACTTTTCTAAATAGTTCCTCTCTGATTCTCCATTTTTTTTTCTTTGATAGAAAGAGGAAGTTGAGTTTCTGTCATCCCACCACATTGCAATGGGCCAGAGAGAGCAAGGATGGTAAGCCTGATTCTTAGATGTTATCACTGGGTGGGTAGGAATGCATCTGTAATACTTGACAGAATCCTTACTTATAGTGTCAATTATTCCTGATCTGGGGATGTCATGTTACTGCCCCTTGTCCTTTGGTCACATTTACTTGCCTCCTATCTGGGGGAGCAGGGAACATCACTCTAAATTCTCTAAATTCATGCTGGTGGAGTAAGTGGGCCCATGATGTTGCTCCCAAATCCTCTACTTAGTTCTTGCCTGCTTGCTGATCTAGCCCTTCAAAAATATTTTGCCTCATTTCGCATTTCCCAAAGGCCCTCATCCTACAGAATTTTGTCTCCTACACAAACTTGTACACCAACTGAACACCCAACTTCTTCTCAAATCATCGTTGTATTTTTGCTTATTTTCCTTCTTCTCCTTGGGTTGTACTCAGAATCCCTTCCATCTCCTTCAAAACTCTGTTCCACAGACTCCCCTCCCTTTCTTTGATCTCCAATCCTTCTTCCGGGTATCTCGTTCCTGCATCTGAACCCACCAAATATCTCCCAGCCTGAAACAACTTTCCCTTCACCCCAACTTGCCCTCGGGTCATCATCACATCTCTTGCCTTTGCTTCACTGCCAAATAACTTGAGCAAATATCCCTCACACTTGGTCTCTACTTCCTCGCCTCCACACATCCTCAACCCACAGCAATCTGGTTTGCTCCCAACCTCTCCACTGAAACCACTCTGACAAAGGTCAATAGCCTCCTTTTGCCAAACCCAGTGGGTGCGTTCCAGTGCTTATCTCCCTTGGCCTCTCTGTGAGTCTCATGTTAATCACCCCATTCTTCACGAGGCTCACTTCTCTGGGTCTCCACACCTTCCTCTCAAGTTTTCCTCCTACCTTCTTGGCATCTCACTCTTTTTCCTGGTCATATCATCCTCAGTCTTGATGGTGGCAGAAAGAGAACACCAGTAATTAGAAGTAGGATGTGAAACTTGGGGCCCCAGTGATGCTGCTTTCTGGGAGCTACAGAGGATCTCACCAATTGTTAGCCAAGAACTTGGCAAACCAGGACAGAGGTGCCTAAGGAGCTGAAGATTGTGTGTCCAGGTGCTCAAGCAAGTACAACAGGAAATTTGCATTGTCTTTCATCTCTTCAAACTGTCTTCCAAGTTCCCAGAATCCTTCCTATCAGGGTGGAGATATCCACAAAAGAGACACATGGCTCCACAACACTGAATAAATGAAAACAATCCAACCATCCAACACCGAGGATCGAGGGTGAGGAATGACTGATGTGTAGTCTCTCATTCATGCACCATAGGAATAGTATTCTAGCAACGCTTCCCCCCTCTGCTCTACATAGTCATTCCTATTGGCACACAAAGATGCTGTTACTCTTCCTGTCTTTGAAAAAGTAGTATCATATCGTATTTGTCTTTCTACATCTGACTTATTTCTGACTTAACACAATGTCCTCAAGATCCATTCATACTGTCAAAAATGGCAGAACATCCTTCTTTCTCACGGCCGAATAATATTCTGTGTGTGTGTGTGTGTGCGTGTATCTTATTTATCCATTCATCCATTAATAGACATTTAGGTTATTTCTATATCTTGGCTACTATGAAAATGCTGCAATAAACGTGAGAGTTCAAATAAGTTTTTGATATCTTGTTTTCATTTCCTTTGAATATATACACCCAGTAGTGGAATTGCTGGATCCTATGGTGGTTCTGTTTTTAATTTCTTGAGGAACTTCCATACTGTTTTCCACTGTGGCTGCACCACTTCACCTCCCCACCCAGAGTGCCCAAGCCTTCCCTTTCCTCCACATCCTCACCAACACTTGTTATGTCTCACATTTTTGATGACAGCCATTCCACCACACGTGAGGTGGTATCTCATTGTGTTTTGATCTGCTACAATTTCTAGAGGAAACAAGGAGCCAGATGGGAGATGGTGTAATTATTAAAACTTAGAAGAGGGGCCCCATGGAGCTGAAACTCAGATCTCTGAGTCTTTTTTTGACTGGGCTGGTGCCCCTACATCTGAGGTGGCTCATAAAGACTTGGGCTGAGAGTCTGCCCTAACCAAAGGTGTGTTACCTCTCAGACTCCATTCTGTCACTTGTAATGGAGAAATAATGATGCTGACTCTGTAGGGCTGCTGAAAGGCTAAATCAGGCACCGTAAGCAAAGCACTCCCTTCCCTAAAAGGGTAGGGCAACCAGCTGACTGAAGATCAATTTAGTTGTTCAACCTACAGGAATATGACTACACAACAAACAGCTTGGGAAATGTCAACCGTCACATTACTTGATTTCCCTATTTGCGGGGTCAAAGTGACAAAGCAGCAGGTATCCCGGCTGCCATTTATCCTGGGGCAAACGATGAAGTGGCCCTTGGTACCAGACAAAGCAGGGACTTTCTCTAGGGAACCTGACAGTGAGACACGGAGCAACCACGAAGAGGGTTCTCATGTCAAGTTGTGGTTCCTTATTGGGTTCTGGCTAACTAGTCACATGCCTCCGTTCCATGAGAGCCACTTGAGAAGAGTCAGCTAAGGGATCAAAATGCCAGTTTTTTTTTGCTGTAAAGCTGGACTGGAGGCTGTAATTTGGATCTGCTCACTCCTTCTCCCCTTCCACCCAGGTGAGCCTGAACCATGACCTTAACTGCAACTGTAACCACAATTCTAATCATAACCCTTTCCCCACCCGGCCTGAGACAACTGTCAGGCTCCAGGACAGGCCTGGCTACTGGGCCCACGAGGGAGAGGACAGCACTGTGTCCCGGTGCAGTCTGGAGGGAGAGCGAGCCAAGGAGGGCAGGGTGACTTCATTCTTGTCTACGAGACTGCCCTCTGTGGGGAGGAAGCTGGAAGGAGGAGGGTGCAGCCCCCTGGCCCCTGTGTCCGGAGAGGGACTGTGGCATCCTCCCTGACAGCACTCCCAGCCTTCTGTCCCCTCATCACTGTGGCTCCGCCAGAGCTGTGGGGCCTCCAGCCCCTAGGGGCGCAGGTCCCAAGGTGGATTCCAGGTTCAACCCCAAGCAACAAGCACAACAGCCACAGGACTGGCGCTGAGGACGGAGGGTGGGCACTCCTCCTAGGACGCAGGACAGGCTGGCCTGGGAGCACCGATGCCGTGGCATTGCAGGGTGGCCGGCAGGAAGTAGCCGTGTGTGTGCATGTCCGCGTGTGCATGTGCGTGCGAACTAGAAGAGTGCTGGCACTAAAGCACTGTCCCCTGGCACTCATTTCTGCAGCGGGTCCAGGCTCCCCGAGGGTGACATTAAAGGGGGAACACCCACCATCGTGAGGAACAGGAGGGTGAGCATCTGCGGCGGCAATCAGAAGACATGGCGCCTCAACCTACACTGAGGACTTGGAGGTGCTGCGGGGATCCAGAGGGGGAGGGCGATGGCAGGGGGCAGTGCTCAGGGTGGCATGGTGGCCGCCTTCAGCAGCCAGTCTTCCCTGTGGCCAAGCAGAGAGGCAGGCACAGGTGGGGCCCAGGGGTCAACACCACCCTTCTGGGCTTTTGGGATTTACCAGAGTACGTAGGGGAAGGAGGGGAGAGGGGAAAGGACTCCTTTGTAAACAGTCTTAGAATCATCCCATTTGAATTTTAAAAGAAATCTGACCTTATTTGTAATGCCAGCTGTTACAGTGGTACATAGCAGGTGCTTAGTTTGTTTTGCTTATCTTTCACATTGAAATTCGATTTTTTTTCTGATTGCATAAATAATACATAACGATTTTTGATAATGAGGACTAGTTTACCCTTGAACAATGCAGGTTTGAACTGCATGGGCACACTTATATGTGGATTTTTTTGATAAATACAGTACAGTACTGCAAATGTGTTTTCTCTTCCTCTCTTCCTTGTGATTTTTTTTTTTTTAAGAGAGAGAGAGTGCACACGTGGGGGTGGGAAGAGAGAGAGAGAGAGAGAGAGAGAGAGAGAGAGAGAGAGAGAGAGAAAGAGAATCTTCAGCAGTCTCCACGCTTAGGTGGCGCTTGATCCCACAACCCTAGGATCATGACCTGAGCTGAAAATCAAGAGACGCTCAACCATTTGAGCCACCCAGGTGCCCCTCCTTGTGATTTTGTTAATAAGATTTTCTTCCCTCTCACTTCTTCATTGTATGAAGGCAGTATGTAATACATACAATATACAAAATACATGTTAATCAACTGTTTATATTATTGGTAAGGCTTCCAGTCAACTGCAGGCTGTTAGTGGTTCATTTTGGGGGAGTCAAAAGTGAGATGTAGATTTTGACTGTGCAGGGTTTGGTGCCCCTTAACCCCTGTGTTGTTCAAGGGTCAAGTGTATTCATATAAATATCTGAACAAAAAGAGTCACCTAAAACGGCACCACCCTAAGCTAGTCACCATCAATGTGGGTTATCACCTTCTCTTGCACCTCCTTGTGCATTTATATACATACATGCGTATACATTTCACAAATTCATAAATGTATAAATTTCATAAATGAGAGGGCATTATTCACTTTTTTAATCAGTCACCAACCTTCCGCTCTCATTCCCCGACCCTATCCGCACCCCGCAGTCAGCCCTTGTTCACAGTCTGGTACGAACCTGTGCTTTGCTGTTTGTAGCTATCTGCTATTGGTCTTTGTTTTGTCAAATGAGGCCACCGGTTTCCTCGCATCTGGCTTTTCTCGGTCAGCAGCACTCCTGGAAATCCCTCCTAGGTCACCCGAAAGGGCTCCAGCTCCTCTTCGATGGCTCCTGCGTGGTCTGTGGCAAGTGACATTAAGTTGGCATTTCTCCACCCACTTTCCCCAAGGAGTCTGACCCTCGCAGATGCAGAAGAAATCTGAACCCATGTGTGGTGCAGCGGGAGACCAGGAATCGCCCAGACTGAGGACCTACTCTCCTTAGTACCTGGTAAGCACAAACTCGGAAGATTATGGGGGAAAAGCCTTTTAAATAACAATGATGGGGATGCTGCTGCTGACAGTGACTAATAGTTGCATTTATTGGTTTTGACTGTCTTGCGGACTTTGTTTTTTTTTTCTAAGTTTACTTTTCCATAAGTAATGCCTTCCCATGGTTCAAAATCCCCAAACGTACAAAGGGTACGCAGTGAAAAGATCCCTTCACACTCCTGTCTCCCAGCTGCGTGGCTCCCCACCCCACAAAAGTGCCATTAGTGGGTACTTTCTACATTATTAAGAATTTTGATTTTCTTGGGGTGTCTGGGTGGCTCAGTCAGTTGAGCGTTCACTTCTGGATTTTGGCTCAGGTCACCATCACGTGGTTTGTGAGTTCGAGCCCCACGTCAGGCTCTGCGCTGGCTGCATGGAGCCTGCTTGGGATTCTCTCTCCCTCTCTCTCTCTGCCTCTCCCTCGCTCTCTCTCTCTCAAAATAAATAAACGTTAAAAAAAAAAGAATTTAAATTTTCTTTATTCCATTTACTCATCCACCCAGAGTAAAGTAGGTAGTAGAACACTTATCATTCTATGTTACAAAAGAGGAAGCTGAGACTCCAAGTTTCAGACATTAAGCACAACCTGGATGGGGATCCTCAGTCTATCAGACCCCAGGCCCACTGGGCCGGGTTTTCTTCTCATCGAATGAGCTCACGGTGTGGCTCCATGAAAGGAAGCCGATCATAAGTCCGGGTCTGGAGTGAGTGCTCATCTCTCCCACTGATTCATCACTTTAGCAGGCCTGGATTTTTCTCCTCCGAGTCTTCTTGTTTTTCTTTTTTTCCTACCACAAGAGCAGAGCTGACTCCCTGAGCAGTGGGATGTGACCAAGCCAAGGACTGTCCCACCTACGTTTTGCAGCATCTGGAGCTTCTGGAGAAAGCCGGTGCTTGTGCAGCTGGGCCCCTTGTGTCTTCTTTCTATCTGCCTGGTGTTTGCCCTGAGGGCTCAGGATAGAGGCCGTCTGTTCCTGCATCTGTTTGCCTACCTCTGCCAAGAAGCCTTTCCCAATGCCCCTTGATAATCCCCTGATGCTCAGTTGAGAAAGATCACCTAGGCTTTCATGGGCTTCTTCCATCTGATCCTCACAACAAGCTTATGAGACAGGCATGAGGAAACTGAGGCTCAGAGAGGCCAAGGGACCCCCTCAGGACTCCACAGCATGCAAGTGGCCCCATTAGGACTGAAACCAAAGTTTTCTCAGGCCAGTTCCCTGCTCGATCTACTGTACTGGCCACCTCTATGGACTGCCCATGCCCTTTGCTTCTGGCTCTGGTGCACAGGCAGTACTATATAGAGGTTAAGGTCATGGATTTGGGGATTAGTAGACTGGGGTCGGGGCCTGGCTTTGACACTTTGCCAGCTCTATAGCTCAGGACATGTTCCCAATTTCTCTAAACGTTGGCCAGCCAAAAAGCGGAGATGATAAGATTTGACTCATAAGGTCCACGTGAGGCACAGCGAGAAAACGAGACCATGTACACAGCGCTCTCATCACAGGCCTTGGTTGGATGTGAGCAGTAAAGGCTTTCTCTGAGGATTTTAAAAACTGACTCATTAGCTCCAGTTCTCCTTCCTTGTGCTTGGCAGACAGAGGCCTACTCGCCAATCTCTGAGCACGGTGCAGTGTTTTGCACAGAATGGCTGATATTTTGAGCTAGAACTCAAAGGGTGATGAGTCAAAAAAACAAGGGAGAGGCTGCCAAGGCCAGTAGGTGTGAGGGTGCTGGCATTTTCTCAGAATGATGGCTCTTCCCATGTGCTTGGACCTCACAGGTGGCTGGAGGGGGTGTGGAGAGAGATAAGCCTGGAGAAGTAAAGAGGAACCAGACCCATACCAGGGGGTAAAAAGGAGAAAAAAATTAGCTTGTGGCCTAGTGGGTCCAGGATGGGGATCAAACCAGACCTCTACGTCTAAGACTATTTTATTTTAGGCAAGATGGAAAAGAAATAGAACTTCCCAGGGGCCCCCAGCTACCCCACAACTGATTGGCAAGAACAGAATTTTTGTTGTTGTTGGAAGAACTCATCTGTTTCTCTTCCCAGTTGCAAGTTTCCTTATGGATCTTTCTATTTCCCTAGATTTTCTGGTCTACTCTTCCCACTGCTAGGATAATTCCAGATAAAGATGATCTCTTCTGAATTTAGGAGTAGGAATACTTAGGAACATTCAGCTGTAAAATCAGAAAGGTTTTGATTATTGAGGAGAAAGATCACACTAAAACAGCCAAAAACAAGGAACTAACCAAAAGCTGCCTCTGCTTGGTCTGTGTGTAACACGGCAATACAAATGTGTAAATTTCTTCCTAAAACCAGAGGAGGGAAATTCTCTAAAGTTTATACTGAACAAGAGATGGTATTTAGAACATAACAACAAAGTGCTCATGATTTTTTTTTTTTTATTGTTTATTTTTGACAGAGAGAGCACGCACAGGGGAAGGGCAGAGAGAGAGAGAGGGAGACACAGGATCCCAAGCAGGCTCCAGGCTCTGAGCTGTCAGCACAGAACCGTGAGATCATGACCTGAGCTAAAGTCGGACACTTAACCGACTCAGCCACCCAGCCGCTACCATGGTTTCTAATTTTACATATAGACCATGTCGACAGCACTTGCTTTGTTTTTGCCACGTTCATTAGGTTATTCTTATGCAGGTAAAAATATTCCTAAGCATAACCTAGTATCCCCAGGCCTTGCCAACCTGCAGGTGGTCTTGGGGTTATCCTGAAAATACAGTGTTTTTAGTCTATGCCTATGACAGACAGAATAATGGTCCCCCCAAAGAGGTCCACCTCCTAATCCGCAGAACCTGTGACTATGTTAGGTTACGCGGCAAATGGGAATTAAGGTTGGGGATGGAATTAAGATTGCCAATCACTGGTCAGAACATTAGGGGATAATCCAGGAAGGCCCAATGTAATCATGAGGGTCTTGATAAGAGGGAGACAGGAGTATCAGAGCTGAAGGATTTGTGAAAATGGAAACAGAGGCCTGAATAATGTGGCCACAAGCCAAGGGATTTGGGTGGCTTCTAGAAGATGGAAAAAGAAAGGAAAGAAGGATTCTCCTTGGAACTCTCCAGAAAGGAGCGCAGCTCTGTGACACCTTGATTTTAGCCCCATGAGACCCTCTGACTTCCAGATCTGTATGATAGTAAATCTTTGTTATTTTAAGCCACTGATTTTTCAGTGATTTGTCGCAGCAGAAATGGGAAACTAATATAATGCCTTTACTTGCTGATGCAGGAGCTGAGCCCTTTCCACCCACTGGGAGTCTCGTGCTTATTCTGGACAGACGATCCTGGGCTGACTCATGTAACTCACAAACACTTCCCCCACATTCTTCCACTCCAGCTCCTTCAGTGACCTGTGATGCCCACGTTGCCTTTGACCATGTTTTGTCACTGAGGCAGGGATCTCTTGGGAGCACCCAGGCCCATCCCCAGGGGATCATCTTATACGACACAGAGCATCACATGCTGGGGTTTCCAAAGTGGCACCGTCCCTGCCATCATCACTTTAAACTTCACCATTGTCCCTGAAGGAACTGGAAAGAGATTGCTTCCCACACCTCATGCTTCGCTGAGGCATCTGGTCTCAAGGGGTGGCTGTTCGTATCTCTGTACAACATGGGCAGCCTGCATCCCATCTCCTCTGGGGAAAGAGTGGGAGCTATCCCATCCCCGCTCTCACCGACAACACTCTTGCTGTGACTTGTCGGGCTCCCTCAGCCAGATGCCCTCATGTACATGAACCCCCCTTCTCCCCAACATCCACTCTCGCCAGACATGCCAGATACATTTTCATCCCTGCTAAGCCACAGGGATGCCCTGCCAGGGCCACAGAAGAGCTTTAGAGTTTTACTTGCCCCATCCCGCTCCCTAAGCCATGTTTCTAGAATCTTCATTTCCTCAGCCACCATGGGGTTTGAGCACCTTGGCCGGCCAGTAGGGAAGAGCCACTGAAATGCTTTGCTCTAGAGAAGGCGGATCCCATCACTCCCTCTGCAGCTGGGCACACAGAGCATTGAGACCTCAGCATCTTACCCCCATGTGCCCTCAGAGATTTATTTGCCAAGCAGCCTTTTTTGGGAAGAGGTGAACGCGTGGCGGAACTAAATATCATTGCCAGCCCCACCCCCTGCCATTATACCACTCCCCATTGACCTCACCTGCAAAGCTGTTCAACCCTCATCCCAGATGGGCCTCAGGAACAGGCAGGAGTGACCCTGGGCCCCATCCCAGCTCCAGTCTCTCTGGCGGGGCCCCAGGTGGCTGTTTTGGCCGATAGAGCAGTCCCAGGAAGAGGAGGGGTCCCCTGCAAGCTGGGCTCACCAATCAGACCCCGTCTCTGCAGCTGAGTCTCTTGTGGAGCTCATTTGCATAATTTGGTTCAATATTTACTGAGCCAACCTCATTTTCTGGGCTGTCTGCATGGCCGACAGCTGGGAAGGCTGCAATTACCGTATTACACGCGTGCAGGGAAGCCACGGAGAGCGCACACTGAGAGGCGGCTTCCAAACAAATGGCCCTAGGGGAGTCCCCGCCCGTGGTCTACCCCATCCCTGCAGCTGGAAGGCTGCCTGGGCCACAGCTGCAAGCCAGGCTGCACCCAGGCGCAGCTGACAACAGCAATGGCAGCAGTAACAGTCGGGCGTACTTTCCCTTAAGCCAATCATTGGAGCTGGCTTCTGTTGGGTGCTTTGGTGTGATCATCAGGCTTTCTTCTCCAGATGGGATTTCTCACTAATCCTCACTGCGGTCCCAGGAGAGGGGCCATCAGCAAGGCCTGTTTCAGGCCACTGTGTGGCCAAAAGGAGACCGATAGGCCAGGAAGAGGCTTCGCTTCAGGCCCAGCTGGATTCAGGGTGTGAGTGATGTCATCGAGACTCATTTTTTCTCCAGTGAAGTGCACCCTCACACAGTTTCAGGGGGGAACAGTCTGAGATCAACTGCCAGAGGCCTGAGGGTCACTCGGATTGGACAAGCAGGGAAAGTTGCCTCTCCAGGGCAGCCCCTCTGTGACACACAACAGAGCAAGGGAAGGTAGGGAAGGATCTGAGAGCAGACAGGCCAACAGTCACGGACTCTGCCCCTGGAACGTAGGTTCGTTTAAGGCAGGGGCTGCTGGTGTTTACTCCCCAGCATCTAGGAGTATCTGAACATGAGAGGCTTTCAAATAAATAGGCTGATTCCTGCTTCTGGATGGATGGAACATACTTGAGGCTTTGGGTAGACAGCCATTAAATGTGGATAAAAATAGCCAGCCCAGTTTGGTTGGGATGATTAAATGAGAAAATAGAAGTACACATGCCTAAAATTATAGGTCACACTTAATAGGGGCTCCATAAAGGACCGTAGACTTCATGAACTCATCCCTTTTCCAGCCATACTTGACCATGGTAATCAACCCAGACAGACAATAGTTGCCTGTGGATTACTTGTGTCCCCCAAGATAATAAAGTAGTTTTTAAAAATAATAACGCTAACCATTTTTAGCATACTTCGCCATTTACAACGCACCTTTACAATAATGATCTCATTTGAATCTCTCTAAACATCCATGGTAATCATATGATAATTAATGCTAGTTGAGAGCTCGTCCATGCCAGATACAGTCCTGGATGCTTTGTCTTTATTGATTCCCTTCATCTTCACAAGAGCCCTAAAAAGTAGGTGTTAGTCTCCCCATGTTACAAATGAGGAAACGGAGGCAATGGGAGGTTAAATAACATGATGGTGGTCACATAGCAGATAAACAGCAGAGACCCAAATCATCTGGCTTCAGCATGCCTTCTTTTAACCACTACGCAAGATGCCGTTCTCACTGGTTCCATGAGAAAACTGGACGTGGAATAATGCAAAAGTCTCACAAGTAACTGGAAAGTGGCAAAGGTGGGAACGGAGAGCAATAATCCGGATCTTTTCTGCGTTCCAGCCAGTAAAGCTTGGTCTCTCTCATTCCATAGTATATAGATCATGTGCTCAGAGAGCCACAGTTTTCAGTGGACAGCTGCCCGTGGGGCTTGGGACCCAGAGCGGACACACAGCAGGGATCAATGAGGCAGCTGAGTGGTGTGGGGGCAAGAACAGGAATCCCCTACTGAACTCTTTTCTTCACAGCAAACCTGCAGGGCCAGGGAACCTGGGTGGTGGGCAGGTCAGAGAGGAGAGGTAAGCTAGCGGGCAGGGCCAAGCCTGAAGACGCTCTGGGTGCCCCGAGACAGCACCCCGCCCCCAGACACACAGGAAAGCACCAGGAAATGTCTGATGGGCGAAATCAAAACAAGCACATTACTGAGTTGGACCCGGTGGGAGTTTTCTCCACATGCCAGCAGAGAGGAGACACAGAGAAAACAGTGAGCCAGTCGGCATGCCACATTCTGGGGCTGCCCACACACACCTGGGGCAGTGAATGGCACCCGAGGGCCTCCCAGCCACAGAAACTTTTGGGAACGGCAGGCAGTGAGGCAGACAGGTCAAAAGTTTACACCTAAGAGTCTAAATCTGTGGGATGCTAAATGCAAGGTAGTATCTTGGATTTGATCTTGGAACAGTGAAAGGATATCAGTGGAAAGCCACGTAAAGTCTGTGGTTTAGTTAATAGTAGCATAACCCAGCGTTATTTTCTGTTATGGCAAATGTACCATGCTTGTGCAATATGTTAACAGCTGGGGACACTGGGCGAAGGGTGCACAGGGATCTCCGCATTACTTTTTCCTGAAAGTTTAAACTTCCCAAAGAATTTCATTAACATTTTTTAAAATATTTACTTATTTTTGAGAGAGAGAGAGAGAGTACACAAGCAGGGGAGGGGCAGAGAGAGGGAGACAGAGGATCCGAAGCAGGCTCTGTGCTGACAGCAGAGAGCCTGATGTGGGGCTAGAACTCACAAACCGTGGGACTGTGACCTGAGCCTGAGGTCAGATGCTTAACTGACTGAACCCCCCAGGTGCCCCTTATTCAACTTTTTTTTTTTTTTTACATCTCTAGATGGAATCTCAATTCCATCACATGCTGTGCAACCCTGACTAAGTCATTTAAGCACTCCGTGCCTCAGTTTCTTCATCTTGCACGCAAACATGGGGATAACGATGGTCCCTGCCTTTGAGTATCTATGACATTTAGCCTCATCTGACACTGTAAATACTCAATGACTGCTTTCCCGGGTTGTGGTAGACATGGGGACGGCTTCCAGAGCCCCCTTCATGGAAGCACTTGCCAGGGCAGCCCTGCCTGAGGTCATGCCCTTTCCAGAGCAGAGTGATGGGGCGAGGGGTGTGGTATAAAGACCCTGTCACTTCACCCAGATGCGGGATAGCTCTGCCCTGGGGAGGAGGTTCGCTGCAGGCCTCCCCGTGGGCCGGCCCAGGCTGTGTCAGGCCTGGTCACAGTTGATTTCCCTTGCTCAATCCCTCACAGGCATTGATTTCCTGATCCACATCTTACCCCCCAGCCCTGAAACCCATTTCATTGTTTGCTTGTAAGAACCTTACCTGCAGCAGTTGGTGCTTGCTGGGAGTGGTCCAAGAAAGCAGGTGGTTCAATGGGGGCTTGGGAGCTGTGCTAATCCCTCTCGGCTGGCAAGGAGGACCCCATCACTGGTGGGGGTGAAGCACAGGCAGGTCCTGGTGCAAGGTGGCTTCCAACTGTTAAAACTTGTCCCAGTGCTGAACTGGATGGTGCACCTGCAGATGGAGTGTGTTAGCAGGCAGTGAGTGCATCAGGCATTTGAGACTTGGGGATCAGTGGGGGGAGTAATAGTGGCTCTAAAGATCACAATATTAGATGGCCATGGTAAGCACTATGGAGGCTTCTACAGAAAGATAATGAACAGCCGAGGCATAGAAGCAGGTAACAGAAAGCTAGAAATGGAAGCCACAGGGCCTCTTTAATTGCATCCAAGGAAACTTCCATACTCCACAGAAGGAAAAGGGAATGAATTCAAGACAAGCCTGAAATAGTCTCAGTGTCCAAACTTCAAAGGCAGTTGACTACCCAACCAAATCAAGTCTGTTAGGCCAAGGCCAAGCTCAAGGCTTGGGATCCCGGCAATGGGATAGGGACATCGGGGTGGATGCCTCTGAATGTTTCAATTTCCCAGACTCCTGTGAACCTTCTGAACCAGAAGCATGGTCCAGTCTTCGCCTCCCCTCAAGACAATATAGAGGCCTCTACCTGCAAAGCAACATGTACTTCCCTACCCGCAGGGCCCACCTCAACCTCCTCTTCCCCGTTTGGAATCTTCTTTAAGAAATCCTTACCTTCCCTGAAGCTAAAAGAATGTTCGTATTCCTTTCCACTCCCTGCTCCCCCCTCCCTCAAATCAATACAGCTTTTATTGTGTCTTTAAAATATCACAAATAAGTCTGAAAAATCATCTGGCATCTTGCTGTTTTTGTAGCAGAACAACTTAGATCTTATTCATTAGCCTCCTGCACCATTCGTTTCTCAGAAACATAGATGTCATCCAAAACGTTTCTGATATTCTTGTTTTCAACTGTTGTGACTTATTGAGTCAAAACAGCTGAGTGTGATACAAGTTCAACATCATTTCCCTCAAGAATCAACTCCTCTTACTGGGCTTGGGATACTGAACAAGAAACACCTGGCCTCATCCAAACCCTAGATATTTTGGATTTCTGCAAGAGAACCATTTTGCTGAATAACAACGTTGATGGGGAAGTGAGCGTTCACAGACCTCATTTTGTAATGGAAGCCTAGCGTAATGCCCTTGACCATGTTCTGTACGTGACTACAGATGGTGCAAATGGTAGCCAGTTCTTTTGTTTCCCCACCACTTGTCAACTCGGAGCCTCTTCTTTTTCTTTCCGGGGAGAGTGAGTTCTATATTGATGTGATTTCAGTCCCTATGCAGGGTTCCTCTGGGGCCCTTCCCAATAACAGTGTGTCCCTTCAGAGTGATGTTGACATTCTCTGCAACGTCAACAGTCTGATTGCTGAGAATGGTCTTCATTCTTCATCTCTTGCAGTAGATGTGGCAAAGAGAGCTGTTCATATTCCTTTTATTAGTTTTTTCCCAGCATCCAAAATCTTATTTATTTATTTATTTATTTATTTACTTTTTTACTTTAGAGAAAGAGTGCAAGCATGGGAGAGGGACAGAGGGAGAGAGAAGGAGAAAGAATCCCAAGCAGGCTCCACACCCAGCACGAAGCCTGATGTAGGTCTTGATCCCATGACCCTTGGATCATGACTTGAGCGGAAATCAAGAGTTGGACACTCAACCGACTGAGCCACCCCCAAATCTTTACAATAACAAGGCAGGATCTGAAGTTAGTTTTTGTAGTGATGGTGGACCTCCAGCCCTTGCAGCACTGATAGGGTTTGGTGGGGCTGTGTGTGGTTCACAGGGCCTTGTTGATATGCCTGTACACCTCTGGGCCTTTTTGAGTATCAGAGAACAAGATGGGGCCACAGCCCTGGAAGGAGTCCAGTGCCAACTTGTTGAAGGTGAAAATCTTGCTCCTGGCCCTGAGGATGTGGCTCACGTGCAGTGTGCACACCTTCCATTTGGGGGCCACCTGGATGCACATGTCATCTGTTATGGTCCCTACCAGCACAGCTGTTTTGTCCTCCTGGCAGAAAGCTTCATCTTCTTGGTCATCGAGGAAAGGGACAGAGGCCACCAATTGGTGCAACTCATGAACAACCTCTTTAGCAAAAGTTGGTTGAAGGTAGAGCTGTTTGTCCAGCCAGAGATCTGTACAGATTTACCAACAGTCTTAGGTGGATGTCCTGACTCTTGGGCTCCTTGTGCCAAATGTTTCGGTCCTTGTTGTGGTGGAGGTGTCCTCCCATGATGGTGCCTCCTTCTCAACCAGGTCCGTAAAGAACTTTTATAAGTCTGTACAGTTTTACCTTTCACATTTAGGTCTTTAGCCAACTGAAGATAACTGAAGACACACACACACATAAAAAGGTGATTTTATTTTTGTCTGGTTAGAAGCCAATTTCCCCCAACCCTATTTATTAAAGATTCCATCTTTTTCCTCTGATCTTTTAAAAAATTTTTTATTTTAATATTTTATTTTTGGGAGAGAGCGAGAGTAAGTGCACCAGCAGGGGAGAGGGTCAGAGGGAGAGAAAGAGAAAGAGAGAATCCCAAACTCCAGTGCAGGGTTCGATTCTATGACCCTGGGATCATGACCTGAGCAGAAATCAAGAGCTGAAAGTTCAACCGAGCCACCCAGGTGCCCCTCCATTGATTCTCGATGTCACTTCTTTCATATGTCAAACTCTAAAGTATTCCTAGATCTGTTTCAGGGTGTTTTCTTCCATTTTTCTGCTTTGTCTTGTGCCTGCTTCTTTGCTATGGCTTTGTAATACATCTTAATAACTGGCGAGTAAGGTAAGTGTAAATGATGACTATTATCATTACAGATGAGGACACTCAAGCTCAGAAAATTTAAGTGTGTTTCTCCAAGATCACACAGCCAAACCAGAATTTGAACCCAAGTCTGCATTATTTAAAAGACTGGGCTCTTTCACTCCACCAGGCTATCCTCAGAGTTGTCTCTTTCCCGAGAAAAGGTTGGGAGGGTATTTTGATTTCTTTGGCTTCGTTCGTCCAGCATCAATGGAGGTCATGTTCTTCCCAGGAGGAACTGACATTTCTTTTTGGCTCCTGGAACTGAGGGAGAAGCCACATTATCTGCCACTGTTGCCTTATCCTTGGGAGCACCCAGGATATGGTAGAGAAAGCCAGCCTTGCGCTCAGGGCCCAGAGAAACAGCCCTCTGGTTAGTGGGCTTCATGCTTCCTGTATGGTGGCTGCAAACACCATATGAGAAACCACGTAATTATCTTTCTCTTTTTGAAAATAGATCTGACCGTATCTGTCTCCGTTGCTTAAAACAAAATAAAGAAATGACACTACACACCCGCCCCCCAACCAGCCACCAAGAAAAAACAAAACCTGCAGTGGGTTCACAGTGAAGCAATAGGCTGAAGACTGTTGTTGTTTGTGTTTCTTTTGAGTCACGAAATCTCTTTTTTTCCCTGTAATACAATCATATGCAGAAGCCCCAATAAAGTGTAGCTTTATTAACATGTAGCTTTTAAAGTCTAAGTGTAGATCTGTTCAGTTTCCTTCTGTGCCTGGCACCCAGTAGGTGTTCAGTAAATACTTACGGATTTCATGATGTACACTTGGGGCCTGCCCACTGAACCCATTTGACACCCACTGCCCTTGAGGTCAAGTGTGAGCCTCCATTATGGCACTTAAGAGCCTAAACTTGGCCTAGTCCTAACTTCACCTCCCACCTCTTAGACTGAGGCTCAAGCCACACTAACCATCTCATCATTCCCAAATTTGCCTGGTCCTTTCTTGCACCTGTGCCTTTGCAAGAGGTAGTCTCTCAGTCAGGATTGTCTTTTCCTCCCATCCCCTGCTGTGTGAACCACCAAACCTTTGTAGCCCAGCTCATATATCCCCAGCTCCAGGAAGCCTCCATTGATTTCTTGCCAACTACCTTGTATGCCCCACCTTTATGCTGATTATGCACCTGCTATCAGACTTGTCCTGGCCTCGTAAAGCTCTGTCACAGAACTCTTTGAGGAAGGGCTTGGGCCCTTAGTCTTCATCCTCAGTCTAGTACTTGGTCTGGCTCTTAGTGCTCAATAAATATTATGTGAATAAATGAATGAAGAAGTGAATCAATACATGAATATGGAGACACTAGTCAACCCGTTGGAGGTCTGTCATTGAAGGATCTAGCCCAGGACAGCCCTCCCAGATGGACCAGCAATGGTAAACACCTAGCAATGTGTGTCAAGCCCCAAGAAGGTGGCTGTATCTATGTCATAGGCTGGAAGAGGTAGGAATCTATGAGGCTGGGTTCTGACCATCTATAGCTTATAAGTGGGAGCCAATCAAGAGTCCGTTCTTGGAGAGGTAGGAGCCTCTTCCTGCCCAAGGACTCCTCTCTTCCAGCACCCACCCTTCCCTCTCTGTTCCCTCCCTAAGACCCGGGCCTTAAGAAACGGTTCCTACCTCCATAGCCTGTGGACAGCCCTGGGGAAGAGCCCCTTCCACATCCTAAGTCCCAAGTTTCCTTTGGAATCTTGCAGTTGGCTCTTCATGGGCAGATACCAATGGCCCTTGTCATCTCGGAGAACTTGCCTGAGCCTCCTTCCCAGATGGTGATCCTTTTGGAGGTCTTGGGTCCTGCCTCAATCATTTTCTCTGCTGGCCCATGGAGGTGCCTAGTGCTGGGCTTTGTCTTAGAGGCTCAATGAATATTAAATACCCAGCAGATCTGTGGGAACAGAAAGGTCACCAAAACCATCAACAAGCTCTAGCCTGGTCTGGAGCAGGGGCAGAGCCATGAAGAATTCTGCTCTAAGGGGAGACATGGTAAACAGACAGTGACAGTGTGGTCGGCTATATACATGGATATGCTTTCAGTAAGCACCAACTGCACGCCAGACACTAGTTGCTATCATACATGGTAAGGTCTTGCTTATAGGATTGTGGAAGAGCAAGTATAAAGATCCCCATTTTTTGGATGAAAGACCTAAATGTGAGACAGGAAACCATCAAAACCCTAGAGGAGAAAGTAGGCAACAACCTCTTTGACCTCGGCCGTGGCAATTTCTTGCTCGACACATCCCCAAAGACAAGGGAATTAAAAGCAAAAATGAACTACTGGGACCTCATCAAGATAAAAAAACTTCTGCACTGCAAAGAGACAACCAACGAAACTAAAAGGCAGCCAACGGAATGGGAAAAGATATTTGCAAATGACGTTATCAGATAAAGGGTTAGTTCCCAAAATCTATAAGGAACTTACCAAACTTGAACACCCAAAAAACAAATAATGCAGTGAAGAAATGGGCAGAAGACATGAATAGACACTTTTCCAAAGAAGACACCCAGATGGCCAACAGACACATGAAAACATGCTCAATGTCACTCATCATCAGGGAAACACACATCAAAACTACAATGAGATACCACCTCACACCGGTGAGAGTGGCAAAAATAAACAACTCAGGCAACAACAGATGTTGGTGAGGATGTGGAGAAACGGGAACCCTCTTGCACTGTTGGTGGGAATGCAAACTGGTGCAGCCACTCTGGAAAAGTGTGGATGTTCCTCAAAAAATTAAAAATGGAATTACCCTACGGCCCAGCAATAGCACTACTAGGAATTTACCCAAAGGATACAGGAGTGCTGATTCATAGGGGCACATGTACCCCAATGTTTACAGCAGTGCTTTCAACAATAGCCAAATTATGGAAAGAGCCCAAATGTCCATCAACTGATGAATGGATAAGAAGATGTGGTTTATATATACAATGGAATACTACTTGGCAATGAGAAAGAATGAAATCATGCCATTTGCAGCAATGTGGATGGAACTGGAAGGTATTATGCTGAGTGAAATAAGTCAGTCAGAGACAGATATCATATATTTTCACTCATATGTGGAACTTGAGAAACTTAACAGAAGACCATGGGGGAAGGGAAGGGGAGAAAATAGTTAACAGAGAGGGAGGCAAACGATAAGAGACTCTTAAATACAGAGAACAAACTGAGGGTGGATAGGGGAGAGGGGGAGAGGGGAAAATGGGTGATAGGCATTGAGGAGGGCACTTGTTGGGATGAGCACTGGGTGTTGTATGGAAGCAATGAACCACAGGAATCTACCCCAAAAGCTAAGAGCACACTTTACACGTTGTATGTTAGCCAATTTGACAATAAATTACGCTAAAAAAAATATTTTCTCTAGGTCTGTTAAAAAAAAAAAAAAGATCCCCATTTTTTTAGATGAGGAAACTAAGGCTTACAGAAGTAAGATGATTTGCTCAAAGTTTCACAGTTAAATGAATATCAGAGCTGCAGTGAGAACCCACATCCCTGTGCTGTAGGAACATAGAAAATAAAAGCCATTCCCTGTTGTTTTTTCCATGGTGGGGGGGGGGGGAGGAAGCATCCGGGAGGGCTTTATAGGTTTGATCATTAACCTGGGCCCTGAAACCGCTTAACACTGGTTCATTTATTCAGCCAAAATGTACTGAGCGCTATTAGATGCCAGGCACTAAGAAAACATAGAATAAGATACAGACCTTCCCTGAAGGAGCACAGTGATTTCCATAGTGACATAAAAAAAAAAAAAAAAAAAAAAAAAAGGAAAAGCTTGTGTCAGTGGCAAGTGTGACAGGAGAGTCCATGGGAAGCCATCCATTCAGCATGGGGCTGGGGAGTCATAGAAGGCTCTCTATCCAGTATGGGAGATCATAGGAAGCTCCTACTACAGTGTGGGGATTGTGGGAAATTCCTGGTCCAGTGTGGAGGATCATGAGAAGCTCCCCAGCCAGTATGGACACCATGAGAAATTCCTGGTCCAGTGCAGGAGATTTTGCGAGGCTTGGGGAGGAGGGGATACCTGGGTTGAGTCTAGAAGACTGAATGGGAGAGCAAGGAAAAGAAGTGTCCAGAAAGACCCTAGAGCAGTATGCGCAAAGGTCTGGAGGCGAACTTTTTCTGGAGGCCCAGAGAACAGGTTGACAGACAGCCATCAGTGTGTGTGTGTGTGTTCCAAGCCCACAGTGGGAAATTCATGAGGCCTAAGTCAATTCCTGGATTAGTACGAGTCCATTATTGCTCAGAATTGCATTGAGAATTGAGATTATAGTTTTGTGAAGTCATAAGGAACACAAAAGGGACACAAAAAGGTTGTAAAAGGCATTCCAGGCGACAGGAAAGGAAGAATGGCCCTTTGGAAACGGTTCACTTCTCCCAGGCACCTTCCTCTGCCTGCGGCTATAGGGGCCTCTGGTTGAAGAATCCACACAGTCAAGCAAGGGCCATTGCTCCAGCAGGAAGGTGGCCCCTGGAGTGGGTCAGGGACAGACAGCAAGGAGCAGGGAGCTTCTCGGAGGGGGCCGGAAGACCCAGCCCTCTTGTCTGCACGAACTGTCTGGATGGGTTCTGAAGCCGAACAGGTTGATTTTTCTAAAGAGAGGGAATTCTCCACCCCCAACCCACTCCATGTACAGTGACACAAATCTGAAGAAATAAAAATCCTCATCTGACTCCAAATCCTCTGAGTTTTCCCTGTGCCCCTCCTTCTAGCCATGTCATAGGAGGGCAAAGGTCCAAGACCTCCGCAGACCAGGACGATCCCACTGTCTCCCCACCCCCAACACTGGTACAGAGAACTGGCATACAGAGGTACTTGGGCATGGCCTGGGGCCAAGTGTGAGGTTCCATTCTCCCTCGGCTACGTTGCGATGAGAACTTGGCAGCCGGCTCACCCTCTCTGAGCCTCAGCTTCCTCCTCTGCGAGGCACTTCACGACAAGGATTAAATGAGTCAATGCCGGCGAAGCTCAGTGCCCACGGTGTTGTGGGTTTAGCGTCCTTCCCTCCTTTCCCCTGCTCGGCGTGGGCAACTGCAGTCCAGTGTGGGCTGGGTTTTCTCGGCTGGCATATTCCCTTCCTCTCCCTAGCCTATTCCCCACGGCTAACTTCAAGTCTTCCGTGACCCAGAGGTGCTGGTTCTTCCTCCCAGGCCTGGCCCTGAGGTGCCCTCCCACCTGAGCCACGGCATGGCTCTCTCTCCCCACGAGGGGGCGTGTCAGGGCACAGCGGAGGGCACTCACCTTTCCAGCCTGTTCTCTGTCAGGTCCTGGCATTTCCCCATCCCTCACTTGGGCTTTTCACTTACTATTGTTGACAGTGTCAGACCAACCCTCCTCTCACCCCAGCCCCACAGGCAAGCCTTCACAGCACAACTCCTAACTGGTCCCTTGTTAGCCGTGGGTGCTGAGCTCCTAGTGCCGCTGGTAGATATGGCAAATTTTGTCTTTGGCTTTGACACAATGTCCAGAACACAAATATGCAAAAAAAATAGTTGTGCTCGGATAGGCACAGTTCCTGAGTTATGTGTTCAGAGAGTAGAAGGAGGGAACAGTCCTCTGCTGGCACCTGGGCAGGAAAGCCTTCGCAAAGCATGCAACATTGAAGTGGGTTTTAAAGGTTGAATAGGAGTTCACACGAGGAGAGAGGAGTATGGGAGGATTTCTAAGCAGAAACCAGCATATGCAGAGGCCAGAGGTGTGGAAAGGCCTGGGTAATGACGTCCTGCTGTATGTGGCAAAGAGGGAGGGAGACAGGCGGAAGGCATGAGCTGGAGCAGGTCTGTAAAGGGTGTTGAAAGCCAAGCGGAGTCGTGTTTGTTATCCTGAATGCGGGAACAGAGAGCAGTATGGCAGAGGGGCCTCAAAAAAGCTCCAGGGGTCTGATATTCCAACATGTCCCCAGCAGACAAGAGGCATCCCTTCACCAGCGCCCCCGTGACCTTCCCAAGCAGTGTGTTCTGGGTCACTTGACTGGTCCAAAGTGGAAAAACCTTTCCTATAGCATCATCTAAAGCAGCTCTCACACTGTCTGCTCTCAGGACCTCTTTTCCCTCTTAAAAATTGTTGAGACGCCCAAGACTTTTTGTTCATGTTAGGTTACATCGATCAGTATGTATTTGATTCAAAATGAGAAATCTAAAAAAAATATTAAGTAAATCCACGTTATTTTTTTTAGTCTTTATGAAAAATAATTATTTTAAAAAAATGACTGAGAAGCATGGTATTGGACCCAGTTTTTGCCAATCTTTGTCGTCTGGCTCACTAGAGGGCTGCTGGCTGGCCACATCCGCTCCCAGAGTCTCTGCCTGAACACGGGCCTGGCCTTGGTAAGGACGCCCTCCCATCCAGCCTCTCACTGGAGGCAGGCTCAATGGATGGATGAGGAAACCAGGCACAGAGGTAGAGAGGCATGGCTGATGTCACGTAGCTGGTGTGGGGTGTGAAGGCAGAAATCCAGGCCTGGTTAGTCCAAGTGCTGAACCCCCAAGCCCCCCTGGTCTGGCCTCCGCTTGAATTCTCAGGAGTGCAGCTGTTGTTGGTATGCTCTTCACCGAGGTCTCAGATGGAGACCCATCTGGAATTTGTCGCCAGCTACCGCTGTCTCTACAACCAGCCAGCTCACTAGATTGTCAGTCTTTCAGAAGCTAGTGCAAAGGTCCCTGGGGTGAGGAAGCAAAAACAGAGCAGCCTTCAGGATACTGTTCATCCTTCAACTTCTTAGCTCTCTGAACTGGGGGGTGACAGAAGGGATAGGAGAGCCTAGATGCCCAGGAGGGATGCAAACACCCCAACCATATGTTCACTGCCCACCCACGTGTCATCAATAATGACTGGGCATCTCCTCTTGTGTAGCCCTTCACTAGGTTCTGGGGATAGAGAGGAAAGGCACAGGTTTCCAGGAAGAGGGGCCTTGTATGGTTTCGGACACTGAGGAATTAGCAAGACTAAGGAGGTGGGAACAATCCCAAACCAAGTGCCTGGCCCTGGGTGACTTCATCATTTGCTGAATGTATGAATCAAGGAAGCAGCCATGTGCCAAGACAAAAGACATGATAGAGCAGAATTTGGGGTTGGGGGCCCACTGGAGATCACAAAGAGCCCAGCGCGGGGGCCGTATCCCCCTCCCCTAGTCTGCCCTTCGTGCCGTCTCCATAACCACCTCTAGCACCTAAAACACACATTGGTCCCAAGTAGAAGAAACTGGGGAAACTCACCCAGCACTTAAACTCCATGTGCTAGGACCCAGGGCACCTAGAGACTGATCTGGTGGCACAGCAAGGGGAACAAACAAGGCCTTCTCCTCGCAGAAATGCTATTTCTGGAGTGCTGAATTCAGGAGAACCCATCTAAACACATTTTCGGCTCCATTTAAGCCCGGTGAAAAGTAACAACTGAAGCATGAAAGTTGCAGCTGTGCAAAGTGGCTGAACAGGATAACAGCTCAGCACTCAAACAACAAGGGCAGCTTGAGTGCCTAAGAAGACCGGTCACACACACTGGAGGTGACAAATGAGTAAACACACGGACCATTAACGGCAGCCAAGTATCTCACCGTCCAAGAAAGGGGTCAGAAGCCTGGATGGTGAGAAGCTGGGATGAACCTGGTGGCATTGGACCGGAATGGAAGGCACGAGGTGAACTCATCAGTATTTATATATAGATGGAGCAGTGAGACTCCAGAAGCAGTGAGCATATCTAGCACCAAGTTTTGGTTTCTAAACACAGTCTCTGCGGAAGGGAACCAGAGCTCCTTGAAGAGGCACTGGAGCACAACAAGTACAAGAGCCTGGAGCACAGTATTGTGCCAGAAGTCAGGAAGAGGGGTGAGAAACACAGAAGCCAGCCTTCAGAATGCACACAACTGCAGAACCTGGGACAATGCACGCATCAAAACCGCAGCAGCAATGGACTACATGCCACTCAATAAAACGGGACTCTGAGCCCACACGAATGCAGAGGAACGAGAATACCAGAATGCGGGAGACTGCTAATAAATGCAGAAGAAACTATGCAACTTGAAAATCACCACTTGGCAACTACCTTAGTGCTACGAACTCAGGCAAGAAACACCAGTGGATACTAAAACTAATGGGCCAAGGTTTCATGAGAAATAGGATATTCTGTCTCAAATATCTTATCATACAACATTTACTAAATGCAAAGGGACAACGAGTAACTGTTCAGCGGAGAAGCCTGGCAGTTACCACCTGCCTTGGACAATCAGAGTGAACCAGCAGTGGGCCAAACTGACGCCCTGGCCCCCCTCATGGGATGCAGTGAAAAAGAGCACAGTGGCACTTCTGTGTTTCTTCCAAAACCACCTTAACTGGAGTCTGGTCATGAGGAAACACCAAACATAAATTGAGGGTCATTCTAGAAGGCAACAGTCCTCGGGGCGCCTGGGTGGCTCAGTTGGTTGAGCGTCCGACTTCAGCCCAGGTCATGATCTCACAGTTTGTGAGTTCGAGCCCTGCGTCAGGCTCTGTGCTGACAGCTCGGAGCCTGGAGCTCGCTTTGGGTTCTGTGTCTTCCTTTCTCTCTCTGCCCCTCCCCCACTCATGCTCTGTCTCAGAAATAAACATTAAAAAAAAAAAAAAAAAAAGGCAACAGTCCTGTAATCTTAAAACAAAAAACTGTTAATTAAGGTCATAAAGACTAAGGACGGACTGAGGAATATGGACTGAAGCAAACTATAAGCATGGTGTGCTACCCTGTATCAATCAGGTCCCTTTGCTACGAGGACATTAACTGGGACAACTGCACAACGGAAATGGGTTTGGGATGGGATGGTGGTGGTAAAGGGGAGTACTGTGTACTGTCCCTGTAACCTTTCTGTAAGTCTGCAATTGTTTAGAGGTGAAAAGTTGTTAATGCTCTTTGCAAAAAATGTAAACACGGTATAAAAATTATAACACCAAAGTTAAAGGTATGAAAATATCTTACGGGGTGCTTGGGTGGCGTAGTAGGTCGAGCATCTGACTCTTGATTTTGGCTCAGGTCATGATCCCGAGGTTGTGGGATCAAGCCCTTCGTCAGGCTCTGCGCTGACCATGGAGTCTGCTTAAGATTCTCTCTCCCTCTCTCCCTGGCTCTCTCTTAAAAAAAAAAAAAAAAAAATTACAATCAAATAATTAGTGAAACTATTAAACTTTTAAATTTCCTTAGAACTGGGGACAAAATAAAAATTAGACAAACTGCTGTCAAACCAGGCCTAACTGACCAAAAAGAAATTTGAAACTCCAGCCCTGCCAAAAAAAACACAAAACCCTAAAGGACTGAAATACTAAAGTTTCAAAAATCACCTCAAAGTACACAGAATTACTTGAAAATAACTCATCCTCGAGCTGTTCCAAGGCATACCTGCACCAACCCCATTCATTCTCATCTAGTTTCTAACCAATCACTTTTGAGTAATTTATCAAGTATTCTTCTAATCCGTGATTGCAGGCAAATAAAACCCAGACTAAAACTCACCGCTGGATTTTTATGAGTTTTGAGACAGCTTTGGACTTTGTTACAGAAGCTGTCAATTCCATAGGCAGTAACCAGCTGCAGGAGACACAGGCTTCCATGTGGAAGGCCCATCTAGAGAGCCAGCACAAGTGTAGGACAAAGCCTCCCAATGTTCTTGGCACAGCAAATATAATAGCTGCCCAAAATACTGGGGGGAAAGAGAGGAGTCTGCTTGAGATGAGGCCAGCATTGAGAACAGCTGCCCCAGGTGCTCTGAAGACCATTTCACTGTCTGAGGAGGATTACAACCTCTTAACATCAATAACTCATGCCTAACCAGCTGGGAAAAGATGAGGGTGTACATCATGAAGAACAGCAAGCTGAGTGTCAGAGACAGGAGTTGTGAGTCTGGGATGGCTGTTTTCTAATCTGTACCCTTGGAAGACAAATCATGCACGCTCTACCTGGTGAAGGATCCTTTACTATTCAAATGTTGTCATGGTAGTTCAAACTCAATAGTCGTCCCAGCCTCCTCTCAGTGAAAGCTCTACCCGAGGGACCACTGCTTTCGCAATCAAGTATCACAATAGAGAAAAAACCTTTTACAGCCAACTTGTCAGCACCACTGTCCCTGTGGTGCCCTCATCACTGCTGCCGTACTGGATCTTTCTCCTACCAAACTTAGACCTTCACTCTCCCTCCTTGTCACTGCCTGCCCTCCTCCCCACCCCGCCCCTCCATTCCCAAACTCCCTGCACTCTGTTCTGGAAACTAGTTTGCCACCCAACTAGGTCCAATGGCTACACTCCCCCATCTGGGGGTTCCACGTACTCTCTTCTTCCAGCTGTGGTCAGGTGCTTCCTCCAGTTGTCTGATCCTAGGGCCTAAGGATTCCCAGATGCATGCATCGCACTTCTTTGTTCTGGTGAATTCATCGCTATGCCAGGTTCAGCTTCAGACTGTGTGCTAAATTTCATTATTTGACCGCGAGAGCAAGGAATAGCGCAGCAACAGCAGAGAGTAATTTCAGAGTAGTACCCGAAGACACCACATATAGGCTAGGCTAGCACGTAAGGCACACGAGGCTTGATACTACTACTCTGGAAAGGACCTGTGACAGTCACAGGCAACCCAAACCAAAGGTAAGACCCAAAGTCAAGAAGCCAAGAATGTCAAAGCAATGGGAAGCATCATATACTTTAATGTATGATGGGCTAGTCACACAGAACAGTGGTGGCCAACTTCCGCTGTAAAGGGCCAGATGGTAATTATTTAGGCTTTGCAGGCCTTAGTCTCAGTTTCAAGTATTCAACAGCAAACCTCTGTAGCACAAGTAGCCACAGGCAATATGTAAACAAATGAGCACGGTTGTATTTCAATAAAACTATTTATAGACACTAAAATTTTAATAATTTTTACACCATAAAATCCTTAAAAAAAAAAGAAAGAAAGAAAAGAAAACCTTACCTCATGGGACTGCAGTTTGCCAGCTCCTGACTTAGAGAACAAAGCGGAACAAGATGGACATGGGAGATCAACTAAAAGGACATGTTGTAGCCAAGCCTCAGAGCCAGGGAACGCACCAGAATGGACTCGGTCAGGAAGCACTTACTCCCTGAAATTGCTTAATTTTGGTTGAATATTTTGTAGCAGTTTGAGGCTGGCTGCTAGAAGACAAGAGCATGGGAAAAACGGGAATTTACTCATTTTTCAAATTCATTTTTGCAAGAGTGTGGCAGGGGAGGGGTAGAGAGAGGGGAAGGGGGATAGAAAGAGGGGGAAGGGGGGGGTGGGGAGAGGCAGAGAATGAGTATGAATATATCCCAAGCAGGCTCCATGCTGTCAGCACAGAGCCCAATGTGAGGCTTGATCTCACAAACTGAGATCATGACCTGAGCCGAAATCAAGAGTTAGACACTTAACCAAATGAACCACCCAGGTGCCCGTGAGAAATGGGAATTTAACTAAAATTTCTAAAAGCCATCATGAAGCTTGATTTAAGGTACATCAAGTATCCCATCTTTGTGTTGATGTTTTGGTTGAGAAAAACAGAGGAGACCCAAGAAAATTAAACTAGGACCTGGCCCCCCTACATGTTCACCAATTACTGAAGAAAACAGTGACAGGGGCATTGTCAACTTTCAATCTAAGATTCTATATGGCAAAATTATTTAAAAAAATGAGAAATGCAATGGTGAATGTATTGAAAATATTTTATAATTAATTCTCTAGAATCCTAGCCATGGTACAGGAAAAATTTATATGGTGGAACACTTCAGTATTTTTAAACAATGCAAAAGACATATTTGACTAGAGGATGGCAATAAGAATTTAACAAATATAAACTTAAGCTTCCTCACATTTCCATAGAGAAACTAAACAATAAAAATATTTCAAGAAATAGATGACAGAATACTTCAAATGCAAAAAAATTCCAAAGTCAAAGAGCCACTTACATTAAAAGATTTACCAGAACTGTAAATTAAAGGTAACAGCAAAAGGTCACAAAAAGCCTATTTCTTTCACAGCATCTTGGCTAATTCTTTAAGCAGATAAAACAAGGTACTGTAAAGAATGGTCAAAACTTGGCCTGAAACTGTCTTCTTGTAATTATTAATCCCACTATTTGTGGTTTTGTTGTCCAAGGACAAAAACTCCGTGCCACCAACTTCTGCTGTCACTTTCCAGAGAAAAGAAGAGTCTGCTGCTGGGGTTTTGGTTTGTTTTTGCTTTTCTTTTTTTCCAGTTTTCGCTATGCTGAGCAATTAGGTAGCAGATAAAATGGCATAAAATAAATGAAAATATTCCATCCTCCGACCAGAAATGCCACCCTCTTCCCAACTCAATGCTCTGCCTTGAAAGATGAACATATTTACAAATCCTCATTTTATTCTCCTGAGACATTTTGCATGATCCATTATAAAACATACAGGCAATACAAAGTCCAAAGGTCTGCTGTATTTAAGGTATAAGCATGAAGATTAAACTACATGATAACACTGTGGGGAGAAGTCATGGCTTCATTTATTTTCATAAGAGACAGGTACGAGTGCATGACGTAAAAGCTTCAAAGTCACCTCCAAACCTTGCTAAGGATTACTGCAAGAGATTATGCAGGGAGACATCTGTGCAAATTCATTTTCTTTACTCAGTATCAGATGGTAGGGGAAAAAAATTATTTCTTTAAACAGTCTTGTTTATATTCAGAAGAAAAGATTTGAAAAACTAAACAAGGAGATATTTTCCCCCTCTTTATGATCCAATAATATGCCAATGAAGGAGAGTCTAATAAAAAACAGAGCTGAAAAAAATCCAAATAAAAGCCAACACTGCTATTAAGATTTTCTTTTAATATGCCATGAGATATTTTTGATTGTATATTTTCCAAAGTACTTTTCCAGCTGCATCTCCCAACCCTTCCAAAAGATTATGCCAGTCTTTCCAACGCAATAAGAGATGCTGGATTTATACTTTTGTCCACCTTCTTTTTTGAAAGTAATATAATCCTAATGACTTTAATGGTCATATATTCTTATCTAATAAGGAAAAACACTTATAAATATCAGAAACCCAGCTTTGAAACATTAGCTAATTTTGAACTGAATCAGCATCTTGTGGGTTTTAAAAAAAAAAGGCAGCAATTTGAACTCACGACTTATTGACAAACACATTTCTGCAGAGGGAAGGGGAAGAGAGGGAAACGAATGCTGCATTTCTCCATTGGCCCCAAAGTGCTAATTTCACAAAGGGATACATCAAAAGCAAACATGCAATGGTGGTTTTAAAACTTTTACTGCAATATAACAATGAAGTAAACAGTAATTAGACACCTACCAATTTTTTCCCAAAACAAACCAAAAAAAAAAAAAATGTAAACAGGAAAATAACTCTGCCTATACTTGTACAGCTTCTCAAATCATGTTAGAAGGGTCTCACATTCGATGATCAAGAAATTTTAAAATAGCAGTAATTATTTTCATTTTAAGAAAAGGTTCCCCTTCTCCCCTCCCCAACCCCAAGTATTTAACATGAAAGAATGGGCTTTCTTACACATTAATTCAATACGTATTTGAAGCAGCAACAAAAACCGTCAATAATTTGGCATTTCTGTTTACAATTGCTCCAAAATTTTTTCAATTTCACAAAGCCATTATCCAGTGTTGCCATGAAATAGAGACTGTAAATTCTAGGTAGCAAAGATTCTTTCTGAAACCAATGTTAAGTCAAAGAAATATAAAGCAGGGCATTACACTAAATTTCTGGATCTAGTACACTAAAAAGAGTGAAACCTAGGAAAAGTTACCTACTGTTTTATAGAAGAAATAAAGACCTGCAAAAGCTGATTTTTGGTTGTATAATATTTTACACACTGTGTGGATTTGCGGCATCTGCTACCTGAAGCAGACATGCACTGTATGTATCCCTGCCCTGTATCCTAGATCCCTCCCTCCCCACCCCCAACAATCTACTACCTTATACCAAGTATTGTGGATATGAGCCCAAGTCATCCCAGACAATCCAGTGAACAAAGTTAGTGTAATGCACTGGTGTGAAGTGTGAGATAAAAAAAAGTCCCTTTCAATCTTCATCAAAGTTTTGCTGTAGAAGAAAATTGGCAGCCAAGTTCTCATTCTTCTCACAAGCAAAATATGCTTGTATGACAAGTCCTTCAGGAAATCCTAGTGCCTTTAACTGGAAGAAAAGAAAGAAAACACACTGTGGGTTCCAGCACAGCAGTACTGACAGATCATGACCCGAAAACATGAAAGACACGAAAAAGCTCTTGAAAATGTTACATGAATGCCTACCTATCTAAGTGTGGATTCACCGTTCAACCCAAGTAGCTAGATGGAATCTAGACCCTTGTTCAACCACCTACAAAATTCTCTCTTCCTAGTTAAAGCTATTAGATATTCTGTTAACGCTCATTGGCATTAATATTCAAAATTAGTTGTTGTGATTATTTAAAAATAAATGATCCTACAGAAACTTGTAAATCAGCTTTGAATGCATAAGAGGTAAAGATATAGATGAAAGCAACTGGAGAGGAGTTTAACTACTTCATTATTTGTAAAGAAGGTCATGTCCTTCATCATCACTTCAACTATCACTCTCAAGCTCCTTGCCATATCAAACACTTCATACTAAAAGAAATGGGTGATCAATATAACAAATATCACATGATATATTTTGAGATCAAGACATATCGTGTCCTGTTTACATCTGCTTAAATTTTACAGCATTTTAAATGGTGACACCAGCCACTTAATTTTGTTTTCCTGGTCTATTAAAAATCACTTGTGACTTGGGGCGCCTGGGTGGCGCAGTCGGTTAAGCGTCCGACTTCAGCCAGGTCACGATCTCGCGGTCCGTGAGTTCGAGCCCCGCGTCGGGCTCTGGGCTGATGGCTCAGAGCCTGGAGCCTGTTTCTGATTCTGTGTCTCCCTCTCTCTCTGCCCCTCCCCCGTTCATGCTCTGTCTCTCTCTGTCCCCAAAATTAAAATAAATAAACGTTGAAAAAAAAAATTACTTGTGACTTAATAATTATCTAATTCACTAGAGACTATATATTTGTCAAATATTTTTTATGAACCCTCTCCTCAACCGTCTAAATCACCTTGTGTTAGACTATATCAAGAAATGACCTTTTAAAAAAAAAGAAAGGGGCGCCTGGGTGGCTCAGTCAATTAAGCGTCCAACTTCGGCTCAGGTCACAATCTCACGGTTTGTGGGTTCGAGCCCTGCGTCAGGCTCTGTGCTGACAGCTCGGAGCCTGGAGCCTGGAGCCTGCTTCAGATTCTGTGTCTCCCTCTATCTCTGCCCCTCCCCCGCTCATGCTCGGTCTCTCAAAAATGAATAAACGTTTAAAAAAAATTAAAAAAAAAAAGAGAAGTCTCAATTCAGCACGATTAACTACTCATCCATGAAAGGAGAAGAAATAACTCAAAAATAATTGTTACCTAGTTCTTGTCCAGATTAAAGCTGGGCTAGCTGAAGTAAAAGGTAGATAGGGCACGATCCAACTATGTGCTTCTACAAGACACACACTATAGATTCAAAGACACAAATATGCTGAAAGTAAAAGGATGGAAAAAGATATACACCATGCAAACAGTTACAAAAAGAGAGCTGGAGCGATTCTATTAATATCAGACAAAATACATTAACACAGAAAATTGTTACTAAAAACAAAGACATTATAGGATGATAAACTATAGGAGGGCTTTGGTTATAAATACATGTAATAACAGAGCCCCAAGATACAGGAAACAAAACTGACAGAACTGTAGGGAGAAATGATTCAAGAATAGCTGGAAATGTCGGTATCATCATGTTCAATGCTGGACACAACAACCAGGCAAGGCAGAAGACTGACAAGGAAACAGAGATGTGAACAACATCATAAACCAAACAGACCTAACAGACATTTATGGAATACTTAACAACAGAAGATTGCATGTCCTTTTTAAGTATATATCAAACATCCTCCATGAAGACCATGTTAGGCCATAAAACTAGCCTCAAAAAATTTTAGAAGATTAAAATTGTTCACAGTACATTCTCTGACCACAATAGCATGAATACTGAAATCAGTAACAGAAAGAAATTTAGGAAGTTCAAAATATGTAGAAATTAACCTAATCCTTCACCAATAGATGAGAGAAGGAACCACAAAGAAAGTTAGAAAATACTCTAATGAATGAAAACAACACCAAACACACTAAAACTTACGGGATGCTGCTGTAGCAGTGCCTAGAGGGAAGTTTATAGCTGTAGCTACCTATATTCAGAAAGATCTTAAATAGATAATCTAAGGATCTACCTTAAGAAACTGGAAAAGAGGAAGAGAAAATTAAATCCAAAGCAAGCAGAAGGAGAAAAATAATGAAGATCAGAGAGAAAGTAAATAAAGACTAGAAAAACAGAATCAATAAAACCAGAAGTTGGCTCTTTTTTTCTTCAGATTAACAACACTGACAAATGTTTTAGCTAAACTAACAGGGAAAACAAGAAATCTGAGGATTCAAATTACTATAAAAATCAGGGATGTGGGAACACTACTACTTTTTATAGAAATAAAACTACCAAAGGAAAATGCTGTGAACAATTCTATGCCAACAAATTAGATAACTCTTGATGAAACACACAATTCCTAGAAAGACAAAAACCACCAAAACTGACTCAAGAAACAGAAAATCTGAATAGCCCTATAACAAATAAAGAGATTAAATTAGTAATTACAAAATTTCCCAAAAAGAAAAGCAAGGCCCAGATAATTTTACTGGTAAATTCTACCAACCACCAAATGAATTAACGCCAATTGTTCATTAACTCTTCCAACCAACAGAAAAAGGGAATACTTCCTAACTCATTCTCTAAGGCCAGTATTACTCTGACACTCAACCAGACAAAATCATCACACACACAGAAAACTACAGACCAATGTTCCTTATCGGAAATCTTCAACAAAACACTATCAGACCAAAGTATAAAAAAGATTATACACTATGACCAGTGGGAGTTATCCTAAGAATGCAAGGTTGGTCCAACATACAAAAATCAATATATTAAAGCATACTAATAGAAAAGAAACAAAATTACATATGATCATCTCGATAAACACATAAAAACCATCTGACAAAATCCTTTTGTGATAAAAACACTCAATATTAACTAGAATAGAAAGGAACTTACTCAACCCAATAGAAAAGGAATCTAATAAAACCCTTAGGTAACATCATACTTAATGGTGAAAGAATGACTGCCTTCTCCTAAGATCAGGTTGCTAAGATCAGGAACAAGACAAAGATGTTGGCTCTCACCACCTCTATTCAACAATGCACAGGAGTCTGTAGATAGGGCATTCAGACACACGCATGCATACACACACACACACACACACACACACACACACACACACAGAGAAAGAAAAAGAAATAAACGGCATCCATACTGGAAAAGAAGTAAAACTATGCCTATGTGCAAATGATATTCTGCAAACAGGAATCTTAAGAAACACAATAAATGAGTTCAGGAAGGTTGTAAGATATAAAATCAATACACAAAATTAAGCTGTATTTCTATATAGCTAGCAATGAACAATCCAAAAATGAAATCAAGAAAACGATTCCATTTATAAAAACAGCAGCAAAAAGAATAAAAATACTCAGGAATAAATTTAACAAAAGAAATACAAGCTCAAGACCAAAGAATATTTCTGAAATTATAGAAAATCTAATAAACAGAAAGGCATCTCACATTCAAGGCTTGGTGAGACTTAATATTGCTAAGATGGCAATACTCTCCAAACTGAACTGCAGAAAAAACAGTATCAAACCCCCAGCCTGTTTTTTTTTTTAATTTTTTTCACTTTTCTTATAGAAATCAGACAACCTGATCCTAAGATTCATACAGAATGCAAGGGATCCAAAAGAGCCAAAACAATCTTGAGAAAGAAGAAAATCAGAGATTTCAAAACTTACTACAAAAAGTCACAGTAATCAAGACTGTGAGGTACTGGCATAAGAAGAAACACATAAATCAATGGAACATAAATGAAAGCCCAGTAAACCCTCACAATGATGGCCAGTTGATTTTCAACAAGGATGCCAAGACAATTTAATGGAGGAGAGTGGAATTTTTAGTAAATGGTGCAGAGGCAACTGGATATCCACATGCCAAAGGAAAAAAAAAAAAAAAGAAACCAGACTCCTACACCTCACTCTATAAACAAAAAGGAACACAAAATAAATCAGACCTAAATACAATAAGAGCTGTACAACTCTTCAGAAACAAGATAGGAGTAAATCTTTTGACCTTGGATTAGGCAACTTCTCTTAGTATGACACCAAAAGCACAAGCAACACAAGAAAAAATTTCTTCTCCAAAACAAAACAAAAAAAAGAATTGGTAACTAACCCTAACTATTAAAACAAAACAAAATTTGCTATAGAACAATTGAGGCAAGTATCATTCACTCACTTATGTTATTTGAGGGAGGAAAATACTAGCATGATATATATAAAGTACCTTTTAAGAAACATGTAATTATAAACCTTGAACCCTTGATATGTTTTTATCATAAATACGGGCAAATTATCTCCCACATGATTTTTCTAAGTATTAAGTTAAAATGCACATTATCAGACTTCCATCTCAAAACACTTTGTAAAATAAGGCAGGACAAGTACTGTGTCCCTATTTACAAATGTTAACCATGGAGCCCAGAGAAAAATGAATGACTTATAGTATCGTATAAACTAAGTTATTGCAGTGCCTCAATATGAACTGGATGACCTAGTAAGGATGGAAACAGAAAAACAGTATCAGGCGCTGATGTTTAATATACATGTTTTTTTATACATAATTCATATACATATCTATTGTACATTTTAAGGGCAGTTGTGAAGTAAAATCTAGAATATAAAAAAATGGATAATCTTGCATTAAGCATACACTTTAAGATCATTTTCTTCATGAATGCTAACACCTAAAGGAAATCTTTAATTTTTAAATATATTTATAATGATTTTAAAAAGCTAAAGCAGTAGTCAGTGCTAGTCCCTTGGCTTCACAAAGGACAAGATATGAGAGCAGGGACGAAAATAGACGGTCTTTGCTGCAATCCTTAGGACAATGCTCTATCTGGCTCTGTCCAATAGAACAACCTCTAGCGGCAGAAATAATCTACACCTGTGCGATCCAATGCAGCAGCCACTAGCTCCACGTGACCACCGAGCATTTGAAATGCAGCTAGTGTGACTGAGGAACTCAACTTTCAGTTTTACTTCGACTCACCCTTTCTATAGCTTCTTTTTCCTGAGGCGTCACTTGAATGTAGTTCATGTGACCACTTCCAGCTTCGGCAATCCCTCCACTGCCACCTCCGCCCCCTCCTCCTTGCCCTCCGGCTTCCTGGACTGGTTCATTTAACATCTGAATAAAATGCTCCTGGTGTTGGCTAATTTGCTGTGGTGATATGAAGGACAGAAAAAAACAAGACAATGATAGAAGTATCTTCAGGAAACCAAGAATTCTAAATACAAGTAAAAGAGAGAGCTAGAACTTTACAACTGCCATATTTTAGAATGATTCTGGATTATGTAATCCTTGGAAGGATGTGACTTCTTGTATTAAAGAAATTAGGGAATTAAGAGAATTCAAATTCTCTTTCATAAACGTCTCCTGGCCCCCAAATCAATTTTAAAAAATTGCTTGGGGGGGGGGGGTCTATAAAAAGAAACAGAACTCACATATCTTCCACACTAGCACGCAGTACAATGCTGTATAAAGCCCAAATACTTCATGACTTGGGCATTCGTAAGCCCATGGGTGTGTTTCTAAGACGCAGTGCTTCACTAACAGTAAGTTTGGGAAAAAAGATTCATGAACAGTTTCTTTGCTACAGAGCTTCTCAGATTCTTTAATAAAGTGGTTCCAAACTTATTATTTGACCAACTTAAATTAACCCAACCTCCACCCTCCTGGACTCTTTTGTTAGTGTATCTGATCTATAGCATATTCTATTGAGGGCACCTCAGAAAAACAGTTTCTAGAGCATGTGGAGGGGAAGGGAGTTCTCATGGACTTTTAAAAAATGATATACTCTGTAAACCCACTTTTGAAATTGATTCAACAGTTACCTGCAGTAATTGAGGGTTTTCTCGACCTATCTGTTGTAGCAATGCTGGAAGCAGGGAAGGATTCTGTTGAATAATTTGTCTCATCTGTTGAAACTGAGGCTGATTCCGTAAAAATTCAAGAGGATGTCCTAAAATACACAAACATTTTTAAATCAAAGTAGCAATTACACACATACAAAGAGCTGATTTCAATCATAATTTTAGACAGCAAACACTGACAATATGATGAGTTCTCAGATGTGTGCACAAGGAAGTAAATAATGTCAAAAAATCTTTCAACGGCACCAACTTCCAAGTCTCATACTACGGAAATTACTCCTATTAGCATAGAGTATGGAAAACTGAAAGAACAAAGTTTTCCTACAATTGTCCTGAGCACTCGATATTATCAAATAATGAGAATTTATGACTTGCATGTACTCTATCAAAATAAAAAATATTAAAATTGTTCCTAAGAAAAATACATACCTAGGACTAACAAAACCAAAAAAGCCGCTTACTTTATAACACAACCTAAACCCTCAAGGGAAAAAAAAAAAAAACAATCTGAGTTTGAATTCCTGGGAAATTCTAAACCAAGTAATTGAAAGACAATTTGATACTTAGAAGTTAAGAGTTCAGATATGCAGATCAGTAAACTTAAATTACAATTAGAAAGATGACTTTGGTTATTACCATTGAACTTCAAACATTTACAATCTACAAAAGCTTGAGACAAATAAGCTGTAAGACAACCTAGTACTAATACATCTAGAACTCTTTAGTCCTAAATCCCACGGCAATAATAAATATTAAGGATACCAAATAAAATACAGAACTGTAACTTTTTTGGGGTAGTGGTGGTTGTCTGATTATACTACAAGAGACCAAAAACTGCATATAATTACGTTTTTGAGATTAGCGATGAATTACGGAAATTTTTTTAGATGTTATTTCCTAAATTATTCAAGAAGAATCATTCAAATTAAAATGGCCACATAACATGCTCATCCTTCTTTGTGTTGACACTGGTTGCACAGATGAAGAAAATGACACTCAGAAAGTTAAGTTAACCCAGTAAGTGCTGCTAATTGGGACAGCAGCCCAAATCTGAACCAAAGCTGGGGCCTCTTCTTTCCATTCTTAGGCCAACTCTGCAGAAATGAAACGCCTGTCCTCTGGGAGACTGCATACAAAGCATTCAGGGCTTTTTGTCAACCAGAGCTTAATGTCCTATGTAGAGCTAAAAGCTCTATGAAGCATCTAAGCAGGGCCACTTCAAAATTAACAGTTTAAATTACTTCTCAGTACTGTATACAGAATGAGGAATGAAAGAGAATGAAGTAACTCTTGGGTCCACCACAGGCTCCAGGCTTTCCTCTGTAGTCATGCCTTTGGCAATGGAAGGGTGGGTTCTGGCCAGTCAAGAGAGTGGAATTCAAGCTTGGGTTTCACCTTTAGATAGAAGTCTTCCAACCTCCCAGTGTTTTATTTCTTTGATTGTATAATAACCACTAAGATCCTACTGGCTTTGAAATTATACACACTTTATGACATTTATAGGGAGAGAAAAGAGACAAGGTGAGCAAACATTCTGAATGGCTTCAGAATGTAACACGAAATGCAAACTGGGAAGCATCTCTTCGTGGCATAGGCTAAACAGGATGTACCCTTTGCCAAAATTAGAGCGCTAATGTTTCAGCAAGAACGTATTAAATATCTACTTGGAAGAACTTGTTTTGGGCCCTTCTCTAACATTAATGGATAGAGAACTTGTTTGAAGAGTTATCCAAATGCTCCAGGAAAGAACCTCACCTCAAAGGTATTTCAGATTCATTTTACACTAAAAATTCAGGACCGTTTCCTCCCCATCCAAACACCCCACTTTACCTCCAGGACTTGCTGTTGTGGTCGATGCTGTCGTAGTTGCTGCAGCGGCAGCCACTGAAGACTGAGGAGCCCCGGTACTAACCGCTGGAGGGGTGTCGACCACAGCCTGACTTTCTCTATCTCCCGGGATCCCCTATAATACAATTTCCCAGCTTTAAAATATCCTGTCACATTCAAAGTTAGTTAAATATTACACAAAGTCAAAGATTTATTCATCTATTTAATGTGCTTGTCTAATTGTTCAAAGCATCAAACAGGTGCCTGCGTCAATTAAAAGTATAGGGATGAGGCACCTGGCTGGCTCAGCTGGTCTAGCGACCGATGTCTTGATGTCAGCGCAGGTTGTCATCTCATAGTTGTGAGATTGAGGCCCCGCATCGGGATTTTCTCCCTCTCCCCCTCTCAACAAATAAACAAAAACAGAAATAAAAGTAAAGGATTAAGACTGATCTGGAAGCTGTATATGTCCGAGTTAGATTAGAAATGACCTGAGTGTGGTGTAGAAGAACCCATACTGCTATAAGGCAGCACTGTCCAACAGAACTTTCCATAATGATGAAAATGTTCTCTGTGCTGTCCAATAAAATACTCATTAATCACAGGGCACCTGGATGGTTCAGTTAAACCCCCAACTCTTGATTTTAGCTCAGGTCATGATCTCACAGTTCATGAGATAAAGCTCCATGTCAGGCTCTGCACGGACAGTACAAAGCCTGCTTGGAATTCTCTCTCTGCCTCTCTACCTTTCCCACGCGACATGCTCTCCCTCAAAATATATAAACTTAAAAAGATACTCATTAATCACGTGTAACTTCTGAGAACTTGAAATGTGGCTAAGGTTACTAAAGAAACTAACTTTTTAATATACTTCCAATTTTATTAAATTTAAATAGCTACTTGTACTTAATAGCTATTTTACTAAGTTGTGGAGATTTGTAATTTAAAACTGAAGTCATAAAATGATGTTTACATATAGCAACATAGGTTACACCTAACACCAAAGATCCAAAACTTGCATATTAAGTAATAATGTACAGTTTTATAAGGCCAACTATTAAAAAACTTAAAATATCAATACAAATTTTATTAAAATTGGACACATCTGGTTTTAATGCTATACACTGCCCTAGTTAATTTTTAAACTTCACAGAAACGTTCACCAGCTCAGTGACAAAAAGGTTTATATTTGTAAACCTAGCCTTAAAATCATCCAAAGAAACAGGTTGTGATGCACACGTGCAGCTCTGAAATGAACCCTGGAATAAAAGCCTAATGGAGACAGGGCAGGTGGCCAATAGTGGCCAAGGAGGATCTCCTCTATTGATCCATGGTTCTAAGAAAGTGTCATCCGGAAAGTATCACGTAGAAAAAACTAAAATGGATTATTCAAAATTCACAGAAGTAGTTACCAAAGAACCTTAAATATTTCAGTATTTAAGTGATGCTTATTCTAAGTTTGTACCATTCGTCTTCTGAAGTTGTAACTTAAAACTGCACTGAGGCTTTGGAACACTATTCTGATGCATGATTTACAAGACTTTTCATAACAACATACTAAAAGTCTTTATGAAATCCACACAGATTGTGAAAGGAGAATGAAGAAGGAAATATAACATTTGGGTAAGAGATGGTAATGGTAAATTCTTCCATTTCCCAATAAAAATCAGAGGCCAAGATCATAAACATATGAAAAAATAAGCTTAATGAATAGCATTACGGGTAATGGCTGCCCGAGTTAGCTGTCCCTCCAGCTATTAGAAACAAACATTTCGGACATTCCACCAATTCAAATCCGTAAGTGCTGACAGATTATATGCAGATTGAGGATCCAAAGCCTCCATCAAAATCTCAAACAGGTTTGTTAAACTAAAAAGTTAATCACTGCTATAGAAGTCTCAAAAATTAGTGACAGTTAAAGGTGGCCCTTTTCAGTCTATGAATTGAACACTAAATATATCAAAAACACTTTAAACTATTTCATGAAATGGGGCGCCTAGGTGGCTCAGTCAGTTCAGCATCCAACTCTTGATTCCGGCTCAGGTCATGATCTCATGGTCTGTGGGATCGAAGCCCAGCATCGGGCTCTGTGCTGAGAGTGGAGCCTACTTGGGATTCTCTCTCCCTCTCTCTCTCTCTCTCTCTCTCTCTGACTCCCCTCCTCCCCCGCCCTTGCACTCTCTTTCTCTCTCAAAAGTAAATGAATATTAAAATGAAAATAAAGTGTTTCATGAACTTGTATCTATTCATTTGCATTTGATGCTAAAAAGTAGTAACTTTGAAAACAGTGATCTATTTTTTATACCTTAAAACTTCAGATCTATTAGATTAAAATACCTGCTTCCATTAAACTAATGCAGAATTCCACACAGGTATACATTTAAGTCACTCCATAAAAGGAAAGGTAATACTTTAATAGAATATGGGGTTTGTTTTCTGGGGGGGGGAGGGGGGGGTGGAAGGGTACCACAAACAAACTCACAATAGTTACCAATCCAAAATGATTCCTAAATTACAAACTGATAAATGGACTACCATCATTTTAAAGACTCTCATCAAGAGGACAATGGAAAAGAGAATTCAAAAGAGGAAATGATAAAAGGTTTTGTGAATCTCACATACAAATGAGTAGGCAAATAACTGGTGGAGGCAGCACAGTTACTCATTCTTGACTTTGACTCTCCTGAAACTATTATCTGAAAAGGAGTTTCTAACAAAAGTACAACCTGGAAACAAATGAATGGGTTAAAAACTGTGAACTATATTCCCCACAAGAGTTAGGATTCTGGATTTCTAAGATGATATTTAGGGCAATTCAGAACTTGGTAATACTGTAAAACACCGAAGACAATTATGGAATAAAATGTTAAGATTTTTAAATTTTTTTTTCATTTTTTTATTTTTGAGAGAGAGAGGGGGAGGGAGAGAGAGAGAAAGAGAGGGAGAGAGAATTGGGGAGGGGCAGAGAGAGGGAGACAGAGGATCCAAAGCAGGCTCCGCGCTGTGAGCGCAGAGCCCAATGTGGGGCTTGAAGTTACGAACCGTGAGATCATGACCTGAGCTGAAATGAAGATTTAGCCGCTTAATCGACTGAGCCACCCAGGCGTCCCAGATTTTTAAAAAGCTAATTAAATGTTGCTCCAAAATTCTATGCCATTATTTTAGCCCATGCCATATCTGTAAATAACAGACATTCACTGTCATAAATACCATGTCCACAACAATCTATTTCTCAAAATTTTATGCTAGTAAAAGACAAGAACTTATTCAAAATCCCCTTGACTACCACTGACTATAAACAAGCTGACAATTCAAATGCAAACGGAACCAGGCAAATAATGTAACATTATATATTAAATTAAATGTATAATGCTATGTCAGGTAACAGGGAATGGATGGGAATATAGTAAATTAGAGAGTCTATGATCTAAACCCTTGCAAAAATCTGGATCCAAGTTGTCCAGACAAACCAGCTATCTGAATTTATAAGTGAAATCTCTCAATTTTTAAAAGATGGCCAATGAATTACAAAAATGTACATAGTACAAGACAAATACAATTGGGCATGGGCTTCCACTTTGATATTTTTGCCTTAAACGGTATACCCAGGAGTAAGTATGCTGGCTGTCGAAAAGCTACTAAAAATGGAAGATTAGATTTAAAAAAATCTGTCTCCACTCTCCAAACACACAAGCTGTCATTATGACATGAATAGGCTAGAAGGTACTGCTCCAAGTGGATAGCCAATTTTACAACTCATTTAGTCACGTTGTTTCCTAACTAAAAATCACATCAAAATCTTTAAAAGAGACTACATCTTTTCAACACAAAGCGTTAACACACTAATAAAAACGCATTATATAAATTATTAGCATATATTATCATTTTTCTGAGAACTGTTATTGTTCCTTTAAGATCTGTGAGCTTTCAGTTTTAAAGTAGAATGAAGTGAAATATTTCTCACCATTAAAAGATACTCCACTGCTCTGTCAGGGTTGTTGAAACTGGCTCTCAGGGCTGCAATTACTTGCTCTCGCTCATATCCCATTGACATGATCTCGGTTACCATATTCTCGTAAGACTGACCTGTCACTAAGAAAAGGTATGTGGGGTGGGGGGAGAGGAAAGAAAGGAAACATTTAATAAATACACATTTTCCACATATTTCTTGGGGCTTCATGTGTATACAGTGTTTCAGGCACTGCAGGGCTAGGAATACAAAGAGGCACAACAGCACAAACTACACATATGTGGCAGGTAGAATAATGCCCCCTGCGAATCCATGGAAATCTGTAATACCTTAGGTTTACGAGGCAAAGCAGAATTAAGGTTGTTTATCAACTGACTCTCAAGATGGGGAAATTATCCCGGATTATCTGGGTGGGTCCAATGTAATCACAAGAGTCCTTAAAAGTGAAGGAAAACAGAGGAGAGGGTCAGAGAAACAGATATAAAGACAAGAGAAAAGAAGCAAGGTCACAAATGCTATGCTGTTGTCTTTGATGAAAGAGGAAGGGGCTATAAGCCAAGGAATGTGGGTAGCCTCCAGAAGCCTGGAAAAGACACAGAACAAATTCTCCCCTAGAGTATCCAGAAAGGAATGCAGCTCTGATAGTAGCCCAGTGATTTAACCCCTTGATTTTAGACCAGTGAGTACCATGTTAGACTTCTAACCTACTGTACCATAATAATAAATCTGTGTTGTTTCATACCAGGAAGTTTGTGGTAACTTGTAAGTACAATAAAAATATCAGGTACAAATGTAGCACAAATATGGGACAGAATTAGCAGGTCAGGGAAGGCAACCTAGAAGAGACAGATGAACTAATTTCTGAAACAAGTAGGAGGGACATTTCAAGCAATCGATTCGGCTATAACAAGTTCAGTTTTCCCTTGACACCTTTTATTATCAAAGCAGAGGGAAAAAGGAGGTTAGAAATCAGAAAGTTAGACTTTCTCATACCATACAGAGCTGGGGCAATGAACCAAGCACTGCTATTCCAGGAAATCACTTCCCACTGCCTGTCTCTGACCCAAACTTGCTCTTCATGGAAATGTCAGACAACAGACCACACTCTGAAAGAAAGCCGACTCTCTACACTAAACTCACCTCACTTAAGCCATCTTTTCTTCTCCTTGTGTTCTGGGTGCTATTCATCCCTTCTTGTCTCCTCAAAGAACTGTACCCTTTAGTTATCTTCTCTCTTTTCCAACTCCCACCCTTCACTCTCCACTTAATTATCCTGATCAGCAGTTAACTATATCCTAGAATGTCATCCTAAAAACAGAAGCATGCCCCCATGGCCACATCTCAATTTCTCTTTCAGAAATGTCCGCTCCCTTCCCTTTCCAGCCATAGCTGTTTGCACAGGCTGTGTCCACTTCTCACATTCCACTCACTCCTCAACCAATATTGACATGTGACTTTGGGTCTCTAAAGGTTTCTCCCTCAAATGTGCCCCTCCACTACCTATCTGCCTTCTCCATTTCAATAAACGGCACATCCTTCCACACAAGTACAAGAACCAGAAAACTGGTGATCACAGTTCCCTTCCCCTTGTCTTTCACATCTCATCTAGCAGCGTTATCTGCAGATCCTCCCTCTGAATTACAGTGCAAAACTACCTAGGTTCCCCCTTTCTCCACTGCCTTCACTCAAGACCAGACCACAAAAGTCTCTGGATTACACCCTGCTTCCTCTCCTGCCCCTCCCCACCGCCTCCCTCAAGCCTACAATTCTTTCTTCACATGGCTGCAAACGCGAGCCTTTAAAAAGAAAACCTCCCCACCATCTTCAAACACCATGCTCCAACCACACTGATATTTTCCAGTTCATAAGTCGTACCTTCTAAAACCTGCCGCAGAACCTCTACACACATACCAGGCTTGTGTGAGGGCCAGTTCCTCTGCAGGCTCTAGTTCTCAATTTAAATGTTACAGTCTCACAGATGTACTGCCTATCCTATGTATAAGCACCTTCTGTTTTTCTTTAAGGAAGCCGTTTGTTTCCTTAAAATCATTAATCATAATTTGCAATTTACTTTACGTTTCACCCTTCTTTCTTTACCCCATCTGAATGAAAAGTTCAACTGTGCAAGGGACCCTGTCATTCTGCATCACCGTTTCCCTGGCACAGTGATACTCTTACCAGTTTAATGATTTTCTGCAGAATTTTCAAAAGGCATTTGTTACCTATAAAAGTATAGTTAAAAAAAAAAAAAACCTAAATATCACTGAGCTAAGGTGGCATTTGATATCTAGAGTTAAGGACTTTTCCTTTCTGCTTCCATAGAGGACTTGTTAAGATATTTTTTTTCTGAATCACCTATTCATATACTTCTGGCACAAAGCTACTTAAGTGCCAATATACTCTGAGTAATTTAGTTCCCAGATTCAGAATTCAGCATCAAGATAAAAGAAATTAGGAGCTGTGGACTACCTGAACTAAACGATTTTAACATGGTGTTTCTCACTTAAGTCTCGCAGTAACTCCATGAGAAAGGTTTATTTTGATCATGGGATCAATGGCTGGTAAGTCATGGTGCAGAGACCAACACAGGCTGTCAGACTCCTGAGCCCCCAAACCAAGTCATCATGTTACACCTCCTAAAATCACGCCTCCTAATTAGTCAAGTTATCAAAACTAAAAAATAAATGCTTATAAACAGTTTGCTACTCATAGGAAAACTAGGGACAATGGACAACACAAGAGAGAGAGCTAATGACACTAAAAGTAGTAGTGACGAAGAACCTTTATGTGTCATCAAGAGTCTTATCTTCCTGGTCACAAGAAACTGCACAAGGAACTAACAATAACCTCATTATATCAGCCTTTTATAAAACCCACTATAACAGAGCACTGACATATAGGAGAGAATAATGCAGGAGTATTAGTGAGGTAAGGGCGTGAACTAAGGCAGGCAAGTGGCAGTGGAAACAAGTATTCCGGAGACATTAGAAAGGAGGGCCATCAGTACCCTGGGCTCAACAGGCCAAGAGAGGCAAGGGGATCAAGGACGACGCCAATGTTTGCTAGAGATGATGGTGCAAGCAATGAGGAACAAAGGAGAAGAATTGGATGGGGGAATAAAACAGGACTCTGTCTGGAACCTAGAGTTTATGGAGGTTGGACATCTTCCAGGTGGCAGTTTAAAGAATGAATCAGTTCACATCTGAATCTGGAGGCTCAGAAGGAGATGTGTACTGGGGTTATAATTTTGGGAATCATTATAGTATTTCCAGAGTTTGAACTTTGAACTATGGGCTAGAGCAGAACCGCAGAAGATCCGTATATTTAAGGGTCAGGTAAAATAAAAAGAATTAACTAGAAGGCCTGAAAAGGAGTAGTCAGAGGCACGGATCAAGAAAAGAGTAGTGTCACAAGCTATAAAAGAAAAGCTTAAAGCAGCAGGGTATCTACATAAAGACTGGGTGAATTAAAGAGTAAAGGGGTCCCATGACCTAAGCCGTACAGGTTGACAGAAGACGTAAAGATAAGACACCGTCTTCAGAGGTGCACGCGTAGTAGCAGCAGCTAGAGCTTGGAGGCACCATGCTTTCCGACTGAGATAGCAGCGGTGGCAGCAGACAGTTCGGCAGTCCCAGGGACAAGTGTCAGTGGGTTCCAGCTCTGCAAGTGGAGAGCACATTACCAATTTCTGGCTCATCTCTAGTCCTTTCGGTATCTCTGTAAGGACTTCTGAGGATTCAGCGTGTCCCTGTATGAAACAGAGTGATTTCTATTTTGCTGATTGGACACTAACTTATACTTACTTGGTAGCAGAGCAGTCCCAGACAACAGTAAATGTAAAGATGTGAGTGTGGTACATGCGGTGACCTCAGTAACATTTTGCCCCTACATGCTATGGGCAGCCAAGATGCCGTTTCCATGGCAATGAGAGGTTCATGGAGTTCAAGTCCAATCAGGTCAGAGGCCACCCTACATCTCATGAGGTACTACTGGTGATAGAACCCTGCTGCTGCAGCAACTAAGTAAGCAAAGAAACTAGAAGCCCATACCACTGAAGCTGCTGTTCCCACCTGTTCCCAGTCTTCTATCTCTCTACCATTTCCAGGAACACAAAATAGTACCAAAGGGGAGGAATGGGTTCCAAGCCAACTGACCAATAATCAGCAGGCACAGGAGGAAACATACCAAAGTGTTATAATGGAAAAACAGGGGCAAAAAACAAAACTGATTTTGACATATTAAGTGTGAAGGGGAGATGAAAGAGCGTCATCCAGCATAGTTAAATTTAAAGTTGGGATGGGGTGTCTGGGTGGCTCAGTTGATTAAGCAGCCAACTCTTGATTCTGGCTCAGGTCATGATGTCACGATTGGTGAGACAGAGCTCGGGGCCTGCTTGGGATTTTCTCTCTCCCTCTCTCTCAAAATAAATAAACTTAAAAAAAAAAAAAAAAGTTGGGATAGAAAGGTATGTTCACTACAAGCATGATATAAGCAATGAAATACAGATGGGACCCGACAGGGCTACAAACTGGAATAAAGGCTGAAGGAGAATAAGATGAGGTGTGAGACAGATTTAGTAACATTCTGTACCGACTTCAAAAACATTTTGTAATGCACCTGTACATAGTTCAAACTCTGTTAAGACCATATTTAGAATTCACATTTGGAAAATGATCTGCTTTAACTAAAAGAATATGCTTACCTCGAATAACAACAGTACAATTCTAAGGATTCAATATATAACACATTAATTTACAAAGTCTTTAGAAACATTAATCAATTATCGAAACCATTTAGCAACTCGATTATAAGTAACCATGAAGCTGAACACATGACCTAAAGAAATGATCCCTCTGATAAGGTCATTTACAACGTAGACACTTACCAAGTGCACTTGTTGCATCTTCAAAAAGGTTTGACCGAGAAGAATCTCCTGATGTACTGCAAAAGGTTTTTAAAAAATCATACTTCAGAAAGTATATAAACTTAAAGTTTAGTAACTGTCCAATATATAAAGAGATTATTTTATTTTAATTAAAAGTAAAAGTCTGGCTACAGTGTTTAAACTGTCCTCTAGATTAATCCCTAAAGCCTTTATCCATAACATTTCCAATCTTAATACTCATTCTTCTGCAAATGCATCATTTTAAATGTCCAAAGATGTAAAATAACCAGACTGCTTACTACTTAAGGAATACAAAAAAGAGAATGCACAACCATTTCCCTGAAAGAATTTACATGAGAAGTTAAATAAGTCAAGTGGAAGAAATACAAACAATGCAAGTATCCCCACTTTTCCATAGTTCACAGTCCACTGCTTTGTTTTTACAAAAGATCTACATTAATACCTGTTTTCACTAACTATAAGAAATCCAGAGGATGGTCTCTGAAGAGGATTTCTGCTTTTACAAGAAAAGTGAAAACAGTGTTTCATTTGCTTTGCAGCAAGCCTTTCTAGAGGCGTACACCCCAAGAAGTGAGTGGCGCCACCAAGCTCCTTCAACTGGAACTAGACTCAGCATCTCAGTATCGAGTCACTGTTAATTCTGAACAGTGTGTGTGTGCATTTGTGCTTTGTCTTAATTTACTTTGTGCACCCACTAGCAAGGTGTGTCCTAAGCCTGGGAGGTTATTTTTTGGGTCTGGGAATGATCAAAACTTTTTCCATATAAATTCATGGTAATTGCTTCATTGCTTTATGCTATTTCTGCTTTTACAAAAGGTTTCAAAGGAACGCTCTACTTTCAAATAGTGGAGAAAAACCTGTACATGATAAATAGCCAAAGTAGAAACCACATTAGGCTGGAAAGGCCTGGGAAATCTTTACATAACAGAATTTCAGTCAGATCTTATACGAAACTGAAGGAAGGCGTTTAAATCAAGGAACACAGCATAAGCAAAAAATGGGGAGACGTGTGACAAAATGCAAGTTGTAACCGAAAGTTAATCAGTTAAAAGCACTAAGTTTCTGTTGGGCAATTGCAGAAGATGAGTCTGGAAAACAAGGTAGACAAAAACAAGATTATGAATGACCAGGAAGAGTAGGCCAAAGAAAAATAAATTCAAATTTACAAAAGTAGTAAAGGGAGCAGTTAGATTAAAACATACATACAACACACTTATTCCCAATTTTAAAAAGAGAACACAGTGGACTTCAGTTCTGAGAAAATCCTATAGCATAGCAAGAGCAAGTAGAATATCTAAGTTTGAATTCATAAATTACTTTCTAAGCCTCAGTTTGTTCATCAATACAATGGGGTCAACAATAATATCCATGTATCGCTAAGTTGTATGTATGTATGTATGTATGTATGTATGTATGTATGTATGTATGTGGAGTTACTGCTGGTAAAGTGTTTAGCAAAGTGCCTGGCATCCTAACATCCGATATGATTATCATGATTAAACTACTTGTTTGGTATAATTTTTAAAGTATCTTCATTAACTCGATAGGCTAACATGTACAGAAGGAAAAAAGTTCTGAAAAGTATACAGGAAAACTAATTTTGCCCAAGACCCCAACCTAGGGAACAACCACCACTAGCAGTTTCTATGTAACAAGCAGTTGTGTCTTGCTTTTGAATGTGTTTCACTTAACTTGCTTATCTCAGTCAGCATAACTACAACTACCTGTTTTTCCCCAGGCGCACAGTACTCCATTTAATTGGCCAAATCAAGCTCTTACTAAATTCCTTCTATGGACAAATTTATCAATTATTCCTTTTATAACTTTTTAAAGATTTTTATTTTTCCATGTTCTCTTGTTTATGGTTTCACTTTTATGTTGAATCGTGATCTGTCTAGAGTGATCCATCTTTCCCCTTCCATTTGGCTAGACATTAATCCCAACAGCATTTTCCTCAGTGGTCTGAAATCACATCTTTATCTTGCATGAAGTCTCTGGTATGTATTCTGGTCTGTTTCTAGAATACCATCTATTTAACTGAGCCGTATTTCTAGTAAGAGTCACTCTAAATTGTCGCAATTGTTACCATGTAGAGTACATTCTACTACCTGGTAGGACTAGTGTTTTTTCCTGCAGTTCTTTTACAGAACAGTTTGTGCTGTTTTGCATACGGCTTTAAAATTTCCTTTTACATATCACAGACCACAGTGAGGTGAGGTTGGACTGCCATTCTTCAACCTTGACTCTGCCTCATTGCTTCTCCTTCCCCATCTGCAGAGGAAACCACTTATCAGTTAGTGTGCTGTTCCTTTGTTACTACACGTTACTATATATACCCAAAGAAAATATATGATGTCGTTTTGTGGCTTTTGTTTGGTTTACGGTTACTGCCCATATTATTTTGTAATCTCTTTTTCTCACTTGATAACAAAGCCTTGAAACCACATTCACTCAATATGCATATATACTACATACTTTAACTGGCCTGTACTATTGGATATCAGGGCTTCTCAAACTTTAGGAAGCCTAAAAATTCACCAGGAGAGCTTGTTAAAATACAGATTTCTGTGATCTGCCCCCAGAGAATTCTGACTTAGGTCAGGGGTTTAATTTCAAACATACTCCCAGTGACGCTGATGCTGCCTACTTACTACCACCTTCAAGCAGCATTGCTCTCCAATATGAATAAATTGCAGGTCAAGTCATTCCCTTATTAATGGATATTTAGGTTGGTTCCAATTTGTCTTTAATTACAAATTAACGCAGTCTTTGTGCACACAGGCAGTTTCTCTAAGGTAGATATATACAAATAGGATTTGCATTGCAATCGGTAGTTTTTAAAGAACAAAAAGACACAAATGACTAATAACGAAATGTCAGGCCAGGGGTGATGAATAAACTTTCTGATGTCCCTCGAATTGGTACCAGTGTATCTCCTGATAATTAGCCCACTAAGTTTTGTGCTTAACAGGACACTAAATGTTTTAGAGCAGATGAAAGGAGTAAGGCACATTTAAGCAGCCAGTTTTCTGAGCTTCCCTCACCCTTCTGTTACCCTTCTCGAAGGTGGTGATAATTTGGGGAAATGGTGTACAAAGCCCAACCAAGTAAATAACTCTAGTATCTGCTCTGTGGATCACTGATCATCTACTGATTTATGCAACCTCTGTAGGTCTGAAAAGGTAATCCTGAATCTTAAGAATCGGTAAGTGAAACTGTACCTCCAGGAAGAAAATTTTAAAAAAAGAGATTTTATCGATCAATTCTGAAATTCTCACTATAAGCTTTTCGAAGAGCTGAAAACATGTAAGAAAATAGGCTATCCTGTACTGATGAACATATATTTAATTACATTTACAATGTTTAAATGGTCTGGGAAACAATGTGTTAAATTTGTTAACTTCCCTCCTTCACACAGAATGGACCAACAACCTTTTGATAGAACAGCTTAACCTGAGTCTGGTTGTCTCCCACTAGGTAAGAGTGTTGAATGCATTTCTAAATGTACGTGGGAGAAGCATCAAGTTAGGTGACAGTGTCTCAGAAGGCCTAAACTAAGGCGAAGTGCAGTAGGCAGGCATAGAGGAAATATTTAATTCCTTGTAAAGAGGCCCAAAGTGAGCAATAAACCAGATGACTCAAACCCCTCCAAACATGGTTGACTTGGATCAGACATAGAAACTGAACACATAGGTAAAACACTAAAATAATCGTAACTAATTCTTTTCTGATCATTGCTGTATTTATCACAAACATGCTTCCCTTTCAGTACGTGTTTCCAACTCCTGTACAGATCTCCATTCTGTCTGGTTTTGATTCCAAGGACTCTAACTATTGCCACTGAGGTCCCAAGTTATATTAAAGTCACAAAACACAAACAGCTCCAGTGCCAATGCACACTGGACTTAATACAACCCATGCTGTCAGATAAAGCAGAAATTCCGCATACAAGCTCCAGCCAAGCAAAATAAAGCACTTGCTTTGGTTCTTTTATTTACCATTGGGGGAAAAAACTTTTGTCATAAATTACTCAGTTATCTTGTCAACTTCTCACAAGAAATTATTTCTTGCTCCACAAATACCCCAGTGCTTTTTCTTTGGTTTTAAAGATCTACACAGGCAAAACTTAAATGTCTACAAAAGTTCACAAAAATATAGATAAAACAGTGGAAAACTGAAACAATCCATATGTTCAACAAAAGGTGGTAGGTGAAGTACCCACAACAGCTGATACGTATTGCTGTGTACTGTGTGCTATTTTACACCTTTTATATTCATTATTCCATTTAATCCTTATAACAACTCTAGGAGATAGGTTGTCATCCACAAATTTTCAGATGAGGAAAATACCCAAAGATGTTACTTTTCTAAGGTTGAGCGTGAACAAACGTCAGATCCAAACACAATGCTATGCAGCAAATGGAAATATTTAATGGAATGAAAGATGTTTACAATAGAAATGACAACAATCAGAAAATAATATAAATAATGACTGGGGCAGTGTCAAGTTATTTATAATATGTCAAACTATAATAAAATATGAAGTTATTTTTATAATTCTTTCTGGGCATTTGTATTTCCTAATTTTTCTACACAAAATGAAGAATAACTCTGACCCTCTTTCCCTTCCCCCTGGGAAAAAAAATAATGGAGTATACAAAACTGGATCACGAAAATTTAAACAGGCACAAAAATTAGTTTTAGTGAGAGTTCAATGTTCAGAAAAGTTTGAGTAGAAACAAAGTTAGTTTGATCAAAACAATAATCAAAACAAACACATGAAGTTCTTTTTTTTTAATGTTTATTCATATTCATTCTTGAGAGAGAGACAGAGATCAGGCAGGGAGGGGCAGAGAGAGAGGGACACACAGAATCTCTAGACTCTGAGCTGTTCAGCACAGAGCCCGACGTGGGGCTTGAACTCACAAACTATGAGACTGTGACCTGAGCCGAAGTCGGACGCTTAACTGACTGAGCCACCCAGGCACCCCTACATGCATGAAGTTCCTAATATGAACGTGTTTTGGGATACAATTTCCTAGAATACAGTTCTTACCTGTCAGTTGATGTTGGACTAGTAGCCACTGGTGTTTCTGCTGGCTTTTCTGCAGGTTTCTCTTGTTTCGTTGCACTAGCAGGCGCAGGTTCAGAAGATGCTGTTGTTGATGCTGGAGTGATGGATGCGGGGGTAGGAGTGGGAGCCAAAGCGGGAGGAGAGGTCGGGACCTGGACCACAGCTGGAGCTGTGGTGGAGCTAACTGTGGTCGTGGTGGCAGGATTTGACTGCTGGGTTGTAGCTGGTGCTGGTGTAGTCACTGCTTTGGGCTAAACATATTAAAAAAGAAAAATAATCAATCATGATAAAATACCACATTATTACCTGATCTCTAAGTAGACTATCATTATAGGAGGCTACAAACATAACACTAATATAAACTTGTAACTTGAAAATAATTTTGTAAAGTAACTTAATAAATGATCAGTATTAGCAATCTGAATCACTATGTTACTCTTTCAAAGCTGATATATTAACTAACAACCTTAATTAGCTTTTAGCTAACAGTTTGTTTTTGTTATGTTACCAAGTCACTACAAAAAAGAACCAATAGAAGCCACTATTCAGAGATATACAGAATGTGTACTAAAAAAAAAAAAGGACCATTTAATTACCCCCTACCAAACTTTACAGTTTAAGTTCCAAGGTTATAACTTCAAGGTATTTATTGTCATTTAAAAGCATCACCAAAAAAAAAAATAATAATAATAATAAAATAAAATAAAATAATAATAATAATAATAATAATAAAAGCATCACCAAAATAACTCTCTTGTTTGATGTGAGCTAGTTCAGCATGCACTGGAAAGACTTGCTGTGCAAGGTAGGACAGGGGACTGAAAAAAAATAATACTAGGAGCATTCACTCCCTCCTTTCTTTGTTCTAAGAGTCTTGTGTTTAGCCCTATAACTTTTCAAACTGCCAATATAATACTCTGCAAATTATTAATGTTCTAAACTCTGATTTAGATTAAAATGTAATTTAAATGTATTATGCTAATTTAGTATTTCCCTTAAGATTATTTATGATGATTATAATAATATAACATTTCATGCCCTCGCAAAGTCTCTGTTGCCACAGTGCTATTTAAGCCTCATTCTAAATGGTAGCAAACCCATCTGCTTTTTGAAGTTTTGCTGCTTATTTCTGATCTAAACAGTTTTCCTGGCTCTTTATAATAAGGTCATTTCTCTTTGCCTCTATAATGCCTACTACTTCCCCTTCTAATAGATGGCTTCTATTATTAACTTGAAAATAAAATAACCACAAATTATCAGTAGAGTCCTGTGTAAAATAAGAAAAAGCTTGGCTCTAAGTAGCTATTCTTCAAACACATCCATCTATTCTGAGACCTATCCTGCTTAATTCTTAGTTACGTTCTAAACAGTCAAGGTTATTACAATACTAAAGGAAATAAGACCCCAAACACATACATATCCAAATATGTGGCTACCACATTTTGCATACTATTCATGATAAAACTAGATAAGACAATGGAGTATTATTCAGCCCTAAAAGGACAGAAATTCTGGCACATGCTATAACATGGATGAACCTAGAAGACACTACGCTAAGGGAAATAAGCCAGTCGCACAAGGAAAATACTTTATGATTCCATTTATATGAGATGTATAGAGTAGTTAAATTCATGGAAAGTAGAATGGTGGTTACCAAGGCCTGGGGGGGTAGGGGCAGAATGGGGAGTTACTATTTAGTGGGTACAGAGTACTGGAGATGGTTGCACAACAATGTGAATGCACTTAATACCACTGAACTGTACAATTAAAAATGGTTAAACTGGTAAATTTTGTGTTACGTATATTTTAACACAATTAAAAAATACTCAATTGAGACAAAGTTTCCTCATGATTCTGTTTCTTGTATGTAAAGTTTAACATTTAATGGCTAAGTGAAATAAGTCAGAGAAAGACACCATATGTTTTCACTCATATGTAGATCTTGAGAACTTAACGGAAGACCATGGAGGAGGGGAAGGGGGAAAAAAATCACAGAGAGGGAGGCAAACCATAAGAGACTCTTGGATACTAAGAACAAATAGGGTTGATGGGGGGTGGGGGAGACGGGAAAGTGGGTGATGGAAATTGAGGAGGGCACTTGTTGGGATAAGCACTGGGTGTTGTATGGAAACCAATTTGACAATAAATTATATTAAAAAAACCCAAACATTTAATGAGTAAGTGCTTTAACATAGCAAAATCACAATGGTTCTCTTAATGGATTATACAAACTTTTAAGTCCAACACATGTAAACCGTTTAGCTGCTTTTACTCAGGACAAAAATATGCAGTAATTAAAACTGACTTGCTAACCAGAAGAGACTTTTTTTCTTTGACTCTTTTTTTTTAAATTATATTTTTAATGTTTATTTTTGAGAGAGAAAAAGGAGGGAGGGAGGGAGACACAGATTCCAAAGCAGGATCCAGGCTCTGAGCTGTCAGCACTGAGCCCAATGCAGGGCTCGAACCCACGAACTATGAGATCATGACCTGAGCCGAAGTCGGACACTTAACCGACTGAGCCACCCAGGCGCCCCTCTTTGACTCTTAAATATAGAAAAAAACTGAGGGTTGCTGGTAGGGTGCTGGGTGTGGGGAAGGGCTAAATGGGTGACAGACGCTAAGGAGGGCATTTGTTGGGATGAGCACTGGGTGTTGTATGTATGTGATGAATCACTAAATTCTACTCCTGAAATCATTATTACACTATGTTAACTAACTTGGATTTAAATAAAATTTAAAAGTTAAAATAAATAAAATTTACTTGCTCAACTCTCTGTATTTCTACTGCATATATTACCTTAAACTTAAAAAAAAAAATCCTCACATTTATTTTAATAAATGGTTTATAGTCCTTAATAAACTTGGTTTCCAATTACTTATTTAAACCTATTTTCAGGGTTACAAGTATCACTGTTCTCAGATTATGATAATTCAATCCTAAAAATTCATGTCACGAGTACACCACTTCTCTGTTTTAACTCTCTACTGCATGCTTATGCATCTTTAAATAAAAATATTACAGAATCCTGACAGAACCCATATCCATTCTGTTTTAGAGAAAAACTCTGACTTTGATAAACTGTCCCAAGTATATTTCAGTCCAATAAATCACAAAAAATTCCCTTTAAAAAACTTCCTCACAACAATCATTCCTTCATTTCTTTAACTGCCTTTTTCTTTTTTAGTTTCTAAAAATCTACCCCATCAACTAAGAAATATCATTGAATTTAGGAGTCTACATGTCTTTTCTGCTTGAGCTTATCAGATCTAGCACATAATTTAACAAGTCTCTTTAAGGCACCCTTATTAAAACCACAAAATAAGAAATATTTATTCTAAGAATCACATCTTTAAATCTTTAAATAATTAGCAATTTTACTACTCCAGCAAAATCTAACAATTTTCACATGATATTTTATCAACTGTTTTAATTTATTTAAAAATGTTTAAGCTATAAATGTATAAAATTAACTTTATGGTTCACACAAAGTAAACTTAAAATTTTTAAAAAAACAGCCAAGTGCCTGCCACTATGGATGTGCATAAACTGTATTCACTAAAGTATAAAGGCTGGACTTGGGATCTTTATTTTTTTTTAAAAACCTCGCATGCATAAAAATATACAGAACAAGGCTAAAACTTACTTTTGTCACCATAACCACCACAAAGTTTTTTTCATCAATTTTATATTCTTTTAGAGCAGTATCATCATTGAGGATTTTGCCTAGTACATTAAGAAAAAAAGAATACATTATTTGAAGCCCATAACCTTTGTCTTACACATAACTGAAGTTAAAACAATTACCAATGTCAATTCTATCAATTAATACTTTCCCCAAAGAAAATCATTAAGTGATCAGTCAAGATAAAGAAAAATATAATTGGAAATATAATCAGGTAAAAAGGCACTAACATTTGATTTAAAGATACCAAACACAAACACTGTGTATGTGTCTGACAGAACGAGTTTGTCTACACAATCTGAAAGATAGCATTACTTTCAATATTTAATTCATACCTGCATAAATTAATTTTTGACCTGCTACAGGAAAGGCATCTTTCCCTTTTTCAGATTCAATCTTCTCTTTCAGCGCCTTCACCTAAAGGAAAAATAAACATTTTTTTCTAACAGGTCTAAACAACAAATGACTATCCAGAATCTGAGAAATGCAAGGTAAAACTTTTATACGTATATTAATCATTAATACTTGCAAAAACTTAAAGATCATGTCTTCACAATATTATATTAAAAGAGACTCATTCTTAATGCGTATCATTAGGTATAGGTATAAACTTTACCACCAGCTGCTACACATACACAGATTAAAAGAAAAAACTTTTACCAGTTGACTTGATAAATCTATTCAAAATAAAAATTGCAACATCAGAAGTCTTGATTCTCATTATAAAGCTTACGGGCTTATTTCCCACAGAGTAAAAAAGAAAAGCTCTCTAACCTAAAAAGTCTAAGAAATAAAATAGTCCCATCTACAATAAAAATAAAAGTTAAATAAGAATGTTAAAAAGCAAATGATTCAGGGGCGCCTGGGTGACTCAGTTGGTTAAGTGTCCAAATCTTGATTTCAGCTCAGGTCGTGATCTCACGGTTTGAGAGTTCAAGCCCTGTGTCAGGCTCTGTGCTGACAGTGGAGAGCCTGCGTGGGATCCTCTCTCTCTCTGCCCCTCCACTAACTGTGCTCTGTCACTCTCTCTCAAAAATAAATAAATAAACAAACAAAAGAAAGGCATATGATTCACTTAAAAACATTTTTTTAATGTTTATTTTTGAGAGACAGAATGTGAGAAGGGGAGGGGCAGAGAGAGAGGGAGACAGAATCTGAAGCAGCCTCCAGGCTCTGAGCTGTCAGCACAGAGCCCGATGCAAATGATTCACTTTAAAAGTGGGATATGTTTCATCATTGTCATCTGAGGGGGCTTCATAAAGATCAATTAGAACATAATTTCTAGAGATGGGGCCTGAACACCTTTATTTTTTTTTTAATTTTTTTAAACATTTATTGTTGAGAGAAAGTGAGCAGGGAAGGGGCAGAGAGAGGGGGAGACACAGAATCCGAAGCAAGTTCCAAGCTCTGGGATGTCTGCACAGAGCCTGGATGTGGGGCTCGAACTCATGAACTGGAAGATCATGACCTGAGCTGAAGTCATATGCTTAACCGACTGAGCCGCCCAGGTGCCCCTGAACACCTGTACTTTTTTAAAAGCTTTACAGGTGGCTCCAAATTTCAGCCTTGGCCGAGGACTACTATCTGTTGTCTCATCTACAAAGTAAGAGGTACTGTAACAGATGATCTTTATGATCTCTGTCTTGTAAAATTACATGACAACAGGCTCATTATGAGATATTTTGAAAATGAGTCCAATTTCTGAAACTAATCAAAAAGCACGGTGGCAGAGGAGTAAAAAAGGCAAGAAGATATAATGGAATTAGTTTCATTACTTTAAAGGCACAAAAATCAAGAGGAAAAATTCCATTCCTTCTATCTCTCAGAATACTTCGAAAAATTGTCTAAGTTGATAGTTCTGAGCTTTAGGTGAAAGACTGCTTGATAGGGATACACAGAGACAGCACTACTTTCATTACTTTAAAGATACAAGAATCAGGGGCGCATGGGTGGTTCAGTGGGTTGAGCGTCTGACTTCGGCTCAGGTCATGATCTCACAGCTCTGAGTTTAAGCCCCGCATCAGGCTCTGTGCTGACGGCTTGGAGCCTGGAGCCTGGAGCCTGGTTCGGATTCTGTGTCTCCCTCTCTCTCTGCCCCTAACCCATTTGCATTCTGTCTCTGTCTCTCTCAAAAACAAACAAACGTTAAAAAAAAAAAAAATTAAAGATACAAGAATCAAGGGGGAAAATTCCATTTCCTTCAATTCCCCAGAATACTTCTGAAAACTGTCTAAGTTGATAGTTCTAAGCTTTAGGTGAAAAACTAATGCCAGCGCAGAGCCTGATGCAGGGCTTTAACCCACAGATCGTGACCAAGAGTCAAATGCTTAACCAACTGAGCCACCCAGATGCCCCATAAGTAACAGCTTTTTAAAAAAGCACTCAGGGGGTCTCCTGGGTGGCTCAGTCGGTTAAGCGTCTGACTTCGGCTCAGGTCATGATCTCGCGGTCCGTGGGTTCGAGCCCCGCGTCGGGCTCTGTGCTGACCGCTCAGAACCTGGAGCCTGTTTCAGATTCTGTGTCTCCCTCTTTCTTTGACCTCCCCTGTTCATGCTCTCTCTCTGTGTGTCTCAAAAATAAATAAATGTTAAAAAAATTTTTTTTAAATAAAAATAAAAAAATAAAAAAGGACTCAGAGAATCTGACGTCAACATCAGTAAACTCAGGATATAAATTCCACAAGATAGTAAATTCTATGCTATGTGTGGGTCAGAATAAAAAAGTACAAGGATTCACAAGTCTAACAACTCTACAGTTGGCCCTTGTTCTATAATTTATGTTGGCAGTTCTGATTTTACCTATACATTCAGCTAGCATGTCATGATAAGTGCAGGAAACAAAAGATACTATCCAAATTTCTAAGATAAAGTAACTTTTAAAGACCCATTTATTTAAACCCTGTACTGCCAAGAGCAATGATTCTCTAGGTGTGATGAAGGAGCCATAAACATTCATAAGACCTTACTTATCAAGAGGTCTACCAGGTCAAAAGATATTATTTGCCTTTTGTACTCTCATTTTCTCACAAGTATATACTTGAGTTTTCCAGAGGCTACAAAACATGTGACTTCACAAAAGACTGAGTGCAAAAGCAGATGAGAATCTATCTTTTTCTATTAAGCCAAACATTAAAAAGTTTTGCAAAACAAGGGGCACCTGGGTGGTTAAACGTCTGATTTCTGCTCAGGTCAGAATCTCATGGGTCAAGAGTTTGAGCCCTGCATCCTGCTCTCTGCTATCAGTGCAGAGCCCACTTCCAATCAAGTCATCCCCTCCCCCTTGCCCTCTCAAGCTTGCACACTCTTCTCTCTCAAAAGTAAAACATTTTAAGGTGCCTGGGTGACTCAGTCAGTTAAGGGTCAGACTTCAGCTCAGGTCATGGTCTCATGGTTCGTGGGGTTCAAGCCCTGTATCAGGCTCTCTGCTGTCAGCACAGAGCCTGCTTCGGATCCTCTACCTCCATCTCTCTCTACCCCTCCCTTGCTTGTGCATGCTCTCTCTCTCAAAATAAATAAACTTAAATTTTTTTTTAAATAAATAAACACTAAAAACAAGTTTTGCAAAGCAAGTAAGATAATGCCAGTCTTACTGTTTTTGTAACATTTAATAGGTTTATTGTATTTAAATGAATATAATAATTTAAATTTATTATATTTAAATGAACATTTAGAAAATTCCTCTGCTTAATTTCTAATACAGTAAATACAAGTACATTGATAAAAGTTATTTTGGGGTCCTCAACAAATTTTAAATGTAAAGGGTCTTGAAAACAAAAACAGAGGACTGCCTAAGAACTGCTACTTTACATGCTAAATGACTTGCCCGAAGTCAGCTGAGCAACAGCATAGAGCTCAGAGCACTCTGTGGTGAATAATTTCCTTCCATACTTCTTTGTTCAGAGAAGAGATGCAATATTTGCAACTGTGGTTGGTTAAAAAAAAACTCACAAATGAATGATAGACCACATGTGTTACTATGAGTGATTCTAGTTCTCAGAACAGTACACAGTGGTGGAGTACACAGTAATTGCTCAATTAACACTTACTGAATGAGTAAATTAATATAGCATAAATATATGTAAGGAAAGGAAAATAAAGAAATATATGAAGCAAAAAATAAATGAAAGAAATAAGCAGGAATCTCATTCCTGACAGACAAGAATGTGTAGCCAATTTAGACTTAATTGATATGTATACATAGTTTCTAACCAATGGAAATTATACTTTTATTTTCAGCACCCATAGAATATACACTTTAAAAGTTTAGCCATAAAGACTATTCCACTGTATTTTCATAAGCCCAAACAAATAACGGACCTACTCTCTAGCTTTGTATGTCAAAAGAGTGAGGAAGGGACAAAACCCCAAAACCCTTGTAAGTTTAAAAAAAAAAAAAACAGGACAAACAAGAACACCTCCAATCATTTTGCTCCAAAAAAACCAAAAACAGGTGATTAAAAAATATTAAGTACATAACAATGAGAACTCTACAGACATCAGTACCTATATGATTTGACTAAAAAAGTAATCATAGACTAACATTAAAACCGTTTATTAAAGAAAAATTAATAAACTAAGCATGCATTTCAGACAGAAATAGGACAAATACCAAAAGGAAAAACGCAAAAAAATTAAGGAGAGAGAAATGGTAGAAAATACTTCTTGTGCCAAGAGAAATAACGGACAAATAACAGGGCAACCATTCATAAGTACAGTCAATAAAAAGTTCAACCTTATTAGTAACCAGAATCACAAATTTTAGTGTCAGATGTCATTAGTTCAATACACCATCATATTGGAAAAGACAGTGTTGAACAATTCTTGGTGTTAAGTGTGAAGAGACAACACTCTCAGAATGGGAGTGTCAAACAATAAAATATTTGAAGGCAATATGTCAAAGTGCAACATTTTTGGGGCGGTGGCCATTCAATCTAGCAATACCACTTCAGAACATCAAATCAACTTTATATATTTATATATAAACATATATGTGAACACACACACACACACACACACACTCACATACATACACACACATCTACTAGAACTAGACTTTAGTTCCGGGTGCACCGACCTGTCCAAAATTCTGGCATTGTTCCTTAACCTCAACACGATCTTTACTTTCCAATCTACTTAAGTCACCTACCCACACAACACAGGCTGAATCCTGTTATCCCCAAACTTCTCCATCTTTGAAATTGTAAACATCAATCACCTATCCCTACCAGCTCTCAGTAACTATTCACTACACCTGGTCTTGCATTTGGTCCCCAGAGTGCCTACTTTCACTCTGATCTTTATTGCCAGTTCCATTTGGCAAAGACAATAATTCCACTGCTTCTATCACTTTCTTCCTATTATCAGACTTTCTTGTCTTTCTGCTGCTTCCCCCAGGCAAAATTCCACATTTGGACCCACACAACTGAATTTATTTCCATCTGTACTCAACAAAAAATTCCCTTTGACCACTCTGTGCTGCCTCCTACCTCAATCAGCTAACAAATCTTACCTTAACTATCCAACCCCTACCTATCCATTTACATCCAATCTTCTACATGCTGGAGAAAATTAAAGATACCCTAAATCCTCACTTCTTTTGGTTTTCCTCCATTCTCCAAGAGGATATTTCAAACCTGCACTCTTCTCTAAATCTGATTGCCAAAACTTCCTCCCTCCCCTCAGATGACCTTCTACTTCATTCAAAATATATCAAGGGCGCCCAGGTGGCTCGGTCAGTTAAACTTCTGACTCTTGATTTTGGATCAGGTCATGATCTCACAGTTCATGAGATCAAACCCCACTTTGGGCTCCATGCAGGAGTATGCTGGGGACTCTCTCTCTGCCCCTCCTCCCCAAATTAAAAACAAAGACAAAAATCAGCAGATATCAGAGGGACCCATCCTCCACCTTCTGCCACCAAAGCGACATACTTTCTTTTTTTGCATCCAGATCCACCTAATCTCCTTCCTTCCTATTAAAAAAATTTTTGAACATCTATTCATTTTTGAGAGAGAGAGAGACAGAGTGTGAGTGGAGGAGGGGTAGATAGAGAGGGAGACACAGACTCTGAAGGAGGCTCCAGCACTGAGCTGTCAACACAGAGCCCGACGCGGGGCTCGAACTCACGGACCGCGAGATCATAACCTGAGCCGAAGTCGGCTGCTTAACAGACTGAGCCACCCAGGTGCCCCTCCTTTCTTCCTATTAAATGAAAGAGGCATCCCTCGCTTTCAAATCTAATCCTTTTCACTTGTTCCTTGGTTCTCCATCCAGTGTTCTTCAATACCTTGCTAGATTCTTTGTTTCCCACCCTCCCCCAGCTGTATTTTCACCCTCTCCTTCAAGGCCAGTTCACTTCCATTCACACTTAAACAGACCCAATTTTCTATCATCTTTAAAACAAAACAAAAACTTCACAACCCTCCATTATTTCTTGCTAGCTATAGTCTCCTCCCCTTAGTCTCAGGCATTTTTCAAAAAAAAAAAAAAAAATTAACTACACACATTGTAATACTAGTAACCCCACACCGATTACTCAAGAATGCAATGTAGTGCTGACAGAAGCATGGACTTTATTCCCAATTCTGCTACTTGTTTTTCTCCCTATGCTAAGGATTCCATTAAGACTGTTCTTACCAGTATCTCTAAATTCAGCAAAACCATAACTAGATACTTCTTAGTCCTTCACTACCTTACCTGACCTGTCTCTCCTCTTCACACTGTCTTCCTTTGGCTTCCATAAGGCCATACTCCTCAGGATTTCCTCCAATCTCTCTGTTCACTAATTTGTGAAATCCTCTCCTTATCTTTAGTCATACAGACCCAACTCTCTACTGGATACTTTTACTAGATATCCTAGTATAGGCATTTCAACCATAATGTGTTTACTGCAGATGGGTTCTAGACATCTAGTTTGTCTAAACCTTCCCTAACCCAATCAAATGGAACACACTTTAAAACAGCTTATAAAGAAAGGCCTTCTTTCTGGATATTACCAAAAACAAACAAACAAACAAACAAAAAGAGGAGGCAGCACCTCTCTACATGGTTTCTTTTGGGAAGGTATGGCAAGCAACAGATGCAGTTGTGACTCCTCTACTAACTGTGCTGAGTCCCATGCCAATGCTCTTTCAATAAGCAGTAAACAAGATGGATCTATAATGGAGCACTACAGTTCCAATAAATAACCAAGGCCACCCTATCCAAGGCTAATAATAAACAAGAAGGAGGGACTAAACTTTCATTTTGATGTTTATTTCTCCCTAAATAAAGAATGGAAATTTATTGGGGCGGCTGGGTGGCTCAGTCAGTTAAGCAGCCAACTTTGGCTCAGGTCATAATCTCGCGGTCCATGAGTTCGAGCCCCGCCTGGCTGTGCTGACAGCTCAGAGCCTGGAGCCTGCTTAGGATTCTGTGTCTTCCTCTCTCTTTGCCCCTCCCCTGCTCGCGCTCTGTCTCTCTCAAAAATAAATAAACATTAAAAAAAAATGAATGGAAGTTTATCATCAACTCAACTATCAACAAAGCATGGTTGACAATCAAGAAATCAAACTTTTTTCCTAGCCACATACTTCTTTTTCTCTTATGAAATTGTGTGCATCTTAAAGGAAAAACATACTCTGTATCTAACATTAAACATGGTTGACAATCACAATAGTCTATTAAAAAGTGCCAACATAAAATCTGATCAATTATCCTGTTTCATCCCATCCCCATGAGATGCTTGTCTCTTCTTCCACGTTCCTCACATCAAATCATTCATTCATCCAGTGGTTCCAACTTACCATCTAATTATTTCCCAGTGTGAACATTACTTTGCATCCCATGGTACTACCTTAGTTCAGGCCAACAACCATTAAAAATAGTCATTTTCATCCAACAAACTTAAGTTGTAAGTTTCAAATATAAAAATGTTTTATAAATTATATCCCCATGTCGTTTTGCATGTCAGTCTTTTTTTTTTTTTTTTTGGCATGTCAGTCTTCTTACATGGCACTTTCGCACAAGATTTCTAGGACTGTAGCTTGTTGATTGGGTTAGCAACTGAATATTTATTATAATCCAGTTTCCTCAATATTACAATATATTTTCCTTATTAGTGTTATAATTACATATACTGTAAAAAGACTTATGCAAGCTTTAATGGGTAGCCCTGAAGTACAGAGGCTGAATGAATAACAACAGCTCATGGATGCTATGTACTTAGCACATGCCAGGCAGTATATCAAGAGCTTCCCAATATTTAACTCAATTTAATCTGTGCCTCATCTCCTATTTGAATCCTGGCTAGTGCTACTGTGGAAGCTGATATTTGAGAACAACAACAAATGTTGATATTTGTGAGAGCTAATGCAGGCAAATTTGAGTTCCTTTGATCCAGCAGTTCTGCATCTGGAAATCAATGCTGAAGAGATGTTTACAAAAACACTTTAAAGATACATGAACAAGTTATGTGTTCTACACTACTGTTCCTAACACTGAAAACAACCCTAAACATTCATCAATGGTAAAATATATTACTGCAGATGCATTCATCTAAATACAATGCAATACAAGAACAATGCTATACGTGCAAGGTACTCACTGAATACATGCATATATGAATGAATGACGTATTTATAATTACCTATAAAGGGGAAAAGCTAGTTGCTAAGCAAGTGATTTTTAAGAACATAGTGAAATTATGTTTATATATTACACATAGGTAAAAAAAACCTGTCTAGCAGCAAATAGAGTCTATAGTGGTTATTTGGACCAGGGGCATAAAGGCTTCTACTTTTTTATATACTTTAGTAACTATAACAAGCCTAGATTATGTTAGTAATTTAAGGGAAACAACCACTGCTTACTAATATCACAGAAGAATATACTGCAATTTTGAGGAGTCTGCACTAAAAAAGAAAATTCTAGAGTGCCCAGCCAGCTCAGTTGGTAGAGCATGCAACTTATGATATTGATGTCTTGAGTTTGAACCCCACGCTGGGTGTAGAGATTACTTAAAAAAAAAAAAAAAAAAGTCTAAGGCGGTACTCTAATACCTACTTAAATTTCGAAAAATAAGAGCAACCAAAATTTGGCAATTAACATTAGCAAAAGGAAAGAGTCCCAAACCTAAATATGTTTACAAAAGGATTTCATAGATTGTGTGCATCTATGTGGGCAATGTTTTTGGTTTTCTTTTTCCTTTTGATTCCTTAAGTGGTATCCTTCCATTTGGGAAACTAGCATAGGCACCAAGGAGTATTTTCTGGATTCCTCTCCCCAAAATATATTTCTGCGAATTCTAAAGATAGATTTGATGATAAAAAAGTCAGTTGACTAGTGCAATAGGAAAAATCTTCCCACTGGACCCAAGGAATAAAAGAATGTAGCAAAAGTAAAGAGATTTTTTTTTTTATTACTGAGAGTACAGTATTAATAATGTATGAACATGGGAATGCAATTGGTGCAGCCACTCTAGAAAACAGTATGGAGACTCCTCAAAAAACTAAAACTAGAACTACCCTATGACCCAGCAATTGCACTACTAGGCATTTATCCAAGGGATATAGGTGTGCTGTTTCAAAGGGACACGCGCACCCCCATGTTTATAGCCGTACTATCAACAATAGCCAAAGTATGGAAACGGCTCACATGTCCATTGATGAATGAATGGATAAAGAAGATGTGGTGTATACACACACACACACACACACACACACACACACACACACACACACACACACACACAATGGAGTATTACCGGCAATGAAAAAGAATGAAACCTTGCTGTTTGCAACTACGTGGATGGAACTGGAGGGTATTATGCTAAGTGAAATTAGTCAGAGAAAGACAAAAATCCTATGACTTCACTCATATGAGGACTTTAAGAGACAAAACAGATGAACATAAGGGAAGGGAAACAAAAATAATATAAAAACAGGGAGGGGACAAAACAGAAGAGCCTCATAAATATGGAGAACAAACAGAGGGTTACTGGAGGGGTTGTGGGAGGGGGGATGGGCTAAATGGGTAAGGGCCACTAAGGAATCTACCCCTGAAATCATTGTTGCACTATATGCTAACTAATTTGGATGTAAATTTAAAAAAATAAAAAATAAAATAAAATAATGAACAGACAGTATATAAAGGCAATCAATTCTCAAATAGGGTTATGATCCAAAAGGCTATGATTTTAAATATAATTTGAAGTTCAGAACCTATTCTTCCCATACAAACTATGATATTTAAGCTACTCCAACTATTCATGCCAATTTAATTAATCTATTCTAAAATATATTCCTAACAATATGATTTCAACGAGATTAAAACCAACACACTCTGAAAACTGATTAAGTAGAAAAACAGAAACTCTCAAGATACCTGTAAACTTTTAAAGTTTCTATATAGGCAGAGAATGAATCTAATACACTACAAAAAAAGTCACCTACCTAATTTACCCAAAAGTGTGAAGGGGAGAGGAGGGAGTGACAAATAATTTTTATCTACCTGTTTGAAGTATTTAGGATCTGTTCATACGTATTAGTCATTTGTGGCCAGTCTACCTCCTCTCCTAGAAAAGGTTTATGTAATGTATAAAAGGTTTATAAAGTTCATTCAGTATAAAATTAGCTCTTGGAGAAACTACATAGGGAAACTTATAGGGAACAGATGGTGTGGTGTCCTTCAGCAGAATTCACTGTGCTACGGCAAGCTCAAATTTAGCACATTTCTTTCCAAAAGCAACAGAAATTTTATACATTACCTATCAAACCATCTCATAATTTCCAAACTAAAGAAAGCAGAACACTGCTCTTAAAAACTGTTCGAAACTGCCGATCACATCAAGCTGACCCAGTCCGAGGATACCACATTCACACAAACTTTTTGTAAAAAAAGACAGTAAAAACAGTGATCAAAATAATGGAAAACCGATGAAAGCACAATTTGTTGAAAAAAACTGCACGCATTTATTTCTAATTTCACAATTCGCTAAAGATTTTCAGATCCGTGATCTCTTTTGATTTTCACATCAACTCTACAAGGAAGGCAGGGAAGTTATTACTTCTATTTTACTAATGAGAAAAGAGATTTAAGTGCTCAAGGACACAGGATAACTACAAAGTGGGGGGGGGGGGGGGACTCTTCCCTAGACTAGCAGTGCTGTGATGTATTTGAAAGAGAGCAAAATGTAAAAACAAGTAAACAGACTCAAGAGTTACCATTAAGTTTTTGCTATAAAGAGCAGCAGGGAAACGAGGCAGTAGCTAAAGAGGGACGTGGAGACAAGGGAGAGTTTTATTAAAATTGGGAAAACAAACATTCTACAATGGAAAAATCAATGAGGCAGAAGAGAAAAGCTGAACTGGGAGTGGGCCCTTCACAGGCGAAGTAGAGCAACCAAAATGCTGTGGAAAAGTAGGACTAGCCTCAGCACCATCCACCATAGATAGCTGCCCACAACAAAAGGAGACTAGAAGAAGTAGGTAGTTCTGGTAGGATTCTGCAAAAGTTCTTCTGTTCCAATTGTTTCTATATTCTCAACAAAATCTTAAATCTGGGGTCATCAGCTGAAAATAAGGATAGTATATGAAATCTGCCTATGACAGCAGAAGAGTGAATGGACGGACTAGTGGAGAGTACTACCAGGCAGTAAAAGGGCCCAACGAAGGTTAACGTTCATGAATTTTAGGTGAGACAAATCAATGTGGCTATGTGTCTTCTAGCTACACAGGTGTAAGCACAACAGAACTGAATTTAATCACATCTGGGGTTTTCCGAGCACAAACAATGAAGTGAGAGTGGGACCACGTTGCCAGGCACAGCCACAGTTCTAAGCACTGTGTATGATCTCAAAATCATAAAACCTTCCAAACAACCATATGAGGTTAGTACTTCCAGTGGCAGTACCCTCATTTTAAGCTGAGGAAACAGGCACATAACTGGGTAACTTGCCCAAGGTCACAGAGCAAGTGGTACAGCCAGGATTGAAATTCAGGCAGTCTGGTTCCAGAGATATGCTATGCTGACCCTTGCAAGAAAGTGATTATAATCACTGACCCTATTTTAGCTGGGCAAGAGTGGAAGCAATAACACGAAGGGAAGGCCAGCAAAGAGAAGTATGGATCAAATGAATTATAGGTCTCATCAAGAACTAGAATCAGAGGAAAGGTAAAGTAGGAAACTAAAAACAGATTACTAGGGATGGAGGAAGTTTGTTACTGGTAATAAGATCTAATTACCAGTCATGGGACTGAATAATTGAGGGAGCAGAAGGAAAGATCACCAGATGAGACATTACGGATCACAAGACCAGGGTACAGGCAAGATACATATATACTGAAACTACCAGAGCCATTGACTGTGTGATGGCAGCAAGTTACTAATCACATTGGCCTTCATTTCTTCTTTTTAAATCATACACTGTTACATATTTTCCACAATTCTAGTGTGGGGTTTTAAAATATGTCTACCATATGCTGTGGAGCTCAGAACTATGATAACTTTCACACGTTTTTAACACAGAGATAAAAGCAGCTACATCAGGAAAAATGACAATGTCAAAATAACAATATATGTCCATAGCTACTATCTACACTTCCTCATCTCCCATTCATTTCTCAATCTACTCAAACATAAGTTTTGGCTCCAACACTGCATGGAGATTATTTGTCAGGGTCATTAATGAACTACAAGCTGCCAAAACCAAAGGGCATGTCTCTTTTGAATTCTCAAGCATCAGACACATTTGATCCTTTCCTCCTTCTTGAAACATTTTTTCTTGGATTCTTCCTACCTCAAAGATTGCTCCTTGACTGACTCTTCACTATCCAATCTCCACGTGAAATCTTCAATTCTAAACCGACTTCAACCCCAGGACCCATCCTATTACCTAGCAACCTTCTCACCATGGTTCTTCAATTCTAGAAGCATACTATTAATTACATATAGTGGATAATTTAGGGTTCATTTTTCAGAAGGAATAGGCATTGAAAAAGACTGCTAGATAATCTCATCCAGTCCCACGGATTGAAGTCAACCACATATGCTGCCTATTGTTAGGTGTCTATCTCTAACCAAAACTTTTCTCTGGGACAGAGGTTCATTACAAATCTCCTTGCCATCTCTACTTGAAAGTTTTTTTTTTTTTAATGTTTAAATGTTATTTGAGAAAGAGAGAGCAAGAGAGAGAATGCGCTCGCGCAACTGGAAGAGGGGCAGAGAGAGAGAGAGAGAGAGAGAGAGAGAGAGAGAGAGAGAGAGAATCCCAAGGAGGCTCCACACTCAGTGCAGAGCCCGTTGTGGGGTTCAATCCCAACAACTGTGAAAGATCACGACCTAAGCCAAGATCAAGAGTAGGATGTTTAACCGACTGAGCCACACAGGCACCCTTCTTCTTTAATGTTTAATAAGCATCTTAAACTTAAATCTTAAATTCCCACCGCAACCCCAAACCTGCTCCTCTCCCAGCCCTCCACATGTGAGAAAAGAACACAAGTATTCACATAATTTATACAACCTAAATCTAAGTTTAATCCTCAATTTTCCCCATTCCAACCCATCAAAAATTCTTTCATATCTACTCTCCCAAACATATCTCAAATCCATTCACTTTTCATATCTTAAACAGGTCAAAACCCTGTTTAAGACTACTGTACAAGCCTAACTGATCTCCGTGCTTTCACTCTTGCTCATCCTACTATCCATTTTCCATACAGCAAAGTAACCTTTAAAATCATAAAAGAAATAATTTTTCTCCTCTGCCTACAATCCCCTAAAGGCTTCTTCCTATTTTACCTTGAAAACCCCTGCCTTAGGACAAAGTCCTACAGGCTCTGGCCCCTTGCCTAACTCAGATCTATTACCTCCCTTCCCCTCACCTACCAGATCAGCATACAGGCCTTTTTTGATTCCCAAAACACACTCTTAAAAGGTCTTTCCCCACAGAAAACTCTCTTCTCCATGGGAGTAATTATTATTCAGATCTCAGTTTAAATGTCACTGTATTCAAAAAGGCCTTCTGTGACTAGTCAATTTAAAAGTAGCCACCCAGTCATGTACTATCATATTACCTCATCCTATTTCAATTCTCTATATAGCTCTTAGCATTATCTGGTTATTAAAATTTGTTTTTAAATGGATTTGTTCCATTATAAAATATGTACTGTAACAGTAGGACAAGATATTTAAAGTGCTCAACAAATATTAGATAAATCAACACACAAACATTGGGGGATCACTAACTTGATAGTTCACTAGAAGAATGTATTCAGCTCATTCAAAAGATGTTTACTAAATGCCTACTATGTGCTTGGTATAGGAAGAGCAAAATTCTGGCAGAAACCATACCAGATTTCCCAGGTACTTCCAGTACTGTGATTTACCAATATGCCAACAAATCTTAATTTCATCTCTGTGATACAGTATTTTAATACATTTATTCTTCTTGTTTTAATAATCTAGGAAACGTCTATAATAAAGTACTATCTCCAGCACAACCATATTAACAGGTAATAAACTGCAATAGGAACAAGTTGCTAATAAATGATGTCTAACAAATACCATATACTATACAAGTACAAAACAGCATTTTACAGCATAATCACCAACATTATACAAATAAACCACAAAGCAAGGTAATTCTTTGTAGATTACTGTACAATACGCTAAGTGTGCAGTCTACACTAATTAAAACTGTTTTATCTTTACAATTTTCTTGTCCAAAACTTCCAATGTATATACACAGCTTTGATGTGTTAATATCGCATTTTAGCTTCTTCATTTAAAGTTTCATGTCAGACTTATTATTTTTTTTTCCAGTTATTCAAAGCACACAAACAGTGACAGGGTTAGCATATTGAAGGATTAAATCTGTATATCACATATTCTTTCTTGTCATCATTTTCAGATACAATAAGATCTGCAACGTATTACAATCATTTCAAGTTTTGTTCTAATCTACCTGTTCCGGGTTGGGTTGAAGTAATAGCAAAAGGGTTTTTCAAGTTAAAGCAATGGGTTGAAGTAATAGCGAAACAGAAAAAACTAAGTGACTTTGGATCTGAGCTTTAAAAAAAAACTGTATTCCATTTTCCTCTAAATGTCCATCACATGACCAAATTTCAAAAGAAGTTGTTTTCTAACGTTTATTTATTTTTGACAGAGCCCAAATGGGGAAGGGGCAGAGAGAGAGGGAGACAGAGGATCTGAAGCAGGCTCCGCACTGACAGCAGAGAGTCTGACATGGGGCTGGAACCCACAAACCGTGAGCTCATGACCTGAGCCAAATTCGGACACTTAACCAACTGAGCCACCCAGGCGCCCCACCAACTTTCAAAATTATAAAGAATTTTATACAAGTAGCAGTCTATTAGACATCTCAGAATGCTAATTTCTATTTTTTTTTTTACAGTAAATCATCTCTTTAAAACAAAACTTCACATAATTAAGAATATTCTCTTTTAGCAATGGTCTTCTCATCCAACCTACTCATTTTGTTTCTATCTTGTCTGAATATTTTATAAGGGATGCATTACTATCATGATAATAAAAAGATTGTTTTGCACTGGTTAACACTAAAGGCAGTGCATGGTAACGGTCAAACAAATGGTACAAAATGGCTGATTAAGTGTCAAGAAAATTTTGGCGGTTAAAAAAGATGGAGAGGAGGAACGCCTGGGTGGCTAAGTCGGTTAAGCATCCGACTTCCGCTCAGGTCATGATCCCGCAGTTTGTGACTTCAAGCCCAGGTTTGGGCTCTGTGCTGACAGCTCAGAGCCTGGAACCTGCTTCAGATTCTGTGTCTCCCCCTCTCTCTGCCCCTCCCCTGCTCACACTCTGTGTCTGTCTCTCAATAATAAACAAATGTTAAAAAAAAAATTTGTGATTAAAATAAAAAGAGGGAGAGGAGTTTCAGCATTCAAAAACTAAAGCAAACACAAACAATTTAAAAACAAATCCTGTTCCTTTTTCCACTTTGTACATCTCCTACTCTATAGCTATTGAGCCACTACGTCAGCAAGGCTCCCAGAAGACCCAGACCGACCCTGTCCCAACGTGCCTGTATTCCTCCAATGCTGCCACTCAAAGACCACTAAACATATAGATGTTCAACAAATGAATCACTCTCATGATTCCTATATCCCAGTCCTTTTTTTTCCTTTATTTTTGTTCTTGCACATCTCAAACTCTTAAGACTTTCTATATTGGCCACTTGAAGTTACTTAATTTTCTTAATTCCTTCTAGATAAACATCAAACAACGGCAAACCTTTGAATAGCCAAAACACAAGTCTCAGAGAGCAAAAACTGTTCATTTTATGTGGATCTCCTTACAGGTCTCACTAAAATCCTGTTTTCTCTGCTTTATTAAAAAATCTATTTCTAATATCCCCGGTTACCTAGTTTTCACCACAAATTAGAAACAGGACACTTAGAGTCTCCCTATATTAATAGAACATTCATCCTTTCTTTCCTTACAGTAATTCTACTCAAATACTGTATCAAAAATAGATATCAGGGGCATCTGGGTGGTTAGGCAGCCGACTTCGGCTCAGGTGATCTCAAGGTTTGTTCAAGCCCGTATCAGGCTCTGTGCTGACAGCTCAGAGCCTAGAGCCTGGAGCCTGCTTTGGATTCTGTGTCTCCCTCTCTCTGCTCTTCCCCTGGTTGTACTCTCTTTCTCAAAAATAAACATTTAAAAAAATTAAAAATATATAGATATTAAAAAAAATCACTATAAACATTTCTGAAATTTAAATCCACTAAAATGAAATCCTACAAGGGGTTCCTGGCTGGCTCAATTGGTGGAGCACAGGACTCTTGATCTTGGGGTTGTAAGTTCAAGCTTCACACTGGGTGTAAAGATTACCTAAAAATGAAATCTTAAAAAAAAGAAAAGAAAGAAATCCTACAAATCATGTTAATGTAAATGCTCCACATCAACGATTAAATGTTTTCATTTCTTGCTCCAAACAATGCTAGTTTTTATATTTATATAAATAGTAACACAATTATATTTAGAAAAATAGCAACAAAAAGCTGAAAAAGCCAATCTCCATGACAATGAACTTTCTAAAAATATGCTTTTAGAAGCGTATATTTATAATTCGTGTAACATAAGACATTCCCTTGTAAATAAACTGGTAAACAGCAAATATAGTTAAGAATATATACAAAAACAATATTGGCTCTAAAATAATTAATGCACAAAATGCCTACAAATCTTACAGAACAGCCAGTAGAGCTATAGAAAGTCAGGGCATAACTTCAATTAATCCACAGATATTTACAAAAACCTCCTTGAGGCTTCAATAATTCTGGAACTAATTCAGAACATTACAAACTGGTAAAGTTCCTGTGGCACCAGTATTACTGCAAAGAACCAAATTCAAATAGACATTTTATAAAAAGTTTTGTCTGAAAGCGTTAAACAGACAGCTGCACTTTAACTTTCATCCTTTAACTTACTAGTACACACTAAGCCATAAAGAAACATTCAAGAAAAATCTGACTTTTATTAGTAATATCAATCCACAGGGTGTTGTCAGTTACTCAGGATACTGAAAAGTTACTCATCTATAATTGCTATCTCCTGTACTTTAAGAATTTATCACAAAGCATACTTCTACATATTATTGAAATAAAATTATTTTGTGCCACAATTCCACAAAGATTGGAAACTATGTTTCTTAAATAATTGAAGATGCAGAAAACTTCACGTTAAGTAAGACAGGTAAAACTTAACACTATATCCTCACCCAAAGACAGCCATTGCTAATGATCGATTTCATTTACTAACCACCAATTAAATACCATTATATCCTCACATCTCCGAAAGGCAGGTACATAGCAAATAAGTTAGAGGCACAAATGGCACTGGTCTATTTAACACCAAGAACCCTGATCTCCACCAAAAATAGAATCAACTATTTTTTTAAATATAGATTGTTAAAAAGTAGCTGGTTTAAACTTAACATGTCAATCTTAATGGTGTAAAGGAACCACAATTCAAAAACAAAAGCAATAGATTTACACCGGTGGCGTTTTTAGATTCTTGGCATAAAGTTGTACTGACATCTTGCAGTCACAAATACAGACGATGGCACGAGAATTTACCACGTGGACTTTCGAAGTGTTCGTGGGTTTGACGACAGAAGAGATTCAAAGTTTTTATTTTCTTTTTTTCTTCCCTGAAATTGTTATTTGGGGGTCGGGGAAAGGGTGCAGGGTTTCCAATACCTACATTAGAAGACTTCTACCACAGAGGAGTCCTTAACCTGGAGTGGAGTGTGAGCCTGGATTTGAAGGGCTCTAACGCAAAAAATCTTCACCACCACACAGGCCTGGAAGTGCGAATTACGTATGGGTGCGGGCTTGGTGGCGGGAGAACTGCGGCTAAACGATTCACGATAGTATATGCAAATAAAAGGATTACCAGTTCTGGAGAAGAGGCAAATAATTCATTTTCACCACTCACCTTTCGCTCTGCGGCTGACGGAACCTGATAGCTTTTTTTAAAAGGCTCATTATCTTCAGTTACCACCTCCTAGACCTTAGCGCCTAACCAGGTCCGAGCAGGGGTAGTGGCGACGCCTACAACTCCCTCCCGCACCTAAGCACCCAGAGAGCCCGGCTCCATCACCGAGGAGGCCTTGACCTCCCCTCCCCCTCTGGCCCCACTACCGAGAGCTCCCGGGCCCAGGCCTCCTGTGCCCGGCGGCCGTGTGCTCCACGCCATCTGCCACCAGGGCCTCGGCGTTCGGCCACTGCTTCCCCTTACTCCTGCCACAAAGCCTGCGGCCAACTCCGAAGGCTCGCGTGGGCCGCACGCCGCCGCGGCCCTGAGTCCTCAGGCCTTAACCAGCTCCCGGAGCTCGAGCCCCACGCTCGCTGCGCGCTCCCGGGTGTGCTGAGGGCTCTCTTCGATCGGGCGCTCTGCCGGGCCCTGCTCGGAGCTGAAGCCCAGGCCCAGCACACAGAACCGCCGCACCGCCCCCCGCTCAGGCCCGGCGGCCCCCTAGCGCTCCCCGAGGCCCGCGCGCGGCCGCCCCCGCCCTGCCCGGGCCCCGCGCTCCCCACCGCTCGCACCGTCTCGTCGGGGTCTATGTCGATCTTGAAGGTCTGCTGCTGGAGGGTCTTCAGGGTGACCAGCATGGTGCCGCCGCGCAGCTCCGCTGCCGGGCCTGCTCCGGGTGCTGGCCGCTGGGCGGGGTCTGTGGCCTGGCGGGGCCCCGGGGTCGCCCGCGCTCCTAGCGCACTCGGGAGGAAGGCGGTGGGGGTGGGGGCTTGTCACATTCGCCCTGCGGAGCGGCCTCTCCCCCAGCCCTGGGCCCGGGCCGCGCCGCTGCCTCCGCGACTGCGGCCTTCCCCGAGAGTTTGGGCCGCCGTGCTTCCTCACGCGCCCGGCGCCAGCCACTGAGTCCAAGAGGCACGAGGGGTCTGCGAGACAAGCAGAGAATCCGCTAGCTCACCACAAGCTGGTGGCCGCCATCAACGTGACTCGCCTAGACGCGCCCCCTCCCCCACCCGAAAAAATCTGGGGGATGGGGCCGGGCTGGCTAAGCACGCAGGCGTAGGGTGCGGCGAGGCTCTGCGCAGGCGCAGCCAAGAACTCCGCCCCGGAATTGGGGTTGGACGGATTGCGGCTCTGGAATGTCGGCGGCCTGGATCGAGCGTGCGCAGGCGCAGTCAGTGGGCGTCTCGAGGGCTGTCGGGGCTTCCTTGTGGCGTCTGCACCCGGGGCGTTCTCCCGCCGGTCGCTGCTCCGCCTACGTCCAGGCTCCTCCCGGCTGCCTGAGTTGCGCAATCCGTAGCCGGGGAAGCGCTACGTGGAGACCGCGCTAAGTGGAAGCCGAGCTCTGGAGCTGGGGAACAGGAGGGCGGTAGGTTGAGGCGGGGTTTGAGTGAAAGGATCGTGTTAACCACGGTACTGGGCCGGCGCTTACTGGGCGCTTGCCGTGTGGATGAGCCACTGTGGTGACGACTCTGATCCTTTACTCCTGAGAGCGCAGACCCCTGTGCCACACTGCCTGGGTGGACCTTGGGGGTAAATAGAAGGACCGATGTAGGAGGTCAAGTTCTTTCACTCCTCTGGGCGGAACTGTCCAGTGGCTGCTGTCACCCAGAAGTCAGACTGCTTGCAACTGGATACATAGCCCTTGCTTTTCACCACGTCTCCCTCCTCTCCCTTGCGCTCGGGTGGTTGGTGGGTACTAGGCACGTGCTCCTGCCTGAGAGCCTGCCTTTGCACTTGTGCCCGCTCCTGAGTCCTCTTTACCCAGATGCTTGAGTGGCGGCTCACTGTCTCGCCTCCTTCAAACCTTTGCTCAAAAGTCACCTTCCCAGTGAGGTCTACCCTAATACTCGGCTGAAAACCGTAACTACACTAGCTTTATTATCCTGTTATCTCTATAGCATTTATCATCTTATAATTACTAGATAATATACATATTTATTAAGTTTATCATCGTTCTTTTCCTCAAACCCCAGACTGAAACTGCACAAAAGCGAGGATTTTGTTGTGTTAACCGATGTGTGAAGAAACGTGCCTGACAGCAGGCACACGATAAATATTGGAATGGGTAAATGTGCTTCCAGTCCCTCATCAGTAAGGCACAGATAATAATAACTCAACTCCATTGATTTTGGAGGGGGGTGTTGAATAACGTATGTAAAAACTTAGTACAAGGAGCATAGTAAGCATCACCTTAGTAGTTAGCTATTTGTAGTATGCTCATTTACAGATAAGAAAAGTGGAGTGCAGAGATGCTGAGTAATGTGCCTGGAGTCACCCACCTAGTAAGTGACAGATGCAGCATTTGAACCCAAGCAGAATAACTCCAGAGAACTTGCTCCAGGTGTCCGGCTGCTCTCAGTAAGGTACACATTTGACATAAAGTGGTTCAAGTATAAAGGAAAATAACAGTTATACCACTAACCATGTGGCCAGTTGCAAATTACATCTCTGTGCCATGATTCTGACTGATATAATGTCCCTGCTTGGTTTTTCTTGGATCTTAGCGCTCAGATATAATTCTTCCATGGAACTTTCTTTCCCTGACCAACTTCCTTCTCCACTGACCTGGCATTTCCCCTTTCACAGCACGTATCTCCTTGTATTGTAATTCAATATCTAATCCTCTGCCGTCTGTATTCCTGTATATCCACTGTTGGTCACCAGGTGATCTTATCTTGTCCTTTGTTTTGAAATACCTCCAGCTTGGACCTGTCCCCTTTGGTGTAGACAGAGTTAGCCAATTGCCTAAACAGTATCTTCACTTAGAGTATAACAACCTTCTGAAGACTATCACAACCAAACAGAACCATTGATTTTTGTCTGGACCTCTCTTTCCCCTGAAACCTGCTTTTCTCCCAGTCTTCCCCCATTTTAGTTCACGATACCAGTATCTACCCAGGTGCTCAGGTCAAAAATCTAGTCATCATCCCTGGTAAATCTCTCCTTTGTTCCTGTCTTCCCATCTACCATATCTAATCCATTATCGAGTCCTGTCAACTTTATTCTCCAAATTGTATCCCAAAGTCAGCCATTTTTACCATTTCTAATTGTACAGCCTTAGGCTAATCCGTCATTATCTTTCACCTGCCTCTCAACTGGTCTGTCCACTTCTATTCTTTTCCCCATTAGCCTCCCCAGCAATCAGAGTAGTCTTTTCAACTGTAAATCAAATCATGTCACATCTATTCTTTTTTTTATGTTTATTTATTTTTGAGAGAGAGAGAGGCAGAGAGAGGGAGACACAATACGAAGCAGGCTCCAGGCTCTGAGCTGTCAGCACAGAGCCTGATGTGAGGTTTGAACTCACGAACTGTGAGATCATGACCTGAGCCAAAGTCGGATGCTTAACCAACTGAGCCGCCCGGGCACCCCTCACATCTATTCTTAATACCTAATTACACTTGAGAATAAAATTCAAACTCTTTACCTGGCTTTTAAGAATTCCCATGATCTGAGTCCTGCCAGATTCTCTGGCCTCATCTCTTTTCTTCTGTCTCTGGCTTATTCACTGCCATCCCTCTGCACCAGCTTTCTCTCATGCTCCAAGCAGGCTAAGCTGGTTCTCACCTCTGCAGTTTGCAGTAATGGTCACTTCAGCCTGAAACTGTCTTCCTACATCTTTGAATGGCTAACTCCTTTTCATCATTCAGGTTGCAGGTCCTATTTTACTTCCTTGGAGAGCATTTCTCCAAAAACTGCAATGATCTATAATAAACGTATAATAACCCTCTAGGTGAGGCTCCATCCTACTCTGTTTATGTGGATAATTTCATTTGGGCCCCAACAAAACTACGTGAGATAGGTGCAACATTACCCTGGCTTAAATTTTTTCATGGACCTACTTGAAATTATTATTTTTCAACCTGTTTATGGCCTGTCTCACAATACTACTCGCTTCCCATCTCTGTATTTTAGGGGCAGGAACTCATTTGCCTTACTCATGGTCTTTCCCAAGCACCTAGAACAGTGCCTGGAACACAGTAGGTGCTCAGTAGTGTATGTTGACTGACTCCCAACTCATTTGTAAGCTCCATGAGGCCAGGTGTGGTGTCAATCTTGCTCATAATGGTATCTTTAAAGTATAGTGCAGTGTGAATGCTCAATATGCATTGGCTGAAAAAAATGGTGAAGGAACTTTAGTTAACAGTCATTTTAGTTGAAATTTAAATAGTTGTAAGAAAGCCTGTGAAAACATTTTATAATTTATTGTAGTTTTTTTATATTTTCTTATAAATTTCATTCACTTATAATATGAAGTTATAACTTACTGCTATTATAACATAACCTTTTATTATATTAAATTTATTATACTTTTATTTATTGTATTTATTTGTTATAATTAAAACCTTTCCTGCTACAACTACTGTTATCCATCTGAAGTAAAAGTGCAGTGAGAAATGCCTCTCCATATATTGGAGTATATTTTTTAAAAAATCTTTTGCTTGTGGCAAAATAAATAGATATTTAGAAATATTGATTTAGAAATATTCTAGAAATATCTAGAAATAACCACCGTTTTGAGGGTCTTTAGAAATTTTCTAGATACATATATGAGAATATATTCTTTCAAATAGTTGTGGCAACAGTAGATTTTAAATGCCAATTGAAAGATTCACCTGATACATTTTCTAAAGTCCAGTGTTCAGATAAAAGGTTGTTTTTGTTTTCTTTTAATTTCTGGAAAAACTGTATGCCAGGCATAACCACTCTTGGCCCAATAGCACAGGTTGGACAGACTGTATGCCTCCTTGGAAGATGTAGTTGCCTTTACTCAGAGTCCCACAGTTCACATGATAGATGATAGGACCTCACTCCCCAACTGTCCCTGCAAAGGCCACTGAGGTGAGTTTGCTCATGAGTAAGGCCTTGTAGGATAAAGGCCTTCTTCAAGAGATATTGTGCAGGATAAAAAGATGGGTAGGAGTTGTTAATTCCAAATACTTGATAACAAGGTTGTTAATTTTGCTTTCATTTTTGGAAGTCAGTCAAATGATTTCAGAGAAGTAGATGAGCAAGCAGAGATTGAGCAACTGCTGACTTAGGGCAAAAATGCCAGACTTCAAGCTATTCATTCAGCAAATAGTTGTTGAGACTCTCTCCATGCCAGGAACTGTTCTGGGTGCTGTGGATACAATAGGGAACAAAACAAAGTCCCTGCCCTCATGGAGTTTATATTCTAGTGGGATAATAGATAAAGAACTAAAAATCAAAGATATCTACAATCAGGTGATAAGTGCTATTTTTTAAAAAACATATGAAGAGGTTTGGGGCACCTGCGTGGCTCAGTCAGTTAAGTATCCAGCTCTTGATTTAGGCCCAGGCATGATCTCACAGTTCATGTGTTCGAGCCCCACATTGGGCTGTGCGCTGACAGAGGAGCCTGCTTGGGATTTTCTCCTTCTCTCTCTGAGCCTCCCCTACTCGCGCATGCTCTCTTTCAAAACTAATAAATAAACTTTAAAAAATTAAAAGAAATAAAAACAAAAAGCACATGAAGAGGATCAATAGTGTTCAGAAAAGTAGAGTTGCTATAGAGAATGTGCCGGATACCTTTCATTCCTTTTCCTCCCATCATTCTTTCTTCCCTCTTCTTTCCTCAGCAATTGGCTCCAAGAAGGCTGACCTATGTGGACTACCACAACTGACTTCCTGGGGAGTCCCTGCAGGAGATAGGAGTGAGCAAAGAGAGTGAAGTTAGGGAATTTATTCTTTGTGGTTGGTAGTGCTCTTTATTACAAGGTCATTGCTTCTGTAGGGTGGCCCTCCAGGGGGCAGAAAGGTACCCAGTAGGTCACTGGGATTGGTAAATGGGACCACTCCTGCTTCCCTACCTTGGTTCCTGGACCCAAATAGTCTTCCTACTGGGGAAACAGTGCCCTATAGGCTTCTCTGATTCAGTGTATAGATTGCATTCTGGAGAATGAAACCCTGTTCTTGCACAGTATTCCGTCTGAGATGTTACTTCAGTTGTACCATCAGCAAGTCATTCCATTGCTCTCTCGGTTGGCTCCTCTGCAGAGGGTGGTATATGAAAAGACCAATGGGTCCTATGATCATGAGATCACTCCTAGACCTCCAGTACGAAGTGGGTCACTGGTTGGATGCTATGATGCATGGAGGTTCCGTGTTTATGGATCAGGTGCTCTGTAAACTCCTGTACAATGCTACAGGCTAAAGCTCTGCTGGCAGGAGATGTAAACGTATACCAAGAATACATGTTTATTCTTATGAGAACAAATTGACCCCCGGTATGCACAGGGCCCAAGACAGTCAACTTGCCACCAACTGCCTGGTTGATCCTTCAGAGAAGAGTACCATACCAAGAATTAAACACTAATCTTTCTGGCAGTTTGGATATTCAGAGGTGATGGTAGCTAGAACAGCCTTACTGTTCTACTGCAAGCTCATGCCTAGTCTCCATCTCTGCCACCACAGTCACCCATTTATGTGCCCATCATGTTTCTACTCTTACCTCCTAAAAGTCTATTTTAACTACAATACCCAGGTCAGTTCGTTTACACTCAAAACTCTGTAATGGCTCCCCACTTCAGTCAGTAAAATCCCAAGTCTTTACAATGCCCTTCCTCCTTCCTCCTCATTACTTTTCTGACTTTATTAGCTACATAATTCCCTGACTTCACTGTGCTCCCGCTGCACTGGCCCCCTTACTCTCCCTCGAACTGGCCAGATCCACTCCCAACTGGGTCTTTTGTTCTCTCCCTGAAACACTCTTCTGTAGGTAGATATCTGCCCTCTCCTTCACCTACTACAATCTTTGTTCGAATTTCATCTTCTTAGTGAAACCTACCCTGTCCCTTTTATCATCTTATTTAATATGACATAATGATAATGCCCCAAGCTTCGCCATCCAGCATTCCCCATGCCCCTTACTCTGCTTTCCTTTTTTTCCCTATTAAATTAACTGTTTTCTTACATGCAACTTTACCTGTTGTGTTTCTTGTGTAGTGTCTGTCTCCCCTGCTAGATGACAGGGATCTTTGTTTTGTCACTCACATTCTTTAAACATCAGGAAAAGTACCTGGAACAGACAAAGAAGAAAATTGAGCCTCCCAGGAATAAAGGCAAATTAAAACAAAGGTGACACTTTTGTGTTAAAATTAACAATTAAGACTTAGTAACCTCCCAAAATATCAAAAGTATATGGGAAAAGTGTTTCCATAGTTTACTAGTGAGTTTACAATTTGTAACAACCTTTTGGGAAGCCCTTTAGCCATATAGGTGGTTTTTAACCTCTAGAATTTCAACTTTTATACACATTATCTCCAAAACTACTTTTATCAGCTTAGCTATCTAACTATGACTTGAAAAGTTGATTTAACGGTGTAGTCAGCCAACCAGTGGGGCAAAGGCCTGGCATTCACATGTTTTATGTTTAAACAGTATTATTTACACAACCCAACATTCCTTTTTCTCATTTGAACTGATTTTCCCATTAGTTTTGCAAGACTAGAAAAACCGTTAGCAATAAATTGTGAAATAGATCTTTTGCTAAAGTTCAGTGTGTTTAAACAGTTTGGGTTATTTTGTTTTCTCGTTTTTCCCAGCTCAACGTTGTTTTTTTCTCATTCAACAGGTTTTTTCATTTCTAGCTAAAGTTGATTTTAATTTATGATTTATTTCAAATATACCTGACTTGTCTTTGGAGCTAAAAATCAGAGCTGGCTTTTTGTTGAAATCATGTTTATTTGCTAATGAGTTTATTATCATTTATTCTCCAGTATTCATTGGGAAACAATTATATGCCAGGCCCTACACAGGTCTAGCAAGGCTCTTTCTCTGCCCTTAGGAGGTTACTGGGGGAAACAAACAAGTAACTAACTGTGTAGAGTGCTGGGATTGGGGCAGGCTCCAGGAAGGCAGTGTGGCTTGATTGACTCTAGGTAGGGTGGGAAAGATGGGCACAGGGACTCAGTGTCTTTTCAGTTCTCTCTCTCTCTCTCTCTCTCTCTCTCTCTCTCTCTCTCTCTCTTTCACAGTTGGTTATCTGATCTGTATATTGGCCAAATGTTCTGAAAATTGTATGAGAACTAGAATATTGTTTTAAAGGAAACCATGAGTAAGTTAATATAATTCTACAAGCTTCTCTGAAGAAACTTTAGAGCATTTAAAAAGCATGTTTTTTAAATCTTTCAATGGGAAGTGTGCATTCCTTTCTCCTGGACCCATGTTTATTATTTGTGGTTTTGTAATATATGCCTGCCTATGTTTTTTGCAGAATTGTTGCACTATAGTAATTAAGAAGAGCCCCAGGACCCAAAGTGTTTGAAGTTCATATAGCAGTTGTCCCACTGATACCTCTTTTCTTGAGTATTTATTGTTACATGAAATTGGTTTTATAGTTTCTACCTTATATATAAACTAGCTATATATAAAATTATAAATAATTAATAGAATTGACTACATAAAGATTTTATGATGTCATCATACAGTAACAATGTGAACAGAATAAAAAGCATACAACCAACTGAAAAATATTTCCAACATGTGACAAATTTAATATCCTTAATGTATAAATTATTCACAAATTGGAAAACAAAGCATTATGATCCCATTAAGCAAAAGCATACAAGGTTTATACAGAAAATGCATGGGAAAATACAATTAATAGTGCTTATTATGTGCCAGGTGTTTTTCTAAATGCCTGCTAGATTAACTTTTAACCCTCATGTCAATTATGAGATGACCCTGATCAAGTTACTTAATCTTGCTGTGCTTCAGTTTTCCTCCTCTGTGCACATGTCTAAGAATTTTTCTATGAAAGATGCAAAGAAGTGAGGTTGCTGGGTCCTAGACATTGTGTATTTTAAATTTAATAGACCCCACCAAAATTCTATCCAAATTGCTGTGTCAACGTATGTTCCTATCAACACTGTTTGAGATTACTAGTTCCCTGCCCCCAGCCAACACTTAACAGGCTCTGTTATTTTCTCTTTTTGCCATTGTGATGGGCAAATCACTTGTGCCTTTCATGAATTCAAATCCCGCTCATCCTGAAAAGTACATTTAATTCCCTGTTCTCTTCGAGTATTTCCTTTAACTGCTCAGTAAATTCTTTTTCTTTTTTTTTTTTTTTAATGTTTATTCATTTTTGAGAGAGAGAGAGACAGAGACACAGCACAAGTCGGGGGAGGGACAGAGAGAGACACACAGAATCCGAAGCAGGCTCCAGGCTCTGAGCTGTCAGCACATAGCCCCACATGAGGCTTGAACCCATGAGGCGTGAGATCGTGACCTGACCCTAAGTCGGATGGTCAATGGACTGAGCCAACCAGGTGCCCCAGTTAATTATTTTTCTTTCTTTTCAATTGCCTCAACACTTCGTCTACTCATTCAACAAATGTTTACTGAACATTTACTGTGTGTTCGAGTCACTGCAGATAAAGCAGTGAATAAATTAGGCAAAGATTTCTACCTTTATGGAGCTTACATTCTAAGGAGGAAAGCAGACAATAAAAATAAAGTTAAATTTATAGAATATTAGATGGTGATAAGGACAAATAAAGCAGATGTGGGCAGGCGGGTAAGAAGAATCAGGGTGGAAATAGGATTGAAATCTTAGATACCATGTCTGAAGAAAACCCTAGGGAAAGGTTACTTGTGCCTTTTTAGCATTTATCACTTTCTATTCTATGTTTATTTTTTTTATTGTGGTAAAATATGCAAAACAAAATTTACCATTTTAACCATTTTTAAATGTACAGTTCAGAGACATTAGGCACATTCACATTGTGTGCAACCATCTTCACCATCTATCTCCAGAACCTTTTCATTTTCCCAAATGGAAACTCTGTGCCCAGTAACCAACTCTCCATTCCTTCCCTTCGCAGTCCCTGGAACCACCCTTCTACTTTGTGCTTCTATGACTTTGACGACTCTCGGTATATAATATCAATGGGATCGTACAGTATTTGTCCTTTTGTGTCTCGTTTATTTCATTTAGCATAATTTCTTCAAAGTTCACCAGAATTTCCCTCCTTTTCAAGGCTGAAAAATATTCCTTTGTAGGTATATACCGTATTTTGTTTTTCCATTCATCTGATGGACATTTGCTTTCTTTTCTACCTTTTGGCTATTGTGAATAATGCTGCTGTGAACATGGATGTACAAATATCTATTCAAATCTCTGCTTTGAATCTTTTTGGGTATATAACCAGAAGTAGAATTACTGGGTGAAGTGATACTTTTATGTTGAATTTTTTGAAGAACGGCCATACCGTTTTCTGTGGTGGCTGCACCATTTTACATTTCTGCCAGCCACGCGCAAGGGTTTCAATTGTTCCACATCCTTGCCAACACTTGTTTTTTTTCTGTTTCATTTTGTTTCTGTTTTGTTTTGTTTGTTTTAATAATAACCATTCTAACAGGTGTGAGGTGGTATCACATTGTGGTTTTGATATGCATTTCCTTAATGATTAGTGATGAGTGTCTTTTCATTGCTTCATGGCCATTCGCATATCTTCTTTGGAGAAATATCTATTCAATTCCTTTGCCCATTTTTGAATTGGGGTGTTTTTTGTTGTCAACAGCAATATATAGGAGTTCTTTATGTATTCTGGATGTTAATCCTTTATCAGATAAGTGATCTGGAAATATTTTCTCCCGTGAGTTGCCTTTTAGTTCTATTAACAGTGTCTGTCTTAGTCTATTCAGGCCACTATAACAAAATACTGCAAACTAGGTAGTTCATAAACAAAGGAAATTTATTTCTCACAGTTCTGGAGGCTGGGGAGTCCAAGATCAAGGTGCTGGCAGATTCAGTGGATGGTGAGAGCCCTCTTCCTGGTACATAGATGGCCGGCCCTCTTTCTGTAGTGTCCTTACATGGCAGTAGGGATGAGGGCTGTCTCTGGAGTCCCTTTTATAATCAGGACAGTAATCTCATTCATGAGGGCTCTGCCTTGATGATCTCATCATATCCCAGAGGCCCCACCTCCTAATACAATCACCTTGGGGGTCAGGATTTCAACATGTGAATTTTGAGGGAACGCAAACATTTAGACCATACCAGTGTACTTTGATGCACAAAACTCTCATTTTCATGCAGTCCAGTGTATTTTTCCTTTTGTAGCTTGTGCTCTTGGTGTCATGTCCAAGAAATCATCATCACATCCAATGTCATGAAGGCTTCCCCTATGTGTTCTTCCAGAAGTTTTGTAGTTTTGGATCTTATGTTTAGGTCTTTGATCCATTTTGAGTCTCATTTGCATACAGTGTTATAGAGGGCCCAATTTCCTTCTTTTGCATGTGGATACTAGATGTTCATTTTTATTACATTGGATAATTTTCCATATTGCAAGGTCCCTTGAAGACAGCACTGTGTCTTATAATTGTTTATATCCCTTACATACCATGTATTTAATAAGAGCTCAATATGCTTTAAAAAAAAATAAATGCTTTGTGGTTACTGACTATTGAATTGAATTGAAAATATTACTGTGCATCTTAATTGTAAGACCAACTCATAATAGGCATTTTAAAAATGTTTTTTTTTAAATTATGGAATTTAATATATTCTTATTCTAAGGGATTTCATTCTCAAAGAAAAATTACTTTTTCAATTAAGTGATACTGATGGGATTGGAGAATGAGGATTATTGTAAATGTATTACATAATACATACATATATATGTGTATATATATATATATATAGAGAGAGAGAGAATAATATAAATACCACAAAATAAAGTACATAGCCATTTTCAAAGCAAATACTCAACTTCTACTTTGAATATGGTGAATTAAAATGAAGAATACTTTTTTTCACTTCTCCAAATCTTTTTGAAATAATACAATCAAAAGAAAAGCCATAAGGGATAAGCACTGGGTGTTGTATGAAAACCAATTTGACAATACATTTCATATATTAAAAAAAAAAAAAGAAAGAAAGAAAAGCCATAAGAACTCTGGGAAACCAGAAAGAGTGATATAATAGTTGCACAGAAATGTTCCCAGTGAACTAGGCTTGTTGGCACTCATGTGCTTGTATAGTCCCTGCCATATCAAAGCTGGACTTTAACCAGTACATCAGTGAGAGTAATGCTGTGCCATTTGGATCTAAGCCTTTAAAAGTCGTGTCCGCTTCCTCTTTTACACTTATAGGGAAGAAAAAGAGCTTTTTTCCTCTATCCATCTTAGGGTCGTTGGCTGGGCCCTTGCAGATTAGACCAACTAAAGACAAATTCACAAGAGAAAAACAAAAGAATTTTATTAACACATACGTTGCACATACATGTAGGAGAACTCAGTGATAAATAACTCAAAGAGGTGGTTAGAACTTGGGCTTATATGGCATCTTAGCAAAGCACAGTAAATTCATAGAGAAGTGACAGGATAAAGGAAAAGGGCTGTAGGCTTCTAAGGGTGACCAACTGTGGGAAGGTAAATATTTGGGAGAAACTAATGGAGTAAGGTTTGTTCGTGGAGGTCCATCTCAGTGTTGGCTTTCTGTCCTTTTCATGGCTATAAAACTTCCCTGGGAGAGGTGAGTTATGGCAGTCCTCATTTCTCAGAAGTTCCTGCTTTTAGTTAGATAAGGGAAGCTCCAGGTAGGCTTCTTTCTGCCTCTGTCAGTTTTGCCTCCAGCTCATAATAATCCTTATGCCAAAGTGGTGTATTTTGGAGTGGCATATTCTGGTCCCCTACACACTCTTGGAAGCTGGCAATACGTGAAACGGTCTTTAAGATTTTTTTATAATTTTGGGGGGTGCCTGGGTGGCTCAGTTGGTTAAGCATCTGACTTCAGCTCAGGTCATGATCTGGTGGTTCATGGGTTTGAGCCCTGCATCAGGCTCTCTGCTGTCAGCTCAGAGCCTGGAGCCCGCTTCAGATTCTGTGTCTTCCTCTGTCTCTGTCCCTTCCCTGCTTGTTCTCTCTCTCCCTCAAAAATAAATGAATAAACTTAAAAAAATTTTTTTAAATAACTTTTGACAGAATAACTCTATTTCTGGGTATTTGTCCTAGGAAAATAATCAGAAAAAAGAACTCCCTTTTGTAAGTTAGATGTACATATCATTATTAATTATAATAATAAAAATGGGAAGGTGGAAGTGGCCTTACTGTTGAATGCTAGGAGAGCATTCAACGAGGTACATTGTATATGACTGCTTAAGCATTATAAATCATGATTTTGGAGCATATTTACTGATAGAATAAAATGCCACTCATTCATGTATTCATTCATCCTGCAAATATATATGAATAACGTGTGTCAGATACTATTATAGATACTGGCTTTTCATAGTGAGCAGAACTCTCTCATGGAATAACTACTATCCTGGAACACTCATTCAGGAAGGGACAAAAAATAGGCAAACAAATATGTAAGGTGGTGATAAATAGAAAAAGAAAGATGAAAATCAGATAAGAGGAGAGTTGTTATTAAAATATGATACAATGATGCAATGTTAGGAGATGTTTATATAGTATAATCCCAGTTTTATAAATAAATAAACAACAACCATTACCACCACCATGATAAATACATGTACATAGAGGCACCTGGATGGCTCTGTCAGTTAAGCGTCTGACTCTTGGTTTCAGCTCAGGTCATGATCTTGTGGTTCACGAGTTTGAGCTCCACGTTGGGCTCTGTGCTGACAGTGCAGAGCCTGCTTGGGATTCCCTCTCTGTCCCTCTCTCTGCCCCTTCCCAGCTCGCACTGACTTGTCTCTCTCAAAATAAATAAAATTTTAAAAAATTAAAAAAAAATTAAAAAATACGTGTACATAAAGATAGAATAATGACTTGAAGAAAAAAAATTGAATATTCACAGTGGTGAGCCCAGAGTGGTAGAATAACTGGTAATTTTTTTTATATGTTCCCACTTTCCAAAATGTCAGTAATGAACATTTATTTAGACTCAGAAAACCACAACACAAATCATTGAAAAATCCATTGAATTAGGTTTAGAATGAAAAATTAATTTACAGATGCTTATTGTTAAGTTCAATTGCTTAAAAGAATATAACATTTGTCAGAACCCTTAAAATGTACGACATAGAGTGAACCTGACTTATGCTATGAACTTTGAGTAATAACGATGTGTCAGCGTAGCATCATTGAACATAACAAATATACAGCTGAGGTACAGAATGTCCATAGTGGGAACGTTGTGTTGGTGGGGAGGATAGGGGATATATGGGAACTCTCTGTACTTCCTACTTCATTTTGCTGTGTACCTAAAACTGCTCTAAAAGAATAAAGTTTATTAATTAGAAAAAAAGAGAGAACATAACGGCCATAATGATGTCAGGCATAGGTATTCTTTAAAGAGGAACTTTTGGAAATACCCTTTATCTCAGTAAATTTGGCACACATCACATTTCTGTTTCTCACAATTCAAGAAGCACAATTTTTCCGTATCACGTGGTAAGCACATCCATTTATAAGGGGCAAGTCAATACTTACCAAGGTCACCAAACTGTAACTACAAAACCAATGCCTATTTATTATTTAGAATGAGAAAGAGTGCTGTCACACGAGCTGGAATACATGTTTTCTGTGAAGCAACATATTTTTTTCTGTGAAGGCATGGAAAAATGCCTTATTATAAGAATGTTGCCTGGAGAGCCTGAAGTTAGAGGAAGTAGTAGCCAGTTTTATGATTTGATTATCAAATGAAGTGTTTTTCAAAGTGTAGGTCCATGAGTAGTTCAGATTCATCAAGGGCGGGGGGGTGCCTAGGTGGCTCAGTCGGTTGAGTGTCTGACTTTGACTCAGGTCATGATCGACTCAGGTTTGAGCCCCATGTCGGGCTCTGTGCTGACAGCTCAGAACCTGGAGAGTGTTTCGGATTCTGTGTATCCCTCTCTGCCCCTCCCTCCCTCAAAAATAAATAAACATTAAGAAAAACCTTACCAAGGGTATTTATTAAATGCAGGTTCCTAGGCACTAACGTAGATTTACCTTGCCATAATTTCCAGGTATGGACCCAGAAACTACATTTTTAAAAAAATTTTTGTAATGTTTATGTGTGTGTGTGTGTGTGTGTGTGAGAGAGAGAGAGAGAGAGAGAGAGAGAGAGAGAGAGAGAGAGACAGACAGAGTCCAAAGCAGGCTCCTTAGCTGTCAGCACAGAGCCCAACGTGGGGCTCAGACTCATGAACCATGAGATCATGACCTGAGCTGAAGTCGAACGCGTAACCTACTGAGCCACCCAGGCACTCCAGAAACTTCGTTTTTAACAAGCACCCACAGTGATATTTCTGTGCATGGAAGTTTGTAAACCACTGGTACTTGGACAAAAGGTGGTGATGCCATTTCTTCACAATCTGGAAAACTTTGCCAATGGGAAATTAACAACTCACGGGCATTGGTGAAACTTGCTTTTCCCTAAGTCCAATTCAAGAGCACTGCTAAGTTTTAAGTTCTGAGCCTCTAGTTTTCTCTGATTCCTTGACCGTGTTAACTTCATTTAATTACTGTCAAGTCATCATAGAAAAATCATTCTTTTTTCTCTTCATCTCACTACCCAGATTTATTATATTCTTTTTATGTATTCTATACAGGGGTAATTACATATAGTGACAGTTTGATGAGTTTTGACAAATGCATATATCCATGTAATCAACATTCCAGTTGAAAAATAGAATATGCCATCATCCTAGCAAGTTCACTAGGGTCCCTTTCCATCTTATCCTTGCTCCATCTATCCTGGCAACCACTATTACAATTTATATCCTCACAGATCAGTTTTGCCTCTTCTTGAACTTCATAAAATGGTGTATTGAGGGGTGCCAGTTGGTTAAGCGCCTGACTCGATTTCAGCTCAGGTCATGGTCTCACGGTTTGTGAGATTGGACCCCATGTTGGGCTCCATGCTGACAGTTTGGAGCCTGCTTGGGATTCCCTCTCTCCCTTTCTTTCTGCCCCTTCCCCCACTTGTGTGTACGCTCTCTCGCTCAAAATAAATAAGCTTAAAGAAATGGTGTATTGATTATGAGCTAACTCCATAGTTATTATAAAAGATGACACTCATTTTTGCAAGTCCTTTCAAGAGAAACCACTCTAGGCAAGTTTTAAGAAACTCCAAATATTTCAGTTTTCATTGGTAAAGGTGGAGTACCTTAATTAAGATTCCTTGGCCTACAGAAATAAACAGGATCCTGCTGAGGACTATCCTTCTGTAGCTAGTTAGTGTTATGCCTTCAATTAGATGTTTCTGGTTTTATTAATTTACTTACGTAACTTACTTACTTACAGTGGCAGGGGGAGAGGGAGAATCTTAAGCAGGCTCTGCACCCAGCAGGAAGCCCAACTCAGGGCTCAAGCTCACAGTGGTGAAATCATGACCTGAACCATAATCAAGAGTTGGACACTTAACCAACTGAGCCACCCAAGGGCCCCTCGATGTATCCAGTTTTAAAACTCTGATAGTAAAAGAGAGAATGCAACTGGAGGAAATTCTTCTGACCAAAAAGAATGATATCTTGTAGCTTCTGCAATAATCTGAAGATCAACTTGCTGAAATACCGTTAGTAATAGTAAGAAGAAAGTTTGCAGACGCGCAAATGTATGCCACTTGATCCACAGACTGTGGACCACCTCATCTGGTCTCAGATTAGATTCCCAAAGGGATCAGTAACATTTTCCCCAGACTTGGATTTCACCATACTCATACACTTGTGTTTTCAGCCTCAAATCACAGTGCTAATCAGAACCTAAATGAACGTAACATCATTTGAGAAACAATACAACCTTTCTGCCATCCCTCATCATAATTCCTTTGGTCCCATAACACTATTCTCTGGTCCTTACCATTTCTGCATGCTTTGTGCTTTGATTCTTCTAGGATTTTAACATTCCTGCTATTTGTGTGATTCCAGGTCAGTCTTATAGCATTACCATTTGCCTCCATGTTTCTAAATATTTAATCTGTATCGTAGCTTAAAGAGTTCTATGCCATCACTTTGATTTTTTTTTTTTTAAGAATCTCCCCACCTTTTTTCTCCTCATTGGAATTGCCCAGGGTCATGTTTCTGAGCACTTCCTGGTTTTGTCTTCTTTTGAAAACTTGTGGAATTATGCCTATATTTAAAAAAAAAGAAAGTGTTGAAGTCTAGCTTCCTAAAATCCTCTGTACACATTTTATCCAGCTCTGTCTTGCCCCACTTTGAAGATGATGTGGCCACATTTTTCCAGGTTCCCATCCCTTCCATTCCGATGAATGGCTTCTTCCCATTGGTTGGAATCAGAGCACAATTATTTCTATTCTTTCCTATACCCTGTAGGACATGAAATTATAGGAAGGAAAGTGAAAAACTCTGCTTTTATCTGAATCAAGGGTCCAAATGTTATCTCCACTGTGTGTGCTCTGCCAGTTTTGTGGATTTCCTCCATGTGGCTCAGCTCTGCTTCCATGAAAATGTCACTTCTGTCCCTCTCTTCTTTCATCTTCATCCAAGTGTTCAGGGAGTCCTCTGAATCTATTGTTGTCACAGCCTACAGTGCTGCCCCATCTACTTCCAACAGGTCTTTGTGCTCAGCACACCCTTCTATCACTGTGTTCCCATGGATCTGTTCCATCTCGCCAACTCTCAGTGGTATCCGTGAGGTCTTGTTGGTTGCCCTGGGCCTTAATATCAAAGTTGCTGTTTGCTTATGTATGTTCTGTGCATGATATCTGGACATCTGCTACCTACATTTTGTTTCTGATGTCCCTCCTGATTGTTTTCGTATTGAATCACTCGGCACCTCCCTCACTGTTGAAATTCTTCCCAGCCCTCCTTAATGTCATTCATGGAAACACATTTCAGTTTTATCTAGGTGTTTTTTTCTCCCTTCCCATCTGTTTTCCATTTACAGCCCTTTTGGCCAGATGAATTGGTATCTGACTAAACACATTCTTTTCAGTCTTTGAAAAATTCTCTTCATTCTTAGTCAAATATCCATCATTCCTACATTTGAAGCTATCGCCCTGAAATAAAAATTTGTGCCAAGTGTGTACCTAGTCATTTACTTTTCATGTCATATTTTTGTTCTAAACATTTGTGCCTAAGTCTTTTATATCCCAAATTTCACATCATCTTGAGATGCTTCCATACTCTATTTTGATGGGCTTTCATTTCCCTGTAACTTGGCAGTTGATGACTTTGACCAGCCTCAGGAGGCTCTGCCATGGGCCAGATTTATACTCCATGAAGATAACACCCTGTCTTCCATGACTTGATTGGGTCAATTCACAGACACTACCATATTCCTTATAAGGAGGTCTCCAAGTCCCAGTGCTTGACTTTTCCTCCATAGCTTTACCATTTCATGTGTCCTCTTCCTCTGTAGGAAAGGATTATTAGAAGTGGTGTAGTATAGTAGAAAAGAACCTTGCTGTTACTTGTTTCTTGGTAGCTAAAGAAGACAAATAAGGGACCTCTACAAGCCTGAGCTTCTTTATCCTTCAAGTGGGGATAGATTACTGACCCAACAGAGTTGTGTTGTTTAATAAGACACTATGTATGAAACCACTTTGTAAGCTAAAAGACATAGGTTTTAAGAATAATCATTGCATTATTTAGTTTTCCTCCATCATGCAGAGCGCATGGAGCATGCATGACAAGTTGCTCAACATTTGCCCCAGCCCTATATTAACTCATTTATTGAATGTCTCCTGGAAGCCAGATCCTCTGTAAGAAGCAACAAGGCAAGTGCACAAAACTTGGTGGTGGAGTATGTGGCCAGGAAGAATTGGAATTTGGGAGCATTTCCTTTCCCCAGAAGATTAAATGGGCATTGTGATAGCCTGTACACTTCCTACAGTCATCTGCGCCATGCCTTGTTCTTTGGATTTGAACACTTCAACAGATGTTTTGGGGCATCCAGAGGTCCTCTAGTGGTGTGCAAAAATCTGCTTATTTTCTAGAACCCTGGCCCTCTAGCTTATTCAGGATCCACCCTAAGCTAACTTCATCTGGGATCTTGCCACAGTACACACGCCTCTCCACCTTGACCATGATGGGACAGCATAGTTCTCTAGTGAGTTTGTAGGACAATCATAGTAACAACTAACCATGATAGTAACAACCACAATTCACACGTATTGAATATCTACCTTGCGTCACATACTCTTCTAGGCTCTATATACGTCAGTGCTTTTCAGCCATTGAAAAAATTGTCGCTCCCCTAAGGAGACTTTTTAGACATGTTTTTCTTGATATCCCTTCTATGACACGTTAATACCATAGATGTACTGTGTATTTGTTAGGTACTGCATGTAGATAGGTATTTTATGTGATTTATATTTAAAGAGAACCCCCAAGAACCAATTTTCACCCTCTTGAGGGTGATATTACTGCCATTGAGAATGTGTGTGTGTGTGTGTGTGTGTGTGTGTGTGTGTGTGTGTGTATTCCCCTGCTTTTCTCAATCATTCCTCAAGTAATTTTTAAACTGTTTGCTCAATCCCTGAACCTATTACACAACTATTGACTCCAGGGAAAGAAACCTTAATTTGGAAGTAACAGCAAACACTCCATTTAAGGAAAGGCTACATTTTCCACATAGAGCCCACCCCAGGTCAAGCCTGGACAGACCCCAGCTTGATGAAGTCTTATGGTCTCTCTCACACATGATTTTCTTTGTGACTTCTTCCCCCAGGACCTTGAATAGATGCTGGACATTCCTCATCAGAAACCTGAGGAGGATACTAAAAAGACAGCCACAATTTTCCTTCTGCTTGCTGCCAAAGTTCTTGAGGCCAGCTGTTGGGGTAAGATTTTCTAGGATTTTACATACATACATATACATATATACACACACACACACACACACACACACACATATACATACCTACATACATACATATACACACAAATACTGCAATCTGAGGTTTCAAATGCCGTCTTAGTTTTCTGTGTCAAAGGGCTAGAAAATGTGGAAATGAGGGAAGGTAGTAGAAGGATGGGTGAAGGAGAGAAGGAGAGAGAGAGAAAAGGAAGACAAAGTATCATGGAAGGAACAAGGGCTTTGCAATCAGACAACCAGCTTGGTCACTTTGTGACCTTGGGAGAAAGTTACTTAAACACTCTAGGTCAGTAAAAGACTTGTTCTTCCGGGTCTATCTTTGTACTCACAATATCTGGCATGTAAAAGGTGCCCAATTGTGTGTCAGCATTATTATTATCACATACACATGTTGGTAATAAAAGGAATTGGAATCAAATAAATTTGCCATTCAAGTTTTCAAATCTTAGAAAAGGCTTATGCATACCAATACACATGGGCGCAGCCATGAGGCATTCTGGGACTCCAGGAGCAAAAGCTGATGGGAAAGGACCCCCATTCAATTTTTGAACCAGGAGAAATAAGACAAGGGAGTCATCAGTGGAGGTCAGTTTATGGCCCTCATTACTGATCAATGCCGCTTTATAGAGCTGAGCTTCTATCTGTGAGCAGGTGGGATTCTCACACCAAACTCCAGCAGTTGACCAACTTACTCATCACCCTGAGGCCACACCAGAACATGGCAGTCTTCCCCTCGTGCAGAAAGATGCCTTCTGTTGATATTCCCTAAGAAAAGGAACACAAACGAGAGCTAGGCCACATGCGACTTCTTTCTCCTTCTAAACTCACCAAGCAGGCTAAGTCAGTTCACCTCCCGGGGTGGGAGTGGGGGCAATGTGTAAAGGAACCGAAGAGGCCGGGTGTGTTATGCCAGTGGATGTCCTTCAACCTGGACAAGATAAAACAAGAGAGAGTTGGATGTGAGAGTCCCACCTTCTATTGGATCATAGTAATGGGAGGTAACAGAACTGGCAGCATTTAATCAGTCCATAGAACTGGCACTGAGTGGGAGGAAAGGCTACTGCAGTATGCTTCAAAATGGTTAACAATTAGCTCTCTGGGGAAAAAACAAAATGATATCCATTTATAAGTTTTACTGATACAAAGGTTGTGTAGCACACAGTTTATAAGTAATAATAAAACATACAATCTCCTTTAAATTCCATATAGCCAATTGATTCTCACTAAATGTTTTCACTGATTGTTGCTGAACTCTTGTATCTATAGCCAACCTGTAGTTACAGTTCAACCATGATTTGATAAGTGGAATAATTTCCACCATCCAGATAACAAAAGATGTAAATAACTCACAAGCACAGGCAATAGTAAAATGTAGTAGGATTATTGAGAAGTGATGAGTTTGTGTATTTATGACCTTTGCTTTTAATGTAAATTAATTGTATGTTTATATAACTTAAATTTTAATAATGGCTGTGTTTAACAGTCCAACTTGTAAAATGCCTGAAAACTGATCAGTCAGCACACCACTGAGGGATATCCCATAATCCGAATTATGTTCAGCCCCCACCTAAGGAGAACAGCATCCACCAGGGGGCAGTGTGGCTCCAGGTGGTCCCTTATGCAGGGAGCCAGCCCTCAGGCTGCAGTTACTAGAGGAATAGTCAGAAGGTTGAGACTTAGGGCTTCTCTCTGGGTGTTGACCCAGGAACAATCTGGAGACCAAAACACATGACCTGAAATGCTAGTGGAGAAGGGGTCAGGGGACAGTCCACCTGCTCCCTGCACCCATGAGGCAACAGGACAGGGCAGTAAGGCCCATTGCAGACCCCGCTCTCTGGTGATGTGAAGATGTACTCTGGACAGAAGATGTTCTCGGGCTCAAGAGCTTGAGTGAGACAGAATTTAATTACCTAAAATTGGGTTCAGGGCCTGTAGTTGAGAGAGCCAGGGAGGGGAGATCAACACTAGAAGCAAAGCAGAATTTCCTAGTCAGCTAAAGAATGTGGAGCCTTGGGGGACACAAGCAGAATCATAAAAATCCAATTTCCAAACTGCTTTCTTCCCTGTACACAGGAGCTGTAGTTTAGTTTTTAAAAGTAGGAGCAAGTTATGTAGCATAACGTGCTATTCAACAGAGGCTCTATACTGATAAATACTTCATATTTAATTTATCCTAATTCCATTTTGTATGCTTACAGTCACTTTCTAAAAGCCCCACTTGAGGCTTAAATGCCTCTTGTAGGACTTTGAAAGTGTAGTTTCTTGGTGACTTAACTTTTCCGTATCCAAAGTAAATCTAGCCACCCTAACAGAGCAAAAGCAAAACTAGTACCTGGAAAAATCACATTTTCTTACTGATGTAGGCAAAATTGTCCCTAGAATAATAAGCTATCCAAATCATTTATATAAAGTTTTTGTTTTTTCTCTATACTCACCTGTTAGGAAATTGCTTCCTTATTTTGTTTATTAAGATCTAGCTTTGTAAGTCCAGGATTTCAAAAGAGTTGTGTTTATCTCTTTGCTTGCTTCAGGCATGAATTGCCCCCAGGCCACGGGAGAAAAGTGAGTTCATAACTGATATAAGGGCTTTAGATTAATAGAAGATCAACAATTTTGGTTTGAGAGAATAATGTCTTACATTGTTATTTTTAACAGTTTATGAACAATTATATTCAGTGATATATTAGAAACAGTGGGAAAACAGAAAATTTGGGGTGATCAATGTCTAACACAAAGTAGTTCAAGTTGTTAAATTATTTATTCCAAAAAGTATGTTATGTCTGTGTTAAAAAGCTAAGTCACGTTTCATTGTAGAAGAGTAAGAGAAAAGATATCTAAAATAAACTAAGGCATAGGATCACAGAATATATCCTGTTTCATAACTTAAAATATGTTTTATAATGCATAGTTTTAAATATGTGCATAACTAGAGAGTAAAGTATAATGAACCCTCAAACTTTGTGACTCTTGTTTCATCTATAGCTTTACAACACCATTGATATAACATTTCATCTCTGAATACAAAACTTAATAAGTAATAATATACTATTATCACATTTAAAAAATCATCATAAAAATTCCCATAGTATTATTCAATATATGGTCATTGTTTAATTTCCTCAACTTTTGTGTATGTGTGTGTGTGCACACTTGAATTTATAAAGATGATACGATATATTGCAGTTGGTTAACATGTCTCTTAAGTGTCTTTTCATCTGTAGGTTGTCCTGTCATTTCTTTTGTTTTTACAATTTATTTTTTAAAGAAAACATTTTTGTTACTATTAAAATCACAAATATTTACCCATCATTCTTTAAGGCTTCATAATATTCCATTGTGTGGGTGTTCCATGATTTATTTACACAGTCTTCTATTGTTGGATAATTGTGTTCAATGTTTTCCTAATACTCAATCTATTGTGAACAACACCCTAATACATACATCTTTGGAGACCTGCTTGATTATTGAAGAAAAATTGATAGATACAGAATTCCTGTTTGAAAGAATCAGTCTCTCTTTCTCTTCCAATGCTTTTTCCAATGGTTTGCTTTACTTCTAAAGTAAAGGTATGAACTTGCTTTTGAATTTGATTTAAATTCAAACTCTCCAAAAATTGAGGATTCCTGCAATAAATATTGAAACCATTTCTTTCTATACTGGTAGGGTTCAGGTAAACAGAGTCTTTCATTACAGATGGGTCAGGAAGAGGTTCATTGCAAGATGACTATACAGGTGTTCATAGTCAAAAAGCTGGTTAAACTGGAAGGTGTCATATGTCCTCAGTGACCCACCCCTCTGGCTTGATGAGTCACTTTAATTTGAACTGAAGATGTCACCCTCTTTCATAAGATTGATGAAAAACCTTGAGCATGTCAATAGAATGCCTTGGAAAATGTGTTCATTCCTTCTTTGATTAGCTGTACTTTTACTGTGAGGTTACAAGAAAGTCTAGTCTCCAGTAGGGAAAGTGAGTAGTTGTTATTGCCACAGGATAAGATTCTTAACTTCCTTTGAAAGCTCTCAGGAATTCAGTGTGGGGTCAGATGAACGGGAAGGGGATGGGGGTAAAGATAAACAAGATCAGCCGTGAACTGACAATTATTGAAGCTAGGTGATGGGTACATGGTAATTCATTCTACTATTTTCCCTAATTTGGAGTATGTGTGAAAATTCATGTCCATAATAAAAATTTAGAAGATCTCCCAGAGCAATATGGCCAGTCCATGGCCTATGCCCCTGGGTGGTTCTTTGGGGCTCCAAGTACAGCCCTTGAAGCAAACATGAATAAGATTTCATGATAAATTATTGTAATGGGGGTGTTTTTAAAGTAATAACAGGTCCTTAGAGAGATTTCAAATGATATTCCATGCAAGCGTGTGCTACCATTCACTTTTATTTCATGCAATAAATGAATCATATAGGAATATTTTACAAGGGAAATTATTGTAGCGCCTCATCAATGACACTGGAGGGTTCTGCCTTATATCCTCTGTCAAGGAGACCACTCTTACAGAGCAGTCTTTAAAAAACCTTCACAATCAGGAAATTTCACTTTCTATACAATCTGGTTTATAAAAGGTACTGAAAACACCTATGGTGTACCAAATTGGGATTCATGAGATAACACTGAATTTTTTTTCTTTTAAACTTCTTCAGAAAGTCAGGCACATCCAAGGACCTCATACACAGTAGGCTATCACCTAGAGTGGCTCTAGAAAATCAGGTGTCTAAAATTTTAATTGTAGAATGAATCCCATGTTCTGATGGAATATATTGTAGATATAAAGAATGCTTACAGGGGTGGTGTGGGTGGTTCAGTCAGTAAGCGTCCAACTAGATCTTGGCTCAGGTCATGATCTCACAGTTCATGGGATCTATCCCTGCATCAGGCTCTGTACTGATGGCAAAGGGCCTGCTTTGGATTCTCTCTGTCCCTCTCTCTCTACCCCTGCCCTACTCGGGCTTTCTCTCTCTCTCTCTCTGTCTGTCTCAAAATAAATAAATAAAACTTAAAAAAAAAAAGAATGCTTGTTTAGTTATATAGGTATTTGGTCTATTAGATGCCTCCTCTTAGTAGGCTAAGGACTAGGTGTTGAAAGTGCAAAGTGAAATCACTTAACCAGCCTCAGTGGTGATTCTCTGACATACCGAGAAGAGGGGCTATTTCATTTTATGAGTCAGCAACCACTAGCAAGCAGATGGCTAATTTTTTCTTCCCCTATACCCTGGCAATGAAACAAGAAAGCTGTAACCCTTAATGAGCATAAATTAGATCTTGATTATAAAAGACCTCATTTCATAAAATAAAGATTCTATCCCTTCAAGGGATTCTTCATTTTACACATAAGGAAACAAAGGATGAATGACGCTTATAAACTCAAGGTTAGATTGAAATCATAGTTTGTTCTGATTTGATTACATCAAATGGCAAAATCCAAAACTTGTCTGGTGACTTCCTTCATAAAATAAGAGAACGTTTTATATTCTCTGTGAAAAAATGGGTTGCATTCTGTCTGCCACCAACACCGGCTTGCTTCTCACTAATACCAGAGTACACAGTATCATTTCTATTTAGTTTGTCTAGAACTGAGGTGTATAATACAATGGCTTGTATCAGCTCATGAGAGCCTGTCTACACATCTCTTCCCAACTCCGTGTTCTGTAACATCACGTGGATGGCTTGAAATCAGGCATGGTGGGAGTATCTACACCACAGAAACTGGCAAACACTCCAACCGGGACTTTTTTTTTTTTTTAACCGGGAGAGCCAGTTTGCCAGTATACCACTTGTTATACTACAGATGCTTAATAGCCAAGGCTCTAATATTTACAGTTTCAGCCTATTTCCAAATGACCATCGTCACATTCTGACAACGCACTGATCAAATCTGAAGTCCTCAATATAGTCTGGCCTTCGTCCATGTTTGGAGCTTCATCTCATGTCATGCTTTTTGCATGCTCACCTTTCTGCAGACCCGCAGACATGCCTTCATTCCTTTGAAAACTCCTTGCTCCTTCCCCACACAGTTTTCTTCGAGCTGCAACCCACCCGCTCCTAGGTAACACCTCCATGTCCTTCAGCACAGCGCTGAATTTCCACTTCCTCAGAGTAGCATTCCTGGACCCTATGTCTAGGTCAAGTATGAGAGTTGAAAGCCTTCCTCATACTCGGAAACTTAGTCTTGCATAACAGCCCTGTCTGTACCTCTGCACCCACTATGATTGTTTGATTCAGGACCACCTTCTTCACGGGGCAGTGGTCATCATGGGAGGTGGGGCTGTGTCTGGTTTTCCTGTGTGTGCTTTCCCTACTAACTAGAAAGTAGCGTAGGGCCTTTCAAAATATGTATTTAGAAAATAGTCCAAAGATTCTGAAAAATGTGGAGAATAATGCAGTAAGCATCTGTGTACTTATCAACCAGCTTTAACCTCAACATTTTGCCAGAATTGTTTTACTTTTTTTTCTTAAAGAACAGAAACATTGGTATTCTGACTAAACCCTTTGTGAATTCTTCTCAGTCCCATCGCCATCTTTTCCTCCCTGGAGAAAACCCTGAATGTGAAGGTGTTGTGTATTCCTCCACTGTAAGAAGCCGTAATTTGCCTGGGAAGGTCTCTGTGTATATTTAGAAAAGATATTACTCATCTTTGCCAGCATATGTGGTGGCTGGAAGTGAGCAAAAGACCCTTCCTCATGAGGATTTATGAATGGCATGCTTCTTAGAAAGGGAGTTGATGCCCTGTTTAGGTCAGGATTTCTCAATATGTAGTGTGAGTCAACCATTTTATACTGTTGGATGGCTTAAATTTCTTGCCTTTGGTCAGTTGTTAGATTATAAAATTTTTAAAGGGTATGATTTTATAATTTGTTTGAAGTTGTCTAAGTTCTGATATCAGCTTGATTTGTAGATACTTTAAGCTCCATTAATATAAGATGACAAAGAGGGAGTGTTCAGTTGTGGTAAAGAGCATGAATGGCTGGAGTGAAGTCTTTCTGAACTCTATGACCCAGAGCAAGGCAGTCCCTGAGCAATGTCATGGCATCACTGGGGAACTTGTGATGCACATTCCTGGCTCCCACCCCAGAGCCCCTAAAGCAGAAGTTCAAGGGTGGACCTCAGCAATCTGTTTTAATTAGCCCTCCAGTTGATTCTGGTGCCCACTAAAGTTTAACAACTGATCTAAAGCAACAAATTTAAGCCCTTCAAGCTTCAGTTTATTTCTCTGTAAAATAGAAATAATAATAATAATACTTAAGAGACAGGATCTCTGTGAGGATTAAAAATTAGTTAACATTTACTCAGCACATCTCCCAGTGCCGGGCATTGTTCTTAGCACTTACCATGTTTTATTTCACTTAATCCTGAAATTAACTTCATCACAAATAAAGATTAGAAAAGTACCTAGCACGTAGCAAGCTCTCAATAATTGTTACTGTTATTACCTTTTTGAGTTGTAAGGATTAAATGAGATGATATAAATGCTTAGCACAACATCTAATGCATAGCATATTCATAACAGGTGTTAACTATTTACACATAAAACTATTTGTCTCAAAAGTAAACATTATTTACATGGGTCTTTTTGAGAAGTGGGATCTAGTCTAAAATGATTACTGAAAGGGAATCTCTCGCTGGAAAAAGAAGCCATTACAGAAAAAAATTTTTACAGATCACATTTCAACATTTCTTTTAGTGATTTGTCAAAAGTCAAGGAAGCCAAAGAGAGCTCTTTGAACTAATTGGGAGGGCCAAGAAGGTATTAACTACTCTCTAATTAAGCTGGTAATAGCTGCCCTCTATTGGTGAGATCAAAGACCAGAGAAACACTGCCTGGGAGGACTTTTGAAGACTGGCTGCTCTCAATGACAGCCTTGAAGTTTCGGACCCTACAAAGTAGCTCAGAGGGAGAGTTGCTCTGTCTGTGGGGGTCCAAGTGAAAGAAGGAGAAGGTCCAGGTGGATGGAGAACAGTTAAAGGTTTGTTAGGAAAGCGTCAGCTTAGATTTGGACATTTGTATTTGTTTCAGAATCGTACTCTGAATTGTGTCTTCTAAAATAAAAAAGTAAAATTAAATAAATAAATAAATAAACAAACAAACAAATAAATAAATAAAATAAACAAGTCACTAGCAGTAGTTGCTTTGCAGCTCGATGTAAAGAATTTCCACATATTGGGAAGGGATTGGGGCAAAAGCACACTCTCCCTCGTCTACAGCTGTGAATGTGAAACCACATAGTCAAAGCCTTTCCTGTTCGCACTGTCATTCCCAAAGCTGACCTCTCCTTTGTACCCAGAACACCACTGGCTTCTCCTCTCATGACATCTGGTATGGGTGGAAGTGCTTGGGGTTTTATTTGGGGTTTTTTTGTTTTTGTTTTTTTTTTTGGTCTAGACCAGAACTGCCCAATAGTGGGAGCTACATTTGTTACTTTTTTTTTTAAGTAGACACTAAAATATAGTGAATAAGAAAAGATGGAATTAATTTCAATAATGTAGTTCATTGAAACCAAGATATCCTGAATATTGTCACTTTGATATGTAATTAATATATGAGTATTAATGAGATATTTCACAATTTTGGGGGGGTACTAATTCTTTGAAATCCAGTGTGCATTTTACACCTACGACACTTCATAATTTGGATTAGCCACATTTTCAGTGCTCAATAGCCACATGTGGCTAGGGGCTCCTGTATTGGATAGTGTGGGGCTAGAGCATGAGCAACTCAGAGGCAGTATCTAATCTATCCTTGTACCCACAATGCTTTGTTCAGTGCCTGAAACATAAGTGCTATTCCCTCGGTAAATATGGTAGGTAGAATTCTAAGTTCACCTCCAGCGATCCTTGCCTTTGTATAATCTCTTCCTCTTTGAATGTGGGAAGAGCATATGAGTATGATGTGATATGAATTTACTGATTATGGTATGTTATATGGCAAAAAGGAGATTATTTGGGTGGGCCTGCTCTAATCAGGTGAGTCCTTTAGGAGAGAGAAACATTCCTGCTGGCCTGGAAGAAAGCATACAGCTATGTAGTGACCTGCCAAAGGAAAGGATATGCTTCTAGAAACTGAGACACATCCCCAGCCAACCAACTAGAGAGAAATCAAGAACCTCAGTTCTATAACCACAAAGAACTGAATTCTACCAGCAACTAGTGAGCCTGTAAGAACACCCTGAATTCCAGATGAGAACTGTAGCTGACACTTTGGCTTCGGCCTTGTGAGCCTCTGAGCAGAGAACCTAACCACGCTGTGCCCAGATTTCAGACCTACAGAACTGTGAGCTAGTACAGGGATATTGTTGTAAGCCATTAAATTTGTTGTAATTTGTTAGATAGCAATAGAAAACTAATACAGTAAACAAGTGTTGTAATTCAGCAAGCATCAATCAGCTGGTGGCAATGTCTCTAAACCACAGGCATAGTCCCTAAGAGAAAACAGTGACCTCTGAACTTTGGACTTGAAAATCAAACCAGTATTACAATGACAGCATATTTATTTAACTGTGCCAGACTATTAGTGGTCTCGGCGTTTGAATTAGTCTCTCTTCCCAGTGCCATTTTTATCAGAGGGAAGAGCTAAGTGAGAGGCAAAAAATCAAAAACAAAACAAAACAAAACAAAACACAAACCCTCTGGAAATAAGTTTGATATACTCATCTTGTAAAAGAGTGACCATTGATTAGAGGCAAATATGACAAATCATGACAATAATAAGGATAGTTCACGCTTGTTGGGTTTGTACTCTGCACCAGGCATATCACCCATTGCCTCACTGTCTCCTTACCGCAGCCCTAAAAGGCAGATACAATTACTACCTTCCTTTTATGGATGTGGAAACCAAGCTTGAGAGGTAGGAGGAGATTTAGCTGCATAACCAGGCAATAAAGGTAATTAGGAAGGAAGAGGAAGAAGAGGTATTTTTGGATGAAGTACTCTTCAGAACAGATTAGCTTGACTCTCACATGCAGCTCTTTCTCTTGGATGACAGAGAGCTCTGTTTCCTCTCTGTTAACAGGTCCTCTTTAAACCCCTTCCTTTTAACAAGGTACATTTCCCTAGTGGTCCTCAACCTTTGCATTCTGCCTTCTAGTTTCTCCTTTGGGGAAGTCGTTGAGTCCTCTGGCTCCCAATAATACCTCTGGTCCTGGCTCTGAAGGGTACATCTTGAACCTTGTTGTTCTGAGCATCTGCCCTCCCGTGACGTTTCCACTTGGATGTCTCATTGTCCTCTCACGTTCAGCTGGTTCAAGGTGGAGTTCATCACTATGCCCTGAAAATCAGCTCACCTCTGCAATACTCTACACCTGCCAACAGTTCTGTAACCACTGGCCAGTCTGCCAGGCTGCAAACCCCAAACTCTTCAACCCTTTCTCATCTTCATTACCTTTAGCCAATCAACTGCTAAAAGTATCTTTCCAGAATGTTTGCTCAACCATGCCTTCTACATTCTCCAACCTCCTGAGCCTTTTAGTTCACTGACCTTCTTTACTGTTTTCCTTATCCAGCTTTTATTCCAGGGTGCATCAATTCAGTCACCCATGCCAGGACCCAAGTCCCCTTGCCACTCTATTTTCATCATTCCTGTTTGACATAATTCGAAACCAGCCATCTTGCTCTTCAACTGGGAGGCTGAGTAATATTAGAAACATTGCACAGAGGGAAGATAAAGTTAACATAGAGCCCTCTGTTCCAGTTTTCCCTGAGGCCCCAGGACCAAGGGTGCCAAATGCTATCACATTCCAAAGCAAATTATTGGCCCCTCCCTATGCATGACTCCTAAAGAAGATGTATGAAAACAGGTTTTATGATCTTTATTTTTCACTGACCTTGAGCTGTGAGTTTTTCCGATCCGATACTCGCTCATACTTACCCCCCTAGCCATGAGGGAGCTTCATAATCATTGTTGATAGGTATCTTTTGAAGCTCGGAGGGGTACAGACAGACATTAGACTCATGCCTAGGGAAAAAAGTCTTTAATGAGAGGCTGGCTAAAGTGTGTGTCAGCACAGCAGAGGGCTGCATTTAGGAAATAACCACATTCTGGCGTATGCCAGGCCAAAGCTGCCTTTTTGCAGGGACCAAATGTGAAACTGATGGTGAGAATGTGAGCGTGGTTTGTTTAGAAAGGAATCTTGATCCAGAGGGCTTCCTGCGGTCAGTGAGGTGTCCTCAGCAAAAAGAGGTCAGGGGTTCCACTGGAGAGAGAAGCAGAAGGGAATTGTAGGTGGCCTAGAGGAGAGGCACCATCTGAGACCAAGGAATTCTGGTTGGAAGGGTGCAGCACAGGAGCTTCTGAGGAGGCTGCAGATGCTCCTGTGAAAGAATAAATTAGTTATCTGGATACAACAGTCAGAGCCAGAGGGAAACTACACCAGCTTGTATCTGTGTCCATCAAATAAGGCCTTCCCCCCTTCTACCTTTCTGTTGTCTCTGCTCCCCCCTGGACGGCTCAGTAGTAGTCAAATGGTGGAGGAACAGAGTGGTGGGTCAGGGAGAAGTAGCACTAACGGGGAAATAGAGATGAATATCCCAGTCACCACTGCAGGCCCTTTGGTCTAAAGCATATCTGAGCTTGCAGTGAAGTTTGGAGTTTTATCACGCATGTTAATTTATACATTGAGGTTGTGATTTGAGGATGAAATGACCAGAGGACATCTTGTTATCTGAAATGATCACAGTCAGAAGACCTTCCTTGGGGTGTCTAGGTGGCTTAGTCAGTTAAGGGTCTGGTTCTGGATTTCGGCTCAGGTCATGGTTCTCATGGTTCATGAGTTTGAGCCCTCTGTGGCACCAGTACAGAGCTGGTGGCACAGAGCCTGCTTGGGGTTCTCTGTCCATCTCTCTCTTTGCCCTTGCCCCGCTCTCTCTCTCCCTCAAAATAAATAAATAAACTTTAAAAAATTAAAAAAAAAAAAGACTTTCTAATGTCTCATCTGAAGGGTTGGAAAGAGTAGTAGACCCAAGAGGATTCAAACAGGCAGTTGGGGGTGAAGAATAAAATTGTTTCTCTTTGCATCCTATGTGTCCAGCTTGCTCAGTGAGACCACTCAGTTTGTATCACTGAAATAATGTGAGTCCACAGTCAACCTTCAAGCCATGGCAATGTAACGTTTTTCTGGTAGACACGCTGTCCTATTCTCTGCAAAGTCACCTTATGCTTCTCCACCTTCCTTGACGTTGGAACTTCACACTGGCCCCTCACTCTCAGATGATCTTGCCTGAGTCATTGCAGAGAAAGTAGAATCCGTCAGATGGTGGGAGTCTCTCTCCATTTCTTCTCTATCATTAAATGGAGCTTAGAACTGTACTTAGACTCTTAATTGTTAATTGACACATGTACTGTAAGTCTATGAAGGATGCTGCCACTATTTGACAATAGCATACTCTCTTAGGCGGTAGACTATTTCCTCCATGATCTTATTCAATATCGATTTGCCTATTTCATTTTCATATAATGTAAAAATAAACTTTTAGCTCAATTTGAAACTTGGAAACTTTTTGCATGTATATTAAAATCTACGAGAGAATCTAAAGTCAGGTTTTAATTTATTTGTATTACATTCTGCAAAATATGTCCACGAGATTATCATTTGTATGGTGAGTATTTTGCAATATGTGAAATAGGGCGTTTCACGCCTTTGCCATCACCCTCAGAGAGCTTTTCCAGTCTCAATTCTCTAATTCCATCTAATTCCAATTTCATTTTAAAAGCAGTCGGGAACATATATACCCTGAGCATTTAAAAATGTTACATTTAATATATGTAACGAGTTTTTAATTCCAATATAAGTAACAAAAATAATTGAAAAACTGAGTTGCTAATGGAAACACGCTTCTCTATAAAAGTAATTTACGATATCTAAAAGAATTCTAAGTTCATTATAGAAAATTTTGAAAATCACAGGGAAGTATAAAGAGTAAAATAAAAATCAGCCATAACCACACCACCACTTCTATACTCATTTTTGAGATCTTCCAGTCTTTTTTATTTTTCAAACTTGGTGTAATAATGCACACACATTTTATTATTTATTTTATTTTAATTCCAGTGTAGTTAACATACAGTGTTATATTAGTTTCAGGTGATTAACATACAGTGTTAACATACAGTGATTCAACAATTCTATATATTACTCAGTGCTCATCTTGATAAACTCTTAATCCCCATCACTTATTTCACCCATCCCTCTACGTGCCTCCCCTCAGGTAACCATCTGTCTGTTTTCTGTCGTGATTCTGATTTTTAGTTTGTTCCTTTTTTTCCCCTTGTTTTGTTTCTTAAATCCCACATATGAGTAAAATCATGTGGTATTTGTCTTTCTCTGATTTATTTCACTTAGTGTTATACCATCTAGATCCATCCATTTTGTTACAAATGGCAGGATTTCATTCTTTTTATGGCTGAGTAATATTCCATTATATATATGTATATGTGTATGTATTTTATATATATATATATAATATATATATACATATTATGTATATATATGTATTTCTATGTGTCACATCTTCTTTATGTATCTATCAATGGATGCTTGGGTTGTTTCCATAATTTGGACACTTGGGTTGTTCCCATAATTTGACTATTGTAAATAATGCTGCAATAAACATAGGAGAATGTGAACACATTTTAAAACCCTGCTGTTTTCCAATGGTACATTATATTGAGGCCATCTTTTTTCTGTGCTATTGAATACTCTCCAGCAATCTGTTTTTGGTGACTGAGTTGTATTCCATCATAATATAATGTTGTAATTTATTATACTATTGTCATGCAATATATAATCTGGTTTTATAATTTCTTTAACAACCCCAGCATACTTATTTTTAGAAGTAAAAAAATCTAGTATCTCGTTGGCTTCTGGTACATATTCAGTTTCGTATTTTCACTCCACCATCAAATACCTTAACTTAGATTTTGCCAAATCGCGTACTTCCTAGCCTAGTAAACAATTGTTTTATTTCTTTAAAAAAATTTTTTTAATGTTTATTTTTGAGAGAGAGACACGGTGTGAGTGGGGAGGGGCAGAGAGAGAGAGGGAGACACAGAATCCAAAGCAGGCTCCAGGCTCTGAACTGTCAGGACAGAGCCTAACGTGGGGCTCGAACTCATGAACCATGAGATCATGACCTGAGTCGAAATCTGACGCTTAACCAACTGATCCACTCAGGTGCCCCTAGTAAACAAGTATTTTAAATTCAGCAAAAATAAGGAGGCCACCAAGCTCTTTAGGTTTCTGAAATTGCGGCCTCTGTTCATGGTATCTCTTTCCCTGTTTCTGTTACTTCCTAATCCCCTGTTGTTCTGATTTTGCCCTCCTTTGAATTCTTTTAACTCCTTCCTCTTCCTTCAACGTGGAGTTTGTTTTATTTATTTTTTAAAATATTTATTTTTTTTTATTTTTATTTTATTTTTTTTTCAACGTTTATTTATTTTTGGGACAGAGAGAGAGACAGAGCATGAACGGGGGAGGGGCAGAGAGAGAGAGGGAGACACAGAATCGGAAACAGGCTCCAGGCTCTGAGCCATCAGCCCGGAGCCTGACGCGGGGCTCGAACTCACGGACCGCGAGATCGTGACCTGGCTGAAGTCGGACGCTTAACCGACTGCGCCACCCAGGCGCCCCTAAAATATTTATTTATTTTGAGAGAAAGTGTGTGAATGCATGTGAGCAGGGGAGGGGCAGAGAGAGAGGGAGAGAGAGAATCCAAAGCAGGCTTCGTGCTGACAGTACAGAGCCTGACATGGGGCTCGATCATATGACCTCAGATCATGATCTGAGCCAAAATCAAGAGTCAGATGCTTAATTGAGCCACCCAGGCACCCCATGGAGTTTGTTTCCTTGGATTTTCCCTTCTTTTAATTCTTTTTTTTTTTAATGTTTCTTTTTATTTTTGAGACAGAGAGAGCGAGCGAGCATGAGTGGGGGAGGGGCAGAGAGAGAGAGAGAGAGAGGGAGGGAGACACAGAATCCGAAGCAGGCTCCAGGCTCTGAGCTGTCAGCACAGAGCCCAACATGAGACTTGAACACATGGACCGCGAGATCATGACCTGAGCCAAAGTTGGAGGCTTAACCAGAGCCACCCAGGCACCCCTGGATTTTTTCTTCTTAATGCTCACTGTAGAAAAATTCAGATATTGTACATAAGACTCATAGGCCTTACATTTGTATATTTACATTTGTAAATATACATTTACTTGCATATCAAGGGTAGAACCATCTGGTGAGAGATTCATATATACCAAGTTTATCCCACTGATGTATAAAAGCAGAATGCCGGTTTTTGGATTTACCCGTTGAGCAATGGAGTTGACCTGTGGTCTGAAATGCTCTGCTATGACTAACACATTCCCTTACTGAAGGAAGACCTTCAAAGAAAGCTGAATCATAAGGAGAAGTTTGCCTTTAAGAATGAAATCAGAGGAAGGGGTTTCAAATTGATTAGACATGTAGAATGTTCGGTGATATCAGGCTAAGGCAGACTTATGTATGCATCATTATAATTAAGGTTAGATGTGGGGTTAGAGTTAGGCCGAGGGACAGTAATTGTGACCCTGAGAAATTCATCAAGGGAATGAGTGCTGCCTTCAAGTGCCTCTTGTGTTAAATCCGTCTGCGTTCCTGTGCATGGTCCATCTTTTATCAGAAACTTCTGCATTGACCACCTGCTTCCTTCTTCACTCTCTCTCCTTCCTCCTGGTCATCCATGACTCCTACTTTCTTGGCTCTCCTCCTATGTCTAATTGTTTTTCCTCCATCTTCTTTCCATGCTGACTCTTAGTTCTTGCATCTCTGGAATAACATGTATACAAATTTTCTCCTGGGCACTGGGGTAGTCATTCATGTGGCTCTGCTGTTAACACTCTTCCCCTTCCAGACACACAGTTGAACGACACGTTCTGCCTTCTTTGTTGTTAGGTGGAGCTGTGTGATGAGTTCTGGCCTTAATATTACGTGCAGGAGCAATATCTGTCACTTCTGGGGTAGAGCATTTAATTATGACTTTAACTTTATCCTCTAAGCGAATTCCAAATTTACTGAAACAAACTTAATTGATCACCTGAGCACAGGTCCCAGTTTTCTACTTACCTTGCAATTGATTGTCCTGTGTTCAAACCCATTCAGCATGTCTGCCATTGGAGGCACCCTGGCATCCTTAATTCCCATGACTCTGGGGATTCTGAGCATGAACTGGTTTGCTTCTGGTTGACTCCTCCTCCTGTGCCCCCTTTCCTTCCTTTCCTTGGATTTCCATTCCCAAAATACTGTGACTGTTTACAATCTGCTATCATCTCCTTTTTTCTTCCCTTGTGGGTTCATATTTTATTTTTTCTCTTATGTTTTATTGTTATTTTAGAAGAGTTTGGGAAGGGAAAGACAAATTTGCATGTATAATCTTTCATGTTTACCAGAAATCCATTCACTTAATCTTTCTTCCAGTTTTTAACACGTCTCACAGAGAAATTCTGAATGTGTCTTGAACCCGACAGGGACTTGATACAAATCAAAGCAGTTATAATATGATAAGGTAGCTTCCCTGACCCAAAGGGGAAAAGGGGCAGGGGTTAAAATTACCCTGCATGGATGAATCGCTGGATTCTACTCCTGAAATCGTTATTGCACTATATGCTAAGTAACTTGGATGTAAATTAAAAATAATAAAGAAATAAATAAAATGTTTAAACTTAAAAAAATATAATCTAGTGTGTTCAGAGGATGTTCTTAGAAAAATGGTGCCATGAATAAATAAGTTTGGGGAAAAAAAATACCCTGCCTGAAGATTTCTGAAAACAGCAGATAATACAATATTTCATCCAAATTTCTGTTCCTACATTCATTCAAAACCTGGTGAGCATCACACTCAGATTTAGGTGCTGGGATGTGGATAAAATGATTAGAAATCTTAGAGTCTCTCCTGGTGAATTTCTTTTGTGTTTCTTCATATGCTACATGGTAGTTCAATCACTAACATAAGTTGACCTTTTGTTATAAGCTGGAGGGACAGAGAAGAGTGACTGTCTTTTTATAGAGAGAAAACAGCTGTGCCATCATCCCATTTGCCAGGAGAGAGGAAAAATTGTCAGGGGTTCCTGTTTGTCATTGGCAAGAACAGTGAGGTGCTGGGGCAACACAGTTTATTCCAGAAGTACAGACTCCTCTGTCAATCCCCAAGAATTACCTTTATCCACAAAGACCCTGATGGAGGGTCTGAAATTCCTCTTTTGACCAGCCGAAGCATGGCCTTTTACACAGAACATTTCACGATGCCAACAGATAGTTTCCAGAGAGGAATTGGGAATTAAGTTGAGCTCTAGTTGCGGATGATTCTTTTTCATGCCTAGCTACCCAAACAAAGAGAGTAAGCCAGAAGCCAAATCCGCAAGTGAACACACACAATGGAATTGGTGCATGGGAATGTACAGGGCTCTGCCCGATTGAACTGTTGCCAGAGCACCAGGGGGCGATTTCTATCCGCCTCCCGCCTCCCCGGCTTGTATTTTGGCAGCTCTCTCTTCCCTACCCCCTCCGTCCCCTTCCCCGTGTCCTCAGATCCATTTGCACTGTTGTTTGGAAGGGGCCCAACTCACACAGATTGGCAGCACTGTAATTGGTGTTTTACTTACCTCTGCCTCTCTTCTCTCTGCGTTTGATCATTCTGATAATGACAGCTTATTTTCTCTCTCTCTCTTTACCATCGGAAAACAAAAAGGAAACTCTTGAAAGAGTTGTGGAGTTATATTTGAGTTTTCCGATGTACTGCTATGGGAATAAAATTCGTATTTTTAAAATGTCTTGCCCTTCTGTGTCCCTCTTCCTCGCCGCTCACCCAAACAGCCCTGACGGGAAACAGTCATGTTGAGAATTGATTTTCCCCTCAGAAGGTGTTGTGACTATAGTGGCGACATCCTTGAGTGTTGGCATGTCAAAATGTTGATGTTCTCATTGAAGACCTTCATCGTTTCATCATCAAGGATGCTTTCATTTGCTAGATTCTGTTTGTTTATGTGCATTTTATTTCAAATGATATTTCTTGGGATAATATTTACAAGGGCTCAGGGCTCCTGGAATGAAAAGTGTTATATAAGCTGAAATGCTTACCCCTGGCAAAAGGTAATCTCCATTGCACACACCGCCTGGTTGTAACAGCTCACATTTACACAGTGTTTCTAGTTCAGAAAGAATTTTCACGTGTACTGTTTCATGTAATCCCCCGATAGCACTGTGAAGAGCACATAAGGGACAGTGTGGCTCCAGGAATCATCCCACCTTGCCATGCCACCAGGCACACGTGCTTTCTGTACCTGGTGTCCTGCTAACTTTTCACAGGTGTTATTGTGCAGCTCTCTAGAAGCTATGTCCCAGGCGGTTTTGTCTTGGAGATGAGTCAGGTTTACAGAAGCACAAATAAGTACAAAATAATTAGAGGGATTCTTTTATTTTCTCAAGTCTCCTGAAGAGAAAGACTGGGCAAGTAATTAATTACAGGATCTCTTTGGCAGGCTAGGGGAGAGGGGAAATCTGTGGACGCTGTAAAATTAATAAACTGATTCCATCTCAACCATCTAAACATTTCAATTAAGGATACATATAATTAAGGCAAGAGCTAGAATACAAAACGAGTGTATCATGTGATTTACCATAGATCAAGATGCCATTTCTTGTGAGTGACAGTAATGTGCTGTTAAGCCAGTGGCAAAAAAACAAAACAAAAACAAAAACAAAAAAGAAAGCTGTCTATTTTCTGGGACACACACAGCCTTTGAACTGAGATTTTATAAGGCAACATTTCAAGGTAGTAAACAATTGTTCTAGAAGAGGATTCTTTTAGAAGAGAAGACCAAGCAATACTGTAATAATTGTGGGTGTGGTTTGATTCCTTCGGAGGGCTTGCCTAGAAGTCCAGTTCTTGAAGGAATGTCTTAAATACAAAGCTGTTTAATGAACACTACCATAGTTGGCCATATAATGGTGTAGGGAAAATACAGGCTTTTGAGCAGCGCACAGGACAAGTGTCCAACACTTGCTGGACAAGCTGGAACTGAGCTTGACTTCTGGATCCTCCATGTGCTGTTATGTAACCTTGGGCAGACCTTTTTTCTATGAGCCTCAGTGTCTCCATGTGAATATCTGTGGATTAAAAATACCTCCTTCACAGCATACTTGCGGGGATCAAGTGGGATAAAACGTGCAGCCTGCCTGGCATGTAGAAGCAGCTCCACAAATGGTGGCCGTTCTTACTGTGGCTTGATGTTACTCCCCTTCCCCACGGACCCCAAACACCTGAGCATCAGAGACTCAGTTCAGCTCCTTTTTCTGCTCCCTTGAAGCCCCAAGTTACAAAGGCTCTCAGAAATTTGGCTGCAGTCGGTCTTTATTCGTCACAGCCTTGCTTCCAGCTCACATCCTGATTGATAAATTGGCTCTACTGGACGAGGCTTAGAAAGGACTGTTTAAAAAGCCCAGTGTTTTGGCTAATCACACGACGGCTGACAACTTGGTCCAGAATCTGGTTTGTGTGAATGATTGTAAGAAGGAATCAACTTTTCATTTCTCATGTAACAAAGGAGGAAGGATTATAGCTTTATCTGTTACACACTGTAAATCACTTAAATGCCTCTTACCTACGTGTTCTGGAATCATATTTAAGGAATGTGGGAGCAATGAATGTACTTCCCAGAATATGAAGTGAGAATCACACTCATCCTGCGTTCTCTTTCCATTATACTTACCATGGATCTCTGGTGAGAGGGGACCCATCTCGAGAGGAGGCAACTGGCCATCCTCCTTTTGCAGACAGGGCATTTCATATAGATAGACTCAGAAGAATGAGCTCCAGTAGACTTGAGAGTGAGCTAATATATTGGTTGAGGACTTCTTGTTGGAAAACTGAAATCTGAACAAATCATGCTCAGGCAATATAGGAAATTTATTGGCTCACATGACTTGGAAATTTAGGGATGCTGCTGGCTTCAGTTGCCAGGTTATCAATCCTAATGGAAAAGAGGTATTCCGATTACTCTAGCAGCAAACTCCTAGGGAGGACTCCACTCAGACTTGCATTGCTGGACTAGCAAAAAAACGTGCACTATTGGGTATCCTATTTTCTATTCGCTGCAAAACCATGTGCTAACTGGTACTACTTCTGTTTTGTTTTCTGCCTTTCTCTTTCTTGCCCACCTTTTTTTGGTGGCCTGGGTGTATATATTTAAATATCCTTAAATATATGTTTCCTGTTTCTATTTCACTCAAGCCAGCTCTGCTTATATCACCTGTTCATCTTGGAACCACCCACCATGAGCCGAGAAATAAGCATATTGATTAGTCATTGGTCAACGTGACCACTGTTGAGTTGGGAGGAGGGTGGCATCATTATTCACAGTTCCATCAGGACCACATGAACTGGGATCTTGAGGGTAGACAAACAAGTTACCCATCCGCTACACCTGTCCCTGTGTTGTACCTTTTCTGTTAAGAGATGTGATTGTTGTGACTACGTAGATTCCCTCTGGCTCCAGTTCAGTCCCTTGCCTCTTCTGCCAGTGGGTCTGAATCTTTTCAGGATTTTCATTCAATAAAAGGCCCTTAAAAGTTCTTAAGACGTTGCATTATTTCATAGCCTTTATAAACTTAGCCATAAGAAAAACAGTTCCCATTTCCATTAAGTTTTCCCAGGTAAAGTTTCTAAATCTTTTATCATCTTCATAGATGTTAGAGACAGTGTTTTATTTCTTTCTTGACTTTTTCTAGTTCAGGATTCCAAATGAAGCCTATGTGAAAGGTATAGCGTAGGGTATTGGTAAAAGAATATGCATTTCTGGGTTAGCTGGCTTGTGTTCAAATCCCACTTCAACCACTAGACCAGCATTGGTTAGGGAAATGCAAATAACTTTTTTTTCATTTATCATATTGGCAAACATTTTAAATATTGATGAAATACACACCTATTTCCCGCCCCCCCCCCCCCGCCCTTCTCTTCCATGGCAACAATACCACATACGTTTTGCCTCGGGTCCCATCTGAATCCATATCTACTCCTGGACTGCTTGGTTATATGACTGAATAAGTTCGCTTTTTCAGTTTAAGCCATTTGGGGTCAGTTGTCTATTACTTGAAATTGAATTCCAATTCACATAATTGACAATTTCCCTTTCTTATAAAGGTACCCGTTTCTTATGAAGGTATGGGGAAAGTATGAGCCAGGCACTTGGTAGCAGATGGACACTATCAGACCCCTTCCTGCAACACCAGTTACAGCACTAGGGACTGTAGCTTTTTCCAGGAAGATTCCTGTATTAAGTCCCTTGTGGAGACTGTGGAAGTCTCCCCACATTGAATGCTGCTTGCTGAATGGGACTTAATGTAGGGCAGAGTGGATGTGAGCAGTGCAAGAGATGTACAATATCAGACACTTGGTATGAACCACTTACCATCCTCACATCTTCTCAGCCCCCTTTTTACTCCAGCCCCTGCTGCAGCAGCTAGCTTTGTGCAAACATATTCTGACAGCGCCTCACTTCATCTGCATCATGGCCTTCTGCCCTGGGACTTCTTTAATGCTGTGTTGTGAGATGGCTATGGAGACCCACTCAGGCATGCACAACCTAAAAGGGCAGGGGAGTTAAAGCCCAATGGGGCATCCCTTTTCTAATGGGGGATGAGAGCTGGTGGATAATGGAGGCATATTATATATATGGCTCCTTAAAAGGTCTTAGTGGGTCGAGCCCTAGTAACCCAGCAGTGATCAACTGGATAATATACTCCTGTGCTGCCATTTCCTCTTGGCCTACTTTCCTGGATCACTTCCCAAATAAACTGCTTATACACAAGCCCTTGTCTCGGGCTCGATTTTTGAAGGAGAATCTATAATCACTGCAGTCCTAATAAGATCCTCAAATTTATCTCAAGTTTCCTCAAGTCTTGTATAAATAGATATCATGGAGCTCAGTGTGGGCAATAACCAAATAATTCTGGCTCTTGTCCCAAACTGAAGGAGCCTATGAAACTGATCTCAATTTCTTTCTCTCTGGCTTATACAGTCCATGTCCACCAACAGAAAAGCCCTTCAGTGGTCATGTCTCGGCACTATCGTTGATGGCAGGGCTTTGGGTGACAACACTGTTGTCTGTGGTCTCTAAGTGATACCCAAGATGCAGACCCAGACTCTCTAGCTTCTAAGTGGCCCTGTAATCCCTTGAACCTTCTCTGTGTTGGATCCATACGGCGATGGAGAGAAGATCCCTCTTCCCCTCTGGGTTACACTTAATTCCCCAGGTCCAGGACACAGGGAGCAATATCCCCACATCTCCTTTTAGTCCTGCCCACAGCCCAGAGAGCTCAGACCTAGTTCATGGGCTGGCCCAGCAAGTGATACACAAGGGAGATCACAAATCCTTCATTTCGTCTTTATCTCTCCTGGACGCTTTTCAGACCTTCTCCCACTAGCTTCCTTCCAAATAGTCCTGTAATTCAGAAAGCCCTTTCCTCACTGCTCCTCAGTTATGGCCTATCCCTTTGTTTGTCAGGAAGGTCTGAAACTCAGCATGAATATATCTGAGGCTCATAGGGAGTCCTGCCACTTTTCCTCCCACAATATTATCCTGAGAAAGCAAACTTCATAACTAAAACACCAGGGTTTAAATAGAGTAGAATGTCAACAAAATCCTTCTTACTGTTTACTACGGTTTTAAATGTGGCTTATGAATTTCCAGGCCTCCCCAGCCTCTGATTACCAAATAAGGCCTTATTTCCTTTTGTGATCTAAAGTAAAATGATCATGGGGTGCCTAGGTGGCCCAGTTGTCTCAGGTCATGATCTCTTAGTTTGTGGGTTCAAGCCCTGCATCAGGCTCTGAGCTGACAGTTCAGAGCCTGGAGCCTGCTTCAGATTCTTGTGTGTGTCTCTCTCTCTGCTCCTCCCCTGCTTGCACTCTGTCTCTCTGAAAAAAATAAACATTAAAAAAATTTTTTAAATAAAAATAAATTAAAAAAATAAAATTATCTCCTCCCAGACTTCTGAAATGAAAATTTAAAAATGAGGTAAAATTATCATATGTTCCCATCCTTTGAAGACCCTTCCTCTGCTGAGTCTTTGTCACCAGCTGAATTCTGAGTCAAGAGAATACTCACATGCTCTATAGATCTGTTCTGTTGGTCACATTTGTCAACCATTCTCCCCCAAAGTAACCTGTTTCTGAGGGTCCCTCATGCTTCACATAGATTTGCAATTATGGAAGGGCCCTATGAACTGGATGGATTTAATCAATTGGTAATCACAGCTCTCAGGGCTTTTTTTTTTTTTTTTTTAAGTTTATATATTTATTTTAAGAGAGAGAGAGAGAGAGCACGAGTGGGAGAGGGGCAGAGAGAGGGGGAGAGAGATAGTCCCAAGCAGGCTCCACACTATCTGTGCAGAACCTGATGGGAGGCTCAGTCTCACGAACTGTGAGATCATGACCTGAGCCGTAATCAAGAGTCAGACACTTAACCATCTGAGCCACGAAGGCACCCCTTTTGGGGGTTTTGTTTTGTTTTTTAAAGTTGCTTCAAAATTTTTTTTTAACGTTTATTCATTTTTGAGAGACAGAGTCAATTAGGAGTGGGGCAGAGAGAGTGGGAGACACAGAATTCGAAGAAGGCTCCAGGCTCTGAGCTGTCAGCACAGAGCCTGATGCAGGGCTCGAACCCACAAGCTGTGAGATCATGACCTGAGTTGAAGTTGGGCACTCAAATGACTAAACCACCCAGGCACCCCCCCCCTTTTTTTTTTTTAAAGATAACACTAGTCAAGGGCACCTGGGTGGCTCAGTCGGTTGAGCGTCCAACTTCGGATCAGATCATGATCTCACAGTTTGTGGGTTCGAGCCCCGCATCAGGCTCCATGCCGACCGCTTGCTCAGAGCCTGGAGCCTGCTTCAGATTCTGTGTCTCCTTCTCTCTTTGCCCCTCCCCCGCTCATGCTTTGTCTCACTCTGTTTCTCAAAAATAAATAAATGTAAAAAAATTTTTTTTAAAAGATAACACTAGTCAGACAAAGAAGTTTGAGGTGGGTAACAGTTTGCCACTCCCACATAACCTTGCTACCATATTATAATGGAACAAGTCTCAGCCCAGATTCTGCCACACAAGCAGACATTTGCTAAACACACATTCACTAGCAGGCAGGCACAAAACAGGTCACGGCTATCTATTCTGGAAGCTTGATGAAGTCACAGCCTCTGTCTGGCCTTTTGGATGGTCTGATGAACACCTTGCATGAACTTCTGTTCACTGGAGACAAAAGCCAAGACTGCAGAGGCAGGATTCTGTCACCCTTTCAGTCAATATCAGACAACAAGGATATTCCACATCGATGGCCACACACTGGAGTGCATGCCTTTTAGCAATCAAGTGTCCCTAGTGTAGTTACTGGGCTGTCTGGATTCTGATAGCCGCGCAAGGGTGGAGATATTTTATCCAGTCTACATATTAAGAATACATGTTTCCAATTCCTGGAAATAGCTTTATTACAAATGTTTTTTTTTTTTTTAACTTTTAAAAACCTTTTTTAAATTGAAATATATTTGACAAAGAATACTTTTCATTAATGAGAGCCCATTTCTGACATTTGTAATGCTGATCAACAGGACACCATTTTGCACAATAAAAACCCATTTTTGACATTCCATGTGCAAATTAGCAAAGCTTTGACTATTTGAGGTACAGATGGCAAACGCATTGGTGGATCGAGTGCACATCAGAATGCCAGCTGACTGCCCCAGCTACTCCCAGGGCAAAAGCTAAAACTAACTGGCTGTGTTGATGTGTTTTAAAGCAAATTGTTGTCATCTCTGTAGGTCCCTGAACCTCAAAGTCTAAGGCCCCAAATCTCTTGGATTCCACAGATTGATCACTGGACCCATATAAAGCAATCACAATAGTTGGAAGTTTTTCAAACTGCAAATCATGATCCATTAAAAGGTCATAATATGAATTCAGTGGAACACAGCCAACCTTAAAACAGCGACATAGAATATATAGAAATGTCAGCATTAAACACAATAAGGGTAAGTATTGTTTCTGAAACTCTATGTTAAATATTTGTGGCATGTGTTTACTGGTAAACTCTGTAAAGTGTACAATATCTTTTAAAATTTAAAATGTCTTGTGTGTATGTGTGTGGGTGGTTGCTTTTTTTTTTTCTTTTTCTTTCTTTTTTTTTTTTTTTTACGGTGTTGAAAACACTCAAATAGTTGAAAATACATTTCACAAAGTTGGTGTCATTTACTCTTTAAATACTATGTATACCAGTGGTCCTGGTCTAGATTCACATTTAGGCAAAACATTTCTCACCCTCTTCAAGGGCATGGTTCTGGCGGAAGATACCCCACTTACATCACTGGGCAGAGCACTTGGCATCTTGCTCTGCAGCATCAGCATTGAGATTTATGGTGACCTCACTGCTATCGCCAAGGACAGTGGGTGGGTACTTGCTTCGTGTTTATATAACTACAGGGCCAATCCTGGAAAACTTCCAAAGACAAAAGGACTCTGTTCCAAAGACTCTGAGAGCTTTCTCAACTTCCCCAAACTAAAAGTTGCCAGTAACCTCCCAATGGCAGCTCCAGGAAAAGAAAGAAAGAAAGAAAGAAAGAAAGAAAGAAAGAAAGAAAGAAAGAAAGAGAAAGAAAGAGAAAGAAAGAAAGAAAGAAAGAAAGAAAGAAAGAAAGAAAGAAAGAAAGAAAGAAAAAGAAAGAAAGAAAAGAAAGAAAGAAAGAAAGAAAGAAAGAAAGAAAGAAAGAAAGAAAGAAAGAAAGAAAGAAAGGAAGGAAGGAAGGAAGGGGAGGGAGGAAGGAAGGAAGGAAGAAGAGAAAGAAAAGAGAGGAAAAGAAGTTCTGCTTTTACCAGGTACCAGCATCATACCTGCTTCACAAATAGTTTGTATTCTAGACACATACCCTGAGCCAGATGTTTTCTTTTATATCAAATAAATTGAAAAGAACGGTTGAAGCTTTTCTGACGATTGCATTGCCTCTTCAGCGTGCACACAGTGACTTGTATAGAGGGAAAAATCTGTCACATGCAGCCAAGTTCTGTCAAGTGTTTTTAAGAACTTTCTTACTGAAAGGTAGCACTACCCCAGGAGCGATTTTTAACTTCCAACGGCATTTTTATTAGCTAAGTCATCAATGCTCCAGTATCCTGCCTAAGAATTGAAAATGGAGTTTGCAGAGATGAATAATGTCTACATGATGCTTTGAACTTAAGCTCAAACCCAGTTTTTGTTTAGTAATATAGAAATTTACACTTTGGGTTTCTAGTATGTGTATATACATATATATATACATGTATATATATATATACATATATATATATATGTATATATATATAAACAGTTGAACTTTATGTGTTAAAAGCCACAAACTGGAAACTGGAAAGCCAGTTTGTTCTACCAACAGGACAGTCCAATGGAAGGACACAAGGTTGGTTTACCGGAGAGAAAAACATGCATGATAACGAGTGGAAAGTGCCGAAGGTAGCTCACCAAGGATGATGGCACCGAGTCGGATCACCCCGGGAAACTGGAAGGAAAGGGCTTTGTGTTGCCTGGGGCACAAGTCTGAGAGTAAAATGGTCTGGCGGCCTGGGTTGAGGTCTACGCAAAGGCACTTGCCTGAGAGAAGCAGAAATAATGCCATTTGTGGTGAGGGAGCCCGTGAAGAGTGACCCAGGAAGTGACTCAGAGGGTAGTGGGGATGAATCACGTCAGGTTGCGGTTCCAGAACCGAGGAGAGAGCCTGAAAGCACAAATGAAGCACATCATGCGGATGATGGGAGTCCTCCTTCAGCTACTTGGTGCTACATGAGAAATAACCTATTGCAAAAGCTCCGTCTCTCGTTCCAGCAAAGTAGTCCAATTCTTTTCGGTGACCTCACAACTGACACCCTTTCTTTTCAGAATCAGGAAAATGTGACTAATGTTTCTTTTATGATTTGCATTTTTCTGATATGTACCCTCATAAAAAATGAAAGTAAAGTTCTAAAATGTAAGCACATTTTAGTTTCTTCAATATATAGTGTGTGGAGAATAATGCAACATATTGCCAGCCTGTTACGTTTATCCTTAGACTCATGTGGTCCACCCCTGTTGTTTTGGATGCCGAGTGAGGGTGAGTAGGGCAGAGGGCAGGAAAATAGCGTCCAAGAACTGCAGATATGCAAGAGACATGATAATACCGAGGTCCAGGGCAGCCTTAGTATTGGGTCATCTGCCTTCACATCCCAGCTTTGCATTTTCTACTTGGGCCTTATCTTCCTCTGTTGGGAATCTAGGGCAGGATCACCTGGAGTTTAATTATTTATATTGGTTGGCCTGTACAGGCCCCAAATCTTTATGATTTTCCAGATCTCTGCTAGTTCTAAGATGCATTGAGATTAAGAGTACAGGTTCTGGGCCTGCACTCAAATTCTGGCTCTGACACTGATAAGCCGGGAGCCTTGGGGCAAGTCAGCAACCTCTCTGTGACTCATTTTCCTCAACTGTGAAATTGTGATAATGGAAGTACCTCTCTCATTAGGGTTTTGTAAGTATAAAATTACTCATGAGGACACACTAAGTCTTCATTAGCTATTATTATTTTAGTAAAGAGAGAGAACATAACACAGGGGTCCAAGGAAGGTGTGAAAGCCAGATTGTTTGCATCTGAATCCTAGCTGTGTGACCTTAGGAAAGTTCCTTACCTTCTCTGTTACCTCAGTTTTCTCACTTATAAATTTTTTCATTTTATTCATTTTTTTAATAATTTTTTTAATGTTTATTTTTGAGAGACAGAGAGAGCGAGCGAGCAAGGGAGGGGCAGAGAGAGGGAGACACAAAATCCGAAGCAGGCTCCAGGCTCTGAGCTGTCAGCACAGAGCCCAACGCGGGGCTCGAACCCACGAACCGCAAGATCATGACCTGAGCCGAAGTTGGACGCCCAACCAACTGAGCCACCCAAGCACCCCTCATTTTATTCATTTTTTGAGAGACAGCATGAGCATGGGAGGGGCAGAGAAAGAGACACAGAGTCCAATGCGGGCTCCAGGCTCTGAGCTTTCAGCACAGAGCCCAATGTGGAACTTGAGCTCATGAACCACAAGATCATGACCTGAGCAGAAGTCGGACACTTAGCTGACTGAGCCACCCAGGCGCCCCTCAGTTTTCTCACTTTTAAAACAGAGATAATAAAAGCACCTACTTCATAGGAACTGAGCAAGAATCAAATGAGTTAATATGTTCAAAGTTCCTAGAACGGTGCCTGGCATTTACTATATAAACGTTACCATTATTAAAGTGTGAATATTTTGCATGTTGTTTTTTTAATTTAATTTTTTAAATTTATAATTATTTTTAATATGGGCCTTGCCTGGCCCATACTAGGTACTCATTAAGAGGCTGTCAAACATGAATGAATGAAAACATGTGGTCTAAGTCAATGGCTGGTAATATTGGTATCAGCTGCCCACGGCATTCCAAATTTGCCAAATACATTGGACTTGTTTGCATCACACATGACATTAGCTGAAGTGTAGATACTGTTCCCAGCTGCCTCTCCCATTCTGCCCTGTGGTGCCCAGTGCTAAAAGCAAGAGCCTGTGTAGGACAGGGGACCCTGACAGCCTGGGGAAGCTTCTCTCTCTTTCTCTATCGGTACACTAGGGAGTCATCATAACACTCTCAGTGTTGGGGAAACCCCAGGAGGACGCAAATTAATTCGAGGCACAAGTCAAATTACCCTCCATCCCTCCCTCTGTGAATACTTCCGGTGGAGAGACATCGCCACTATCATTTGAACGCCCAGGTAGCACTACTGGGCAAGTGTCCGGGCCCCCAAAGTGGGCAGGCTCCCTGTTAACGCAGAGCCCATGTATCTGCTGCCTGGGTGGCAGCAGACTTCTGCCCCTTCATAAACATCAAGACAAAATAATGGGATGTTTAGTCTGAGTAATACATTAAGGAAATCAATTAAGCTCACATGCAACTTTCTAAGATTTTAATTACAGTACTTAGGGTACCACACTAGAGCAGTTTGTCAGGAACATAATTTGTTAATGAATAACAACTGACAGTGAATTAGTCAGGATTGTAATTAGCTCTTGCTAGCCATCCATTGGAACCCTGATCAAAAGCCAGTCAGCGAAAGAGGGCTAACTCAGCTGTAAACGATAACCTCTACGGCTCTATCTGGGCCATCTCCTTGATGCCCATGTGCTCTGAGAAGCCTAAAACCATGTGCACTTTTTAACTCAAGTGTGGTCTGGGGAGCAGCACCTGTCTTCCCCTAGAAACCTGTCAGGAATGCAGACTCTCAAGTTCCACCCCAGACTTGTGAAGTCTACATTTTAAGATGCCTAGTGTCTTAGAAGCGTACTGAAGTTTGAGAAACACTGTGGGAATAGACAGAGCACAGGTTCCAAATGTAACAGATCTTACTGCAACTCCTGACACCCTCACTTGCTCACTAGAGATGTGTCCTGGGGCAATTGCTAAGTCATTTTGAGCCTCACTGTCCTTATCTGTAAGTTGGATCGACTACTTCCTATACTGTAGGATTGTTTACTGACTGGCAATAGCATGTGAATGTGCCTAGCACAGATATGAACAATGATAATATAGGGGAAACTCAGCAAGACTTTGTCTGAACCCCTTCACTTCTCCAGTCTTCCCATTCCACAACAGGGTAAGACTAGGAGAAATAAGATAAAATGTTACAACTGAGTTAAAAGAGTAGAGAGAATATTTAAAGAAAAAATTTTTTTAAATGTTTATTTATTTTTGAGAGACAGAGACAGAGCACGAGCAGGGGAGGGACAGAGAGAGGGGGGGGGAGACACAGAATCCAAAGCAGGCTCCAGGCTCTGAGCTGTCAGCACAGAGCCCAATGCAGGGCTCGAACCCACAAACTAAGAGATCATGACCTGAGCTAAAGTCAGACGCTTAACCGACTGAGCCACCCAGGGGCCCCAAGAGAATATTTTTTAAATAAAATAATGAAAATAGTGAAATTAGCCAAAGAGTATACTAAAATTAGATTATATTGTTTTTGCTTTAAGTGGCCAAATAACCAAATAAGAAAACGTGGCTTGCTAATATCAAACAACTTGGAGACTGCAGAGCCCAGATTGTTCTAGGTCTTGCCAGAGGAGGGAGGATCCTGAGGAATGAGGTAGCCATGAGCAATCCTCCCAAGATGGGATTCATGCAACAATCTTGAGAACTGAGATCCATAATTGAAGATCAAATTTTTTAGGAAACATTCTTCACACACTACATAATGAGTATACTTTTGATACAGCATGCAAACTGAAAAATATGTACATTGAAGCAATTTTCTCATAAGAAAATTTCTCTCGAAGCTTCCACACCTAACTCAAGATAGTGTTGGAGAGAAGCCTTCCCTAAGCTATTAGATCATGTGCTCAAGTGTAAGGGACTACTGTTGCATCATGGCACTGACAGAAAATGGTTGTATTTTTACAGCACGTTGTGGGTAGACAGAAAGGATTCTGGGAGCATCTATATAGGACAAGGTGAACAAAATCTTTTTTTTTGACATCATGTAATTACAAGGAAAATTAAATGTTGAGAAAGATGATAGTAAGTTTACATAAAATATTCAAATTGAGTATTATTAACTTTTTTTAAATGTGTATTTATTTATTTTTAGTGAGAGAGCACAAGCAAGGGAAGGACAGAGAGAGAGGGTGAGAAAGAATCCCCAGCAGGCTCCGTGGTCAGCATGGAGACTGACACTGGGCTCAATCCCACGACTGTGAGATCATGACCTGAGCCAAAATCAAGAGTCAGACACTTAACCAACTGAGCCACCAAGGATTGTTAATTTTTTTTGTGAGAAAATGATTTTGCTTGTGGCAAGTTTTTACAACCAGGTTTGATACTTAAAATAGCTATACTCAATTCCAGATCAAAAGTCTTTACTAATGATCTCGATATTTGGAGTCAGATCCAACAAATCGTTGCCAAGACCAATGTGAAGGACCTTTTCCCTGTTTTTCTCCAGGAGTTTTAAAGTTTCAGCTCTTTGGGGGAAGTCTTGAATCCATATCAAGTTAGTTTTGTGAGTGGTGTAAGATAGGGGTCCAGTTTCATCCTTCTTCCTGTGATTATCCAGTTTTCCCAGCACGATTCATTGACGAGATTATCCTCTCCCCATTTAGTGTTCTTGGCTCCCTTGTCAAATGTTAGTTGATCATATATGTGAAGGTTTATTTCTGGGCTCTTGAATCTGTTTTGGTTGGTCTGTATGTCTAATTTTATGCAAGTACCGTACTGTTTTGATTGCTGTACCTTTGTAAGGTAGTTGGAAACCAGGAAGTATAGTGTGGAAGTTTAGGAGACATTGACTTCTCAACCCTGACGTACTCTTCCTTGGATGGTGCCTGTTTACTTGGGTCTCTGGGAAATTTCACCGACTCCCCAAACCTCTATGCTCTATATTGTTGTTCCCATCACACCATATGGGAATTTTTCTATATGCCTGTAGGCACCGTGAGGTCAGGGATTGTCTTATTAATTGGTAAATCCATAACGTGAAGTATTTGAAGAGTAACAGGTGCCAGTGAATTAGTTCCATCACCGCATAATCCATAGACTTCGCTGGGCATACTTCCAGCTGTTCCTGATCAGTCTTGTGAGAAGAACTCTGGTTCTTTGAACAGACTGATTATCCTTTCTTTGCTATAAGCTGCAGTCCTAGGTTTGTCTCTCCAATTCTAAAAACATTTCAGTTTTCAAAACTGTACTGAAAAGAGGAAGAAAATGACTTTCCAAGGTCAGTTCTTCGGGCTGGTGTCTCAACCGGAAAAGAAATAGGCAAGTTGTGATATATCATATGAAACTCTGTCCATAAAATCAAGCCATCCTATTTTTTATACTTCTACCTCATTCAATGACATTGTTTTCTTTGGAGGAATAGAATATTTGTTATTCAGGCTCTGGGCAGAGGAGTGAAATGGCCTGGATTTGGAGATAAGAGGTGGTTCGCTGCTGCTCAGCTGCCACACTCAGCATCTAACAAATGTGTGTTTAAGTGAAAACAGCGTAGGCCCATTGCTGCCTCTGTTCTCAAAGAGAACTATTTATTTTGAGCCATAGCTTTTCCTGTCTTTAGTGCTATTTTTGAAAAACTGTGTATGTGTTCATCTTACTATGTGTTTCTCCCCTTCCTCCAGCCCCAGCCTCTGCCCCAGGAGAGCCTCATAACCACTCATGAGGTTCTCTTGACCCTGGGCTCTCCTGCCATCCTTTTCAGGTCAACCCCACACCACATTTTACCAAAGGTCTACTCTGGCCTCCTTGTCAGGAGCTCCCATGGCACATTGAACAAGGACCAGGTACTTGAGCATGCCCAGAGGTGGGTTCTCCACATTTTGTTCTTTCCTGTTGTGTTCTTTCTGCTCAGCCCATTCATCAACAGCTGCTTTGTGATCATGTCTTCTCATTTTCTTTCTTTTTTTTTTAAGTTTACTTATTTATTTTGAGAGAGAGAGAGAGAGAGAGAAAGGTAGAACATATGGCAAGGGAGAGGAAGAGAGACAGAACCCCAGGCAGGCTTCATTCTGTCAATGCAGAGCCTGATGCAGGGCTTGAACCCACACATTGCAAGATCATGACCTGAGCTGAAGTCAGATGCTCAACTGACTGAGCCACCCAGCCACCCCCTCCCTTTTTCTAGAGCACCCTGTTTCCTGCCTTGGAATGTGTCTTCTCTCTGGTTCCCCATGCTCTACTGTCATCCTTCAAAGTACAGAATTGGCATTACCTTTTCCTTGAAGATTTTTGTACTCTTTCTTGCTGAAAGTGAGATGTCTCTCATTACAGCATTGTTGAAAGAATTGAGTAAGATTATGCATAGAAGCAGAGAGAAGAATGGTGGTTGCCAGAAGCTGAGGGGAGGGGGAAATAGGGAGCTGCTGTTCAGTGGGCAAAAAGGTTCATTTATGAAAGATGAACGAGTTCTAGAGATCTGATGTACAATGTTGTGCCTATCAACAATACTCTATTGTGCTCGTAAAGATTTATTTAGAGGCTAGATTTTGTGTTAAATGTTGTTACCACAATAAAATGAAAAGACCATGCATGTGAATATACAAAGTGAAGTGCTTTGCGTGTATTAGACACAGTATTTCTTTTCCTTTGTATTTTTAATTCTTTGATTTCCAAGGTCTTTACCCATTTTCTTTTGGGACAGCAAAGTTATTTCTATTTACTTTGTATTCTAGTGGTTTGTGTGCATATCTTAATTGTTATACATCACAGTGAGAAAAGGGGTCGTAGATTTCAATGTCTAACATCTGGTTTTGAGACCTACCTCCAACATTCAATAGCTGTGGTCTTTCCTATTGTTCTTTCTTATTGTGTTCTTTCCACTCAGCCAGTTTCATCAACAGCTGCTTTGTGATCATGTCCTTCCTTTTCCTTGAGTAAGTTGCTCAATTTCTTTAAGAATCAGTTCTATCATCTGTTAAGGGTGAAAAAAAAAGAAAGAAAAATAACAACTATCTCTCTGGTCCTGTGGATTGATTAAATGTTAGCGGACGTGTGAAAATGTCTAGCATGCTGCCAGATACATGGTAGGGTCTCAGATTCCTACCATGGTTTCCTTTCTCCTTTGAGGGCAGTGGTTATAACGTCTGCATATTTATAGCCCTATGGCACAGAGCATGGAACCTTGTGCATAGTTGTGGCTCAGTAAATATTTCCTGAATAAATGAATGAAAGAAAGAGTGGAAGGAAGGAAGGTTAAAGACAAAACAGAAGGACTAGCTCTCTTAGTCTTCTTCATAATGCAAAAATTATAAGGGGTTTCAACGCAAAGACAAGTATCTCCAAAGAGAACAGGACTATTTCCTCTTTTTTCTAACCCCGTGTGACATCTTTAGCAGCAGCTGCAACCTTGAAATTTGGAAGGGAGAGCTGTTCAAAGCTCCTAACTTCTGGAAATCAGTACTTGATATACCAGCAATGCACCCCTGTTAAAGAAAAAATTATTGTAGCACTTGTGAAAATGGTAAGGAAGACTTTTTTCAAGACTATTACAGGAAGGGTCAGCTCTATTGCAATAAAGGAAAAAGATCAAGCTGAACTCCGACTATAGCAAGGACAAATGGGATTTATAGCTGATGAGCAGAATGAAGGGGTCAATGGATAAAAAATTACTAAGGAGAGACATCAAGGGTAGGGGGATTCTTGCCAAACAAACCCAATAGAATTTTTGCTAAAGGAAGGTCAAGGACTTAGGCATCAAAGGTGGGGATTGAGGAATTTGATCAAATATTAAGGCTGGGGGGGGAGGGGTGTTCTCACTACACTAAGAGCAGGATTCTTGATAAAACTAGGCTAGGCAGGCTGAGGACAGGATGCAGGCCAAGGTCAAGGCCTGGTCGTTAAAAAGGCTCTGAGAAGCCTGCTAAGGTTTGGTCAGGGAGAGAGTATTTGTCACCTCTGTCTCATCACACAGGGCAGAGGCCCAGAAAGAGTCCTGCTGAAAGCCATGGGACTAATCTAACGGGGAAGGCAGAGGTGGGGCAGTTGTCTGCCCTACAAGTCAGAAGGATTTGGCCCAGTGTCATAAACATTCCTGTCTCTGGATTTTCATTTGTAAAAGGGACATGACACCACCTCTCCTCCCAACTACCTTGGTGTGTGTATTTGTTTCCTGTGGCCACTGTGATAAATTACCACAGCCGTGGTGGTTTAAAATAACAGAAATGTACTTTTGCACAGTTCTGTAGGCCAGAAGTCTGAGATCTCTGCCGCTCAGTCAAAATCAAAGCCTCCATAGAGCTGTACTCCTTTTGAAGATCCTTGGGGAGAATATGTTCCCTGCCTCTTCTAACGTCTGGTGGCTGCTGACATTCCTTGTCTTGGGCCACATCACTCCAATCTCTGCCTCCATCTTTTTTTTTTTTAATGTTTTTTATGTCTATTTATTTTTGAGAGAGAGAGAGAGAGAGAAGAGAGAGCAAGTGGGGGGAGGGGCAGAGAGAGAGGGAGACACAGAATCTGAAGCAGGCTCTAGGCTCTGAGCTGTCAGCACAGAGCCCGACGTGGGGCTTGAACTCACGAACCGTGAGATCATGACCTGAGCCGAAGTTGGACACTTAACCAACTGAGCAACCCAGGCGCCCCTCTGCCTCCATCGTTGGCCTTCTTTTCTTCTGTCTGTTTTTAATTTTCCGCTCCATCTTTCTTATATGAATACATATTACGTTAGTCTGCTTGGGCTTCCATAACAAAATACCACAGCTTGTGTGGCTTAAACAACAGAAAATGTATTTCTCACAATTGTGGAGGCTGGGAAGGTGAAGATCAAAGTGCTAGCCAATTTGATTTCTGGTTAGATTTCCCTTCCTGGCTGGAAGACAGCTGCCTTCTTTCTGTGTCCTCAGATGGTGTGTGTATGTTGGGTTCGGGGCAAGGAGGGAGGGACACAGAGAGAGAGAGAGAGAGAGAGAGAGAGAGAGAGAGAGAGAGAAAGAAAAACCTCTTCCTCTTCTTATAAAGCCACCAGCCCTCTCAGATTAGGGCTCCACCCTCATGACCTTAATTACTTCAGGGCGCCTGGGTGGCTCAGTCGGTTAAGCGTCCGACTTCGGCTCAGGTCATGATGTCATGGTTCATGAGTTCAAGCCCCGTGTAGGGCTTTGTGCTGACAGCTCAGAGCCTAGAGCCTGCTTCAGATTCTGTGTCTCCCTCTCTCTCTGCCCCTCCCCCACTCACGCTCTGTCTCTGTCTCTCTCTCAAAAATAAATAAAAACATTAAAAAAAAGTTTAACCTTAATTACTTCTCAAAGCCCTATCTTTAAGTACAGTTACATTGGGGATTAGGGCTTCAGTGTTTGAATTTGAGGGGTACACAATTCAGGCCATAACACATGTGATTGCATTTGACGCACCTAGATAATCCAAGATAATCTACCCATCTCAAGAATCTTAATCTAATCACATCTGTAGAGACTCTTTTTCAGAATAAGGTAGTATTTACAGGTACCTAAGTACCTGTAGTACTTAGTACTTAGGTAGTATTTACAGGTTCCTAAGTCCATAGGATCCCATATCTTTGGAACCCATATCTTTGGGGGACCATTATTCAGCCTACTACCAGCCAGCCAAATGGGACATAAGAGTCTGATTTATAAAACACTTGGAGGTTCTTGATGGTATTAATCAAATCCAGAATTTTATAGAATTATTCACAGTAAAATGGTCCTCAAGTTTGATCTACAGTTTTGTTGCTTTGAACTTTGTTGGTGTGGGTAGTGACTGGGAACCTTTACTTGGCTTGTTAGTCCTTTCCAGCTGGATGTTTAACAAGTATCAAATTTAGGGGCTCAGTTGGTTAAGTGTCCAATTTCAGCTCAGATCATGATCTCACGGTTCGTGAGCTCAAGCCCCATGTCGGTCTCTGTGCTCACAGCTCAGAGCCTGGAGCCTGCTCCAGATTCTGTGTCCCTCTCTCTGCCCCCACCCCCCCCCCCCCCGCCGCCATGATCTCTTTCTCTCTCTCTCTCAAAAATAAACATTAAACAAAAAAAGTTAAAAAAATATAAGTATCAAATTTAACAGAATTGTTGTTTTCTTGCCATCAGACTTATTCCTTCCCTGTTCCTCCATGTCAGTAAATGGCAGCGCATCCATCCAACAGCTCAAGCCAAAACCTAGGAGCACTCAATTCCTCTTGTTTCCCTGCCCTCTAAATTCCATTGTGATCTTTAGCAAACAGTACAGCATGGGACCCACCAATCAGAACAAAGTTGAGCTGTCGAGTTGTCTAGTGGGGTCCCTACCATGTCAAACATTGATATTTTACTTTTTCGTTTTAGAGGAAGTTTGGGTATATTGGGGTGTTGGAATGGGGCCACCACTTCGGAGCTCTTGGCTATGACTATTTACCAACTTGTATAGAAATATTTCAGTATTTTGGCCATTGTGAGGGCTCTCCAGGGATGTACCAGCTAAATAGCAGCCCTGCCCACATCCAAGTTATCAAGTTGCCTTAATGTCCAAAAGATAGCTCAAGTTCAGCTACTTCTGTCCACCTCAGTGGCTACTGCTCTAGAACTGGTCACCATCATCTCCTGCCTATACTTCTGCACTAGGCTTCTAGGGTTTCCCTGCTCCCAAGCACACACCTCTATACTCCATTTTCCAAACAATAGCCAGAGTGATCTTTGAAATATACAAATTATATTATGTAATTCTGCTGAAAACGAATTCCATTATACATAGTATAGAATGCAAACTTCTTATCCTGACCTACAAGAGGCCACACTATTTGGCCTTTAGTTCTCTGCTCTGACCTCATTTTCTCTACTTTCTTTCACTTTCCCAGTAGCCTTCTTTCTATATAATTTTTTCCTTCCTCTCCTCCCAACCTTGGCATTAGAGGTTCTGTCTTGAATGCTGTTCCTGACTAGATCTTTGCATGGCTGTTTCCTCATCTAGTGCCCAAGTCAAGAATCAAGTGTCACCCTCTTGCATTTGTTATAATAAGTTGAGATTTGTGCAATATCTTTTGCTTATTCACTCAAACTTGTATTGGGTTTTATTATTATGAACTTGGCACTCAGCTAGGAACCAAGGATACACAGATGAAGAAGACCAGGTTGTTCTTCTCTGGGGCCTCAGTTGAGTAAGAGAGCCAGAAAAGTAATTTCAAAGACTTAAGATATTTATGGAACAGTGCAAAAATGAGCTGTAATGGAAGTCTTATGGGAGCACAGGGAAGGACATAACTATTAATAACTGTGCCTGGGGGAATCCAGGAAGGATTTTGAGAGTAACCGACTTTACCTGGATAATTACAGTGGAGGATCCTTATTTTAGAATGAATGAAACTAAACTAAATTATACCATTCTATTTAAGACCTAAGACTTATCTGTGTTTGGTAAATATTTAAACACGAAGTATTCCTGACTTTTATCCACAATTTTAATGGGCATTAAATATGTTCAGTATGGGTATCTTTATATTTTTAATCCGTAAGGCGAATAAGCACTTCTCATTTAGCTGACTTGACAACAAAGATTGATGGAGCAAGTAATATCAGGAGTGGAGACCTTTGAGTTGAGGGGCAGGGTCTCTAGTTTTTCCAGTTGAAATGAGGTGAATAGAAGGTCATGGTCACACAGCTGACCTGTTTTATTCCTGAAATAAACTTGATCAACTCAATCCCTTATCTCTTGGACAGGTAGGCACATTGCTAATTGTCCTTCACATTTCCCAGGGTGGATGTCTCTTCCTTTTTTCTAGAGATTTGAGATATATTTGACATACAGTATTGTGTTATGTGTAAGATGTACAATGTGATGATTTGATACATTGCAAAAACAATTAGTGTAGTAAGTTTATTTAACACCTCCATCACTTCACATAATTACATTGTGTGTGTATGTGTGTGCGTGTGTGTGTGTGTGTTTGTGTGTGTGTGTGTGTGTGTGTGTGTGTGTGTGTGTGGTGAGAGCATTTAAAATCTCTTTTAGGCACTTTCAAGTATGTAATACAGGGCTGTTAACAATAGCCACCCTGCTGTACATCACATTCCCAGAGCTTACTCATCTTGTAATTGGAAGCTTGTGCCCTTTGACTAATATCTCCCAGTTTGACCATCTCCAGCCCCTGACAACCACCATCACTCTATTCTGTTTCTGTGAGTTCAGCATTTTTAGATTCCACATATAAGTGAGGTCATACAGTATTTGTCTTTCTCTGACTTATTTCACATAGCATGATGCCCTCCAGTTTCATCTGAACAGTATTCCAGTGTGTGTGTCTGTGTGTGTGTTTATGTGTATCACATTTTCTTTATTCATTTATCCATTGATGGACACTTAGGTTATTTCCATGTCTTGGCAATTGAGAATAATGCTGCAATGAACATTCTTTGAGACAGTGACTTCATTTTCTTGAGTATCTTTTAGTCTTTGTAGAGATAAGAGAAAAGAAAAATGTTCAAACTCAATGTTCCTGGTGTATTTACTGTAACTATCACAAGCGCATGGTTTTATTTTTCTCTTACATTTTTCCTTGCTAGTATTGGTAAGAATTGGTAACTGTGTTAGTGTTTGTCTTTTGTTGTTGTTAAATATCTCTGCTACATTGGAAACACCACGAAGGGGGAAATTTCTATGGTCTACTGCTGTATCTCCATACTGAGCACCTAACATATAGTTGGTGCTCAGGATAGATCTGTTCAACAAATGAATACACGAATAATCCTGATAGTTTGAGTAAAAGAAGGTAATTGAAGGATTGAAGAAGGTAAAAGAAAGATTCACATAAATTAAAAGATAATTGGGATTTAAGGACAGCTCTCTAGGGAGCAAAATCAACCTGTTGTGGTTCATAGAGATATTTCAACTGGATGTGAATTCCAGGTGCCCAGTCATTCTGATATTTTCTTCCAAAGGGATAATTTAAATTGGACTCCTGGGGCAGGAGGTGCTCAAAACTATAGATAATGGACATAACCATTTATTTGCTCACTTAGCAAGTATCCTTTGCTTCTAATAGAAGGGAAGAATTGCTCATCATTCCTATATCTAAGAGAATATACAGGGTCCCCCTGTATCCATGGTTTCACTTTCCATGGTGTCAGTTACCGGTGGTCAGCTGATTTGGAAGCAGATGGTAATAGCCTAATGCTAGTCACAATGCCTATGCAATTCACCTCACATTATCTCATCAGGTAGGCGTTTTACACCTCACATCATTATAAGAAGAAGGATGAGTAGAGTAAATAAGGTATTTTGAGAGACCACATTCATATAACTCTTATTATAGTATATTGCTGTAATTGTTCTATTTTATTATGTTATTGTTGTTAGTCTCTTACTGTGACTAATTTTATCATAGATATGTACTTATAGGAACAAAACAGCATATATAGGGAAAAAACCACTTTCAGGCATCCACCAAGGGTCTTGGAACATATCCCCCGCAGATAAGGGGGGACTACTGTATTACTATTTATTGAATATACTCAAGAATATTCTTCAGGATACATTTTAATAAATGGGTAAAGTTATTATAATTTGGGAATAGATCACTTGACAAGTATTTCACATTTGGTGGATAGATCATTGAGGCAACAGATTTCTTTTTACTCCTCTGGGTATCAAGCTCCCCCTGCCTTTTGGTGGGAGAGGCTTACAGTGTCTCTGCCAATGAAAAAGGCCGTGATTCACCCAGATGTTTTGGATGGGGCTCAGTAACATCTCCTGGCAAGTCTGCCCCTTGGTTTCCCATCCTGGCATTAGGAATTGATTTAATGTAGTCTGGTCATGCATGTCTTAGGCTCGTTTTAGTAGAAAATGATAGCTGAGAAGTGTTGGTGCCTTTCGGCCAAAGATCACCAGGAACATATTTGTAGTCAAAAGTTAGGTTTCTTGGTGTACCAGACGGATGCTCCCCAAGATTCCTGCCCCCTGGTGGACGAGTCCTGTATAGTGCCCACCCCACCCACCCACTTAAGTGGGACCTGTGAATATGTTGGAAGGTCACTCCCACAACTGAGTTACTACTCAGTCAAAAGGCAGATTATCCTAGGTGGGTCTGACCTAATCAGGTGAACCCTTAAAAGAAAGTGAAACATTAGGGAGATCATCCAGTTGGGCTGGAAAACAGCAAACAACTATGTTGTGAACTGCCTGTGGAGGGACCCCGTGTGGCTAAGATGTGGAAGTGGCTTCTTAGAGCTGAAAATGAACCCTGGTCAAAGTTAACAGCCAACAGCCAACAAGAAAACAGGACTTCAGTCCTACTACAGCAAGGAACCAGGTTCTATTGATAACCTGAGTGTGCTTGGAAGGACCTCAAGCTGCAGATGAGAACATAGCCCCAGCTGACCCCTTGATTTTGGTCTTGTGACAGACTGAGAAGACCCCTAACCTATACCCAGACTCCTGTCCCAGGGAAACTATGAAGTGCTACATTTCTACTGTTTTTGAACCTCTACAATTAAGGCAATATGTTACGCAGTAACGTAGAATAGAAAACTAATGCAATTGGTTCATTGTAACAAGGGAGACAAAACAAGATGGAGAACTTTAGGATGTCTCAGCGAGGGAGTTGTAGAAGGGGCTTGTTCTGGAATCTGGGCTTGTGTTAGGTGACTTGGGCAGGAGTTCAAGGAAGCATGGTTTTGTTCTGGGTTGGGTACTGTTGGAAAGAAGGGACTGGTCCTCTTTTATCTAAGAGGCGGGACTAACGCTGGAATGCGTGAAGAAGCCTCAGTCACAGTAGCACGAGAAGAGGGTGTTTGGCCATTTTTGTGGTTTGGACAATGCTCTCGTCTTTGTGTTCAGACACCATTCCAGAGTGGCCCATGAGATTCCTGTTAGAGCCAGGCCAGATCTGAGCTGACAGCCATCAGGAGCTGCTTTGGTGTGCATGAGTGACAGTTAAATACTTCCACAACCTCACTAACAGGTCTGTTTTTTTTCAGATATGGCAATTAAAAACATTTTTTTTAATCTTTATTTTTGAGAGAGAGAGAGAGACAGATCGTGAGTAGGGGAGGGGCAGAGATTGAAGGAGACAGAATCTGAAGCAGTCTCCAGGCTCTGAGTTGTCAGCACAGAGCTGGATGTGGGGATCAGACTGATGAATGGTGAGATCATGACCTGAGCTGAAGTCGGACGCTTAACTGACTGAGCCACCCAGACGCCCCTCAGATATGACAATTTTAATAAATTAATAAATGTTTTAAAAAGTGGATGGGAGGGTCTTTATATTTTCTTACAGTTTTATTGAGGCATAATTGATATACAAAAAAGTGTATATTTAATGTATACAATTTGATGAGTTTGGACATACACAAATTCTGCTAGATGTACAAATATGTATTAACTATGATAACTTATTAGCAAGTTATCATACAAAAAATCATACGATCTCTTCCCTGAGCTTAAGGAATTCTGCTCTTAAGTGCTCAATCTATGCCTCATATCCAATATTCATTTGAAATAAAAGCAAGGCTCCTGTCACCCACAGATCTGACATTAGGCAGAATCTTTGAGAATTCATGACTAAACATGGAACCACATAGATATGTAGTTTAAGGCAATATATTCCTAATATATGCCTAGTGTAATATCCCTAATAAGATACCCTAAGATTAAAGGGTATCGGCCTCACTGGATTCTCATACCCTACTCCCACAAAGGCAAGAAGTGCCTTTAAAATATTATTAGCTTGGGATATCTGGGTTGCTCAGTCGGTTAATTGTCCAACTCTTGATTTTGGCTCAGGTCATGGTCTCATGGTTTGTGACATCAAGCTCCACACGGGGCTCTGTGCTGACAGCACAGAGCCTGCTTGGGCTTCTCTTTTTCTCTTTCTCTGCCCCTCCCTGGTGTACCCTCTCTCTCAAAATAAATAAACATTAAAAAATATTATCAGCCTATATATATGTTATATAACTGTAATTTCACCAGTGAGAGCCCATTTGTAACATTCATCGTGCTATTTAATAAAAACTCATTTAGGTGTCCAGTATGCTAATTTTCAAAGCACTTGTTCTTGATTGAGATAGGATATAGAAGAACATGGAGTACTTTCCCTCTGCAGAACGAGTATCTTGAAGCATGAGTATCTAGGTTAGAATGGATTTTTTATATTTAAATATACTATCAATTTCTGAGCTAGAACTTGATCCGGTAGTTCTCATTCTTGACCATCTATTGGAGTCACCTATAGGAACTTTTAAAACTTTATACCAATACTGCACCTGCAGATCAAATCTATCAGACTCCCTGGAGGTGGCATCCAGGCATTGGTAGTTTTAGAAGTTCCCCAGGTGACTTCAGCCTGCAGCCCAGGTCAAGAACCATTGTCTTAATCCAAAGATGTAATAACATCACATTGTGCTGGGGTAAAGTAAATCATGGCTATCTTAAAACAGCTGCCCATTAGAACCACCCAGGAATCATTTTAAAAAAAGTGTGCTTAGACCTAACCCCAGACCAATTAAATCAGAATCAAGGGGGGAGGGGCCTGAATACTCACATCTTAAACCTTTCCAAGTGGCTCTAACATGCAGATATGTGCCCGTCTGCTGTGAAGGACTGTGTATGCATATGACTGCAGGCGGTGGGGCTGGAGGGGCTTCAGGAGGACAGTAGCTCCATGGCCCTTCCACTCGTGTGGTGTGAGGGGCATCCCCTGTGGTTGGCAGGGGCTGGTTTAGCTCCCAGACCCTGGATACCAGGGGAACTTGCTAGTGCCCCAGTGCTGACTCTCCTCTCCCTAAGCCAAGCTCCATTATGCTCTCATTTCCAGACCTCCTTCAAAGTAGATGTCTCCACTTGACCTGGAACATGGGGTGGGAGGCATAAAGATCCCTATCCCCAGTCATTCCCCCTCCACAGATGGACCCTGTCTGTCTGTGAAATCTACACAAGGATGCTTAAAGGTGACATGGGGGCACCAGCCCCACCTCCAAAACTGCCCCAGCCTCCTCTGTTTGTGTTTGTGTTTTCTTTATATCCTTCACGTAGCTGTTGTTTCCACCTACCCTTTTGAATGGGTGATAGGAGGGAGCTTCACAGGGTCATTAAGAAACACAGAGTTTAGAGTCATATCCTCTTGGGTTTGAATTCACCAGTTGTTTCCTGAGTGATCTTAGCCAGCCACTTGACCTCTCAGAGCCTGAGTTCCATCTGTTTAAAATAAAAAGGTCAAAAATACTTATTTCATAGATTTTTGTGCAGATTAATCAGATGATGCCTATAGGAGGCCTAGAATAGAAACTGGCATATAGTCAGACTTAATAAATTGTGTCTTTGTTATTGTTACTGCTATTATTATCTGGCTTGAGAATTGCAAGCCGGATATAGCTTGACTCTGGCCTCTTTCTGGAAGTATGGTTCTCAACCTTGGCTTTACTTTGGAATTCTCTATGGAGTGTTAAGAAAAATACTGGGGCCTGGGCCCCACCCCAGGGATTCTGATACAATCATTCTGGGGTGTGGCCTGAGTCTTGATTTTTAAAAAAAAATTTAGTGTTTATTTAATTTAGAGAAAGAGTGACAGAGCAGGAGTGCGGGAGGGGCAGAGAGAGAGGGAGATACAGAATCCAAAGCAGGCTCCAGGCTGTCAGCACAGAGCCCAGTGCGGGGCTCGAACCCACAAACAGCGAGATCATGACCTGAGCCAAAGTCAGACGCTTAACCTACTGAGCCACCCAGGCGTCCCATAAGTCTTAATTGCTTTAAAAGCTCCCCAGGTGGTTCTAACGTGCAGCCAAGGTTGAGAACAAGAGCCATGGTTCTCAAAGTATAGTCGCAGGACCAAAAGCATCAGCAGCACCTCAGAGCTTGTTTGAAATGCAGGTTCTCTGGCCTCATGTCAGCCCTCCTGAATTTGGAGAGGCAGGGCCCAGGGACCTGAGGGCCTCCTAGAGATTTTAAAAAAAAAATTTTTTTTTCAACGTTTATTTATTTTTGGGACAGAGAGACAGAGCATGAACGGGGGAGGGGCAGAGAGAGAGGGAGACACAGAATCGGAAACAGGCTCCAGGCTCTGAGCCATCAGCCCAGAGCCTGACGCGGGGCTCGAACTCCCGGACCGCGAGATCGTGACCTGGCTGAAGTCGGAAGCTTAACCGACTGCGCCACCCAGGCACCCCAAGATTTTGATGCCTAGTTGAGTTTGAGATCTGCTACTATAGAGCACCTGCCCTCCACCACCAAGCCTCTGCTGGCTCTCTTTGGTGGTATTCCTGTTGGCTGTGGGGAGACCTGTCTTTGGCAAGGACCTCTTTCCTACCAGTAGTGGTATCGCTTCTGAGTTTCAGCCTGCCTGTTGGAGGATCAAATTTAAAGCTGGTCCACCACTTAAATAAAATGGACACATGCATAACTGATGAACCAAGGAGAATGCATGTATACATGGGTTCACATTTATCTGGCATAGTTTTCAGCAAACAGTGGCATCAGACCTTATGCTTTGTTTTAAATCAAACAGAGGAACTTACCAGCTTCGTTTTCTTTGCATTTCATTTGTATTGGTATTTATTTATCTATTTATTATTATTTTTAATGTGTATTTATTTTTGAGAGACAGAGTGTGAGTGGGGGAGGGGCAGAGAGAGAGGAAGACAGAATTCAAGGCAGGCTCCAGGCTCCAAGCTGTCAGCACAGAGCCCGACGCGGGGCTCGAACCCATGAACCATGAGACCATGACCTGAGCTGAAGTCAGAGGCTTAACTGACTGACCCACCCAGGCGCCCCTTTTTCTTGGCATTTAACAGCAGGCACTGAAAGCAGGATCTTGACATGATAAAGCAAACTTTAAAGATAACCATTTTTGTGACCTGACCTAGGCTGATTTGCCTATTCACAATGACTAGCTTCTTTTTGTTGCATGCTCCTGATTTCCAAAGATTAGAGGTGAGGGCAGTAAGGCTCCTTGCCCAAAACCTTGCATCTGGGTGGTGTGTTATGAAGCAAGCAAGTCTTGGACCAAATTTAGCCACATGTAACAGTAACAAAATAACAAAACAGTAACAGAAAATAGTAACAAAATAACAAAACAGTAACAGAAAATAGACACAAAGATCAGTAAACCTGTTTGGTAAGCCTCACTGAGGTGAGGCCCCTCTGGCCTTGAGGTTGAACAACCCAAAAGGTTCACTTTGAGGCAAAAATACCACAAGGTTCTGATCATTAGCTAAACCTTTCCAGCATCCCTGACATTTTGGGTGCTGGACTTTCCTGGGTATGGTAGGATATTTTGCAACCCATGACCCTGAACTCTGCTAGCCATCCTTCCTACCCCCTAGTCATTGTGATAACCCCCAAAGCCCCGCCTCCCCCAATTTCCAGGTCTCGGTAGTCTGACACATGTAGGATCAAATGGAGTTCTTTACCTAAAGCATCACTCCAAAGGTGTTAGGGTGCTGGGTTTTGATACCAGATTTTTCAAAATATTCTGATGCAAGGCAGAATATTTCTTGAATAACTCGCATTTTGCCAATGAAACATTATTTCTAATATCCCTATGCTAATTAACAATCTCAATATGCCGCTTCAGGTAGTGGTATTTAAAGCAAGCACTTGTCACGGTGCTTGTCGCTGGAGTTGGAGTGGGGGCTCCTGATTAGGGTCTTTCAAATGCTAACCAGCCATCCCTGGAATATGGATTCTTGATTAGGGTACTTCACATATTAATTAACTGTTTCTAGGGTATAGATTACTGTTAATTTACACCTCATGCTTCTCGCTATCTGTGCTGAAGCATGTAAATGTAAATGACAGATAAGGGACTATACCTCAGAAGGGAAACCTCTTGTGTTGTAGGTGTGGAAATAAGCACATGTCTGGTGGGTGATCCAGCAGTAGGTGTAAGACGACCATGGAACACGCATTGCCTTCCACCCAAGGGATACTGTAACTAACTGTCTTGGTTTACCAGGACCGAAGGGCTTCCTGGGATCTGAGGCTTTCAGTGCAAACACCAGGATGGTCCTGGGCAAACTGAGACCGTCGCTCACACCTGCCAGAGACTCCGCTTCTAGCAAGCGATCGTAAGGTAACAAGCCAGGAAAGGTTCCATACAGTAGGTGTTAGTTGTGAAAGTGCAGATTTGGAAGCAGGTTACAGAATTAGCAATGGGGAATTTTTTGAGTAAATTTGGTATATCCATCAGATGGAGTATTACGGTTGTAAAAAAAACTCATGTTCTGTATTAGTCACCTCAGGCTGCCATAACGAAATACCACAGACTGGGTGCCTTCAACAACAGAAATTTATTGTTTTATTCTCCAGTCCTGGAGTCTGGAAGTCCCAGATGAAGGCCTGGCAGGGTTGATTTCTGGGGAGGGCTCTCTTCTTAGGTTGTAGCTGGTTGCCTTCTTGCTGTGTTGTTCTCTTGAGGCAGAGAGGGTGAGCCAACTCTCCTGTGTCTCTTCTGTTAAGGACACTAATCCCACCAGATTAGGGCCCTCCCTTATGACCTTATTTAACCTTAATTACTTCCTTACTCCAGACACAGTCACACTGGGAGCTTAGGGCTTCAACATAGGAATTTTGGGAGGACAGATTTCAGCCCACAGCATTCTCAGAGACCACTTGTGGAAAAGAAGTATATACACAACCTATTGGAAGTTGAAGCCACAACACAGTGTGCATGGTATGATCCAGAAAAACAAGTCAGAAGAAAATGTCTATGTCTATAGGAAAACTGAGAGGCTACATAGCATGTTAAAAAATGGACATAAAGCTGATGTTAAATTTCTTTACACTTTCTGTAGTTTTCTGTACTCTTTTATTTCAAAATTTTAAAAGGTTAACATGCAGTATTGTTTAAATAAAAAAAATTGTAGCTTAAAAAATTCAAGTTCTAGGTGCACCTGGTGGCACTTAAGTGTCCAACTCTTGATCTCAGCTCAGGTCTTGATCGCAGGGTCATGAGTTCAAGCCCTGTGTTGGGCTCCGTGCTGGGCTTGAAGCCTATTTAAAAAACAAACAAACAAAAAAAGATAAAAAAAAAAAAGATACAAGCTCCAGAAAAAAGATAAATTAAAAAAATAAAAACACAAGCTCTGGTTAGACTGCTATCAGACCAGGGGAGAATGGGTATGGCATCTATTAGGGAGAAACACAGGACCTAGATTAGTGGTGACTGGAAATGAACACGTAAAGAGGGAATCTGGGATATTTCTGTAGCCCTGAATTGAATATTCCCTGTATAATTTGGCAAATTCAGCCTTGCTATCTATGAGAATGGATAGTGGTTAAACATCTGGTATTGACAACTGACCATCATGGCTAGAATCCTAGCCCCTTGGCTTGCTGTCTGTCTGTCCTTGGGCACGTTTCTGTCTGTCCCAGGTGTCTGTCAGTCGGGAATAACACTAGTGCCTGTTTGTGAGGTTTTGACATGTTGTGGGGTTAGGATGAGTTAGTACATGAAAGGCCTCAGAAAAGTGCCTGCCATATAGAAAGGTGTTCAATAAAGCAGCTATTGTTGCTATTATTATCTTTCTTCTATGAATGCCTAGATTTGCATCTTAGGCAACACTTAGAAATTCTTATAACATCATGGCTTTGGACACCATTTCCCCTGTCTCTTTGGGAGGGGTTTGTTCATTGTCGTTAGACCCGTTAGGCTTGATGAATAAAAATGGGACACCCAGGTAAATCTGAATTTCAGATAAACAACAAATAATTTTTTAGTCTACGCATGGTCAAATATTGCCCAGGGCATACTTATACTAAAAAATTATTCATTGTTTATCTGAAATTCAAATTTCACTGGGTGTTCTCTATTTTATCTGGCAATCCGAATTGTTATAGATGTGACGGCAACGTGGAAAAGAAAGCCAACGATGGAACTTTCTTAATGAGATCCTGCTAAGCCAAGCCTGCCCTGCTGAATTCCTGGTGTTGGCATTGTCTTTATAGTGGGGAGTGTGCGAAGTAACCTATGCGTAGGTCCTGGCTTGGCACATGGCACAAGGTGCATGCACCACAAATCTGGCAGGAGAGCCTACCCTTTATTAGCCATGTGACTTTGGGGAAATGACATAATCTCTTTAAGCTTCAGTATCCTCAGAGGTGAAATGGGGCTGAGAATAAGACCTGGTTCGGTGTGAGAATTGGTTGGAATGAGATAATTCCCAGCCTGTGGGAAGCGTGGCCTCTGAGGGTGATGTGAGGGTGGATTTCAGAGTGCAGTAGCAGGGAGGTGGGTCGTCCCCAGAGCTTGCAGGGGGGAAGTGAGAGGTGCATTCTCCTGGTTGCCACAGCCCTCTATGTTCATGAGCTTTCTTGTCTGGAGAAACAGTAAATACGGCAGGAAAATGATCTCCACTTCACTTCCCCCACTCACATCTGGCTTGAGTGCATCTAGTTGGCAGAATCTAATTTCTATGGCAAACCCTTAGCTGCAAGCGAGCCATGGCGTTGAAATGTCTATTTCCAGCCTCCTCTGAAGGGGAAGACGTCTTAGGAGTGGAGTGGATGCTGCTCGACCCAACAAAATGTCATGACAGTGAAGGTTTCTGTGAGAGTAGCTATCTGTGTTGGGATTGAGATCTCCAACTCCCCACCCAATAGCACTCAGCATCAGCCCTCTTCTCTTGCTGCTAGGGTACTCTTTGTGTTTGAGACTCAGCCTTGATTCTCCTCTTCCGCTGTCTTCTACTCTCTTCCTCCCTGGGTACCAGTCTCCATCCTGACCCCAATCTAGGGTCTGACACTTGGTTATTGTTGCCAGACTTCTCAGGGTTGCCAACCTGAGTTTCAGAGCATTGCCTCCCCTGGATCCCTTCTCTTTGTGCCCCACTGTCAGATAACTTTATTCTGCTCTTTGAAGTGTGCCCTTTACTTACAGATTGCACTTTTTATCACCTGGAGGTTGTCTGCTCAAGCCTACCCTGCCTGTGACATTCCCCTTGAGCCTGGGTTCCATTTGCCTACCCCATGGTTTTCCCTTCTTGCTATGGTTAAGGGTTATGAGAGAGAAAAGGTCCCCATGGACCAAACCCAGGCAATGAGAATTCAAAGCCACAGAGCACGAGCCTACCTATAGCCTGTGTGCTCCTGGATATGGGGAGCGGTAACAGCTCTCAGCCTCCAGGTCCACGCTGTCAGCCAGTCACTTTGCATATTAAACTGATGCTGAACTCTTAAGAAGCAGCAGCCCCACCATTTGTTAAAATCGCAATGCATCCCTTCTGCTGCCAAAGATGGAACTGTAATTTCCCTCTCCTCTCAAAATAAATACTTTGCGTGGTTCTGAAAAATTTTAGCAATTAGCTTGTACCATCACCTTTAATTAGCCACTGGCAAACACAATTAAGATAATAAAGCTTACCGAGGGGGAAGCATGAATAAGCACCAGATTCTAAATCTACTGGGGAAGTGACCCTGATGAATCATTTAATAGGTTACCGTAATGTAATTTTGCAAGTTTGTTGTATACACCACCGAGAACATATTAAGTGGGGCTGAGCCATAAGAGAGTCTTAATGATTAATTTGCCATATGCTCCTGAAAATCTCATTTTTTTGACAAACAATACACATCTACTCTTTCTTATTAATAAAACCATCAAGAAAACCCACTTTTCTTTCCATCTCACTAATGATTCCCTCTAACTTGCATGGATATCCAGGGATTGGTCTTTTTTTTTTTTTTTTAATTATATCTAAATTCCCATGGCAGTTAGTAGAACACAGCTATTTACTCGCTTATGTATTTGACTTCAATTGTTGGCAATTGCTTTTTAATCATTTTTTATTGGCTATTCCACAGTGACATCATGGGGAAGATAATTGTTATTCCTTTTTATTTACAGAGTAAATGATGCTTCAGGGTTAAGTGGCATGCCCTGAGACCTCTGTGAGAGGAAGTCTAGATTAGAACCTAGCCTTAAGATTCTCAGCACATCTGACCCAGGAGGACTGAGAATGGAAAGTCACTACTCGGAATGGCAAAATAGGACCAAGAGTAGGGAGTCCTGCCTCGGAGCAAGACTGTCACCTCTCTGAAACTCATTTTCCAGATCTGTAAAATGGGCTTACCGGGGGACATTGGCGTGAGGATCCAATAAAATTGTGCCTATGGGAAGGCTTTGGGGGTTGTACACACTAAGGGGTGGCAGATTCACTGGAAGGAGAGGCTCCTTTTCCCCTGCCCCCTTCTCCTACAGGATGGATGTCTCACTGGTCTCTGGGCAGATCAAGTTGACGATTTGGTCTTGCTCTTCTTCCAAGTGGGTCATTGCTTGTGGGAATCTGCTGCTGGACACACAGTTGGCCACAGTGAGGATGTCCCTGCTCTCCTCTATCTGGCTTAGACACCACAGCACTGAGCTTTCTTCAAGCAAAGGCGTACAGGCTTGGAATGTTCAAGCAGGTCTTTACTGTAGGCAGTTCAGGTGATTACGTGAAATCTTACAGAACATGGGACAAGCTGACGTGGGTTTGGGGAACAGATCTCAGCCTAGCTACGTTGTCCCCTCCTATCACAGATGGGATGAGGCGTCGCCACTCAGGGGGCATTGGGGTGAGAATGAGGGTGTCCTTACATGGAGAATCTTCTGGCCTGTGAACCTCCTCAAATCGTCCACTCCCTCCCTGTGCTTCTAGAGACAGTCTCCCTTTATTTTTTATTTTTTTTTTTCAACGTTTTTTATTTATTTTTGGGACAGAGAGAGACAGAGCATGAACGGGGGAGGGGCAGAGAGAGAGGGAGACACAGAATCGGAAACAGGCTCCAGGCTCCGAGCCATCAGCCCAGAGCCTGACACGGGGCTCGAACTCACGGACCGCGAGATCGTGACCTGGCTGAAGTCGGACACTCAACCGACTGCGCCACCCAGGCGCCCCAAGACAGTCTCCCTTTAACTCACAACCTGTTGCAGTTTCCCCCTTGTTTCAAACCCTTTGTGCCACTGCTTCCTAAAAAACTAATCAGCCTCTTCTCAGTCTCTCTTTTTTTTTTCAACGTTTATTTATTTTTGGGACAGAGAGAGACAGAGCATGAACGGGGGAGGGGCAGAGAGAGAGGGAGACACAGAATCGGAAACAGGCTCCAGGCTCTGAGCCATCAGCCCAGAGCCTGACGCGGGGCTCGAACTCACGGACCGCGAGATCCTGACCTGGCTGAAGTCGGACGCTTAACCGACTGCGCCACCCAGGCACCCCTCAGTCTCTCTTAATGTCTGGTAAATTTTGCACGGTCCTTAAAAGTTTTAGTAATTAGATTGTAGCATCACCTCTTTTGGCCGTTGGCAAACACACTTGAAGTAATGCGTGTCAAAGGCCAGGTTCTTCCCTGGCCTATACAGCACCTTTGTTCAAATCAGAAAAAGGACCCCCCCTTGAGCAGGCACAGTGCTTAGGACCTGGGTAGTACCTTTGTGGGAGGGAAAAAGTTTCTCCTTTCTCTCAGTGGGTGCAGTGCTGACAAGGCACATGGTTTGAACTCCAGAGAATAGGCTGTATTTCAGTACCCTCCCCAATTATCCCTCAGCCAGGGGCTTTTGTGCAGTGCACAAACTGGACAACCATACATGGAGGCCCTATCAATGGCTTTCATGCTCATATACAGCTGGGGCTGAGGAAAGGTGGGCTCTGTATCAGTGTTGGGGGGCTCTCCTTGCCTCTCCCAACACACAGGCAGGGAAAATGAGCTTGGTTTATATTAATGAGGGTGTCATAGGTTGAATCGTGACCCTCAAAAAGATGTGTCCAAGTCCTAATCCTGGGAACCTGTGAATGTGACCTTATGTGTAAAAAGGGTTTTTGAGATGGAGTTACAACGTAAGGATCTTGAGATGAGATCATCTGGATTGCCTGGGTGGGCCTTAAACCCAATGGCAGCTGTCCTCACAAGAGTAAGGCAGAGGGAGATTAGGTGGCTAAGAGGAGGATTTACAAAGGAACGCAGGGAGAAGGCCAGGTGAGGGTGGAGGCAGAGATCCATGCACGTGCCAGCCAAGGACCCCTAGTGACACCAAGAGCGACCAGAAGCTGGAAGAGGCAAGGAAGAGAATCCTGCTCCGGCTCCCCACCCCCACCCTGCTTCCCTGCCCCAGACCAGCAGGACTGCTGCTGTGCTGACACTGGTTTGGAACCTGTGGTCTCCAGAACTGGGAGAGAATGAATTTTGCTGTTTTCAGCCACCTGGATTGTGGTCATTTGCTATGGCAACACTAGGAAACTAATAGGGGGGACTGAAGGCAAGACTCGACAATTTTCCTTTCTGAATTATAACTGGTCCTGTCCTGGAGTGACTAAAACCAAGCACATTTTATCCTGTGTGGACTTCTTTCCTTCCTTCCTTCTGGCCCTGACTGTCCTCAGCTTTGTAAGAGAAGTTATTCCTCATTTTAATGTAACTGTCTTGAAAGCCCACACTGCTTTTGTTGGATTGAAAACACAGCATAAGCCTGATTCCTGTCCTTCTCAAGTTTATTCAAGAAATTAATATATCTCTATTAATATACTCTCTTTTGAACTCACACCACAACCTTATTTTGCTAGGAATGTTTTTCTATACTGGCCTAAGTTATAATCAAACCACCTTCCTTTGATTTACCCTTGGCAGTGAGAGAGAGGAATCTGAACCTACCCTTGGACAGATTTTAAGCACTTCTAACCCATTCTTTTCCCCGCCAGGCTGTGCGGTGATCAAAAGCCTGCTCTGGGTGTTACTAAGCTCCACACCATCCAACACAGTACAAGGCATAGGGCAGATGTGCAGGAAGTGTTTGTTAACTAGGGCCACCAGCCATCCTGGTTTTCCTGGGACGGAAGGGGGATGTTAGGTGTTCAGTGTTAAAACTGGAACAGCCTTTGGCAAACCAGAATGGACAGCTGGTCATCCTAGTTAACCAACCAAATGAATGAATTGCCCTGATGCCATTGCCCTTGGGGACACCAAGACTTGGTCAAGTCTCCCAATAGGAAGCTATTTGGTCCTAGTGCCCACCCCACCCTCCTTCCTGGGCCTCCAAGCCTCCCGGGGTCCTTTCTTCTTCAGTGACTTCCCTCAGCCAGTGCTGCCCCTCAGGCACCAGCTCTGGCCGGGTCCCAGGGGTCCCCTGCTTAATACTCTCCAAGTGTGTCACTTGCCTATTTTATCCTCTGTATCCTTTTCTAGCTGGGTTTCTCCGACTGCTTCTTAAATATCAAACTTCTCCAGGATTCTGTCCTTGGTCCATTCCCAGATAGTTCGCGGATGACCTCAAGAACTGAAATTTACACAAAACAACCCAAACAGAACTCCTTGCATGCCATTACCAATTCCATGGTTTTGATACCCAACATTCCACCGATCAGCAAGTTCTGCTGATTTCCTCTTTTGAATAAATGTTAAACCAGTTCCCTCTACCCCATCCCCATGGTTGCTGCCATATGTAGAACCCTATCATTCCCTGTATACGATTCCCCTTTCCAATCTTAACCTTTCCAGTTTATCCTTTTCCTTGCCTCAGAGTGATTGTTCTAATATGACTACATTTCTCCCTCACTTAAAATGTGCCACTGGCTTCCTGAGCTTCAGCAGGATTCAATTCTAACTTTCTTACACTGGCACATGAACCTTCCTGACCTGCCCCTGCCCAAGTTTGGCTTCATCTGTCACCTCTTGGCCATCACAGAACCCACATTTCTGTCTCCACAAACCAGTCCTGCTGCCGCTACGACCAGACCCTTGAGCCTACCTGTCCCTCTGTCTGTGCTGCCCTCCCATCCTCCTCCACCCAGCTGCCTTGTGCGAGGCCATGTTTGCCTCCATGACCCTGGTAAGCTGGGAAAGGAGCCTCCTTTGTGCTGCCCAGCAATGTGTGTTTACTGCTCTGCCAGCACTCACTCACCTGCTGTTCCCCCTCACTGGGGGGGGGGGGGGTGAGTGACCCAAGTGCAAGGTGATCTTATTCACTTTTGTCTTCTCTCAGCACTTGGCATGATGTAGGTGCCTGTGCTGAATTTGTCCACCTGGAACCTCAGAATGTGACCTTATTGGAAAATGGGGCCTTTGCAGAGGTAATTCGTTAAGTTGAGGTCACACCGCATTAGGGTGGGTCTTTAATTCACTATGGCTGGTGTCCTAAGAAGACGAAGAAGAAAGGACACACAGAGAGACCCAGACGCACAGAGAGATGACAGTCCCATGACGGCAGTTAGAGATTGTAGTGACGCAGCTACAAGGCAAGGAACTCGAGAATCGTTGGCACCCACCAGACACTATGGGACAGGCAAGGAAGGACCCTTCTCCAGAGCCTTCGACAGGAGCATGGCCCTACTGAAACCTTGGTCTTGGGCTACTGGACTCCAGAACTGTTGTTTTAAGCCACCGAATTTGTGGTACTTTGTTACAGCAACCCTAGGAAGCTCATCCAGTACTCACATATTTGGTTGGCTCGATGAATGATGTAACCCCCTCTTCTCCTTCCTCACAGCCATTGGGAAAGGCCTCTGTCAACTCTGGGTTGAAATGTTCTGCTGGCCTTCTGATTGGTCTCCCTGTGTTAGCTAAATGGAGCAGTATGGTGAGCTTATGACTCCAAATGGATCCTGGGTTTTGGGGGCTGATTATCAGAGAATTTTTCTCTCGTGACCCAACTACAAGGTTAGCTGAATCCTGGTGCTAAAAATGTCACCTCTGCCCTGAGCAAGGCTTTCATGCAAGGCTGTGTTGGGGCACCTGAAAGGACAACGATCCCGGGTATCATTGAGTTCACACAGCAAGCCACATGCCTGTTTTTGCACCTGCCTGCTAATAAATGAGAGTCTGTGTGGCAGAATTCTGTCTGACACCTGCTTTCATTATAACATACAGAGACCTGTGGCCTGAAGACCTCATGCATGTACGTGGTGAATGACAAAATTGACTCGGGTCAGTTCTAACTAACCATGAAGGTTGTAGAAAGAACTCCAGTTTCAGAACAAGACAAATTTGGACTAAAATCCCAGCTCCACCACTGACTGCCTGAATCACCTATGATGTTGCTTCAGAGGGTGGTGACAATGGGCCGCACCCTCCTCACCAGGTTATTGCTATAATTAAGCTAGATCAAGCATGCGGAAGGCTGTGGGTGCTGCAGATGTTCCCTGTTATCCAGTAGCTTGCGTGCTGTCACACAGTTAAGGTGTGAAGTGCTGTCTGGGGTCTCAGCCCTGGGGACAAGGCTTTTTTTCCCCCTGAAACGGAGACAGTGGCCTCTAATGAGGGCCTTAAGCATTAATTAGGAATCTGGGATATACCACCTTATGCACTCTTATATGTTTTCTACTTTGATCCTCACAAAAGCCTTTTAGTATAAAAATTCTCATCCTCATTAAAAATATACGTTAGCTTTGGAACTGAGGCTCAGAGAGGGGGTACAGCTCCCCACAGCACTGGAGAGTAATGGTTCTCAACCTTGGCCTCAGGTGAGAGCTTTGCAAAATCCCCAGTGACACCGGAATGGCTGAGCCTGGGGTCCAGGCATCAGACCTTGAAAAAGCTCCATAGGTGGCTCCAGAACGCAGCCACAGTTGAAGCTCTGTGCTCTAGAATTTACGTGCCACTTTCCCCCAAATGAAGTACCTTGAACTTTTCTTCCCCTGTGAAGACAGCAGAGTAGATGTCCTTGCCCCCACTCTGCAGGTGGGAAAACCAAGGCTCAGAGAAGATTCTAGAAGGGCCATGGCATTTTCTGATTCTGTTTCGATGCTCTGTTCCTGTGGTATGAGGAGGGGCCGTGCCATGTTGCCGGCCTTGCCAGTGCCCTTTCGGTGCCTATCTGCACCTGCAAGAAGGCTGACTTGGGTCCATGGAACGGTTTGCCAGTAAGTAGCCAGAGCAAGGTTCCAGTGGCTCTGTCCCCAGCACCCACTGCCTGTCCCGTCTGCCCAACCCTGTCGTTCCCGGGTTCCCTGTAGCACGGAGCAGAGGCTGAGGGGTTTTCCATACGGGCTTGTCAGATCCATTGCACTCCCGCCTGTTTTTCCATCTGCCTTGTCACAGGGTGCGTGGTGCGGGCTCGCCTTTGCCAAATGCTTTAGAGGCTCTGGAAGAGAGAGAGCAGCATGAGCCCAGAGTGTTTACACCATGGGAAAAGCTGGGCTTTTCCACAGATCAGCCCTCCCCCTGCCTGAAGGTTCTCATGCCCCACATGATTCCCAGGGGTCCACCAGCAATTAAGACACAGTTCTGGAAAGCAGAAGGCTCTGACAGCCCCACAAATCAGCCTCCGTACCCCCCTCCCCACTCCTCCCAGCCCCTCCTAGGACAATGCTATCTAGTCATCTTGAGCAATGCAACCAGAAAACCCCAACGTGGTGAAAGAAAACAGAGGCCTCTCTTTCTGGCTGCTGGTGCGATTTCAATTGAAAGCCCTTCTCGAGCAGGAAGAAGCAATGCTGCCTTGTCCCTAACAAAAGCTGACCTCTTCCTCGGCGGCGTTCGGTAGGCCCAGAATCAAGCTGGGGTTATTTCCCCACCATCGCCATAGTCATAGCAACAGCTGTGATTAATGCCGTGGCCCATTAGAGGGATAATGTCAGCCCTAATCAGAAACGCCTCAAGTATCTCTCTTTGCATTTTGGTAAATGGCGTAATCACATTACGGTTCGATGTGTCTGGGAGCTGATTGCTGTCGCGAAAAGTCTGCCTGATTTTCCAGGTTAAGGGGTGTCAGGGGACCCGGCATGCAGCTAATCACCGTGCATTGTCGGGAGTGTTTGGAGAGAAGACGGAGGGCACAGAGGCCGCCTGGTATGTGCTGCCCTACTGTTCCTTCTGGGGCGACAGGAGTGCTCTGGGCTGGTGGTCTGTTTGCAAGGGGTGCCTTCCTGAAGGAGATGGGCTGCGAGTTGGAGAGAGGTGGTATTTAACTGTTGTGGTGACGCATAAAGAAAGCAGAGACACGGCTGGGAAGAAAGGGCAGGCGGCTGAGTTGGGCTTGGCCGTTCCTGCCCTTGTCCATCAAGCTTGTGATGGACAGTCAGCCTCGGGTCATGCCACTGGGCTGGAAAACTGGCAGGAGAGCCCCTCTCTGGCCTGAAGATAGGAAACGGCAGGGGTGACATGCACTGCAAAGGCACATAATGAGTGTGGACTTGACTTGTCATAATAGCACTTGGCTGCTGGCAGGCCCTGCTTCGCTGAAGAAGCTGTTGAAGCTTCCCACTCAAGGGTAGATTCTTGCTGCACCCTGGGGAGAGGGGGACTTCCCCACCTCTCTCCTTTTACTGGTAGGGAAACCAAGGCAAGGAGAGGTGACGTCTCTCATCCCTGCGTGCATATACTGAATCAGTGCTAGGTTTCCCCTCCCAAGGGACCTTTCTGACTCGCTACCTCCTTCTGCCTTCCAGCCTAGCCGCTTTTGTCTGTGCATGTCCGTGGGTGACAGAAACAGTAAATCGTCACCACCAATATTGAAAGATTAAGAGGAGGACCTGAGGAAATATGCATTGAGCCCCCAGAGGCTATTTTTAGATGCTCCTGGGAGGTTTTAAAAAAGGACTCACACAGTTAACTATTTATGACTTTCCGAATGCAGAACAGAAATAGAAGGCTGCACTTAAGCTTCTCCAATGCTCGAGAAGTAAAATTCTCTCAGAGGCCTGAAACCACTTTGGGGCCATTAAATTTACTGTCTCTTGGACGACACTTAATATCTAGCATAACGTTTTTATTTTTGGCCCTGACACGAGTTTTTTTCCTCGGTGTTGAAAATTATCCGAGGAGTAGCTGAGGAAATTGAGTCAGTGAATGAGAACTATCTCAGAGTCACAGGGCTGGTCTGTGACCAAGCCCTGGTGGAAACAAATCTCTTGCAGTCGGGCCAAAGTTCACTTCAGCTTAATGTGCCAGGGCAGACTTGGGGTGTGGAATGTTCCTCAGGGAGGACCCAGCCCAACAAATGGACAAGACATGACACCATGAATCAACCAAACTCTGTCTTCCATCTTTCTTTGCTCCAATCCAACTTTCCGCGTGGAAGGGTCAATATTCTTCCCAAGGAGATGTTGGATTAGACATATTAAAGGATGCGGGCTCACTGCCTACCCTAAAGCCATACAGACTGGTGCTGCATTATGAGTAGGACAGAATGAGTTTCCCAGACTGGGATGTAGCTCAGTTCCCAGGGGACCTAGCAGTGTTTTCCCAACTGCTCTCTGAAGCACCATGGTGTCTTCCCAGTAGCCAGGACTCTTGATCATCCCTTCCTCTAAGTTCAACTATCAGGGAATTGGAAATTAAAGCAAATCAAAGATGTAGGACCTTGGCCCCACACAGCTAGTGGCTTTAAGCTAAACCCACAAGGGGCCAACCTTTGTCTGAACAGAAAACCACAGAGGCACGAATTAGCGTTATGGTCAGTTGCCATCTGGACCCTGCTAGCACCCTCACCCCAGAAGGCATCTGTGCTGGCTGCCCCACTGCCTATTGGTTCAGTTTAATGCCAGTCCCTGAGACAATCCTGATGTAGTCTTGTCCTGACAGGGCTGCTGAGACCCGGGGCCCAATGGTCCAGCCTTTGTTACTGCCTCCCTGGGCCATGCCTCCTGTTTCTGGTGACAGCCACACCAAGTATTTGGCATTCCAGAAGTGAGCTCTCCCTAGCCAAGGAGGCACAATGGACCATATGGATCTTCTACCTGACGCCCACTCTCACTTGACTTGTTAGTCTTAACAGTGCTACCATTTTACACTTCCTATTGGCTGGTCTGGCTCTGACCACATTTGGAATCTGCTTCCCTCATCAGACACTGCTACCTCTCCAGGACCAGAGGCTATAGTTTGTTCTATTTCTGTTGACAGCTGCCTCCTGTAGTCCGAGCTCACTCCTTCTCCCTGACCACACGTGCAGCATCCTTGTTACTACCTTGCACAGTCCCGGAGTGTCAACTTGTCTGACTTCCTCCACCAGGCTGTGAGCTCCGTGACAGCAGACATCTTGTTCATTTTTCTCCTCATTGTATCCCCAGCCCCTAGCACAACACAGAAATGTTTTATACAAATTTGATAAACAAAAGCATAAATGAAAAAAGAATACACCATTCCTAGAGAGAGAAGTGAACGCTCACTTGATTTTGTTGATATCCATCCGTCTCTGTTCATTTAAGCTGAAAAAGCAAGCTCAGAATTCAACCCTGGCAAAATTTTGTCACTTCTGAAAAGATAATCTCTTTACAAAGACCTGTGCTGGTTACAAAAGAGATCTCACAATAGAAAATTTGTCCCTTTTGTTTGCTTTATAATTATCTTTAATTGCTCACCACTCTGCCAATTAGTGAAGTCTTCAGTTGCCTCAAATAAAGAAAGAGAGTTGGTTTTAGAGTTGGTTTGGAGGGGAAATGACACTTGATTAGAGATGATGAGGTGGCTCTGGTCACTTATTGCCTATGTAGCTTTGAGTGAGTCATGAAGTATCTCTCTGCTTTGTCCTCATATGGAAATTGTGGTAGTTGGACTCAGTAATCACTAAGTTTCCCCCAAGGTTTATTGTTCTATTGACCTATAAATTAGATTCACTAATACAAGTCCCAAAGCGTGTCCTTTCTGTCTTGTGTTTTGCCCAAATCGGAAGTTCAGGGTTAAAGCTATTTTGCAGTTTTCAACATGTTGCCACCAGGTGGCAGGAGCGTGCCACAGTCCTTTTGTCCCAAGCACAAAGAGTGTGAGCATCTTACCAGAGGCTGAATTAATAGTAAGTAGTTTTCTAAGCTGGGAGGCCAGAGTCTGAGTTTGTGAAATAGCAAAACATCTGTTTACGAAAACATTTCGTCTCATGCAAAACAACAATTTCAGGGTTAGCAATGGAATGCCCAAGGACCCAGATTTGTGTGGTTCAGAATTTTGGGGCCCTGGTTGCTCCACTTCTAGTGGTCTTCCTACTCCCTCTTTGTATCTGAGGGAGTCAGTGGAAGCCGTCACCCCAGCAGCAACTGTAGCATTCAATGTGCCGTGGCAAGAATCACGTGCTGAACCAGGATTCATGGATTTTATCCTGTTTTTGTTGTTGTTGTTGTTGTTGTTGTTGTTGTTGTTACTGCTGTTCTTTCCTATTTCCTTCCAGGCAAGAGATAAGGGCTGAGCCCAGGCAAAGTTGGGACAGCTCCTTAAGTCCTTTAAAAAAAAACCTATTTGCTTAATTACCGTAAAATTTTGCCTAAACATAAACTCAGCAAGAGAAATTCCATCCCTTCCCCTACCCCTGCCCCTTGGGTAATTTTATGTGTCAACCTGACTGGGCCACAGATCACCTATTTAGTCAGACATTATTCTGGATATGTGTGAGGGTGTTTCTGGATGAGCATAACATTTGAACTGGTAGACTGAGTAGAGCGGATTGCCTTCCCTAATGTGAGTGGATTTCATCCAATCAGCTGAAACCTTGAATAGAACGGAAAGGCTGATCCTCCCAAAATAAGAGAGAATTCTTCTCACCTAGGTGCCTTTGAACTGGGACACTGGCTTTCTTCCTGCCTTTGGACTTGAACTGAAACATTGGCTTTTCCTGGATCACCAGCTTGGCAACCCGCCCTGCAGATCTTAGGACTTGTCAGTCTCTGTAATCATGTGAGCCAATTCTTTATAATAAATCCCTTTACATATATAAATCTCTTTACATACATATATCTTTTTACACACACACACACACACACACAAACCCCGTCACCATCTACTCTCCTCTCCTATGCTGAACTCAGAAGCTACTCTGTGAACTCTGATTCACCACCGTTTGCCGTTCTGCTTTCTAGGTTACTAGTCTTGGGATGTTGTTTAAGGATCCCCTGTTCCTTCTTTCCTGTCCTGTTAGTGCTCTAATTGTAGTAATAAAGCTAGCTTATCAAAAGGGGCATGAATTGCAGAGAAAGGCTCATGAGAATCCAAGACCAGGAACCCAAGTTCCCAAAGGCTTCATGGGAACCTGAATGGAGATATCACACAAAAGGACTGCTCTATCTCTGGCTGACCTCCTGGCTTCACTTAAGACAGCCCTGCTGCCCTCTACTCATGACCTCTAGTCTCACCTGTCTGTTGGTCAGTTTCTTCCAGGCTTCAGTAGCAGATGGTCCATAATGGCCACCCAGATCCTTCTACAGTGGGGTAACTCTTGATAATCCTTTTGACTTCATTGCCAGCTGGAACTGGCCTATGTGAATTTTTAGCTTGACATCCTGAAATAGAAATATAATTGGCCTAACTCATCTTCTTTGAGCAAGGCCACACAAGTCATGGGCTCCAAGTCTATAGAACAGGCCCTGTTGGGGCCGGTGGCCACCCTTTTTCTTTGCCACGTGGTACAGAGTCTGGCTGTGTCTGTTCAGCAGGGACCTGCAGTGGGAGATAGGGGCAGACCAGGTATCCTGGTACACAGTCCATCTAACTTCTGCTACTCTGGCTTATTTCCTGACTTCTCTTTTTAGTTCTTATCATCCAGAGCTCTGGAATTGATCCAGCTTCCTCTATTTTCTAATCTGTAATCAATTCTTTGCTTTCCTCCACCACCTAGTGTAGTACCTAACACTTAAAAAGTGCTCAACAAATATTTGTAGTATCAAAGTCCACCAGTCAGAGACCTCCAGGAACATGTCTATAGTTAAACAAACGTAGGTTTATTTAGCTTGCTGCAGTAGAAGAGAATACATGGTGCCTTGGTAGGAGAGCGTGGGAAGGCTTTATTGGAGGATTTGGGTGACTCTAAGGAAAGACTAGAGAAACAGGAACTAGTTTTGAATTGGATGCCATTAGGAACTGAGGGTAATTCAGCAACTTGGTATCTCAGAAATCCTTCTTCAGGAATTAGAAAGAGCAAAACAGGGCTGGGGATGTCATTGGTAAGAAAGCAACAATCTCTCAGAAGTAATTTTTTCAACCCCCGTATGGCCTTGCCTCTGTTTGGTTAGAAACACTATTTATCACAGTCTAGCTGACAGCAGGGTTGATTTCTACTTCTCAGTTAAATGAAAAAAAAAAAATAATAATAATAACAGTGAATATTTAACTTGACCCAAATGTGGAAGCAATTGCAATGGGTCACAGGCACAACTGAGATGCCATTTTGGTCAAAGTGATCCTTCACATTATCTGTCTTTTAGTGGTTGCTTTTTACTGACTTTGAACAAAATTGGCCTTTTGTATAATGATGTGACACAGATTCATCTGAGGTTCCATCTTCAATTTGGAAATAAATGGTGATGTCTGTTTTCCACTGTTGTTATTTTTACCCCTCATTATTTTGATTGTTCATTCAAGGATACTGTGCAGTTGGTCCATGTTCCCCTTTAGATTCCAGATATCATGTGCATGAAGTTAAGAACAATGGGCCAATTACTTACTGAATTCGCAGTACCAAGCTTATGTGACTCACCTTTTTTTCAGCACATTACCCCATCTGTTCACATGAGCCATTTTTAAGCAAGAGCACCCTGGCCTGGTGTGTGTACAATTGATTTTTGGAATCTTAATAGAAAACTTCATGTATTCTTACTCACAGTACCTTATTCATTTTCACTCAGCATTCTAGAAGGTTAGAAAAAATACCTATCATATTTGCAATCCCTCTGACGTTTTTTGTCACTTACAATTTGGTTAACGTCTTCTCTGTAATTCACTCATAACACTGACCAAAAGTTGAACAGGCACAGGCATGGAAGAACATAATTCCTCCAGCTTCGGGAAGTCATCAGCAACACTCCCCTGATATGGTTGTTGGACTGTTTTTAATATAATTAACCAATTCACATTTCACCCCTGTATGTGCTTGGATAGACTTGGAACCTTTGGCAATTGTAGCTATTCAGAAGGTTACTGCAGTACAGAGAGCCTTGGAGAAGATGGGTGGGGGCGGGAGGGGGCACAGAAGAGGCTTGGAGGGGGTGGGGTGGGAGTGAGGATACCAGTGGAGATTGCAAGAAATAATTCATACTTGAGGTCATCAGCTCTTAAACTAGGGTGGGGTGCCTTTGGAAATGGACAGGGAGGTATTGTTGCTAGAAAAATTGTGAAAGGAAAATTCAGCAGGTCCCTGTGAACAAATGAATACAGGAAGAAATGGAGGAAAAAGGAGTTTAGAGCCTAAGTTATTCGGATGGTGTTTTTATTGCTGGAAATGTAGAAGCCTTGGGGAGAGGCTGTTTGGGGCAGCAGTTGGATAGTGGAGGGAATTCTTGCTGCAGTGTGATGGACAAACACAGTGACAAGGTTTGAGTGCCTTCTACAAGCGAGGCTCTGGGCAATTTTTTTATGTGTTTGCTTGTTTATTTGTCTTACAAAGTGTTGCTCACTTGATCCTCACAAGTGAGGTGGGTAGTATTGACTCCTTTTTGCAAAAGGGAACTTGAGGTTCAGAGGGGCTAAAATCTTTGTACACCTTGTAGAAAGCACTCAGCCCTTGGGACATAGAAGTAACCAGACACGGGGCCTCTCCTACAAGAAAATCAACCCTTGCAGAATAGCAAAAGCAATTGCTAATCAGTTTAAGCTTGGAGAAGACAGCACTGCATTTAAATCAGTCCAGTGGGGGTGGGGAGGCTTCTGAGAGAATGAGGTGGGTGAGAATGGAAGGTCAAGTCAGAGGGAGAAAAACAACATGCGGTTATGGTATGATTTGAAGACAGCAAAGGATTTTATTTCTGCTGGAGAGAAGGTGATATGAGGACCAGGAGGAAAGATGGCTGGAGGGGTAGGCAGGGCCTTGCTGATAGAAGTCCTTTTATGCCAGACTGGAATTTGGACTTGGCCCTGTGTGGAATGTGGAACTAGTGAAGATTTTAAATTGGAGGTCAGACAGCAAGATTGGGTTTGCATGATAGAAAGATAATTCTGGCATGACGATTTGATTACAGGAGATAGGAAGCCCTATAGAAATCTAGGGATAATTGTAAACCTACTAGGTAGAGGCAAGAGTAATGGAGAAGGGAGACTGACTCAAGATACAGAGGGGAAATGGAGAAGACTTGGGCCACTTATGTGTGGAGATTTGGAAGAAGGGACGATTGAGGAGACTCTAGGATGGTGACTTGAATCACTGGTTGGACAGGTCAATGACAGAGTTAGAGGAAGGTAACCAGGTTAAGTGGGGGAGAGAATGAGATAAATATTTGGAGTCTGGTTTTAGACATGCTGATTATCAAGAGTTTTTATGGCAATTGGGAATTACCCAGTACACAACTGAATATTTGTGCTACTTAAAATAGCCATCAACCCTCATCTGAAATTATCTTATCTGCTCATCTTTCATTCCTATCTCCTCACTTGACTGTGAGCTCCATAGAAGTTGGGACTTTTGTGCATTTAGTCCAGCGATGTATTTCTGACACTTGGTATACCTTTGTTGAACAAACGAACAGCAAGCAGAAAGCATGGAGGGAGTTTACTTGGTGAGAGGGAGGGTCCCTGTCTTAATCCTCTTTGTACGCCTATGTCTGGTATAGAATAGGTGCTCAGTACAAATGAACAATCATTCCATTCTAAGTATATACCCAGGAGAAATGAAAATAGATGTTCAAACAAAACCTTGTACAAACACGTCCATGGCAGCATTATTCATAATAGATAAGAGGTGGAAACAACCCAAATGCTCATCAACTGATAAGTGATAAAGAATATGTGGTATGTCCATACAGTGGACTATTATTCAGCTATAAAGGGAACGAAATGCTGATGCCTACCACAACATGGCTGAACCTAAAACGTTATGCTCAGTGAAAGAAGCCAGACGCAAAACACCACATATTGTATAATGCCCAATTGTATCAAATGCCCAGGATGAATAAATTCATATAAACAGAAAGCAGATTAATGATCACCAGGGGCTGAAGGAAGGAGGAATAGAGAATGATTGAACAGGTATAGTTTCTTTGGGGGATGATGAAAATGTTCTGGAATTAGTGGTGATGGTTATGCAACAGCATGAATGTGCTGGAAGCCACTGAATTGCACACTTCGAGATGGTTAGAATGACGAATATTATTTTATGTAAATTTTACTTCACTAAAAACAATGGAATGGATCTGCACGAAAAGTATAACTGGACTCTAACATACACAGGGCTGATACTTCTAACTTACCTACAGACAAAACTGAGAACCACACAAAGCAGTCCTGAGGCATTCATCTACCAAACAGATTATTCAGAGTTACCAGTTCACCACTCAGGATTCTTGCAGTTTTCCTTCAGGTGTAAGCACTCATTTCTTCTGCGTGAAAACAACTCTGTTCCTAGGTAGATCTTTGGGGGAAATATTTATTGCATGAAGCAGGAAGAAGACCTGCTTTGGGTAATCGCGGTGTTACTACTGAATGTAGAAATGTTTACTTATCAGGAACCACCTCCTCATTTGTCCACCCTCTAACCGTGGGCTCACGACAGTCAGCACTTCTAAGGGTTGTCCTCCCATGGTTTGGGGGGAAAGGCGACCCAACATGAGGTGGTAAAAAGGCCACAGCGGAGGGACTAGAAGCTGTGATGTGAGCTCAGCATACTCTGGGGGCAGAGCCTAGGGCAGGAGGCTCCCTAGGAGCCCTGAAAAGGCTGCAGGAATGATGGCTCTTCTTATTTCTGGCTGTGAATAGACCTCTAGTGGCAGCTGCTGAAATTAACCTGCTCTCCCTCAGAGTCAGGGCAGTGCCCCCTTCTGTGTATGGGCGTGACTCCATTCTCTCAAAGCACTACCTTTGTCTCTGTTCCAGTAGAAGAACAAAACAGCCTCAGCAACGTTAAGCCTCCTGCAGGTCTGGTTTGGCCAAACATGTCCTTTAAATGTTTGAGGAAATTTTCTTTCTTGCCCACCTTCTATGTGGGCTGAACCGTGGACAGTAAGGTTGCCCTGTGCTGACAGCCATCAGCCTTCATTTCTGTTGGGCGCTGTTGAGCCCCAAAGTCAGGATCTCTTTTATGTAAAAGAAGTTGGGATGGGAGTCACACTTGACTCTTTCACGAAAGAGAATAATGCCTGTGAATGGTGATATTTGAACTGAAATTAAGTTTAAGCTTCAAAGGGCACAATTCCTATTTGTTATTGGACAGTAGTTCTCAAACTTAGCTAGACAACTCAATGTCCTATTGTGTTGTCCAAGGAGGCTGTTGTGACTACCTCTTCCTTTCCAAATAGGGGATCATGCCCTGCTCTGTGGTCACACTTCTATTTTGGCACTTCTTGTACTGAGGTCATTCATTCATTCAGTAAGAATTTATTGGCCTACTTTGAATCAGGCACGGTTCTAGGTGCCAGGGAGAAAGTAGTGAATACAAAAGGCAAAGCGTTAGTACTCAACAGGGAGACAACAAATAAATATATAACAAAATAAATATAGAACATTTACAGGTACCCCCGACTTTTCAGAATCTCTTGGTACGCCATTTCGCTCTTTTGGAAGGCTTCCATTAGTACCTGTTTCCACTAACAGAGAGAAATCCGAAGATTGCAAAACTAGTGTTCAATGTTTGTGTCGCAGAGAGCCATTATGGAGGCAGCACGCACCCTGAGCAGCAGGGACGACCCTCCAAGCTCTTTCCCCAGGAAGACACACAGCATCTCAGCATCCAGCCTCCAAAGCTTTAAACTATGTCTGTGAGCATCTGTGCCTTATGTTGATTTACTTTGTGCATCCATTATTAGCAAGATGTGTCCTAAAATCTCAGAAAAGCCTAAGAGAGGTTATTTTTGGGGGGTCTGAGAATGTTAAAAGTTTTTGCGTATAGGGGCCGCTCACTTGGTACAGCATGTAACTCTTGATCTCTGGTTTGTGAGTTCAAGCCTCAGGCTGGGTATAGAGATTACTAAAAATAAAATCTTAAAAAAATTTTCCTGGGGCGCCTGGGTGGCTCAGTCAGTTGAGCATCCGACTTTGACTCATGTCGTGATCTCATGGTCTATGAGTTCGAGCCCTGCGTCAGACTCTGTGCTGACAGCTCGGAGCCTGGAGCCTGCTTCAGATTCTGTGTCTCCCTCTCTCTCTGCCCCTCCCCTACTCATGCTCTGTCTATCTTTCTGTCAAAAATAAATAAACATTAAAAAAATTTTTTTTTCTATATAGATTAATAGTAGTAATTGCTTCTTTGCTTTACACCATTTTGGCTTACAGAGGTTTTCCTAGGGGTGCTCTACTTTGAGATAGTGGGGGGAATTTGTGTATGAGGAAAAATAAAGTTGGGTAAGGGATACAGGGAGTGCAGTGGGTAGATGGAGATTAATCTCTATTTTTTAATGTTTATTTTTGAGAGAGAGAGCACGCATGAGTGGGGGGAGCATGCAAGTGGGGGAGGGGCAGAGAGAAAGGGGGATAGAGGATCTGAAGCCAGTTCTTGGCTGACAGTGGAGAGCCCTATGTGGGGCTCGAGCTCATGAACCTTTGACCTGAGCTAAAGTCGGACACTTAACCAATTGAGCCAGCCAGATGCACCAAGATTTGTCTTCTTAATAGAGTGGTTAGGGTTCTCTAATTAGATGACATTTGAACAGAGATTTGAGGGATTGATAGAGCAAACCATGCAAAAGATAGCAGGCAAAGGTGGGCCGTGATATAAGTACATTTTAACAGGGTCACTCTGGCTGCTGGGGGCAGGGAAGAATGTAACTAACAGGAGCATGGGAAAGCAGAGAGACCAGTCAGGACCTAGTGCTAGAATCCAGGGGGAAGAGGATAGTGGCTCTGACCTGGGGGGACACCAGGGAATGAGGTACAAGGTGGTCAGATACAGGACACATTTTGAAAGTAGAGCTCACAGGGTTGGCTGATGCATTGGATTGAGAGAGGGAAGTGCCAAGGTTGATTCCAAGTTTGGACACGGGGAAGGACTGAGTCTCCATTTCCAAGATGGGCAGAAATATGGGGGAAAATTTTTTAATGGGGAAACCAGAGGTTTGGTTTTGGACTTGTTAGGTCTAAGATGCCATTTAAACATCCAAGAGGTGATGTCAAGCAGACAGTTGTAGATTAAAAAGTCTGGCTTTCAGAGAGAGGTCCAGATTGGAGTTATAAATCAGAGAGTTTTCAGAGTATAGATGGCATTTAAGACAGAGTAGGGTGAGTTATCATCCAGGGAGGGAAAATAGGTACAAAAGAGAAGCATCTTAAGAACCGAGCACTGGGGCAGAAGGGGCAGCAAATGAAGGACACCGAGAATGACTAGTCGATGAGGCAGAAAGAGAACCACAAGAGAGTGATGTCCTGACAAACCAAGTGAAGAAAATGTTGCAAGAAAGAAGGCGCAAAATGATCTGGGAATTTGGAAAAGAGTACTGAGAATGGACTATTGGATTTTGCAACATGGAGATCATTGGTGACCTTGCAAGTTCTCTTCTAGCAGAATGATGGGACCTATAGCCTGATTAGAGTGACTTTAGAGAGAAAGGGAGGAGATGATGAGGTGACCACAAGGCTGGACAGCACCTCTGAAGAGTTTTTCCATAAAGAGGACTTGACAAACAGGCATTGGTTGGGGAGGAGTGAAGTCCTCGGGCATGTGGGAAAGGATAGGACCCTTTGTGGAAGAGCTGGGTTTAGAAAGGAACACAGACATGACAATGGTTTTCGTCTCCTCCTTTAAGAAATAAAATCTTCATTTCACAGCTACCATGTACCCTGAGCCATGGGCAGGCAGAGATGGACAGGAGAGGCAGTGGGACTGACATTATCTATGTCTTGAATTGGGCTATTTGTGGAACACCATAAAATATTGATATATGAAATTTAAAATAGCTAAGTATGTAAGGCATCATTCAATACCAGATTTAAGCACGGACGAGCACTAACAGGTGCCGTTGGTAAAAGAAAAAGACTTGAAATATTTCCAACCATTAGCTTAACATGTTTCCATGAACCGGGAAATATCCACCGCACAGTTGTCCGGCCTGGCCCGCACAACACCAGGGTTCCATAGGTTCAGAGATTGTCCTCACTGCCCAGAGAACTGCACAGCGTTCACAAGAAACATCTTAAATGCTGAGGTGATCCCTCCACTGATGTGCAGAGACATCGAATCACAGATGAGAAGAGATCCCCAAATATTGGCCCTCCCAAGACATTATCTCCAGCATTGAGATCACCCAGCATTGGCTTGGCAAGGTTGGACTGACTTGTCACTAGGATACACAGAAGGCTGGCTACCTTGAAGAGCGTGGTCATCAGACACACCTAGGCTCAAATTTTGCTTCTGTAACTAATCAGCTGTTGCATGCTGGGAAAAGCCATTCATTTCTTTCACTCTCAATTTCTTCACCAGTGAAATGGAAATAAATAACACCTGCTTAAAGTGATCATTGTGAGGTGTCAATTAGATAGCACATGCAAAGTGCTTGGCACATAAAAATAGCTTAAGAAATATTAGCTCACTTTTTTTTCTGTTCCCCCTCCATTGCATTTGTAGACTTAGAAAAAAGGAGCTATGTTGATGTGGTAGACTGTAAGTCAAAGAAACAGTTTCCCAAGAACGGGAGCCATATTTGAGTAAGAGCTAGGATTTCCTATGGTCAGTGGTATTGTAATAGCGATGTATGGTAACAGACGGTAGCTGTACTTGTGGTGAGCACAGCATAACGTATAGCTGTGTGGTACACATGAAACTAATGTAACCGTGTGTATCAACTATACTTCAATTAAAAAAGGAAACAGAAAGGGGCACCTGGGTGGCTCACTCAGGTGAGCATCCAACTTCGGCTCAGGTTAGGATCTCGCCGTTTGTGGTTCGAGCCCCGTATCCAGCTCTGCACTGACAGCTGGGAGTCTGGACCCTGCTTCAGATTCTGTGTCCCCGTCTTTCTGCCCCTCCCCAGCTTGTGCTCCTCTCTCTCAAAAAAATAAAACATTTTTTTGATTTTAAAATTTTTATATATTTTATATATTAATATACTAATATTGTGTATTTACAACCACAATAATAGTGGTTATTTCTAAGAGTTGAGAGTTGGGGGAAATCTTTTCCTTTTTTTTTTTGAGGTTGAAAATTATTATTTTTTTTAATTTACATCTAAGTTAGCATATAGTGCAACAATGATTTCAGGAGTAGATTCCTTAAGGCCCCTTACCCATTTAGCCTATCCCCCCCCCACACCTCCTCCAGTAATCCTCTGTTTATTCCCCATATTTAAGAGTCTCTTATGTTTTGTCCTCCCTCCCTGTTTTTATATTATTTTTGCTTCCCTTCCTTTATGTTCATCTGTTTTGTATCTTAAAGTCCTCATAATAGTGAAGTCATATCATATTTGTCTTTCTCTGACTAATTTCACTTAGCCTAATACCCTCCAGTTCCATCCACGTAGTTGCAAATGGCAAGATTTCGTTCTTTTTGATTGCCAAGTAATACTCCATTGTATGTATATATATATATATATATATATATATATATATATATATATATACCACATCTTCTTTATCCATTCATCCATCGATGGACATTTGGGCTCTTTCCATACTTTGACTTTTGTTGATAGTGCTGCTGTAAACATTGGGGTGCATGTGCCCCTTCGAAACAGCATACCTGTATCCCTTGGATAAATATCTAGTAGCGCAATTGCTGGGTCATAGGGTAGTTCTGGTTTTAATTTTTTGAGGAAACTCCATACTGTTTTCCAGAGTGGCTGCACCAGCTTGCATTCCCACCAGCAGTGCAAAAGAGATGTCTTTCTCTGCATCCCCGCCAGCATTTGTTGTGGCCTGAGTTGCTAATGTTAGCCATTCTGACAGGTGTGAGGTGGTATTTCATTGTGGTTTTGATTTGTATTTCCCTGATGATGAGTGATGTTGAGCATGTTTTCATGTGTCATTTGGCCATCTGGATGTCTTCTTTGGAGAAGTGTCTATTCACGTCTTTTGCGCATTTCTTCACTGGATTATTTGTTTTTTGGGTGTGAGTTTGATAAGTTCTTTATAGATTTTGGATACTAACTCTTTATCTGATATGTCGTTTGCAAATGTCTTCTCCCATTCTGTCGGTTGCCTTTTAGTTTTGCTGATTGTTTCCTTCGCTGTGCAGAAGCTTTTTATTTTGATGAGGTCCCAGTAGTTCATTTTTGCTTTTGTTTCCCTTGCCTCCAGAGATGTGTTGAGTAAGAAGTTGCTGCGGGCGAGGTCGAAGAGGTTTTTGCCCGCTTTCTTCTCGAGGATTTTGATGGCTCCCTGTCTTACATGTGGGTCTTTCATCCATTTTGAGTTTATTTTTGTGTATGGTGTAAGAAAGTGGTCCAGGTTCATTCTTCCGTATGTTGCTGTCCAGTTTTCCCAGCACCACTTGCTGAAGAGACTGTCTTTATTCCATTGGATATTCTTTCCTGCTTGGTCAAAGATTCGTTGGCCATACGTTTGTGGGTCCATTTCTGGGCTCTCTATTCTGTTCCATTGATCTGACTGTCTGTTTTTGTGCCAATAAACATTTTAAAAAAGGAAACAACCCCCCCCCCAAAAAAAAACCCCCACAAACAAACAAAAAAAGAAACAAAGAAGGAAAAGAAATAGCTGGGCTTTCAGATGAGCTTAATGTGTTTTCATTAGCATTTCTGAATCACTAAGTGTTTTAGTTTCTTCATCTGTAAAATGGATTTAATAGGGGCGCCTGGGTGGCTCAGTCGGTTGAGCGTCCAACTTCGGCTCAGGTCATGATCTCACAGTTCGTGGGTTACAGCCCCGCATCAGGCTCTGTGCTGACCGCTTGCTCAGAGCCTGGAGCCTGCTTCAGATTCTGTGTCTCCTACTCTCTCTGCCCCTCCCCCATTCATGCTTTGTCTCACTCTGTTTCTCAAAAATTAAAGTAAAAAAATTTTTTTTAAAATAAATAAAATGGACTTAATAATACCTACCTCACTGGGTGTGTGACAAGACTAAACGTGTTTGTATATGGATACAGCATCTATATTATATGTTCATCCATGCTCATATATAAGAACAGTTCCTGTCAGGGATGAATACTCTCTATTTAGGGAGCATGGGCAGGGTGCCCCATCAGATGCAGGGGATTCAGAAGTGATTGAGTGTGGGTCTTGCCTGCTAGGATCTTACAGATGGAAGAGGAGGTGGATAAATCGCCAGTTACAAGCTGGGGAACTGGGAAACCCCAGAGTCAGCGAGGGGCCTCACAGGCACCCCTATCCTTGCATGCTGCCCTTTGGGTATCTTGGGTATCTTTTCTTGATCTCTCCTCTCTCCTCAACCTCTCTCTCTTGGATTCTCCCAGGCTCCCAGTTCCTCTCCCTCCAGTATGTGTCACAGCTTACCCTTTCCTCCTCAGCCTGAGTGGCAGCCAAGGCTGAAATTCTGGAGGTTCTGCTTTCTCCCCAGGTGGGCTGAGCAGAGGAAGTTCCAACAGAGGTGCTAAGAAAATATATATAAGCCTTTGGAACATGCCTTAGCCATATGTTGGGGATTGCTGGTGTATTTCCACAGACCTGCACACTTAGCCTAGCAAAACCTTTTCACAGCTTTCCTAATTACAGACATTATAATATAAAGAATAAATGCATAGCATCTTGTATATTCTTCTAAGATAGGGTTCGTAATAACGACATAGTCTATACTGTAATAATTTTAAAATTAAATGTTATATCAAAGGATAATACACATACCAAGATCAAAAATTTAAATAATACTATAAGGCTTATTACCAAAACCCAGCTGACCTCTGTCCTACTACCCTGTCCCCCAGAGACAGCCAATCCAGCTCTCCTAGTTATGTCTTCTGGAGTTTATCTCCATATTCCTAAATAACGTGCTTATACAACCATGTTTATTGAAATTATATATATACATACAGTTTATTGAAATTATCTATTTGCCTCCTTTTGTGGTGGGTGAGGATTCAGTTCTTAGACAAACACCACCCCACTTCTCATTTTCCTTCATTCTCCCTGCAAAATAGTTGCATCATCATTTCTTGTTAAATTGATAGAGTTTTACATGATTTGATTTCATATCTCTTCCTGCTGAGCCAAATAGTGTACCATGATTTTATTTCTTTTCTTTTTATTTTTTTAATTTCCTTTCTTATACAGCTGTTTTTTTTGTTTTTGTTTTTTTTTTCAATCTAGAATTAATGTTTTTCTTTATTTTCCCGTTTGGTATGATTTTCATATGACTCTTTTCCCCTTTAGCCCATGAGAGCCTCCAGAACAAAGACTGTCTATCTTTATCGTATATTTTCGTAATATATAAATAAATATATCTGTCACATATTTATCTTTTATTCCCAGAGTAGTGTGGTAGCTGGCAGTAAATATGCTGAACACATACATGGATGACTGACTGGATGGATTTGTCAGTTTACTTGTATTCCTTGCTGACACTTGGGATAGGACATGTCTTTGTTGAGAGGGACTGTCCTGAATGCTGCAGGAGGTTCACAATCTCTGACCTCTGCCCACCAAAAGGCAGCAGCTATCACCATCAACCCAAAGCCACTCTTACGCATTTCCAGACGCCTCTTGTGGTGGTGGTACCACCCATGGTTAAGACCAACTGCATCCAATGCAGTGAGTGTCAGCACCCAGGTGTGACAATATGTTTGGCTGATTCTAGAAGCATCAGAAATCCACCTTAAGAGCAGAACAAGGGCTGGTAACTACTGCAGAGATGGGGTCCTCTTCCTCCTTGGGGAGAGAGGTTCACGTCCAGGATGGTAGGAAGGTTTGAACTGGGCTCCAATCCAGAGAGACAAGGCAGTACCAAGCAACTAACAGTCACTTTAGCAAGAGTATTAGAATGTTTTGAGATCTCCATCTCTCTTGTACCCCTCACCTTAGGAAACCCCACTCACCACACTTACAAGGAGCGTCTCTACGAACCACGTGATAGCCTCTCAACCCAGGCCTGATTGAACCAAAGATAAACACCTGAAACAACAAGACAATTCATTGGCTGGCTAGTTACCTTTCAGATTTTTTTTCTATTAAGTAATTGAACCGACAGGCTGGGGACTTTAGTCAATCAGTGGTGGGCATTTGAGATGAAAGGTCATACAGCCTTGAGATGAAGTTTGCAACATGACAAAGCAAAGCCACAGCACATGCAAGTCAAAGTTTGGGGAGAGCACATAAACCATAATCAAGGAAAGCAAGCCAGTTGTTAAGAAAGGGGAGCATGACTCAGCCCTGCAGAAAGAAGGAGGGACACAAGAGCATGTGGCCCCAAGGAGAGGGGGCGAGGCAGAGACAGGGACAATCATCCCATGAGACTCTTTGTTGACTTTCAATTACTCCTCTTCTTATTTTGTGCAGTTTGAGTGGTTCACACACACACACACACACACACACACACACACACACACACACACACATACATATATACCTACATACATACGTACATTGTCTGTAACTTCATGGTTAGAGCTGCTATCAGAGTTTGGTCTAATGTCAGTCATTAAAGCTGAGAATCAAGAACCAGATTCAGGGAAGAGAAGGAGGTCAGTCAGTCATGGGGAAGTGCCAGAGCAGATCCACCCTCTTCTTGAAGCTGGGGAGTATGTATGATAGTAGGAGACAGTTGGGGGATGAGACCTCCCCACATGAGGAACAGTGTGTGGGCTGTAACTGCTGGGAGCTTCCTGCAGCCTCACACAGGGCATCTGATCCATTTTGCCTTGCTTGACTTGGCTGCTAATTTCATTTTTCAGCCAGAAGCGGAAGAGATTTGGGGAACTTCTGTTCTGGACCTAATTCTGACCAACTAGGAAAAATTGCTTGGCAAAGTGGATGTGACAGGAACCTTGGGAGAAAGCAACAACGTCATCCTAGGGATTGTGAAAGCTGAAAAGGTTGTAGGCTGGGTAGTTAGAATTCCAAGCCAGTGACCATTCATACACACATGTTCAGCTCACAGAGCACAGGCTCTGTGCTAGGCAGTATTCTTGGTACCAGGACTGTCCCGTGTAACAAGGCAACATCTCTATCCTCAGGAGGCTTCCATTTTATGGTAACCAAACAAGTGAACAAAATCATTACAGATAGTTTTTAATGCTACACAAACAATAAAACAGGGCAATGGGAAAGTGTTGGGGGTGGGGTGAGTCCAGAAAAGGTGGTAAGGGAAGGTCTCCTTTAGGAAGGGGTATTTAAGCTGAAATCTGAGTGATGGAAAAGAACCAGCCACACAAAGAGTATGTCGTGAAAAGGATCAGCAAACACAAATGCCTGCCAGGTAAATCTGGTTTGGTGTGGTCAAGGTCACAAAAGTAGCATATACTTATCCTTCAAGTGTTGGGGGCACTGTGAGATTCCAGAGAAGTTTTTCCATTACAATTGAACTTAGGCAGTCAGCTTGGGGATCTTGAAGGAAATTCTAGGATAGCTTATTAAATAAATAATTCTTGGGTGCCTATTCAAAAATTGATGGTAAATTAGCGTCTCGTTTGTGAGCACTAACATAACTAGACCCTCTCCATGTTTGGTGGCACGTTTAACAGAATAGTAGCGCAGAGAGAGGCAAACAGCATATTTTGATTTCAGCAAAATAGTTGATGAAATACCTCATGTTATTTTAATGGACCAATTAGAAAAATGAAGGTGGAATTCTTATTTAGCCAGCTGAATCTGAAAGAGGGTCTTAGAGAAGAAGGCCCAAATTTTGATCTGTGTTTCCAGAAGCCAAACTGAAACCAAAGGCTGAAAATCATGGGAAAGCAGTTCTAAGTTCGGTGTTGAGTCCAGCCTTTCTAAGAGTAAGAGAAGTCCTGAAGCTGCTTTGGAATTAGGACACAGATGAGTGAAATTGATGCAGCAGATGGTGAATGTTTGAGGGGCTGGTCTCATCCACCATGATAATCTAGGATTATATGATTCAGAAGAAATAACTGACCATTATGCACCATTTTCTCTCTGTGATTTAACAGTAATCGGTCTACATAATACAAGCTGTGTCAATCAGCCAGGTGAGGAACCTCAAAATCTTCATTTGCTGCCCCCTCTCTTTTACCCTCACACCTGATCCATTCTCATAAGCCTTCTCTGCCTCATCCCCATTCCCACAGCCATTGCGCTAGGTCAGACTCCCATATCTGTTCCTTGAGCTATTGTATTAACTTCTTCATTGTTTTCCCAGCTTCTGCTCTCTTACCCCATGACTTCATTCTTTGTGGGTGGCCAAAATGGCACTTTAAAAAACAGATATTATATGAAACTCCTCTACTAAAATCTCCACTGGCTCTTCTTTCCCCAAAGAGAAGCTCCACAGTACTTAGATTGTCCCCATGGCTCCCACCTCATTCCACATGTATCTACCCTGCTCCACATATGCCATGCAGGCTTGGGGCTCCTTATTAGTCCAGACTGTAGGGCTCTCTCAAATGCCGCATCTTCTAAGAAACTTTCTTGTTTCCCCAAGCAAGAATAATTACTTTTCTACCTTTATTCCCACACAATGATTTGTCTCATGAATTAAATGATCTATTTACTCTATCTTATTCTTGCATCTTTCTTCAGACATTTACTAGTCATGTCTACTATGAACTAGCTGTATGCTAGGTGTTAGGGGAAGTGAGCAGAGTACAATTAATACTAATTTATTTTGTGGCAGGTATTGTCATGTGTGTTTTATGCCCATTATCTCAACCTTCATCCAATGAGATAGTTACTATTATTATGGGATAATAAAGATATTAGAGATATCCCTATGTTATAGTTATTATAATTATACTTATTTTAAAAATGAAGAAACAGGGGCAATTGGTGGTTCAGTCAGTTAAGTGTCTGATTCTTGATCTTTGCTCAGGTCACGATCTCATGGTTCGTGAGATCGAGCCCCGGATCAGTCTCTGTGTTGACAGCGTGGAGCCTCCTTGGGATTCTCCCTCTCTCCCTCTCTCTCTGCCCTCCCCTGCTCTCTCTTGCTGTCTCAAAACAAATAAATAAATTAAAAAAAGTGAAGAAACAGATTTAGAAAAGCTAACAAGCTCACCCAACCAAGATCATACAACTGACAAGAGCCTGTACTGAGATTTATACATGGGCAAGCTGACTTCAGAGTTGAGAATTCCCATCATTGTGCTAGGGCATCTTTTCTCTGCAGATGAAGGGGTACAGACAAAGCCTCGCCTTCAAAGAGTCCAGAGATTGGTGATTCCAACTGCTGAATGTTTACTTAGTGTTCATTTACTTTGGGCTGAGACCACATTTAGCCATTTCCATATCTAGCCCATCCACTGGATTATAAGCCCTTTAAGGGCAGACATGGCATTGTACCATCACATTCATCCCCCACCTCCCAGGCAAAGAGTTACTCCAATTATGTTTGCAGATTGAGTTAACAAATCATTAAATGTGTCAGACCAACTATGCTGCAAGTTTTCTTGGGTAATAGGATTTAATTATATCCAGTTCTGGGCCCTGCACAATGGGGACATTGACAAGCTGGTGCACATTCACCAAGAAAGTGGAGGGGGCTGTTTTGAGTGCTATTTATAAACACTGCCTTCCTTGGCATTTATTTGGAAAGTATTAAAATAACCTGTGAATGTGTTAGAAGATCTTTCTGTTCCCTACTTTATAAATTATTTCAGTCTTGAACAAAACTGTTTTTTATTCTTTTGCATGTAGCATAGTGTTTATATCCTGATAATCATGTAATATTAATGAGAAAGCACATTTACAGCTGTAAAATTGGCATTAAGACATTAAAGTTTCCAAAGTCAAGAGGCTGTACTGTATGCACAGTGAAGTGGAGATACATGTTACTGTGTCTAGTAATTGCTCGTGGCTAATATTTATTGAGAGCTTGCTAGGTTCCTGGCACTATTTTGAGTGCTTTACATGTATCAGCTCATTTATTTCATTACCCCATTTTACAGTTGAGGGTCATAGAGGCACAGAGTCATTTAACTACAGGTCTCTATTTAGCATTGATCATATTCTATTATTGGTATGCCTGGTTTCCCCATCAATTGGTTCTTCAAAGTCAAGGACAGTGTCTGGTGTAGCTCTGTACCTTTGGAGCCCAGCAGGTTCCTGGCAGAACAGAACCTCACTGCTGTGTGGGAGAACACTGGGCAGGCTGCAAGGTTCCTCCTCTATCTGCTGACCTGGGAAAAGTTCAGTGAACACAGTGGTCTTGCTTTCCAAGTAAAGCCAACACATTCTTCTAGGTCTGACCCAGGGGAAACTAAATTAGTTGAGTGGTTCCCCAGTAGAATAAGCTAAGTTGAAGACTGGGTCTTGAGCATGGAACCAAGACATAGAGTTCGGTGGTTGGAATACTTAATAGCCTCATCTTAATATGGCCACACTAGGTGTGTTCTTGTTCATGAGGCCATAGTTCTCTAGGTGTGTGGTAAGACATCATATGAACTCCCTGGAAGGAGCACTGCGCCTGATTCTCTTTCTTGGGATGCGTCCATTTCATCAAGTCCCCTTTGGTTGCACAATTTCCTTCTTTGGAGATCTTGATACTTTTAAGCGAAATCTTGCGCAGCCTGGGTATTTCTTCTGTCACTTTAATGGAACTTTGCCTATTTTTGCTTTTATCTGTAAATGCTGACTTTACAGTTTTAATCTTTAGAGGGCTACTTCCTTCCTCTTATTTTAAATTGTCTTCTTCCCCTGCAAACCTTCCACTCCCAAGCACAAACTTATTATTATCCCCATTTCACAGATGAGGAGGAACAGAGGCTGGTCTTGTGACTCCAAGCCTATCATTTTTTTCCCTCAGATCAGCACCACTGCATCAGTGCAAAGTGTTTCACTTGGGCCATTTGATTGTAGGTTGCAGATGTTGTCAGTATCTTTAAGCGATGGCATGGCCACCACTAGAGTCAGGTGCTCAGTGGGTACTGCTACCTGGCTACATGGGTTCTTTCCTAATGTGCTGGGGCAGGACAAATTCTGACCCATCCCCTTCTTTCCTAGCCAGTGGCTTACAAACAGATGCTAGGCTAGCCCCCCATCTTGCAATCTTTCTCTGCTTAGCTCTGGGGTCCTTCTTATTTGGCCACATTTAGCTCTCTATACACAGAAGCCTTCTTGTACACTGCCTGTAACAGTACTTATAATCACCTCTCCTGAGACCCACACCATAATTTCATCTCTGATTCACTGTCTTTTTCATTCTTCTGCCTCCTTCACTTTACTCTTGCCCTGAGCCTATCCTCCTTTCTCAACACAGGCCATTTCTCCAAATATGTCAGGTTAGCCAGAATCCCCTTCCCACCTATATAATCTGAACCTCCTCTTTCTCTGCCTATTATTTACCTCTTTACTTGGGAGCACATCCCATTTATTATTAAATTTCATTTACACAGACCTCAGGCCCCTCTGTGTGATTTCCCAGCTTTCAGCTGGTTAGATATTTCTTTTTTTTTAGCCCTCAATTGCAAGCAGACATTGGTAATCAACACAGAGCTTCTCAGATAATCAAATTAGACAAGTGGGACTCTGCCTTTATTTTCTTCTTTATCACTGGGCACAATAGTAATAATGTCAGCTTGAATAATCTGGCCGCATGAACCACTCTCCCTCCATGATATATCTATCTATATCTATATCTATCTATCTATCTATCTATCTATCTATCTATCTATATGTTTTTTGGGGTTTTTTTTGGATCTACTTCATCATCATCCCATGGCCAGAAAATGCAAACTATGTCCTTATCTAGAGTGGGTTTAGAATCTTGATTGTGAACAATGTCAACTGCTTCAAGCCTGGGTGGTGCTCATAATTGGACAGTAGTATATCATGCAGGGGATTTTTTTTTTTAGTCCTTAACCCTAGCTGGTAATGAGTTTGTGCCCTGCGGCTAGAGTCTTGATAGCCCTTGACATTTTCTCTTCCTTTAGGAGAGAGGCTGCAGCTGCTACTCTGTTCTTTGCTCATGGGTAGGGCAGCCTAGGCAGGAGAGAAAAGGATTGTTGGCTGCCACTGCCTCCAGTTTCTCAGGCAACCTTGGCCAAGTCACTTTGCTTAGTTGTGAAATAAGGTCTCTGGTCTCCAACCCTCTCCATTAGGGGGTAAAGGGACAATGAGATAATGTTTCTGGAGCCCTTGAAGCCACTTAGCAGAAGGATACTATGTAGATGGTGAAGTGCCTGTAGACATGCAGTGATAAATACACAGTAAAATTAACAAATGGGAAACCCTGAAGGTGAGGTAGGCTTTATCTGTCACAGGCATAGAACTTTGGCTTTCTGATGAGAAAATAAAACCAAGTTGTCCAGGATGAAGTCCAGGCCCTGACACGTCACATCTCCTCTGAAATGGCTGGAAAAAAGATAAACTCTGTGTGTACTCAAAATTACACTTACACTGCTATGGTAGAGTGGCGATTGCACTAGATTTGTAGACCAAAAAAAGTGGGTATTTGTGACTTTGGGCAAGTCATTTAACCTAAATCTCATTTTGTTATCTGTAAGATGGGGGTAATGATACTACCTCACCGGAATTTCTCTAGGATATAAGGAAGAGGAAGGGAAATAATAATGAAAACAGTGGAGTACTGGTGAACTGGATCTCCAGAAAAAAGAAGGAGCTCTGATATGTGGCAGTCTCTCATTTCTATGGTATAAATATTAACACCATGAATGATTTCAGGCTAGTAAAGGTTTAACCACGGATTGGCCAGATTTCTGAAGTTGGCTTTTGTGAGCCTGATGGCTGCGGCACACATAGGTGCCATTCAGTACGGGCATTCTATGTATCAGGCTTCACATATATTTCATTGCATCTTCACAGCTGCCCATTCAGGGAGTTATATAATGAATCCCAGTTCATGGATGAGGAAAGTGAGGTTCTAACATATGAAGTGGTTTATATGGGGGCCCATGTTAAGTGACAGAGGTGGGTTTTGGACCCATGCTCTTAGAATCTGTGTTCATTCTTCCATGCCAAGTTGGGTGAGTGTGGTAATATGTGGGCAACTGCAGTGTAATCTGAAACATATTATAAACCTGAAGTAAAGCACTCCTTATCTGAGACATGGTAGAATGCTCACCTCTTGAGTCTTCTAGGGTTCACCCTGGATCTTTCAGACTCATCAGGAATATGGATCCACCCAGTCTCTTTCTCCTAGACAAGAAAACATCAGATGGAAGGAGGGCATTTGCTTCTGTTTCTCACTGGGAACCCTCACACATTTCTGTCAAAGAAGTGTGATATGAAAATCTTTCTGGGAGGCCATTAAAATTAATCCTGGGAGGTGACACAAGCCAGAGTTTGGCCAAATTCCAGTATAAAGTGCTATCCCCCAATGGGGAAAAAGGAACTTTCCTTCTGAGACAGTTCCCATCTTTGAACATTTGGGCCTGGCCCAGTTGAGGTAGAGCAGAACTCCGTGGGCAACTTGGTGTGCATGCTCCCTGACAACGTTTTCATTTTGTTATCCCTCCCCTTCACTTTTTACGTTTGGATCCAGCCAGCTGCCTACATGCCTCTGTATTGTGGTACTCACTAACTAGATTATAACTGCATATTTGTCTGCTAGAGTGAGTTATTCTTGAGCTTGAGAAACTGATGTCACTGCTAGCACCACATTTCTCCCAGGCAAAGGCTGTCCTCCAACAGAGGAGCCATGCTTTTTCACTTTGTCCACAAGAAGAGCAGCATTACATGTTGACCGCCAAGGTCAGTTTTGCTCTCTGTCCTAGTGACACCCAGATCTTGATGCACCCTTCTCTTCTAAAGAGCCTTGCCTTCTTAACTTGAGCAGCTGACAAGAGGAAGAGTGACTTGCCAAGCCACCAACCGTTGGACTGAGATCCTACAGCTCAGTGCTCAGCAGTTTCCAACAGCAGGTTTTCCAGTGTGTTAAGGCAAGCAGCATGGATCTGGGCAGTGGCAAGGTGTGGTCACCAGCCAGGGCAGCAGGTGCTGGGAGCAGGGGGGGACACAGGGCAGAGGGGGATGCCGAGCTTGGTTTCTGCAACTCACCATGCTAGCCTGTGAGCTCACGGGAGGCTGTACAAAACAGACAGCGGGCTGGATTTGGCCCCTGGACTGTAGTTTGTTGGCCTCTACTCTAGACAGTCAACAAAACAATATATCAAGTCCAGATCTGTAGTACTTGCCAATTTATGTGGTGCAAATACCCCCACCATGGAAGATTTCAAGCTAACAAAATGACATCACTGAATGTTCAGTTGGGAAGAGATGTGTGGTAGTACAACATTAGTTAGTATTTCCACTGTAGGGGTGCCTGGGTGGCTCAGTCAGTTAAGTGTCTGTCTCTTGATTTCGGCTCAGGTCATGATCTCAGAGTCATGAGATTGAGCCCTGCATCAGGCTCTACAATGACAGTGCAGAACCTGCTTGGAATTCTCTCTCTCCCTCTCTCTGTGCTCTCTCTCTCTCTCAAAATAAATAAATAAGGGGCACCTGGGTGGCGCAGTCGGTTAAGCGTCCAACTTCAGCCAGGTCACGATCTTGCGGTCCGTGAGTTCGAGCCCCGCATCAGGCTCTGGGCTGATGGCTCAGAGCCTGGAGCCTGTTTCCGATTCTGTGTCTCCCTCTCTCTTTCTGCCCCTCCCCCGTTCATGCTCTGTCTCTCTCTGTCCCAAAAATAAATAAAAAACGTTGAAAAAAAATTTTTAAAAAAAATAAAAAATAAATAAATAAATAAAACATTAAAAAAATATTCCCACTGTAAATATACAATAGGCATAAATAATTCAAGAGCATAGCTAATAGTAAAATACTGTAATTAGGAAGTAATGATTTTTGAGTATTACCTTTGTTTTTAATATGATTTATTTGTAAATTAATATTTAATAATGGCTGTTTGGCAACCATCTTGCAGAATCCCTGAAAATTTAGCAGTTGGCTAGGCTTTAGCACACCTTTGCCCTTGGTCCACTGACTAGATCAGCCATAGAAAGGAAGAGAGAAAAGCTACCAACAAAAAGAGATCTGAGAGTCATCTCTTGACCCAGAAGTGTCAGCTTCTTCCATTTCTCCCCCTGAAGACTTCATCTCCTGGCATGGTGTCCTCCTGAGTTCTTAGTCTAACAAAGATTAGAGTCTCTCCACCTGGGGGATGAAATGAAGGGGGTTCTTTAGTGACCCCTAGTGGTTAGAGTGTGTGGCCAAAATGAAATGGACATCCTGTGTTCCTTTGTGCTCCATTCATACTAAATGCTGTTGGTTGTGTGCCTTCTGTATGCCAGGTCCGTACTGGGAACATTCTATACGTGATCTGGCCTACTCTTTACAACAACCTTGGAAGTAAGCATTATCATCCAAATTTTACAGATGAAGAAACTGAGGCTCAGAAAATTTAAGCAACTAGCCCAAAGTCACACAGCTAGGATATATCAGAGTTAGCATTCAAATCTCAAATCCAGCTTTCTTCCAACCTTTGGTTTGCTTATGTTCTTCTTCCTCTGATACCATTAAGTCCTAGTCTCACAGCCATTTCAGAAACAGAGAGGAGACCAATGTGGCAGGCACCCTGGATGCTATGGCCTTTGCTTTCCTCTTATGTTTCTCAGTTAAATGGACAGTGGCTCCAGAGAACTCAGGCATGGGAAATAAAAGCCAGAGAAGATTGTTTAGAAAACAAACAAAACTTCCACTTTTCAGAGATTCAGGAATACATCAGGTAAGTAGACAGGTTCAGTATGACAAAGCCTCTTTGCCATGTAAGGAATTGGGGATTAGGACATGGGTGTCTTCAGGGTCCATGTTCCTTCATATCACAGGATAAAAGCAAATAACAGGTAGAGGGCACTGAAAGTCAAACCCAGGTAGGCTAAAATTGCCCCTTAAGTTAAAGGGACTAGAAACCGGAAGCAGAGCCTAGAAGTCTATGCAGACACAGGAGTGTAGCCGAAAGCAAGGACAGAGATAACGAAGGATAGGGTGAGGGTTAGGGACAGAGGGATCTGACACTCACCTTTATTGGGTACTGACTGGGTCAGCCTTGTTTAAGACTCTGAGTCTGGGCAGACTTATGGTTTGGCCATTTCTGATCACACTTCTTTCAGGCTAGGTCATGCTGCATTTACAAATAACCCCCAAATCTCAGAGGATGTCCTATAGATACATCATAAGTTGGCAAGAAGGTTGGGAAGGTGTTGGTCAGTGGAGAGTTCTGCTCATCAGAATCACTAGGAGACTCAGACTGATGGAGGGGGGCCCATCTCCAGTATTGCCCATTGCAGTGGGAGTGAAAACTCTACAGTCTTTCACTAGCGATTAAGTTATCTGACCTAGAAGTGCCACCACTCACTTCTTCACAGAACCCAGTTGTCCAGCCTGAAGCTGGTTACACGACCCCATCTAAGTACATGGGAACCAGGAAGTGCAATCCTACCACGGACGCAGAAGAGATTTGGGGGGAGAACAGAGAACAGCACTAATGGCTATCAAATCTCAAAAGGCACACGGATCAAAATGTATACAGGTAGAGCAAAGGCCAAATTCCATTTGGGAGGAAGTAGTAACTGAGCTGGGTGTTGGAGAAATGTGTACAAAGGCAAAAGGTGGGGAGGAAGCTGGTATGTTTGAAGGGTGGCAGGAAGTGCTGGTGACTGAACAGAGGGTTTGGTGCTAGAACAAGAAGAAATGAGTGTGAAGGACAGCAGAGGCCAGGTGGTGCCTGTCTGTGCTACCCTAAGGAATTTGGACTTGACCCTGCGGACAATCAGAGAGAATTCTTAAGGGTTTTAAGCATGAGGAGGATGTGACCAAATGTGTATGGTAGAAAGAGAGCTCCGACTGAGGGTTGGGTGTAGATTGGAGGGGCTGACCCTGAAAGCAGAGAAACCAGTTAAAGAAGGTACGTGATGAGAGCCTGACAGAGGATATGACAGAGAATGAAGAAAAGAGACACTTCCCAGGAAGGGTCAGGTTGTGGCCCAGAGGCCTGCAAACATGACAGGGCAAGCTGGGTGCCTACTGTTCCCAAGCATCCTTTCTATCTTCCTTTCTTGTCATCCCATACCCCTTGATCCTATTTTTTCTAGACTCTTCTTACTTTGATCCCAATCCCAAAGAGATAGACAAAATCAGACTTGGAAGGTGTTCTTTCCACACAGGCTCACCTTCACCAGCATCCACCCCAAACTCTTCATTCCTGGCCTCTCCTGACTCTGCTCTGTCTAGCTGGCATGGCCTTGTGCTCCCTGACACTGTCTAGCTGAGGAGGGAGTTGTACTTTCTGTGGGGCTGAAATGCACTCTCTGGCCCAGGATCTAGTGACTGTCTCCTGTCTGCTGGGCCCCTCTGCAGCTTCTCAGATATCTTGTGCTGCTCATGTGGAATGACCTTTGTGCACCTGTTCAAGCACTCTTACTCTGTTTTTTCCCAGCCATGGGACTGGCCTTAGTCTCAGTTTCAGCTTCCCAGCATTTCCTGCCTTCAGAGGGTTGGAGTTCAGCCACCAGTACCTGGACTTCTCAGTGGTCATCACTGTTCCTTATGCCTGAGCAGTAGTTCTCAAAAGTGGTCTGTGAACATCTGGGGGTCACTGAGACCCTTGTAGGGGATTCCCAAAGTCAGAACTATTTTCATAATAAGATATTATTTGTCCTTTTTCCATTTGCACTCTCTCCTGAGAATACAGTGAGGTTTTCCAGAGGCTATTATAATTTTTTTAATGTTTATTTATTTTTTTGAGAGAGAGAGTGTGTGTGAGTGTGGGAGGGGGCAGAGAGAGAGAGAGAGAGACAGACAGACAGACAGAATCAGAAGCAGGCTCTAGGCTCTGAGCTGTCAGCATAGAGCCTGATGCAGGGCTTGAATCTATGAACCGTGAGATCATGACCTGAGCTGAAGTCGGACGCTTAACCAACCAAGCTACCCAGGCGCCCCTCCAGAGGCTATTTTAATGAAATGTGTTAATATCTGGAAGATCTGTGTAGCTCAGCACACTATTACTTTCCAAATGACCAATGCATGACATTATAAAACATGCATGTGTAACAGAACCATTCAAAACCCAAGATAGACCAATGGATTTTAGTGTAACTGAGTATGAAAAGTTCTCTGATATGCTCTCAGAGTCCACATTGCAACTCATCTTTAAGAAGCTACTCTATATTGGGACAACCTAGGTGGCTCAGTCGGTTAACTGTGTAAATGGCTCAGGTCATGATCTCATGGATCATGAGTTTGAGTCCCACATTGGGCTCTCCACTGTCAGCAGAGTCTGCTTCAGATCCTTTGTCCACCCCCCCCCCATCCCCCACCCTCTCCCTCTCTCTCTTTCTCAAAAATAAACATTAGGGACACTGGGTGGCTTAGTCGGTTGGGTATCTGAGTTTGGCTCAGGTCATGCTCTCACGGTCCATGAGTTCAAACCCCGCATCAGGCTCTGTACTAACAGCTCAGAGCCTGGAGCTTGCTTCAGATTCTGTGTCTCCCTCTCTCTCTGCCCCTCGCCCCCACTCATGCTCTGTCTTTCTCTCTCTCAAAAACAAACATTAAAATTAAATAAGTACACATTTAAAAAAAGAAGAAGCTACTCTATGTTGAGTTTTGATGAAGTACCAATGAAGAATAACAGCAGTTATCTGAAAAAACTTTTAAAGTACTTTTCCCTTTCCCAAGCACATATCTGTGTGAGGCTGTATTTTTTCATATATATTTCAACCGAAACAATATATTGCAACAGATTGACTACAGAAGCAGAAATGGGAATCCAGCTCTTGTCTTAAGCCAGATATTAAGGTGATTTGCAAAAACGTAAAACGAGACCATTCTTCCCACTAAATTCTTTTGTGCTAGAAGCATAAGAGACTCTTAAAAACTGAGAACAAGCTGAGGGTTGATGGGGGTGGGAGGGGGGGGAGGGTGGGTGATGGGTATTGAGGAGGGCACCTATTGGGATGAGCACTGGGTGTTGTATGGAAACCAATTTGACAATAAATTTCATATATTGAAAAAAAATAAATTCTTTTGTGTTAGAAAATATAGTTATTTGTAAAAACATATGCTATTTGTTAACTAGTAATGGGCTTATTATTGTTATTTTAAAATAAATTAACAAATAAACATTTTAAAAACTTCTTAGTTTTAGTTTCTGGTGCAGTAAATATTGATAGATACAATCCACATAAACAAAAACTCTTTGGAGTCCTTAATATTTTTTAAAATTTTATTGAGGAATAATTGATGAATAGAATTATATATATTTAGAGTGCACAATATAATGATTTGACATACATACACATATACATTGTGAAATCATTACTAAAATCATAATAATTAACACATCCATTGACTCAGAGTTAACATAGTTACCTCTGTGTGTGTGTGTGTGTGTGTGTGTGCGCGCGCGCATGTGTGCTAAGACTCAATAATATTTAAGAGTGTCAAAGGGGTCCTGGGAACAAAAAGGTTGAGAACCACACTCCACAAACGGTGAGCTGCTGACTGGATTCTAACTGACCAGATCCCTGCAGGATGGAGATCCCTCCATCCTGGGATGGTAAATAGGTCACCTGTGCCTCTGAGATACAGAAAACCCCTAGCCCTGTTGTCTTTCAAATCTGGCCTGGCTATACAGACCTGACTTTGATTCCCAGCTCAAGGTGACTTTGGAAAAATGACTTTCTATCTTATAAGCCTCAGTTTCCCTGTTTAGTGAACAGGAGGTTAATACTTAGAAGGCCATTCTCCTGCCCCAGCTGGGAGGGCAGGCCTGGCTCCATGTGCTAAACAGTGAGCTCTCTGCCCAAGGGACTAGTTATGTCTTGTAGTCCAATTGCTATCTTGCCCTTCAGAGCTTCAGAGTGACTTTATATCCTTGTGGAAACTGAGCCCAGCAGAGGGGAAAATCCGGCACATTCATTAGTTGCTGCCATGTCAGCCATTAGCATAGAGGTACTGAGCACACAGATGTTGGGTGGGAGGCACATGAGCATTCAAATAACCCTTACAGGTTCCTTACACTGTGATTATATTCGTTACACAATGATAACCCTCTGGCACTCTACATGAAGGCAGTGCTCGTGGAGGAAGCCTACGCACCTCCATATGATCAGAGTCACTGAAATACAGAGGAAGGTGCCCCTAGAAGGTCAACCCCCTGAGGACCTGGGCCCTCTGGTCATATTCACTTTTGGATCCCCAGTACCCAGAACAGTGCTTGGCACACAGGAGATGCTCGGTAAATGCATATTGAATGAGTACATGCAAAACATAAGTGCATAAAGTCGAGATGTGAACATAGTGCTCATGTTTGAATTTTTTTCCTGTAGGTTTTCTCAGTTTCTATGGTTAACAGGTGTTACTCTTATACTGGGGACACGTGAAATAGGCTTCTAAACAGCTTGAGTTGAGATTGTAGCCTTGCCACTTGCTGGTTGTATGAACTTGGATAAGTTACTTCTCCTCTCTGTGCCTCAGTTTCCCCATCAATAATAATACTAATAACTCATTTGGTTGTTATGAGATTTAAATGAGATAATGCCTGCAAATAGGTGAAGTACAGTGCTGAGGGACATAGGAAGCACTTGATTAATGTTAGATATTATTTTGTCATGTTTGAATACTGCTCATGATCTGACATTTCAGTGGACACCTTGACACTTGACTTGAAGGCTTCCGGGGAAGAGTGGGTTGTGCGGTGGGAAAAGATCTTGGTTGCAGTCAGTTGACCTGTCATTTACTGGCCAAGTGACCTCATTCAGGGCCACTAACTTCTCTGAGCCACTGTCCTTTCCGCCTCACGGAGGCTTTTGTGTGAATCAAGATGGTGTGATGATGTAAGATACCATCCAGGTGTGAGTCATTATGTTTATGACCTAGGAAGTTTTTTTTTTTTTTTGGTTTTTGTTTTTAACAGGGCTCTTCAGGCCTTTCTCTTCTTCTTAATAGGGTTACTGCTCCCCTTGGGCTCACATAGCGAGTTCCTGGTCCCTGAAAGCCACCAGGGCCTGGTCACGAGGCAGAGGCTGCAGCCAAGGGTGGCTTTTCTGCCAGGACCGGCCAGGCTCCTGCCTCCGGATAACCCTGGGCCTCCCCTTCTCCTGCCCCAGCGCTTCCCACACAGCTGCGGCCTCATTATCCAGGGTGACTGTGAGCAGCTGAAGGGAGCTTAACCAGGGGTAGGCTTTCAAGTGTTCATAATAAAGCTTCAAAGTTCACACCTTCATTAAGATGTGAAGAGTCAGGTCCTCCCCCCGCTTCTCCCGGGGCTATTGTTCCCTTCCCATCCGGCTGCAGATTCAAAAGACAAGCGGGATTGGTTTTCTTTGTCCAGACAGCTCTCCTAACCAGAAAGGCTAGACCTGTTTGTTAAGAAGAGAAAGCTTCTATCCTGCAGCCCCCTTCAGACCTGCTGTGAAGGTTTCACAGCCGCTGGGGAATTTGGGCATTTCTCAGGGCTGGAAGGGCCGTCTCTGGGAAGCAGGACTGGACTTGTTCTCTGGGGTCTCGGGGGAGTGGACCTAGGACCAGTGGGTGGAAGGAAAGGGGTGGCGGGTTTGCAAATACTGGAAGGAAGCACTCTCTGACAGGCAGAGACGTTCACAGGTGGACCTTGTGTTTGGGGCAGTGATGTGCTCCCTGGAAGTGAGCAGAGCAAGGCCTGACTCTTGGCAGGAAGGCAGCAGGAGGTGCCCACGCTTTGGCTGAGCAGCCAGACTGGCAGACCTTCCAAGCTCCCTCCAGCCTCGTCATGCTGGGACCCTCTGACTCATGACCTCCGATTCTGAATATTCAGCCACTTCTCAGCTTTCCCCTGTACACTACTCTTGTCCTCGGACTCCGGACTCCCGACGGTGGATGTCTTAATGGGTGCATGTTTGGCCCCCTTGACTTTTCTGGCTTTCTTTTGAGAGCAAACCTATCAAGACATCTTGGAGCCTCCTTTGTTACCAAGAAAGTGCTTCCTTTCGCTACACAGATAGTGAGCGATCTGTTTCCTCCTCGCCACACCCTCTCCAGGTCTGGGCGGAGCCACGAGAAGCCTCAGGCGCAGAGCAGTCTAAGCGGGGACAGTGGTGAATAGGTCCCCTACGTGGAGACAGCCTCACAAAAGAGCCTTTCTCCTTTCTCCTGGGGAAGGACCTGGAGGGGATTTTCTGTGAAGGCACACCCCCTTTGGATGGTCCTTTGGTTTCCTGATGAGCAATAAAGCAGGAGGCCGGTTTCTAGGTGAGACGACCAGTGACGTGGGAATGTGTGCTTGCAGATCAGCAAGTTTCACAAATGTTAATTCCTTCTCCCCTATCCTATTTTATGTTCAGTCTTTGGGAAATGATGTTATTGTTCTCTTAATAAAAGATTATCCTATGGTATACTTATTTCTATTTTTAAACGTTCATGCATATCATTGAGAATGTCCTTTTGTCTTTTAGGTATCTCTTCTACAGAAATATATATGTGTACTATGTTGTATATCCATGGACGTTTGTTGTAGTAGTTTTGTAATAGGCAAAAATAGGAGCTGGCCTATATGCTTCACAGAACATTAAATAAAGTACAATTATATCTATACCAAGGAATACCAGGCAGCCACTAAAAAGGATGCAGGTGACCTAGATGAACTGACATGGAAAGATCCATAGGATGTATTGCTAAGTAAAAGAGTAAATTACAGCATAATGCACAATGCGATACCATTTTTAGGAAGGGAGATTTATGTGTGTGTCAATACATAGAAAAGGTCCTGAAAGAAACACATCAAACCATCCATAGTAGTTTGGGGGTGGGGGGGGAAGCAGGATGGGAAGAGTGTGGGAGAAGGGAAGGAGCTTTTTACTTGCTATCTATATAACTGTGTTGTTGGAATGTTGTGCAACAAGAATGGTTCCACTTCTTACTAGAATAGAGAAGGCAAAGCTATGGAGATGATCAAAAGACCGGTGGTTGCCAGGGGCCCAGTGGAAGAGGGGGAAGAATATGTGGATCGCAGGCTTTTTAGGGCAGCAGAAATGCTGTGTGTGATACCATCATGGTAGATACATGTCACGACGCATCTGTCCAAACTCACAGGATGTACACCACCAAGAATGAATCCTAATGTGAACTGCGGACTTTGGGTGATTATGATGTGCCAGCCTAAGTTCATTGATGGTGACGAATGTACCACTTTGGCAGGGGCTGTTTATGATGGGGGAGGTGATGGATGTGGAGGGGCCAGGGAAAGATGGGAGAGCTCTGCACCTTCCTCTTGCTTTTGCTCTAAAACTGCTCTAAAAAGTGAAGTCCTAAAAAAGAAAAAGAGAATAAGTCAGAGATCACACCATTCACTGCCACTCAGAAGGTTAAACTGATATTCCTAAAAACTGTTCCATGGATCAAATAAAGCAACGTGCTCTTTCCCTTTCCTTTCGAGGAGTCAAGATTGCCAGTGCGAGGGGCTTAGCAGAAGCCATCTGTTTGGATATGAAGCTGGTCTGTGTGAAGTGGGCTGGATAGAATTCAGGACGCTGCTGACTGAGATGGACGTGGGAAGAGCATTCATTCATTCTTTCCTTCGTTCAACAGATACGCGTTAAGAGCCTATGACCAATAGACGATGTTCTAGGTGTTGAGGATCACAAGACAGAGACAAGCCCTTATCCTAACAACACCTGCAACTGACTGAGGGCGGGTGGGAGATGGGTGGCAAACAAACCCACAGGAACATGAGTTCAGTGTTCTGCAGAGGCACATACACCAGGTAAGGGAATAAAGAGTGAGATCGGAAGTGGGGTTAGGCCTGGGTGCTGGGAGGGGCCCTGTGAGAGAGAATAGTCAGGAGACCTCCCCAGCGAGGTGCCGTTTGAGCAAAGACCTGAATTAAATGAGGGAATGAGTCATAGCTCAGAGCAGAAGCCCTGAAGTGGGCACAGGCAAGCATCGTGTGCTCAGGGCACAGCCAGAAGCTGCTGGATGTTGGGAGGCAGGGCATGGGGAGCCATGCAAGGCATGGCAGGGACTTTGGACTGTTTTGTACACACAGCGAGAAGCCACCGGAGGGTTTTGAGGGGAGGATGACGTGACGTGGGTGCACTTGCAAAAGGGCTATTCCAGCTGCTCTGAAAAGAGGTTGGGTAGGAGGGCAGGAGTGTAAGGCCTGAGACCAAGTGCACAGCTCTTACAGCTTTCCAAGAGAGCACCAATCCCAGTTTGGCTATAGTGATAGCGGAGAGCTGGTGAGATTGCTGGTATGTTTGCAAGGTCGAGCCGGCAGGATTTTTGATGCCTCCGACGTGAGTTCTGAGGGAAAGAGAGGAATGCAGGACGACATGCTTGACAAGTTCTAGGCAAATGTGCATTTCCACCATCAGGACACCGGTAACAATGAACTCTCTTGGAAAGCTTTACAGTTTCCCTTGAGGCTTAACATCTGGTTTCTGATTTGATCCTCACATCTGCCCCGTAGAGTAAGAACTGTTGTCATTCGACACAGGAAGCAACCGAGGCTGGGAGGTGCCTTGCCGAAGGTCACCCGCCGCTTACTTAGAGGAATCGTGTTTTAATTCCCTTGACTCTTGTGCTCAGCGTGCATCCTGTCCATGGTCAACCCTGGGCACGGCTCCTTTGTTAGCAGGCTGTGGGGTGTGGCCTCGAGGAGCACAGGATGGGAGGTATTTACGAGCCAGGTGAGTGAGTGGGGAGCTCAGAAGTAGGTGGGATTTCAGCACCTGTTGTTCGGTTGCTTTCAAGCGGTGGTGGGAACAGGTGTGACCACAGAAATCTGTGTAGGTGGCTCCGAGAGCGACTCCCCACCACCAGTGGCCAGGCGGACTGGGTTACCTTTTAGGGAGCTGGCTCAGGTTACTTCAAGCCTTTCTTCTCCAAAAGCTTGGCTCCTCTCACTGCCTCCTTTTCCTCACCTCCTCCTCATCCCCGAATCTACCACAGACTGGTTCCCACCCCAGCTGTTCCACCAAAAGACTCTGTGGCTCTCTCCCGTCCAAACCCAGAGACTTCCTCCTTGTCTCTCCTGTCCCTCTGACCTCCCTGCGGCATTTGACGCCAAGGACCCATCCCCTCCCTCTTGTCACTTTCTTTTTCCTTCTGGTCTGTGTTGTTTCCCTTGTCTGCTTCTTCCCCCACACCAACATCTTCTTACTTTCTCTCTGCCTTGCAGCTCCTTCCCACCCTCAACAGTCCCACCCTCAACACTGGTCTTCCTGAAACTCCCCTGCTGTTTTTCCTTTCCCTCCACTCTTCTTCCTTCTCTTCGCCACTGCACTGCCTGCTGACCTCCCAGCCCCAGCTTTCCAGTTCCTACTTCTCTAGAAGCACTCCCAGTCAACCTCTGCATTTGCCTCCTGCCCCTCCATACTCCCAGCCAGAGAAAGGCTTGAAGATAGCTGGAATAGCCAGGGTGTGGAGAGAAGGTCTGTCCAACCCGAACTGGAGATAAGACTAGAAAGGGTAGGCTGAGAGCTGATAGTGAGCCAAGCCGAAAGGGGCTTCATGCGTCTTGGATTCAGAATTCAAAATGGGTTTCTGGGCCCGGAGAAATGGCACAACTGAATTTTGGAAGGATCCCTGAGCAGCCCCGAGGAAGTTGGGCTGGTCTGGATTTTACTGGTCCAAAAGAGAGGGAAAGAGACCTGAGGACTGGCCAGCTTTGGAAAACATAAACAAGCACTCTTCTGATCAGTGGATTGGATCTGAGTGACAGTGGAGAGGAAAGAAGGAAGGGAGGAAGGAGGGAAGCTTCATGCTTGCCTTATAGACCTGGCCACTGCAGTGCTGGTCTCTCTCCCTAGGACAGGGGGTAAATCCAACTCAGGTTTTTTTCTTACTCAAGCTTTTTCTTCCTGGTGCTATTCTTTATGGTTCTGGATGGGAAAAAAAATATCTTCCTGTGAGGCCCAATGGATTCATTAGTGCTTCACTCTAAACAATGGGGTTAGCATATTTTTCAGTTGGTTTGCAGGCTAGCCCAGTACTTTATAGTCTGCTTTAACTGCCACTTTAACTCACTTAGTTGTACTTGAATCCCACAGCTAGGCAGTCAAGCAGATACTGCACCACCACTTTACATCTGCCATTTTACAGATGAAGAATCCAAGGGTTAGAGAGAAGTGACAGGTCCACGGTCAGACAGCTATAAGTAGCAGAGTCAGGCCTTGAACCCATGTCTTCTGACTCCTTCGCTGTGGTTACTGACTGATTAAAACCATCAGGCTGTCTGAAATTTCCAGCACTGAACACAAAGAAGCTTTGTAGTAGACATGAGCTATTTTTGTCTGTTCAGTTTACAGATTCCCCCCCCTTCTTTTTGATATTTGCATCTTTGTTAGTTAATGTGAGATGTTGTAACACACAAATCCCTAAACATAGTGTTTTATACATGATAGAATATCCACAGTGGATGTTCCCATTTGGAGTGCAGCTTTCCTCTAAGCAGTAGAGATTTAGAGACCAGGCTCCTTCCATTGTGTACATCCACCATCTTCATTTCAAGGCTTCCAAAGTTGGCTGGGTGGTTTTGATAACCTATTACTTCTCACTTTCGATTAGCTAGAACTCAGTCGCATGGACACACCCTGTGTCCTCTGTGAAGGAGGCTGGAAACATTAATTAGAATGTGTATCTAGGAAGAAAACAGATTAGGGAAAGAAGACAGACATTGCCAAAGCACTGGTGAACCACTGTTCCCTATCTCTCAGTTTACTGGGCCCAAATGGGGTTCCCTGCTTCCGACCCTCTATCTCCGTCATCTAAGATCCAGGATGATCAGCCTGGATAATAACAATAAGTTACCTCACTTGGCCTACTTCACTCTGAGTACATGATGATTGGGTCAGGTATTGACTCATGACCCCCGTTGGTTCAGTGAGGGGAGGAACTCAATCCTAGAACCTCTCTTTCCACCAGGGTTACTGAGCTGTTAAAGACATGAACCAGGGCAACAATTTTGCATTGAGCCACCACTTTGTCAGCATGATGAGAAGACCTGCTTGAGAATGAAGCCAGCAAATAAGAAAGCAAAGCTGAAGTAGAAAGAGATACCTTTCAGTAATATCCTTCAGGCATGTCTAATCAGTCCTACCCCTGACTTTTTTTTACTAAGAAATTCAATAAATCCTTTAAAATTGCTTTTCTTGAGCCCAGTTTGAATTGAGTTTCTGTCACTTACAAGCAAAAGACTTAATGGAGGCCCATTTGCAAAACTCTGGGACACCCTTTCCTTCCACCCTCAAATTGATGACCTGGTCACATCTGCTCTACTCTCTGTGAGAGTGCTCCCCCTGTTGGTGAGTAGTAGGCCCCTCTGAGATGGAGCTGCCTTTGAGTCATCACACCTCCATATGGCTAGACTGCATTTTCTTCTCACTGCCCTTTTTTTTTTTTTTTTTTAAACACAGGGATTGTTTGGAATCAAACGCAACATTTGTTGCCTTCTAAAGAGGTCAGAATTATTTAGAATCACATTGATTTTTTTCTACCCTACGGAAATGATAGCAGAAAATCTCTTAAAAGGATGTAAACTCAGTATAAGATGAGGCTCAGTCTCACATTGGTTCTTGATATGAAAGGCCAGTTTTGAATGCTACAAGGAAACATTCTTCTACAAATTAATCACTTATCAGTGTCTTAAAGGTCAGAATATGGCATGTATCCACAAAGCTGTCTTGATACAAAATGGTGGCAAAAATCTGGTAGCGTTTAGTGGGCATGTGGCATCACTTTGTCTCTGTCTCTCTCTGTCTCTGTCTCTGTCTGTCTCTCTCTCTCTCACACACACATACACACACACACACACACACACACACACACACACTTTAAAAAATTGAGAGTAGCATCCCTGTTAAATAAGTTCAAAGACAATGTGTTGGAACTTTCTGAGAAGTTCTGGGGCTGTTGGGAGTTTTGTTAATAAGCAACAGGAGCTGAAACACTGCTCAGTTGAGATTCCCACAGCTGAAGAAGGTTGTAGAAAACCCAGAGAGAGGAATTTGCAGGCCAGCCCTTCTCCCCGCCTCCACACTATCTGCCTTCACAGCAGCCTCCAGCCACACTATCTTGAGTGGTTCCTCACACATTCCACACTCCAACTTTCTTACACTTGCACCTAGAAGGGACTCCCCACACTTCCTCACTTAGAAAATGTTATTTGAGATGCCTTCTAGGGAAGAATTAATCACCATTCTCTCTGTGTCCCACAGTGCTTTGCACATACCTCCATGTTGGAATTTTTCACGTGGTACATTTTTGTGAACGGCTTCTGTGGTCATCTCCCTGGCTTGACTGTGGGTTTCTTAAAAGCAAAGACTTTTAAGACTTTTAAAATGACTGGTTCAGTCATCTCCCTAGTTCCCATTATTTTAGGCTGAGACTTGGCATATAATAAATTTTTTAAAAAGGCAAATAAATGGAAAACTATACCAAAATCATATAAAATTGCACAATAAGATTCATAGGTTCCCCATAATAAAGAAGTTTTCTTAGCTCCAAGAAGACTGATGACAGAATTGACGATTCAAAGAGATGGTGCCAGGGGCGTCTGGGTGGCTCAGTCAGTCACGTGTCTGACTCTTCAGCTCAAGTCATGATCTCAGGGTTTATGGGTTCCAGCCCCACGTTAGGCTCTGTGCTGAAGGTGCGGAGCCTGCTTGGGATTCTCTCTCTCTCTCTCTCTCTCTCTCTCTGCCCCTCCCCACCCTTTCAAAGTGAATAAAACTTTTAAAAAAAGAGAAAAAAAAAAACCAGAGATGGGACCAAAGGCCCAATAAAACCTTGTGGCCGAATAAAGGCCAAATAAACCTTGTGCACACTTCAGTCTGTGATTGAATTAATTTTTCCTGATCACGTGGGAAACAACTGAGACCACTTTGAAATGAAATGACCTGATTTTCCCACTTGCTTCATGGAGACCGGTGATGATCTGGTTAATAGTAGGGTTGCCAGTCTGCCTGGGGGAGCTCAAGTTTGCACCTGGTGTCCCTGCTAACTATTTATAGTGCCCCAGTTAAGTCTCAAAAGTGGCCCAGTGTGGATGTAGATTCTTTGGCCACTCTATTAATGAAGGATGCCGTTGGCCTGAGATGTCAAATATAGAATTGGACCAAGAGACAGTTTCTTCTGAGTGGTAGAGGGCCTTCACTCTAGCTGTTTTCTGTGTCTTAGCAGTCAAGGAGGCGTAACACCTGCAGTAGATGTTAATAAGTATCTTATAGAGAAGGAAGCTGGGGCTCAGAGAAGTTAAGTAAATTGCTCAAGAGCACACAGCAAATAAAGATCAATGCCAATGTTAGCCTTACTTTGTCTGACTCCATCTCTTGTCCACTTTGCAACATCGCTCATAATTTAAAAACTGCTTTCATAAGCAGATTCCCTTATTCTGGAACTCATTTTCCCATGTCTGGATTATTAAGTAGTAATGTAATTGCTGCCTTGCCAGAGAAGACTTGCTTGACATCTGTTTGTTGTAAAAGATCATTATGGTCTATGAAGTTCAGTCTGTAGATTAATGTGTTGTTTCTGATATGAAATAAGGATCAAGTTTTTGTGAACAAGTGTCTATGTTATAATTAATCTCAGCAATGATCTTTTGACTTAGGAATGATTAATATGTAATTAGGTAGGTTTAACTGGAAAACATTTAATTATTTATAGTTGGGACAAGCAAGGGAGTCAGAAGTGGGGACAGAAATTAGCCAGCAAGCTAATAATGCTTTGCCTTGTGATTATTTCAGCACTGAGGGTCACATTTTTACATGTAATAGCAAAAAACTGGAAACCAGCTATAGTCCAAGCTATATCTATATAAGGAAACACTATACAGCTGTTGTAATAAGTAGTAGTTGGTTATAGATACTGATGTGGAAAGATAGATCCAAAGGGCAAAAAGTAGGTATAAAGTGATATACATTATGATTTATTAAAAACAATGCATCTCTTAAAAATGTCTGAAATGTATCTCAGTATCTCTACTGGTGTTTTTCGGGGCGCCTGGGTGCCACAGTCAGTTAAAGTGTCTGACTCTTGATTTCGGCTCCGTGCTGAGTGTGGAGCCTGCTTGGGGTTCTCTCTCCCTCTGTCTGCCCCCTCTCACTCATGTTCCCTCTCTCTCTCTCAAAATAAATAAATAAAGGGCACCTCAGGGGCTCAGTCGGTTATGCATCCAACGTCAGCTCAAGTCACGATCTCACAGTTCGTGAGTTTGAGCCCTGCACTGGGCTCTGCGTTGACAACTCAGAGCCTGCTTTGGAATCTCTGTCTCCCTCTCTCTCTGCCCCTCCCCCTCCCAAAATAAATAAATACTTTTAAAAATAAATAAATAAACTTTAAAAAAAGCAAGGGAATTCTGCTATATTCAAAACATGGATGACACTTGAAGGCATTATGCTAAGGGAAAGAAGCTACTCACAGAAAGATGAATACTGTATGATATCACTTGTATGAGGCATGTAAAACAGTCAAACATATAGAAGCAGAAAGTGGGGTGCTGGTTGCCAGGGGCTGGGAGAGGAGGAAATGGGGAGTTGGTATTTGTTTACTCAAGATGGTCAAGTTCTAGAATCTGCTTTATAGCCTTGTGCCTGTAGCTTGCATTACTATAATTATGCACCTAAAAACTTGAGGATAGATCTCATGTTGAGTGTTTTTATCACAATTTAAAAATGCTAGCATAAATAAACGTAATTTTTTTTTAAAAAAAAAGGGGGTGCCTGGGTGGCTCAATCAGTTAAGTGTCAGACTTCAGGTTAGGTCATGATCTCACATGATCTCATGGTATTAGAATTCAAGCCCCGCATCGGGCTGTGTGCTGACAGCTAAGAGCCCGGAGTCTGCTTTGGATTCTGTGTTTCCCTCTCTTTCTGTTCCTCCTCTGCTCATGTTCTGTCTTTCTCTCTCTCTCAAAAATAAATAAACATTAAAATTTTTTAAAATAAAAACTGCTAACAACAACAAAAAAATAAAGGCATGTGTGCCCCTCAGGACATAGCTGAACCCTCCACCGTTGTCTACAGGGTACCTCCCTTCTGAGGCAAGGAGATTTGTATTGCTCAGTTAATGAAATACCCAGTACTGGGAACAGTGTGACAGGTTTTCCCTGGTGGGATTTTCTTGAGTCGTCCCATAAACCCTATCAAGTGGAATTTGGCATTCCTACTTTGCAGGTGAAGAACTGATTTTGAGGTTCCTAAGATTCATGATGGAACCTGTATTCTAAAGGAAGTTCTGCTCTTTTAGAACAGGCTGCTTGATGCCAGGTCCAGAGAACTCTTTAGGAGAATAGCAACTAGTCATGGGAATAAAATGTAGGCATGAATTTACACATAGGAGAGGGAAGCAAGCTGACAAAATGTCCCTTGCCTTTGAGGTTAGGACTGTGGTCCCATTGTGTCTTGAGGCTATTTATACAGTTGGCTCCTGGAGAAAGCATTTGTTGGAAAAATAATCTATTGTACCTTAAAATGAATGGCTGCTTTGGGCCATCACATTTATTAGCTGCCGTTTACCAAGTATTTCCAATGTGCCAGACCCCACACTGAGCACTTTGCAGACACCATCTCATTTAATCCTTGTAAGCACCCTATAAGATAAGTGCTTTTATCCTCATTTTTGCTAATGAGGAAATTGAAGCTTGTGGGGGTGAAGTATGTTGGTCAAGGTCACACAGCTTGTGAGTGGCAGAGCTCCAAAAATCTATGCTCTTAACCACAGTGCTACTTTGCGTCCAGAATTAAAAGGAAAAAGAAATTGAAGCAGAGGTCAGAAGGGTAAACCTGAAGCCCAAGACACCTGATGAGGACCTTGGACCAGCTAGAACTTTGTGTCCCTCTCAATACTTCAAGAAGTCAATGCTTCTTGTCCACCCATGGCCAGATCCTTTAGATTCTGTAGTTGGAATAGGATGTGCTATTGTTTGGTCAGATAGAAAACTCATGGGCTTTGGATCCATACCTGTTGTTTCAAGTTCCATCAGTGCAAACTGCGTGCATAGGTAAGCTCCTTCCCATGCCCTATGTTTGTTACAGGCTCATTGGGGTGGCTCATTGAGGAGAAGAGGTGTGAAAGTACCTGACACTGACTTCGGCAGGTGTATTAGCCAGGCTATGCTAGGCCATGCCAAGGTAACAAATCCCCAATTTATTTTTCATAATAAAAACCCATTTTTCTATTCACATGAAGCCCCATCCTGGTCAGACAACCCTCCTCATCTTGTGGCTCTGTTGTCTGTTGCCTTCAAGTCACCACAGTAGGTAATAAAAAACTTGGGGCGCCTGGGTGGCTCGGTCGGTTAAGCGTCCGACTTCAGCCAGGTCACGATCTCGCGGTCCATGAGTTCGAGCCCTGCGTCAGGCTCTGGGCTGATGGCTCAGAGCCTGCAGCCTGTTTCAGATTCTGTGTCTCCCTCTCTCTCTGCCCCTCCCCTGTTCATGCTCTGTCTCTCTCTGTCTCAAAAATAAGTAAACATTGAAAAAAAATTAAAAAATAAAAATAAAAAACTGAAGAAGGCACCCCAGCTCCACGCTGCCCCAGCCCAGATGTGGGACACATCACATCTGCTCATAGCCCATCAGCCAGCACTGAACACCCAAGCCCCAGCAATCACAAGGAAGGCTGGGAGAGAGAGGGGAATACCTGGGTGGTTAGTGCAGAGGCTTGTTTCTCGAGGTGAGTGTTCCCTTCTTTCTTACTTCCTAATGCGTTTTTTGGAACTAAAACTGACACACAAATCTAAAGCTTAGTCAGAAAGTTCTTTGGTTCTAATTGAGTGGATTCATTGTCTTTCATAGCATACATCTACACTGTGCGTGAGGAGGAAAATGTGAGTGAATTATTTTGATCATTTGACACACTTACATTGTTTAATGGGAAAAATCCAGAATTAAATTAATAACAACACCACATTTTGGGAAACTAATGGAATGGACTGAACGTCTATGGGGAAAAAAAGAAGTTTCTTAATCTGGTGTGTGTACCTGTATTTTATTTTTTATATTGCATTACAGACAGAACTAAAATTACCCTGGGGCACCGGGGTGGCTCAGTTGGTTAAACATCTCACTTCGGCCTCGGTCATGATCTCATGGTTCGTGAGTTCTAGCCCTGTGTCAGGCTCTGTACTGACAGCTGGAAGCTGTAGCCTGCTTCAGATTCTGTGTCTCCCTCTCTCTCTGCCCCTCCCCTGCTCTCTCTCTCTCTCTCTCTCCTCTCTCTGAAAAATAAACATTAAAAAAAGAATTAAACTTACTCTAGCAATTGTTTGCTTGTGCATTCTTATGTCACCTTGTTCCACAGGATTTAAAGCAGTACCTTAGAAATTACAAAATATTGCAACAATTGGTTCTTCCTGCTTCCTGTCTCCCACCACCAATCATTATCCACCCTGGTACCTAATAGGTCTTTTTAAATGCAAAGCTGGTCAAGCCATATCTACTTAAAAAGAAAACAGTTGAGCATCTGACTCCTTATTTTGCCTCAGATCACAATCCCAGGGTTGTGGAATCAAGCCCACATCAGGCTTTGTCCTGAGAATGGAACCTGCTTAAGATTCTCTCTCTCTCTCCCTCTGCCTTCCTTCCCCGCTTGTGAGCACTCTCTCTATATATAAAGGAGGAGGAGGAGGAGGAGGAGGAGGAGGAGGAGGAGGAGGAGGAAAGAAAAAAATTTTCTAAGACTTTACTCTGTGCTCCCACCCGAATCCTTAGCCTGGCTGCACAGTCTGCCATGGTCTACCTTTCCAGCCTGTGATAGCTGTCTATCTGGCTAAGCTGGAACTATGCTTCCCAGAATTCCCTTCCCTATATAATTGTGGGTGAAAGTTGGCCACGGATAAATTTGCTGCAAGGGAGATGAAGGTGGGATTCATGATACTAGAAGATTACTATGAAAAGTCATAAGATGGAAGAGCAAGAACATGACAGATGTCCACTACTAACATGCACAAAGTATGTTCTATGTACCAGGCACTGGTCCAAAACTCTTGTATGTACTCATTTATTTTTGGCAATGATCCTATTGTTATTTGCATTTTACAGATATAGAAACAGTGATTAAGTCCCTTGCTGAAAGATCACCCAGTCGGTATTTGGACTCAGATTTCTGTGACTCTGCAGCCCATGCTCTTCATTGTCATTATCATTATATGCTATAGAAGCTTCAACAGAGCTTCTGGTAATTTTTAATTCTATATGAAAGAGACATAGAAAGAGATGACCTGTTTTTGTATGGATATGATAACTGGAATTTTTAGTCATCTCTTTATAAGCTTGGAGATAAAGCTGAACCCCCAGAGGACAAAGCTGATAGAAACTCAAGAAAATTATTTATGTTCCATTGGTGCTTGTATAAGTGAGTGGCTAACATTTGTCTGGCACACTCCAATTAATTAGAGCTTTTCTTGAGATCAAAGGGTCTCATCAGGTGTGCCATGGCATCATCAGAATGGGAGAAGTTTTGCTGTAGTAACAAATGACCCCCAAATCTCGTCAAACAAAAGAAGTTCATTCCTTGTTCATACTAGATGGCTACTGAGGGTTGGCTGTGGCTCTACTCCACACAGTCTTTACTTCGGTGTCCAGGGTGATCTGTAACATTGCTGGCCACTGTATTAAAGAGAAAGAACAAGGCAGAGTTATACTCTGGCGCTTAAAGATCCTGCTTGGAGGTGGCATGTCACTTCTCCCATATCATTGGCCAATGCAAGACACGTGGCTGTGTATGGGTCCACATACATTTCTTGGAGGACCACTAATTTGGGTGACCTTTAGTCAGTCAGTTTTACCATGAGACACTGATCCCTTAGCCACAGGGTTGATGGGCAGAAGCTGGGGTGACCAGAACCCTCTAAAGATCATCTTTGGTCACAAGTAACATTTCATGTTTCCCCCAATGTGCTTTATCTATTTCTGCACCATGAACTAAAACCAATTGGGAATCTTGACCTTGATGTCTCACCTAATTCTCCCAAGAATCAGGGCACTAGGGCACTATTAGGAGGAGCCCCAATCTAGTCAGTAATACAAAGGCAGGACTGGAATTTTGGATTTTAGCCTCCATACCCAAGGTTTTGTTGGCTCTAATAAAGGAAGCTCCGAATAGGTCAGCAAAATCTGTGACCTGGGGAGCCAGAGCACTTCCCTTCAGCTCCACTGGCATCTGTATACGTCTTCTCCTGGCTTGAACCGGCTCATTGACAGAGCCAGCAGTGACCGCACAGGCTCAGAGATAACCAAGGAGAGTGTTGAGCACATACATGCTACAGACTTATTTTTTTTTATTATTAAGGCTCTGGAGACAAGAACATGACAACATTTTGGCAGCTGGGACTGTAGCCATGTGTGGGGAGAAAGTGATTTGCATGAGCTATGCAAAACCACCTGGTTTATTGCAACTGACGCTGAACAAGTTAAATGAATCAAATCCCCAGTTGGATACCAGAAGAAGCTGACTTATACACATACATACACACACACACACACACACACACACACACACACACACCAGGGAGCCCTGCAAGATAAAAAGAACACACCACAACTACCTAACACTCAAGTTCTATACAAATAAACTACTAAGGAACCTCTTGTCCTCTTGCTGTCACTCCCTGGCCTTGATTTTCCTGAGCTTGTCTGAATCTTCTTACCCTGGCAGCTCTGTGACTGGGCTTCCCCTCCCTGGGCCCAACCACCCTTCTATGGGCTCTCTGGAAGGATGTGCTCAGTGATGCAAAGAAGCCCCAGGAATGCGAGTGCTTGTCTTTTAACCATCGGCAATGAGAACATTCCACCAACCTTCCTGATTGCAGAATCCTGGGTCCCACTGTGGACTATCACCAAATCCCTGGCAGATTCTTCTGCAAACTGAAGTTTCCAAACCATAGCCTTAGATTGCCAAATGCTGCTTATGCATCTGACAGACCCTTGCAACCCCTCAGCCTCCCAGGATTTCTGCTCTCTCCTTGCCAAGTACTCCAGTGAAGACATATCCCAGCGATGCTTTTCTTTACTGGAAAGGCCATCACCAGAGTGGGTTAGAGGCTGACATAGGCTGGGAGAGACAGGGCTGTGTGTCAGAGGATTAGAAAAGAGAAAGCATGGTTGGCAAAGTCATAGGGAAAGAGCACTTAGTAGGAAACTTAAGACTTGATTTCAAGACTGGGTTCAGTTACTAATCATGATAATTCTGAGTTTACTTGGGCTCTTTCATTCTTTTATTCACTGAACAAACATATATTAAGCGCTTACCACATGTCAATTCAATATTGGCAGCTGGGGGTTGAGTAGTTATGGTAGCCAGACTTCAAGATGGCCCCCAGTGATCCCAGTTTTCTTTTTTTTTAAATTTATTTATTTTCAGAAAGAGAGAGTTGGGGAGGGGCAGAGAGAGGGAAAGAGAGAGTCCTAAGCAGGCCCTGCACCACAAGTGCAGAGTCTGATGTTGGGCTTGAACCCACAAACCATGAGATCATGACCTGAGCTGATGTTGGATAATTAACTGACTGAGCTACCCAGGTGCCTCCCCAACCCCGTTTTCTGATAGTCACAATCTTGGTGTGGTCCTCTCCCGCAGTGAATAGGAATGACCTGTGTAAACAATAGGATATTGTAAAGATGACAGTCTGTGACTTTTATGGCTAAGTCAGAAAGACATAGAGGCATCTGCTTTGCTTTCTTTTGGATTGCTCACCCTTGGGGAAGCCGGCTGCCATACTGTATAGGATGCTCAAGCAGCTTGGGGAGACCCATGTCGGAAGAAACAGGCCTCCTACCAACAACCGGCACCTTATGAGTGAACCATTTTGGAATAACTCCTTCAGTGTCAGCCAAGCCTTCAGAGAGCTGCAGCCCATCGGACATCTTGATTGCAATGTCATGAAAGACTTCAGTCCAGAACCACCCATCAAGCTGCTTCATAATTCCTGACCCATAGAAACTGTGGATAGTGAGTGTTTATTATTTTAAGCTACTCTGTTCTGCAGTACTTTGTTAAGCAGGGATAGAGAGCTAATACAGTAGTGAGCTGGAAATTCAAGATGTACCCTGTTATACCCTCCTGAAGATTATAGTCTAGTGGGGTGGAGATGAGGAGGAAGAATAGACAAAAAATAAACCAAGTGAATAAGTATAAATAATAGTAAGTATGATGAAAGAAACAAGTAGGGTATTGCACTGAGATAAATTACATGATGGGCCAGCTCTGCTGGGTAGCGTGGACATGGAGTGGCTCCCCAAAAAGCTGCCACTGTACCAGACCCTGAGGTGCCATTCTGCACCCCAGAAGCTCCACTTTGAGGATGACAGAGCATCCCTGCCTGCCCTTGACTCCTCATCTCTGACTTTTTTTTATCGTGCAAACTTTTTAATTTACAGAAAACTTTAACAGTCTTCATGGCCTTAAATGTGGCACATACCACATTAGCATTAGCATTACACTTCATTCCTTAAAGATGTGCTTATCTTCACTTGAGCTGTCGGCCACCTTCCAGTTTCTGTCCCAGTCTACTCTTGTTTCCCTTCACCATGTACACGAAGTAGGCAAGGGTCTCTTTTTCATTCATGGGTATGTTCCTGAAGTATCAGCTGACAGTTTCTGCTAACTGGCCCCTATTGAATTATGGTCTACTCTGCAACTTGTGGTATCGTTTATAGCAAGGTCAAGAAGTAAACTTCTACCTTGTCTAAACCATGGTTGGAGGGGGTCTCTTGGTTGTACCAGTTTAGCTGTTCCTCCACCTTGTACAGAGGGACCAGCACCATCATGTGGGGTCTTGGAGGCCATGGCTTGGGGTTGGCCCTTTATATTGACAGCTTCGGGAGTCTTTGGCCGGGTTTTAAGCAGTAAAGCAAAATGATCTCATTTATTCTTTGCAAAGTTCACTCTGCTTATTCCCCAGGTCTGTGCTCTCCAAGTCTCAGGTTTCTAATTTGTAAAACAGGAGTCTGAGATAGAATTTTCCACCCTGCTTATCCCCACAAAAGGCTCTCCTTTCCAGGCTAAACATTTCAGTTCTTTCCACTGTCTTTAACACAGTTTGGCCTCTTCACAAGCTTGGCTATTCTCTGTGCAATTTACATGTAGTAGTGTCCTCTGGAATTGGGGCACTTCAGATACAGCCCAACACTCTGTCCATGGTCCGTCCAACCTAGGGTAGAGTAGGGCTGCCCATCCCCTAAGATCAGTTCTGACATGTGTTAATAGTCATGGTTTCACTGCAGAAGCTCTCTGCTGCTGCTCTGAAGGTGAATTGTATGAAGTTACTCTTTGCCACTCTGCAGCTGTTCCCCCTAACACCCCCTTCCCCTCCATCACACATTCTCTCTGAAGCTGGCAACACCAGGACAGAAAAGACGAGGGGGTCCTTGCAGGGCACCTCCTCTGAGATGACCTTGGGGCAAGAGATGGCCTAATTGGGATTCCAGGCACCATCTCTGCAAGAGTGGCTTGTTCTTTTGAAAAGTGGCTACAGAGATGAACATTGCATTAGAAACATTGAGGACTTGAATCTTAGTTCCAAAGAGAATGATCTGAGAATGGCGCTGCAGATGGGTCTGAAACCTGATGGGGAGTTCTCATACAAAGGATCAGTTCTGCCTGGAGTTCAGAGAAAAGATCACACTAGCTAATTTAGATAGGAATGATAACTATCCAACTGGGGTAACAGATAAGTGCTTCCAGAAACAGCCTCTTTAGGCAATGAAGCCTCAGATGGCTGCCTTCAGAGGGAAGGGGGAAATGGTAGAAGACAGAGAAGAATTTAGGTCAGCCAGAATGGGGCCCCAAAAAGTCAAGTTCAGAAATAATTTAACAGATAGGGATCCAAAGAATATGTGGTTTGCCTGACAAATGACATTCACTTTGAAAGTGAAAATGAAATTGGGGAAAGCAAAATTGCTGCATAATGGGTCCCGGAGATTGAAGAGAAATGATACCAGGGGAGAAAGGAGTTGTAAAACCTTCCTAGTTAAGCATGAAATTGGAATGAATGAATTTTGGTCCATAAAGGGTCAGGTGAAGATCGCACAGATAATGGCTTAATCCCGAGCAGCTCCAAACGGTGTTCATTAGCAGAGGATCTCAAGCACTTGACAAGCGAGCCTGACCAGGCTCACGTTGCCTTCTCTCCAGACTGCTCGTTCTGGGTGGACCTCTTTAACAGAGCAAGACTACTTAATTCAACAGTTAAGCCAAAGAACGATGGAAAAAGACTTCTACCCTGAATGTCAAGGGGCCTCAAAAGAGCTGGGTGGTGTGTGAGGGGGAAAAGATGATGCATGTTGAAACCAAAGAAGCACTGTGGGGCTGGCAAAATCTCATCCTTGCAAATAATGATCCTTGGCCACCTGGCAAAAGGCACATGGACTACTGCCTAGGGACATCTGGGCTTTGTTCCTGGCCTAATGAACGGACTCTCTGTGAGATCGTTAGACCAGACACTTCATCTCTGTGAGACTCCTTTTATCCACTTCCAGGACAAGCATAATCATATCTGTTGACCCCCTTCTCCTTCACAGAAATAGAGGTTTGCACAGTGTGCTCATCAGCACTGACTCCTCATTAACCTTCACAATAGCTCCACAGGGGGCATGATTGCCTCCATCATATGGATGACCAACTGAGGCTCAGAAATGTTAAATGTCTTGTCCAAGGTACAAACCTAAGCAGAAGAACCAAGACTAGAACATAAATAATCCAGTTTCAAATACAGGGCTCTTTCTATGACCCCACAACCATCTACTGAACAAGAAAGAAGATTATGAGTGGTTCTTCTGGGACACGGTAATTATGAGCATTGGGTAAAGAGCATGGGTTTTGGAAGAAGTCAGCTTACATTCGAATTCCAGCTTTGTCATTTTCTAGTGGTGTCACTCTGTCACACAAGCCTTAGTATCTTTGTGTATAAGGTAGGGATCAAAACAGTGCCTCCGCCATGAGATCGCTGTGAATTCAGTGTCCACAGAGTGTTCGGTGAATCACATAGCAAGTGCTCAACGAATGGAAGCTTGCTGTCATAGCCAGGCATGGTGCCATGTTGCTGGAAACCTAGATGGGAGAGGGATTAGGAGAGATGGCTCTGAACTCAGATGACATGGGTTTGTATTCTGACTCTGTCATTTATTAGATGAGGGATCTTAAAAGTTGCTTAACTTTTCTAAGCCTCTGTTTTCCCATCTGTAAAATGGGGTATATAACTACAGGTCTCATATCATTGTGAGAATTAAGTGAGATATTTGCAAGAGCACCTGGCACAGTGTGGGCACACCAAAATTATTCTCCCTGATAGCATTGTTGCATCCTGGCTATTGATTAATGATCAGAAAGAAGGGCTAGTGCCTTATAAAAGTGAAGTTCCAGAAATGAGTACCCATAAAGTGAATTCAGAGTGAAACGTGGAATTATTGGGTCCTAGGAGTGTTTCTTCACAGACCTTGAATTATATTTGCATTTTGGCATCCTCTTAATCCCAGTTTGTTTCCTCTCTCATGCTTTGTAGTGAATACTGTCTCACCACTGTCCATAAAGGTTGCTTGGGATTCTTGGTATCATCCATTGTTTTCATTTTCAACTCAATCCATTAGTTCATCCACTCACTCCTTCCTTTCCTCATACATTCATTCATATCCAGTTCACCCTTCAATTTCAGAGACATTTCTTGTGTATCTCCTTTAGGTCAGGCCTTGTGTATTGGGAAGACAGCAATGATTCAGACATGGTCATACCACTCCAGAGCCAATAATGTCCTGGAGGACATGAGATATGTGTATAAATGCCAAAATACAAGGGAGATCATTATGGAGGGATGGTTGGTTAAATTACAGATACACAAAGAGACAGAGATCACAGCCTTCTGTAAGGAAAATCATGAGGGGAGGGGCACTGAGCTGCATTTAGGTGGGGAAAGGATGCTCCAAGTGAAGAACCAGCAGTCAGGAAGAGGTGTTGCCTGGCCTCACATGGTGGAGTGATGACCATTTGGCTTTCTGGGCTCTGGGCCTTGCTATGGGTAGCCCTGTCAAGTATGGGGGGGGGGAGAAAAAAGGGGGGTAAATATGCAGGGAGTGCAAGGAGCAGGGAATCCAGGAGTCAGATAGACATAGGTTCATATCCCATCTCTACTTCACACTTGCTAAATGGCTTTACTTCTTGGAGCCTCAGTGATATGAGGATAATACAGCTTTTCTGATATTAGGGCTATGGGAACTCTGGTGGAATAATATATGTGAAAAAAATTCTCTGATAAGACACAGGTGTCTTATTGGAATGGAAGGCAGGATGTCACTTTTATTGCCGACCTATAGGAGTAGGTTCACCAGTAGTGGTACCAGCCCACCATGATGCTGTCTAAGAGTTGGTCTGCAAAGCATCTCATCCTACTTTTCCTGTGGTAACTGACCTGTCACACAGAGTACACAGCAGTGGAAACTCTAAATGGTGAAGTCAGCTTTGGAGATGCAAAATGATACTTTCTGCCTATATGTTTTCTTCTTTCCCTTCATTTAGGCAGGAAGGAAGCTCTGTGTTTTCTTGCTTCAGCAGAGGTTTGTGATAGAATAGAAAGCAGGAGTGGCCTACGTGAGACTTCCCTTACTGTCTTTGTTTTCCAAAGTCTAAACCCACTGAGAAGACTATGCTGGGTTTTCTTGAGGGAGGGGGGCAGAGAGGTAGTGTTATTAAGGAAATCCTGAAAGACAGACCGAAGAAAGGATCTATGGAAATCAGGGAAAGAAAGAGAGGGCAGTGGGCTGCATGAGAATGGGCAGCGACACTTTGATGTGGGTAGGCCTCAGAGGAGAATGGCTGCATGATTTCCAGACCTGATAAATATTACTTTGCCCCAGAAGCAGCACAACCAATGGACCCAAAGGGACCATGTGCATGTGGACAACGAGTGTCTTAGACTAACAGTATGAACTGATAACTAATGATTCTGGGTGAGAGAGGATCCCAAGTTCCATAGCACTATATAAAATTCCAGCACCCTGCCCTCTGAGAGGAAGATTGAAGTTGAATTCTCCACAGCTTGGAGGAGTGGAGACTTGTTAAGATCGTTGATTAAAAGATATCTTTAAAATGTGATATCATGGGGAGCCTGGGTGGCTCAGTCAGTTGAGCGTCTGGCTTCGGCTCAGGTCATGATCTCACGGTTTGTGAGTTTGAGTCCCATGTCGGGCTCCATGCTGACAGATCAGAGCCTGGAGCCTGCTTCCAATTCTGTGTCTCCCTCTCTCTCTGCTCCTCCCCCACTCATGGCTCTGTCTCTCTCTCTCTCTCAAAAATAAACATTGAAAAAAATGTGATACCACTTGTAACCTTGCATATGTGAAATGGGAGTAATACTTCCTCAGCTAATACACACAGGTCTACCCATTTTACTTGGAGATGTGTTTGGGGACACTTCGTTTGCATAATCTGTTTAGCTGGCTATTTAATTTTTTTTTTTCATTTTGAAGGATGTTTACTATACACTTGTCCTGCTTCTAATTGTCTTTTATCCAGTAGTTTACAAACATATCATAGAAATCTTTAGATTTAACCTGTGCTAACTGCATTGTGATGTTGCCTAATGCTGCTTAATATTCATCAATGATATCCTTATAGTTTTGACATAAACCTCAGGAGGCCTATGGTTTGTATGGGACGGGGCCTGTTCTGGATTCTCTAACTGCTCCTACACATCTTACTGTCTATTGCCACCCCTTAATAGCCTTAGGAGCTGGCTATTTACTTAAAGCAAGGTAAAGCGTATGTGCTCTCTTTGATACATAACTCTCCTACCATGTCGTCACAGCAGAAAGAGCCATGATAACTTGCATTCTGGTAAATGTGCATCGCTGTCTGATGTTTGGATCACTCAGACCATGAGGGAATTCAGTCAACTGGAACTCACAGAGTTCTATCAACATACAGAGGCTGCTCACAAGAATTCTCAAACTGACCTGCATCGGGAGTTGATGTGGCACTTCATACGCAATGTTGGCCACTTGAAGAGGTGAATTACCTATGAGTGATAGGGAGTACTAAAATAATAATGCTATCTGCATCACTGAACTAATAATGCTATATCAATCATGTTCAATCCTTATAGAAATATCTGCAACAGGACAAAGGCAGAAATTTAAATAAGCTGTTCAAAGATATAAAAGTAGACTCTTAAGGGTTGATCTGCTAGCATATGACTTTTTTGCAGATCTTCTTGGCTCGAGCTACTTTTGATCTTCATGATGCATAAACATAAAGTTCTCTTTGTTTTATGTCATATCTGGTAGGTGGACAGGATTGGTGGGAGGGTATGAAGAAGCTAGCCAGAATTTGCTTTTCCCAAACCTCACCTCAGAGTTCAATACTTAAGCACTCAAAGTACATCTTCCCAACTGGATAAAACTTCTTAAAATAATAGTCTTCAATGATGTTGATCAATGACATGGGCCTCCTGCTAGTTAGATGCTAGAGATCGCTTCTCAATTTCTATTTCTTTCTCTCTGAAAAACCCTAGAAGTCCCTACATACATCCCAGTCAAATTATCCTGGCTAAAAATATCTCCCTGTTCAAGGCTTCTTCACACCTGATGGTCAGCTAACTGTTGCAGTCCGTCCCGTGGCAGACCCAGTCCTTCCTCACCCAGTCTCAGTGAGAGAAGGAAAAATACTAGACCAGATTGTGTCCTAGTCACTTACATGTCTGAGCCTCAGCTAGGTGGACAATAGCACTGCTAAAAGATGATCGAGAATTCAGGAGCAGAGTAGATATGATGGGGAAGAGACTGCACAAAGTCTTGAGTATGTTGAGGTCTAGAGAGATGTCCAGGCAGAGGTTTCTGTGTTTATTTGAGTATAAGGATCTGACATTCAAGGGAGAGGTCTTGGCTGGAGACAGATTTAGGAGTCATGATATGGGCACAGATTCAGTAGAAGCCATGCAAGTGGGTACCATGACCCAAGAAAAGGGTATAAATTAAGAATAAAAGTGGGTGTAGGACAAAGTCTCAGGAATACCAAAATTTCAAGAGAGAATAAAGGTAAAGGGCCCAAGGGTATGTACCAGCAAGGATGAGTATAGAGGAAAAAAAAAAACAAACCCATGGTGAGTGCTAGATCAGAAGAAAAGGAAGAGGGTTCTGAGAAGGATGTGTTCAACCTTCTCAAATGCTTCAGTTTAACCAAGTAAGGCTAAGAACTGAAAGTTCACTGGGTTTAACAAATAGGAGGTAACTTTAAAGGTGGAGTGATAAAAGATAAAATCAGGTTGGTGAAATGAGTACCATTTCAGGAAGATTATGATAGAATGCAAGGGTAGGAGAATTTGCTTTCAAAGAAGTTTTCCTTCCTAAGGGACCACAAGTGAGGAAATAACAATAGGTGAAAATATAGTTAATTTTGGAAGTGAATGGGAAGGCATCTGAAGGGAATTTATATATGGTGACCTTTACCATATGAAGTGAGAGATAATTGGGGTTGTGGGAGAACAGATGTAGCACAGGTCTTGAAAAGGGCAGTGATTATTTGGATCAGGTTTGTAAAGAATGGGAGACAAGAAATAATAAAATATTGATTTTAAAGACATTAATTAATTTAAAAGATTGATTGATGGATGATTTTTTTAGGTCAAGATTTTAGATGTAGATGTTGGCAGGCCATACATACATCTGAGTTCCAAGAATGGAAGAGAAGGCTATGGAAATAGGTAAAGCAAGACTCTGGAGGATGAGATGCTACAAGAATCCTTCAACAGATCTTGAGGGCATCTGAGATGGCAACAGGGATTGGGGTGAAGAGTAAGGCTTTGAACCAGTCCCAATGTTCAGCACATGTTGAGTGAGTATCTACTTCATGCCAGGCACTGGATGCTCTGGTACCCAGTAAGCATAAGGGATGAATTTGAATGTAGTCAATGTGTAAAATGGGTGGGAGTTGAAGACAATGGTGTAGCCTAGTAGTGTGACCATGGAGACAGGAGGGTCTTTAAATCACATGGGAATGGGAGTTGCTATGAATGGCAGAGGACTAGGAGAATACTAACCCTCTGGGTTGTAGGCTGTGTGTGTTAAGGGCATAGTGGTGAGGATTGTGGGCAGATGAACAGCCTCCCCTAGAGAAGGCTGCAGAGAAGCAGAATCATTAGGGACACACCACGTGCCTAGCCATGTGTTAACTGCTTGAATAACGACAGCATTTGGCCCTACTCTGAGGGTCCCTGGAACCTTTTTGAGCGCCCATCTGTGCTGCCAGACCTTGATGGGTTTACTGTTTCTCTCTGCTCTGTTGGCTAAGCCCTGCTCACACAGGGATAATGAAGGTCTCATTTGCCTCCAACAATATGGTGCCTTTCTGCATAATTTACATGTTTTCTTCAAGGCTCAGACACTAAGTAATGAGGTAACAAATTCTGGTGTGGGGTCTTGCTACTGATACATGGAAACCCAGACTCTGTACCTTTACTCTTCCGTGGCACCTTCTAGCACAAGTCTGCAGTCTGGAAAAGTGTCTCTCTCTCTTGGTCTTGGCAGACACCTGTTAAAGAGAAAACTTGGACTTCTCAGGATGACTGGCTGCATCTAAGTGTTACCTATATGTCACTGTCACCTCCTGAAATTCAGCTGCAGTCAGTAGATTTATAAATACTTCTCTAAGATTGGATTTTGTTTCCAATTTGTAAGAACATTAACGACCACTTACGGAGCACTTATAGGTGTCAACCACTGTGCTAAAGATTTACATGAACTTTTTTTTAATCTGCACAGCAGCCAATGAAATAGGTGTGTTTTTCCTATTTTCATTCTTTTTTCTTTTTAAAGGAGGTAATTGAGGCTTAGAGAAAAATCAGTTGTCCCTGGGCACAGCTCCTCACAGTGACAAGATCTCTTAGCCACTGCCACACCTCTTCCTCGGGTTTTCTATTTCTGCCATCATTTGGCATCAGCATATTAATAGTGTATGAGTCTGTGCTAGACCCCCTGGGAGGAGACCCTAAAGAGTTGAGGATTACTGGAAAGCAATGTAAGGCAAAGAGTAGAGGTCTCTGAAGCAGGGACTGGGACAGGAGCCAGCCCAGAAAGGACTGTGTTGGCCACACTCAGTAGTTTGGACTATGACCTGCAGGCTTTGGGGAGACATTTGAGAATTTCCAGTAGTGAAGTGAACATTATGCAAATACTCACTACTCACCTCCTGCATATTCATGAGGATGACTACATAAGGAATAAGGGAGGCATGCCAGACACCTAGAATTTAATGACTCTCAGAGTGACTGTGGTCTAGTTGCCTGGCTTGCCGCATCCTAGTCCAGATCCTGGAGGGTGCTTTGGGAGAGTAAAGGATAGATGTAACTTGGATTTCCACCCTTAGGTCGTGATGAACAAAGGGGAGAGGAGAAGAGTAGAGAGAGTTACAGTTAGCCCTTACACAGGGCACTGACTGAAGGAGTGACTTAAGGAGTATTAGACATTGTCAGCATTCCTGTGGCAGAAGGGGAGAACTTAACCATGCCCATGTCCTGCTACCATCACTCTCAATTGAACTCAACACTAGGTATTCCTGACAGATTCTGCAAGTCTTCTCAAATGAGTAATGGGGTTTTACTAAATCTCTTTGCTTTTTCTTGTTGACTGGATACCAGCCTCTGGTACACAGGACCTGGAGGCGAGTTCTGGGTATTCCTACAATATGGGGTCATCTTTGATCACCCAGAACTCACTAGGATTCAAAGTCAAGCTGGGTAAGAGCTCGACTGCTTGGGATGAATGTAGGATGGTAGAGCATCCCCCATAATTTTCTAAGTTTTAGAACCTGAGATTGGGGATCCTTCCAGTCTTCCCATTCTTTTGAGTGAGTCTCTGAGTTCATTGCTCTTTAGGAATTATGGTCACCTTTGCCCCCAAATAAAGAGCAGCTGTCATTCCAGGCTACTTCTTCCTGCATGCTTTGAACCCTGACAATTACCCATAGTTTAGCCTTGTGTTGTTAAAATGTAATGGAAATTGCATGTCTAAAGAGCAAAAGTATATTTAGCTCCTAGAGGTAAGGGGACACTACCGGCACAACACAGGAAGTGATTGTAGAGTAAAATGTGAAATGCAGTCCACGCAGACCCTGCTCTGTAAAGGTTAAGGTGGAGAGATGGGGAATGCTTCGCCATTATCAGCTCTAAGAGTGAACAGCCAGTTCATTAGGGACTCTGGAGAATGTTCACCCACACTGGGACATCAAACGCAGTGGGCTTGGGATTCTCTCAGGAAAAGAGAAGACTTCTGCTTTCAGTTTTGATTGTCAACTAGTTGATGGAAGACAGTACAGTGCAGTGGAAAGGGCACGGGTCTGGAAGATGGAGACTTGGTTCAAGCCTAGCTCTGTTATCATCCCAGGACAAGTGACTTGGCTTCTCTGGGTCCTGATTTTTCTCCCCTTCAAAATGACTAGGTGACCACTCATGTTGCTTCCAGCTCACAGATTTCCCATTCTCTGAATGCCCAGGAAAAAAAGAAAACGTCACCCCATCTGGTTCCCACTTCTAGAGGATGAATGGTGGAGCTGTCTGTATCTCTTCAGGGACAGATGGTAGGCGGGTATCTGTTTCCGTATTTGGTGTGATGGGAGAGGAGGAGGGAAAGAAGATAATGATGTTTGAGCCAACCTATTCAGGCCTGCCGGCTCCTCACCCAGCCTCCCTCACCCACTGTTCGTTTTGTGTGGTTTGTCAGGGGACCCCTCAGCATCTGGAACTTGACCCACCCTCCTGTGATTGGCTGTTTCCAGGGTTATTCCCCAGAGAAGCCTACCTGTTGGAGGAGTCTGTTTTTGATGATGTTTTCAACTGTTGCTCTCACAGTCCTCAGTCCTAGAGGGTCTTCGTTGAAGCCAACCGAGCATGCAGCACTTCAAAAGAAATGTTGCCACATGTAAGATATTTAATACTGAAAATCCCCTCTCTGAGCACAGCTTCTGTCTTCCACTTCACTCTCAGTCTGCAGTGTAGAGTAATAAAAAGAGCAGGGACTTTGGAACACAGTGGAGATGCGAGTCCCTGGGCAGTGGCTACCTCCCAGATCCTCTGTTTTCTTATTAATCCAGAAAAGGTAAGAGCATACCCCTGGAGGGTGGATGGAAGAATTTAAAGAGGGGATGTGTGAGAAACACCCAGCGGCTTAGAAGGAACATGTGGATTCCTTCCTTTTCCCCTGTAGTGGCTGCTTAGCTGAGTCCCCAACATCTATTTCACTCCAGATGATGTCAACTCCAGATGATTTCACTCCAGATGATGTTTGGACAGTTTTGGGAGGAAAGTTTCCTTCTTTCTGATAAGAGACGCAAGAAACAGACAATCCTCATTTCCTCTGGATAATGTGCTCTCTGAAGCTGACCTCTGCAGTTCCTGTAGTTATTTAGCTACTGGCCACAGGATGAGCTAATATTTAGAGAAGGTCAGAGTCTATAGGTTGTAAGATCGTCTGGTGATGCCCTGCCTATGGACTTCTTGTTATGTGGGTTAACTCATATATTCCCTTGTCATTTAAACTAATTGATTACAGTTTTCTGTTTCTTATAGCTAAAGGCATACAAATTATTAAACACCTCATGAGCTCCTACTCTTGAAATCATCAATCTGTCATATTCTCATGATCCATCCCAATGTCCTTCTGCCAGTCTCCTTGCTTTATAGCCCAGTCAGGGCTCCAGAGTCAGCTGTTCCAATAGTAGGATACTTCCTGCCAACCATGATGTGTTGCCATTTGGCCGTTTCTACCTAAACAGTCCTGGTGTTGGTCCTTTGCCTCCAGTCTGCAGGGCTGCACAGTATTGCTGAAGAAGTATAAAATGACACCCGGTGGCCATATTATAGGCCCATGCTCTTTTCCTTCCTGAGGCCTTAGCGGCTGCTCCCTCCAGTCAATCTAGAGTCTTTGCTATTTGCACCTCCACACAATTACTCATGCTGTTCCTGCCAGCTAATATGCCCTTTCTCTCTCTCTCCCCTAGAGCAATCTTTCCTGTCCTTGCAGGTGAATCCCAAATCTCCACAATGAGATGCAAATGACACCTCCTCTGAACCCCTAAGACACCATATCTCTCTTCAAATCCACGTCAACCTCCTAATACAGATATTCGTCCATTTCTTTCACACTCCCTCATAGACCCTGATCTCCTTAGGCATATTTTGTTAAAATAAAGAGGCACACAACTATAAATTAAGAATGAAGCAAAGAATAAAGGCCAAGTGTACAGGTTTCAAGTTAGCCAGGCTCCAGTTTGAAGATGGGCCATGCCACTTCATAGTAAAAGGAAATAGGGAAAATTATTCAACTCTGTGCCACAATTTTTATCTGAGGATAGAACTAATAATACCTACCTAAGGGAATTGAGAGGATTGTATGAGATAATTTAGAATTTTTTTTAACGTTTATTTATTTTTGAGACAGAGAGAGACAGAGCATGAACAGGGGAGGGTCAGAGAGAGAGGGAGACACAGAATCTGAAACAGGCTCCAGGCTCTGAGCTGTCAGCACAGAGCCCGACACAAGGCTCGAACTCACGGACCGGGAGATCATGACTTGAGCCGAAGTGGGACGCTCAACCAACTGAGCCACCCAGGCGCCCCTGTATGAGGAAAAAATTCCAGGCATGTAGTAGGCCCTCAATATTACTTTAATTTCTTTCTTTTCACCATAAATTGGAAAGAATGTGTCTTTGTTGCTGTTAGCCAAATGTGTATATGTGTATGTGCCTGTGTGTGTGTGTGTACACAAATCCTTTCTCTGTGGATATCAAGCGATCTGTAATATTATAAAATTGAATTCATTTTGGCAACATTCAAATAAAAATCAAGTGCTTCTATGCCCTTTTCCCATCATAGGGAGGTTGACATAAACTCAACATTCAGTGCAAGCCTTCTGCTGGCCAGTCCTGTGCTACGTGAAATGATACATAGATCTACTGAATATGGAACCAGTCTTTTGCCCTCAGAATCCTCATCACAATTCCTTAAACATGTGGAGCGCTTCACAGATAGCAGATGCTTCTGCCTGGTGGATTGCCTTACTCAGATGTTTACACCCTCTTCCTCTCAGATAAAAGTGGAGAGGACTGTAACATTTTAAAAGTCCTTCCTGTTCCTGCACCTGAGTGGTTCTCAAATGTTCATGGGCATAATAATGAGTTGGGGGCTTTTTGCATGGGCATATTCCTAGCCTCACCCTTAGAAATTCTCCGTGGGTAGGCACAGGTGCTGCCTAGGACTTTGCATCTTTAACAGGCATACAGTGTGATCTTGATTTAGGTGAGATGCACTGAGTGCTAGGTTAGGAATGGTGTCAGGGAAGCTGTTTTTCGCAGGAGTGAGCACATTGTGACATCCCGGGCAGGCATGGCTAATAGCCCAGATCCTCACTGGATCTCAGCAGTTGGACCTCAGAGTCCTGCAAGTAACATGGGAACCAGGGATCTTATGCCAGAGGGAGCGTCCCTGGGGCCTGGAGACTCAAAGGGAAATGGGTTGAAATGAACAAGGTAGAGCTTCGGCACTGGTCCAAGAAACAGGATAAGCTAAAGCTCAAAACTTTTTTGGAGACCGGAATGACCTGTGGACTACCTAGAGATGAGATGGGCAGGTGAACTTCGTGGGGAAGGTGATCTCAGCTACCAAGGTCTGAAACCATCGGGAAGTTGGACTATGAAAATTTCATGGTTTTCTAATTCAAGTAAAATATTTATTTGTTCATTTCCTTTTTAACATCCCTTTTATTTGGTGTAGTTCCTCTTGAAAATTTCAGCCCAGTTTGGGGGAACAGCTCTGGGTGAGGTAGGAATTCTATTATGGCCACCATTCATTTCATTGAGTCTCTTTGGGCCAGGCACTTTTGTGTATTTCAATTTTCTCTAATTTTCAGAAGCACACGATAAGGTAAGTGTGAATAGTTTGTTTTTTGGGTGAGGGTCTGAAATTTCAGAGAGGTTAAGCAATTTGCCTAGGACCACGCAGCAAAGAAGATGAAACTCACGCGCACAGGCTGTGCCCTTCTTACTGGAGTTTCTCTCGGTGCCTCCTCCCACTCGCACGTTGGAGGCCTTTATCTTTTAGTGACCAGAAAAGACCTCCTAGGACCCATCAATCCATTGCCTTCTGAGACACCTGGCAGAGAAAGTGATTTCTGAAGCAGGAGAAAACCCAGGAAGATTGCTCAGTTCCTGTGAGTGCTGCTTCCCAGCTGGGGATGACAGTTAATCTTGAAAATCAATTCAGTGCCTGCTCTCGCGTCAGACACTCCCCAGGGCAGGCCACAGCTCCTCTCACTGCTGTTAAACAGCACAAAAAGTGGTTGCCAGCATGAGGAGGTCAGGGGCAACTGTGTGCTGGGCCTGAGGTTGTGCACAGAGCAGTTGCTGTGGGGCTAGTAGATAGCACCTTCGGCCTCAGGGGCAGATAGGAAAGGTGTGGACAAGAAGGGATTCTGGCCTCTTCTGCCTGAGAATGAGCAGAGTCAGCTCACAGGGGCAACCCATGTCTCTCCAACAGCATAGGCCTCAGCCCTTTGGCTTTGTGGCAGAGCTATCCTTCTCTGAATGCTTTCAGGACTGTGGCCCTGGGTCTTCCCAGACCTCTCCAAGATTGGACAAGGCTGACCCATGGGTGATGACCCAGCAGGGACTCAGGGCCCCCTGTGTGTGGCTAGGAGGCTTCTGACATCTCACATTCATGTCTTCTCTAGGCTGCAGTTATGCCAAGACTAATGGCCAAGACTAGTCCATTGCTCCAAGACTAATGGCCTATGCCAGATTATGCTAGAAGCTTCTCCCAGATTCTGGAAGGCAGCCAGGTAGTACTACTTTCCAAAAGAATCAGTGCTCCTTCATGAAGAGGTGAAATGGGAAGCCAGTAGCATCCCCCAATGGGACAAGTTACCACATTAATTTTAGAGCTGTGGCATTCATCTTAAAGCATTTCACCTGCAAGATCACAGCTCTGGGAGAAACCGTTGTCCCCATTTTACAGAAGAAGGTGATATTCAAAGACTTTAACAGGGATTGAAATGGTAGAAGGCAACTTCAAATACATATCTTCTGACTACAGATATCTGCTTTTGATGGTTACCCCCCTGCTACGTGATTCTATATACATCAGACTCAGTATCTTCTCTTTGGTGGATGTTGTCTTTGTGAGTTAGAGGTAATTATGATAATAGTAATGTGCATATTGGGGGGCTGTGAGGAGTCGCACAGACATAGACATGAAAGTGCCTTGTAAAGAAACAGTGCAGTGCAAGGAAATGAATATTGTTATTCAAATTCCTTCCACCTCATCTTCTCTTCCCCTTCAAATATATCCTCAGCAGTAACCTCCCACTTGCCTCTTCCTACCAGGTTTATCACCTGAGTGAATAGAATGAGAACCACCATCTGGGGCTGTGCAGTGGGGATTGCTATCAATAGTTTGCAAACCAGTAAGCTGAGGTTTAGCGAAATGTCTTTTTTGGGCTAATAAACCCAGTGTTTGGTGGAACCTGCATTCTCTCTGCCTCCTGCTGTGACCACACAGAATCCCAGGACAGCAGGAATGGAGCCTGGACTCTGGAACTCAGAGTTCATCCCTGGGAGAGCCCTCACTCACCACTCTACCTCACCTCTCCGTTTTGGTGACCTCTGGGCCTCTCATACCCTGAGGGTTCTAGAGGGAGAGCCACCTCAGGTATGGTCATGTCTTATTTATACACATCACCATCTCCCCAGTGACTCTATGGCAGGGCGAATGGAGATATTCTTACCATGTGAGGCCCAGGAATGGAGTTATATGAGGACTGTTTCCCTGAATGGCACAGTGAGGCCCACCAAAATGTCTTCACATATGGGTTGGGCAGCAGCGATTGGTTGCTGGAGCCCTGGTGCCATGCTTCTCAAAGTCCATGGGGAGGAGGATGGTTTCTCAAAGCCCTCATCTGAGAATCTCAGCCACCTTAGAGGGAAAAACCTCACAGGCCTTAACCTTTTAGGAATCTGGAATGATGGAGAGAACTGGACACTGGACTTCAAGCTAGGGACTCTAGATTTTAAGGTTGAGTGAAGTTTCTGGGGAGAAGCTGCACTTCTCCGAGCTACAGTTTTCTCATCTGAAAAATGGGTATTTCTGATTCATTAATTCGGAAAGTTTGTAATAAGCAACGAGCAAGTGCAGTTCTAGGTATGGGGGTACAATGGTGAATGAGATAGATGAGGTCTTGGAGGCTGATAATAACTCGGGGCCAATACAACAGTGAAGGGGGCAGATGGCTTATAAAAAATTAGACAAGAAGAATGTTATATAGTGATGAGCACTATAAAGAGAAATAACAGCACAATGTGATGACTTAGGGGCTACTTTAGATTGGGGTGGGTTAGGGATGACTTCTCTGAACAGGTGACATTTGAATGAGGTCACAATGACAAGAATGAACCATCCATGCCAAGATCCGAAGCTGGGCAGTGAGAAAATAGAAGGAATGTTGCAGGCAGAAGGCACGGCCTGGGCACAGGCCCAGAAGTAGACACATTTGGGTGGAGTCAGGCTGTTGGAGCCCAGTATGGTGAGAGAAGCAAGTTTAGAGGAAAGTGGTAGATGAGAAAGAAAGCCAGTAGGGGCCAGATCTTCTTGGGTCTCACAGGCCCTGGTAAGAAACTTCTGTCTCATTTCTGTGTGATGGAAAGCCAGAGAGTTTTAAGCAGGAGATGGGCCTGGCCTTGGAAATGGAAATGGCAGTATCTCTCTGCCTGCTGTTGCAGAATAGCGTTGGAGGGCCAAGAGTAGAAGCCTGGAGATCAGTCTGTGGCTGTTCATTGCAGTAGTTTGGGCAATCAATTACAGTGCCTTCGTCTACGGTGGAGGTAAAGAGAGACGTCAGATTCAAATGTATTTTGTAGGGCTGGCGGAATTTGACAAGGGATTGGATGAGAGGCAGTGGGAGAGAATTCAGGACGGTACCTGGTTTTAGGAACTACCTCATAGTCATCTGATGAGGATTGACCTAGATAATGGATGAACAGCGCTTAGCACAGTGCCAGGAACTTAGCAAAGGGTCAGTGCATTTTGATCTTCATTATTTCTAGTCCTGGCTCTGTCCTGGCTCTGATGTTCAGTTGAACTTTGAGTAAGTGCCTCCCTGGTCCTCAGTTTCTGCATGTATACAATATGGCAGACCATGTATTCATTCATCCATTCCACAAATATTTATTAGACATCTATGATACAGTAGGCTTTATGCTGGACACCAGGGATACAGGGTGAAAAAGACCGAACAGGGTCTGCCCTGGGACAGCTCGCAGTAGAGTAGAGAAGAAACAGTTACAAGTCCTTGGGAGGGTCAGGAAGGAGCCAAAGGTAGGCAGGCCTTGCCCAGGTATGTGTCCAGGGAAGGCTTCCTGTATGGAATGACATTTAACTGGAGGTCACAAGAATGAGTAGGAGTTAGCAAGGGGCGAGATGGGAATGGGTGAAGTGGCATGGAGTGAGCTGGGAAAGGGGAAGTGTCAGGGTAGCAGCATGAATGAAGTACTTGAAGATGAACGAGCATGACGCTCTCCATTGCCAATATTCTAAGTGCATTACTGCCCAAACCTCTCATGTTTGAAAAACCATGGAAAGAGGGGGCACCAGGACCCATCAAATGCAGATGGGGGCATTTTCAAATTATCTGGACAACCCAGGGTTTGTTTACATTTTTTAAAAGGTTAGCTACTAACAGTGAATGCTTGGTGGTCCTTTTGGAAAGATCTGACCTCTAGTTTTATTTTGCTTAATTCCTTTGCTAACATAGTTTATCAGAGGTTCTTAAAACAATTTTTTTAATGTTTATTTATTTTTGAGAGACAGAGACAGAGCACAAGAGGGGCAGAGATAGAGGGAGACACAGAATCTGAAGCGGGCTCCAGGCTCTGAGCTGTTGTCACAGAGCTCAACGCGGGGCTCGAACTCATGAACTGTGAGATCATGACCTGAGATGAAGTCGGACGCTTAACCAACTGAGCCACCCAAGCAGCCCAGTTTATCAGAGGTTCTTAAATGTGGCTTCACATTGGCATTACTAGGAGAAACTTCAGAGAAAATGCTATTTCCAGGCCCTACCCTCAGCATTCTGATTCATAACCTGTTCCTAATGTGCATCCAGGGTTGGATATACTAATGAGGGGACTATACTCTATTGGTTCTGGAACATGTTCTGAGTTCTGTCTTTGTATACAACTGGACCACCAAAAGTTACTGGGCCATATCCTTGATAATGATATTAGCTTCCTAATGATCAAAAAGTTTGGAATTATGATTGAATATCTTTCCCTTGGTGTTTATTGAGGACAGATTCGAGAAGCAGCCATCTTCAAAATATCTTTGCATTTGCTGTAAAACTATTTTCAATGGTATCACAGTATTCACTAAATAAATTTGTTTTAGAATTTGTCTTAAAAATTGGTATGCCTTCCCCGGACAATAAGAATTAAGTAATCTAACATATTTACCTTTTTGCCTTGGCTGTCAGGAAACTCAGAGTCAAATCTGAAGCCTATACAATAACTATACAATAACTATACAAACTGCAAGATAGCCTACCTCTTTCTTATGGTTTCAATTCCACGTTTCTAGTTTAATACTATCATCAAGTATATAGGAAGTGTCAACTGTTTCTAAGTCTGAGTGAAGGTATTTCAAAAGCACCAACCTGCACATTTTTCTGGAGTCCATGGAAGAACGACAGTCCAAGGCCATAGACATCACTGTTGTTACGATGCAGATGATAGACACCATCTACTAGTAGAAACCAAACCAAATGCTTGGGAATGGAAGCATTCGTCGGAGTCACATGCAGTTGGATGAAAGGCAAAGCATCCTTTTCCACAATCCCATTAAGAAAGGAAATGGGCGGGGGCGCCTGGGTGGCTCCGTCGGTTGAGCATCCAACTTACGATCAGGTTGTGATCTCACCGCTTGTGAGTTCAAACCCCGCACTGGACTCTGCTGACAGCTCAGAGCCTGGAGCCTGCTTCGTATTCTGTGTCTCCCTCTCTCTCTCTCTCTCTCTCTCTGCCCCTCCCCCATTCACACTCTGTCTCTCTTTCTCAAAAATAAATAAACATTAAAAAAATTAAAGAAAGGCGATGGGTGTTCCTCACCTGAGTCAGCATTTGTCTCATGAATGCTCCCTCAAAATAAATAAATAAAAGGCAAGAAACGGTGTACACAGTATACAAGCCCTTTCTCTCTCTCGATTGTCACAGCAATGCCCCACCCCCCAAAGCAACTATTACAATAGAGGCTCCTTTACAGAGGAGGGAAACAGAGGCTCAGACTGATCCTGCTGCAGATCCAGGAGGTAGCCAACCTGGGCTGTGAGTCTGTCCCCCTTCCTTCTGATGCATTTCTCCGTTCCCTGTAAATGAGCCCAACAGTTCGGTGCCCGCCTCTTCCTTGTAAATAGTGGCCTTCCTCCTCTCCTGGGGGGTTCACCAGGCCCCTTTCTGCTGGCCCTCTCCGATTCTTCTCACTCACAGACAAGCAGGTCTTTCAACTGCATTTTGATGGCACGCTCCGTTTCCCTCTGTCCATCCAATCTTTTGGATCAACAATCCAATTTAGGTCTTGTCATTCTAAAGTTTTACCCTTATCTCCAATGTATTCCTCTCAGTCTCTCTCTCTCCTCCCTCCCCACCTTCCTATCACACCTGCACCCCATTCTAATTTTCCAGTAAAGGTGCCATGTGAGGATACAGCAAGAAAACCAGGAAGAGGGTTTTCACCAGGATTGAAGTGGCCAGCCTTCAGAACTGTGAGGAATAAATTTCTGTTGTTTAAGCACCCCCACAGAACATAAATAAATAAAAAAGAGAGGATCACATAATAAAACATGCTTGCCTAAGGCTGAGCCCTCAGCAGGGTCTGTAGGAGGTCCAGGAGCCATTAGGAGGGGCTCAAGGATGTGACTGTTACCATGATATTCTTGTCTGGTACACCAGCAATGGGCTAAGCTCTGCCAATAGCGATAAGCTAAGGGAACCCCGGATGTTAAGGAACATAGTCTAGTGGATGTGAGATGCTAGATCATAATTAAGATGAGATCTTCTTTGTGACTGCTATAAACCAGCTGTTAATCAAGACACACACATAAAAAGGCTTAGCAGAAAATTGTTCAAAGTAATCAGAGGTGGGCTGTTTATTTGGACCTTGAGTAGAAACTTAAGTATTAGTTGGAGTAAATTGAATCAAATTACAGAAAGCAGAGGCAATTCGAAGGAATTGGGTGTGTATGCATTCAAAGGAAAGAGGGTAATAAAACTGTAACATAGTTTAGGATTAAGAACAAGGACTTGAGAGTTGGAGACATTGACTCCTGGTTCTGGTGTATCTCAAACTAACCGAGTGACTTTGAACAAGTTGCTTAGGTTCCTTGAGCCTTGGTTTCTTCATGGAAAACAAACTGATAATACTTATCTTTGGTGTTATTATAAGGATTAAATGCAAAAATGCATATAGCATACTTAATGCAGAGCTTAGAACATATATACTTAATAAATATTAGCTGTTATTATTATATTAATAATTATAAAGATACATTCATGGCTTCAAAGTGTCCTTGGTTTACAATGCCTGAGAAATCTAGAAAAGGTCAGCCTTTCTCTCTTAGAAAGTCCCTGAGCTGGTGTCCCCTGAGGAACCCTATTTGGGTACAAAGAGCCAAAGTTTTAGAAACTTTAGGCTTTGAAGTCACATCAGGACTTCCGCCCCCCTCCCCAGACATAGCACACCCCAAGCCACAGATGTGCCCAACAGCATGAGCTCAATTAGTGATTACTGAATCAGAAAGTCACAAAGATCTGAAACTTTTATGAAAAAGAGTTGGGCTATAATTCCTCTCCATCAAATGAAGCAGTCCCTTTGAGTTGCGACATCTTACAATTGTTATTTCCAGGAAGAGGTCCTCTGGCAGATTGGAGTGGGTGAAAGGTTAACAGAGGAGAAGGTCCTGGTGCAAGATACACCCTTTTCTCTTTAGAGTCTCCTGCAAGAAATTCTTGCATTTGGAATTCCTTGAGACTCTAAATTTAATTTCAAGGAGAAGTCATTTGCCTACATTTACAGTGCGGGACCCTTCTGGATTTCTTCCTGGTAGATTTCTTTACATTTCCTTTTCTCATCAGTTGTAGTTGGCATGTCAGTGGAAAGCACAGAATATTGTCCTACCTCATAGACATTATCAGGAAGTTCCAGAGTTTTCTTGGAGGCTGGCATGTAGTAGGCACTAAGAACATATCTGCGGAATGGATAAATTAACGAAGTGCCTTAGAGATCTAATTCAGCTTGCCTATTTTACAGACTGGGAAACTGAAGAAAAAATGAGTCGCATTAATTCATCAGTAACAGAGCTGGTCTAGAGCCCAACATCTCTCCAAGCCTAGAAATTATAATATTATAAAGTCCCAGATTTTAATGACTGTTAGACATAATGAAGAACACAAGAAGTTTTAATGTTGAGTAGGAAATAGACCCTGGCCGCCATTGGCAAACTATATAAGAGGCGTAATTTAGGCACCATATGCAGGAAGATATTTGTTGCTGATGCTCAGCTCTACCATCATAGCCCCAAAACCACCATAGGCAACACATAAATGAATGAGCATGGCTGTGTCCCAATAAAACTTTGGTAACTATGTGAGGTGAAAAGAATTTTTATTTATAGACACTGAAATTTGAATCCCATAATTCACATGTGTCACGAACCGTTATTCTTTGGATATTGTCAAGCATGTAAGAAAATGTAAAAACCAGTCTTTGCTCCCAGGCCCTACAAAAACAGGTGGAGGGCTGGATTTGGCCAAGTCCTGATCTATGGCATTAAAAAGAAGAAAATTCTTGCAGAATTTTTGGCAGCTGCAGAGACTGCCTTAGCCCTTCTCTCCCTCTGTGCTTAGGAAGAGTGCCGGAAGCACGGGGCAGCAGAGTTCCAAAGCTTCCTGCCATGGTAATCTGTTCCTTCCACTTGTTCAGGATCTGTCTTTTCAGGACCAGACTAACTTCTTTCGGAGTGCTTCTGTGAGTTTGCACAGCCGTGAAAACACCAAAATGGCCTATAATGGGGATTGGTTAAGTAAGTATTTCTAGACCCATACAACATAATAAGCCACCAAAAAACGGATGGTAATGTTGGTTTCTACTGATAGAAAAACGGTTGTTCCTGATTAAGTGATGAAAGTCATTAAACCTGATGTCTGGTTTAATCCCACCAATGTAAATGTAATGCTACTAAATGCATAGTAAAAATTATAAGCATATATAATATTAGAAGCAAACACCGTGTTTTGTTTTTTTCCTTATTCTTCTATGATTCATTTTTTAAAGTTTTTTTTATATTTATTTATTTTGAGAGATAGAGCACGAGTAGGGGAGGGGCAGAGAGAGAGGAAGAGAGAGAATCCCAAGCAGGCTCTGAGTGCCATCAGCACAGAGCCTGATGTGGGGCTTGATCTTACAAACTGTGACATCATGTCCTGAGCTGAAATCAAAAGTCTGCCGCTTAACTGAGCCACCCAGGTGTCCCTCTGTGATTCATAAGGGTGAACTGCATAATAATTTTTTAAGTCACATGAAACAGAACCTTAAAACAGAAAACAGACGGATTCTAGATGAAATCTCTAACTGCTGCCCTTGAAGTGAAGGGCACAAGTGACCAGAGTCACTCAAGTAATGTCATGGGCTTAGACCTTCCTCCTCTGCATGTTTCCCCACACGTGAACCCTTGTGCGGAAGGGGCCAGATGCAGCCATGCACAGCCATTTCTCCACTTGGTTTCTCCTTCTCCTCCCCCTTCTCCTCCTCCTTCCCCTCCTTCTATTAATCTATGAACCTTTCCATTTTACAGACAAGCCTCACTGGGTAGAAGAAGCACTAATAAACTTGCTAATGGATAAATCGATTTCAGCAGCCAAGAGAAGAGTGTGGTTTGTCACTGTAGCAAGCTTGCATGCCGGATTGTGGGGGGAGGTTCAGTGATCTTTTATCTTATGCAAATCCAACCCAAATGTTAGATGTAGTTACTCCAAAATATTTGAGTGATATTATTCCTTTTGCCTTTGTATATATTTAAATTGACCGCGGAGGAAAAAAGGAAAACAGCAAAGACATGACTGTTCGTGGACTGCCTACTAGGTGCTGGGAACCTCATCTGTCTTTTTTCATTTACTCCTCACAACAACCCCATTAAGAGGTTAAGAGTCTCTCTTTACAAACAAGGGATGCAAAGCTCAGAGATGCGCAGTAATTTGCCCAATGTTACACAGCTAGTTGTGGAGAGGAGCAGGATTAAAAGTACAAGGCCGCCTGGCTCTACAGACTATGTGCATTCAATTAGTGCTGCTTTGCTCAGTTTTACAAAGGTGAACAGGGCTACCTTCTGAAATAGCTCACCAACTTTGCATCCTAGCAATCTGAAAACTGTCCTATACTCAGATTTTAAGAGAGACCAGAGAGACCTTGGCCATTCTGTGGTCCAGTGGCTTCATTTTGCATATGAGAACACTGAGGCTCTAAGAGAGGAAATGGTTTAAGTCCGTACCATCCAGTCAGAGAGCTAGGGCTAGAACGCAGGCCTCCTACCTGCTGTTTCCTTCTGCTTGGTCGTGGGATCCTATGTTTCTCAGGTCAGCAAATCAGTCAGGCCCTGTGTGAGATGTCTGGGAGATTCTGAGAGTTCAAACTTAGGAAAGAAACAAAGATGAGTAAGAAAGGTTTTCTGCTTAAGGCACCTGGGTGGTTTAGTCGGTTGAACGTCTGACTCTTAATTTTAGCTCAGGTCATGATCTTACAGTTCGTGAGTTCGAGCCCTGTCAGTGCAGAGCCTGCTTGGGATTCTCTCTCTTCCCCTCTCTCTGCCCCTTGCCCCCCTCAAAATAAATAAATAAACTTTAATATTAAAAAAAAAAAAGTAAAGTTGTGGTGCCTGGGTGACTCAGTTGGTTAAGTGTTTGACTTAGGCTCAGGTCATGATCTCGTGGTTCATGGGTTCCAGCCCCACATCAGGCTGTCTGCTGCCATCACAGAGCCTGCTTTGGATCCTCTGTCTCCCTCTCTCTCTGCCCCTCTCCCCGCCGCCCCGCCACACACACACTCTCTCTCAAAATAAATAAATAAACTTTAATATTAAAAACAAAGTTTTCTGCTCTTAAAGAGCCCCAACAGTCAACTACACGGATATCCCTGGGAAATGAACACCATGCTCAGTGTTACAATAGACCTTGATAAGAAATGCAGTTGCAGGGGAAGGAATTTTGTTTTTTCTTCGTGTGTGTGTGTGTGTGTGTGTGTCCTAAGTGTTCTTTTGGATTTTGAGTTGAATTCTGTTTTGAATAACGAAAACCAATTTTTACGAATGTCCCTAAATTTTACTCCTTGAGATATAAAAGTTGAATTATAGCCAGTCAGCTCCTTAGTCCTTTTGCTAAGGTCCATCAGCCTGAAGAAGCAACTTGGGTTCACGGGGGGGGGGGGGGGGGGGAATAAGCCAACAGTTTCCTGAGGAGCCTCCCCGAGCGAAATGTTAAGTGTTGAAAATCCTCCTGGCTAGCCAAACTTCTGGCAAGCAAAGAGTTTGTCAACCTGCTTGGGTCCTTGCCAGAAGCTTTTGCCACACGGCCTCACAGCTCTTTCAATAAACCCTCTTAAGGCAGAAGCTTGTGCTGTGTCTCTTGGTACCTTTCTTTTGACAGCACCTGGAGGTCTTTACAAAGAAAAACAGCCTTGAAGCAGGGAACAAGCCTCTGCTGTGCACTTGCCGTGTAATCTTGATCCAGTTGTTTCTCTTCTCTGGGCTTCAGGTTCTCTCTCTGTAAAAGGCACGTATGGAACTATCTCAGGGACAGCAAGCACACGTCATTTCCTCCAGTGGTGCACCGGAATTGGCTTGGACCAGCTCACGAGAGCTGATTATTACGTTTTCAGGAATTTTGTGAGCCAGGTCACAACTCACTGATTGCTTGAAATCAGCCACGGGAATGTTTAAACCATGTAAGCTGACAAATGCCACAAGTCGGGACATCACCTCCCACCCCCCAGCCCCAACTCTGTTAGTAAACATTTATCTGCATACCATGGCCTTTGTGTCTCTTCAAAACTGTTCTACACCCCTGGCTGACTTTGTTAATCTATTATAGAATTCTGGCCCAACCCTGCCTAGATATGACATAACAGTCTTCCTTTTTTCATTGGGTCATTCCTCCTTCCCTCCCTCCTTCTCTCTCTCCTTCCCTTCTTCCTTCCCTCCCTCCTTCGCTCCCTTCTTTTCCCCTTCTCATCCTCCCTTTTTCCTTCCTTCCTTCCTTCCTTCCTTCCTTCCTTCCTTCCTTCCAATTCTTTATGCAACAAAGAATCTGTGATGCCTTCATGTGTCAGGAGGTGGGGATAGAGTAATGAACAGAATCTACAAAATTCTTCACATGTTATGTACCTTCTAGTGGAGAGAAACATATTAAACAAGTAAAAAATGAATTAGGAAATAATTTCATATGGCGTAAGTGCTCGAAAGGAAACAAATCCAAGTGTTACAATAGTGCCTAAGGAGAGACTAATTTAGATGTGATCATCAGGGGAGACTTCTCCAAGGAAGTGGCTTTGAGCTGAGACTTGAGTTATAAGAAAACGATGGTTCCTGCACAAAACCAGGGGAAGGGCCTTATGGGAAGAGGGAACAGCAAGTGCCAAGACCCTGAGATAAAAACAAACTTGACTGTGCTTAGGAGCCCACAAGGCTGTGTGACTAGTGTAGAGCAAGCAACCATGAAGGTAAAGAGAGATGAGAGAAGCAGGGCCAGATTTGTAGAGTCTTGGGACACATGGTAATAGTTGGGCATTCATTGCCAAGGAACTAGGAAGTCATTGGAGCAGGAAAGTTCAACCACTACCAGCTGACAGGATTTTCTAAACATGTGTCTGAGGTGAAATTTATGCAACATAAAATTAACCATTTTAAGGTAAGCAATTCAGTGACACATAGTGCATTTACAATTGTACAGCCAGCACCTCTATCTAGTTCCAAAACATTTTCATCATCCCCAAAGGGAACCCTGGACCCACGAAGCTCAAGTGATCCACCAGGGGCCTGAAGACCTGGCCAACGTGTTCCTTTCTAATGATGCAGAGACCAGGACTCTAGACCTTATTGCTGCTGGGTTCTTGACCTGATAGCTTTGAATAAATTCATTTATGGTTTCATAATTCCAGAATCATTTTTTAAAATCTCCATGGAACTCTAGGAACACCTTCAAATTTCTGTAATTGGAAGGGTAGGGTCCATTGTGTAATATTTTTCTTGTGACATTTAATACTCAATATCATTAGTGAGGTCAAAAGAATAATATCAAAGAGCACTACAGTATTAGGTATATTTTCCATCAAAGGTCCAGTACCTCCAGGAGTACATTCCACGAAGGTCCTACCAAAAACAAGCACATCATCCCAATAAATCAGCCCTTCCAGGTAATTCTTGTCCTGCTTGTTTTCTTTTATCCAACATTGAAAAGTAATAGGGAGTCAAATTGAAAAAAATCCCACAATCTATATAAAGACATTTTTTTCTCTGTCTTCTCATTAGCGAAACCCATTCATCAAATTAAGGACAAAAAGTCACTGACTCATTAGTGAACAGCTCGGAAAATCCTGGCTTTGGAGTATAGAATATTGATCTGTTTTATTTTTTCCCAGTGTCTATTCTTGGAATGGTAATCTCTACAAGTCTCAGTCTTACCTAATTTCTGACGCACTGCTGCAATGGGGAACACAACATTATGGGAGTTGGAGAGTGTGTCATCATTCCTTGATGTGTTCTTACATCTCCCTGAATTTAAGATGATCTAATTCCAAACTGTTGAGAATCCTGCAGCTCTGAGTTATATTGTTCTCCATCCAGGTCTCCCTGATAGAGGGAAGAAAGATATGGATGCTAGTGCAATTCACCAAGATAAAACAATACACACACACACACACACACACACACACACACACAGTACAGCATGGGATGAAGAGATTTGGCAGTGGGACATAGATAACTTTTAGACATGCTCAAGGACTATGCCAGTAGAACTTCTAAGTGGAAATGCCTATAGGCAATTGGATCTGGGACTCGTAAGTTTGAGGAATGTGGTCTGTGCTGGTAATTTAAATTTTGAAGTCATCAGATTACATATGGTAATTAGAATTACAGGATTATGTGAGATGGACCAGGAAGACAGTATAAAGTGACCATAAGAAGGGATCTAGGACAGAATATCAACATTTAAGAGAAAAAGAAAGAGAAGGTTCAGGATGTCTGAGGGCTTTCTGGGAAAAGGTACACTACAGTCTTCTGAGCAATATTACTTTTGTGAAGGAGTATGTGTTCCCTCAGACCAGGGAAATCTGCAGAAGCACCAGATAGGACAGTCATGGAGAACAGTTCCATTAGATGTCCTCTGACCAATTCCAGCTAGCGGCTCTCAAACCTTTCTTCCAGCACAGAACTCTCTTGAACTTCAGATTTGTGTTTTCCAGTGTCTCCTTCATGTCCACAAATACCTTATCCTTCCTTGCAAACTGATCCCTGCTGAAAAATATTTAAGGTTTTTTTTTTTTTTGAGAGAGAGAGAGAGAGAGAGAGAGAGAGAGACAGAGGCAGCATGTAAGCAGGGAGGGGCAGAGAGAGTGAGAGAAAATCCCAAACAGGGTTTGGGCTGACAGTGCAGAGCCCGATGTGGGGCTCAAACTCACAAACTGTGAGATCGTGACCTGAGCTGAAATCAAAAGTTGGATGCTTAACATACTGAGCCACCCAGGCATGCTCCTCTGCTGAAAAATATTTTAAAAGTATAATACCAGGGGTCTGGGACTGATTAAGCAGAGGAGTAAAGAAGAGGAAGTTGACCAAAGAAAGATTTTAACATCCTTTTTTAAAATTGAAGTATAGTTGACATGTAGCATCCTTTAAAATATATTTAAAGATAGAAAACCTGTATTAAAAAAAAAAGAAAGAAAAGACAAATACCAGATATTCCTGGTATTAGCTATCTATATCTACTATGGGCTTGAGCTCTTGAAGTTGGGAATGTATTATTTCCGTGTCCCAGTGCTTAGAGTAGTGTCTGACACAGATAAGAGCTATAAACAAATGTTGTAGCATTGATTTGAATGCACTTTCAAATGAGGCCAGTGAGACCTTCCCATGAGGATTTACCACAAACATCCCCAAGAGGCCTGAGTCACTTTTGCTTAGGCAATAATTTCGTCAGTCAAATGAGGGAATTGGGTCACATTCTGGGACAAGCAGCATAAAACTCTTCTCAATTGTACCAGACTAGTTTATTATACCTACCTATGGTGGAGACTTTATCACCAGTATCATTATTTCACTTCTACTCAATGTGTGTGTGTGTGTGTGTGTGGGTGTGTGTATACAATCAAAACCTTGGGTTAGACCAACTCAATTATCAGTCATTAGTGACTGATTCTGTGTTTAGAAAAGCCATCATGGGGGAGGGGAATGGAAAGTTGTGTAATGGGGACACAGTTTATAGTGTTACAAGATGGAAAGAGTTCTGGGTATGGATGGCGGTGATGTTTACGCAACACTGTGAATGTGCTTAATGCCCCTGAAACTGTACAGTTACAAATGGTTAAGGTGGTGAAATTTTGTTATATGTATTTTGCCACAATTAAAGATAATAATCTAAAAATGATAGCTCAATGTTTTAAAAAGGAATCATTTTTTCTTTTTCAAAGATTATGGCATTAGTGTTGTCTTTGCGAGGGACCGTGAAGAGTGGGAGGTTCAAGCTCATTGACAGGACCATGAACAGTGACATACGTAACTCTCTATGAATAGTAAGCTGTACAAGGGGGGAGGGGGTGGATGCCACCGTGGGTTGAATTGTGTCCCCCAAAAAGATACGTTCAAGTCCTCAGCCTCAGGAATTGTGAACATGAGCTCATTTGGAAGTAGGGTCTCGGCAGATGTTATCAAATTAAGATAATTGGATTTAATCCAGTGTGACTGGTGTCCTCATAAAAGAGAAGAGACACAGAGGCAGGAGATATACGGGGAGAGCACCATGTGAGGACCAAGCATAGGGGTGATGTAGTTATGAGCCAAGGAATACTAAGGATCGCTCATAAGCTAGGGAGATGCAAGGAAGGATTCCCCTACAGCCTTCAGAGAGAGCATGTAGACACCTTGATTTTGGACTTTTGGCCTCTGAACTGTGAGAGAATAAATATCTATTGTTTTAAGTCACCCAGTTCCTAGTAATTAGATACAGTAGCCACAGGAAACTAATACAGGTGCCAAGGGGAAGGGGATCGCCTCCTGCCCTTTCTGGATTGCAAATACAATTGCTTAGCTACAAGGACAGGCTGGTGTAGTCTTTACCAGGCATTCTTATCATGTGCTGACCTCACTGTGGGGGGTGGGAGGACGGGGGTCTTGCTGTTGTGACTCACAGTCTTTCTTTAAATGGGTGACAGGAGATAGAATTAGGGCCACCTATGTGTTAAAGAGAAGTTACGAGTCCCGGGGGAATGTTTCCTATTCAAGGAGATAGACTACTGCCAAGTGGTTTAGCTGCTCCTCTTAAGGAAAGAAGCAGTTTGTAACAGTGGAAAGAATGCAGTTTTGGAATCGAATGAATGAGACTTGGTCCCAGGCTTTAGGAAGCTTATAGTCTTGAAACGGTAATAAGAATCAAATAATTAAGTCTATTAAAAGGCAGAATGAGTCACTGTCAATCTGAGAGATCGAAAATTCCCAAAGAGCATGTGTAGTTATAGGTCTATAGGAAGATTTCCAGAAAAGGAGGGCGTCGCTATGAGTTTCTAGGGTACTGGCAAGAGTGGAGGGCGGTGGACAGAGAGGTACATTCAGTCTGGAGGAAGAGAGGAAACACAGAGGAAAAGAGGAACATCTAAGATCCATTCAGGGCCTCGTGAAGTTCACGGAGAGCATTCATTCTGCAAAGACCAGAAGCATCGAAGGCCATGCTAAAACCCTGGGTTGGATTTTCCAGGTGTTGGGGAGACTTCATAGGTTTCTGAGCAGGAGAGCAATATGGTCAGATCTAGGCAGTATCATGATGGTGGTGTTTAATATGCCTTGCAAAAGGAAAAGTGTGGAAGCGGAGAGAACAGTTGGAAATGTATTGTTCAATCAATCACATTTCCTAGAGCGGCAACTTGCCAATCGTCATTCTATTCTTTGGAGATTTAATTACACGTGAAGTTCAGAATCCATAAAGAAGAGCAAGAGTCTTCAAGTGTGGAGTTAAAACAAAGAACCCAGTTCCTGCCAGCTGCCTCCTTTACCCCTCTTCCTATCACCCTAAATAATAATAGATGTCAAGGGAGCTGGTGATTCATTTGTTTTTCCATTACCTTACCTTACAGTTAACAAAATGTAGGAAGCACAGTCGTTCCAGGGGATTTAGTTATGAGCCCCTGATTTGTAACGATAGTACAGAATTACTATAGACTAATTGAGATTTATTGGCTGCACACCACCTCCACGTCCTCTTTGATAAACCTTAGTCATTTATCTCCAAAAAGAGTTAGAGAGTCTACCAAGTATCAGCAACCTTTTTATCTTGTATCAGGGCCAATGAAGGGGAGAAAAGGTACGCACAATTTTTTCTGTTAGTCAGAATGAAAAAAAAAATAGCTTTATTGATTCCTGCAGAGAAATGTATATTTTAATAACTTAAGTTAGCTGCTTATTAAATAGAAAAATGCCAGTGAGAAATTTGGCACCACCTTTTAGTCGCTGAAATGTTAATTTCTGTGCATATTGGAGAAGTTGCACAAAGGAAGCAGCTTTCTAGTTTCTAACTTCATGCTTAAATTAGATCAAAGATGATATCACTTATCATAAATTAGCACACAAATTAGATCATATGTGTAACTAGGTGGGCCACATGTACTTTTCATACCAGGGATTGCTCACTGCTGATTTAGGGAAAGCTCTTTATTGGACGACTTGGAAAAAGAATCCCAGAGATGGGAAGTGATTTGCTTGTGGTCACATGCCTACCAAATTATTGAATTCTACCAAAGATCATTCATTTGGGATCGTGTATATTTATGGTCTTACTATCATTTGTTTGTTCGATGAATACTTATTAAATACCTACTAAGTACCAAACATCTTCAAAGCGCTGGAAATACAATGGTTATAATGACAAAGTCCCTTCCCTACACGGTAGTGAGAAGAGAGAGAAAAACAAATCAGATGAGTCATAAAAACATTACCATTCATATAGTGATAAATGGTATGAAACAAAGTCAATTTAGGGTAAAGGCAGAGACTGCTTTTTAAAAAATAGACTTTATTTTCAGAGCAGTGTTGGGTTCACAGCAAAGTTGAGCAGAAAATACAGAGACTTTTCGTATACCTTCTATCCCCACACATGCATGGCCTCCCCATTGTCAATATCCCCCACCACAATGATATATTTAATGGACCTACAGTATCAAGTCATTAAAGAGTCCATAATTTAGACTAGAGTTTGCTCTTGGTGTTGTACACTCTATGGGTTTAAAGAAATGTATAATGATTTGCACTAAAAAAAAAAAAATCTCTAACACTTTATGGGCACCTGGGTGGCTCAGTCAGTTAAGCGTCTGACTCTTGATTTCGGCTCAAGTCATGATCTATGGTTCGTGGGATCCAGCCCTGTGTCGGGCTCTGAGCTGACAGTGACAGCATGGAGCCTGCTTGGGATTCTCTCTTTCCCTCTCTGCCCCTCCCCCAATCGTTTCTCTCTCTCTCTCTCTCTCTCTCTCTCCCTCAATAAATAAATAAACTTAAAAAAATAGTCTCTAACACTTTCACTATAAAATAGGTCCTCCTCTTGAGTTACATAGGAAGGAGCTTGGGGTCAATACTCCACCACTCATTTTCTAGAAAGCAGAACACCATTCACAACTTTTCAGCTCATTTTCAAGCCTGCAGATTTGGGAGGTAGGGACAGCTACTTGTGTTGATTTCAAGAGAATGTAAACCGGACATTTGTTCTCTGTCTTCTTCTCTGAATTCCTCTATAGCGTTAACTCATCCAACTACATTTGTGAGCAATCTGTTCCTTGTGTAATGAACAAAGAGGGTTAGCACATACATTATACAGCATTCGGCCTGGAACCCCAAGTTCAGACATCTCCCCTTCCTTTGGTTCTCTTTCTATTGCCCACCCACAAGGGGTCCTTCTTTTCTCTCCTTTTGCACCAATGGAAAGGTAACCACTCTCTCTCTTTCCCACCATTCAGCTCCACCCCAGATGCTCTTTCTAAAATATCCCCTAGCGCTCTGTGAAAGAAAGGCTGGCGCTCTGTGAAAGAACAGACCTGCCACCTTGGAAGGCAAGTTATGAATCCTCTTGGGCACTTGAGCACGCCTTCTGGACTCTTGCTCCCCCATACGTAGCCTTCACAGCATTTTCCCACAAATTATAGAACTATTCCGTGGAGGAGAACTTCTGTGCCCTGCTTGTTACTGGGTGATATGTTAGTGAGGGTGATGCATTTCATCTGTTATGGATGAAAACATTCGAATGTGCACAAGGGGGAAGAAGAGTCGGCAGAGTCACGGATTGTGCTTTGTGTACTCTGCTAGGTTCAAAGTTGATCGTTTAATGAAAACCATCTGACTCATTCAGCAGTAGCTAACACAAGGAAATACATAAAGGACTGGCTTTCTGATATTAAGTATGACTTTTGAAACCCAAATTGTTCTTACTATTAAGCCTAGGAGCAAAGGAGGACTTGCTTTAGGAGTAGAACTGTAGATAAAGTGTTCATGAACAAGCTCATCACCCTTCCTTGTAGATCAGTTTACACATCATCTCTTCTTGATGATGGAAAAATATAATGTAGTTGGGGAAAAAAATATTAGCACAACACCATCAAGGGAATTTGCCTGATGTAAGTGTAATCTACACACATACTCATTTATATGTGAAAAAAACTTCCATTTATAACAATTACATTTCTCCATCTCTCTTATTATTAATTATTTAGAAGCCCATGACTCTATTTTTTCTAAGATTTTTTTTCTCACCACCAGACATTCAAGCAAATTTCCTGAAGGTTCCCTTAGTAAATTAATACTGCTATATTAAGACTCTTAAATCCTTTAATAATTCTTTGGATAATTCCTAAATTACTCTAAGAACTGTATCCTTGGAAATAAATCCTAAGAACAAAATGAACATGGTTTTGTTGGAAGGACCAGCTAAAGAAAATAGGCATCTTAAAATGTGGTAGAAAAGTGGCAAAAGCTTTTTAGACAACCATTAGCTATCCTCGTGGAGGAATAGATTAAAATGTCGAAAAGAAACAGAAATGTTAAATGCTCTAATTTCACATCAAGTATGTAATTTCTTTTTTGTTTTGTTTTATATCCAATCAGTTGGAACCTGCAAAATAATACAGCACGGATTTCTTTTTGTTGGTCCTATAATACTTCTCTCAGAACAATTATGCATGTGGTTCGGGGACTGTCACCGCCAAACTGATGTCTTCCCTTGAGACCGTGGGGAACAATTGCCCTTCCCCACGGGGTGGCTCTAAAAGCTGAGCCTAAAAGCCAAGCCCATTTGATGAATGGCGGCAGCGCTCGGGAACGTGCCACGCTTTGTGGGCAAGGCAGGGAAGCCGCAGAGTTGGGCCAAAATACTTTCTCTCAAACGGTCAACTGCAAATTGTGTGCGACTGATGCAGAGCCCTTAGTAACCAAAGAGGAGAAATCATGACAGTGTTTTTTTAAATGAACGGAAAACATGTTTTTGGGTTTTTTGTATCCCCTAAGGGTCTTATGTTTTTGTTTGTTTTTAAGTTGTCCCAATGTGTTTCAAACCTTTCCTAGTTCATGAAGTGAATGAGGCCTGGACATTTTATTTGCAAACAAGTAACACATAATATATTTTTATGTCCTGAACCTCATGCAATATAACTTCAGATCTGTAACATGTGTGAAAAATAAATATTTCATTAATTTAATTGTTCCCTAAATATCAATTTTTTCCCCTTCCTTCTCAGTTGCTCTCCCACCCCCCCCCCTTCCCCACTTCTCTCTTTCATCCTCATAGGTTTCAAAACTTCTGGAAAATGAACCTATTGAGTGTGTTGTATGGGGGAAAGTATGGCCTTTGAGGCAGGGATTAAAATCCCTGCTTGGGTGCTGACTAACCCTGTGCTTTTTGGAAAAATTACGTACCCTCTCTGAGACTCAACTTCTTATCTGTAAGATGGGGTTAGTAAAGCTCTAGAATCCCTGGAAAGATTCAATGATAGATGTGAAATAGAGTCCTTGCAGGGGCTGAGTGGCGTAGTGGCGAGGGCACAGGAGCCAGCAGCCTGGGCTTGGCTCCCCAGAGGACCCCTCACTATCTGCATCGAATTCCTTCACTTCTCTGTGCCTCACTTTTCTTATTCATAATTTAAGAACAGAAATAGTTCATACTTTGTCTGATTGTTGGGAGGCTCTAATGACCTCGTCATACATGCGAATTCCTTCGACGATGCCTGTCACGTAGTAAACACTTGACGCATGCTTGCCATTGTTGTAAAACAGAGCTGCCCTGCTCTCCGCCCACCTCTCATCTTAGAACTGTGTCAGAGGTGTGTCCACTCCCTCCGTTCCAAACTCAGGGGCACTCGAGTGAACCTGGCCAGCTCCAAAAATTAGCTTCTCCCCTTTACCAAGGGATTATGCAGTGTCCCTCAGAGTTGATGAGTGCGTGATGGTGTAACAGGGAGGTGCTCTCCAGCAGTGACTAGATTTTTTGTTTCACAAGGTCTAGAAACAGATTGGGTGTTGATGGCATTCATTCAGGGGGAAGCAGAGTTGCAAAGCTAAGTGATGTCTGCACTCCCACAATGGTCCATCCTGCCCTGGCCGGCCTATGGGGCCATGGTCAGTGCCTTAGTCTACTAGAGGTAGACTTGGTTATGACCTTCGTTCAAGTTAGGACCCCAAGCTAAGGCACCAGGAGACATCTGAAAGGGGAAGCAGTGCTGCTGTGGAGTTTGGGGTTATACAGAAAGTACAACAGAGCTGGCTACTGAGGACTGCTCCCTCATCAGGTGAGAGAGACTCGGGCCCTTGCGTGTGGTCAAAGTGCAGGAAATGAGCCCCGAAAAAGTCATGGTGATTCTATGAAATATTTAATTGTCTAGAGCTCTGGTTAGGAGAACTACCCCCATATAGCCCAACACAGTTGAGTCTGCCAAGCAGAAGCCAAGAGCCACTCATCAACAGGAACTTGAGCCATCTGACACCTAACTCATTTTAGGGGATCAAAGTGTCCACACACAATCTCCACTTTGAAATTTTATCAGATTTCTGCACTTCCTCTAGTTTACGGCCTTCTCTCAGCAAGTTACGTTCGGAATTTCTCCTTCATCTGGTGAATTCTGGCCTAGAACCCACACACTAAAAGCAATCTCTCTCCTATAATCTGGGTGATTTTGGATGGTGGGCTAAGCCTGGAATAGTGGGTGCAGCATTTATCACTACCCATGCCTTTCTCACATGTTGGCTCCTTACTTCTATGGGCCAGTGGATGTGTAAGCAGGAGGATGTGTGATGTGAACCAAGGCAGGTTCCCATTCTGACTGACCACACACCATGACCCACTGCACATATCCCCCAAATTTGTGAACGATTGCTTATCTTAAGGAAGTTTGGATTTGTGCGTTGAGTACCTGGTCTCACGTATATATAGGCCTTTGATAATGAGAGTTGTAGACTAAAAATTAAGGTTTTACCCTAGATTAACATTAGCCCAGGCACTTAAGCCTGACCTCTCTGTATAAAATAAGGACTGAGAAAAATCTTGTAAAGGCAGAATTCTAATACCTGGTCATAGGCCTCCCTTCATCAGTTATCAAAAGGTTTAAGGGCAGTGGTGGTCGGGGGTGGGGGATGTCTGGGTTATTGTTACCCCTGGAGCTTCCTTTTCCTCTTAGACAGTACCCTAGTCTTAACTGGATAGCCTCAAAACAAGTCGCTAAGTGGTATAGCAATCCAGAAATAATCCTTTACAAATGTCCTATAAATACCTCTAACTCCCAGAGCCCTGTAATTCTGAGAAGGACTCCCCAACTAAATGTAACCTGTTAGGCAAGGTCTTCTCTTTAAAGATGGACAGAAGAAGTCTTGCTGCAGCAGGAAATAAATAACTGCTCTGCAGGTCACCAGTAGCCAAGGGTTTAGTGGGATAATCTGCTACAGTCACAGTATTCTACACAGATTCTGTTTAATTCAAAATCTCAATCACATTCCCCACCAGGATACCCGTTTAAAAGTTGGATATTAGATGTTAAAATATGAGGGTCTGAACCATAAGATCCTTAAGAGACCTAGCAACTTGTTGTTATAGTGCATCTAAAATATTTGATTAGGGACGCCTGGGCGGCTCAGTCGGTTAAGCGTCCGGCTTCTGCTCAGGTCACGATCTCACGGTTGGTGAGTTCGATCCCCACGTCGGGCTCTGTGCTGACAGCTCAGAGCCGAGAGCCTGCTTTGGATTCTGTGTCTCCCTCTCTCTCTGCCCCTCATCTGCTCGTGCTCTCTTGCTCTCTCTCTCTCTCTCAAAAATCAATAAACATTAAAAAAAACTTAAATATTTGATCATCAGCATATTAGATGTAGACATTTCTCATGATGGCTTTCTTAAGATAATTTAAAACTTTTGAAGTTGGACAATCTCAAGTTATTTAATACATATTAACTATGTTTCTAAAGCGCAATTCTGAATAGAACTCATAAAACCAAAAGTTCTTCAGAGAACATTGGTCAAGTCTGACGTCTATCCTTCCTTAGTGACATAGTGTAGAGAGGATCTTTGCAGAACCCTAAGGAAGCCACTTCACCTGAATATAGTGAGGGGGTAGGTGGGAAGGACAGAGTTGCTGAAGACTCAGTATTTGAGTGACTAATTTGGTCTCATTGTAACCTGGAGCTAACAGATCGGATCTCACACCAACACAAACACATTTCCTCTATAGGAAGTTGAGTACAGAATGCAGAACCAGAAAGACAATGGTGAAGTATGCTTACCATGACCTCAGCTGATCAGTAGAGTCAGGGTCAAGGTTGCTTTCTTAGAGGGAAGTGTGGAGAAGAAAGTTAATATAGGGAATAAAAGTGGGTGTGGCCACCCTAGAGGCCTTTGTTAAGTTAATCGTTCTGGGGGTGGCCTCGCTAAATCAAAACAGAAATTCCAAAGCAGATACCCATTTAACTCCTGTGCAAATTTGTAATATCCAGTAATTGTCATCATCTGACTTAGATCTCCTGCTGGAAAGCCTTCTGACTCAGTTGCTTGTCTTATCCATGGACATTACAATTATGTCTTAATTATGGCCAGACCCTGAAAAGGATGTCAACATCTTGCTTTCATTGTTTGAGAGTGATTTCATTAGATTTTTACCCTGTCTTTGTTTTGATGTCTGTAGAGTGTGCTGAGCACAGACCTGGCCAAGGCTGTTTCCTCTTTCAGCCTGGCTTGGCTTAGCTCCTGAGTGATTTAATACCTGTTTTGGAACTAAGTGTGGGAGTTGGGACTAATGTGAAGTCAAGGTCAGATACACAACTATTGTCATGAGGAGATCCAGGCAGTACTGGATCTGAAGATCCACAGGAAATGTTCTTTGTGGGCCCTGTTCCATTGGTTATAAATGATCTGATTCATTTTCCATGAAAGGGCAGAGGAAAGTGATCCCTTTGGAATGTTCTCCCAACCCAAGGCCCCTATTCCATACAGGAAGATATAAGAGATTATAGTCACTGGGGACTCTCTGCCAGGAATTCTTAATTCAGGAGAAGAGATGGTGTTGTGATCCATCTGAGATGCTTCTGTGTTGGAGTCAGAAGGTGGCGACTGGGTTGGTGCAGTTTTGTCCTGCCCAGATGAAGAGTTCCTTCCCCATTCTAGCCAAATGAGCCTTTATAAAATACAGATCCTATCTACTCACTTCCCTGCCTAAAACCCTTTGATGGCTTGCCATTGATTATAGAATCAAATCCGAGGTCTTACACCTGCCATTTTAGCTCTCCACAATTAGGCAACCACTTACTTCTCCAGCCTTTTCCATGACTGTGGAACTCATCATCCTTTGTGGCAAGAGCTGGCAAATGACAACCCATGGGCCAAACCTGGCCCTCGTGATCAGACAAAAGCTAAGACTAGTTTTTATATTTCTGAACATTTGCATATTAAATGGTTATACAAGTACCAACATAGTGTCTTGAACTTTACCTCTTGGCCCCAAAAGCCTAAAATATGCATGCTCTGGTCCATTACAGGAAAAGTTTACCCTCTCCTGCTTTACATTATCATGATACTTTTTGCCATGTAACCCTAAGCGCCCCGTTATTACATTCTGTCATGCCTTTGCTCAAGCCATTCCTGATACCCTAAATTGCCTCCCTTCCACAAGTACTGATCAGCTTCCATGTGCAGATATTTGGAATACAAATCAAACAAGCAACCCCCCACCCCACCCCCACACACAACCTCTAACCCTCTAGGACCTCATAGCTTAGCAGGAAAGACATGAAATTATATCAGTGAGTACTGATCTGTGTGATAAAGGCTCAGTTGGGTTAAACACAGGGTGCAATGGGGACATCAGAGAGGGCTTCCTGGAGGAGGTGGTGTCTGAGCTGAGTGTTGAAGAAAGAACAGGAGTTTGCAAGGTAAAAAGGGGATTCATTTAAGGACTTTCCAGGCATATGAGCAGTACCTGAAACCATGTGTCAAGGCTTTCATATTAGAAGAAAGCTGTGTGAGGTCACGGTAGGATTTTTAAAAGGGAATGGCAGAGACTTTATTTGTCCTGTATAAAGATGGTACAGACAGAAAGGAAAGGGCAGAGCAAAACTGGGGCAAGGAGACCAGAGAGGAGGTGGTTTTACTCATCAAGTTAAGAAGTCATGATATATAAACTAAGTCAAAGGCGAGGGTTAGGGGTGGTGAGACAGCTTAGTAATGAATCCTCAGCAGCAGATGGCTTGTTGCAGGTAGAATGAAGGAGGAAGAAAGCCAAGCCCTGGCCCCCTCTTATTGGTACCCAGCTCTAGTCACTGAGTAGATGATGGAGCCACCACCTGAGCTAGGGAATGCCAAGGAAAATCTGGTGGAGATGTGTGGGGAAAATGTGTTGGGTCTCTTATTCAAACATGACCACCTTCGGAGGGGACCTGGGTGGCTCAGTCAGTTGAGCCTCCAACTTGATTTCTGCTCCGATCATGATCTCACGATCGTTGATTGAGCCCCGTGTTGGGCTCCATGCTGAGCGTGGAGCCTGGTTAAGATTCTGTCTCCCTTTGCCCCTCTCCCCAACTTTCACATGCTCTCGATCTATAAATAAATAAATAAATAAATAAGAACACCTCAGGTATTGTCTCTTCCAGGAAGCCCTGAGGCTGAGTTGGGGTCCTCCTTTGTACCTTAACAGCATTTTTTAGTTCTATCAGAATGTTTACTGAGTGACATTGAACCTATTTGTAATTTTCTTCTTTTTTCCCCACTTATGTAGAGCAAACTCATTGGAAGTTGATATAGTATCTAATTAATCTTTATATCACCAGGACCTAGCACAATGTCCATTTGCTCAAAAAGAGGACCATTGAGCTGAACTGAATAGAGATGGGGGCCCTTGGGAGAAGCCCTCAGTGTGATGTGATTCACAGAGAACCAGCTTTGTCATCAGATGGACGTTCTCGCTTTGTGAGCCTTGGTGTCACTTTGTCTTTATATATCTGTGTCTGTATCTGTTTGTCTACATCTACAATACCTCTCCTGCCTATTCTTCAAGGGCGCTGTAAGAATAAAATGGAAGCAGCAGCCACGGATAGGGGGAAGAACTTGGGAGTGGGGAAGTCAGAGACCGGGATTCCAGTCCCAGTTCTGCTATAACTATAGGACCTTGAGTGAATTATTGCTATTGTCTTGGCCTCCATTTCTCCATTTATAAAATGAGCGTGTTGAATTAGTTCGTGTTCCCTTCCCATCTAGCATTCTCATGTGCTTTATGAAACTAGACAGTAGATGCGGAAGGATCATACAAATGAAAATCCCTATGCAAGTGATAGAGAAGAGTCCCTTAGAGTGCAAGAAAGGCTTGGGCAGTAAAAAGTGGCCCCATAGTGGATGCTGTGGTGTGCCATTTGGATGCCCCCCATTGCTGGGAGACTGCAGTCTATGGGAATTGTCCTTAGCCAAAGGGAGCTGCCTCTCCCAATGTAGCTCCTCCCTGGGAAAGATGCCATCCGGTCACTGGTCAGTGTGGGACACAGAGACCCAGTGCTGTCATCTCAGCTTTGGACCTCACTGAGGAGTCACCTCAGAGCTCCCCTGGGTTTCCACTGGAGCTGCATCCTACTTCGACTCTCCCTTCTGCTCCCTTCACTTCCTTCCCAAGAAAACATCTGTGCACAAACTGCCTTTCACAGTGTTTCCAGGGGACCTTGACCTTTGACTTCTTATCCTCTGACTTCTTGTCCTCTGGGGACTGTGATCAGGCATGTCAGTACTTCCCCCTCCCCTACCAAAAGGGCTTGCTGGAAGGCCTTGGCCTCCAGGGTTCTTACAGAAATGCAAATTGAGACCTTTTACTGTTCAGATGACACCTGCTGTGTGTCCCACTGTACTGTGCAATGGCAAACAACATTTCTTCTCCCAGGGAAACTGCTCTAATGTCCAAAGTCACAGAAGGACTGGGTTAGTGACACCCCAAAATGTACACAAAAATAAAAAAAGATTCTAGAAAAATAAATCATACTTCATAACGTCTAACTCTCTATAAATCTACACCCAGAAGGAGATGGGGGAAAAGCTTATTTTTCACAGGTCTTGCACCAACGGTCTGAATTTCACAACCCGATCATTCCTCTGCCAGAAGTTTTACGTCTGATACCTTCAGATGTGCAATAAAAAGGCAAGAACTTCCTTCTGTTGCTCAAGTTCACTGTACCACAAAGAGGCAGAGAAATATAATGAAAAGGGAAAAGAGATAAATGATTAGTTATAATTCTCTGAATAGCTAGATAAATATTGACTAAGAGTGCCTAAGAAAAAGAAGCGTTCAGGTCTGCCTGGAAAAATTAGCTTCCCTCCCTCCCTCCCCCTCCTGCTCAGCAGCCCTGCCTGGAGAATCCGGCTCCGTTATTTCTCTCAGTGGGAGCTGCCATTTTAATGACTCAGCACAGCACTTTTCCAGCAGGAGACCCTGCCTCAGGTGGCTGATCAGGCCTGGGAGAATTGAGGTCTCATTTAAACTAAGTCAGAAATTTCCCAACTTGTTTTAAAGTGAAATAGATTTGTAAAAATAACAATAATCATTATTTGACAGTGCTGTTACAGCTCCCAGATCGAAATTTAACCTTTAAAGTAGAATCCATCCTTTTCCTTCCCCGACGAAACTCGAATTCTGCTTCTCTGTCGCAACATTTGCCAGTGCAGATAAGCCTCACGTGAGTGAGGAAGAGAGCAGCAGAATGACTTCTTTCTTTGAGTTTCAGGTCTTGCTTAAATATTCATTATCACTCACCTATTAGCCGTCGATACACATCTTTAAAGTAATTGTATCCGGTTCGTATTTTATGCCTCTATAAAAATGTGTAAATAACACAAACCTCTTCATTTGGGGGAAGTAGTTGATAACTTTTCTATGTAATTTACATACTTGACAAAGTTGTAGGGGCGCCTGGGTGGCTCAGCCAGTTAAGCGTGGGACTCTTGATCTCACAGCTCAGATCATGATCTCGTGGTTCAAGAGCTGAAGCCCCGTGTCAGGCTCTGTGCTATTAGCACAGAGCCTGCTTGGAATCCTCTCTCTCCCTTTCCCTCTGCCCCTCCCCCATTCACTCTCACACTTTCTCTCTCTCTCTTAAAATAAAAGATAAATTAATTAATTAATTAATTAAAAATTGCCTTCAGGAGCTTTTATTCCAGTTTTAAGTAAATCAAGGTATAGTTTACATACAGTGGAATGCACTGGTCATCACTTGGGGCTCACGGCCTCCTTCAGCCCAAAGTCCACCTGGGGACTTGTACTCTCCCATTTTCTGGAAGCGCCCCCCCCACCCCAACTCAGCCCCAGCCCAAGTGCCCGGTGATTCTCCCCTTGGACCTCCATGCTTGGCCTCTGTAAGACCCTGCCTGTCCTCACTGGGTTCCTGGTGCGGGCCTCCATGGCTTCACCTGGACTGAAGGCTGCTCACCCCCTCACACCTTCCCCCTCAGCACCTTTGGTGGTGTTGGGATGCCTTTACCTTCCCACTCACCATCTAGAACATTGTCTGCATCTCCTCCTTCTTTAAGGCAATCCCACAGCTTTTTTCCTGCCCCCAGTGATGTCATTTACCAACCTCCATGCCACTTCCCTTCATATGCAGAGGGTCTCCATGCCCACTCACAGGCCTCCTCTCCTCCCACATGTCTGCCATTTTCCTCAGAGCCTTAGACTATGCAAGGATGAGCTCTTCAACCACTTCCTTCATTGAGCCCTACATTTGTTTCACTGTCCATGTGGCTGCTCTTCTCATTTCCGCCTGCGATTATCAGCATGTGGCATTTCCCCACTGCTCTGGGCCTCTAGGACCTCAGCCCTGTGTCCACCTCCCTAGATCATAAGGTCCCTGCAAGCAGCTTTCGAGAGCTAGGGCTAACATCTCATCTTCCATACATCTTCGGCGGTCTCCCTGGCTTAAGTTAGATACGCAAGTCTGCTGCTCTCCTTCCAGCGCCTCAACTCTGTCCCCTTAGAGCCAGATTCTCACGTCATGTCCCACATGGATCCTTTGCAATCCATATCATGGCAACTGGCAGTTCTTCATCAAAGCTTTTGATCTTGCTCCCGTGGCGGTGGCAAGACTACAACAACACATTGCCTTTGTTGCAATTCTCTGGGGCTGTGTGACTGCATTCTAGTCCGTGGGATATGAACGGCCGTGAGACGCACCCCTTCAAGGCCTGGACTGCAACAGTCTCTCACGCTTAATCTTTCACGTTCTTCTCCCTTTTGCAAAGTGAAGGTCGACACCCAGGATGACTTTGAAAGCCACCTGATGAAGATGGCAGAGCCGTTCAGGGCGACAACCTTGATTTCTGAATGAAATACAGCCGCTTCTGTCTTAGTCGCTTCAGGCTGCTATAACAAAAATATCATAGCCTTGGTGACTTAAATGACAGAAATTTATTTCTCATGTTTCTGGAGGCCGGAATTTCCAAGATCAAGGTGCTGGCCAATTCAGTTCCTAGTGAGAGCTCACCTCCTAGGGTGCAGGTAGATGCCGTCTTGCTGTGTCCTCACATAGTGGAGAGAGATCATCTCTCTTGTGTCTCTTTTCTTGGGACACTAATTCCACTTTGGGGAGCTCTACTCTCATGACCTAATCACCACCCAAAAGCCCATCTCCTAATGCCATGACACTGGGGACACTTTTGGTCCATACCACCCTCTCTCCTTGCCCCTTGACATGCTTCCCATAACAGCAGAAAAACACACACCTTGACCGTGAATAAAAAAACAACCTTTTCAAAAATGAGCTATTGGGATCTCATTAAAATAAAAAGCTTCTGCACAGTGAAGGAAACAATCAACAAAACTAAAAGGCAACCGACACAATGGGAGAAGATATTTGCAAATGACATATCAGATAAAGGGTTAATATCCATAATTTATAAAGAACTTATCAAAGTCAACACCCAAAAAACAAATAATCCAGTGAAGAAATGGGCAAAAGACACGAATAGACACTTTTCAAAAGAAGACATCCAGGTGGCTAACAGACACATGAGAAAATGCTCAACATCAGTCACCATCAGGGAAATACAAATCAAAACCACAATGAGATACCACCTCCCACCTGTCAGAATGGCTAACATTAACAACTCAGGCAACAGCAGATGTTGGCAAGGATGTGCAGAAAGAGGATCTTTTTACACTGTTGGTGGGAATGCAAACTAGTGCAGCCACTCTGGAAAACAGTACGGATGTTCCTCAAAAAATTAAAAATAGAACTGCCCTACGACCCAGCAATTGCACCACTAGGTGTTTATAGCAGCACTATCGACAATAGCCAGAGTGTGGAAAGAACCCAAATGTCCATTAACAGATGAATGGATAAAGAAGATGTGGTGTATACACACACACACACACACACACACACACACACACACACACAATGGAGTATTACTTGGCAATCAAAAAGAATGAAATCTTGCCATTTGCAGCTACATGGATGGAACTGGAGGGTATTATGCTAAGCAAAATTAGTCAGAGAGAGACAAATATGATATGACTTCGCTATTATGAGGAATTTAAGATACAAAACAGATGAACATAAGGGAAGGGAAGCAAAACTAATATAAAAACAGGGAGGGGCACAAAATGTAAGAAACTGTTAAATATAGAGAACAGAGGGTTGCTGGAGGGGTTGCGGGAGGGGGAATGTGCTAAATGGGTAAGGGGCCTTAAGGAATCTACTCCTGAAATCATTGTTGCACTATATGCTAAGTAACTTGGATATAAATTAAACAATAAATTAATTAATTGATTTTTTTTAAAGCAATTTTTTTTAAAAAAGGCAGGCCTCTGCAATTTTGGACATCAGTTGTTACAGCAGTTAATTTCATTCTAACTGATGTAAATGTGTGAGGAGACGGAATTCTATAGTGGATCCTATTCAAGTTGAATCATCAGGGACATAAAATTGGGTCATGGTGAAAGGGGGCAAACTTTGGGTGAGGGGACAAAGAGAATTAAACATCTCTCTTCTTTGTGAATATTTTACTATTACACCCTTTTGAATTTCTCTCCAGGATGCGTGAATAGTTTGGATGAAGAGCCAGCCAGTTGCCATGATAAGGATCTGTAAGGATCCATGTGAAACATTACGTGAGAATTTGGCTTTAAGGGTATAGAGTGGATTGTCTGGAGTTTCATGGGACTGGGTCTTCTGTGGCTCGTAATGCCAGGCAGGGAGGAGGGAATGATCCAGAGAAAAGGAGGCACTGAGCAGGGTGAGAGAAAAGAAGAAGAACATTACTTTACACAGCCCAGCCCAGCCCTCCTTTGCCCATCTTGGGGGCAAAGTGTGTATTCTTTCTATGGCATGAAACCACAAGAGGCCTCTGGCATCAGTAAGCAGCTAGTCAGAAATTTGGAAGCTGGTCTTCTTTCCCTCTTTCAAAACTGGCAATCTGAATTAGGTGGGGACATGGGACATGAGCTGGGCTAGAGCGAAAGTGTAAGGGCCAGAGCAGAGAGGAAGGCTCAGGAGCCCTGTCAGTCTGTTTGATGCAAGCCTGGCATTTAGCTTGGTGTGGGAAGGGCTGGGCTTCGTCCTGGAGAAAGATGATGCCGTGTAGACCTGCATATCTAGACCCAAGTCCCCATATTGGCAAACTGGCATTTCTTTGTGCTTATTGTGATGGCTGGTTCTAGCCTTGGTGCTGATGAGCGAAATTACTTAAGGAGCAAGTCTTGTCTCCCCTTTGTTCTGTCTAGCATTCCTTTATTCTGGCATCTCTACTTAGAAACATTATCTCACCAGATCTCATAGTCTCCAAACAGGAGATGTAGCATGGTGCCTCGGGGAGATCAAAGTGCTTTATGGATATTATCTCATTGAACATCCCAACCTTTCCCCCAGGAGTCAAGCCATCTCCTATTCCCCCTGACTTCTGCCAACTCACCATCCCTGCTTCACTCAGATTCTGAATAATAAATATTGTGAATTACTGCGAGTCATTTGGAAGGAACTGTAAATGGACCCTCAACTTCTCCATCCATCTGAAAGGCACCATCTTAATGCATGTATAGGAGATAATGGCTGTTCTGACACCCACTTACCTGGGACACAATGATTTGTGGTAATTGGGCAGGGATTCCCAGGTGCCCTGTACTCCCATTGGACAAAGAAATCCCAGAATCCTCATTCTTTCTCTGAATGTTGGTATCTCATACATTTCCATTGCTGTCACTATCCCAGCAATATATAAGGCATCGTGAAATATTTGCTGCTCTGTAAATGACCAATTTTCTTTGGGTTTTCAAAGCTTTGAATAAACCAATCCCTCTGTCAGAATGCACTCCCCTAGACCCTCTGCTTTTTGATCTCCTGCTCATCCTTAAGAACCAGCTCAAATCTGATCTCTGTCATGAGACCTTTGACTTCTCCAGGATGAGTTACTTGCTCTTCCTCTGAACTTCTACAGACTCAACTAGAAGCACTATCATTTGTTCCAGGCTCTAGCTACATGTTGCACATATGTATTATGATTTGATTCACCTGACACCTCTATGAAGTTGGTGATATTATTGTAACTAATTTTACTGATAAGGAAAAAAGAGGCTTGAAGAGGTCAATAATTCTCCTGATGTTATATGGTAATTAAGTGATGGAACCAGAATTTAAATCCAAGACACCAAAGACCATAATCTTTTACTCCATAAGCTGCCTCCATTTTTTCAATCACTTGGTCTGTCCACTAGGCTTGAGCTTCTTAAAATAAGAGGTTATGACTTTTTATACCTATATTCTATACCTAGCCTAGTGTCTGGCATGTGATAGGTGCTCAGTAAATGCAGAATAAATAACTTTTAAAAAGAATCAATATATAACTCTACTGCTTCAGAAAAACTTATGTTGTATTTTTAAATTTGGGGAGACATTGCCAGATTTTCCTTCTGGGACAATGTTGGAAAAAGGGATCCCTATTGGGAGAAGAGAATTATTTCTCCAACTGGGCATATCCAGGGGTCATTAAAATTAGGCTGTACGTTGCAACGCATGGAAGCTCTTGAAGAACTCATATTCCATTGAGCTCCCCCAGGAGTAAATGGAATATAAAGATAATGTCTGAATTCCCTTATTCACTCATTCATTCATTCACCCATCCATCCATTCAACAAATACTGATAGAGCTTGTCCTATGTGGCAGGCACTGTATTGTGCCCTGGGGACACAATAGCCAGCACAAACAGCCGTGGTCCTTAAAGTGAACTTCTGTTTTTTGCCCACCCACCATCTCTTCTTCTGCTAACAGAATCACTCTTTTAGGAAAACATCTTTCCCACACTCAAACTGTGTGTTTTAGGTTAGGCCTGTTTTTCCTTCTTGGCTCCATGTTTGGGCACACGGTCAGTCATTGTATGGCATCCTCTGTAGCACAGTGATGGGTTGAGGGATGGGCATGTGACCATGCTGAGCTTATGAGAGTTAGCAATGGCACTTCTGGAACTATTAGGAAAGTAGTGCTTTCTTATTGTTGGTTAAATATCAACCTGGGACTACCAGTAGAGAGTGAAACCAATACAAAAGAAGACAGCTAAAATTTTAAGGGAGCAAGAGAGAGTAGACTGATGGCATAATTCCATGCCTTAAGTATAACCTCATCTAAAGGCAGCAAAAATCTTGGCTTTCCCATTCAGGTGAGCTGATATATTCCCCCTCTTTTGTTTAAGCCATTGAAAGTAGGGTTTCTTTCCATTGTAATGAAGTAAGTCCTAAATAATAATGCCATTGGCTTCTGGAAGTAGGGTTTTATATGTGATACCCTAAAATGTAGAACTGGCTGAATCACAGTGCGATGCACCGCCCCAAGAATTCTTTTGTTCTTGGCTGGGGAGTCAGAAATCCCAGTCATGTCTCCCATGGCAGAGGGAATTGAATTGTCACATATACTATCTTGAGACTCAAACTATGTTCTAGAGATAGAAAATACAATTATATTGTAGAAGATTAGATACTTCTTATGGCCATCAGTAATAGCCTGTAAGGATGAAGCAAGTTGAGTGGGACAGAAACAGCCTTTCTCAGGGAAGCCCACACCGTCTCCATCAGCTGTTGAGGATGGCTGAGAGGAGTGCTGCGAGCTGGAAAAGCTCAGTTCTCTATCACAGTAACCTTAGCATAAGTGAAGTGTTGGGAGGTAAAAACAGAGAGGGAGAAAAGATGGGAACCTGGAGGTACCATGATATTCCACCCTTTCCTGACATCTTTACAGCATAAAAAGCCATCATCTAGCCTCTTCTGCATTGCTGGTGGGAATGTAAGCTGGTGCAGCCACTCTGGAAGACAGTATGGAGGTTTTCCTCCATAAAACTAAAAATAGAACTACCCTATGATCCAGCAATTGCACTACTAGGCATTTATCCATGGGATACAGGTGTGCCTTTTCGAAGGGACACATGCACCCTCATGTTTATAGCAGCACTATCAACAACAGCCAAAGTATGGAAAGAGCCCATATGTCCATCGATTGATGAATGGATAAAGAAGATGTGGGATATATATATATATATATATATATATATATACACACACAACGGAGTATTACTCGGCAATCAAAAAGAATGAAACCTTGCCATTTGCAACTACATGGATGGAACGGGAGGGTATTATGCTAAGAGAAATTAGAGAAAGACAAATATATGACATCACTCACATGCGGACTTTAAGAGAAAAAACAAATGAACATAAGGGAAGGAAAGCAAAAACAATACAAAAACAGGGAGGGGGACAAAACATAAGAGACTCATAAATATGGAGAACAGAGGGTTACTGGAGGGGGTGTGGGGGGGATGGGCTAAATGGGTTAAGGGCCTTAAGGAATCTACTCCCGAAATCACTGTTGCACTATATGCTAATTTGAATGTAAATTAAAAAAAATAAAATTAAAAAAAAAAGCCACCCTCTAGGATGCAGCAAGGAAGCAGAAGGAATTTTAGCACTTTCCCCACTCCACCCCGACCCCAGTACATCGTTAGCACAACACACAGGATAGGAACACCTGCTGCTAAGGGATAGAAAACTTCAGACAGTGGTCTAGATTCAAGGACCCGTAATTCTGACTTTGGATTTCACTGGATGCAAATAAACTAAGAGCTTATTAAGATTCTAGAAAGTTGAAATGCTTGAAAAATACAAAGCCTGACAAATGATACTCTGGAACTGAGAGATCAACTCCGAGGGTTGTCCCAAACACATGAACTCATCAAAAGAGTGAGCAGCACTGAGAAGGGAAAGCTGTCCTGTGTGCCTCTTAGCTGTGGCCACAGGGTCAATAGGCAAGGGAGTTTCTGCCAGAAGATAGAACCAGGAGAGGCTGGACTGGCTGGCTAAGAAACACCTTCCATCACAGGGCAAAGGCATCTTGGTTAACCCTGTCCTCCCTGTATTATCTGCACCGATACATGCTATTGTGTCCACACTGCACAGTAGTGATTATACTATGCTTTTTCCCCTTCTCCCATTTTTTTCCAAGAAAAGTATGTGTTGGGGTGATTAAATATGTCATTTCGCCACGAGTTTCTAGACAAAGAAAACTTAGCTTACATCTGAATCGTGTGGAAGGATTGTAGAAGTACAAATGGCTGAGCTCCACCCCAGACTTTCTGATTCAATTGGTCTGAAATGGACCCTAGACTTTGCATTTCTAACAAGTTCTGATGTGATATGCATGCTGTCATTGTTTTGTTTTAAATTCCTCAGGTAATTCTAATTTGCAGCCAAAATTGAGAACCCGAGTTTTAGACTGTTTAATAAGCATTTATTGAGCACATACTATGTGCCAAACATTGAGCTAGGTCCAGGGCATGGTTATGAATATATATGTTATTGATATGTATATGTACGTGTATATATGAATAAGACAAAAGTCTCTGCTCCTGAAACACTCATCACCTAATAGGGAAGAGGTCATGTAAACCGGTAAATTTCATATAGGGTAATGTCTGCCATTAATAGAGGTAGCCTGGAGCCCACAGGAAGGAATGGCAAACTCACCAAGGAGCTCAGATAGGACTCCTGAAGGAGAAAAATATTTGCTCTAAGCCTCAAAGAATGAGTAGGTCTTTCCAGGGGCATTTCAGACCAAAAAAAAAAAAAAAAAAAAAAAAGGCAGCATATGCAAAGGCACTGAGGCATACAGCAGATCACATGACATGACACACCATCAGGAAGCTTGCTATGACTGAAGTCTCGGAAGTGAGGTGGCAGGTATGGAATCTGAATTCGGAAAGGCAGCCTGAATGCTCGCTATCTCATGAAAAAAAGCCTAAATCATTTAAATAATTTAAGTGATATTTAGTCTGCCGAGCCTTTGTGCCAAGGTTGGTCAAAATCTACCCTCATCTCAATGCCTTGTGGAGAGCGGCCACACATGAGGAGGATCAGGTGCAAACAAAAGGCTCTGGCAGGAGAAGGAGAACCAGTGGCTAGAGTTCCCAGGGGCTCCACAAATGCTTCCAGGTATCCACTGTCTTTGAAAGGAAAGTTCTACATCGGTATCTATACTCCATGTATACCCACAGACACACCTGTGCTGAGGGGGGCTAGCTCGACTTTCCCTGGGAATAAACACCCGCTGTCTCTACCCACTCCTGCTAAGAGGCTTCCTCCTCAGCTTGCAGTTCAACAGACAGATGAGGCTGGCGGAGGCCGCCCTAGTCTTGCAGCCGGGGAGCTGACGTGCCAACACACAGCTGCTGACTTTCTTCCCCCCTCACGTTAAGCTGGAACATTGTGCACTTTTCTTCTCCAACTCCTTCAAGGCAAGTCATTTTCCTCCTCTGGAAGGTTGCCCATTGTTCATTTGACATTAAAGATAGGTCTTCACTGTTTTCTCTTAAGGCAGCAATTGGTGAAGTTAAGCTGTATTATGCGGACTTGTCAGAAGGATACAACATTATACAAAGGAATGATGTGAAACAAAAATTGCTCTCTTCAACCTTCCCAACCTCTCCCGCACACAGACTTCAAGGCTTCTCTGCCCTCATGTGTTTCCGACATAGCTTGGAATTGGGGGTAATTGAAGGGGGCGATGGGGTCTGTGGTGCTCAGCCCACAGCCTATCCTGCTGCCAGGAAAGCAGGGAAAGCTGGGAATTGTTCAGTGGGCAGCCAGGATGGATGACAGGGCCGAGGGGGATGGTGGGGAGGGGGCAGATGAGGAAAACCCTTCTCCTCTTGTTTCCCTTAGGAATATGCTGACTTCAGGCCCTCAGATTTGTGGGATGTCTGATTAGTTTTAAAGAGCTAATGGCCTTCTCTCTGCCCTGGTGAATTCAGAATTCATTTCCCAGCGACTTTTACTCAGGATCACATGGCTAACTTACTCCTGGAGTGTGGTCTTATCTAAGTTCTGAGCAGAGGCTCTATCACTCTGCCTCATGGAATCATGGTTTCCTCATCCATTGATTCATTCACTCAGTTGGACTCTGGGCTCTGGTCTCCACTCTGTCATGGGCTAAAGACGTGATCCTGGGCAAATTATGTAACATTCCCAACGCCTCAGTTTCCTCATCTGTAAAATAGGAATACCGTTGAGGATTGTTGTACGGGTTAGGTGATATAAAGCATGTACATAGCATTGTGATCCAAGCCCTCAATAAATAGTGCAGTTATTATTTTTATCATTACTAGTCTGCGGGCATTCATGAAGAGCCCCTGGTCCCTCCTGGGCCCTGGAAACTGGAAGGTGAAGGAGACGGACGTTGCTGGTCTGGTGGGTGGGGCAGACCAGATTGTGACAGCTATAGATTGGTGTTAAGTGCCTGGAAAGAGCTAAGCCTAGGTGCTATGGCAGGTGAGGGAGGGGTACCTAACCAAAGCCAGTGGTCAGAGAGGGCTTTTGGAGCAGGTGCCTCTGTAGGGAGACTTGAAGGGTGAACATGGAGATGGAGATAGGCTTCCTGCCAGAGGGAACAACATGTGCAAAGATATCAAAACACCCCGAAGTTTTCCCAGAACTGTGCACAGGCCTAAGTGCCCGAGCGTACATAGGGCTGCTTGGTGGGGAGTTATAGATGTGGCTGGAAAGGAAAGCCTGACCCCTCGGGAAGTGCTTTGTGTGGGAGATAAAAGGCTTGGATTTTATGCTGGTAATAGGGAATAGGGAAAGAGGTAATAGGGAAATACTTAATGGTTTTCAGTAGGGAAATGGGACTGCCTGACTGATTGGCTTCTGGGTGGAAAGTGGGTTGGGTGGATGAGAACCTGGTTAATAAGAGACCAGAGTAATGCACCAGGGCACTGAAGAGAAGAAAAACGGGATGGTGGCCATGTAAATGGGGAGCAGGGGTGCTTTCGAGATGTTTAGAAGCTAGAATCTCTCAGGGCACCTAGGTGGCTTGGTCAGTTGAGTGTCCCAACTTCGGCTCAGGTCATGATCTCATAGTTTGTGAGTTCAAGCCCCGCATCGGGCTCTGTGCTGACAGCTCAGAGCCTGGAACCTGCTTTGGATTCTGTGTCTCCCTCTCTCTCTCTCTCTTTCTGCCCCTCCCCCACTTGTGCTCTGTCTCTGTGTCTTTCTCTCTCTCTCAAAAGCAAATAAACATTAAAAAAAAAAAGAGAATTGTTTACCAAAAAAAGCGCTAGAATCTCTAGACCTTGGTCATAACAGGACATGGGAGGAGTTAGGGATGTACCCTCGCCCCATACACCACCAGTTTTCTGCCGCCAGTGACCTGTGAATGATCCTTTACAGAGATGAGGTGCCCAAGAAGAGCAGGTGCAGATGGTGTGTTCCATTACAGACATGCCAGGTGCCCATGGGACAGCCAGGTGTATGCAATCAAGATGTACAGAAGCCTCCATGGGCTTGGGGCTCTAGGGAAGCTACAAGCAGGTGAGGTGCATCATCAACACAGAGGTAGTCACTGAGGCCATGGGATGGACCAGGTCACCAGGGGCAAGGAAAATGGCTAAAGAAGGTGGCTGAACACAGAGTTCTGGGAACAGCAAGACTAGAGGGATAGAAGGAGGCAGGGAAGTCAGTAAGAGGCCAAGAAGGGGAGGCCAGAGTGGTGAGAGTAAAACCTTAGGAGAAGGGATATTCTAGAGAAAGTTTCACAGAGGAGGAGTGATCACTGGTGCAGGTTGCCTCTGAGAGGTTGGTGGAGGTGAGGCCCCTGCATTTACAAGAGGAGGCTGTTAGTGACACAGGCAAGGACAGCATCAGTTGTGGTGAGGACAGAAGTTGAGGATGGAAGAAGGAGGCCGACAAGATCTCACTTGATCAGCACCTTGGCAATTAGGAAGGCAGCAACGGGAATGTCGTACCTGAGTGCGTGTTATAGACACGGCCTCACAGGTGCTTCCCACATCTGCAGAACAAGAGTCTTGGGGGCAGAGCCTGAGAACTTAGTGTGTAAAAGCTCCCTTGGTGATTCTGCAGTGAGAATTCTGAGTGGCAGATGGTAAGCATGAAAACTAGGCTTAGCGTCAGGAGCCAGGGGTCTAAATCCAGAAGCAGCCCCTGCGAACAGGAGGCCGCCAGTGGGGTCTGGGTCTGACTGTGGATCTACCACTCCCTTGCTGCCTGTGTGGCTGGGCAAGGCCTTAATGGCTTCCACGCCGGCCCTCTCATCTGGAAGACAGGGAGAGCAGTAACCACTGCAGGATTATTGTGAGGTCCCGGTGAGGAAACGTACATAAAATGTTTGGCTTATTAAAAGCACTCGTTGTTGCTATTATTAATGTTGCCGTTGGCTGCATGACCTTGGGCAGATTTCACCACCTTACTGGACTCTCACTTCCTCATTTGTGAAACAGGAGTAGTAGTTTCTTACCTGGCAGATATTGGAGGATCAGTGTGGTTGTGCAGAGGGAAGAGCCTCACAAATAGTCGGTGCTCAGTGAGTATTAATTTTGTGTTGTAGTTGGTGCAGGACCTCATGCTTGGAGGTGGTCACTGGTTGGAAGATTGTCTGTAGGGGCAGCCCAGGCCTCCCCTGCTTCCTCAGGTACTAGCAGGGTTTGTGATCACATAAAGTCCTGGGATCACCCTCTTTCCCTGAGTAGAGCTGGTGGTTCTGGTCACAGGCTCTTCAGAAGCAGTGGTCAGGGCTATGGAAATCTGTGAGCTGGTCATCAACTAGCAGCCATCGCAGCCTGGGACTCTCCAAGGTGGCTGAGGTGGCTGTTACCCCTTCTAGGAGACAGGAAAGAATACAGAGTAGCCTCTGGCTTCCAAGGAGTCAGGTAGCCCAGGGACAGGGTCCTAAACCCTTGGAAAATAAGGAGGAAAAGACTGACAGTTGAGATATTCACACCAGCAGGAAAGAACTGGCCAAATGCCCAAGATCTGCCTCCTGGCCTTTGTCCAGGCAGGGCCTCAGCGCTGCTGCAGGAAGTAGGCAGCTTTGTGACTCTCTCACCCAAGCGCAATCTGGGAGAGATGAAGAGGGGCAGAGAGAGGGATGGACAGCAGGATGGTACGGGGGCCTGCTTTCTCCCTTCTGCTGCTCTGGTGACATAATCACCTGGCCCCCATTCCTGTGCTGTATTGTGCTGTTCTGTTTATGGCTGAAGTCAGCAGGTTGGGTCCCTTTGGGATTTGAACGATGGATGAGAAAATATGATGGTGAGCAGTATTTGCTCAGCACTTTACAGAGCTGGATTATTTGATCCTCACCTAGTAGGGATGACATCCCCACTCTATAGATGAAGAAGCAGCAGCTTTGGAAGACCTACCCAGGGTCTGGATTCACACCTAAGAAGAGCTGGCTCCAATGCCAGCACTCTTACTGCTAGCCCAGGAGTTGCTGTTAAAAGGGAGCACTGCGCCTGACCAGCTCAGTCAGAAGAGTGTGTCACTCTTGACCTCAGGGTGGTGAGTTCGAGCCCCACTTGGGTCTCGAAAATAAATAAAACTTAAAACTAAATGGCGGGGGGGGGGGTGCCTGGGTGGCTCAGTAGGTTGAACGTCTGACTTCAGCTCAGGTCATGATCTCGCAGTTGATGAGTTAGAGCCCCACATCAGGCTCTGTGCTGATAGCTTGGATCCTGGAGCCTGCTTCATATTATGTATCTCCCTCTCTCTCTGCACCTCCCCCACTTGCTCTCTCTCTCTCTCTCTCTCTCTCTCTCTCTCAAAAATAAATAAACATTTAAAAAAAATGGTAGCCTTGGACTGAGACACACAGCTGGCTTCTTTTCACGATGTAGCCACTACCTTGCTCTGTGGCCTGAGACAAGTCTCTTAACTGCTCTGGGCTTGAGTCAGCCACTCTGCCAAACATAGAACTTGGAAGAGAACACCCAGAACATTCCTTCCAACTGCACTAGCTGGCTGTCTTAATGCTGGGGGCATTCTTGGCCACCAGGTGTGTCTGGGATAACTTCAGAAGGACCAGTTACAACCCTGGACCCCAGCCTCCACCCAGAACCCTAGAGAGCCCTTTACTCCCACCCAAAAGCAAGCCATAATGAGCCTTCTGTGAAGAAAGGAGTCTTATTTAGAGAAAGGGAAAGCCATAGATATCACTGTGCACCAGCTGGGGTGGTGCTGTCCTTACCAGTTCCTTGTCCCTGCACCCAAGTGCTCTTCTAGCATTTCTCCCTGGGCCCTCTCTGCCCCTCCTGAGCCCTTCTTCTGCAGTGTCTACACAAGGTTTCAAACTGAATGGATCTCCCTTATCCCTCTGATTTGCTAGTGTGTCCTCAGTGGGGGCACTCTGTACCAAAGCAGGAGCTCAGCAGGAGCTCAGCACTGTTTGTGGGATGAATCAGAAACAGAATTATTCATCTCCTCGTGGCTTTTATGTCCACTTCTGCTGAGTGGGGCCATCACTTCCCAGAGAGACCTGCTCTTTTCCTCCTGGGTGTCATTTTTCTTCCCCTGGGAGACTAACTTTGGTTTCTGCGGTTAACAATCATAGAAAACCCAATATAATTTTTTTTTTTAAGAAAGAAAAAATGCCCCCCTCTCCTAGAGGTCATCTATGTCAGGCCCTTGGCTGAAAGACAGGGTCAATCATCCTAATTTTCTCTGCACTCAGGTGAGCACATCTGACTTTGTGGGGGCTGAGTGGTCTTCCCAGCTCTGAGGCTGGCCATCCCTGGGCTCTTCTGTTCCTTGGCCTAGAGACCCCTTCTTTTAGTTTCTTTTGGTTCCTTTGATCTTTTCACTCAATATGCAGATGAAGGAGAGGGGCCTAAGGAACAAAGCCTCTCCAGCTGCCCGATGGATTATTCTGGAATTAGTCTGCTGCTGTCAATTTTATTTGGTGATCCCAGCTGGATCTCCAAATTATACCTGTAATTTGGTGCACTCCATGTATTATAGTCTGTCAGAGAAATCCTATAATTATTTTTTAAGTGACAAAGTTTTAAGGAATAGCTAAATAAATGTAGCTAAATTTAGAGCACTGTCTCTTTACAATGGAATGTGGCAGGAGGTAGAGATATGATCAGTGGCTGCTAGAAGGAGAATTTTGTTACTATCCAAAAGGTGGCAGCAAAAATTACCTCAATTAACTTAACAAGAAGCCCGTCCTCCTTTGCCAGCCGGCCCAGGAGCCCTGGCACACACCTTTTCCCTTTTCTGCCAGAATTCTGTGCCTCCCGCACCAAGCTGTCCCCAGCTCCATCTGCTGCTCCTGTCTGAAGCTGATGCCCGGGCTCCAGTCACGTCCTGCCTTCTCCCTGAGAGCCTCCAGCTCAGCGTTCCAGATCAGGGTCAGGAGTTCACACCTCAAAGAAATCTCAGCACAGATCATTGCTTAAGGGGGAAGGAGGCCAGAGAAATAAGGGCAGGGCCTGCTTCTGTCCCGTACAGACTCCATGGAAAATGAGAGAGTTTCTACAAACCCAAAATGTAAGATCTCGGGAGAAACTTGTGACATACCTCATCAATCTATTCGTCAGAGCTTTTTGAGAATCTACTCTATGTTAGATGTTCTTGGATGACATAGATGCATGAATGGGTTAACGAAATATTTGGCTCTTACTATGTGCTGTGTACCCTTCTAGCTTCTGGGTTTACAGCAGTGAACAAAGCAGAGGGCCCTGCCTACACGTAGCTCACATTCTAAGGAGGGTAAGACAATAGACAGGACAAACAGGGAAAATAGATGTTTGGGTGGATTGTGGTAAGTGCTAAGGGGACAGAAAAAGTGGGATAAAGGAGATAAGGAATGACAGAGGGGCTGCTACAGTTTTAGACAGAGCAGCCAGCTGGCCTTGCTGAGAAGACCACTAAATGGGGAGAGGCAAGTGGGGAAGCAGCCCTGATGTGTATGTGGGGCACACATTCCAGGCAGAGGGGTTGACAAGTGATAAGCCCCTGAGGTGGGAAATGTTAAGAGGGCCATTGGATACATGGCAGGAGTATTATGTATCCCTGTTTGAGGGGGTCAGGAGATATTGGAGAAGAGAGACATGTGTAAAAATAATTACTATGGGGAGTGGCCAAGACGGCAGAGCAGCATAGAAGTTCACTGCTTCCCTTGTCCCTGAAATGCAGCAAGATCAGCACCAAACCATCTTGCACACCTGGAAAATTGATCTGAGGACTAACACAACAATCTGCTTAACTTGAGCCACAGACCTTGGCAGGTACGTGGCACAGAGAGGTGAACTGGGAGAGAGAAGCTGCGGAGGGTAGGGAGCTGTTTTTGTTTCCAGAGAGAGGACGGAGATAGTGGGGAGAGTACAGGAAAAGCACCCCCTCCCTGAAAGCAGCTGGAGAGAAAGAGAAAGAGTGGAAACACCCACAAGGAACTGCAAGAAAGGGAGAGAGGAGAAAGGAGAGGGTTTCAATACCATTAAGGCTCTATAAACAGGGGAGTGCAGAGTCAGAAACTCCACAGCTTGATACCTGGTGGTGTTCTGCTGGGAAGGGTGAATCCCTAGGAACAGACAGTATTGTCTGAGGGGGTCCTCTGGCTACATGAGGAGAGGCAGTTCCCCTGCTGGGGGGACATCTGGTAGAGGCTGTGCTGCCTCCCCACAGGCAAAGGTCCCAAAAAAACCCAGATTACAGCCATGTTTGCTGGTGTTAGAATGACACGAGGGTGCAGTGAAGCCTGGTGTCAGATGTGTATTGTGATTTACCATAGCCTCTGGACCACTGCTGCTACACAATCATGCAAAATTTTTCTGGGGCAGGCTGGCACTTGGCCGCAATCTCTGGGCCTCTGAGGTGGCATGGTCAAATGAGCACTCCTGGAAACAGGACAGCACCCAGCCATTGCTCAGCGAGACCCTCCCCCATAGGGTTGGAGGAGCAGTTCAAGCTGCAGGGCCCTCAAAAGTGAGGGGTTTGGAAACACAGAACCCATCTGAGATAAAGTTCAGGAGGGAGGTACCGCTTGGCAGGCTGACGGCTTGGTCACGGACAGTGTAGAAGCAGGGAGTGGACAGAAGGCAGAGACAAAGGAGAGCTGCTTGATTGCTGATTGGCGAGAGTACAGAGTTCTGATGCTAGAGACTGGGAAGCTGGGTGATGCCATTTTCACCTCTCCCACGCATGCGCATACATGCCTACATGCGTCACACAGATCTACCCCAGTAAGCTAAGCAATGCCACTTAGTGGAGAACGGAGCTGTTATACCAAGCCCCATCCAACTGTGCCAAGCAAGTCCTAGAGGACCACCACAAGTCTCTCCATCCTCTTAGTTTATGGACTATAAAGTGCTTCATAGTTTGACTTCTGAGGAAAACTGGATGTAATTTCATTTGGATTTAATTCTGTTCACTGGTCCATCTTCATTTTTTTTTCTTTTCTTATTCTTGGATACAGAAAGAGAAAAAAATCTATTTTTATTTTCCATTTTTATAAAAATAATTTTTCTTTAATTTTTCTTCTATATTTTTATTTTTTGTAAATTTTAAAGTCTATTTTACTTTCTTCATTTCATTTTATTCTATTTTATTGTATACATTTTTAAAATTTTAAACGTTTTCCTACTGTTTTCCCCATTTTTTCCTTTCCTTTTCTTCCCTTTTTCTCTATTCTATCAAGCTTCTTTCAACAACTAGACCAAAACACACCTAGAATTTAGCTTCCTTTATTTGATTTTTTTGTGTTGTTTTAATTTTTTTTATTTTATTTTTAATTTTATTAATTCTTTTTCTTCCTCCAAAATGATGACGTAAAGGAATTCACGCCAAAAGAAAGAACAGGAAAAAATGACAGCCAGAGACTTAACACGGATATAAGCAAGATATCTCAACAAGAATCTAGAATCATGATAATAAGAACACTAGCTGGGTTGAAAAAAGCATAGAATCCCTTTCTGTGCAGATAAAAGAACTAAAATCTAGTCAGGACTAAATTAAAAATGCTATAACTGAGATGCAATCTCGGATGGATGCCACAGAGGCAAGGATGGATGAAGCAGAGCAGCATATCAGTGATACAGAAGACAAACTTATACATAATAATAAAGCAGAAAAAGGGAGGGAAACTAAGGCAAAAGAGCATAATATAAGAATTAGAGAACTCAGTGGCTCATTAAAAAGGAATAACATCTGAATCATAGAGGTCACAGAACAAGAAGAGAGATAAAAAGGGGTAGAAGGTTTATGTGATCAAATCATAGCAGAAAACTTTCTTAACCTGAAGGAAGACACAGACATCAAAATCCATGAAGCACAGAGAACTCCCATGAGATTCAACAAAAAACAGCCATCAACAGGGCATATCATAATCAAATTCAAAAATACACAATAAAGGAAAGAGTTATGAAAGCAGCAAGGGAAAAAAAAGTCCTTAAACTATGAGGGAAGGTCAGGTTCACAGCAGACCTATCCACAGAAACCTGGCAAGCTAGAAAGGAGTGGCAAGATATATTCAACATGCTGAATTAGAAAAATATGCAGCCAAGAATTCTTTATCCAACAAAGCTGTTATTCAAAATAGAAGGAGTGATAAAGAGTTTCCCAGAAAAACAAAAACTAAAGGAGTTCATAACTACTAAACCAGCCCTTCAAGAAATTTTAAGGAGTACTCTCTGAGGAGAGAAAAGAGGAAACAAAACAAAAAAGACCAAAGAAACAAAGACTAGAAAGGACCAGAGAGCACACCAGAAATTCCAACTCTATGGGCAACATAATGGCAATAAGTTCATATCTTTCACTCACTCTAAATGTCAATGGACTAAATGCTCCAATCAAAAGACATAGGGTAACAGAATGGATAAGAAAACAAGATCCATCTATATGCTGTTTACAAGAGACCCATTTTAGAACTAAAGTCACCTTCAGATTGAAAGTAAGGGGATGGAGAACCATCTATCCTGGCAAAGAAAAGCTGGAATAACCATACTTATATCATACCATCTAGATTTTAAAATAAAGACTGTAACAAGAGATGAAGAAGGGCATTATATCATAATTAAGGGGTCTATCCACCAAGAAGATCTAACAGTTATAAACATTTATGTTGCCAACATGAAATACCCAAATATATAAGTCAATTAATCACAAACATAAAGAAATTCATTGACAATAATACCATAATAGTAGGGGACCCAACACCTCACTTACAACAATGAACAGATCATCTAAGCAGAAAACAAGGAAACAATGACCTTGAGTGACATACTGGACAGGATGGACTTAACAGATATATTCAGAACATTTTGTCTTAAAGCAGCAGAATACACATTCTTCTCAATTGCACATGAAACATTCTCCAGAATAGATCACATACTGGGACACAAATCAGCCCTCAAGAAGTATAAAAAGATTGAGATCATACTGTGCATGTTTTCAGACCACAATGCTCTGAAACTCGAAATCAACCACAAGAAAAAAATTGGAAAGACAACAAATACCTAGAGACTAAAGAATGTCCTACTAAAGAATGAATAGGTTAACCAAGAAGTTAAAGAGGAAATTAAAAAGTACATGGAATCCAGTGAATAAGATAACACCACAGCCCAAAACCTCTGGGATGCAGCAAAGGCGGTCATAAGAGGGGAGTATATGGCAATCCAGGCCTTCCTAAAGAAGGAAGAAAGGTCTCAGATATGCAACCTCACCTTACATCTTAAAGGGCTGAAAGAAGAACTAGCAAATAAAATCCCAAACCAGCAGAAGATGGGAAATAATAAAGATTAGAGTGGAAACCAATGCTGATGAAAAACAAACAATAAAACAGTAGAACAAATCAATGAAACCAGGACCTGGTTCTTTGAAAGAATTAACAAAATTGATAAACCCCTAGCCAGTTTGATCAAAAAGAAAAAAGAAAGGACCCAAATAAGTAAAATCAGGAATTAAAGAGCAGAGATCACAACCAACACTGCAGAAATACAAACAATAAAAGAGAATATTATGAGCAATTATATGCCAATAAATTGGGCAATCTGGAAGAAATGGAAAAATTCCTAGAAACATAAACTACCAAAACTGAAACAGGAATAAATAGAAAATTTGAACAGACCCATAACCAGTAAATAAATCAAATTAGTAATCAAAAATCTCCCAAAAAGCAAGAGTTCAGAGCTAGATGGCTTTTCAGGAGTATCCTACCAAATATTAAAGAGTTAACACCTATTCTTTGGAAGTTGTTCCAAAAAAAATAGAAATGGAAGGAAAACTTCCAAACTCATTCTCTGAGGCCAGCATTACCTTGATTCCAAAATGAAAGACCCCATTAAAAGGGAGAACTACAGACCAATTTCCCTGATGAACATGGATGCAAAAATTCTCAACAAGATACTAGCCAACCGGATCCAACAATACATTAAAAGAATTGTTCACCATGATCAAGTGGGATTTATACCTGGGATGCAGGGCTGGTTCAATATCCACAAGTCAATCAATGTGATGTATCATACTAGCCAACCGGATCCAACAATACATTAAAAGAATTGTTCTCCATGATCAAGTGGGATTTATACCTGGGATGCAGGGCTGGTTCAATATCCACAAGTCAATCAATGTGATATATCACATTAATAAAAGAAAGGACAAGAACCACATGACCCTCTCAATAGATGCAGAAAAAGAATTTGACAAAATACAGCATCCTTTTTTGATAAAAACCCTGAAGAAAGTAGGGATAGAAGTATCATACCTCAAGATCACAAAAGCCATATACGACAGACCAACTGCTAATATCATCCTCAAGGGGGAAAAACTGAGAGCTTTCCCCCTAAGGTCAGGAACATGACAGGGATGTCCACTGTCACCACTGTTATTCAGCATAGTATTGGAAGTCCTAGTCTCAGCAATCAGACAACACTAAGGAATATAAAGCATCCAAAATGGCAAGGAGGAAGTCAAATTTTCACTCTTCACAGACAACATGATACTTTATATGGAAAACCCAAATGATTCCACCGAAAAACTATGAGAACTGATCCATGAATTCAGCAAAGTCGTAGCATATAAAATCAATGCACAGAAATTGGTTGCATTTCTATACACCAATAATGAAGCAACAGAGAGAAATCAAGGAATCGATCCCATTTACAATTGCACCAAAACCATATATACCTAGAAATAAACCTAACCAAAGAGGTGAAAAATCTATACACTGAAAACTACAGAAAGCTAATGAGGGGCGCCTGGGTGGCTCAGTCGGTTGAGTGTCCGACTTCAGCTCAGGTCATGATCTCACGGTCCGTGAGTTCGAGCCCCGCATCAGGCTCTGGGCTGATGGCTCAGAGCCTGAAGCCTGCTTCCGATTCTGTGTCTCCCTCTCTCTCTGCCCCTCCCCCGTTCATGCTCTCTCTCTCTCTGTCCCAAAAATAAATAAATGTTAAAAAAAAAAAAAAGAAAGCCAATGAAAGAAATTGAAGAAGACAAAAAAAAAAAAATGGAAAAATATTCCATGCTCATGGATTGGAAGAACAAACATTGTTAAAATGTCGATACTACCCAAAGCAGTCAACATATTTAATGCAATCCCTATCAAAATATCACCAGCATTCTTCACAGAGCTAGAAAAACAATCCTAAAATTTGTATGGAACCAGAAAAGACCCCAAATAGTCAAAGCAATCCTGAAAAAGAAAAACAAAGTTGGAGGCATCACAATCCTTGACTTCAACATGTATTACAAAGCTCTAATCATCAAGACAATATGTACTGGTACAAAAACAGACACTCAGATCAATGGAACAGAATAGAGACCCCAGAAATGGACCCACAGATGTATGGCCAACTAATCTTTGACAAAGCAGGAAAGAATATCCAATGGAATAAAGACAGTCTCTTTAGCAAATGGTGTTGGGAAAACTGGACAGCAACATGCAGAAAAATGAACCTGGACCACTTTCTTACACCATACACAAAAGTAAACTCAAAATGAATGAAAGACCTACATGAAAAACAGGAAGCCATCAAAATCCTCTAGGAGAAAGCAAGCAAAAACCCCTTTGACCTCAGCCTCAGTAACTTCTTACTCAACGCATCTCTGAAGGCAAGGGAAACAAAAGCAAAAATGAACTATTGGGACCTTATCAGGATAAAAACCTTCTGCATTAGCAAAGGAAACAATCAGCAAAACTAAAAGGCAGCCAACAGAATGGGAGAAGATATTTGCAAATGCCATATCAGATAAAGGGTTAGTATCCAAAATCTATAAAGAACTTATCAAACTCAACACGTAAAAAACAAATAATCCAGTGAAGAAATGGGCAAAGACATGAATAGACACTTTTCCAAAGAAGACATCCAGATGGCTAACAGACACATGAAAAGATGCTCAACATCACTCATCATCAGGGAAACACAAATCAAAACCACAATGAGATATCACCTTACACCTGTCAGAATGGCTAAAATTAACAACTCGGGCAACAACACACGTTGGTGAGGATGCAGAGAAAGGGGAACAGTTTTGCACTGTTGGTGGGAATGCAAACTGGTGCAGCCACTCTGGAAAACAGTATTTAAAAAAATTAAAAGTAGAACTACCCTATAACCCAGTAATTGCACTCCTAAGTATTTACCCAAGTATTGTTTCAAAGGGACCCATGCACCCCAATGTTTATAGCAGCGCTATTGACAATAGCCGAAGTATGCAAAAAGCCCAATGTTCATCAACAGATGAATGGATAAAGAAGATGTGGTATATGTGTGTGTATATACACACACATATACATATACATATACATATATATACACATATATACACACACATATGTGTGTGTATATATGTATATGTGTGTGTGTATACACACACACACACACACACACATATACATATATACAATGAAGTATTACTCAGCAATCAAAAAGGATGGAGTCTTGCCATTTGCAACAATGTGGATGGAACTAGAGGGTATTATGCTAAGCAAAATTAGAGAAAGACAAATATATGACTTCACTCATATGAGGACTTTAACATACAAAACAGATGAACATAAGGGAAAGGAAGCAAAAATAATATAAAAACAGGGAGGTGGGCAAAACACAAGAGACTCTTAAATATAGAGGACAAACTAAGGGTTGCTGGAGGGGTTGTGGGTGGGGGGATGGCTAAATGGGCAAGGGGCATTAAGGAAGACACTTGTTGGGATGAGGACTGGGTATTATATGTAGGGGATGAGTCACTGGATTCTACTCCTGAAATCATTATTGCACTAAATGCTGACTAACTTGGGTGTAAGTTAAAAAATTAATAAAAAATTAAAAAATACTATTAACGTTCACTGTAGTTGTTTAGAACAGGAATCTGCAAGCTGTGTGTTTTTGTACAGCCTGTGAGCTAGGACTGGTTTTTATGTTTTTAAATGGTTGCAGGGGGCATGGAATCAAAAGAAGACTATTTCATAACACATGAAGCAAAATTCAAAATCTAGAATCTATAAAGTTTATTGGAACATAGCAATGTCCATTCATTTATTTATTGTCTAAGGCTGCTTTTGCATACAATGGCAGAGCTGGGTAGTTATGACAGAGAATGTGTGGACCATAAAACCTAAAATATTGTCTACCTGGCCCTCTCCAGAAAACATTTGCCAACTCCAGGTCTAGGTGGTAGGGGAGAGTGGATAACCCTGGCTGTGGGGTCAGGAGCTCCTGATTCCACTTGGCCTCCACTTGGTGGTTGCATGACTTTGGGAAAATGGTCCATCCACTTGGAAACTTTTTCTCATTTCTAAGGTGGAGACCAAAGTATGACCTTTTTAGGATAGCAGTGAGAATCAAAAGAAATAAAGAACATGAAAGCCATAGCAAGTACTCAACATTCACAGCCATCAGAATGATTGTACACAGTAGAGCATGAAGGTAGCACAGAGGGATGTTATGTGTCCCCCAGTGTCATATGTTAAAGCCCTAACCCCGCAGTGTGATGGTATTTGTAGGTGGGGCCTTTGGGAGGCAGTTAAGGTTAAATGAGGCCACGAGGGTGGGGCCCTTGGGATGGGATTTGCACCCTAATAACAAGAGACACAAGAGGGCTTCCTAGCTCTCTCTCTCCACCAGGTGAGGAGGCAGTGATAAGGCAAGATGGGAAGAGAGTAGTCCTCACCAGAACCCCACCAGGCCAGCAGTTTGAGTTTGGACTCAAGCCTCCAGAACTGTGAGGAAAAAATATCTGCTAAGTCACCCAGTCTGTGGTAAGATTTTATGGCAGCCCAAGCTGACTGAGACATAGGAGGAGAACTGAACTGACATCTTGAGCATACATAGAATTTCCACAGGTGGGGAAGGAGAGAAAAGGCCCCCTTGGCAGAGGAACAATATACGTTAAAGCAATGGTGCTAGGAGTGCATGGGGTGCTTATGGAACAGAGAAAGCTCCTTCCACGTGGGCACAGACTGCACAGTGATAGAGGTGGGAGAAGATGGTTGGATTTGGTGGAGCTGAGGCCACAGAGGCACATTTGTGAGGGGCCTTGTATCCCACTCTCAGAGTAGGCTGATTTGTTATGTTTTGCCCATTTGATTTGTGAAATGTCCCTCTCTGCCTCCCTGAAGTCACCTTGGTGTAGGGGGTGAAAAGCCAGCTCACAGGTTACCATCTACTTCTCTTCATGGTAACAGGTCAGTGGGTAGTTCCTGGCTCCTTCTCTGGGGCTGGCAGCCTGCCAATCAGGAGGTTAATCCATGGTGAATGAGAAAGACACAGCCCCACATCAGGGAGGAGTGAGGGTTATGAGAAATAGGGACTTTTTTTAAAAGAAAAGAATGCATAGTGCTGAGAAAAAGTATAATCTGGTGTAACATGGTCACTTAAGACTTTTTGCTAAGCATGCTGGAAAGTTTGGGAAGGGCTTTAAATGATGGAGCTCAGGGAGAAGAGGCTGTCGCTGTATTCCATGGAAGAGATAGCGGCAGCTTAGTCCAAGAACGTGACCGTGGAAATGACGGAGGACCAGCTGAGAAAAATGGAGTTCTCAGGGCATGGTGATCGGGTGCGGAGGACAAGGGGAAGGCAGACACGTAGGCCATGAGCAGACACCTGCTTGTGCGTGGATACTGGCTTGGCTCACTGGGATGGAGCAAGAGAGAGAATACAGGCCTCAGGGGGGTCAGTATGCATTGGGGATCAAACATTCAGTAGAGCAGATGTTGAGTAGATCATACCTGTGGCGTAATCCAAATGATGGGGGACCGGTGTCTGGAGCTATTTGCTTATCTCAGTGTGAAGTTCAGGAGAGAGACCAGGGCTGGAGCTAGGAATCAGGGAGTCATCACTAAATGGATGGTGGCTACCACCCTGCCGTGGCTGAGATTACAGAGGGATTCTGTTTGCCCATGGGCTGTCCCCCATCTGGCGGGATCACACCTGGCCTCAGAATTAAATCTCTTGTAATATGCTGCCTTTTGAAAATAAACACACATGCAAACAAACAAACAAACAAACGCTTCCATTCCTGATGACTCAAGTGGCATGTGTCTGGCCCTGATTGTGCAGACAGTTTTGTAGAAAGTTGCCAACACAATGAACCATCTGAAGCCTCTAATGAAGCAATTATAGTATGTGGAATGAACAATCAATCAACTGTAAACTCAGTGGTGAGAATTTTATAGAGATTGAGGGTAGATAACAGGCTCGCTGCAGTTATGTCCAAGAGTAACTTGATCCCTTAGTGGAGATAATGTGTATGTAATGGTGGAACCTCTCCATCCCCGCCCACAACACACACAAAGCAAACGGTTCCTGTAAAAAGACCACCACTGCCCACCAATCAGCTCTCAAAAGTGTCTTGCTATCACCAAGAAAATTGTTCCATGTTTTGGGAATTTGTGGTTAATAAAGACCTCTTACCTTGTGGGATACCCACAGGTAATACATTTCACTACTCCACTCTTCCTGTTTGATTCTTAAATGTATACCAACTATGTTAACAGAGAGGTCCACTCCATAGCAATGATTGTAGTATCATCATTTCCATTGCTCGGTGGCAGTTCTGAACACGTATTACCTCTAATCCTCACAGTAAGCCTGTAGAATAGGTATTATTTGGCTTAATTTTTAATGAAGAAAGAGACTCACAGTTTAAATGATCTGTCCTGTGTCACAGAGCTGAGATGGGGCAGAGCTAGATCAATCCAGGTGTGCCTGCCCACAGAACGCTCCCACTTCTCCATGGTCTGCCGCCTTTCCATCCGTCTGAACCTCTTGAGTTACCTCCCCTCTGTTCAAGTCCATTCTCTTCATTGCGGGTGTTAGAAGATGCTTGTTGACATCACCATTGTCCTAGGTTTACCTTCAAAAGGCCTCCTATGAGAGACTTAAGATGTTTGGAGAGGACAGCCACACCCTCTTCATTATTCTCCCCTCTGGAGTAAACACTTCCAAGTATCTTCAGCCTTGTCCCATGTGACATGGAGGGGCAGCTGCTGCTGGCTACCTTCCTAACAGCCATCCCCTGTCTGCCCTAACTTCCTTGTCAGAAGCTCACCTTCCACTGTAAAAGCCACAAAGGCCAGAAATTCACTCCCCCAGCTGTGGACACTGAGAGTGGATTTTGGAGTAGGGGATTGGGGAATTGGAGAGGCAGAGAGGTAAGTGTGGTGGAAAAGAAACACCTGGGTTCCTATCCTGACTTCACTAGCTGCAGTTAAATTATTCAGACTCTCTGGGGCTTCAATTTCTTCATCTCTAAAATGGGGATGACCATAGTTATCACAGGGGTGTTCTGAACCAGAATCATATCAAGCATATAAACGCTCTGCATAGAGCTAGACACAGAGAAGTTACATAATAAAGGGATGTTACTATTTTTATTGCTATTACTAAAGATGAAGCTGCTGTTCTTCATTGACTTTTATTTACTTCATCAGGTGTAGGGCATGAGGTTCACGTGTGGATTAGATGAAGGGGCATTAACATCCTGATGTTTATGAATGTATATGATGCTCCTCCCACCAAAAAACAAACCAAAACAACTTAGCAGTAATACTTGTGTGCATATTCATGATTCGTTGACTCTTCATTTGTGGGTGTCAAGGAAAAGCATTAGCTCAACCACAGGTGCCAGCCTTTGTCTCAGGCGAGGAATTCCCTTAACTTAGGAAAATAATTAGATAAATTAATTGTTTAGCCCTTCTTTCAAGAAGCTTACAGCCATTGAAAGCCAAGGATATGCAGTTAATTTGTTTTAATTTTTTTAATGTCTTACTTATTTTTGAGGCAGAGCATGAGCAGGGGAGGGGCAGAGAGAGAGGGAGACACAGAATCCAAAGAAGGCTGCAGGCTCTGAGCTGTCAGCACAAAGCCTGACGAGGGGCTTGAACTCACAAACCGCGAGATCACGACCTGAGCCAAAGTCGGATGCTTAACCGACTGAGCCACCCAGGTGCCCCTGCAGTTGAATTTTTTAAAAGGTGCGTTTTCACAGGGTCAGTGTGATGGATAATGGATATTAAGTTTCTAGAATATTGCTGTAATGAAGTAACAAAGTTGGGAGACTTTTGAGATGTGAATCATTGGGTATTCTTTAAAGCATAGGTTCTCAAACTTGTGCATATTCAGAATCATCTGGACTGTGCAGTGAAAATGCAATTGTATCAGGCATCTCAACATTCCCAAGATGGTGCCTTATTCTTTCCTCGTGTTGCTTGTATCATTCTCATTTCTGGAGCACCCAGCCCTCCCTTAGGTGAGAAACCAAAGCTCAGATGTGGATTTATTCTTGCACCTTATGTGATTCCTATGTTTTTCAGGACAATTGAGTGTATATGCCAGAAATCAAAAGCAAACTAGCTTAGACAAGAGAGACTTTATTGGCCAAAGTAACTGAAAGGGATCTTCTAGCCTATAATGCCAACAGAGATCTTTCTCTCTTTCCTACATCCATCCATACATATACTCCTATTTCTCTATTCTTCCCCCATAGACCTACACACACACACATATTTATTTTTGTAAAGAGATATATATGTCGATATGCATATGCATATACACAAATATACACACACATCTATATATACATGTACATTTATATATATGCACACAACAGATTCCTGTATATCAGTTCTGCTATCTTCCAAGTATTTCTAATTATCCCCCCTTCTGGGAACATGGATGATTTACATTTCCTGGACCACTTGTGATGGGGTAGGGTCACAGAAATAGTTCTGGCTAATGAGTTGTATGCAGAGGTGATATGTGTCACTTCTGGGCTAGAACATTTAATTGGCAGCACATGACCATTCCATGATTTTTTTTCCTCTTCTATGGTGACCAACAAAATTTGAATTAGAATCTACTTATTCCCACATAAGGGGAGGGAACTTGAACTGATCTCTCAGCTGACCCAGTGGACTAGAAGTATGAACAAAACATAAGCCTTTGCTATTGGCTACTAAGGTTTAGAAGTTGTCAGCACAGCATAGCCTGGCCAATCCTAATGAACACAGAAGACCTCCAGCAACTCCATGTTTGTATGGCCATGTCCAGTTCATGATCTCAGGAGAGAGAGCAACCCTCTCTTTCTCTGTGCCCTTATAGCCAGTCTCATAGAGAGACCTTCTTTTGGTCGTGTCCTATCCTTGTATCAATCATGGAAGATAGAAAGATGGCCAGGCTATGATACTGTTGGCCAGGTCTGGACTATGTGACTTACTTCTGGACAGTAGAGAAGCACTATAATTAATGGTTCTGCTGGTACTTCAATGATGGGGAAGAGGCAGTTTTCAAACAGAATGAGGGAGGAGGCAGAGGATACAACCACAGGGACTATGATCCCTGGACATGGCTGAGGGTATTTTCTTCCTCTTCCTCTTTCCTTTCTTTCTTTGTCTCTCTCTCTGTTTCTCTTTCTTTCTCTCCCTCTTTCTATTCTTCGTATACACCTCTATTGTTCATTATATTATGTTGTATTTTGTTTCCATGGCTGAGCCCCTACCTCACCTCCCATCCAAGACAGTGAATTTACTGACTTCAGAAACAATGTCATATCTTCCTTAGTGACCACAGGACCCAATACAGGACTTGGCCCTTTCACGGGAACTCAATAATTATAGAGTGCATAAAATGAATGCAAAGGCTATTTAAGAAAAGACAGGACAAGAATGAAGAAGTACATTTCATTTCTTCTGCTACTGGGAGATCAAACATCAAATAGCATGGAGTATATTGACACAAAATCTTCCAGAATAGTCCAAAAAAATATTTAATTCTCATTCTCCCTAGAAAACCCTTTAACAAATGCAACCAAACACCTGGGAACAAGAGATCTGCCACTGCATCATCCATTTGCTTTCAAAATGGAAACCCTAGACAGATTCCCTCGCCTGCAATTATCCAGGTGGAACACAGACAAGTTAATATCAACAGCTCATCTTGGTGCCTACGCTGTCCCCAGAATCCAGAGAAAGGTATTCTTCCCTTTAATCCTCTGTGGCAGGACAGATGGCACTTACAACCCAGGCTAGCACCTGGGAAATGTTTTTCACGCTACCAATTAAGACACTTTTCCTCTGCTGTGTCCGTCACTTGCACCTGTAGGACAACTGGTCGCCTCGCCAGGAGCATACTCCATCTGATCACTCCCTTGTCCACTGGGGCTCTTCGCGACAGATTCCAAAAGTGTTGCAAAGGAAAAAAGTGAGAGTTGCACCTGAGCTGGAGATTTCCTGGCACATTCATGGAGGGCCTAGTAATTTTTTTAAAAAAATTTCATCCTGTTGACAATCACTGTAAACCTACTATATACCAATAGACAACAGAGGGAAAATAAAAGATCAGTAAGACTCCACCCTTGGGGAGCTCATAGTCTAGTGGGATGACGGATAATAAACAACTCAGTAAAATTCAGTGTGAAAATGCTCTAAGTAGAGCTGCTTCAAGGTACAGATGATACAGAGAAGCAAAGGATCACTAATTTTGAGGAAGGGCCAAAACAAAGTCTCAGAGAGGTTGTATGTGTTAGTCTGCATTTATAGAAAAATATTAACTCACATTTTCATGGTACAATTTGGTTTTCAAAGCATTTTCACATATTTATCTCATTTTATTCCTCCACTACCTACCTATAGGAAGAGATTCCTCTTCTTCCCTACCACCATGTAAGGAGTTATGGCTTGGATAGGCTATGAGACTTACTCAAAATGGCCAAAAAAGGGAAGAGCAGAACTCAAAACTTGTTTCTTTTTTCTTTCAGAGTTTATTTTTTTCTCTTAGAGTTGAACTTATTCTGAATTGAACCGGGCTGTTAGCTGCAAGCAAAAGTTAGAAATACAACAGCAAAAAACCCAAAAAACCAAAAAACCAAAAAAAACCCCAAAAAACCTCTAGCATGAGACTTGGGTGCTATGTAAGGCAGAATATCACTGCCCAACCGGGCCCAGCACTGGCCTGGTGAAGGCACCAGTGCAGCCTTCGTGCCATCAGGTGCCATAGCTTGCACATCCGAAGCCACCAACATGCTTTGTGATGTCTCTGGGACTTTTTCCCAGATGCTTCTAGAAACTCAGTAGAGTAGACCTGCCCACTGGCAGGTAGTTTTTCCATGATCCCTGCTTCTTGGGTTCTTAATTTCTAGTGGAGTCTGAAGTCAGTGCACTGATGGACAGAGTCCCCATCAGTCCCCTAAATGCAGGGAAGGCCAGGGAGGCAAGCACCTGATACTTTCAGTGTTGTGGGAATTGGACACAACTTCATAAGTTTGGTAATTCTCAAGTATGAGAAAGATTGCAAAACCAACACTTAGCAGCACTATATTTCCTTCACCATTACTTGTCAGTAATGGCTGATTTCCCTGCTTTAAAAACTATGTTTATTCTGTTAGGCTAGGTTTGTAACTCCCAAAGCCCTTTTGAACCCAGTATGAACAAGCAAAACCGCTCCTAACTGCCTCCTATGTTGTGCAGCATGACCATGGCTTCATCAGCACAATCATTCCAGAAACAGCTCACTTAATTATTGATCAAACACATTCATTTAGGTGTGTGGTTAAACCCTCTTCCCAGGATGACTGGCCAGGCCAGCTCTACAGTTTAATCACTATAAGCCAGTGACTTTCACTTCTGACCACTGATTGGGAAAGTAGGAGAAAAGGTTCCTACTAATTTGTGAAATGAGAGATGTCTTCTCTACTGACAGGGAATAGAGCTGGCTCTGCTGTGAAAATGGGCTGCATGGGAAGCAACACACTATGTCAGGTCTGTAGTTCTTTGAGGTTAGTGATTCTCCAAGTGTGGTCTCCTGGACAGCAGAAACACCTGCAAACTTGTTAGATGTGGAAATACTTGGGACCCACCCCAGAACTACTGAACCAGAAATTCTGGGGGTGGAATGCAGTCATCGATGTTTTAATAAGCTTCCAGGAGACTCTGGGGCATGTTAAAGCTTGGGAAACACTGCTTTAGACCCAGGAGCTGCTTCTGACATGGGTACCAAGCTTTGGTTTCCTCATGGACTCTATGAGCTTTCAGCTGTCCTCAGTGGTCGGGATAGGAAATGAAGCAAGTTCATTTAAAGCAGCAAACCCATCCCTGATCATCCTTTTAGGTAGGTCTTCTCTGAAAAAGATCAGCCTCACAGAAACCTATGATGATTGGCTACTTCAACAAAGTAATTATGTAACTGTACTCCTTCATATCCATTATCTCTTTCTTCCCACATTATAGCCCTGGAAGGGAAGTTGTTTTCAGGATGAGGAAACAGGCTTAGGAAAGTTAATTGACTTGCCCAAGGTCACCTATCCAGAGTGGGAGAGCTAGTGGCCTCTAAACTATGCCAAGGCTAAGGGCATGACGGGGGACAATCTGGGGAGAGTTCTCCCACCACCGACCCGTAATTATTAGATCACAAGTACCTCAACTAATCACCTCCCTTCGCTGAAGAAATGTGTCTCTTTGACTTGGTGACATTCTCAAGAATTGTTCTTTTTGAGAAGCCTCTCTTTATAAATACAATTTCATACAAATCTCCCACTAGCTCTATGGCTTTGCAACAAAAGTGATCCAGTGTGTGAATGTGCAAGTGAAGCAGTCTATCGCAGGAGAGGAAAGCACAGAGTATGAAAATGGGATCAAGCAGCTACCAACCCCAGCTTAATCAGGTTGAGACACAAATGGAACCATTAACATTCCTGAGTTCTTGTGAAATGAGAGGCTATTTTTCAGGTATGGTTATATTTAGAGATAGGACATAGGAGGAGGCCATTAAGGTTAAATGAGGTCACAAGGGTGGGGCACTGATCCCATAAGATTGTGTCCTTATAAGAAGAGACCAGAGCGCTTGTTCTTTCTCTGTCCACACACACTGAGGAAAGGCCACATGAGGACACGGACGTCAACCATCCGCAAGCCAGAAAGAAAGCTCTCATTGGCCTTTTACTAGTGACTTCTTTTCCCTATGTCCAAACTGCTTGGCAGGGCAGGGACTAGAGGGTTGGGGGATGGGTTGGAAGGTTGTTGGGTGAATTAGCACAGAGTACGATAAATTGAATACTTAATGGCATTAATGAGGACGCCTGATAAATTCATTTCATAACTCGGAAGACTTGAGGTCTGTATGCTATAGCTTCCTTGCAATTGACTAAAGCTGCATAACAAACCACCACAAAATTTAGCAGCTTAAGGCAGAAAATGATACTGATTCATATAATTCGCCAAAATGAGCTGGGCTCTGTGGAAAGTTCTTCTCCTGGTCTTACTGAGGGTCACTCATGTGGATGTTTTAAATTGCTGGTCAGTGGGGGTTTGGCTCAGCTGGGATGCTGGGATGGCTGGACCTCCTCTCTTTCCATATGATCTCAGAACCCCTCTTTCCATGTGGCTTTTCCACAGGTCTCCCCATCAGTGTTGCCAGACTCCTAGCATGGGGACTCAGGGCTCAGCTGATAGATTTTCTAAAAGGTGATGCCCACAACTGGCACAGAATCACTTCTGCTGTCTGTTTGTTCAAGCATGTCACAGGACCAGCCCAGATTCAAGGGAAGGGACTGAACAGAGTGTTTCACTGAGGGCCACCACTGTACCAGAACACTACAAACATTTTGCAGCCATCAGCCTACACAGTAGGTAAGGGCTTTCTAATAGGACTGTCCACATGTGCTTCTGAGACTCCTTCTCTGATATTGCTTTATCAGTTCTAACTCCATCTTCTGAACCATCTATCCTTTGAGATGTATTACAGCCCTACTCTTGTGAATGCTACTCTGTCACTTTCAGGTGACTTTGCATATCTCTTTGGGGAGAAAATTTATTTCCAAGTTCCTGGTAGAACATCTTTTAGCTTTAAATGCTGACAGTTATGATTTTAGAGAGCTCTCACTCTTGCTGTGGCTTCACCTTCCATGTTTAGGTTTCAGAACCAGCACAGATGTGAGCTCCAACTGTTTTCAGTGGTATTTAGAAGACTACAGGTATTTGGCAAATAAGTTAAAATGAGATTTTAAGTTAACCCAAGTATTTTCCATGTTCCACACACACAAACCTCCATGTGTCTAATATACCATGGGAACCTTCTATCATTTCAGGCAGCAGCTAGGGCAGTCTAAACTCATTGCCTCAAGGAAGGGAGGCCACAGCCAAACAAAAGAGAACAAAGGCATCAATTCTCAATCTTGAGTTTCAAAAGAGCCTTTTCAAAGTCCTGGCAAAGAAAACAGGTTAATAGAAAAGGTTTTTGAGTTTCAAAAGCTTGGCTTTTCTCATGCCAAAAGCCATATGCTATGCTATTTACAATAGATTTGGGAAGAATGTGTGATGATATGTAAAAATATATAAACTATAAAGAAATATATAAAATTCCAAAATATAAAAATATATTAAAAATATTTTTAAAGTGAATAGTCTAGTTCTATAAAGTCTGTAGATATTCCAGGAGCTGAGCTGAGAAGGGGGTGGGGGGTTGTTCTTAGGGGGAACAAGAGTTGCAATGAGTATTTCTGACAAGGGACGCTGAACATGGCTCAGCTAGCAAATGTTACCAGTTGGGTTCTCTGCAAGTAGACCTTGAGATGAAGTTTGAGGTGCAAAATGCTTATTAGGAATTAACATCTATGAAAGGCAGGGAAAGAAAGCAGGATTGGACAGAGGGAGAAGTTAAACTGAGAGGGAAGCCTTGGCCGGTAGGGAACTCTGGAGCAAATATTACTAAAGTTGTTCTGTTGGGCGGAATGGTTGGACTTTATACTCTCCACCTTAGTCTTTGGTACAAGCTGCTTTGACAACAGCATGACCTTGCATCAGGTGCAAAGAGCATCTGGGAGGAGCTGATAGCTGGACATGTTTGCTGATTCTACTCACTCCCTGCAGCTGGTCCTTCCATAAAGAAGGATCTGGGCAGCAGCCGTGGATCTCCAGGTCTACCACACTAAACCCTCTCCTCCTTGAGCCGGGAGACGATAGAACAGCTGGACAGGTTTGGAAAACGTGAAGAACATTCCATGCAGAACTCTCTTTAACCCAAGAGAGGTAGTATGGTGGGCTGTAAATAAAGAGAAAATGGCAGCAGGACACAGAGAGAGCCCAGGATAGCTCATTCTGTCTTGCATGGCCCCAGACTGCCATAGAGGAGGGTCTGACAATTCCCCGTGACCCAAAGAGGGTCAGATGCGGACTGCTTGGACCAATTGACACACCTAGAATTGACAGCGGTGAAGGGGAACTCTCTCAGCTGATAAAAGTGGGACTAACCCCCAAAATCACAAGAGATAAAGTTCTTTTTAGTATATTACAGCAAAGGCAGGTGACAGGTGAACCCAAATCACCCTCCCTTTTTTTCTGTCACTAGGATTCTATAAAGCCACTCCCCATCCCACTATCCCAATTGATTTAGAGAAACCCCAGGTCCTGAACAGAAGAAGGAGTGGAGAAACTCCAAACCGACTGAGTTTAAGCTTGAGGAGACAGAGAAACCCCCTACGTGATTGAGTTTATCTAGAATTAAATAGATTTGAGTTTCCTGCTACTAGACAACGTGGGGGTTCCAGATAGATACGAAGTTTAATTATGAGAGGAAATATTTTAAAAGCTACATTTTTGATTCACTTGTGCCATAGATTGAAAATCCATACTGCTATACAGATAGGAAATGATCAAAGAAGTAATCATTGCTTCTGTCGGTAGCAGAGGGAGAAATGTAAACCAGCGAAAAGAGCCAAGTTTGCTCTTGGCCAAGTGTGTGGTACAAGTGGGGACACTATCTTAAAAACCAGACACTCAGACCCTGCTGGTATGGTGGATAATGGGAGGTGATTTCTGTAAATCTGCTATATATATATATATATATATATATATATATATATATATATATATATATATATTCAAGGCTTTAAATTATTTATGTTTTTGCCATCCTGCTTTTAGGTATCAGGCTTAAGAAAGTAACCAGATATCACTGTGACTGCTATTTGAGGACTAGAGAAAGAGAGAAACCAGTTAGGGCACTGGTTGTACATTGTCCCTAGCAACAAATGCTGATCTCTGGCACTTGAGTGATGGCAGTGGGGATGGGAGACACGTAGGAAATTGGGTGTTTTTTTTAGAGTTAAGACTTGTTGATGGACTAAATGCGTGTGACAGGTAGGGTGCGATTTTTAGTTGTTGGCTTAAGCACCTGGGTGGATAACAGTGACCTTTACTAATGTGGAGAAGGTTAGAGACAGAAACAGTTTTTTGAGGAGAGGGTAGAAATCAAGAGGTTTCCTATAGCTCATCTGAGTTTCTGATGCTATGAAATATCCACAAGGTTCTGTCTCTTTGACATCTAGGCCTGGAACTTGTTGGAGTGGACAGGGTGAGAAATATTAATTTGAGAATCATGAACATAAAGACAGCATTTAAAGCCATGGGACTGATGAGATCATTTGCTGAATGAGTTACTGAATATAAATAGAGTGAATCAAATGGATGATAGGACCATATGTGTAAGATTATTAGAGATTTTTATTTTCTTCTTTATTGTTTTCTGTATTTTTAAAGATGTTCACAATGAAAATATATTACTTAAAAATTTTGTTTTGATGTTTATTTATTTTTGAGAGAGAGAAAGACACACACACAATGTGAGTCGGGGAGGGGCAGAGAGAGAGTGAGGCACAGAATCCGAAGCAGGCTCCAGGCTCTGAGCTGTCAGCACAGAGCCCGACACAGGGCTCGAACTCATGGTCCACGAGATCATGACCTGAGCTAAGTCGAACACTTAAGCAACTGAACCATCCAGGCGACCCGAAAATATATTACGTTTATAATCAGAAAACAAGTAAAGTCACAATAAATCTGCTCCTGGCACTCTGAAACACAGCTATGCAGCTTCTTTGCTTCTTTTCTCAGAAAAAGCATTTCACCTCAGTTGGGCCTTAAAAATATTAATGTGCTTATTTAATTGGGAATCTTAGAGACAGTGTTTGCATGAAAATCAACATCCTCACCTCTTCTGCAGTGCAAATGAGCCACTCATTTTCTGCTCTCACCTAACCTGCATCTTGCTGCTGATTGAACCTGTGCCTAATTATGTGTTGCTCCTTGAGTTCTGGAGTATGTAATAGCAATGTTTATTTGCCAAGGTTGACGGTGATGACTAAGTCGTTTCCCTCTTCGTGGGGTTTTTTTTTTTTTCTTTTTTAAGTGAAAGAGAGAGTAACCCTGTCTGTCGTGCCCCCAACACAGCACGTTGATGGGGTTGTCTCTGGTTAGTGACAGCTGGGGCAGGAACTCAAGCATCACAGGGTATTTTGTCAGAAGCCCTAGTGAGAAGGAGTTTCTGTAAGTCATCTGGGGTGAGGCAAAAGGGCCTCTTGGCCTAAATATTCATTCAACTAGCATTCAGCGCATCCCCACAATGCTCCTGGCCCTACCCTGAGCAATGACAGAGATAAATATGATCCTAGAATGTTAAGTCTAGTGATTCAGTTTGAGTCCCATTTGTTAAGGGTCATGATGAGGGAAGTGTGGGGCAATATGGAAACACATAACCTGGGGAGTGTGGTTCAGGGTCAAGGCTACCTGGAAAGGATAATAATAGCTAGCATTTGTCAAACTGCCAGGCACAGTTTTTCACGCTTTATGTGGTTTGACTCATTCATTCTTCCAACAACCTGTGAAGAAGGTACCATTATTATGCTCATTTTATGGGATAAAAACCTGAAGCACAGAGTGGTTAAACCTCAGCTGAGTAGCCAAGGGCAAGAGGAGTTAGGTTGAAGGTGGAGGGAAGAGTTCCAGGCAATTGGAGCAGTGTGTGGAAAGGCATGGTGCATTGATGGATAGTGCATAAGGAATGGCTGGGAGACTGACTACAGGATGTTTGCTGTCACCGGCATCTGTGGTGCAGGGGCCCGGAGGACGGAGCTAGAGGGGCTTGAGAGGCAGTAAGAAAGGAAGCAACAAGGGCGCCTGGGTGGTTCAGTTGGCTAAGCGTCTGGCTTCTGCTCAGGTCATGGTCTCACGGCTTGTGGGTTCAAGCCCCATATCAGGGCTCTGTGCTGACAGCTCAGAGCCTGGAGCCTGCTTTAGATTCTGTCTCCCCCTCTCTCTGCCCCTCTCCCGCTCATGCTCTGTCTCTCAAAAATAAATAAAAATGTTAAAAAATTTTTTTTTAAAAAAGAAAGGAAGCGACAGAATCAGATTTGCCTCGGCTCTGGCTGCCTTGCGTGGCCTGGTTAGATGGGAGGAAACCAGACAGGAAGTGGTGGTAGCGGCCGCACTTGGATTCAAGCGGCAGGTGGATTCAAGGGGCGTGGAGCTGCGGACGACTGGGTCTGGGGAGGTGCCGAAGGGGAGGAGCTGGAGTCAGTGTCCAGACTTCTCCTTGGGTGGCTAGGTAAGAGGCAGTGTTTCCCCGAGACCGGGAGCCCCAGGGGAGGACCACACCTTGTGTGCACAGATGGTGCCTGAGGTTTGTTCTTTGAGGCACCTTGAGCCCCGGTCTCTGGGGAACAGAGAGAACAATGCCCAGGGAAGCAGTGAACAGTGAGTATATGGACGGAGACCCCCGAACCCGAGAACAAACAAGCCAATCAGCGGACTCCTCGATCTGTCTCTGAGCTGACATCTGAATTTTTAAAACTTAAGGAGAGGGAGACCTCGAACATCTGCATAAAAGCAAGGGATGGTAAATCGAAATTAATTGGATAGCACTTGTTAGTTGTGATTTAATATGTGTTAAATGTCACGGATTTTTTTTTTTTTTTTTTTACTCTATTTTAGGAGAAGTTAAAAATACATCTTCACAAGACATCTCATAGGTTTGCTGCTGTTGTGGCCCCTACCTTCTCCCCAGTTCCCTGGAAGGTCTTTCTTTCTCCAAACCGCAATTCTTCTGCTCTGGCAGTTTCCATAAGCCCGTTCTTTGAGGCAGGGGAGGCAGTGCTCTGTATGTCTCTCTGTACACTCTTTGTAATATGTGTGTGACTAGGTACTTTTATCTCCACTTACGCAGATGGGAAAACTGAGGTTTAGGGAGGTTCACTCCCCACTTAAGTTAGCGGACGAGGCAGTATTTAAACTGAGGCAGCCCAGCACACACATCACTCTTAACCAGCGCTGCTGTATTTATCCACCATCTACAGGCACGTTAATCAAACCCCAAGCTCCATGCCCTTCCTCATGCCCCACGATGCCTCCAACATGTTGACATCCGGGTTAGCATCAGAAAGCCCATGGGGGTGGAGTATCCTCTCTGATGCAAATCTGAAAAGGCAGTGGGTGACTGTTGACCGTTGACCAGGACCCACAGGATTTAGATAAGGTTTTCCCCTTTTCCTCTCTTTGCCCTCTGACGACCTCTCTTCTCTTCTGGCCCCAGTGCTATTCTTTACTCAGCATCTCCTCTTCCAAAGTGCCCAGCTGCCTTCAGGCTGGCGCCTTCAGGGACAGACGGACACAGAGAGGTAGGGATTCCCAACTGGACGGGCCACTGGGGGCCAAGAGTCCTGGGGAGATGTGGATGGGCCCAGGCCTGTAGCTGCAGTCTTCTAAACAGCCCCCTGGAGTAGACTCTCTCAGCTTCGGGGAAAGGTCAGAATTTCAATCTTGTGTTTTCACACATCTTAAATGGATTTCAGAGGCACTGGCACTGCCCTGCTCCTCTCTCTAAACAATGTGGTTAAGCTGCTGTAGCGTTGCTAGAGGCTGCATTCCTCCTGCATTGTGATGTGGTTTTTGGAAGTCATGCATGCAGTTAGCTAACCAAACTAAGCTGTTTCATTAATGGGAGCAAACTCAAGAGAGAAATCGTGAATAGGAACAAGGCGAGTTTGCTTTCCACCCCTAATTCAAAAAACCAGATAATTAAGTAGGCGGAGAAAGGAAGTATCCCTTCTGATTCCAAGAGCTGGCTCTCTCTGTCTCTCCATTTCCTTTCTTTATTAGGTGGTGATGGTGGTTGTGGGGTGTGTGTGTGTGTGTGTGTGTGTGTGTGTGTGTGTGTCGGGCGGCGGGGCGGTGGTGGGGGGGGGCATGGCAGTGGTGCGGGGATGGTGAGGGAATTCCTAGCAAAAGATCTATTACCCCAGACCCTTGGAGTCAGCTGTTTCTATCATGTTTTCTGTTCTGTTCCGCTTCCCTGTCCCCTCCACTCAGTTCTACCCCACCCTCAGTAGCAGCTCCAAATCTCCACCGGCCAACTCATCCCCCACCTGTCACTTTGGATCCCACCTCAAAGACCAGGCTCATCAGCACGAACTCAGTCCCCACCTACATCTTCCACCTATGGATGCACTGGAGATCACGTTCCTCTCCTCTTCTCTGCCTAGGAGGAAAGAGTCCCTGTCTGTCTGCAAAGCTCACTGCTCTCCTGTGGCCTGACACCCAGTATGAATCTGCTTGCCGGTTACCCTGTTGCTATCATGGCTCCTTCCCTCGGTATAATAAACACGTCCAACTCGCTCGTATTCCAAGAAAACCTCTTCCCTCAAGCCTGCCTCTGGACCCATCTTCCCCATCCTTGGGGCTTGCTTTCACCACCACACATCTTAACAGTCTACCCACTTGTCAAAGCCACACATCTCCACTGCCGTCACCTCCGGTTCTGGCTTCTGTGTCTCCTACCCCGTGGCTGGTGGCCACTGATGCCAAATGTTCAGACCCAGTGGATCTCCCCATCCGTTTCCTATTCACATCTGAGCAAGACGGCAGGAGGATGGCCGAAGTGACCTCTCGAGGGGGCACTGCCGGTTCAGTCTTCTGATGTTTTTTCAGAGAGCCGAGACTTTCAGACAAAGACATTTTTCATCTACCAGGCTGCATATTTTTACTTAGATATTTAAAAAAGCAATCTCAAGCTTTCCGAAAGAAAATGTAACATAGATGCCAAATCAGATGAGAACTAACACTTGGTATCAACAGGAATATATTTGAATTTAAAAAGGCTAGCTGCATCTGACAGCAGTGTGTCTCAGCTAAAGTCTAAGCTGGAGTGGGGGGGTGGGGAAGAGAAGAGTCTTCAATAAATACATGTTTATTGAGACGGGGGCAGGTGATAAGTAGAGTGACTCTATCAGTGACGCACAGAGAGTCAAGGAAGGCTTCACATCAGAAGTTACAGTTGGGCTGGGTCTTATAGGGCAGGTAATTTCTGGTAAATCCGAGTTCACTGAAGGCAGAGGGAACGGCATGTGCAGAGAGCAGGATGTTTGGAAAAGAACTGACATTTTCGGGGAATAATGAGCATGATACTTTGAAGCGCCTTACGGTCTCTAGGATCGAGTGCTGTCCTCTGTATCACAGCCCTTGGGAGAGCTGCAATTGTAATTTTTGTTAAACTCGGGGCTGAAGACCCTCCAAATGTGTGTGAGGAACCAATTTCTTGCGTCCTTTCCTAAGTCCAATGTGAGCTTTCAGATGGACAGAGGAAAGGTGTTCACAATCAAGGCCATCTTTCCCCAGGGTGGCCAGGATCAACAGAGGTGGCTAATGGCCCAGCAAGCCCCAGCACCTCCTGCAGTACATCTTCCCCACGTTGCACCTCCGGCCTCACTATTCATGAACTGTCAGAAGAAAGGGGCTGCGTGTATTGTTCGTTGTCACACAGTGACTTCCACCAAATATTTGCTCAAAAATATTGGTTAAGTGCAGGGGTTAACAGGACCTGCATCTTGTGCTTTGCAAAGGATGGAAGGTTTCTGACCACTCCCCACCCCACCCCCACCTGTTTCCAAAGGAACACTTCTATGAAGTTCCTGATTATGGTAGAGATTGTCAGCTCAGGTGGACTTCCTGGGCACACAGGTAGACAAGACCACACACTTAACCCCTTTCTTGCAATTAGATGGGGCCACATGACCAGGGAAGTGAGAAGTGATTGGTGCTACTTCCTGGAAGAGGCATTTGAGGAAGTGTATCAGCCAAAGCTCTCAACAATGATCCTGGGATTCGTGTATTGAAAGGATAGCATCATTAGATGAGTGTGGATTCCTGAGTCACCAGAAGGAAGCATACCTCACACTGACCCTCATGAGAACATGTGGAAGAATTAAATCTCTATGGTTCCAAGGAGTTGCCCTGTTGCAGTCCCTACCATGATTAATGTATCAGTATATTCCACTTACTTTCCATAAAACAAAGTGGGACTATGGATTAGACATCAACTCAATACAGACACTGTTATTTGATGCAGGCCACAAGAGAACAGCTGTCAATGGACAAGTTCTACGCCACTTTCTCTCCTTTAGAAAAACACAAAGAAACTTCTCAGCTTGCAGTTTTGGAAAAGGTTGAATATCTCTTGAGCATTTGAAAGTAAATGTGAATGTGAATGTGATTCTTGATTGATCTTTCATTTCCTTGCCTACCAGGAAGCTCTGAGCCAAATACATCGTTTATGTATGGCCTCTCAGAATGCATTTTTGTCAGTTCTCCACCATAATTACTTTGCTACTCAGTCCTCATTTTCCCTTTGGGTTCTGATTTATCCAAATTTCTGTTTTCTGTGTTTTATGCTCTTTTAAGTGTCTTAAAAACTCTCCTCTGTGGAAGGGATAAGGAGGACAAAGAAAGTTGAGAACCAAATTTTTAGAACGAGTTCTGGACAAATGATCTGTGAGCCTTTCTTCTCCTAACCCTGGTGAAGGCAGATCGTATAAATCAGCTGAGTTTAACCATCAGTGATGTTGGTTTTAATTTACTCTTCTAGTTTTCATGACTATTAATTTTTCCTTTGATTTATAACAGTGTAGCTCAAAGAATATGTTAATGATAATAATAATTACTGGTGTAAGATAGTTGGTGGCAGTAGTTTAAAATAACTATGCTCATAGATTCAGGGTCCCCAGATGACATTTATTCATTAGTACTTCCTCCTTCTCGAGCTTCATATAGCACTTTGATTCACATTTTTGGTGGAAAACCTTCCCTCCATAAAATTCCCCCAATTGGTGATAAATATCTGATGTAGAAATATTAACTTTAAAACTCCCAGCTCATACCTCACCTTACTATTACCTTTGCTTTCCATACCTGTGTAGACTCAGTGGCTTAAATTAGCTCTCCCGTACATGCACTGAAAGACAACACTGTTATTATTCCCACATTTCTTATCTGTAAATGATCTACAACAGATGCACATAAACACATGTGAAAAAAATTCTTTATTAATTTCTCACATTTCATTACAAAATGTATGTTGCAAACAACTTGAATAACCTACTGGTGTGTTTTGTTGTTTTTTAAACCCTTGGCTTCAAGAACTCAGAATCTCCCTCTCTCCTATCAAGTATTGGGAAACACTGATTATTGGAGTCAACAGGTTCTCATTTTGCTATTTATCTTCTCTCAAGCTCTGAAAAAAAAATGTCCTCTGTATAAATTAAACAAAAAAATGTTGTAAATTCTATGTCATTACAGTCAACAGAATTATAATAATGCATCCAAAATGTGCGGCCACAAAATATCAGGTATATGTTTGAAAAAAGAAAAAAATGACATTCTAGCCTTGTTAAAAGGATAATGGTCCCATATTTTTATTAACAGGTTAGCAAAACAAAATCCAATGGATTACAATATTTACATGTTATTTGAAAAATAAAGTAGTGATAAAAGCATGTCACAATTATTTTCTGTTTTTTTTCCTTTTTCTTTCTTTCCTTTTTTTTTGCTTGATTTTTTTTGTTTTTTTTTTTTTTTTGTTTTTTTGTTTTTTTTTGTTTGTTTTTTTTGTTTTTTTTTGTTTTTTTTTTTGGTAACCATACAAACACCCAATCCAGGTATGGAACTGTTTAATACATTTGAAATGAGGCCAATTAAAAACAAATATGGACACAAAATGTTATCTTTGTCTAGATCACACTTTCCCCATTGTCTGGTTTCCACATGATGGCCCCCATCCCTAAAAAAAAAAAAATTAAATTAAAAGAAACTCCCTACAAATAAAACTTTTTAACAGCAAGAAAATAAAAGAAGAACATGCTTTTCAAGTAAGCACCTATTCCACAAATGCAATATCTTTCCATGGATTTTATTTGAAGCTGTGTGGGACACTGTCATCTCAGGATTCCCTGCCCCTTTCTTCCCTCCCCCTCCCACAACCCTTCCAAGTAAAAAAAAAAAAACAAAAAACAAAAAACAAAAAAACAAAACATGAAAACCGAAGGACTCACACACACGCATACACACGAGCACACACACATCCAAGCACACACGCACACAGGCTTCTATAACCTAGGCTTCAAGGAAAGTTCTTTTCTACTTTTTGGAATGAAACCCTTTGTTCACAATCAGAACATATTATAAATGTAGACTTAGATTTAGTCTAAGCTGCTCCCTCCTGAAAAAGCTAATATTGGGAAACAGAGCAGCTGGCAGCTACATTAAAAAAAAAAAAAAAAAAAAAGTAGTTCTCCAGGCTCCTTATAGGATATAAGTATTTCTTGTCCACTCACCAAAGGGATGGGATTCTAGCATATCCCCTTGTTCCACAAAATAAATGAAAAAAAAACCCTCCCCCAAAACACAATGCAAACAAAAACAGAATACAGATTTTTAAATCACACACAAAAGCCAGCCCATCCTAACAGAAATTATTTGTGTGAGACGGATAATGTGTTAATTGACAAGCAACAAAAGGGTGAAGAGGACTTCCTCGTCTGGCCCACAAGCTGCATAGCTGTGCCGAAAAGTTTGGTTCTTTAGTTAAATTAAGGGGAAAAAAAAGTTAACTTCTTTGTTATTTCCATGTTTAAAATAAAGACATTCCTATTCACAAAAAACTAAATCTCCCTTACCCCCAAATTAAAACAACAATAACACGCACATAAAAAACAATTAATGTGAAAACTGAATTGTGCTGTGTTTGTAACACTCAAATTGATAGAAAATAAACATGTGGCAAACGAAACTCCACAGTCACCGTAAAATTAGCTCACATGAATCTACCAAATTCTAAATTATAGTTGAACACTAATAAACAGCTTACCTGGAATAAAGGATGACAATTCACAAACAGTTATCTAATAATTAAAGTCTGTTTCTTTTTTTTGTTTTGTTTTTTACTAAAATAATTAAAAAAATCACAGTATTTTAAGAAATAAAACCCACGTGGGGATTTTAAGCACAATTTGTGTTCCTTTCTTTAAAACTCTCTTTTTTTTTTCTCCATTCACCGTCTTGCCCAGCAGTTCTCTCTACATTTAACCACAACGACGACAGGTAGTACTGACAAATGCAGAGAATTCCCTTGGTTAAGTTTGAGGTACTAGGAAACAGGTGACTGTTTTATGCAAAGCAGTTTTTTTGTTTTCTGTTTTTGTTTTTTTGTGTTTTTTTTTGTTTGTTTTTTCCCAAAGCGGCTGCAGTTAGGTCTTGAAAAAGCTTAAGGTATTAAAACTAGAAAAACGCACCGAAAGATGTGCGTCAAAAAGTTGTTCCCCTAAGAGAAGTCTTGTACTGTCACGGAGCTTCTGTTTCCACATCCTGTCCAAGACCACCACAGAGCACACCGTGTGCATGGGAGGTGCTTCCATATTCCGCAACAAATGACACTTCCATGATGAAGATCCGGAAGAAAAGGTGTAGTGATGGAAAAGGAGCCACATATTCCAACCATTTAAATAACTTTAATTTACATACTCACTCACACAGGTACCAGTGCTTTGAAAATAGATTGTTCAGTCCTAAAAAGCAGCTTTGTTCTGTCTTCTTTTCTGTCCCCGCCCTTCTCAGCCCAAGCTGGCCCTCCCCACTTTCTCATCACGGTTCAAGTACGGTTTGATTAAGAAGTTCACCAAACACTTATTCTTTTTTGGCCTCTGCATTCTCCAGGAGAGATTTGTCAGCAGCTACTACACAGATGGCTACTGTTTCACTCTTTAGGGAAAAGTCTATCCCGATTGCCTCATCATCTTCCTTTTCCTCTATAGAGGGCATCTTAATACTGTCCTCCACACTCTCCTTCAGGTGGATTTCTTCTCTGCTCACCTGCTTGGTGTCATTCAACGCCCTGGAGAAACAGTGATGGTAGAGATGGATGAGTATGCCTTTTTTTCTAATTAAACAAAAAAGTCCTTATTTCCCTGATCCTAAAAAGACCTTGGGGTTTCCTTTGCATAAATGCCATGAACATATGAGTAAATTCTGAGTGATTTATCCTTTGCTACATGTTATGCTTAGGTCATGTATTTCAGCATCTTATTAAAGATGTGAACCTACAAAAATAGCCATTATTATACTCTGTTTTGATTATACCATGCCTTGTGTCCACATTAACATAATTATTTTATGTTCCCTCTTCTACTGGGTGATAGGTCATAACTGGTAGTAGTAGCAAGAACTGTCTTATGCTCAAACTCCTCTGTGTAACCCATAAGCTTGGAGATTGGCTATATTTATGAAGACTAAAAGAGCAACTCAGGTAAAGATTTAATGGACGGATCCAGAAACAAATCATAAAAAACAAACAAAAAGTAAAAACCCAAAGATGGAACCCATGTCTAGGGAAACTTAGTTAGGTTCTCTGAAGTTTAGATGCTTGGGGTTTCAGGGGCATTTTCTACTCAGGAACTGACTCCTGGGTTCTCTCTGTCTGGCAGACTAAGAGTGCCTCGTCTAGGGGACGGTTTTATGTTCAAAGATCTTACAAGTGTTTTACGGATATGCTCCCACCTACCTGGGAGGCAGGCAGAAGCTGGCTCTGTCCCCGAGGCAGAGCATTGAAGGCACCAAGAGGTGCGAGGGAATGTTCAAGGCCACTCAGGGAATGAGTCATCACAGAGGCAGGAACAGAAGCCAGATCTTTTGACCCCGGTCCACGCTCTATCAGAGAATGTCAGGCTAATGAAAGCTGAAGGGACACTGGCTGGAGAACGCTAAACTTCCACGCGAGGGCTTGAGTGGGATTTGTCTTTCGTAAAGATGATTTTTCCTCATTTGAGTTGTGTCTGGGTGACCATTGAAAAAACCAACAGAAAAGAAGAAACCTAGTTCCTGATGGCTGCCTCTCCTCCCAAGCCCAGAAATAAAGTGTGACACAGAGGGAAGGGCCTACGGATTGTCAGGGGGACCAAAAACAAAACAAAACAAAACAAACAAAAAACAAAAAAACAGAACCTGCTCTCCCTGCCACCTCTCACTTTGGGCAAAGGCATCTTGGGACGGCTCAACTTACATGCCGTGTCTGAGCACGTGCCTTTCCCACTCAGAGCCCTGTGAGAACGCCCGTCCGCAAAATTCACATGGAAAACGCTTCTCAGTGTTAATAGCAGCCCCATGGTCAGCAAATCTCATCAGATCTGTGAGGAGAAAGCAGAAGTGTTACCTGTGTGCTGTGGGAGGAAGCAGAAGAGGGAAGTCAACATTCATTAGGAAACCTCCTTTCTTTCCTACTTTCACCCGTAAAACCCTCCATGAAGGCAATTTCCAGATTCCTTACTCTTAGTTCTCCTACTGGCTTCTCACGTCAGGGCATTTCTTGGATAGCCGTCAAGAGCAGCTCCTGGGTCCCAGGCCCCCAGCGGCCCTGTTCCTCCTCACTGCCTCATCACAAATAGTCTGGGTCTTTCTGGCCCGAAGAACCCCTTCTGTCCATTCCAACAGCGTCTCGGCAGTTTTTTCTATCGAATCTCTTCCTTCTAGGATGCTCTACCAGTGCCTCGCTATTTAGCACCTATTCATTTTCTATTTGACACAGGTTTATCTTTGCTCACTAAAAAGAATATAGAGGCACTGGACCAGGTTACGCGTAGCAGACCTCAGGGTTTCGATGCGTTCCAAGTAGAGCTGAGGGCTCACGACTTGTGCTCATCTGTCACGGATGTCATAATCAACACCTCACAGGGTGGCAACGAGCACTGAATGAGATCTGCGAGCAAAGAAGCTAGCGTGAACGAGAATCCTGGGAAGCGGGGAGGCCAGTTTGTAAAAGTATGTCCTGAGCTAGTGAGGGCCCCTGGCTGGCTGCCTGACATCTACTCCTCAATTGGTGGTACTCATGAATGTGGGGGTATAGACATTTCTGGAAGGTCTGTTGCAAACATCAAATACTGACGGTCGTTTTGTTTTCTCCATGGCGCTGGGCACATGTTAGGGGTCTGATCAATGTGGATTGGCTGGCTAATTGTTTACAGACCACTCCTCCTGGCAAACTCAAAGATGAGAGCTCACGTGGCCTTTGTGTTCTCCCGAGTCCTAAGCCCATATGTCTTTCATTACACCACAGAGAGCCAATCTCCTTGTGGATAATAAACAGCAGGGCCGAGACGGTCCTGCAGCCACGCAGCAGAGTGAGGGCAGCATACGGGGAAATGTCCATCATCTCTACATATCTGATCACCCTATGCTTGTACATACAAGATGCTACAGGAAGATGTCCTCTGGTTGAAACACTTCATCTAATAAAATCCTCAGGATGATGTTAACAGGATAGGTGTCTCTGTGCTGCCTTAATCTTTAGCACAAAACGCTATGTGAATGGGCCAGTTTTAACAAAAGATGAAACATTTTCTCACAAATTAAGAAGATCACCACACAAGCCATTAAAAATAATTGCACAGACTATCTTCCTTGATTCTTTTCATTGGAAATGAGACAGCACCATCTGCTCTGCGCATTAATTCCTTAGCAGGGATTATCTTGGGCAAGAAATCAACAGAATGCCTTCCTGACTCCTCCCAACTGCATAATGAGAGGGGGGTTGGGGAGGATTCTGCTTGGGTTAATTTTGATTTCTTCATGCCTGGTTTCTTCTCTTTCAAATTCCCTCCGAGCTTCCTAGGCAGGAACTGCGATATGGCCACGGTCAGTCTTCTCTCTAGTTCCCGTGTTGGAAAGGGCGCTGGGAATGGGGTGGCTACAAGGACATGAGCCCCCTGCACTGAGCATGCCTGATGAAAGTCTACACTTGCCAACGAGGGGCATGCTCCTGGCACATTTGCTCCTTTACCCTTAGGAAACATGAAACCAGTCATCTATTCTTTCCAATGGCTCATGCTGTTTCATCCTCAAAGGAGGAGGCCAGTCATTACCTGTCACACATCAAATAGCTCTCCATCAGCCCTGAGAGCTGCACTAAAGCCACCTCCCGCTCTACTCCTAGAAGACAGACCGTCTGGCAAAAACTCCCCGAGGCTATTGTGTGCCATTTCTTCTCATTGGCAAGAATATACCTAGATGGTGGAGAATGGATTGATTCAAAGGAGATGAGACAAAGGAGGCTGTTCTTTCAAGGATCGGAGAGGGGGATGGGGAGGGTTAGGCTTGTAATTCTCATTAACATTACTAGAAGTTACTCATGTAAATCTCCTACCCTCAGAGAGAGGAATACATGCCCCTCTACCCAAAGACGTTCCCCCCCACCATGTGGTTACGGCTCATGAATGTGGATACTACACTTTCCAGTGAGAAGTGATCAGACACCATGAAATTCTTTACAGTCAAACCGAACTGGTCTGTCGCCCCAGTGCCCACGCAAAGGGGGCGGCCAAGCCAGGCAAGGAAGGAAATTTGCCTGGTGCCCCACGCACCTAACTGCCATCTATTTTTCTAATTTGCTATGCTTTCATTCTGGAGGAGTCACAGGGAGGGGAAGACTAAAAGGGCTTCTTGCCTCTGCAACACTTGTAACCTCTAAAATCGTATGTGCTCAGCCTTAGAGATGAAAACAAGTCATAGTAACCAACAAGGAATAACTTATTTCCTAAACAACAGCAGGGCACAGAGCACCATGAAGCAAAAGGAGCCTCTGTCCCCCCTGTCAAAAGCATCCTCTTCTGGAGAACTCTGCTAACAGTGCACAGACGTTAAAGAATTCATCACTAAGAACATATTTGTGAAATGTTAAAAAAAAAAAAAAGGAAAAGAAAATTAGAAACCATGCTTCCTCAGATCACAGCCATTTCCCTTGCAAGAAATGGATCACTAAGGCATCTACTAATAAAAGTTGTAACTTTACAAGGGCAATCAACCTACGTAGTAGGGTGTTTTATTTGTCCACTCATTTTTCAGGTTGACCATGGGTATGGGGGCTTTGAAGAGCAGGCAGTCCCTGTTGTTGTCTTCACTGGGACTTCAGGGGCCCGAATGGACCCCCACACTGCAAACCTGTGGTCCCCTGCTACGGCTGTCATGGTGGGGATGGAGTGGAAGAGGAGCTGGGCAGGAAAGAGAACAGGGAGGAGAACCTCCAAGCGAAATGGCCACCAAAGAGGCATTTGGAGGCCTGCAGACCCACCGGGTAAGGAGGGGAGACAGTGACATTCTGCAGACATGCACCTCGGAGGGAGGCCCTAAGGGGATTCAGGTCTAGGTTCCCTTCAGTGAAGAACATCCCACTGCTCAAAGTGTTCGAGAAATGAGATGTAATGTAAAGAGATCTTGGCTTTGGAGCCAGAAGACCTAAATTCGGCTTCCAATATATATATGTTTTTCCCTTGAACAAACTCTTAAATTTTCTGGGACTGTATGTCCCCCTTTGCAAAATGATAATACATGACATGGCAGGGCTATCATCGATGAGGTGGTTACTATGCTTCAGGAACTGCGCTGGTGTCTTGTACATCATCTCATTTAAGCTCTCCACATCTCTAGGAGGTAGGTGATATTATTATTGTCAGTAATGAACGCAGATGGGATAAAACGATTTACCCAAAGCCATAGAGCTAGTTAATAGCACAACTGGGAGCCAAATTCAGGCAGGCCAACTGCAGAACCCTCTACATGATATCAGATTAAAGAAAATACTGGACGTGGCACATAAGGATGCTTCATGCTGATAACCTCATCCCATTCTTATCGTCACTGGGATGGTATCTATCCTGTGTATTTCTCATGTTTGTTATCCAGGTGCTTTTGATGAATCCCTAATAACTACACTAACACATCTGAAACCCACAGTCTTATATGCACCCTCTGGGGATTTCCACAATATTCTATGTTGAACAATACAGAAAACCAACTCTAGATCATATAAATGTAGGCCTACATTTTTTTTTTGAATGGTTATATAGATATACTTTTGAAAAGCTTTATCTTGAGAATAATCCTGGACTCAGAGGAAATTGGAAAAAGAGTACACAAATCCCATGAAAGCTTGCTTTGTGAACACACGGCTGAATGAAAACTGTCGCTCCCTTTCTCTCTCTTTACAAGGTGTTAAGGGCCAGGCAGAGGGACTTCCGGAGAGGGCTCAGGGTTCGAGTTCTTTGCAGCCTCCCCCACCACACAGCAGTGGCTGCCCTAGCAGCAGGAATTTTACGTAAGTGCTCAATGGGAAGTTCACTTACATTCCTCGTAATGAAACGTTAAGCTCATTTACATTTACGGTGTCCTCTGTGTTACTGTCTGCCCATCCTTATTGTGAAGCTTCCCCAGACACCAGTGGTCCTTATTAAAAACAAATCACCACCATATATTTTTTAACAAACATATAGCTATAGTTAGAAAATGTCTGTGTTCCTTGAAGTTTCTATGGCTGGTAATAGTTTACAAAGACATGGCCCCTGACACGTTTCTTAAGTCAGTCTGTTCTGCTACTTAACTAAGAAGGATCATTCCTTCTGTTCCTCCTACAACAACCTTCTGCCTCCCTTCTGTCTCACCATGGACGTGCTAGATGCCATCTGGGCCTCCGAGGGCAGGGCTGAGACTAACCTCTGTCATCAGCCTTGCTGTTCATTTCTTCTTCCTTGTCCTCGTCATCACTGCTGGAGCTCTCCATCTTTTCCTTCATCTGTTCCAGCTGATCCAAGTTAACCCGTCCAACCAGCTCAAAGTTACGGCTCACCTGAAAAAGGCCCAAACAAATGATAGAATAATGAACCGCAGACTGAACAGGGTTCTCCCTGGGGGAGAGATCTTTCCAACGTCATCTTCCAATGACCGTGTTTTTGGAATCAGGACAGTACAACACCAGTGCCTAGGAGACCCTTTTCTTCACTTTGACTATTCCAGAGGCAGGTCTGTCCTCATTCGGGCTGGAATGTCCACATTCCAACATTTTTAAAGGAACACTGGACCTTCCTTACTAGATTTAGTATAAAATGTGAGCTACAGTCAACAGGAAATCAAAGTATCACAAAGCCTGGGGTACAGAGTAGGTGTCCAATGATACCTTTTGAGTTGATTTCAAAGGTGTAACTTTTTTAAACTACCTAAGTTTCAAACACCTCTGGAGGTGAAGAGGCTCTGGAAGGTTCCTGAAAACTTAGCATGAGAATCACAACCTTCTTCCCCACAGTCTTATAAACCTGGAGGTCTGGGGGCTACCCCAGCTTAGGCCAGATAACAACTATCCAACTCCTGACTCCAGTAAATGGAAAACAATACTGTCACTGTTAGTGTTACTGTTTTCAAAGCTGACCATAACCTGTAGATTGAAGCTGGGACTACCTGAGAAGAATCTAGATGAGTAACTCCTAAAAGCCCTTTAAGTGTTAACTATGGCTGATTTTTGTTTATGTAAAACATGGTTAGAATAATGTGGGAATCCAAACTTTCTTCCAAACAACACCCAAGGGAAATAAAAATCCACACTAAAAAAAACTTTATAATGATGTTACGTTTAGGGTTCTTACGTCAACAGTAGCACAAAATTTACCTTCTTGACTAATCTATTTTCAGAGTTTCTCCAGTTTGTATGCATAGAATTATCAGGAATGACAGGTTAGCACAGGACTCAAGCCAACAGTATGTCTCAAGTCATTCAACTGCGATGGGCTATTCCTCTGTGGAAGGTGCCGTGCTCCCCCTGTTGGGGGCCGGGGGAGGGACCCACAGAGATGAGTGAGACCCTGTCCTGTCCTCCAGAGGCTCACAGTTTAGTTGGGGAGGGAAGGCAGACATCATTCATTAGATTTCAAGGTAGATTTCAAGAGCTGCTACAGAAGAGACAGAGCATATTGAGGGCACAGGAGAGGAAAGGGAGAATTTACAAGATAATCCCAAAATACTCTCTGGGACCAGACTGGAACAAAGATTTGCTGAGCACCACCAATTCCATATGCCTGGCAGATGGGAACATCATCATCAACTGTGACAAATGCGAGAGAAAAAGACTCAGAGTAGCAGGGCCAATAGACAGTCCTGTGAAAAGACTTAATATTGCCCCAACAACATCCTGTAGAAGGTAGGCAGCGTGCAAAAGGAGGAAGAAAACTCAGGATAAACACACTTTTAAAGTGACAGGAATAATAAATTGATCCGACTTTGATAATGCAATCCACGAAATCGGTTGACAGTGGACTTTGCCAACAGCCCAACATGAGGGAGAAAAGAAGTTTCTGTTGCTCTCATTGCTAAACGCTCAGGGAAGGCAAGAGCTTGCTTTGCTCATCTGCAGAATTAATTAAAATGAAAAGTTAATGGACTAAGGTGAGAGGGAGGAAGAGTCACGTTCAGACTCTTTAGTGCTCTTTCTTGCTAACAGTTCACAGTAACTGTCTTCAAGGGACTTCTGTTGCAGCACCTTCCTACCTGGGATGTATCTACCACGCCTCACTCCTACAGACCCACAAGGACTTTTATTTCTTTGTCTGTATGCCATAAAACCAAAAAAGAAGAGCAGAAGGAGAATGAGGTTTGAAGTCTGACAGACCCGACTTCGAGTTCACAGTTTGCCATTAACCACGAGATTGTGGGGAAGTTACTCAAGGTACATCCTCAGTGTCCTCGTTTGTCAAAGGGGGTCAGCCCAGTACCTAAAACATAATAGTTCCCCAAAATGTAGTTTCCTTCTCCTTTCTGGGAACGTGGCCTTTTCCAATTTTGGCTTTTGGAAACACTTATAACAAGCATCGTAAATGAATATTTATGAAGTTATGTTTAGCCACAAAGTCTACGTTTTAACCAAATAGCATTTATGACAAATATTTGAATAAAAGTTTTCTGGGTTGCCAGTTTTTCAGGAAAAGGAGGCAAGGTTCCAATTTACCTAACTTTGAAATATGTGTAAAGTAACATATCCTTATGTGACCAAAATTTTCTTTTCTTTTTTGTTTTCATAAACGTTTATTTACTTTTGAGAGAGAGATAGAGAGAGGGAGGAAGAGTGCGAGCAGGGCAGAGGCAGAGAGAGAGGGGGACAGAGGATCTGATGCGGGTTGACAGCAGCGGTCTGACGCGGGGCTTGAACTCATGAACCATGAGATCATGACCTGAGCTGAAGTCGGATGCTCAACCGACTGAGCCACCCAGGTGCCCCAAGCGTAGCCTTTTCTGACCACCTTCCTCTGCTTTGCACCTCTAGCCGGGGCAACTGCAGGTGTGTGTGAAGGGCATGAGGGCGGCCGTTGCCAGGAAATGAAAATAAGGAAGCCAAGATAAGATAGGTCAAAAAGAATCCTCAAATGCCTCCTTTAATCAGGTCATTTATCCGTTCAGTCATTTGTTCGTTCCTTCAACAAGGACCCCACGTATGCCAGGCCCCATGCTAGATGGAGAAGCCCCTGCTTCTCAGGGAACTCATGACAGAAGGAGATCTGTCACAAAACCAAATGTTATGTTTTTCTTTTCCTCCTTCTGGGTTTTTCTGAGGACTGTATTTGCCCATTTTCCCGTCACCATCATCCCTCCACCGGAAAACTGTTAACATGTTGGAGTCTGCACAATTTTAAAAGAGTACATGACATTTTCACGGTATGACGTTCATCCGGGGCTAACCCGGGATTTATTTGTCCTGAAGCTTTCTAAAATCTTTGTTAGGCAATTAAAAGATTTCAAAGTGAAAACTCAAAATTTTGCTATTTAACCAGAAGATTTTAAAGTAAAAACCCTTTATGATGTTGGGTTCTCCCTAAACTTTAAATTCCCAAATCAGCCATCCGATACTAATACAACAAGAAGACTCCTTGATGCATTAAAAATGTCTTTTAACTATTATTTGGAATTTTAATTACTTCTCAAAGATGTTAGTGCTTTATCATATTCATTTTTTAAAAATACCATGGTTTTTAAAATGGAGGTATAGCTAACACCCAATATTACAGTAGTTTTGGGTGTACAATGAGGTGATTGGTTTATACATTAGGCTACGGTCACCACCATGGTAGATACGTCCAATCAGTCCACGTCGCCATTACAACACCACTGGCTCTAGTCCCCACGCTGCGCCTCTCATCCCCGTGACTCATTCATAACTGGAGGCCTGTATTTCCTATTCCCCTTCACCCGTTTTGCCCCTCCCACCACCCCCTTCCTTCTGGCAACCCTCAGTTTGTTCTCTGTATTTATGGGTCTGTTTCTTTGTTTATTAGTTCGTTGTCTAGATTCCACATTTGGTACCTGTCTTTCTCTGACTTATTTCACTTAGCATCATACCCACCAGGTCATCCTTGCTGCAGTTTTGAGCCACCGTCTCTCACCTGGAACACTGCAAGTCCCCTCCCTCCCTCCTCGCTGCTTTCCCAGCATCCAGTCTTACATCTATTTTCCCGTGTGGTCTGAGAGATTGAAAATAAATATGTAAGTCTACTCATGTCAGTTTCCGCTTGCCCGGAGGACAAAATCTCAACTTCTCACTGTAGTTGGAAATGGCCAGCTATCTCCTCACCGGGCCCACCTTCTCCAGACCACCTGAACCGCCACCATCCTGAACTTACTGATGTTCCCGGACTATGCCATGCTCTGGACTTTCTGCCTCTTCCTGCACAGGCCACTTTCTCTGTCTGAAATTCTCTCTACCTGCTTCTGTTACTCAGGGACTCCTCCGTCTTCTAGCCCTGCTTCCGTGTCACTACATCCTCCGTAAACTCCTCCTTGGTTGAATGTCCTGGCTCTATGCTTCCGCAGCAATCCCCCTCCCCTTTTATAACTCCTCCCGCTCAGTGGTTAACTATTTATGGCCTGAGCCTCCCCCACTGAACTGTAAGCTCATGCGGACAGACAGACAGACACTCTGTGCATCTCTTTCACAGCTGGATCTCCACGGCTGGTGCAGTGTCTGCGTTAGAGGGGGTGCTGCTCTCTCCTGCCTACAGTACTTCTTTGTTTTAATTTACTATGTCTTTCTTTCCTAAAAGAACGCATGAAGAATAACTGGAAAATAGAAAAAGCTTCAGGTCCAACTATCTATACATATAACTGTTAATGAGTTATTGTATTTCTGTATTTCTGTTCTCTATGCATAGATTATTTAATTGTTGTAATCATGTTAAAACCTACAAGTGTGTATCCTGCTTTCTTTTATGCCTGGCATGGTATAAATACCATTAATAATCATTTTCAATCACTATAACCAACTGAATGTACTACACCTTACTTGACTCCCCCCATATGAGTTCGCCTTTGGCTCTTGGCTTTTCACTATTAAAAACGCAGCAAGCCATCTTACTGTATATAAATCTTTCTTTCATGTTTAGCTTTCACTTTATGGGGTAAATTTCCAGATGTGAAATCAACTCAAAAGCCATGGACTTTACTGAAGTTCCAACAGATTTCTAGGTCGGCTTCTGAAGCGATCATACCAGTAAGTTACTTTCCGGACCTAGAGATTGCGCATATGCAGAGGACATACTGAGGGAAATTCACTTCTTTCTCTGGAGGTGCCAAGAAATTGACTGTCTTGTCTCCCAAAAGGCCCACAAGAGGGGGAGAAAGACCAAGGGATAGAGTTCGAGATTTAGAACCTGGTTCCTTGAAGCCTTTGGAAGGTAAAAGAAACCATACATGTGTTTGAAGATGGGCTTGTTCAAATACATAATCCCTCAGACTGTAAAACTATCTATAGATCCTTATATCCGTGAAAGTTATTTGCGATTGCCCATGAATCCAAAGTCCCCTGTGCACGCCACTAGCCCTTAAGAATGTGAGACGAACCGCCAACAACCAGCAGAACCTTTACCCGTTAACACTGGAGTGTGCTGACGCTGTAAGCCCTTCCGTGCTCGCGCCTCGTATTCAAGCTTTGCAACTATGTTTGTCTTTCTGTCTGTTGTTTTTTTAACCATTCAGCAAAATGAATGAATTTCCCTAGGTATGAAGCAATTTCCATATTCGAGGCTTATTCTAAGGGGAGAAGTATTGTATGATTTACAAATATTACAAGTTGAACATGCATTTTCATGCTGTCCTATGGTGACAAACCCAGTCTTACAGGCAAGACTGATATAAACTTGCTGGTTAACGAAAGAATGAAATCAGACACCCTTGTCTTCAGATTACTTCGCAGACATTAAATGGGGGAGATCGCGATGAAGAAAAAAATCCCTTAATGTTTCCAGAGTTCCCCCTCCTTCTCACTTAACATTTGTACCTTCAAAAGGGACAAGCTGTCAGGATGTTCACGTCACCTAACACTGCATGTTCATGTTACGAAGAAAGGCCAAAGTGAACATTTTTATCTCTAGAAGAAGTGACACCAGAGAGCACGGGAAAGCTGCCTCTTACACGAGAAATGCCCATCTCAGTCCCATACCAAGGATGCGTAGAGCCGCAAAGATTTTAAAGGCCTTACAGCATGGCGGGCAAACTTTGTGCAGAGTGCCCGATAAGCAAGTATTCCAAGCTTTCTGGACCATGTAGTTTCTGTCACAACTACTCAACTGCCGCTGGGGCTTGAAAGCAACCACAGACAATACAGAAATGGATGAGCATGGCTGTGTTCCAATGAAACTGTATTTACAGGCACTGGAATTTGAAACTCATATAATTTCATGTGTCATGAAATACTACTCTCTTGATTTTTTTCAGTCATTTAAAAATATCAGAACCATTCTTAGCTGGTGGGCCATATAAACACAGGCAGTGGGCCAGATTTGATCTATGGTCTAGAGTTTGCCAACCTCTGACTTATAATAGCAGGTGGTCTAGGGGCGCCTGGGTGGCTCAGTCGATTAAGCCTCTGACTTTGGCTCAGGTCATGATCTCACAGTTCGTGAGTTCGAGCCCCATGTTGGGCTCTGTGCTGACAGCTCGGAGCCTGGAGCCTACTTCACATTCTGTGTGTCTCTCTCTGCTCCTCCTCCACTTGTGCTCTCTCTTTCAAAAATAAATAAATAAACATTAAAAAATAATAATAATATCAGGTGGTCTACCCAGCGATCTCTGCCTATCTTTGAAAGTCAGAACGAGAATGAAATCAGTAGGAGAAAGGGTCAGCACAGCATTGTCTCTGCGATTTCTTATAGGAAGATGGTCAAAGGTGCAGGTAAAAATCTTGAATTCAGAGCATTTCGATCAGAGCTCCCGTAAAAACTTCTAGAAGGGACATTCAGCTAAGTATATTAAAGTTCTACGGAAGAGAAGCCGTGACACCATATTTGCTTTGCTCCGTGCTGCCCTCCTATTTTGTAGACAACTTTATCAAGCACAAATCATGCTGGCTTGTGGTTCTTTACTTAAGCTTGTGTTACCTCCTTGCTTATAAATTCTTCCAGGGTAGCAACCATTTCTTATTTAGCTTTAAATAAGCGCAGAGTTTAAGGTCGGTCATCGAGTTGACACACAATAAATGTTATTTGAATGTACTGGTAACATAAAAACCATGGGAGACCATAAAGTATAAAGAACCTCATAATACTGTACCCAATGATAAAAATTTGCTGGCTAATAAGACTAGACATTTTCTAAAAGCTTTTGTTCAATTCTTAACAAATATCTATTACATACTAAAAATTAATCCAGGTGTTTTCACATGTATCCCTTAAACCCTTATGACCACTCTGAGAGAGATGTGTTACCTTCCATATTTGTAGATGAGGAAAGCAACACTAAACAAGTTAAGTGATAAAGCCAGGATTGGAACTCATATCTTCAGATGCCATGGCTCCAGCTTTCCCCATTATAATGCAAATCACCTAGAGAAATGCAAAATTAGCCCCCCCACACCCCGCCCCAGATACCGACTGAACATAAGAGGAAGGCAGAAAAAGGTACTGTGACTTTATAATGTTGCAAAACTTGATGGGATAGAGGAGTAGAGTCTTTTGAGAATTTTTTTCAAAATAAAAACCTTTCTAAGAACAATAAGAAGAAAGGACAGAAAAGTACCCAGGAGGGTATGGAGCACAGAGGTCAAGGAGAATATCTACTTTCTTTTGTAATCACTGAGTCAGAAGCAGAAAAGATGCTTCTGCCAGACCTAGCTCAGCAAAAGCCCAGACAAAACGAAGTTATTTGGAAAATCTCAGGACAACTGCAGTCACAGGTACTGAAAAAGCCAAGTAAGAAGCATCATTAAGAAAGTCAAAGAACTTTGTTGCTGGCCAAATGAGCTGTTGCCAACCTACTAAACTTAAAATCTAGGGAGGAAAGATGCGGTCAGTGCTGCCACATTTTGCTTACATGAACAAGCAGGATACTTAAAATTTCCTACTTGAAAAGCGATTTCATATATTGGTTTATTTAGCAAACAGCTACCAGATACTTTATTGTACGCAGGGAACCATGACTCGATTTGGGAAGAAAAGACAAATAAGTAATGCGGTTTCCATTTCGAGAATGTGGCATCCAATGGCAAGACAAAGACTTGTTAAGAGTTAAGTGTAAGTTCAGGCAGATTGAAATAGGTGCCTTAACCAAGGAACAGTCTCATGCGGCCTCGGAAGCAGGAACAATGAACCCTGGAGAGTTTAGTGGACAGTTTCAAAAGTTACAGGCAGAGAACCTCTTCAACTGCCTACTTGAAAAATAACATGTGTGGTTCTGCGAGGCACATGCCTCTGAAAACCGGTCACACCTCTTGCTCATCTACTTCTGATTTCTCAGTCTTCCAAAGTCCCTGAAAGAAGCAGGGTCTGTAGCTGACAAACCAAGAAGCAAGACGAAGCAGAGTTGAAATGACCTGATCTTTTAGAGAAACATTCGCCTTGCACAAATCCTCAGTCGATCAAGACAAAGCTGCTGGCGCTAAGTTTTGAAATTAAATACAATCCAGAAAAAAGTGTGGCCAAAGGCGTGTTGTATAATTTGGGAAGGTTTTCCTTTGGTTTTGTTTCTTCTCCTTTCCTTTGCGGAACACAAATGCTCTATGTGACTTTTTTGCCACTATGGATTTCACTAGTCCAGAAAGCTGAACGATTTTATTGGCGAAACTAAAATGTTGGGGATTCCTCCTGAGCTTAATGTTCTGCTGCTTCCCCTAGACTGGCAAAAAGTAAGAGGAAGAGATACGAGTTCCTTCGAGTTCGGCCGCCTGAGGCTCCATTTGTATAAAAAATTAAAAACATTTCAGAGTAAATTCAATTAGTGAATGTGTATTGCCTGAATAGACTATCCTTCTAAATTTAATATAGCGAACATGACAATTTTATGAGCTAACCAAGTTAGAGATAATATATTTTTATGTTCCTTAAACTAGCAAAGAGACTTCAGAATCATAAAGAACACTAACAAGGTACTGCATATACTTAAACTTTCTTTAAAAAATGTTTTTTAAATGGGAGAAGAGCAAGGTATTTTTTTTTTCATGACTTCATGGTTCTTAAAAATGTCATCTTCATTTTTCACCAGCATTACTGATGAATGGCACTACTGATACGGGACTTCATTTTGTGTGTGTGTGTGTGTGTGTGTGTGTGTGTGTGTGAGTGAGAGAGAGGGGGAGGGAGGGAAGGACTGAAGGAGGGAGGGACTGAAATCATAGAAATCACAGAACAGACCTACTGAGATTGAAAAAATAGAGCTGAAGGATGAAAAAACAGAATTTCAAATAGCCTCCTGGACTGTTTACTTTAGATTCCAAGAGATTGCAAGTGAGTCTTTGTTCACAGGCGCAAAGATTAAGGTCTAGAAAGGCAAGATGCTGTGTGTCACGTGAAAATTGAGGGTGCTGTCATATGTCTTCTACTTCACCTTGGCTTCTGAGGATAAACATGGCAGTGTACAGCCAGTGCACTTGGGAGTCTGGTTCTTAAATGGAATGGTTTATTTGACTTCAAGGATCCTTCCTGCTGTACCAGTATTCTGTCTAGTCCATGAATGATAGATACAGTGTGACAACTTTAGAGACACTCCTTGAGGTCTATGGGTTTTTGCAGGCAGAATTCCGAACTCCAGGTTTGGGCGTCCAGTCCTAATGAACAAAGTCCTTTGGCTGCAAATACATCCTACAGTCTCTTAGTTTCTTCCATAGATTCTCCCCACCACACAAAAATCACCTAAAGCTATCAGTGGAAGAATATGATGAGCAATGCACTCAACACACAGTCTTACTGGGGAAAAAAAAGTAAACCTTAATTTAGAACCAATTGCTAAAGTCTACTGCAAACTTTATTTTTGGCGGTTAGCATAATAATCTGGATCTCCAGCATCTTGTAGATCTATCTGTTCCCAGGATCAAGTTTATAAAGATGTAAAAGCCTGTAGGACATTAACATTTACTGAGGATCTATTATATGTGTCAGGTCTTGGGAAACTTAAATCTTTCAGGTAGGAAGAATTTTGATTTAATTTTTGTGTTGGGAGTGACATAAGTGTCAACGATCATAATTTACTCACCATAAAACTCATCTGTTTTAAATAGTTTAGGGAGTTTTAGTAAATTCATGCGTTTATGCAACCCCCACCACAATCTGGCTTAAGAATTCTATCTCCCTGAGAAGTTCCCTCATCACTTCTGCAACCATCTCCCAACCTCCAGCCCCAAGCAACCTCTGATCTGCTTTGTCTCCATAGTTTGCCTTTTCTAGAAACTTCATATAAATGGAATCATATAACATGTGATCTTTCATGTCTGGATCCTGTCCACTTAACATGATGTTGTTGAGATTCATCCATGTTGTTCTGTGTCTCAGTAGATTCATTTCTATTTATAGACAAGTAGTATCCCGTTGTATGGATATGGCACATTTGTTTATCCATCCACTTTATGTGGAAGTAGATTTGCTGGATCAGATGGTTAAGTTGTCTGTTAAACTTTTAATATATTTTTTATTTTTATGATTTTTTAATGTTTATTTTTGAGAGAGAGAGAGAGAGAGACAGAGCATGGGCAGGGAAGGGGCAGAGAAAGAGGAGACACAGAATCCGAAGCAGGCTCTAGGCTCTGAGCTGTCAGCACAGAGCCCATTGCGGGGCTCGAACTCACAAGCTGTGAGATCCTGACCAGAGCTGAAGTCGGATGCCCAACCGACTGTGCCACCCAGACGCCCAGTGTCTGTTTAACTTTTAAACAAATTGCCAAAGTGCTCCAAAGTGAATATGCCATTTTACATTCCAACCAGTGCTATATGAGATTTCTGGTTTCTCCACGACTTTGCCAACACTTTGGCACTATCGGTCTTTTTTTTTTTTTTTAAGTCTGTTTATTTTGAGAGAGAGAGAGAGCGAGAGTTGGGGGGGGCAGAGAGAGAGAGAGAGAGAGAGAGAGAGAGGGAGAGAATCCCAAGCAGGCTCTGAGCTATCAGCACAGAGCCTGATGTGGGGCTCGATCTCACAAACCCTGAGATCATGACCTGACTGGAAACCAAGAGCTGGATGCTTAACCAACTGAGCCACCCAGGCGTCCCTGGCACTATCAGTCTTAATTTTGGCCATTCTCGTGGGTAGGTAGTGGTATCCTACTGTTGTTCTCATCTGCATTTCCCTAATGAGGAATCTTACTCAGTGTCTTTTCATGGGATCATTTGCCATTTGTATATCCTCACAGGTTAAGTGTCTATTCAAATTTTTTTCTAATTCTTAATTGAATTATTACCTTCTTACCATTGAGTTATAAAAGTTCTTTGTATATTTTGGTTAAAATCCTTTGCCAGAAAGTGACTTTGCAATTTGCTTCCAATCTGTTTCTTGCCTTTTTGTTTTCTTAATAGTGTCTCTGAAGAGCAAAAATTTATGTTTGATGACGTCTAATTCACCGATTTTTTTTTCTTTTAATGTCCATAGCTTTTGTATAATATCTAAGAAAATTTCCCCTAACCCAAGGGAGATTTTCTACTTTTTTTCTCCCAGAAGTTTTATAGTTTCAGTTCATACATGGAAGCCTATGATCCATTTTGATTTAATTTTTATGTTGGGAGTGACATAAGGGTCAACGATCATTGTTTTGTATGTGGAAATCCAACTATTCAAGCACTGTTTGTTGAAGAACCATCTTTTCCTTATTACTTTGGTACCTTTGATAAAAACCAACTGACCACATAGATGAGGATTTATTTCTGGACTTCTGGCATCACTGATGCTCCTGAGTATTGTAGCTTTAAGGTTAAGTTTTGAAATCAGGAAGGGCGAAGTCTTCCAGTTTTGTTCTTTTTCCGCACTGTTCAGGCTATTCTAGGTCCTTTGCATTTACATTTTAGTATCAGTTTGTCAGTTTCTATCAAAGAAAAGAGATTTTGACAGAGATTACATTGAATCAGTAGATCGATTTGGGAAGAGTTGCCGATACAGAGTCCTCTAATCCAGGAATACGGTACATATTGCATTAACTTACTTCTTTTATTTCTCTCAACAGAATTTTGTAATTTTCAGTGTGCAGCTTTCATAGTTCTTGTGTTGAATTTATTCTTAAACATATCCTTTCTGAGGTTATTGTAAACAAAATTGATCTTTTAAAAATTTCATTTTCAGATTTCCATTACTAGTATGTAGACGTGGAATTGATTTTTAAATATTTACCTTATATCCTACAACTCTGCTAAACTAAGTTAATATTCTTAGCAGCTTTTTAAATAGATTACTTTGGATTTTCTACGTACAAAGATCACATTGTCTGTGAACAGGAGTGGTTTCATTTCTTCCTTTCCAATTCTTGAATTTCTTGTTCTTGCCTTATGGTCCTTGTCTTTTGTATTTGAATTACTAGCAAACTCCCCTTCAGTACGCTGTACATCGACACTCTTATACTCCTTCCATAAATGCTGACGTCACCACAATGAATGACCACTTTTACCCAGTGTATGTCACTGCCTACCAGTCGAAACTTCGGTTTCAGCAGCACTGCTATCCTGCTTTATAAAAGCATCGTGAAAATACAATATCACAGACCATTTCTAGGATGCAAGGTATAATTAGTGAGTTTAAAATACATTTTAGTTCTTCGGGAATGGAAGTGCCTCTCTGGTGGGTACCACAGCTCAGCTCCTGAGAGGAGCACGCTGGCCCTCCAGTGCGGGGAGAGCAGGACTGAACCTACACAACTTCTGGGAAAGGGAAAACGATTCCTATGTGGAAATCGGAGAAGAGACACAGAACCGAAGTGACTGGCTGCAGTTGTACAGTAAATAGTGGAGACGAGATTCAAACTCACGTCTGTGTGGTTCCAAAGGCTCTAAATTGGGCTCCTCTTTTCCAGAGCAGCCCATTTCCCTGATGGGTACCCGGAAGCCCCAACCTTCCGCGTCCGCTCGGGAAGCCTCTGGTTCCACATCTGCATGGTTCCAACCTTCTCACCGGTGACTCACAGCAAGTGTGTAACCACCAGAGAAGAATTTATCTTCCGGGTCTGCTCTCTCCCAAAATACCAGCCCAAAGGCCTGAACGCTATAATAAAAAGATCTGAGGTGGTGACATTAATAAGATCCATGTGCATAAATGTAGAGAGCTGGGTTTGAAATGGGTGAGTTTTCCTTTTGAGTTTGGGGGGCAGAAATGCCCAGGAAGTTTGAATAAGGAAGGATATGAAAAAGTTTTTCAGTGAGGGCCATTCAGGCTTTTCTTCTCTGCTTTCGTTTTTGGGCACTTTACAGAATGAACGCATTCCAAAGCAGAAAAGTGACCATGAAACCGTTACATTGTGGGTCGGGGACAGAGCTCAGACTTCTTTCTCAACACCCCACAGAAGAATTCTGACCCTCGGGTGCGGATGATTCAGACTAACATCTTGATAACGTGGGCTTGTAAGGTCAGAGAAGAGGAGGACACAGATCACAGAAAAAGGAAACTCTCAAGAGCGATCCTCATTGCGCCTTAAGTAAACACTCCCTTGATCTGTTGGATGTGTTGGTTAATTAGAAAACATTCCAATAGGCTTTTTTTCATGAAACAAATACAAATCTTAACTCCTCTGCACTCTGGGCAATACACAAAACCAGAAGCAATGCTCTCAGTTCCCAAATGTGCCAAATAAGCCCTCTGAAGCTGTCCTATAGGATTCTGCCTTCTGATCAGAAGACCTCCGAAGAGACGTTTTTCACAAACCCCTTATTTTAGGTCTCGTACGGATTTGTTCTTTATCAATCCTCCTCCCCAAATAAAACATGTATTTTACGGCCCTTAGAGCATTCAGACACGAATAGGAATGCCTTGGAAAATCTCTGCAGTTAGCAAAATACTGGAAACAGCCTACATGGTTGAGGGACAAGGTGGCATGGCCACCAGGACAGGGGCCAGCAACCATAGCGCAGACCGCCGCTTCCTTCCAGAAATACAGTTTTACTGGAACCCGGCCGTCACGCCCATTCACTTCTGTCTTGTCTGTTGCTGCTTTTTCGCTACAAGGGCAGAGTTGAGGAGTTGCCACTAAGACCATCTGGCTGGCGAAGCCTAAAATATTTACTATTGGTCCTTTATAGAAAGAGTTGGTCAGCTCCTGTGACGATACGTTTAAAATAATACGGAAAAATGATTCCTGTTAGGTCGTCAAGAAAAAAAAGTGTGACGAGGACACGACATTTCATGTATGGTGTGGCCGGGAGGATGCGCAACAAAGGAAGGTGGGCGGCAAAGAGACAGAAAATGTTATGCGGTTGGATCTGGGTGGTAGCGTGAGCGGTGATTTTCCTTGTCCCCATCTATGTGTTCCAATTCTCTAAAATGCCCCTGTATTTCTTTCATCCTAGCAAAAACACCGAACCTCACCTTTAACATTATTTTGGCTCAAGTCACACTTGAGTGGTGGGTGTGACTAAACTCGGCTCTGTCTCCCCGCCAGGCGCCCTCCCCACCTCCCACGTACGCTGAGGGGCGGGGGCAGGAAGGGCAGGTACCTTATGCTCGTCCCGAAGGTGGCTGTCCAGCTCCTCCGTGTGCTTGGTCTCGTAGTAGCAGAGCTGGCATTTGTAAGGTTTCAGTTCATTGTGCTTTTCTATGTGTTGCTGGAGGCTCTCGTCACTGGAGCAGGTGAAGGTACACTTATCACAGCGGAAAACTACTCCCTGCAAGTATTTTGACAGTTTGGAACGGCACACCTCAATGGGGACGACGCGCTCTTCTGTGGAAACAAATTGAATGGAAAGGGGGACATTTTTACTGATGGGAAAGTACGCACGTGCTCTTTCTTTGGAATACAGGGAAAAACGCACCCAGTTTTGCTGCTTCGCGTGGGTCCGTGTCTGTGAACTCACATGCGCGCTGCCCCTCCCTCAATTCCCCAAACAGCCCCTTCCTCTGGCACAAGTAGGTGTTGTTGTTTTTTTAATGTTTACTTATTTTTGAGAGAGAGCGCGCGTGCGCGCGCGCGCGCGCGCGCACACACACACACACACACACGCACGAGCGAGCGGGGGAGGGGCTGAGAGAGAGGGAGACACCGAGTCCAAAGCAGGCTCCAGGCTCTGAGCTGTTGGCACAGCCCGATGTGGGGCTTGAACCCGTAAACCGTGAGACCATGACCTGAGCTGAAGTCACACGTTCAACCGACTGACCCACCCAGGCGCCCCGTGTGGCCAAAAGCTCTGCGTACTTAACACCCAGAATGATCTTTACAGAGAGGTGGGCAGGCTGGAAGGTGCTCACTAACTCCTGCATGGAGGTGGTCAAAGGAGGGGAGAAGAACAGAAGTGGCTGCCATTTTTACCAACATAAATGATTACGGACAGCAACCACGAGCACAACCCAGTTCCTTAGCAAGCGCTATTTAGCCTGGACCTACAGATGTCTCTAAGCAGGAATAAGACAGATGGCCCCCGAGTACCTCTGTGCCGCCTCTGTGCACCTTTCAGGCAACTCTACTAGGCTGGAGTTACTCCTGTTTTTGCAAATTAGTAAAGCGAGGAACAGGGCTCTTGAGTAACTTTCCAGAGGTCGCAAATGTTGCCATTGGCCCAGCTGAGATCTGCATCCCTGTCTGTCCAACTGCAAATCCTTTATGTCCTACCATTTCCAAATTCCACTCCTGTTTCCCCTTCCAAGACGTTCTCAAGGAGACTGTTTTCCTTGTCCTGAAACCAAGGGGATCTCTCATCTAAAAACAAATCTAAAAACAAAGGACCTGTACATTTTCATTCACTAAAACTCCAGCTCTAACTACGGAAGAGCTCACAAATGAAATGGCTGCAGGCAACATGCAGGGGGAGGAGGGGGCGGCGTGGGAGATAGGGAGGATTTGTGCCTTTTCAGACAATCTGTAATCTGATTGTCACAAGGGAAAAAATAAAAGAGAGAGAGGATTTGGGTGCTTTTCCCATTAACATACCAAATGCTGTAGGGCTGGAAATGCGTGCGCTTGTTTATTTTGCACTCTCTCACCCTTGTGTTTAACTGCTCAAATTAAATTTCACACCAGTCTGCCCAGAGTATCGGTGCACGCGCCAGATATCCATAACTGGGATAAAATTAAAATCTGTGCTATTTATGCAGGGATCAAATATAGCGTGTGTTTTCATGCTGTGTCTGGATTTCAGAAGACTCTGAAAGTTTACAAATGGACGCACACAACATATACTTATATTATTTAGAAACAGCAATGTATTATTAAGTCAAGAAAGCGTGATTTCTTCTCAGCGTCACTGAGTAGCTGTGTGCTTCCAGAGCATCAGTGTTTTGTGCACTGATGCGATTCTCCCTGTGAGCCCTCCCTCCCTTTGTTGCTGGCCTGCACTGACCCCCGGGGAATTTTCCCCACCCAAGGCCATGCCTTAGTCTCCACCACCACACTCTCACTGCAGGGCGGTCATTGCCTTGGGAGTCCTTGAATACAGCGATTAATTGGGCAGCAAAAAGCTGGCCAGAGGAAGCGTGGAAGGTGATGTCTGCTGCTCACTCCCCAGAGCTCTAATGCATATGTTATTTTCCCTATACAAAGAGTCAGTCGCTTATTTAGAAATATAAATATTTTTAAACCAAACTAGAGCAGACAGCTAAGAAACACATGATTATAATGTAATCCACACATTTTCTTAGAATAGCAAATGTTGAACAGTCTTCTAACCATTCAGTTCCATGATTTGGTGTAATCGGGGGGGGAAAAATGCTCGGGCATGAGCCAGCCAGAGCCTTAAGAAAGCCCATGCTATGATGTTCTAGTCCTTGAGTCCAGGGTTTCTCGGTAGTAGCGCTACTGACATTTTGAGGCCAAATAAGTCTTTACTGTGGGGGCTGGACTATGCATTGTAGAATAGTTATCAGCATCCCTGGCCTCTACCTACCATATGCCAGCACGCCCCCACTTCCCCGGCAGTGACGATCAAAAATGCCTCCAGACAAACGCACCCTGAGGAGGCAAGATGGACTCCGGTCGGTCGAGCACCGCTGTTCTTATACAAAGTGTTGAGTATCACCTCCAGCTGCTCTGGGTTAAGACACGCGTGGACAAAAACCATGAGGAAGCCGGTGCTCACGGCAAGAGATAGGGGTACAGGCTCAACCCCTGGGACCAGCTCCCACGCCTCAGGAGCTCATGGGAAGTGCGGATACAGACTTTTCTGGCACCTTCCTTGAGAATGCATCCCCCTGCTCTGCTCTTCCTGTATTTTGTCATTTCTACTACGTCCACCCTCCGCCTCTGGCTCTGGTTCCATTGAGCTCAGTGGAGCTGGACAACGGCTGGTATAAAGTTCAACGTAACGAAGCCTCAAACACCTTGGAGACAGCCACGCAGTCAGCCCCCAGGCTTCACCTCTGCCTGTACATAATCGCTTCTTTCAGACCTGTTTTTTAATGGGTCTCCCTTTCCATTCCTCTACCACCTTGGTCAGTTTTCTTGGCCATTTCCAATTTCACTATGTGTGTCTAAGTGAATTTTACACAAAGTCGTGAGCACCCAAAATACTCTGGAGTTTAAATAATAACTCACGTAAATGACTGTGGCGATTTACCAAGAGCCCACTAGGTTTCAAGTACCGTCAGGCACTCTACCCTCACTGTTGCTTTTTCTCTTCGTAACACTCTGCCAAGACAGTTTTATTATCTTTAGTTTATTGATGTGGAAACTGAGGACTGGTCTGGTGAACTACTTCCTCAGAGTCACTCTTCTAGCTCAGAACCAAGTAGTGACCTGGAAACACAGGTCTCCTGCCTGATCTTGGCCAGTGCCCTCCTCCTGGAACATCCGATCTGCATGTGGTGTATTTATGAGGCTTTTCCCCCTAATCGTTTAAGAATACAAAAGCTACACCCATCTCTAAGGCAACCCTCTCTATCTGAATTTCTTTCGAATATCTACTGAATTAGATAATAGGAAACTTCCTGCTCACCTACCCTGAAACGTAAGACTTCCCAGTTCCAAACTAAGACATTCCCAACATCCCAAGTCTCTTATTTACATGGACTTTACTAAGACATTAATTTTTTTTTTCACTTTCTAAAAACATGGCTAACATGACCAAGATAAAACACAAGACAGACGGACTTTGAAAGGCGGGCGAATCACCGGCCTTTTTCTGAATGAGGTTATTCATTATTGAGGCAAGTCAAGGACATAAAGTTAGAGACTGGAATGTTTCCAGGTATGGATGGAGCCCTGTCTTGGCTACAGAAGCTGAGTGCTAAGGGCTTTTTTTTTCCCCCTATGGGGGCAGCGACAACTGTGGGCCTTTCTTGACTTTACACCTCTCAAAATTACCTTGAGTAAAAAAACCAAGGCTTGAATCACACTCATTGTGACTCAGCTTCCAGAGCTGGCTGCAAAAATATTATGACTTCACCAGTTTGACTACAAGATAGATTCTGTCTCTCATCTCTTCCTACTCAAAAGTCGCTTGGGGCTGCAGCTGGACATAAAACCCAAGAGGCTGGACCCCAGAGTATGCCACACGGAAGCCTGCGGGAACTAAGGTGCAAAAGAGCCTAGAAGTGTGTGCCATCAAGCTCCCGTGGTGCTCAGTGGAAAAATCGGCAGATTTGCAACTACAAGGAGGGCGGAGGGTCATTTCTGTTCAAAACAGAGAGAAACCACATCACTGTGGAGTCCAGAATCACCAAGTAAAAATTCTTCCTGAAAGGCAGACCACAACACACATGGGTTTCCTCCCCACAACCTGCCAAGTGTAAAGGAAGCATGTAGAGATTTGGAAGTCATTCACTCCAACAAACCCGTATGCAAATGATCGTGCTAAAGGGCGGAGACCCACTTTGGGCCAAAACCAAAGCCCCACCCATTACTCTCAGCCAAACAAGAGATAAAAGCCCAGTACTAGAAAGCCATTAAAAACATAACAAGAGTTTCTAAAAAAAACAATCATTCCAAAACAGAACCGTAAACGGACACACATAAACATAAGGACAACGGTTCCTGGTAAGTTATTAAATGTGACGTTAGCTGGGCTACCACTGTGAAGCTAGAGGAAGCTGGGAACTGCACCTCCAATTCCAACAGGCAAAGGTATTTGATGGGGATGGAACGTGTACTTTCACAAATAAAATGAAAGATTGGCAAACTCACTGTATTCTGTTTTTCAAGAAAAACGACAGACATCAGATAAATTAGGGGAGATTAGTTTTGTTCCAAAAAGACACCCACCTGTAGGATTCAGTGTTAAATTCAGTGTTTGCCTCAGTCCTGGGGTTACAGGCTGGGACACAGAAGCTTTAAGCTAATACGCCAACTGGAGACCAGCCCCAGTGATTACACAGTTCCATAATTATAAATAAACTTCTCGGGGAAAACTGTGTTTCATCCCTATAATTCAGTCTGTACCCAATTTTCCGGGTGCACTTAGGTATGCAAGGTGCAGGCAGGCAAAACTATGCATAAAGGGTCGTGCTTCCCGTGGTGGGAAACTGAGAAACTCCGTGGAAATGTACCCATGAAACTATCTCTTCCCTTGTTCATTGTCTCTCTTCCCATTAAAGTTCAAGTTCCTTTGGTGCACAGACCTTGACTGACTCTTCATGGCAGTATCCCTAGAGCATAAAAGAATGCTAGCAAATAGTCAATGTTCAATAAATATTTGTTGCCTTGAATGAAGACCCACCGAAAAGTCCTACCACCAACATTTTCCTTCAAACAAAAATCTCAGGGCTTACTTTTTCCCTTTCTAAACTGGTCCAATCATGGCCAATCTCACCAAATTAACCTCACCCAAGTTCCCCAAAGAAATGGGTCTACCAATGCTTTGTTTCAATCTTTGCTAAATTGGTACTCCCATCTGTCTACTGAGTGAAGTTTAAACTCCTACACTAGCATCCGAGCCCTACTTAATTTGGCCAGAACGCACGTCAGCTTTGCCCCCTGTTCCCTTCAGCCCCTCTCAGAACACTCTTAATGCCACTCTGTCAACACATCTTGTTTCCACCTACCTGAGCAGTTGAAAATTTTCCTCCTCCTCCCCCATGTAGTAGGTCAAAGAGTGCCCCTCAGAAATGTGTGTGCACCTAGAACCTCAGAAAGTGACCTTAGCGGGATAGGTCTCTGCAGATGTAACTAGTCAGGAGGAGGTCATAGTGGATTGGGGTGGGCCCTGAGCTCAAGGAGTAGTGTTCTTGTAAGAAGAGGAAACACACTCAGGGAAGGTCAGGGGCAGACAGATGCAGAGAAAGGAATGATGCAGCTACAAGACAAGGATGTTGGGAGCCACTGGAAGCCAGGCAGAGCCAAGGAAGGATTCTTGTTTAGAGCCTTCACAGGGAGCACAGCCCTGCTGTCTGTCAACTTGAGATCAGACTTCTGGGCCCCAGAGCAGCAAGAGAGTACACTGGTGTTTTAAGCCACCCAGGAAATCAACATACCCCACCTTCAGTCTTCTCTGCCTGCTGAAATGTCATCAGGGCTCAGTTTGAAAACCACCCTCCACCACGTTTCACTGCCCCGAACACAAATACGCCTGCCGCAGTTAATCTCCTAGATACCCATCCCTCGCTAGCACATGCTTCATTTCCTTGAGGAGGGCGGGTACCCGCCCTCCTACACCTCATCTTGCCCACGAACCCAGCACAGTGTGGCACGTAATGAATGCTTGCTGAATGCATGGATAAACAGTACGCTCTTTTTGGCCACAGCCAACATAAACCCATGATCGCTGCCCATTCAGATTTCCCATGAGTGAAATGGATTCTCCTCCCTTTCCTCCCTATTTAAATATATCATTATGTCTAGGCATAAAAAGCTAAGGAAACTCTATTCTTGCAAGCAGGATCTCAGTCCAGGGCCAGTTCAGAAGCTGTTTTTCTTGCCTTTCGTCCCAAGTATTTTAATTAACCAAGGCCTCAGAAAGCTCTCTTACTGCAGGCCCTAGAGGCCAAAGATGTTTACTCCTCTGCAGAGCCAGGAGGGCACAGGTGCAGAAGGAACCACATCTTGTTACTTCGAGATCGGCCGCACCCTGAAGTTGCAAGGCAGACGCCCAGCCCCATCTCTTGACTTGTCAAGACCAGCGTCCCACTGAGATGCCACTCTGAGTTGAGACGGGACCCTGAAGTCAGGCCAGGACACAGATGGCAGCCATGGCTGTCCTGAGGCACCTGCCGCCTGTGGTTCAGTGGTCCTCATCTCCGACCTCCAGCCCCACAGGGAACTCCATCCTCAGACCCAGCTGCCACCGCCACTAGAATGCTCAACGGGTGACACCGACCAACCTCCCAAGGATGAGACAGTGACCTGCTGGTTACAGGCATGGGCTGTGGGGCAGACAAGCCTGGGTTCAGAACCCAGGTGGGTCACTTATTAGTCATTTGGATCATGAGTCGCTCTCCACCTCTCTGAACCTTTTCCCCTTGTTATCAGGGATAGCAGTAATGCCCGCCACAGAGGGTTTTGTGAGAATTCCATCAAATAACATACTGAAATCACTCGGCGCGGCACTAGGTACTAGTGAGCACTCAGTAATAGTGACTGTTGTGGTTATTGATGTTGTCATTATCAATACCAATCCCCAGATACTCCTTTATTCCAGACTGGGCGCTTTCTGATCCTGAGAAGAACGGTATTTATATATGTAGATGGCTCTTTTGTTGTAAGTCACCTCTACAAATAAACAGAAGAGACTGTATGTAACCAGTGACGGGCAGTATGATGGATGGGTCACGGGATCGGAGGATGGAGCTGACTCACAGCTGCACGGTTACCACTTGAGTGACTCCAGCTCAACTGCCTGGCCCTCATGGTCCCTGAGGGACTCATCACTGTATTTGTGGTGGGGATGATACACCCTAGATCGTACGTGGTCCCCTTCAGGGGACCCCACTGGAGAAATTCCTTCCGGATTCAGTGTCGAGGATTCCTGGAAATCTCCCGAACCAAATTTCAAAGGTCTAACAGGCACTCTAAGTCCAATTGCTTCTCTGCCGCGGGAGGCTGGAACCTCAGAGCCAAGTAAATCCACAGCCCACTGTTGACAGGTGCACAGCACCTCAGGACACACGCTGGACACCAAGCTCTTGGGGAACCTCTTCCTACTTCCGGGGGACTTTCCAGTTGCTTCTTATTTTGCACTTCTGCCCCGATCTCCCCATTTGTTTTAATCCTACAGTGCTGCACAAACACCTTTAAGATACCTTAAACTCTTTGTGAGGTGACCGCAAATAACTAGAGCAAATCAAAGAAAAAGCGGTTTGTTTCAGTTTCCTGTTTCACACATGTGGAGCGGGAACACAAGTGATAGCACTAGCCCTCACGATGCCGTTGGATAGGAGTGACTTAGCATCCAGTGGAGCGTTCGCAGTGTTAGCATTTACGCCCTCTGCCCCCTACCCGCTTTCTAGAATTCTCGGCTCAGGGAAGGAAAACCCTTGAGCTCGCTAGACAGTGAAGCTCTGACTCCGTCAGGCAGCAAGATGGGAACGCAGAGGGAATCAGCCACAGAAGTGAGGCCTCCCCATTTCTGTTTGCTCAGCAGCAACACTACTCACGGCCTCTCCCCGCACTGGGAGGGGGCACAGAGCCACCACGACACATGGGCCGGGGGACCAGAAGTCAGGTGACCCAGGTGCAACACCGGGTGGGACCACTCTGGCCAAGAATTCCCGCCTAATGTTCCTATGCTGTTTCTCCCCGCTTGTAGGCGGATGTCCCGGCCGGTGGCGACCTCACGTCTCGTTAGGGTGGCCTTCCATGGGGCGCGCGGCAGAGATGGGCGAAGTGTCACAAAATGCAGTGGCCCAAGCCTGCGGATCTGGGGAAATGTGGGCAACTTTGAAAATGCTCAGAAAACATGCAGCATTTCAGGGTGAGTGACATCTCAGCAGGATGGCAGAAGACACTCCACCTGTGGCAAAGAGTAAAAAGCTTCTTGAAAGGTTAAAGGCGAAGGAAGGCAGACAAGAAAGAAGAGGAAGACAAGGAGGGAGGGAAGGAACGAAGGACAGATGGAAAGATCAGTGGATGATGGAAACAGCAAGAGATCAGCGGTATTCCGGTAATCTTTCTCCATCCACCTCTGGCTTGAATCTTTTTAGGACAAAGTAGTTTTTACATAAACATATTTTTCCTTCCAATGCGGAGGAAGCCTGTTGTTTAACAGTGTTTTAATTGGCCAAGAGTAAACTCAACTGCAAGAAAAACCAAAGAGGACTTGAAAGAAATATCCCTGTTTATCAACAGGAACCAACATTTACGGAACACCCGGTATGCCTCCGCCAGGGAACACACTAGACCTTTTGCACGTTATTTCGTAGGCTTGACTGTCCTCTCTTTTTATAGACGAGACAGCGGGTGAATACAAGAGGCTTTAAAACCAGAATTTAAATCTGAAGCCTATGGTATTTCTAAGACATATCAGGCCACTTTTATTTTTAAGAGTTTTCTCTCTCCATCCATTTCAAGGGAAACTCTGCATTCTGCTTTTCAGAAATCATCATTTTGGTCTCCCTCCAGGGAATTGCTTACAACCATATAGCAGCTCTTCACATTTTATAAATGAGTCCTCACCCGCCCATTCTGTTTCTCATTCACTCCTTCCTCAGCAAGGTTGTGAGGGCAGAGGAATGACAAGGTGAAAATCCCTGACGCTGAGAAGCCCCAGAGAAGCATGCATGGCAGAGCCCTGCACCTTTGCCTCCCTCCACGGGGAGGAAATCCTCACAGCAGGAAGGAGTTTTTACCGTTGGCCATCACTGTGGCGGTCCCCGTGATTTCCTGCCTGGAGAGAAGGTGAGGAACAGGGGACCAAGGAAAAGGTGCCAAGGCCACCCTGAGAGGGCGTCCCTGTAATCCACCCTCACCCCTGTACCCCAAGCAAACCGCCATTTAGGAAGGTTACCTCGGTGCAGCACGATGTGGTCGATCATGTTGCGTTTGTATTTGGTGTGATAGAGGCAGAGAGGACAGCGGAGATCTTTGGGGCCCTCCTCAGGAACCGCCGAATGCCCGGCTTCCACGTGCATAGTGAAAGCAGATCTGGGAGAGAGGTGTGGGGGACAGGCAATGAGTGTGATAGGGGATCATGTCACCCACACATCCCCTGCTGGCTATCTTCCTACGGGGCCTCTGGGTGTGACACCCCAGCTTGAGGGGCCAAAGTCGTAGTCGTTAATCATGTTGCTGACCACAGGCTCCTTGGTCACTCCTCAGACAACTGAACATTGTCGTGCAGCGGTAACTTCTTTCTGAAAGTTTTGCCACTTGGCTGGGTTCACAGCTTAGTTTGAAAAGCAATGGATTTCCCCACACACTTTAGTCTTCAAGATTAAAAGTTGCCTATTAAAAATATAAAACCAAAATCCCTATGAGAACATATTTCTCATCACACTCGGAAGGAGAGGGACTAGAATCAGGCTAATGGACTGGCTGCCCACGTGACTCTTCACAGGCAAGGGTGGGGAGGGCGAGTTGGCTGGGACATCATGGCGGCAGACGATCAGGTAAACCAAATACGGCTGTTGTAACAGCCTGAAGGGGGAAGGAAGGATTATCGTTGCCTTCCCCTCCATCCTCTTCAAAACTGCCGCATTTACAAAGCCTTAAATGTCTCGTAAAAATGGACGAAACCAAGAGTTTAATGGGCAAGGTCCCCTTCTTATTAATGCAAGTACTTCTCCCCAGGGAGACACGTACACCTGTCAGGGGGCCCTTGTCATCTGGGTCTTTAGCCTTCTCCCATTTCTAAGGTCACATGCATATTTATCTGAAAAACAACTGAACCAAATTAATAGCCAGAGATAGAACACATTTTCCAAAAAATCCCCCAACTAAGATGTTGGTGGAAAAGAGACTTGTTCTTCCAATTCATGTTTTTCTTTGGCCACGAAGCCCACTTTCGCCCGCCTTGTTGTCTGGGGTCTATATTGAGTACTAGAGTGGCCGAAGGCTCTGGTCTTAATTGCAACAGGAAGAGACAGTAACAGCCTCTATCTGTAACATAGCACCTACTATTACATTATTAGAATAGCTCTCCATGATACTGCAACACTTATTAGTGTTTCCTTTGTGCCAGCACTATTCTGAGCGCTTTGGATAGAATGGTCATTTATTCCTCACATGAGTCTTATAAGTTAGGTAGTATTATTATCTTTTTTTCACAGGTAAGGAACGGGAGGAACAGAGAAGCTTAGGCACTTGTCCGAAGTCACACAGCCAGTCGGTGGCAAAGCTGGGATTCAAACCCAGGCAGTCAGGCTCCAAGGTAACCACTCGTAACCACTAACCTCAACAGTGTTGCACAGGATGAGATTAAATCACAAGAGTCTAGATTACACCCTTGGACACACTCCATTCTTTGAGTTCGCCAATTCTGTCATACACAAGAGCAAAGGGGACTTTGGATTATCTTTTTCCAGATTGGAACCATCTCCCTAAAATTGGCTCAGTTCTAGTCTTCACAGTGCTGGAGTCTTGATTCTCTGGCTGTCTTTCAACAATATGATCTTAAGAAATACGAATCTTCTATAAGGGGAGCAGGGAAATCACAATTGCTGGGTTCTCTTGACTTTCACTTTGCTTTCAAAAACATATACATATTTTTTTCAAAGACAAATTTAAAAAAGGGAGGATAGTCCTCCGAGGGAAAAACACTCATTGCTTCATGCACTGGGCCAGAGAAATCCCTTACCGCAAACTCACACTTCCTGGGTGACCACTGGCTCTAATTTTTAAATCCGTTTGTTCTGATAGAGCTCTTTATCCCAAACCCCTTTCACAAACCCCAAAGCAGTCCTCTGGAAGTAGCCTCCTTTTGTGAAGATTGGACCTAATGCCTGTATCATCCCACGGGCAGGGCCTCCCCTGAGCTCCAAGTAGGAGAGTGTAGGGAAGAGTGTGGTGAGGGGCGGAACAGGCGCAGCCACCTTGTGTTTTGGGGCTGTTCTTCATGTCACTTACTTAAAGCCTGTGTAAAAGGAGCAGTCTTTGCACTTGAAGAGCTTCTTCCCGCCGTGCTTGTCCCTGTAATGGCGTCTGATGCTCTGGATGTAGCCAGAGGAGAATTCACAGAATTCGCAGTGAAGAACAGCTTCGGTTTTCTGCTCAGCACCCCCGGCGGCCCCAGAAAGAGGCACGGGGCTAACACGGCTGTTGTTCCTTGCCAGGGCAGCGGACTGGTAGTGGTTCAACTGCTGCTGAACATCTGGAGGTTCTGAGTAGGAGGAGTCTGTGGACAGACGGGGAAAACGAGACCGGACACAGAGAACACAGTAGAGGTTTGACACTTGAAAGCCCCGACATTAGTCTGGAGTATTTTTTTTTTTTTTTTTTTTTAAAGATGAGGACTATGATCCGTCTTTCATCTTCATTTACATCCTACAACACAGATCTGGGGAAAGGCAGATAGGAAGAAAGCATCACTTCTTTTAATTGCACTTTGAGGGCTCACAGCATTTAAAAATAAAACTCTGAGGTTAAAGGTTTCAAAGTGAAGGAAGAAAATAAACTGTTTTTAAAAAGGAAATCGCAGCGTGGCAACAGGCTGTCCTTGCAGGGGAGAGGAATAAATGCAAGAAGGTACACAGGCATCCACACGAGAAAGGAAAGTAGTTGATGCAATATCTCCTCCTCTGGAGCCCAGAATTATTCAAGGGGGGGAGGGGGGAAAGGTCTTTAACAGAAATGCTCGAGCACATGGTGCTCACAAATATAAAAATGTTTTATGCCTTCACAGTCAAATGATTTAAAATTTAAAATATAAAGATCTAATAGTGTTCTCCTGGAATGGATGTTTAAAGCTTAGTCAGCATTAAGATGGAGATTTATTCATAAATCCCATTAAAATGAAACTCCAAATAAGTTTCCCTAAAAGGTATTTTAAAGTTTGCAATTCGGAGGAAAATGTCGGGAAATGACAGGCATAAATCTTAGCCCTGAGAAGCTTCAATGGCATGTGGTGGAGAAATCTGATCTAGATGGGAGGTGGGAAAAATCTCCGTTTCTTAAAAAAGATAGAGAGAGAGAGAAAGAGAGAGTAAAAGAAAGGTCTTGAACCTTTTCCCAACACGCTGCTTTGAGTGTTGGGGCTACGCATTCAACACCATTGTCCCGCAGAACCTACGGCTGCCTATGACTGGCACAAATGAAGTCCATGAATACCGCACAGATGAATTTCAGTGTAACTTTCCTTGAAAAGACAACAAAGGGCTCTTTTTTTTAAGGCTTTCAAAAAGCGGGGGGCGGGGGGGGGAAGGGGATAGAAACTGTACCAGCCTCCTCCTGATTTGATGGACACTTAATTTTCCAAAGCCCGATTCCCCGAGGCAGGACGTGGAGGAATTCTGTAAAACCCGTATTGGATGAAACCAGAGTCCATCCATCCCGTCGGCCTCTTGGAGAAGAAAAACAAAAACAGAGCAGCCTCCCTTATTGTGAGGCCACCTCCTGTCTTCAAAATCCTCAAACACCTTCCCTTCTTGCTCTCCTCTCCCCCCCTCCTCAATTTGTATTCCTCAAGATTGAGAAAAACCCCTTTGGAAATTGTAAACAAACCTGCCACACACACAAAAATAAAACAAAAGGAAACTTGAACAATACCTCCGAGCCTCCTTGGGTTCATTACCAGGTGTAAAGTGAAGACAAAGGAAGAAAGGAATGACACAAGTGAATTCATTTTACCCAAGTCTTTTATCTCTGGTTTCTTTATTCCTCAGCCCTAGCTGATGAACCCACTCAGGATCACAATACCGCAATTGTCAACTTCTCATTCTTTCTTTCAATAGCAGGTTTGTTTACCATTTCATGGATTGTTCGAGATGTTTTCTATTTAAGCTCTCAAGACTAGTTTCTGCTTAAAATACACGCACAGTGAAGCACGAGGCACATTCCGCCTCTCCTGTGAACACAGGCTTGAGCTTCAGGTTGGGCATTGCCCAGCCACCATCCCGACAAGCCCGTCCTTCCTCTTGTTTGCTCTTTGCTCTGCGGGATTGGAATTCCGCGCCCAGCAAGGCCAAAGCCAGGTCCACGGCCCATGAGCCGTCTGCCACCCGCAAATCTACCCAGAGACCAGAAACGAACACCCCAAGGAACAGTCCGTTTCTCAAAAAGCGGCCACCAGCAACAAGACACAGCACCCGGCTCAGCAAGTCCTGCCGGTCAGCTGCTAGTCACATCAGACAGACAGACAGACCCCTGACAACGTCAATCCCTTTACAGCAGAAGTCGTAAAGAAGTAAGTTTTTCCCAAGCAGATAACAGGCCACGTAAATTCATCTCCCCCTGCTTTCCACCCAGCCCAACTTAACACCTACGCTAATCTCTTAGGGAGACTCCGTCCAACGGAAGGGAGTTTCCTTTGCTTTAACACATTTTTCTTGTCTCTAGGGTCTACTGCATTTTATTCCATCCATCCCAAAAAGCGAATTCTAAATTTTGACTTCAGCATATATATGTTATATGAAACTTGAAGAAATAGAAATGCAAGAAGTCGTTGGAAAAGCATTCCAAGAAAGGGAGGCTCATCGCCCTTCCGTCTTAAATGGCAAAAGGAACAGCCTCATGTATCATGCTAAGAATTCCTTTTTGCCTGGCTAAAATCAGATGGACAGGTGGTTCATTTACAAAGACAGGCAAAACCTCACCGCCTATGGTGCATCTGTAGTAAAGCCTAGGTTACAACGTTTTGGGTCTCCTTAGAGCTTTACTTTCCTCTCTGGTGCCAAGATATACTATGTCTCTCATTCTCTCTCACTTGGGAGTTTGTGAATAATGTACAATTTTAGCACTTTGGGCACTAAAGTGACAAAGACGCGAGCGTGTATGATTTCACCCATCTTAAAAAAGCCCACTTGCTAACTACCTAAAATTCCAGCTTGTTCACAAGGCAGAGCCTGAAGAGCAGGAACAGGGTCGTTTTGTGCCCAGGTTAGAAAGGCAAACAGATTGTTAGTACTGAAGGGCACATCACCAAGGTTAAAAATCATCATTAAGACCGTTTTCTTCATTCCAAGCTTATGGAAAGTGAAACCACTCTGTGCTTCAGACAGCTGGGCTTGCGGTCACTGGGAAATACAGCAGCAGAAGCACAGGAGTGTAAATCCAGTGGGAAACTAAACCAGGCTACGTCTTTGTCACCTGGATGGCCAGGAATACTTATGATGGAACCAACGGCAGAGATGATGCTGGTCCCTATGTTCCTGACCCAACCCGGAGATATGCAGTCTCTCAATTTAATTCTCTGACCTGTGACTCTATTTATGTGCAAAGTTTTAGAAATTACGTCATAGTGTACAGCTGTAGGTGTAAAATAAATCTAAGTCACATTAGCTATCCATTTTGTAAACTATCCATGGAAAGAATTCTATTTTGTAAAATCAGGATCAAACTAGACTTTTAGCGTGGATGGTCATGGTGCTTACAGACACGGGTTTGGAATTTATTGAACAGCCAGCAATTAATTCTCACAACGATGGTGTGCAGTGTGAGTTCTCATCCCAATTTCACCGATGAGGTAGTCGACACAGCTGGTTATACAGCTAGTAAGAGGCAGAGGTTGGATTTGGACAAAGATTCGTCTGACTCTAAAATCTGAGTCTTGCCCATCAGGCGTCTATATCTAATGGTGACCTCAGGTCCCACGATGCACGTCAGAAGAACGAGAAAGAACATCAGAGTGTTCCATCAACGCTAAATATGTAGCAGAGAGGAGAGAGAAAAGGTGACAGAAAAATTGAAATACTTGGGAAAATAATTTCAGAACAGATAGAAATGAAAACAGGATAGAAAATAACAGTAAACTGGATGTGAAAGGAAACACTAAAATAAGCATTTCAGAGGACATGGGGGAAAAAATAAAGCAAGATTCGTCAAAAAGAAAAAGAAATCTCCAAACCTTCAAGACGTTTTATAGAAACAAAACACTGCGATCACACAGGAGGCAATTCTACAAGCAGGTGGCACAGGAGAGCACTGCAAATACCCAGATGGGAAACCAGCCAGCCCAAATGTCATGCTTTCATTAGATGCTTGATAAACTGCCCCCAAATAATAATGCTCTGAAATTCCTCAGGTGGGATGTGCCTGGAAAAAGAAATGTACATGGATGGGAGACGGGTCCTTTCCGGGGCTTCTGGGACAGGATTTCAAACCAGGGAGGGGGTGGGGTTCCAGATGAAACCTCTTGCCCCTCTCACGTAGCCATGTTCTTGGAGAAACGGAAGATTTCTTCTTGCCATACTCCAGCTCCCACAATGCCAGCCAAACCCAGGTGACTATCAGTTTGAGAGATTTTTTTTTTTCTTGTTTTTTCTCCGGAAATTAGCCAGCACAGAAACGATCACAAAAAACGTAATTTTATAAGGGCAGATGACAAACGAGTCAACTCTGGGAGTGGAATGAAGCTTTCTTGAATATTCTGATGCTCCCCACATTTGGTCAGCACCCTGTCAGTGCCAGGCTGTGTGCTGGCTCTAGGGACTCAAAGCCAAGGAAGACACAAGGGGCCCCTTTTCCAGAGCTCAGGTGTAGCAGGGGAGGGAGCAGAGCTGTTGTGACAACACAGGTCTTCTCCACGTCTTGCGAGCTCACCCCATTGACTGAAGGAACAAAAGAGGCAAGGAGAACAAATGCACAGTAATGGGAGAATTTAACTATTCCAAGATTAAGGGAGACACAAGGAAGAGTAAGAATCAATTGGGCAGTAAATTGTAGGAGCTGCGGAGACAGCCCCCTTACGCACTGAGCGATCCAAAAAGGAAGCTGTACAGGACGATCAATTCTCAATTTTCTGCAGCTCCACAGAGAGGAAGTGAGTGAAGGTGAAAAAGTCGCAGAAGAATCTTGGTGCCAGCAACGACATTTAATTACATTTGAGCTAGATTCTCATGCAGACTTTGGGAGGCAGGCTCTTTGGTCAGTGCAAACCGAGTACCAGGAGAAAATAAAAGACAAAGGATTTTAGAGAAGCAAACTGTAGAGGGGGTCGGGGGGCAAGTGATTAAATTATATCCATTTGTCCGCAAATATATACTGTGCATCAAAATCAACAGGAGACTCCGTTCTGGGGCAGTAGGACTGGGTTCCTGCCCTCAAGCGGCTCCCGGATAGACATGTAAATAACTGTGATTCCGTGCAAAAAATAAACGTCTTCATAGAGGCATCCACAAAGAACTAGTGGAGAAAAAGCAAAATCAGTATGCAGTGACTGATGAAATGTGGGTCTCGGAGAGATGAGGGGAATGTGAAGAGAAACTTGAATGTCCTTTAATAACTAGTATTAGTGTGTTCATTAATGAAATCACCACTAGACATGAAGACGCTGGAATGTTCAATTCACCAACACTGCCACCTCAAGTCATAAATAGAAATGAAGTAACTACATTCTTATCACCATGAGAAAAAGCGACATGGGGCACCCGAGTGGCTCAGTGGGTTAATCGTCTGACTCTTGGTTTCAGCTCAAGACATGATCTCACGGTTCATGCGATCAAGCCCCGTGTCGGGCTCTGGGCTGACAGTGTGGAGCCCGCTAGGGATTTTCTCTCTCTCTGCCCCTCCCCAACCTATGCTCTTTCTCTCTCTCTCTCAAAATAAATAAACTCAAAAAAAACTGTAAAAAAAAAAAGAAAAAAGAAAAACTGACTTAATTCCAACAGGGAAAAGGAACGAAGATCAGAGGATGAGTTTGAACAGAAAAATACGTACACCCAAGAGTGGGGTACACTGCATGAGGGAGAATTTAAAATCTTCTAACATAGCACAGAAAGTTCAAACTAATGCACGAATTGTAGTTTTCTTTAGAAAAGCAGGCGATTGAGCAGCTCAGGTTTGGTACAAAAGGAACCAGAAATAGAATATTACCTGTGGATAATTTAACCACAAATATTGTAAATATCCAAAGTATGGAGGGGGTGTGGGTGGGACCCAAATATGCTGGAAATACAGCCCGCTATTTCCAGCCAAGAAATCACAGAAAATTGGAGAAGGGCACACTAACAATGATGAGGGCAGTTAAAGACCTACTTGAGTGAACAGCCAGGAAACTTTTGGAATGCCATGCAATTTCTACCACCCCACTGCTAATAAACTTGAGCCTGGGGACAAAAATAGTCCAAGTATGTTCACCTGGGTGCTAGTGACCCAGGTATCTGGGTGGGGAGAGAGAACCCTGCTGTGATGGGAAACCCAGCTGAGCTTTGAGTTGATTTGAGTCTTCACCTAAAGCTGAAAAAAAATTCGGACTCCTTAAACCCAACATGCTGAAGACTGACTTCCTCTTTGCCCACACACTTCCCTTCTGCGCCCTTGCCCACGTGTCTGAATGTCAGTGAACAGCTCACCAGTTCGTCCAACTTCATACCGTGAGACTCTTCGTCCAAACTGCCCTGTGGCGACAGCGCTTCAGCCAAGTGCCACGTCCTGGAGACGTGTGTCAGACCCTGTAGGTCTTCCCTTCCCATTGTCCACTCAGGTCCTCACAACGTGCGGGCGCAGCTCTCACAGCCTATGTGGTCTTCCTTCCTCTGACGTCTGTTCTAGTTCAGCTTGCGTGCACGTCACAGACCTGTAGCATGCATCACTTACGTGGCTACCATAGGAGGAGGGCCCCGCGCCCAAAGGCGAAGTCTCGATTCCTTAGTGCGGTACACAGAGCTCTTCAGTTCGGCCCCAGAGCCCGTTTTCAGCCTCACTTCTGGCTAGTTCCCAACTCCTTGCTCATTCTACCTATTTCATCATTGGGAATCCTTGATCAGGGCTACTAAGTGCTCTTCCTCTTCTTTTTGGCTGGCAAACACCTACCCATCCTTCAAAGCTCAGCTGAAATGTCACCTGTTCTATGACGATTTTCCCCAACCGTCCAGATAGGAATCTGCTCTCCTCTGTGCTTCGTCAACACAGACGCACTGAGATTCCCATCCCGGTCTCATTACACTTTCACGTTCCCCCAGACTTCTTTGTACCTGTTGTATTTGTTCCTGAGCTTGTTCAATTTAATTAGTATTACCTAACATGATGAAATATGGGTATAAAGTGTCATTTCTATGAAGCTACATTGAATGCTTTGAAAAGACTTGATAAAGTCAAGTTGCTAAAAAAAAAATTTCTGTCAAATTATGTTTTGGCAGGACCAACTATAAAAGATTGAGAACATAAAAATCTAGAAGGACTCTGCTCTAAGACTGTTCCACAAATGTCTAAATTATCACTCCACTTAAAAGAAACTGAATCTGAAACTGGCACATAACACAATGTAGGTGCCTGTGGTTTATGTAAGAGAGGAACTAGGGAACTCCAATCAAAGGACCCAGACTCAAATACATAAGCTTTGACCGTATGTCCCAATACTGATGAAGAAATCAATTTCTTAAGTGAAAGTAAAATGCTTAAGGCATTTTAAAAAAGATTCCCTACCTTTAGAACCTTTCAAATGTAACTGAGAAGGTGGCTATTGATTACATCAAATGAGAGTTTCTACTGCTTCAATCTATGTATTTGCCCCCAATTTTACATTAATTTAGAAAATACTTATTGAGAAGCATCTACATGCCAGGCACCTCGAAGCACTTGGGATACATCAGTGAAAAAAAACAAGGGTCCTTATGGAACTTACATTTTAGATCGGCAAGAACGGTACCTCACGTGCTTTTACGGCCAGAGACTCCTGGTCCTTTCATGAAGAAAGGTGTTTAGGAGAATGTTGCTGGATTGAATTTGTGGACAACTTTCCTAAATCTAGGCCTGTCTGCCTGTCTATCTATCCATCCATCCATCGCCTATCATTTTATGTTAAACAGTATGTTGTCAAGATGATACACAGATTCAAAAGTTTACTTATTTAATAATTTTTCTTGAGTTCTATCTGAATCCTTTGGAAACTCCATTTAATCCTTTTGTTTCTCAAGGTACCTGTTGTTTACTTCATGCTACTAACACAGAGCAGAACTTGGCATCCAGAAGGATACCACCAACCACAAATCATCGACGCAACTTTCCAAGCATTTCCTTTGAAGAGTCTCAAAAATGTTCTCTATGGGCCATTCCCAAAGAAAATTGTATTAGAAACTAAGCTATGGAACACAAGCCATTTCAACTCCTTCTGGATAGTGTCTAAAGGGGAACATAAATCTCCAGAGGCAGCCACGTTATTTTATTTCCTTCTTTTGATTACGCCTTGAAAATCTCCAGGCCAAGGACTCCAGCACCTCCTCGTCTTCCATCCTCAGTGGAGCTCTCTGGCCTGGATGCACAAGATTATGATACAATGGCCAGGGGGACAATGGGCACTGGATGACTATATATAGGAATTCTGGGCTTGGTTGTCATGGAGGCAAATGGAAAAACAAACGTCTAATCCTGAAAATAAGGTTGTGGCCAAACTTGAAGGAAACACACTTTGAAAACTTCCTGTCATTCTGATGAGTAAAAACAAAACCTTGAAATATGATCAGGGAATAGATGAGAAAACAAACCAAAACAAAACAAAAAATTAGTCTTCAAAATGACAAAAACACAGCAAAAAACAGAGGAGGGGCAACCTTCTCTTCTTGAGACTTAGTGTCCCATCATATTTTAGTTCATTGAAAGGGTCTCTCAAAGGCTTTATTTTACATGAAGCTTCCTGTTCTCTCTCTCTTTGGGGGGAATCCAGGCAAGTCTGATCTCAAAGAAGATTCTCAGACTTGCAGCTCACCGGGCCCTATATTTGGCGACAAAATCATTTGCCTCTCTGTGGTTTTTTTCAAATGGCATCACCAGCCACCCAGTCAACGAAATCAGAAGAAACCCTTGATTCGTTTCTTTTGTTCTACACGTTCAATGAGTGAGCAGCTCTGTTGGTTTGACCTCCTGAAAAGCACTTACTCTGTGATCCACTCACTGCCCCAACGCCATGGCTTGTTCAGGCCCTTATGGTTGCTGACATGAACTTCCAAAATATGTTCCCATTTTCAAGTTTCTTCTCCTCCTAAGATTCCTTTCTTTTCTAAAAGCAAACGTGACCATGGGATTCACCATGTCTCACAGGAAAAGGTCCAAACTCTGCTGTGGTGCTCCCGGTCTCCTGTACCTCCCCAGACCTACCTCACCCCCCGCCCACCCTGCTCCCACCCTGCTTGTTGCCAGCCACCCAGAAGGTTCCTAACATTCACTGCGGGCTTTGCTCTCACAGCATCATTCAGTCTTGCAATGCCTTTCTGCTGCATTTCAGCCTTTTCAACTCACATGATCTTTCAAAACAGAACTCAATTCAAATCTGCCATCACTATAAAGGTCTTCCTTGATCTTTCTAGACATACCTATTAAAATCCCCACTAGTGCTCGTCATGTGGCATTGAAGTTAACTTATTTTACCTCCACCAAACCAGGATCTCTTTCAAAGTAGGATATCCATCCATCCATCCATCCATCCATCTATAATCCATGCATCTAGCAAGTTCATATCTTAGTTCATCTAGCAAATTCAGAACTTAGCTCATGGCCTGGCCCAAAACAGGTCCTCAATAAATGTGTTACTAAGATCCAAAGAGAGTTCAAACTGAAAAAAGTGTTCTGGAAAACCAGATTTAAAAGGAAAATCCAATTAACCAAATGTCACTCTCTCCTTGCATACTGAGGTGGATAGAGGCTTCCTATTGAAACACTGACCCACTTTTACTGAGGCAAGCCTGGGCCTTTTTAAAATTACCTGAAGAATGGCTTCTGGAACATGTGAGAATTTGAATGGCAAGAAATTCACAATCTCTGCCCATCCCAAGGAGCCAAAAGCATCATTTCTGGTCTTGACCCCAAATCTGCTATTAAGTCTAAACTTTGAAACAGATAATATCAGGATATCTGGGAACCACTTTAGTTGATTCTATATGCAACTCTCTCCTCCCTTTTCTGCACCCACTGATAGGCACAGATGTTTGTACAACGTGCAGGTGTAACTGGCACCACATATTTAAATACACCGTGACTTTTCTGTAGTCAACTGCTACAGCCATGAAAATGGAGTCCTCTACAATCCACGAGAAGGTATTCGTGGATTACTTTCACACATTTATCACTACATTCTCACTGTATAAACTGTTTTACCAATTCTTCCCCATCAGGAACGCACGCTCATCCCAGGTTATGTAGCGCACAGACGACGCATTTTGCATAAAGACTTGTGGCGGTTCAGCACAGCAGAGATGACTTCATGTTACCCAGCTAGTCAATGGAGAAACAGGAATATAACCTGGGGCTCCTGCATGCCCCAGTTTCGAAAACACGTTCTTTTTCTGCCACAGTCATTAGCAAACATTGTAGGTATTCCTTCTGCACTAAACGTTATTTGTAACTCAAAGTGTGTGTTCTTAAAAACCCTCCTGGAAGCAGGCTGGAAATTTGTAGGGAAACGAATGAATGTGTGGTGAAGGAGGCTTTTTCTAATGTTGTTTTTGGAGGAAACTCTGGGTGGCATCTGCCATTGTTAGTTGAGAAGCTCTTACAATACCAAATGCATAATTCACCTGTGACTCTTTTGAATTGTGTGATGAGGAAGTAATGTTTCCTGCTGTTCGTTTAGATGGTATGGATGTCTTTACCACACTGAAAATCCAACGAAAAGCGTGGAGTACAAAAGCCTCTACATCAGTGAGTTGGCCTCAACCACAGAGAGCTTGCTAGCAACTTCGGATGGCATTGAGGGCTCACGGGCCGTGGGCAAGGCCACAGAGTTTCCTCCTCAAGACCTGCCTGGAGGGAGGATGCCTACTGACTTCAAGGAGTTGGTCACAATGGATGGCTTGCTAGGAACAGTGCCGTGAGCCCGGGCAGGGAGCAACTGTAGAGATTTCTTCAAAGATTAGCTAATCAGGAGGAAAGAACACATCTGAGTATAAGCATATATATTTAGATACGTGTAGAGCTCTAAGAGATGATATGGAAATCAGGTGAGAAAGACAATGGTTTGTCAAGAATAGAATAAGCAGCCACACTTCAAAGCACAGAGTTTTGCTAAAACTGTCCCCCAGCAGCGGGAGTCTCCTAACCAACAAACCCAGTGGGCTTCTTATCCGTTTTTCCTTTTCTTTTCACCTATTCCCAAGCAGTGTAAGAAAATCCTGGCTCTGGGTGAAGCTACATTTTTAATCACCGCTAAAGCACTAGGTTCTTCCCTGAGGATAGACAGCTCTCCCACTCACTCTAAACTCACCCACAGGAATACTTCTCAGTGCTGCTGGGCTCAGCTGTAGGGCGCAAGCCTCCAAGAAGGCAGCGGGACAGGTGGGGACATCCAGGTTCACCTTCCACTGTCTCAGCCAGCTCTGTGTCTAACACCTGTCAAGGGCTTCTTACAAGGTCTCTCGCTGATCTTCACCATTACCTTACGGGATGCGAAAAGCAAGGGAGCAGCTTGAGAAGAGAGGCAACCTCTCCTCTACCCAGAGCTGCACAGAGGCCTCCTTGTAACCCTGTGGAGGTTGGTTACAGGTTAAGCAGACCTCTGCTTCCTCACCTATACAATGAAGACCATGATGCTGGCAATTCTGGGTGCTGTGCAGAGCAGGCCAGTGTGTGAAGTATAGTGTCCTGGCACACAAAAGAGTGCTTTAAGGGTCTCAGTTCCACAGCAATTACAGTCTACATCACATAATCTTGCACTGAATTGTAAATTGCCTGTTAGCGGTTAGGCAGTGGATTCTATCAATGAAAGAATTTGGTCTCCTTCACTAGACTGCAGGAAGGATCGGCACGGGCGTCTCTTAACGCTGCTCTAAACAGATGTAACTGATCCTCACCCCAGCTCCAGGCACACGGTAGGAGCTCGGCAGCTAGTTTTTGACTGATTGATTCTGGGCAAAGCCAAGCGCATGGCTACTTCTGGCAACGAGCCCCCAGCTTATCTGGTGGTGGAGATGGCTGCAGTGGGGAGGGGATTGATCGTGGGGCTTGGATTCAGCTCAAAGGCAGGGCTTGACCTGAATAACACCACAGACTCAATGATTCGCCCCATTTTGTTGGCTAACAATGCACACAGCATGGTCACAAATCAACTTGCTGCAAAAAGACTTGTCAGAGCGAATTTCATCTCCCAACTTTAGAGGCTCTCCTGGGGAGAACATGCTGGGGTCGCTTTCCTTTCAAATTTTTTTTAAGCTCACCTCCAGCTTTGAGTAGGTCCTTGGGTACCCAATTCATAGGTGTGGCAATCATCCTCATCATCAATGACCCTCTCCCGAACCATCCCACCTGATGCCACAGGCCCCGTCCTTTACTCCCCTCTCCCTCATTCTCCTTCTCTGCACAGCACCTCGATCTATCATACACATATATGCTGCTTGATGATTTGGTTTTCCCTACCAACTGTGAGGGACCTTGTCTCAAATTTCTCAGCCTGCGTGGATTTTTGGATTTACTTTCATGACTAACGAGAGCATCGAGGCTGGCTTGGGGGCCTGTGGCTCGGCTGAGCCTCGAGTGTTTGATCTGTGCCAAGAGGTAGTCCTGCCATCACACGCCCCGCATCTCAGCCTTCCGAGCGCCATGGCCGGCGCGTGGTACCGTGAACATCAACACTTCTAGATCCATTCACGCAAATAACTTTTTGGGTGCCTGTGGCGTGTGAGGTAATCTGACATACTCTGGGCACCCAAAAATAAAAGGATGGCCTCTGCCTTCAGGAAAGCTGATGGTCTTGGGGGAGATGGAAAGAAAGACCGTTACAACAGCGTACGATCAGTGCTAGGTCACTGAAGAGAGCTCAAAGATCTGTAAGGAGTACAAAAGAGGCCCCTCAGCCAGACCGGAAGGCTTCTGGAGGAAACAAGACTCAAGTTGCCAAGGATGAGTCGGAATTAGCCAAGTCAATGGAATAATGAGGAGGAGAGGCCAAAACAGGTGGAGGAGGGCATTCCAGGAAGAAGGGACAGCAAGGCCTGGAGTGTGAGGAGTCTGCGAAGGCAGGGCACTCAGCGTGGCTGTGGTGCTGGGCGCAGCAGTGACGAGAGGTAAGGAATGATCTCAGAGAGAAACGTGGGGCCCAGGTAACAACCTGCATGCTGAGCTTGGAATGTACTCTGAAGGCAAAGTAGACAGCCACCGGAGGATGTTAAGCAGGAACCAGGTGAGACAGAGGCTTCACATTTTTAACTTTTCTGTGTCTCTAAATTGCACCCACAGCCCCAACCAAGTCCCTCTCAGATGGGGAAGGTGGCTTGGTACAAACGCATTCCCACGGTGAGAAAAAACCAACTAGCAGCACATTCCTTCTTGCTGAGAGAATCTCAGCAGCAGCCTGGGATTCCATACTTCGTTTTGTTAAGTAGGAAACACCTACGTAGTGTCTTTTCTGCTCTGGATTTTACCAGCAGGTTGGAAGTGTTCATCTGAAATTCAGTTCCTACTGTTTCTACCGAATGTACCACACTTACATCTGGAATAGATTATGGCCCTACCTATGGGAGAGATAGAGAGAAACTCAATAGGCTACCTTTTCTGCTCCCTACCAACCCTTCACGTGCAAAAATATAACAAGGAAGCACAGGAAACTAAGTGATATGTCCACATGCTGGCAAACACGATGAATGTGTGGGTGTCAGCCAAGATCCTGTGGTCGGTTTTCCAAATACAGGGTCTCAGCAACATCCAACAGGTTTCTAGATCTATATTTTACCCCTAAATTTTAATAGCCAGGTGCCAACACAATACTTTCTTGCATTCATTTAGATTCAACTCAATGGTCAAAAATATTATTTTGTAAAGTGATCAAATATTCTTCTGCATTTCTCGGCTTTATATAAATGGTTTGTTTGTTCATAACATAATAGCTGTTAACAGAAAATTTAACAAATTAAATAAAATTTAATTAAATGCATTAATGTATTAAAATAAAATTTAACGGGGCGCCTGGGTGGCGCAGTCGGTTAAGCGTCCGACTTCAGCCAGGTCAAGATCTCGCGGTCTGTGAGTTCGAGCCCCGCGTCGGGCTCTGGGCTGATGGCTCAGAGCCTGGAGCCTGTTTCCGATTCTGTGTCTCCCTCTCTCTCTGCCCCTCCCCTGTTCATGCTCTGTCTCTCTCTGTCCCCAAAAAAATAAATAAACGTTGAAAAAAAAAATTAAAAAAACAAAAAGGAAAAAAAAATAAATAAAATTTAACAAAAATTTAAGAAAACATTTATATGAAGCTAACAAAGGTTGCTTGTTATGACTAACCAACAACATGGTTATTGTCGTTTACGATAGGTATTTGCAGATACACAGATCATTGGATCTCGTATTTCCAGAGCTCTGGGGTCGTTAGGGGAGATTACTACAGCACGTACTACAAATGAGTTAGCCCCCAAAGAAAAGAGCAAATGCCCAAGGGCATTTCCATCTGTTGTCAACAGAGTGGCTGGAAGGCAACAGGGTTGTGCAGTAAGGAAAAAAAAAATCAAATCTACATTTACTGCTTTAAACTGTTTAATGACTATCTACAGGACACGACTAAATTTCATTTTACATTTATAGGACATCTACTCTAGGAAGAAAATGGCCTTATGCCAGATGTTTAGAAAATAAAGATGAGCAGGACAAAAAGCCTGTCCCTAATGAGCTCCTTTTCTGGTAATATCATGGAGTGGGTGGCATGGACCACACACGTCCCCAAGAGAGGTAGGCCACAGCACCAGAGGACTCTGGAGGAGGGAAAGCTGTCCCATCAGGGACACCATGAAAAGCATCATAAAAGTGAAGGAATTTGCCCACAATGCTGAAGGACAAGCCGGGTGGGGACATGTGGGAACAGAGGCTGGGAGGGGTGGCTGGGGACAGGCATGGACAATGTTGAGGGTGGGAATTTTTTTTAAACAGGCTATGTAGAGCTGTTAAAGACTTTGGAGTAGGAGAATAAAGCACATGATTGAGTGCATGGTGTAGGTGAATGGAGGGGTTTATAAGGGGAGGGGGACGGGATGGCTTGGGTAAGGAGAGGGAGCGGGAAGGAGGGGTGAGAGGAAGTAAGGAGGCAGGAGACAACAGGACTTTGTGGACAGCTTAGTGGCTGATGGATCATGGGCCAAGAAGACCTGAAGACGCAGACAGGTCCGGCTGGCTACCATGAGCCCTGGCACAGGGGCAAGTCTGGGAAGAAGGTAAAGGGTTCCCTTTCAGAACTTTTGAGATGAAGGCTGTGTGAGGAGAGAGTAAGAAGCAGATGGAAAAGAGGGTCTGGAACTGAACCTGAAAGGTTAGGGCGGGAGGTGGGGGATTTTGGCCGCATCATTTAAAAAGTGAGTTAATTCCCTGTGTGTGCAAAGGGGGAGCAGCGAGGACCAGACCAAGAGGACCGAGGACCAGACCAAGGTCTGTGTGTTGGCAGCTGGAGGAAAAGAGGTGAAAACACAGTAAAAACAAGGTACTACCAGCGCGGCCAGAGGAGAGCCTGAAACAGACAGCAGGTCCCAAACCACGGGAGGAGAATTTCCCCGGGAGGAAGGTCAGCAGTTTTAAATGCCACGGACAAAAAAAGAAGGATGAGGCAGGAGCAAGAGGCCATGGACTTGTTTGTCTGGAGTCGTCGTCAACCTATGTCATTACCATGGTAGGGGCCAGAGTCACAAAGGCCAGGCATTCCGGACGGGGAGAGGGAAGAGAAGGTAGCAGGTGTGAACAAGGAAGGACAGACTCTTTCCCAGAGAAAACGTCACTGGAGTTAGCCAACATGAGGTCCCTGACGAGAGAGTGGTTTTAGTGAAATGCTGAAGGTAGAACGTGGATTCCATAAATTTAAGAATAAAGTGGCAAGTAAGTATAAATTGAGAATATTGGTTCTTCCAAGAGATTTGGAGGCTAAGACTGCAATTGCAGGATCAAATTGCAGAAGGTCATACACAAGAATGATTTTCATATTTCGAACAAGGAGCACTTTCCTGGGGCTCACAAAAGCTCCCCCTTTCAGACTCTCCAAGGGGAAAGTAATACATCTAAGAATTGAGGTTTAGGGAAATGGCGTGACATAGCCAACAGAGCTCTGCAATCAGACGGACATGCATCCCCGACCCCAGTCTGCCAGGTGGCGACCATGATCTTCCTTAGGCCTTTTTTCCTCCTTCCGAAAACAGGAGGGAGCTGGTGATAAAAGTTCCTGTCTCGTGGGACTGTCATATGGACGAAATGAAATGAGATGTTTGTAAAGTACTCAATCAATAGACATGCAGTAAATTATAGTTATCATTAATTAAAGCTATGTACTGATTAGGGCCGGTAATTGTGATGTCTGACACTGGGACTTATCAGTGCATTTCACCAGCCCATTAGAGCATCAAGTGCTAAGGACTTTCTTGTATGGATGGATTCGATTAAGCCCCAAAGTTCAAATAAATTTAGATCAACAGGACTCCAGATTAAACACCACGTTCCAAACACTGAGTTATTTTAGACTCCTAAAGAAGCAGCTCCTGCTGTAAAGAAATTTCATTCAGTTTCTAAGGCTAAACATGATTTTTTTTTTCCTGTTTTACTTTTAAAAAATCCTCACCCATCTCTGGGTGAGGACAAATGATTATAAATTGACAAGAAATCTACTTCTATTTTACTACCTTAATAATACCTAATATTCTTACAGCAACTTAAAACATGAAAGCATTTCCATATGTTGTCTCATTTGATCCTTGAAATAACCCCACAAAGGAGGCATCATCATTATTTTACACACGAGAAACAGGCTCGGAGAAGGTAAATGGTTTACCTTAGCACACTCAGCAGAGATGGAAATGGATAGGACCTTCGCCAAAGGCTGCACAGGTGGGTGTCTCATGGCCCACAGTGTGGGTGGGTTTCTGGATTGGGATCTATAGCGGCTCTCAAGCCAGACCTCAAACTGAGGGGCCCAACACCCCAGGGCAAACTGTTATTAAAGAGGGTCTATACATAGAAACGGTTTCCAAAAGATCAATTGCCCCTAATTTTCAGAAGCTCAAGTTGCTTTGCTCAGTTAAAATGAACCCAGTGATGGGGCGCCTGGGTGGCTCAGTTGGGTGAGCATCAAACTTTGGCTCAGGTCATGATCTCACGGTTTGTGGGTTCAAGCCCCCTGTCGGGCTCTGTGCTGACAGCGTGGGGCCTGGAGTCTGCTTCTGATTCTGTCTCTCCCTCTCTCTCTGCCCCTCCCCCACTTGCAGTCTGCCTCCTCCTCTCTCAAAAATAAACACTAAAAAAAAAAATTATTTTTGTTTTAAACTTTTTTATTACATTTATTTATTTTTGAGAGACAGAGTGAGACAAAGTGAGAGTGGGGGAGGGGCAGAGAGAGGGAGGGAGACACAGAACCCGAAGCAGGATCCAGGCTCTGAGCTGTCAGCACAGAGCCCGACCTGGGGCTCGAACCCACAAACTGTGAGATCATGACCTGAGCCGAAGTCGGATGCCTAAGTGACTGAACCACCCAGGCGCCGCCCCCCCCCTCAATTTTTTTTTAAATCAACCCAGCGAGGGGCACCTGGGTGCCAGTCGGTTAAGCGTCCGACTTCGGTTCAGGTTATGATCTCGCGGTCCGTGAGTTTGAGCCCCGCGTCGGGCTCTGTGCTGACAGTTTGGAGCCTGGAGCCTACTTCGGGTTCTGTGTCTCTCTCTCTCTCTCTGCCCCTTTCCCCACTCGCGCCCTGTCTCTCTGTCTTTCAAAAATAAACATTAAAAAGTTTTTTAAATGAAGCCAGTGATACAGAGAAGAGTCCCGCCCAATGTCAGTACTGCAGCACACCTCCTAAATTCCACTGAAAATAAACGGTTACGAGCTGGGAAAGAGGTTCTGTGGAACATCTGGGCGTTTCCTGAGTGTGAGTGCCTGAGGGAAGCCATGGCCACCAGAATCCCCAGGCAGAACTTGGGACAGGCTTGACGTGTCATCAAACGTCGCTGACCCGTTGGTATCGTTAACCCTCATGGCCCTTCCAGACACCGGAAGCCCAGAGGCTCAAGAGCTGCCCCCCCCTGGTCTGCCAAGAAGGGTCTGGTCCCGTGTCCCTTAGCACTTCTCAACTTTATATGGCTTTATGTGGCCAGCTCAAGTAGAGTCACCTCCTTTTATTGGGATTCTGATGATTAGCATGAAAACCACCAATTTGCCTGGTATGGTAGTTTTCAAAACTTCTTTCTCGTACATGGTTTTTTCTTTTGCCTTCTCTCAATTTAGAAAATGGCCAATAATTGGATGTTGTTATGTAAGTGATGAAATCACTGTATTCTACTCGTGAAACCAAAATTGCTTTGTATGTTAACTAACTAGGATTTAAATTTAAAAAAAGAAAATGGTCAATAAATACATAAATAAATAAAATCTTAATTAAGCCTGCCCTTGACCCTCACAGAGCTATCAGACCTCCATCCCATAGTTCTGAAACTCATTGCTGCTATGACAACACAAAACAGGTGAACATCTATGTTCTTAACATTCTTCCCTAGGCATAACTGTGATCTGGATAATATCCCAGAAAATTAGAAGAGGGAGAAATATAGTGAAAAGTACTATAAAGCTTTTTGTTACGCTACAGGGATAGAGGCGCATAAAAATAATGTCATAGAAAAAGTATAAGGAGAAAAAAATTAATCCATCTTTTACACTGAATTTAATGTTTTAAAGAGTTAGGTTATCCAGTATTCCACCATGTAGGTAACATAACAAAAATGCAAAAATATACTGTAATGTACTAATATATAATATTATGTATTATACTATATGTAATATACTAATGTACTAGCAAACATACTAATGTACTAGCAAAAATGATCCTCTTTTATTATTAACATAACAGTATGTAGGACTTACCACTCTCACCGTGTCAGTCGGGAATTTTACTGACACTTCACTGCCTTTGATTTAGTTATCACAATGGTCTCTTCTAATGGACACGTTGGTGGCGTTACTCTTGGTGCGTGCAAGGTAGAAGCGCATTTATTCATCTTCCCCTCTCTGTATTCCTAATTAAGAACTTCCCCGTGGGCAAAATTTTAGACAACCGAAAACCAGAGTAACGGTAAAATCACGATGCACAAGTATAATCATTTGTGACTGGCATGGCTATTACCCACATAGCTGCTCCCGCCATTTGTCCACTATTAGCTCTGGGGCAGCCAAGACAGACTGAAGCTATTTGCAACTTCCAGCACAGTGGTTGTGACTCCATTCCGGTCTCTCTTACTCAAGAGAAACACTTGGAATACTTACAGGTAAATTGGCGTTGTAAAGGGATAAGTCTGAATAAGCTCAAATTTATTCTTGAAAATAAATCAGATTTGTGGTTAACAAAGATAACCTTGAAAACACATCGGAAAAGCCTAGGATTGGAGCCAGGAAGACTGGCTAACATCAGAGGAAGTGGAGTGAGGGCTCTTCAGGGTTGGGGTCTGACAAACTGGACACCAGAGGAGGACAAGGGAGTTCGAGACACAGGATGCTGAAGAAAGCTCCCTGAAATGGCTAACTTCCAGGGCCTGGGTTGGGTAGAGAGGTCAGAGAGAACTAAGCGTTTGAGATGCTGGAGGTGAAGCACTGTGTAATGGTAAATTCAGCCACAGGGGAATGGTGGTTGAAGCTTAATCACCAAGGAGGTAAGTCTCCCTACCTGAAGAGATCAACTATTTGTCGGGTCATTATCATCAAGTCTTAGTATATTGGAATTCCAGAGTGCGATGGTCATGGCTGGAGTAAAAAGGGAAGCTGTGAACCTGGCCCAGAGTTCACTGAGGAAAGAAAAAGAACATTCCAGAAGGTAAGGAGAGAGAAATAAGCAGAGAGCAGGCGTTCGAAAAGGGACCATTAAATGAAAGAAACACATACTCTCACGAGGTGGCAGAGAGTAAGGTATATGTTCACTCTTCTTGGCCACTTAGAGGAAAGAGATTAGTCACTTTGGTTGAATAAAGTTGAAAGGGATATGGCGCTGTCAGTAGGGAGAAGGCCAAAGATAGTTAACTGGCAGACAGGTTGACCAAGGAAATGTGCAGCAGTGTAGGACAGCATAGCATGGTACACATGCAGCCCGATTCCACTGGCTTTTTCCAAACATTATGTGGCACAGCTGGGCTCAGTCACTAAAATTCCCAGGCTTTTCCACATATAGACCATTGTTCTGTCGGTTGCCCTCGTGTGTGGTTCCTTCTGCGGCCCTAATTCAAACCAACAAATATTTATTGAATGGCCTGCCAAACTGCCAGGGCTCTGAAACAGTCCTTGACCTCAGAGAGCACACAGTTTAGCTGGGGAGACAGATGCGATAAGCGACAATTATAAGAATATTTGGCAAGTCTAGTACTGGAAGTGAATACGAGGGTCAGAAGCTACCCGGCATATTTTATATTTATCACCTAGCAAAATCTCATTATAGCTCATACTCAGAACAGTCTAGACAGTCTGCAATCTTGATTTTGTCATTTAACTTATGGACAACTTGCCAATATTTCAAATGTTTTAAGCCTTAGGCAGTAGGAAAAAAAAAAACTTTACTTAAGAAATTTCTTAGGCAATGGACCAGCCTTAAAATTAACACAATTAGTGGATTTTTGACTGACAAAACCACAAAGGTCTTATCTAATTCTGAGAATCCCAACCTAAACACATCCCCCCCCCATACATAATGGAAACATTTATAAGTACACAATATTTATTTTATGAAGGGGAATCATTTTTGTTTGTTTTGAGATACAGACCCTCGTATTTTAACATATCAAGAGTCAAGCAATGATAGAACTTATCAAGTGAGAGGAAAAACATGAAAAAAACTGGTTTGTATATTACAGTCCCTATGTTTATATGCATAGAACTTATGTCTATATGCATAGAACAAACACTAGAGGACTCTACGGCAAACTGTTAATAGAGATTAATTCGGGTACTGAAACAAAAAGGCTGGCATTAAGGCTAGTATTTTACGTTATGTATTGCCATGAAGCTATTCCTTAATTGTGAGTAGGTGTTACTTTTGTAATCAAAACGAATAATCTATGCAGGCATTTTTTTAAACTATACTTTTTCAATGTTTATTTTTGAAAGCGAGGGAGGGAGGGGGTGAGAGGGAGGGAGAGAGACAGAGACAGAGAATGAATGAGTGGGGGAGGGGCAGAGAGCAAGGGGCACAGAGGATCCAAAGCAGGCTCTGTGCTGACAGCAGAGAACTTGATACGGGGCTCCAACTAATGAACCATGAGATCATGACCTAGGCCGAAGTCAGACGCTTAACCGACTGAGCCACCCAGCTGCCTCAATCTACAGTAGGCATCTGAAAAGAGAACTAATATTCATGAGTATTTCTTTTTTTTTGTTTCAAAGTATAATTTTTTTTTAAATGTTTATTTTTGAGACAGAGAGAGACAGAGCATGAACGGGGGAGGGTCAGAGAGAGAGGGAGACATAGAATCCGAAGCAGGCTCCAGGCTCTGAGCTATCAGCACGGAGCCCGACACGGGGCTCAAACTCACGGACCGTGAGATCATGGCCTGAGCCGAAGTCGGATGCTTAACCAACTGAGCCACCCAGGCGCCCCTATTCATAAGTATTTCTAATCCACATTCATTCTCAAAGACTACAGATGCTAGCTGATTGTCCCTCTAGTTCAAAAGTACCCTCCTGCTTCCAAAGGAGCCAGAGCCCTTGCTGCTGTTGCTACTGGTCTTCCCTGTTCAGCCTGCATCTTTATTTATTTATTTTTAATTTTTTTCATGTTTATTTATTTTTGACAGAGAGAGAGAGAGAGAGAGACAGAGCATGAGCGGGGGAGGGGCAGAGAGAGAGGGAGACACAGAATCCGAAGCAGGCTCCAGGCTCTGAGCTGTCAGCACAGAGCCCGACGCAGGGCTTGAACTCACAGACCGTGAGATCATGACCTGAGCCGAAGTCGGTCACTCAACCGACTGAGCCACCCAGGCGCCCCCAGCCTGCATCTTTAATTTAAAGACCTCTTCCTGGTACTAAGTACCACTGTAGTCTGGCTCTACCTCTCCTCACCTCACCAACTGCCTTCTCAGGAACATACACCCTCCATTCTAGCCAGCCTGGTCTCTTTGTGTCCTAGGTTCCCTCCTTCTGTAGGTTTCCTCACTTCTGATACTCTTCCCACCTTGAATGGACTGCCTCCTACCTGGGTAAAACTCATGTATCCTTCAAGGCCCAGCCTGAGCCCTACCTCTTCCAAGAAGCCCTCTATGGCCTTTCCATTTCTTCTCTCCATGGCTAGAACTATTGAAATCCAAACGCACCATTTCCAACTTCATTCTATTCTGCGCTTCTAACTGAATGCTATCTGTATATCCAACAATTTAAGCTCTAAATATCAGTCAATAATAAAAACTTGCCTCTAGTTTCTTTTGGAAGATTTCAGGGTCTCCAAACATAGAAGAGGCGGTTGGATCTTAGCCACTCTGGATCATGTGTGGATGTGCATTTCTGCTACAAGACTCCCACGAGATGACACAAAGATTAAGGGCACAAGCGTTTTAGGACTCCTGGACTCACCATTTCGCTCCTCTGTGTATTAGTTTCCTTTTCTATACAATGAGACTAATAATTTGTACCTCTGATTCATCAGGCACATTAAATCAGATGACAAATTTGAGGCAATCAGCAGCATTTAAAGAACAAAAATCATGATTAATTTTATCACTTAGAAACTAAACAAGAGACATGTAGAACCCTTTATCGCAAAACCAGAATGAATGACTTTCAAACTGGTCAAGAAGGAAAAAATAGGCAGCGATGCTTAAAAGCAAAGGACTAGATTAAGGGGTTCTTTAGAAGGCCCTGATGCTGGACTAGCTATCACTGTCGCCTTGGTGGAGGGCTCACAGCGCATGAAAATAAAAGATGACATAAGGAGAGTGGCTTGCATGAGTCATCTAAGAATATTCTGTGTCCCTGAGGAAGCTGAAGAACCTAACCCTTGAATGACATCTAGAAGAGCAGTATACTGGTAAATAAAACCTTAGCTGGGCCCTGTACTCAAGTTCATGACTCTGAAACTGCTTGCAACGTAAAAAGACCCTATAACAGGAAGTTATCCCTTCCTGGGCACAGACTACAAGGGACTGAATTCAGCAAAAAGCAAGCAGACCCTCCTACCTGAACCTCTCACGTCACTTTGGCCATTACTTACCTTGCCATTTTTATTTAACCACCACCACTGGGATTTTTTTCCACAGGATAGTCTTCAGGATGATGAATGAGTCAAGAAAATGTGTGTATCATCTGCACATGCTTTCCTGGGCTGTACCATCAAAACTCATACAATTTATTTTTTAAAATAACTAATAGTTGTTTCTAAAAGATTGTTTCTAGCATCTTCTTCCCATCTGTACACAGGGAAAAAAAACATTCTTTTTCACATACTCATCTTGCTCAGGACATACCTTCTGCTGGATCCAGCAAGACTGTCCTAGGATCTCTACCTCTGAATCATGGCTCATTCTTGCTGGTTCCCCCAAATCTAATACCCTTCCCTTCTGCTTGAGTAAAATCCTCTCGTGCATAACAATATTTGAAAGACAGGAGAGGGCCTATAGAATCACAAGTCTCAAGAAGAGTTTGAAGGATTTTATATCAAATATAATTGGGCTAAAATATCTAGCTCCAGTTCCAGGGAAAGAAAAATTGACGCAGGCAATGAGAAGACCAGGAAAATTCTTTCTTTCCAAAAAAGACCAAGGTGAACGGTGTTAGATGATTTGATCAATGGCAGAACATATTTTCTGCCAAAGAATAAAGCAGATTTCTTCTTTCTTTTAGTTACTTCCCACAATGTAGGTTCTAGGAGACTTAAGGTAACATCTAAGCCAACCACCAAAAGATGCAAAAATCAGATGTGGAATTATGCAGCAAACTCCAGCGTTGCTAGGAACTACCTCCGAATGAGTTCAGTAGTATATGCTTACATTTCTGATGAACAAATGTTTTTCTTGGCATGAGAAGAGGGAGATGGGTTAGTTGACTAAGTTCCCAGGACACAGAAAGCTTACACTTGAAATGTTCTTTAATCCTTGGCACATGAAACTGTGGCTAATTCAAAAAGTCACAGAAATCTCAGGCAGGTGGGTTCTCTGGGAAGGGTCTTTCACATGATACTCGACTTCGGGGTGGTGGTGATTCTGGAGGTTTCGAATTTGCCACTGACACCAAGTTCTAACAGCTTCACGTCCAAAGACTGCTGGGCGTGCAACAGAAGATACAGAATCATCTGTACCACTGCACCACTGGAGCTGCAAACCTCTAAATCTTTCTAGTAGAAATGCCATTCTTCATAAGAAGCATTAAAATAAACTCTAGATCATGTTTTAATGTAGAAAGTCTGATGTCAAAAAGGGAAGGTTAGTATTCTCTGGTCAGATAATTTTGTGACCAGCAGAACCTATTAAAAATTACGGTCAAGCCATTAAAATTATGCCTTGTATCCCATGTGCTAGAAATGGTGTAAATCTTTATGCTTCAGAATTATTCACTCTAGAGTCTCCATTTCATTATTGTCATTTTTAAAGAAACCACCTCTTCTTTCTTTCACCCCAAGAGAAATCTGATTGCAATTGGAACCTGTGTGGAAGGTCTGATGCCCTAGCAACTAATTGGATCCTCTTAAAGGTTGAATTTTATGTCTGACCTATTTAGAAATCTGAAAAGCTTCTTTTTGAAAAGCAGGCATCTCAGATCTTAATTTTTAAGTGTCAGGTATTGCCGCAGTCAAGGTTAAATGAGTTGATAGCTTGGCGCTAGACTCAACATAATTCTTAGAGAAGATTTTCTTTTAAGCTTAAATGTAATTCACAGGCTAATATTTAAAAAATTCTATCTAATGCCCTACATTTCACATATGAAATAAAGAATATATTTAGGTCAAGTTATGTTTTAAGTGGCATCTAGGACTAGTCCACGTTAAATATAAAGGTTATAATGACATTTATTAAAGACTGGATTAATTTCATGGGTATTGCTGTAATCCCCACTCTCCTCCCCCACTTACCTAGGGCAGAGGTCAGCGACACACTGCCCAGAAGCCAAATCTGGGCCTTCCCTGTTTTTGTACATAAAGTTTTATTGGGACACATCCAAGTCCATTTACTTACACAGTGTTTATGGTTATATGGCTCACAAAGCTGGAAATATTTTCTATCTGGCCTTTTCCAGAAAAAGTTTGCCCATCCCTGGCTTATCTATAAATTACCCAGTATAAGTCTCATAAAAAGCATCTCTTCTAACCAATACATTGTGTTAAAATCCTGGCAGGTAAAATTTGGGGGTAGAATAGAAGATGTTATTGACCCAGGAGTTCTGTTGGTCAGTTTCATTCTACAGCTTCTCTGGATTTGGATTTCACTGCAACTAAACACGATTTTGTTTTGCTTTGGTTTTTTTGTTTTTTTCAAAGATACGGAGAACAAGCCAGCCGCCTCCAGGGTCAACGACTGTGTACATTTGGCTCTGCTACCAGGTGACCACACTAATAACGTCACACCTCTCCAGCTCTACTACACTTGCTGTGTCCTTCTGAGAGTCAGAAAGGCTTATACTGTGTTTCAACCTTCGGTTTCCCACCTCTAGAGAAGGTGTGGTTATACAGGGAACAATGACCTGTTTAAAACACTTCATCAAGGTAGATCTTTTCCTCTCACAGAATATATCAGAAAAATCTCTGTTAAAGCAGTCCCTGAGGGTTCATCTTTATGAGATTTGCCTCTTGAACTTTACTCTTAAATGGGAATGAAATAAATGTACCCCCCTAAATTTGGTTCTATGGGGTTACTTAGACATTTGGTTCTATGGGGTTACTTGGACTCAATATAAATTAACTGAATTGAAAATTGTGATGTCTCCAAGAAACCGCTGGTCATTCAAAAGAAGTATTCAATATGTACTTATACCTAACTGTCCCCATTAGAAACCAGGGGACAGAACCAACAGCATACCCATGAGTGCAACAGAGCACTGAGGAAATCATCAATAGAAGAGTTACCAGAGTAGGGGCGCCTGGGTGGCTCAGTCGGTTGAGTGCCCAACTTGGGCTCAGGTCATGATTTCGTGGTTCACTAGTTCGAGGCCCACATTGGGCTCTGTGCTGACAGCTCAGAGCCTGGAGCCTGCTTCGGATTCTGTGTCTCCGTGTCTCTCTGCCCCTCCCCTGCCTGTGTTCGCTCTCTCTCTCTCTCTCTCTCTCTCTCTTTCTCTCAAAAATAAACATTAAAAAAACATTAAAAAATGTTTATAATTAAAAACAAAGAATAGAAAAGCCAACCGAAAAGTTCTAACAGAAAATCTTCTACTAACAGAAAAAAAAATCACAAAGCTCCTTACAACATTTTTCTGCTAATTCCTAACAGCATATAGACTTCCCCATTGGGCAGACTGTATCGAGACCCACACTGTAAAGAGAAAAAGGTAGCATGACCAAAAGTTCATGGTGTTTTCCCTAGGTTGACTGAAGAACTATATTATCCCCCTTCACCTTATTTATTTTGTACCTGGTCTTATTGTCTTAATTTTTGTTTTAAACACATCACAGTGGCTATTCCTAAAGTCGGCAGTTCCACACAGCGTATCTGGGTAGACAGAAGAAACAAAATAATCTGTTCTTTCGGGAAAATTCAAGGGAGGAGAACAAGGAAATGTCACCACTGGCCTGACTTACAAAGCATATAGCTCAACTTTAAATGACATGGCCACTGCCCATGTATCGCACAGCTTCTGAGACCCAAACAAATCTCCTAACTAAACTCTGCTATGTTAGTTTCTTTGTGATTTTATAGAGGTGCGTATCTATGTATTTTTCTGTACTGAATGCAGACTTGGAAAAAGTGTGATAAAACCAGTCCTATATTTTATAAGGCAGAAGGAACCCAGTAAACACAAACACAGAATGCACTTCCTTTTGTTGACAACCTTATGATTTCCCCTTAATGCATTGTTTAGAATAGCAATTATGTGTCATTTCCCATTATCCTACACACAGAACCACCGTTGCTTTTCCTTCCAACAACTGATCACAGAGAATATAGAAAGGATTCTTGTGCTGGTGAAACATGTCAAGACTGACAGCCCAGAGCCCAAGAGCCCTGTTTATGTACAGAACCGGTGTGTGGCCAGGCAGCTGGGTGAAGCCTCCCCTCCACCTTCTCTCGGATCCCCTCCCTCCCTCCCTCCCTCCCTCCGGGCTGGGAGGGAAAGCAGCTTTGGAAGAACCTTCTTTTCTCAGCCTGTTTCCTCTTGCCAGAGAAGACTGGCTCGCTCTCAAGACTGCAAGCATTTGACCACTGCAAATAACAGTGAGCATGTCAACTAGTTTTATTCACATCCCTCGCTAGGGAATCGGAAAGCCAAGGACACACTGGTGATTTCCCTGGTTTTATGGATCTCTACTCCCCCCAGGCCTGCAACACATTTTCGGTGCCTGTGTTCACAATGTCCTGGCATCTGCAGTGTGGGAAACCCGAACTGAGAGCCAACAGCCCCACAGCTTCTCCCTATTAAAATGTGCAATTGGATTTCACATGCGTGTTTCAAACACCATTCAAGGCATGATTTACAGGCTACTGTCTAGCCCCACAGCTGTTTTTTCATGCCCCAGACTTAGTCGTTTCTAGGAATCCACCACTCAGCCCCCTAGCAAATAGTCACCCCAGTCTCAAACCTCTTTGGTCATTCCTGGCCATCCAAAACTAGGCAAGACCCACGGCAACGGTTCAAGACAGTATTTATTAAACGAATAAACTATTACTCTTTCCATGGAGTTACTCGCTCATGGAATAGCCCATTTGATGTCTTCTGTTTACCCGCCTTCTAATCAAGCTTTTTTTTTTAAAAAATCAAATTAAACTAATCATCGCTGACCCATTGATAAAGGTTATTTATATACATTAAAAATGGTGTAAGTCCAATGACTTCTGTGTGGGCCTCACTACAGAGCTGCCACCAAGGGCTTTCACGGTCGCTGTGTTCTTTCTACAGAAGGGAAAAGAAAACACTTTTATATATTGCAAATTATCTTCCTGTGCTCGAATAAAGACAGACTCTCTGTGTTCAGCAGAAAGTTAATATCCTACCATCATGTTTCTGCAACCACCCACCCCAAGGTCCTGACCTCATCTTCCAAGAATCTGAAATCACTCCCCAAAAAGGTTAGACCTCAGGCTTAGGGTTATGGTTGGTTCAAAACCATGCTGACAGTCTCCTCTATATGTTTGGTCTTACGCTGTCAGAGGACCAGAATCGTTCTGTGTTCATTTATGCTTCTTCCGTGCCCAGTGCAGCATCTTGGCAGAGTAAGGTCTCGGGTACAGTGAGGGATCTGTGGGATTCCCTTGCCCTGTGACTGAGGCCCACCTTTCAAGGAAGGAGGACAAAGGGGGAAAAAAGGTGTGCTATTGAGACAAAGGTCCCAGGAAAAGCCCTTGCTGGAAATGGGGTGTGGACGGATCAATTTCACCCAAATGGCTCCGCAGGTATAGCATCCATTTCAGATGAACACACTTAATTAAAAACCATGTTAATAAATATCCTACAATTTGCGTCCAATGATATTTTGCCCTTTGTTGTAGCGTACCAATCTCTTCCATTGAAGAGAATCTCAAGGTCCTATTTCACATGTGCTCCCTGCCTCATCCCCCCGCCCCCCACCCCCAGTTCTGAGACTCCAAGTTTTCCAAGAAAACAATAACAATATGCACCAGACTTCCTCCTATACTTTAAACTAATACACAGCAATTGAGAAGATTCACTTTATTACAAGCCACAGTCATAATAACAAAGCCTATCCTTGTTAAACCAAAGTCCTTTAAGACAGGAATAGGACTGGTAAGGAGCACTTGTGTTCAACACAGCATTTGATGACTGAAAAGGCGAGGCCACCAAGTTCCCTAACTCGATAAAGGCAGCTCTAGTCTTGGAACTCCCCTGCCCTTCTCCTTCCACAACTGTCTTTCTGCAGACCTCATGAAGGAAGATTATTCGTTGACTCTTTTGATAATCTGATAATCAGACCACGTTGACATGTTGGGCTGTCAGATCTGCAGGTTACCTGAAGAGACTATCTTTTTAAACCTTTAGATAACTCCAAATTCATACTTCTTAGAAATGGCCCCAAAGGCCAAAAGTGCAATGAAAGGATGAAAATCACAGCAATGAAATGACCATTTATTAAATACCCACCATGTGTCAGATGTGCTGGGCGTTTAATGCGTGTGCCTTTTCTCCTTAATCTCTCAAGATAATCAGTGGAGGGAGTATCGTTATCCGATTCTATGTGCATGCAGAAGACTGCCCGGGAAAATACAACTGGCATTGAGAGAAGTCAGACTCGAAGCCAAGCCTTTGTTGCAAAGAGCCCATGAACTTTCCTTCCAGTCCCACTAAGCTCCTCCCAAGAATGAAACAGTAGACCTTGGGAACAGTTCGTTCCCAGACTGGGAGGAACTCGAGCTGGTGGTAGATGTCTGGTTCCTGGAGGTGCTGCAAAGGGGATTCGAGCACGAGAGGCAGGGAAGGAGCAGCTCTCGGGTCTTCCACATCCCTGAGAATCTGTACGCTTCCTGCTGTCCTAAGCACCTGATTCCGCGGTCACCTGAGGTAAGCCGAGCGACCAAAACGCCTCTGTTTTTCTTGGTCTGGTCAAAACAATAAACCAGCCTTTTGCTCCACCCACACCCTACAGCTTTGGGTACGCGGCCAGTGAGGAGAGTCCTCCATGGCTTCCTGTACTTCTTCTGAAGCTCCAAGCCTGGGCAGTTAGACCCTCCTCCCAACTGCTACTTCCTCAACATCCTCTGGCTCTAAGAAATCACATTACCCCCAAATTATCTTGTGACGGAATCAGACATACCTGCCCCATCCACTCCCCCTTCCCTCTCCTCCTCTGTTTCCTGTAGAGCGGAGAGGGGCACCCAGACATACTTCATGGGTTTTGTTTTTGTTTTTGCTCTTTGAAACAAGACGGGACATAAGTAAGTAACTAAGTAAACAACGAAATAAGTCTGCCTGGCGTCCTATCCATTTTCTTGCTTGCAACCACACGGAAGACCCCAACGCTAGTCCATCCACACAGCCAACGCTCGCGTGAGTCTAGACTGACATTTATGCCGCGGCACCAGACACTCACCGAGGGCACTTCACCTTCCCACTCCAATTTCTCTACGGTTTCAACCTTTCCACATTTCTTCCTTCACTTGAACCGTCAGGTTTTTGCATACGATTTTCCTCTAGAAAGAATGACTGGCAATTGATCCCAGCCCTCCTCAACCTTAGGTGGTTAGCTGGGGCTTGGGAGCCCAATATTACCATTAGAGTCTTCTACTTCTTCGGCAGGGGTGGCTTTCTGGGAGGAGTGGTGAGCGTGTGAGGAGAGCAGACTGACAATCCGTGGCCTGGGGAGGGTCAGGGCTTTTCCGTGGACCTTGAGGGAGTGTTCCTTCAACTGGCTGATTGTCATGGTGGAAAACGAGCACCAAGAACACTTGTAGGCATGTTCACCTGGAAGACGGCGGCGGGAAGGGGCAGAACACGAAAAAGAGGGAAGGGTATAAGGTGGGGTGGAAAACAAAATGACATAGTTAAGTCACGCGCGAGAAGACAGAAGTATCTCTGCAACTTCATGGTCTAAGAAGCCCTCACGGACCAACTACCTGCCCCTTCCCACAAACACAACACTCCTCTGGGATTGAAACTCTTCAATGAGCTCTGTGATCAAGTGACCTGGTCCCTCTTCATTTCGTGCTCTACTTACAGGGATGAGCCTATGAACTGATTCCCCAACAGGGAGTGAAACCAAATGCCCATGATCCCTCCTTCAGAAAGGTGTCCCAGTCTCTCGTTCTCCCTCTCCACTTGAAAGGACCATGTTGGCTTTCATTCCAGGGCGCTTTTTATCATCTGCAGAATATAATACGCTTAATTCTTACTCCAAGAGCCTATCAGGGGCTTTCCAAGCACAAGGTAACTAAGCACAAACTCTATTGTGCTATTTTCATTCTTTACGTCTTAGCTGACTATACACCTCCTCAATTCCACACATCCTAGTTTTTTAGGGGTTTTTTTGTTTGTTTTGGTAGCAGTTCATAAACCTCAGCATAAAACTCCATGTTCCTACCTGATCAATAGTGCAGAAATGAGTAAAAATAAGTCATTTCTTTTTTTTCTTTAAGTTTTATTTATTTATTTTGAGGAGAGGAGAGGGGGGAGAGAGAGAGAGAGAGAGAGAGAGAGCGAGCAAGAGAGCATGCATGCATGGGGGAAGGGCAGAGAGAAAGGAGAGGGAGAGAATCCCAAGCAGGCTCCACACTGTCAGTGCGGCACCCAACACAGGGCTTGATCTCATGAACCATGAGATCATTACCTGAGCCAAAATTAAGGGTTAGATGCATAACTGACTGAGCCACCCAGGCGCCTGAAGTCATTTCTTTAAAAGAGAGAAAGATAGTTGTATATGTATAAACGTGTGTGTGTGTATCTCCAATATTCTTCTATAAACAGGACATTTCAGTAAAAGTAGGCATTTTTAATTATTTTTATACCACTGAAATACGGCACAGATTACTACGATCCAACGAGACAATGATTTACCTTTGCCCTAAGTCAGCTTTTAAATTAACCACATTTTAAAAAGCCAGGCTGTGAAACGGGTGTGCTTATGTTGTTGGACAAACACTGGTTACATCGACTCAGAAAGCAATTTTGTTTTCTTATGACAATAGGCTTAGAATGCTCACGTTTGCAGCTAGATAGCTGCACTTCTCAGAGTTCCTATTAAGAAAATATTCTTTAATTTTCTTTAATGTTTATTTTTGAGAGACAGAGAGAGGCAGAGTGCAAGAAGGGAAGAGGCAGAGAGAGGAAGGGAGACACAGAATGTGAAGCAGGCTCCAGGCTCTGAGCTGTTGGCACAGAGCCTGACACGGGGCCCGAACTCACAAACCGTGAGATCATGACCTGAGCTGAAATCGGATACTTCACCGACTGAGCCACCCAGGTGGCCCTAGAAAATACCCTTTAATACATAGGGATTTCCAGGAGTATGGAAACAATTAAGTAAACACCAACACAGCTTCTTGATGAATGATCATTCATTAAAATAAATTCTTGAAGAATTTATAAATATTTTAAAGGGTGGAATATATAAGAATTTATAATATAAAAAGCAGCAAAAAAATAAAATCCTGACACTCAGAAAAACAAATAAAAAGGCACAATATATTGTAGATTAAATTATAATCACAACTGTTAAAAAATCATTATAGAGGAAATGGTTGAAAGGAAATGTTATCAAATGTTAACAACAGTGGTCTTCAGATAATAAGATTATGGGTGACTGGCTATTTCTTTCATTTCCAAAATTTCTCTAATGAGCATGAGTTTTTCCACATTTATTTTTAAGGTGAAGTTTTAAAACCGGAGGAGAGGAAAGAGAAGGAAGAAGACGGAAAAAAAGGAGCAGAAAAGACCTTTAGCAATGAAGGTCTTGCAGGCCAGTGGAAACGACCTGTGGACAGATGAGAAGGGAAACCCCTGCCCCTGCTTGTACTGAGCTCAGGCGGTTGCTTCCCGGGCACCTTGAAAATCACTAAGTGGTTTCCCACGTGAAGTGAGCACAGCATCTCCAATTCTGCCTTAAGCCTCTGCTTTACCGCCGATGACTCCCAGAGCATGTACGGCCAAGAAAGCCTTGAAGAGAACTACGGAGAGCCTTGAGTGACGCAGCGAGCTATAGCCCAAGGCAGAGGAGAAGTTCACAGTCAGATGACCCAAACAAGAACATCAGTCACTTGTCGCCCCAGCTGTTATCCAGGAGTCAGGATAATGGCGGCTTGTGAACAATGGTGTTTATTACTATGATGAATATGAATATATATAATATTAATTACAAAATAACATATACATGTAGATGTTCATATATATTAATGACTGTATTATAATACTATTGCCTTCCTTAGTCCATTTAAAAAATTTTTACTGCAAGCCTGCCACATGAACCTGGTTGGGTAGTTGCAAGTAGCACATCATGAAAGAGAATTCAAACGCAAATTATCTGATCAGACTATAGGATTTCCACCCTTTAAAATAAAACAACCCATCCAGAATAGACAAGAGGAGTCAAGAGTTCTGGAAAATGTGTTTGGCTTTCTCTAAGTCAAGCCACTCTCAGTGGCTAAAAGCCATGCCATGGACACCAAGGTTCCAAGGTGTGCAGAGAAACAAATTACACTGTCCCCACCCCACTTCCCGCTTTCTGAAGGCTTCCTTCTCGTCAACCAGTGAGTACAGAAGGCCAGTCTGCTTGGTCAGCTCAGTGCCCCGGAGTCAGCAGGCAGCCTCTGGCACTCTTTTCAAGTCCTTCCCACAGGCCAAATCATTTACCCAACTCCCACTGCTTAAAGTGCTTTTGACAAGGAGACCTATGAGAAAAACTCCCCAGGATGGTGTCCCAACTGAATAATTTACAATATACACACATTAGGAAGTAGTGGTTTGAACCCTGAAGCTTCTTACTCCATAGCCTTTAGAAGAATTTTCCTGAAAATATAAAAACACTAACAGACGAACAGAAGTCCTTATAGCCCGTCTCCCCGTCCCATCCGCAGCCCAGTGGGGCGTAGGGCAGCTGGATGGCCTCAGTGGCTTTACTCCATTAAGCCAGACCAACAGGACCCAACACCAGGAAAGGTGGTCCAAACCTGAGAGGGCCACGGGGTGCTGTGGAGCTGGGCTTCTGCGAGTGACTGACGACACCACAGAGAGGCCCCCAGACCCCACTCCACTGCCTTTCCTGCAGGACACCTCTTTCCTCTCTTGGCTGAGCTCTGATTTTGCTACCTGTGGGCATCCTCCATCACATGCAAAAAAGAGAGAACAGCAGCATCTTGTCAGTGATAAGGATGTAGGTTTTTGTTCTGGAGTCAAATTATTAGTGAATGATCTACATGGCCTTGAATAGGTCACTTAATTTTGAGTCTCTGTATCCTCATATGACACGAAGGGTGACAACGCCACCTACCCTTTAGGACTGTCATGAGGATTAAATAGTATGATGAATATAGCATGCTTAGTGCAGAGCCTGGCAGGTAAGGGATGCCCACGAGGCAAGCGCAATGAGATGGAACAACAGAGTTACAGAGACCAACAAAGCTCCTGGACACTCATGATCCACAGTCATTTCTTATCTGATGTACAGCAACATATCAAAGGGCATCTCATGAGAAATCTCACATGTCTTGAGTACTTTGTCCCTCTGAACTTCCTCAAGATTATACTTTTATTTTAGTTGGGAATTATCTTTAGTGGATGTAACAATTCATGCATTCCCATTAGAAGGGCTGGGTGATTTAGAAATTCCTCTAACCAAAACCTGTTAGTAGCATTAATCAACTATGACATGGGTGACATGGGCTTGGTAGCATTTTGGTTTTGGGTGATTCTATAAGTTTTCTTTGTGTTTCTTCATTAGATTAAAATAGAAATGAGCACGCAACCATGTCAAGAAAACCTTCTCATGTGTGGGACAAGAGACTGAATTTAACTCAGGGAAGACCACTGGATTTCCAATTCAGAGAACCTGTGCATCAGGGAGCCTAACTCACCAGCATGAGCTTTGAGTATATGTGTTTTCAGCCGGCTGTTATAGGAGGACTTGAAGGAGCAGAGTTTGCATCGGAATGGTTTATGGTGTCCGTGGTGGGTTTGCATGTGGCGATCCAAACTTGATGGGGCAGAGAAATAGAAGAGAAAGAAAAATGACAGGATTATCAATTACATGTATTTTCTCACTGCCCTTTTCTAGCAATCCCATTTCTAAGGTGTTCAAAGTCATTTTGTTACTTTCCAAGGGCAATGCTTACCCAAAACAACAACAAAAATGGCAAGAGTGACCGCACCTGTTCCAAAGGGAGGGGAGGCTAAGGGAAGGAAGAGATCAAGAGCCTTTTTGGATTGAGAGACCTGGCAGTGCGAACAGGCCATAGTAAACCCTCATTTTCCCTTCTCTAGAAGCATGTAGAATTGGAAGAGGGCATCCGAAGACAAAAGGTAAAATACGGAGAATTCAAGTTTTCTGCCAAGTCAGTGAGGAGTACCTATCAAATAGTCCTTTAACTTATTTCCAAAAAAAAAAAAAGGAGTTAGAGAAATTTTGCATTTAAAAAGGACTTTCTTTTTAAACCGCAGTCCTACATCCCTGGAGAACACTCAAGAGGGGAAGGGAAGTGTCAAAGTACTTGAGCTACTTGCAACGGACTGTCATGTTTCCAGCGCCTTTGTAAATATGGAGGCAAAGTGCAGGTGTGTTTGAAGAAAGTCATGTGATCCAAAGGCCCAGTCATCCCTTCTGATAAACAAAACCATGTTCACTGTACCTCAGTCTTCCAGAGCAACTTATAAAGAAGTTATTTAATTATAGTGAACTCCCAGTATTTCATAATGATTGCTAAAAAAAATAATAAATCTACCAAACAAGGTGTGGGAAGAAGTTCTAATTTGTACCAGTGCCCCAGAGAACTAGGTTCCCTTCTAAATGACTCACATGGGATCGGTGCTGCTTACCATTTAAATACATAATGGTCTCCTGAGCTCCAGAGCAGCACTTTCAATCGCCTCCGGACCTCTCCCTCTGGGTGTCCTTTAGCTTCCTTAAACTCAACTAGCCCTAAACAAAGCCATCGGTTTTTCTCCTCCGAAACTAACGCTCTTCCTCATTTCCTTGCTTCTATAGAGGACACGACCGTTCTCAGTCAACCAGACTGAACCCCTAGGTGCCCTCTGTACTTTACTTTGCCTCTCATCCCTCACTCCCTGCATGAAGGCAATTTGTCCAAGTCATGAAGATCCGACTTCCTTTAACCATTCCCAAAGTCCCATCCGAACTTCTTGGATCAGCTACTACGACTGCCTTCTAATTGCTCTCTCCCGTCTTTTTTTCAACTCAAGAGCATGAGCTATGGAGTCAGGCTGGTTGGGATCAAACCCCAGCTAATGCTTATAAACCGTGTGGCCTTGGCAAGTTACATAAACCTCCTCACTTTTCTTACCCACAAAATGGAGACGGTCATGGGACGACACCTCGCTGGGCTGATTTAAGAATAAAGTGAGATAATACCTGAAGGCACTTAGCGTGCTGCCTGACACACAGGAAGGCTCAGTAAATGTTAGCAATTATGACTTCTTTCAGAGACTTCCTTTTGCCAGTACTATAAATGACAAAGTATTATTTCCACATTCGAAGACTCCAAATATGGTCTCTACTCAAGTATTCAAACTTTATCTTCCATTATTCTTTTACCTAGAGCTTACAGATTAGTGACATTGGACCGCCAGCTGGGCCCCCACGAGCCTCACACTCTGCTCCACAGCCTTATGCTCTCATCCCTTCCTCCAGGTTGCACATCCCTTCCGAACTCGTCAGGTCCTGTCTTCCTACTTTAAGACTCGACTCAAATGCTCCCTACTCCGTAAAACCTTCCCGATTCTTCCACAGTGGGTGGATCGCTTCCCTTCTTTGAAGCTTCATAGCATTTTATTGCTGTATTTTTGAAAGATATGTGTCTTATTTTGCTGAGTCATTTGTGAGCTCGCTGGCTTGATTTATAACTCAACTAGACCCTAAATTCCCTTAGCGCACTGACCATGGTCTCTTCATCTTTTGTATTCCCCTTTATATCCACCCTCCCAACGCCCCCAGCACATTGCTTAGCACAGGGCGGATCCGTGTATGCGCTACGATTTGTTGAGATTCTACGGGGTGTCAGAAAGCAGGCTAGGTGCTGCTGAATAAATACTCCTTGAACTCGTGAGAAGTACACAGTGGCTCTGATGACACAGATGAACCATGAGGCTCCGTAGAATAAAGAGTCTGTAACCCCTCCTCCCTCTGTAAAAGCATCGCCTCCTCCTCCCTTTCAACAACTAACTGCACTTTATCTTTTTGAGAAGCAAACAGCCCAACATTTATTTTAATTATCGTAAAAATAAACAGCAGGTCAGTCTCGCAATCGGTCACCGCCATCCAAGACGGTGGGACACATTGTTGCACGTGTACCTCTCTTACACAGTTCAAAGACAAAGGCAACAAACGGTGGCTTCTTCTCAGAACCATCGCTTTTCCCATCACCCCCGAAAGCCTTACACAACACCCCAAATCTACAATTCCAAAGCTGTGATGGGCCTCGGGCAGCTCCTTCTCCTCACTGGCCCTGTCCTTCAAGCATCCCTTTGGCATCAGTAACTTCTTTACTTTTCAAGATCTTTTTCAAGATCAAGCAATGATCCTTTGGTCATGTGGGTCGACAGTCCTAATTTTACCTCCTTAGGCCACTCAGTTTCCCAAATGGAACTTTATTTCCTCAACTGATGATTCGTTTCTGGGTGAATGTCTGACAGATACACCAGGACATTTGTCTGCTTTCTGGTCTTCCCTCTTGTAAATCATAGCAGTGCCTCCAAAATACTCATTTAAAAAAATGCCTGTATTTACCAGGCGTAGTTAATGTTAGGTAACCTCCTATTCTTGGTCCCATTTGACAGACGAGGTGACTGAGGCTCAAGGGAACGTAACCAACAACACAGCAGGCACAAACCTTGAGCGGGGCTTTCTGACTCCTCCAAGCCTCTCCTGCTCTAGCTTAGCCGAGCACTAGCTGACCGCTACGGCATCTCCTCCCCGTCACCCGCTTGCGACCACTCGATAGCACTTACTTGTGCCTGAAAGCGGAAACAAAGGAGCAATACTGGCAGCTGTACTTGTCCTCGCGGGTAAACATGGCCAGGGCCAGATGGCTCCTCTCATGAGAACGCAGCCCCTGCATGGACATCAGGACTCTGTCACATTGACTACAATGGTATCCCCCCGGCCGGGTTTCATCCTCCAACATTCCATCAAGCAAGCAGTGTTCACCATCCACCCGGTCCACCAGGGCGCCAGTGGCATCTTTGGCTGCTTCCAATCCATCCAGGAACAAGTGGGAGGGGTCTTCGGCCTCCTGCTAAGAGAACCACACACACACACATGCCCCACCAACAAAATAAATATCCAGCATCATCGTCTCCAGCTCTCCTCCTCTCCCTTCATTCTCCCAAACTCCTCAGGACTTCCTGGTAAAGCTTCCTCCCCTGCCTCTCCAGCTCCCCCTAGAGGGAGGGCAAACCCGACTGCCACTCTTCATGCAGTGCTGGTGACCTGAGGACACGGCTGCTACTGCCTGGGAAGCATGAGAGAGGGGTTCTCCCAACTGTGGAGACAGTTCACTCGCTTATCTCCCATCTTAAAAAGAACACACAGCAATCCCACTCGAACCGACAGAAGGCAGGGTTAGGGTGATGGCTCAGAGAAAAGAAAGGAAGGAAGAAAGGAGGGGGAAAAAAGCAGAGCAGTCTGGGCATCTAGGAGCCGTGGGCCCCCCTTGGAAGTGAAGGAAAGGGGCAGGATCCTGCCCCTCGCCATCCGTGCTCACCCCCACCCCGCGGAGGGTGACTTCACCCACTGACTGAAGGCTGCTGTCTGATCCGCCGAAAAAATTAAGGAGCAGCCTGGTTCGAAGTCACTCATGTTTGGAGGTGACTCCGTGGGTTACTGATTACACACGAAGAGCTGCTCTGTCTCCCTCGAGTGAGTCCAGGAAACAAGCCTGGAACACACCGAGGTGGCGTGGAAGAAGCGGGCCGCCGTCGCCCCTGGGCGCCACCGTTCTGCGGACAGCCAGCGGGCTTCAGTCTTCAGTGAAGAAAAGCAGAGACTTTATACGTCCATGCTACGTGGGCAAAATAGGACACAAGATCAAGAAGGGCAGATTTCACGTATCTAGAGAGAAAGAGCAGAGTCCTGAATTCACTAACTTCTCTGCTCAAAAATACGCGCTTCGCCACGTCCCGGAAGGCAGGGGTGGCGGCATGGCTCCCGAAACGGGGGCTGCTATTTAGGAGTACGACGTTCAAAACGGGCGGCCTCGTGAAGGTCAGGGGGAGCAGGGGAGGCACTGGTCAGCGACAAACCGGGAAAGGGAACGAAGGAGACAAATCGGGTCAAGGGGTTCTCGGGGCCTGCTGTGACTGGGGGGCTTTTGGTTTTAGACTTCACGTTTCTTACGCTCCTCAGAGGACCCAGGGTAAGAAGTAAAGGATTCTCCTGGGCTCTCTGCACCGTCAGCCAGATGAGAACAGTTAAGAAGTCACGCAGTGGGAGGAGCAGAAGATGATGGGAACAGGACCCACTTGATTCCTTTCAAGAGCTCGGGCAACTTGGAAGAGCAAACACCTAATGGCACTAAATGCAGAACAGAAGGGCGACCCAAAGCCTCCTGTACCGAGAGGCCCGGATCTTCTGTTTCCACCAAACTATCCGCGTGGAAGGGAACCAGATCGAAACGCGACCAGGTCGAGACACGTAAGATGAAGAAGGTCCAACCTGCAAAAGAATCAAAACAAGCCAGACCGATCCAAGCACAGCTCAGGAATGCCCACATTCTGGGCCGCCCTTTCCTGAGCTGCTTTGAGCAACGGGGTTAATAAGTAACTCGAATGGCTCACACACAAGAGCGCTCATCCAGACCCCCCCGCCCCAGTTCTCACCTTCACGGCGGCGGACACGGCCGGGACGCTGCCGTACTGGACGTGTTTCCGGAGATGATTGCAGATGGCTCGGAGCGTCGGGTGCACTTCCACACAGAATTTACACTTGTAGCCCACCACCTTCCTCTCCTTGATCTTTGGCACCTCTTCTAAGTGACCAAAAGGCTGGTAAAATACAGTGGTAGCCATCAGTACTCCGAGCCCTCCCTCAAATGCCGGCATTTATTCTCGTAGCGTACTAGCAGATTTTATTTCAAAGCGGATTAGCAGGTTAAAAACCAAGGGAGAAATATGTGAGTATTTTTACATAACGAATTCGTCAGAGTCGTGGCACACTGCCTACTATGCAAAGTCTCCGGAACCCAAATATGTTACAGCTTGTGAGTAGAGAAGATTTCTGTGGAGAAGCCTCATCGTCACTGCCACCAGGTTATCTGCCTTTGAGACCAATTTCAACTACGCAGGTGAAACGTTGCACAGCTACGCCATTAGTGAACTTCTTGACCAAGACAAACAAACAAACAAAAATCTACTCCTGGAGATGTTAGGTTCATGTAGCCGACACTGCAGACCAAAACATGGCTGAGAGGTGCTAGTGACACCAAGAGACGGCCCACAGCTGCCTTAGAGAGCGAGCGTTGTCGTGTAACTAGGCCTCAGATAAGGCTACTTGGCAGAAGGAAATACAGAGAAACCACCCCGACCCTCCCCTGGGGAGCCTCGGGAGGGGGGAGCAGGGAGGGGAACAGGCCGTGGGGAAGGGTGAGCACAGAATGGGGGATAATCAGGCTCGAAACGTTTAATTGACTTATTGAGCTCTCTGGCAAGCTAAGTCACTAGGAAGCCTGTAGCAGTCTGGCTGGCAACGAAGAAGTGCATGTGGGCACCAGTGATGAGAGGCCTCCTGGGGGAAGGGAAATCAAAACATATCCTTACCCTCTCTTGTTTGAAATCTGCAAAAGCACCATCTGCATATTTCTGCTTGCTCAAAAGCTGTTTCCTCCTCTCCTGACGTTTGGCACGCTTCTGGAATTCCTCATTGTGAATGTTCAAGTGTGAGGTCAGCTCCGCTGTGCTTTGCAGTTTGCTATCACAGTGCTTACACTGGTAGGCGGGGCTCTGCAAGCGGGGGCCGCTGCCCAGAATGACGAAGTCCCTCTTCAGGTCCCGACTGTGGTGGTCAGTGTAATGCATACACAGCAGCTCCGCCGTGCTGAAAGACAGCTTGAAGCACTTGACGCAGCGGAACGGGAGCCACTCGATCTCCTGGGCCTCGCCTCCCTCCACCTCGGCTTTCTCGAAGCTGCCTCTCTCCTCCTCTTCCATCAGCAGCGGCTTCTCGTGCTCGTCGGCGTAGACGGCGGTGAAGTAGCCGCCCAGCTTGCTGGCGTGCTGCTTCTTGGGGAACACCCCCGGGTGGCGCTTCATGTAATGGGACACGATGCCCTTCTTGCTGAAGGACTGGAAGGAGCACAGGGAGCACTTCTTCTTCTCCACGGCCCGCCGGAGCTCCTCGCTGAGCTGCGGGGAGTCGTCCTTGGGCGGGGACGGGATGATCACCTTGTTGGGCTTGTCGCTGATGGTCCTGGAGGCCGCCAGGCAGTGCGTGTAATAGGCGTCGATGTCGTGGCGCTTCTGGTAGTGGGCCGCCAGCCCTTTGCGGATGGGGTTGGTGTAGGCGCACAGGGCGCACTTGAAGAGGTTGTTCTTGCCCTCGGGCTGGGCTCGCACGTTGTTGTGCTTGATGCGGTAGTGCCTGGCGATGCCCTTCCTCGTGGAGCAGAAGTACTTGCACAGCTGACAGCGGAACACCGTGTGGGAGACCAGGTGCGAGGTAGAGAAGTGAGACGTGGACACGGGCTCCTCTCCCACCTCCTCCTCGGTGACGGACACCTGGGAGGGGCTCACCTCAGTGGTCATCTCGGGCTCGAGGGAGACTGGCAGCTTCGGGGGCGACTGGGAAAACACATCAAATTCAGGCTGATTGTGATACTTCTCGTAGTGGATTTTGAGCTTCTCCAAGGTGCCGTGCGTGTACGGACACAGTTTGCAGCGGTAGGCGCCGTAGCCTTGCTTGAAGATCCTGCTCGTCTCCTCCACGTCGTTCTGGGCGATGTCGGCGGACTGCTCCACGTCGTGCACGAAGTCCTCGGCGGTCACCTTGATGGCCGGGTGTCGCTTCTGGTAATGGGTCAGGACGCCGTGGATGCGGGTGTTGATGTACGGGCAATGCCTGCATTTGTAGACGGCGCCCGGGTTGATGTCGATGTCCTGGGCGAAGTCGGCAGCCTTCACCTTCATGCCAGGGTGCTTCTTCCCATAGTGGGTGAGGAGGCCGTGCAGGTTGTTATACTCGGACTGGCACACGGTGCACTGGTATGGGGTGGACGATATGGCGGGGTTGGCGGAGGCCAGCTGGATGCTTTTCTCGGGGGAAAGCCGGGCGTCCTCCGGGCATTCGGCGTCCTGCTCGGGGAGCGGAGCGGGCATACTGTTGTCACAATTCACGGGGCCCACCAGCTCTTCGGACGGAGGGATGACATTCTCGACGGCGTCTTTCTCCTTGATGATATCCAGCAGCACCGACTCGTCACCGTTCATGGCCCAGGGATGGAATGCTTGGTAGTGATTGGTGATGTCCCAGATGGACATGGCCTCGAAAACACAGTCTCGGCATCTGTACGTTTTGGCTTCGGCGGGCATGGTGAGAGAGGGAGGGGATGGGTCGGGCCCAGCCCAGAGTTTGGTAGCCATGTAAGTATAGTCAACATAGTGCTCCGGATGCCTCCTCTGGTAATGTAGGAGCAAACCGCTGGGCTCTGTGTGGGAGTAGATGCACCACTCGCAGTGGTAGCCAGCTTCTATCGAGCCGTCTAGAAATGCCCACCGCATGATGGACGTGACTGTGGCCTTCAGGGCAGGGTGGTCTTTCTTGATATGCTTCCTCAGTGCATAGAAGTAGGGGGAGGTATACGAGCACTGCCTACACTTGAGCGCTCGCAGTTTGGTTTTGTCCCGCTCCACGGCAGAGGGGGCGACAAGCACACAGCTGGCAGGCTTCTTCTGGTTGCGGTCACAGAGGCTGCGGATGGTGGCCGTGTGTTGCCGGATCACGTCCGCGTTGGCCTTGAAGTCTCGGTGCTTCTTCTGATAGTGAATGAGTACACCTTTGACCGTCCGGTTCCCGTAATCACAGTGCTGGCAAAAGAACATCTCATTCTCCACAGGAGGGCCGTCTCTCTCAGAGCTGCTTCGGTTCAGCTGTTGCATGGGGGCGGGTGGCCGGGGGGAGCCTTGGGGCCCCTCGGACCCTCTCATCATTGAAGCTGTGGGAGGAGCCTGTCTGATATATTTGGCAGTAACCTTTATTTCTGGGTGTCTTTTCTGGTAGTGGACAAGCACTCCCACAACTGACCGATTGCTGTAGGAACAGTGTTTGCAGTAGTAAAGCTCAGTACTGAGGTCTGGTGGCGGGGGTTGTGGGGGGGGTGGGGAACCCATGTTGGACATTTTGGGAGACATTGGAGCACCCACCTCAAATGATAATTGAGAAAGGGCAGAGCCCCTGTCCACAGACACCATTCGCATGGTTTTCTGGATCCTAAAGTAGGAAGCCTTTTCTTCAGGGTGTTTCTTCTGATAATGAACCAAGACAGAATGCATGTTGGGGCTTGCGAACGAGCAAACGTCACAATCGTAAACGACAACAGTGTTAACTGAGGGGTCCTTCTGATTTTCACATTCTGGAGTAAAGGTCTTTGAAGGAGTGCTTTTATTAAATGTAGCTGGCAGACCGCCACCGCGAGCCACGGGAGTGGACGTCGCCATGCTCTTGGGGGCCGAATTCAGAATCTCCCTCAGCGTCTGGGATTCCGTACTCAGCCCTTCCTGCTGCTCCACGACGTAGCTGGAAAATATCATCGCGTTGTTAATCTTCACCGTGGGATGCATTCTTTGGTAATGTGGCATCAGGCTTCGGACATTCGGGCTCGTGTAGGAACAAAACCGACACCGGTAGATCAGGTCCGAATGGTCGAAGTTGAGTACATTCATGGCTTCTGGGTGGTGTTCGCCGTAGTGCTGCTGCAGGTCTTCGAAGTTGGTGTAATCGATGTAGCATTCCAGGCACCTGTACACTGCACTGTGATCGTTGGGGTCCAAGATGTACCTAAAGCTGAATTTAATGTACGGGTGCATTCGTTGGTAGTGGGTGCTGACGCTCCGGGCAGATTTGTTGTTAAAGTCACAGTGTTTGCAATAGTAAAGCCTTCCGGAGTCACCAAAGTCTGTGTTCTCGCTATTGTGCTCGGTTCCGTAGATAGGAGTCTGGGTGTTCAGCAGAGCGGTGTTGGCGACCTGGTGATCTTTCATGTTTGTTGAGGAGCCGTAATAATCCTCTTCGTCTTCAGACAGGGTGAGCTCAATCTCCGCGCCGTTGGTGGCGTTGTAATCGTGGGTGACGCTTCTGAAGTTGGGCTCCTTCTGGGGCTCCCCGGCATCTCTCGCCCAGATCTGCTGGGCCGAAAAGGAAGTGGCCACCTCCATGACGGGCTCCGTCGGCTCTTCCTCCCTGTCCAACTCCACCTCTATCTCCACTTCGTTGTCGTCCTCTTCCTCCTCGTCGTCCTCCACATTGATCACCGCGTCCTCCTGCTGCTTCGTTTGGTTAATTTTGCTCTGCAGGTTGCTGGCTATCTCGTCAATCCTAGTTCTCTTCTTCACGGGCGATAAATCGAGGGGAAAGTCATTGGCGAGCTTCCGGGAGGCCTTAGCTACAAAATTGTTCTTGGAGGACAACCCAAGAATTGAGGTCTGGCTTTTCTTCACAGTGTTGCTGGAAGAGGGGTGGCTGTCTGTCTCGCTTTCCAGTGGCAGGCTTGAGGGCTGCCCCTCGAATTTTGGCAAGTTGTCGCAGAACGAGTGTTTGTGCTGCTGGTGGACTCGCAGCCCTTTCAGAGTCGTGGTGGAGTAACTACACATGGTGCACTTGTAAGGGTGCAGGGGCGGGGCTGGCACAGGAGGCTGCGGCTGCTGCGTCGGTGCGGGCTGGGGCTGCGGCTGCGCCGGTACCTGGTGCGGCGGCTGTAGCTGCGGTGGCTGCGGCTGGGACGGAGGCGGTGGTGGCGGCGGCGGCGGCGGCGGTGGCTGTTGCTGCTGCAAGGGATCCAGCAGGACTCCTGACTTCCTCCCGTTGATGCTCGAGCTCTCGTAAGACACCACACCTTCATTCAGCGAAGAAGAAATGCTCTCACTCTGGGAATTCACGGCATCCCAATCTGACGCTGTACCCGTGTGACACTGTTTGTGAGCGCCGAGTTTTAATGAGCTCTTGCAAGTAAACGGACACTCGTCACATTTATAGACGGCAGTCTTTCCGGACAAGTGGATGTTTTCTATGTGACGGGAGATGCTGCGTCGATGCATAGTGAGGAAAGGACAAAAGGGGCACTGGAACCTATTCATGAACCTTCGGAAGGGAATCCCCTTGGTCTCCAACAATTTGTTGCCATCTGAGCCCATCAGCTGCTCCGCAGACATGCCGGAAGTCTGGTGATCCATGGCATTTAAGCCATTCTCGCTGTCTATTTCGTTCAACTCCTCATCAGAACTGGAGTCATTCAGCATGCTGTTAGTTTCCAGGTCGGCAGAGGAGTTGGTCATGTCAGCCATCCCGTAACGCGATCTCTCCGCCAAGTTAACCAGGCCAGAGTTGTGAGGGGACTTCGGCTTCATCTGCGGGTAAGACACAGGTGAAAACTTGGAAGCGGACGAGGAATTGGGTCTCATGATGGAGTTACTGATGGAGCCGCGGAAGTTGGAGACGTTAGCGCTGGGCATCTCCCGGCTGGCAGCATTCATGGACAGATAGGTGGAATTGGAAGTGGGGCTGGGGGCGCTTTTGTTCTGCACTTCGGGGAGGTTCGTCCCTTCTTGCTGCTGTCTGAGGCTGGAAAGGATCTTGACCATACTGCGATGCTTCTTCATCATGTGGTCGCACCAGCGTTCCCGGCGGGGGGTCTGGTAGCTGCACCACTCACAGCAAAAGTTGCCTCGAGACTTGGTCAAAGGCTTGACCATAGACTCCAAGATGCTGCGCTCCACGACCTCTGCTGGCAGTTCTTTGCAGGGGTCCTGCAGAGACACGGGTGGGACCACGGGGTCTGGCATTGGAGCAGGGGCAGGGAGGGGAGCCGTGGTCTCCTTCAAGTTGTTTTTGTGATACATTTTCTGATGCTTAATGATTCTTGCCCTCCTCGGTGACTTGTATGTGCAAAACTGGCAAGAGAAGACCTTTCCAAATCCCTCGTGCATCATGATATTATAATTTAAGGATCCGGGAACAGGGGGTCCCGCCGAACTCCCTTCAGCTTGAGCTCCGTGGACCTTCCTTGTGTGTTCGATGAGGAGGTTTTTTGACCTGAAGTAGCGGACGCAGAACTTGCATTGAAAAAACTTGTTTGTTGGTTTGGGATTAGGGGCAATATGCTGACCGTAATATCCTGGACTGTGGCCATAGTAGCTTCCGGTCCCCAATGCGGTTGCATTTTGACCTAGAGAGAAAGCAGAAGGTAAATGAGAACAGAAAAGCAAACGAAAGAGAATTAAGAAATTCCATCATGCAAATCAATTTTTCTTTTCAGTTATTCTTCATTAATAAACATCACATTCAAAAGGCCTAACGTCTCGAGATGAGACCCTGAAGAGTATTAACGAAGCACTGATGAACTAGACATATTGCTTCTCGCAGGTGAAGATACAGCGTTTGGCTTCAGGAGCAATACTCACCTCATGGCCATTAATGTTCCCTATAGCTATAAAAACACAAGTTCCACACGCTGCGATATTCATTCTAGAATTTTACCAGACACTCTCTTGTCCTCCAAATCGAAAGGGAACTGAGAAACATAAAGAAGCTGAAAGGGCAATAACCTAGGATGCTCCAGAAGAGAAACATGATGCCCAGACCACAAAAATGGCTCCCAAGGAGCAATAAACTTTGACAAAGCCACACATATCAAGAACCATGGCTACAGGCTAAAGGTAGACGAGCACCATGAAATAGATTGGATACGCCGAGATTCTTCAAGATTTACCTGATAAATCCTCTGCGATCGCAAATTCGTCCTTTATAGAGGAATACTCCACCTCTGTCTGATTACTGGCATTCATGGACCCGGATCGTGGCTCGTTAGCATTGTCTTCAGCAACATCAGTTGGCTGCAGAAATGCCGTGTGGACATCCTGAATGTGCGCCTTGAGATCTTCATAAGACGGGACTCTGAAGTCACAGCCATCGCACTGAAGCACCTCCATGATCTGGGCCTACCTTCTCACATTAGGAACCTGTGACAGAAGTCAGAACAAAGCCTCTTAAGAAATGCACTAACTGCATATCCCAAGTTGATGGGGCTACAAGTCCATTAACGGAAAAAATTCTAACATCGGCAGATTTCCGTTACTGAACTCTGCCAGTTGGAACACTGGCCAAAGACACGCAACCAGAGATAATAGGGACAATGTCCTTGACTTTGTAACTTCAAAGAAGGGGGGAAAGCCCAAATAAACATTTTCCAGTTTGATATAATAAACGTATCTTGAAATGCCGTTTGTCAAGGAAACCCTTAAAAGTCTAACCGTTTTAGTAGTTTCTGAATTTCTTGACTGAATTCAAATTTCTTGGTAAGTCAATACTGACTTTGATTCTGGCTCGGACCCATTTTTCTTTTGAACTAGACCCTTCTCAGAAGTAAAGAGGATTGTCTGTACAGAAGAAAGGACAAATTTCAATCTTCATTAGCTGTTTTAATATTCTAACACATTTCACCACCAAATGGTGAAACAGTATTGAAGTCTTGGAGTGGTGGTAGAGAGAGCTTTTATTATACCTTTTATCATTTGAATACCTTAACTGATATTGGGGTACACCTCTTTCCTCCTTTCCCCAAACAGTTTAGTCATGTGTGTGCGTGTGTGTGTGTGTGTGTGTGTGTGTGTGTGTGTTTCATAAGCTAAATGGTTATTTTGCTTTTTACTACCTACCAATTATAACCTAACAGCTTCTCCAATCTAATTAGGTCATAAAGTATTTCTCATGAGATTCTCAAACAACCAACTTTATATGACAATCCAGTTTCTAGTTTAAAGTCGCACCTTGGTACCTCGATTTACATTAAGGTAACAGACACAGTTCTGAAGAGGAGCTTCTAAGTCATGACTTTCTCTTTTCCCACTTCTCTCCTTCACAAACGTGAAGCGTATGCTCGCACGCAAAAAACTGTGAACCTGATGTAGAATCAAGCAAAACTTGCCCAGCTCCTTTCATTCTGGTATTCACTGTGTGACTGAAAGACATAGATGGCTTCACATTAATTCAATGGAAAGGCTCACCATTAAGAAGTTAAAAATGTATTAGAAGGTGCAGTTTGTCCTATCTTAATATATACCTTGAGTTGAGATACCCGGTTATTATCTTAATCGGTGAGTTAACTTCATTGAGCTCACCGCAAACTCTACTGAATCACCGTAATCTAGAACCAGATGTCCAAGAACTAAAGCTGTAGCCAAATCTTTCTATACTTTTATTGTACAGCAAGCTTCTATACTTTTCTGGCAAAAGGTAAATTGTTTCTGCAGGGGGAACAAAGTCTAGTGATATGTCAACGTGGAGAAAGGAGCCATTGCGGGTGGATTTTCTATGAAAGAATGCTCCTGCTGATAGCCTGCTAAAATAACTTCTGGCAAGTCGAGCTCTGGACAGACTGAGCTTGCAGAGTGAGACACAGATATTTACCTCCTCTTCTTTCACCCAGCAATTTATCCTTTTTCAATAAACACTGAACTGTGCACCAGAGTCTTTTCAGCTAACTAAGTCTCAATATTCCAGATACACAAGCTTTTATGCCTAAGCACCAACCCAAATTGTGTGGAAGAGGTTGCTATCAGCTCTGGATCAAATTACAGCAGTCACTGAGGCCCCACCCCACTTCTCCTTTCGCACAGTCCATTAGACCTGAAAACAAATTTTTCCATGGTGCAGACGACTCCTGCATTTAGAACACTTCACAGAAAAAAGCAGATCATCCAGTGTGCACTCCCCATCCCCCAAGCCTAGCCCTTTCATCTCAGCCAAACAAGCCACAGCTCTGCTGAATGTGTTTATCACACTTTCAAGAGATATGAGCTCCTGCGTCACTGAAGCTCTAAGACTCACTAAGCTGCCCTAGTCCTCTGAGCTTTAAGGAGCAGCCATTTTAGCTCAGAGCTTCTCCTCCGTGCACAACATGGCTTCTCTGGGATTCTGCTAGGCTGACAATCAGAAATGAGCAGTAGAAGAACAGGCTGGGCTCCTCCTATGCTCTTCTCCTCCCAACAAAGAATGAACTGTTTTCATTGCTTTCCGAAAGGCAGCACCTTTCTCCTCCTCAAATGTCATTCACCAAGATCTCGGAAGGTTCTTTTATCCCATGATTGATAAGCTTGTTCGTTAGTCCCAGCAGAGCACTGGTAATTGCAGGACGATATCCTGGACCAGACTCTGTTCCACAGGAGGATTTGGGGGTGGGTTGGGGGGACCTCCAGAATGCCTTGGCTTCTTGGGAGTCGTCCTTCCACACACAGAAGACATACCATCCGACTCTGCTTGCCAGATTCCAAAGTCTAATGACCTTTGTTAATCACCAGCCAGTCTGTCTGCATCAGCAGACCCTGCCAACAGACACACCCTTCAACACAAAGGCTGTAGCTATTCCTTTTAAAAGAGGTTCTCTGAAAGCTCCATTGTGTAGCCCGAGAGGAAAACAAAATCTCTTCCCTTCAAAACTTCAAGCCTTTAGAAATAATGCAACAAAAGGCTTTCTGCTGTGTGTCTTTCGGAAATTTTGAGACTGGTTTGCACAACATCAACAAAAATTCTGGTCCTGCACAAGGAAAGGAGGGCACCTTCAGCATTGAGTCATCCACCCGGAGATGAAATTCATCTCTCTGTGCAGTTCTCTTAATATCTTGGTGTCTTCTGAAGCTGTTATCAAGGATTCTAACTTCGCTGGATGCAAACACAAACCAACAGCCTCCTTGTTCTGCTACAAAGGAGATTAAAGGGTTAGGAGATCAGAAAAAAAAAAAAAACCCACTGATTTGGAAAAAGAAGAGATGATGAAAGTGATTTCCTAATGGGTTCTAGCTTTAATGTTGTTGCAGTCTCTACCTCAAAAATAGCTCAGAGCCTTAGAAGAGGTTAATCTCCAGGCTGCCGAGAGAACCAGCGTCAGGTACAGCTGAATGGCCCTCAATCTGATGTCTGCACCACGCACGGAAATGAGGACGGAGCCTCCTTTGAAAGCCATTTTGCCTTTGTGTACACATTTCTCCTGAAGACGCTGACAGAAGAAAACAGAAATTTCCAGCAGGGCCTAAACAATCAAAAGAAACGGAAACTTGATGTGCTTATGAGACGGAGGGCACACACACGTGCAAGAAGTGAGAGCAGGAGGAGAAGAAGGGAATGGGGGAGGCACAGAGACAAAGAGAGCCGGACGTGAGGATGACCCATCCATCAACCAGACTATGTTTTCGCAGCAGATGGTAATCCTCTGAGAAACCAACAACAAGGAAAGAGATGAGAAGTTAGCTCTGCGTATCTGCCTGTTTCATCCACCCAGCAAGAGGAGCAATACTGAAACACTAAACTAGACACTGATCTGCTACAAAATGATGATTTAAAGCTAAAAGCCCTGATCTCCTACCTACTTACTTCATTTAAAAACACAGTCATAATGAGATTAGCAATACTTTTTTTTTTTCCCTCACTGACCCAATCAGCAAAAGCAAAAGCAAAAGAGGAAGCTTCAGAACTAACTAAAAAGAAATGCCATTTCAGAAGGTCCTGGGGTGAATCTACAAATCAAACAAGCCCCTCCATCTCCTGCCCCAATGCAGGATTTCCAGGCCCCTCAAGGTCAAACGGGTGTCAATGACTAGACCCTAACACCACCCGCGATGAAAGCTGCTCTGGTAACATGGATTCATTCTCGAATAACCTAGTGCCTAAGTGATTAATCCTCTCAACACGCACGAAGCCCCTAGACCATTCTAATTATTCATTACTCTTCAGTACTACTTGTTATCGGTGATTTGTTTTGTTCCATTTACATTTCTAGTTTGGGGATTTCAAAAGGTGGGGTTTGGATGAGAAACCCTAAATCCAAATTTCCATATCTGATAAACTCCTAAAGACATATTTAAAGAAAACCCAGAGATCTTGTTCAGGATTTGGAATACACACAGGAGAATGGGGAGAGGGAGTTGCTCCGTCAATGACACTGCCTGGCCACCCACTTTCTGTGCTCAGAACCCCAGGGATCCATCACGCCTCCGCGAAGGTGAAAGGGGGCAGCTTGACTGCATGTCCTTCCGGCTCACGGCCCAGACATACCTGGAGAGGGGGAGGCATCTTTGATGGCTCACAGTGTTCTTCCAACCCAGGCGACCATCAACCCTCGCCCAGGGCAGCTTGACGAACACGCTTCCCTAGGCCTGCATGGCCCAGGAGCAGAAACATGGTCTTCAAGTCAAAATCCCAACTGTCTCCAGGAAGTGCCCAAACTAACACATGCAGGCCTTACCCGGATCAAACCTGTTCTCTGATGAAGGACTGTTGACCAGAAATAAAGCTGTGAGGCACCACAGCCACGGGGATTCAGTAGCAACTAATTATAACCTTCAAAGCCTTTGAGAAATAGAACCAGAGACACCATAAGGTGCTTTTCCTCTGTCCACTCCAGAAACCTAGTTTCAGTTATAAGGCACTGAGCTCCCCAGTTCTCCAGAATCTCAAGTCTGATGAAAGGTTTTAGTTAGCACCTGTTGTTTGTGCTTCTCTTACTTTCCAATGAATGGAAAAACCAATTATCCAAGGCCTGGTAGTGGAATGCATAAACTCTGGAATAGTTCAGCTAGAAAAACAGAAACATCAAGAACCTAAAGATCATTCCACAAATACATTTGCAGATCGGAAAAGGCTGATACAATGAGGTCAAGGAGCTATGGCATGTGTCAGGACATTAACATTTCTAATTATGAGCCCCAGCACTACCATGGTTTGGTAGGAAGGAAGGATCTTCATGCTTAGGCTGAAAAATGGGGGGAAACCACTAACTCATCCACTTGAGAATGTGGGCTGCTGTTCTTAAAACAAGACGTATTCTACATCACTACTTATCATTTACCCTTGTCGTGGTCAAAGTGGGAGTTCTAGTAATTTAAAAATCTTTTAAAGCATCTTTACAAACAGGACTGGACTGAGAAATTGACGTAAAACTTCCTTTCAGGACCGAGAACAGTAGTGATAGGATCAAACTGACAAATACAAATATGGAATCTCTGTGTGTGTGTGTGTGTGTGTGTGTGTAATAATTAATTTTACTGATTTAATTTGACCTCAGATATGTGTGTGTGTGCCCTCCAAATTTAACAGGGACTCTGTCTGTTAGAGCAGAATCAGCACCTTCCAAGTTAAGTCCAAATGATTTATGTACTCCTCCCATGTTCTAGTTAAAAATAAATAAATAAACCCACAAAATAAACCAACAAAGAACTTCTGACAACAAACTAACCTCCATCGATCCCACAGCATTCGGTACTACCATAGATCCTGGCTCACCATGTGGTGTCTTCAAATGTCCTATCAAATGTTTATACTGTTTGCTACATGATCTAAGCAGTTCTGTGTACTCTTGGCAATTCACCACACTAATGAAAGGTTTAACATATCAGGGAGGATAAATAATTAAGGAATTCAGAAGGGAGACACAGCTGTTCTTCAAAACCAAATTTTCAGAAGAGAAAGGATTAATTTGCAATCACATATGTAACCCCCAATATGATACTGAATTTAAATAGTAGCAGAGAAATACCATGAGACCCTGAGTCCTGCCAATGCACGTAGCCTCTGTTCTGTGTGGTCAGCCCAGTCCATCTGTGGACCTCGCACATGAGCGCAAGTCTGAAGCAGGCAATCTGCAGATGAATAGCCCACTCACTCTCTGGCCCACGATGGTACGTTTCAGGGTATCTCTTGCTTCAGCTTTGTTCTGCGTAAAGTTTGCAAGTATCACCGGACATGTTGAGTAATATTTCATAACAGACACCTTTGGGATCATCATTAAAATGAGATGAGCATCTAGGGATACAATCTAAGTGACTAAAAAACTGTCAGATATGTAAATAAGAAGCAATTCTGGCTGAGTGACCTGTTATGAAAGCAGGTAGTGAGTGTCTAACACAGAAAGAGATAGTACATACCTTCTGGAGAATTCATGCATTCCTTTGCAATGATATAAGGCTAATTGAGGCCAACAGGCCAATCGGCAGCCTGCCAGCTCTCCTGTCCTTAGAAAAGGAAGCGTGTGATTTGAACAAGGAGATAAAAGAGGAGAGAAGGGACTAGAAAAGAAAGGGAGGAAGCAGGGTGGTATCTCAGTAGCTTTAGACTTCATTGTCTGTGAAGGGGGACCTGCAGTTCGCTAGATAACTCTAATTCTGAGAAGTGTCCTGACAATATTCTCCTTGAGAAACAAAACAAACCAAGACGCCTCCTCACACTAAAATTCTCAAAACGCAACCGTGACAAACGCGATCTCAGCTCATCTTGTTCTTCCAAATGACAGAAAGCCATTCTCAGTGTTGAATGAATTCTCTGAAATGTCATGGGCCCATCAGGAAGTTCCTTGGAAACTTTGAAGCCACTCTTGCCCCCGCACTGAGAACAAGAGATAACGGATTTCTCTCCTGGAGAGCCAGTCCTCACCCAAACGGCAGAGACAGAAAATCACGGTGTTCCTTTATAGACTCTTCAGAATGCTGGCTGGGTTTCTACAGACACTTTTCACACTACAAGAACTCTCATTATAAAAATTGTAAAATTAAAGGGAAGTTGCAGATATGCTGCTGGGTCTTCATTACAGAACTGATTAAGACGCAGAGTAAGCAGAAGCTGCAGTAAAACTCATCTTGCACCTCAGGAAAGACCAACCCATGCATCGAGTACCTCCTCTGTGGGTTTGAAAGCTTGACTGACCTCAGGCGTTGGGTATGCCTTCATGGCCATAACTGTTTCTGGCACAGAAGGTCTGGCCAACCACACAGTCTAAATTCCACAGTTTCAGTGAACGGCTCTAGAAACCATTTTAACAATTCACCTTGTTCTCTATTACCACTCAGAGAAAAACAAATCAAAACCAAAAACTGGGGTATGGCTGTCGGCTTGTGGAGGGTAGAAGAAAGCTTTGCTGCAAGAACTCTTTTATTTGGGGAAAAGCCCACAAGAATCCCAATCTAATGCCTCAGAGACTCATTCATTGTCTTATGTATATGGTTTGCTCACAAAATTCAGACAAGTCGCTTCTTTTACATGCGAATTTGTCCAAGTTTGCTCATACCAGTATGGCACACAAGGACCGGATCCAAACACTGCAATGACCTTCCCAGCCTAACTTCTTATATCTGACAAAACTGACTATACAAGCCTGACACTTGGGTCTGTCTGTCTTTCTCCAAACCCTGCTTCCTGATCTAACTACCCCATCAGGATGAAAGCCCTAAGCAGATTGCTTTCTAGAAAGGTAAACAATGGCTGGGCTTGTGTGGATCATGAACACTTCCAGATCCTCCTACCCAAGGGACACTGTGAGCTGCCTTTTTTTTCCCCTTCTTAGCCTCCACCTATATAGCAGAAGCTATCAGAGGCTGCTGTCCTTCCTCCTTAGTAAACTAACCAAATGACCCATTCATATTCATTGGTTGTTCCAACAAATTGATAGAATCTTATAATAGGACACACACAGTATGTGTTTATGTATGGAACTGGCAAATACCCAAGAATTAGTAATGTTTTTTTAAAAAAACGATAGGCAAGTAATTTCTTTTCCCTTGTAATCTCCAATCAACTTTCAGCAAGTAAGTTTACTCCTAAAAATCACTACCCCTCAAGAACTTCTAAACAGAAAGTGAAGACATTTGTTTGCCAAACCCAAGAGTAGGATTTATCACCATGTGAAAACACAAGAGTGCTCCAGTACTCAGCCAAGCCCCACATTCCATAAAACCTTAATAATAAATCTCATTTTTGCCCAACAAATTTGGTTTTTTCAGCTTACTCACTATTGGGCTGCTCTAAAAAAAAAAAAAAAGATAGAAAGAAAAAAAAAAGAAAAAAAAGATAATACAGAAATGCCTATCCAGCAAGTAAAAGAATTTGTTCCTAGCAGGTGTGAGAACTCTGCCTGCCACCTTCACCTTAAGCAAGTCTTTCAAAGCCTTTACTTGGGCATTTTGCTAAATGAAGAAATCAGATTATACAAAAAGGGAGGGTTGTATAAATTTTCCTTCACATCTCTGAAAGACTTTTTGACTTAATTCACTCTTTTACTTTTATTACTATCCAGAAAATAAATGTCCAGTTTTGTATGGCTGACTCCTCATCACTGAAGTTCTATCCTCCAAGAGGCATTCCCTGACAACTCTAGCATTTGTCTACCTAACATTTGACCCCCATGAAACTGAGCCCCCTCTCCACAATGCTCACCACACTCACTTTCTATCACATTCCACTGCTTTACTTCCTTCACTGTTGACATGATTACCTATTTGTGGTCTGTCTCCCTCCTCTAGAACATAAGCACCCTGAGAGCAAGTCCATTCCTGTCTATTCATATTGGTATCTTCAGCACTGGGGACAGCTCACACAACGGGTTCAGCAAATGTGTTGAATGAATGGAAGAATCAGAGATTCTGAAGGATAAGATTCCAACCAAACATTAAAAGATTGGTCATGGGAGTTATATTCTTTTACTAACCCCATGTTATCACAGAGCAGCGGTGGTCCCAACCAGGGGCAATTTTGCCTCCCTCCCCCACTCCTCCACCACCACCATCAAAAACCCCAGTCCAAGAGTATTTGGCAGTATTGACAGACATTTTTGATTCTCACAACTGGAGGGTGGGGTGCAACTGGCATCTAATGGGTAGATGCCAAGGATTTTCCCCACCACAAAAGAACAATCTGGTCCAAAATGTCAATAGTGGAGAGGTTGGAAACCTTGTGACAAGAGGTCTGTGTTATTTTCAGTCTTTGTATATAACCCACCTGCTTCTGTAATCTTTCCAATGGGGTCCTGGCTGGGGTATCTCTGACCAAGATGATCAGCAAATTCTCTCCCAGCGCAAAGATTTTATGATGCTATGGTTCTAAATGACCTAGGTAGCCTTCAGGTCATAGATCACAAGTTTTTATAGTTTTATTTTTTTCTGATTTGGGTATTTTACTAAAAATTTCTCAAGAAAAATGTATGATTAAGATGAGTGTGGGGTGCCTGGTGGCTCAGTTGATTGAGCGTCCAACTTCAGCTCAGGTCACGATCTCACGGTCTGGGAGTCTGAGCCCCACATCGGGCTCACTGCTGTCAGCCCAGAGCCTGCTTCTGAACCTCTGTCCCCTTCTCTCTGTCCTCCTCCCCAACTCATTCTCTCTCTCTCTCTCTGTCTCTCTCTCATCAAAAATAAACATTAAAAAAAAAACTTTAAAAAAAGGTAAGTGACTGGGCCACCTTTCTTTAGTGATAAGGCCCTTGCACTGTTGATGATCCCATGAGCTTTGAGCATAAGGGGTCAATGTCATTAACAGGGTCAAATTCAACACTTAACATGTGGCCTCCAACTAAAATTTCTGTGGAAAACACGATGCACATTTTCTCCTCTTTAATATGTAAAATTATCTTCTTTCAAAGTGATTGGGCCCCAGACTAGTCAAAATCACTCTTCCGAGGACAAGTAATGTGTTCCTTTGGTTCTTATACCCCCAGGGCCCAGCACAGGTCTGGTCCTGATGAGATTTACGGTATGCATGCATGTATACATGCCTGCTTCCCAGGAGAAGATTCGCCGGTGGTACCAACCGATAGCCAAACTTTTAACAACCTAAGCAATTCCAGAGAACCTTCCATGACCAAAAGAACAAAACTTCACGCGATACAATACTTCTCCTCCACTCCAACTCATGTATGAAACTCAAGAAGCCACATCATGATAATTAGCTGCCTACTGGGGTACAAGGATTTCTAAGTCTTCCCTTGTCCCTGATTTGAGTAAGTGACCATCGTTCTTTTCCTCATCATCCATAGGGAAAGTGCTCTGGCTGCATCATTCCACCCATATAATTATAACACTGTTAAGCTCCGCTGAACTGATGTGACACTTGGCATCATCACCTGGGGCTATTCTGGAGACTACTTGGTTGCCTTCCCTCCACAAAAAAAACCTTTTAATTCTTGTTTGCAAAGATTCTAGAAAGCCTGAGGAAAAATTCTCCCCTATAGCTCAAAACTATATAAACATTTTCAGTGGAGGGAAGTATAACAAAATTAGGTAGGAGCAGAATTTTCTCTCCTTTGTTTCCCTGAAAATATTGAAACAATATATTACTCGCGCCTTCCTTAAGTTAAATCGAAGAATTCACTCTAAGAAGTTAATAACCTCTAGGCTCATAATGTCCACTAGAGAGGGGATCTTAAAGAACAGATAGTTCAACTTGGTCCAATGTCTTCACTTTTTAGATAGGGAAACTAAGATCTCACGAAAAATAATCTGCACAAGGCTTATAGAACACAAATTCTCAGAAGCCAGAAAAAAAATATGTATCTTTTGAATTCCATCATTTGAAAGTTTGAGTAAAGGCACTCTATAAATGTTACTCAGTTTGTTAATAGCTATTCACACTTAAAGTCCATGCCATGCCCCATATATTCTCACTAACAAGAGCCTTCATTCACTGGGAAGGCAGGCTCCAGAATAACCTCCAGTGTTTCCTCTGTTCTGAATTCTACACTCAGGAGAGTAACTGAAAAGGTGCAAAATCCATAGTCTGCAGTTTGACTGTTCAAAGACCTTCTTAGGCATGCAAACAGTGTGTTCCTACTTTGGAAACACATTTGGAAGACCGAAAGTTGCTGACAAAGGTATACACAGAAGAACAAGAGCTATAACACTGAATTATCTTTCTTCAGAATCCAACCTCATGGAATCGGAACAAGGTTACGTAGTAGCTTTATGCCTGCCAAATCTACCCCATGAGGAACATCGTCTTGTTTCTTATGGAAAATGTGCACTGCCAACAAAGTCACTGAAGAGGCTGGCTGAATGAGTCTTAAGGGTATCTGGAAATATCAGGGTCAGTTCTTTTAAAATGGGAAGGAGAAGAACAGTCAGTCCGACAAATGGCTGGCAAGGAAGCCAGTCTTCTCATAGCACATCTAGTGGTGGCTCGGACCAATAATTCCAGAACATTGTTGATACCGGATTTTACTTCAAGTTATATATTATATTCAGAAACCAGCCACAACGTGGAATATTTTACCACATTTACATATATACGTAAGCACGTATTTGTCATCTATTTATCCATATTCCTAGTAGACATCTATACTCCTGTATTGGATATTAAAAAAGCTAATGTATCAGAAAGGCTGGGAATCATCTTTAACTTTTTAAATATTCTCCATAAAGTGTCTCGTACAAAAGGTCGCTTATTGTAATGAAGAGAATGGCTTAGAGATCAAGAAGAAACTGAGATCTCTAAGTTTTTTCATGATTTCCTTTCAATACTGTTACACACATTTTGAAGGCCCAAGTAATTCCCATTACTTAGGACAATGATTCTCAAAGTGGGGTTCCTAGACCCAGCCCAGCCTCAGCATCACCAAAGAACTTGTTAGAAATGCAAGTTTTCACACTCCTCTCCAGACTTAATGTGTCAGAAACTCTGGGGGTGGCCCAGCAATCTGTATATTAATAAGCCCTCGGGGTGATTCTGAGGCTCACTCAAGTCTTAAGATTAAGCTCAAATCCTTCTTCCTGTATGAAACCATCCCTGAGACCAACTCTACAGTGGTCCTTCTCCAATGGACGGGGAACCTTACTAATAAATGCCGTTGATTGAATGAATACAATAATAGCTATAGAGTCTTCCAAGAGCCTAAGAGAGGACCAATGTTTGCAAATATTTCACTTCTTTTTTGGCAATTAGTGGGAAAAGACTAAGTTGAGGAATCTAGCATCAGAAGCTACTAAGGGCACATTAAGAGGCAGAGTTCCTGTCTTTGAAACAGTGAATATTGTGGCCAATACAATGCTCAGATTGATGTTCATCTCCCTTAAAAACTTCCGAACAGTTCATGACATGATGTCCTTGATATTTGTAGAGAGGGATGTGGCGATCCACAAAGGAAAAAATTGTGGAGTACTTTATCCAGAAAATACTAAGAGCTCAGTAAATCCTCAAAACCCTAGACTCTTCCATGATAGGAGGCTTTCGTGATAAACAAAATCTTATTAGGAAACACCTCCAAACTTGGAGTGGTTATTTGATTTCGCACTAAAGCTAGAGTACAGGGCTAAATCTGCAGTAAGAATCAACATCTGAAAACACAGATGTGTTTGGAAATCCCTCAAAGGAAGGATGTGTGCTTTAAGCTAACCAAGGGACTCCCAGAAAAAAATGGTGGCTAATTGTCTCAAATTGCAAACAAAGGCTTGGCTGAAGGGAAAAAAAGAGGACAACATAAACAAAGGAAAAAAAAAAGTTTGGCAACACCAAAATGACAGATCAATGGGGACCTCAAATCAAAAGCAGGACTTAAAGCTTAGATTCATAGAATTCAGAGGTAAAATTTACCAACGGTGTCTTGCCCAGGAACCTAACCAGAGGACCACAGTAGACTACTCAAGGGGTATAGAAGTTAAAACGACCCATCAAGACCTAAACTCAGGATCTGAACACAGAATTCAGCAAGACTTAAGGAGAAAATTTAAAGAGATATTACCCTTCCTACTTGGGGGCCAAGAGGAGGTTCAGACAGTTATGTTCCAATCAGAGATAAATTAGAAAAAAATGAGCTGAGGTTTAAAGAGAGAGAGAGAGAGAGAGAGGGAGGGAGAGAAACAGTATGGAAAAGACCAATGAATAATCTATTTTGAAAGAACAGGGCACAGATGAAAATTACACACAACAATTAACAGAGATACTATAAAAGAAGAGATCAAAGATAAGATGATAAGACATCAGAATGAGATGAAAGAGGAGCTGGCAATTGAAGAAAGAAACTGACAACAAAAATAGTATCATTGAAGAACCAATAAATATATTAAAGTAGGAACAGACAAATCCACAAACCAAAAACAAAGTTGATGATGTGGAAAACAGTCTTCAAAAACCTACACAAAGCACAGAGAAAAAGACAAGTAGATGAAAGCAGGTAGAGAAGATGACAGATAAGAAGGTTTGAAAACAGAGATCCAACATACAGATAAAAGGTATTCTAGAAGTAGACAGCAACACAAAACAGAGCAAAACAAAATACACTCGAATCTGTGATAGAAAATAATTTTGTTGAAATAAAGAAATATCTGTGGTTTTGGGACAATGTAACAGAGAATCATCAAAATTGAGACATCCTGGTAGTTACAGAATTTCAAAGATAAACAATGAAAGCTATAAAATCAAGATATTTTAATATTGGTCAATTATATGGGGGAAAGTCTGGACTTTGTGACAGGAACATTCAATGACAGAGAAGTGAAGGGATGTCTACAGAGGCTTGATTGAGCAAGAGAGAGGAGCATGTTGAGTAAGTTCCCAACTAACTTTGCAACCATGTTTAAAAGTAGTAAGAAAGCATTTTCAATCAGCAGTCAAGGAATGCAGCACTTACTATTAACTCTCCTTCAATATCTACTCAGTGATGGAAGATATCCAACCAAGAGAAAATTCAAAATTGAAATCTCAAGAATATGGAATGTAGAGGTAAACAGAGGATGTGAGCACTGAGTCCTCTTACATCCAGAACTAAGACTGAGTAATTAATAATAATTGCAAAACAAGATTATAATCCCTTCAATGCAATAACTATAGTAACAATAAATTATTCCATAGAATAACAATAAAATTAAATAGAATTGGGAAAAATCCTTTTTAAAAAATGTTTTTAATGTTTATTTATTTTTGAGAAAGGGAGAGAGAGAGAGAGAGAGAGAGAGAGAGAGAGAGAGAGAGAGAGCGCACCAGGGAGGGGCAGGTAGAGGTAGAGACACAGAATCCAAAGCAGGCTCCAGGCTCTGAGCTGTCAGCATAGAGCCTGACACAGGGCTTGAACCCACAGTCTGTGAGATCATGACCTGAGCTGAAGTCGGAGGCTTAACCAACTGAGCCAGGGAAATAAAATCCTCAAGGATAATAGCGGAAATAAAGAGGAAGACATTAGAGGATACATAAGTGGAAGAATATCCTCAGCTTTCATAGTAGAACATATAAAAATACTCGATATTATTTCCTTCTGAAGTTAATAAATCTCCCAGTAAAGATATAAAGCACATTAAAATTAAAAATTTAATTAGTAATAAAAATACAGACTATATAGATTTTAATTTTTTTAATCAAAGAGAACACAGACCATGTAGTAAAAGACAGAAGTCAAAAGAAATGGCACAGAAATATACTAGTAATTAAATTCACTAGTATCAAGTGTATATGTTATAGCAATAAAAGCAAGCTGGATAAATCCTCCTATGGAAAATATCCCCAGAGTAGATTAAAAAACAAACTCTAATTCCACTTGGTCTATAAGAGACACATATACTAAAAAAGACAAAAAAGTTTGAAAGTAGTAATGATGTAAAAAACACATCAAGAAAAGGAAAAGTAGAGATCATGACAAATATTATTCAAAGTTAAACTCACAAAAAGCTTTTAAGCTTATCTTTAATTTTTACAGAAATTAAGGGTAAGAAGGAGAAAATATTCTCAGTAACGGAAAATAAATAATCATTGCAAAAAGAAAAACACTTAATAATGTAAAAAAGTACAATCCACCATGAAGATTTATCATGAACATTTACACTCCCTAACATCACCAAATAAATAAAGAAAATGGCAACAAATAAGAAGGAATAGGCATATGCACTTAATAGATTAAATGAAGAAAGACAACTAAGAAGAGAATTAATAGAATTAAGTTCAAAGACACATTCCAAATTCTATACCCTGGACACAGGAAACACATTTTCATTTCAAGCAACTGTGGGGCATTACAAAGATTTTCAAACACCCACGGAGGTTTACAAGAGACTATCATGTCAGAATTAGGAGATAATAAATGACAAACAGAAAAAAAGTCCATCACTTCTACTTACAATGCAATAAAACTGGGAGAGGGTGGAAGGACAAAAACTTCCAAACACACTTGGAAAATTCTTTTTAACATTCTCCTAAACAATTTCCGGATTAACCAGAAATAAAAACTCAACTACAGAATGTGACTTTAAAAAGGTTATGTATATAAAATATGGAATTTGGTAAAAGCTGTACTTAGAGGACATTTCATAGTTCTATAAAAATTGTGAATCAAGAAATAATAATTCTTATAAGAACCAAGAAATAGTACTAAATGAATTAAACATCCAATGCAAGTAAAAAAAAGAAGGAAGAAAAGTAGAAAAAAAATGATTTAATTAAGATAAAGATAGAAAACCAAGAATTAAATTAAAAAAACAATAAAACTGACCATATAACCACAATTTTTAAAAATCTAATACTGTTGGGGCACCTGGGTGGCTCAGTCGGTTAAGTGTCTGACTCTTGATTTCAGCTCAGATCATGATCTCATGATTCATGGGATGAAGCCCTGACAGCAGGGAGCCTCTCTCTGCCCCTGCCCCATGCACAGCCCCCCCCACCCCCCCTCAAAATAAATAAGCTTAAAAATTTTAATCTTGTATAAAATTAAAACTTCTAGCTAGCCTAATAAGAAAAAAGGTGTGTGGGGGGTGGGTGAGGCACAAATACAGAGAATTAAGGATAAGAAGCAGAAAATATTCACAAATGTAAATGAACATAAAGAAATTACTCTATACAACTCATAGTAATACTTGCAAACCTAAGTGCAACGGATGATTGTCTAGAAACATGTATTACCAAAATTAATCCAAGAAGAAACCATACGAATGGAAGACTAGGAAAGAGACAAAGAGCCAGCCCAATCACAAGAGAGCCTTCAAAGAATCATTAAATCAGGTATTTTTGAAACTGGTTCAAAGCCTAGAGTCTTAAGAGTTTCATCAATGTATTTCCACAGCTAGTGTTAACACAAATAGCAAAGCTTGCTTAAAAACAATAATTATAATCATAATACAAGCAACCAATACACAGATAAATATTGAGGCAAGAATTCAGATAAAATCCAAGTGCACATTAAAGAATACTACTCCATGATCAAGGGGGATTCACTGCAGGAAGGCAGTATTTCAATACCAGAAAATCTATACTCTCCTACATTAAGAAGTCAAAGGAGAAAAAATAATGTGATCAATACAGAGCATACTAGACAGCATTTGATGAAATTCAGGATCCACTTCTAATAAAAATGGGTTAATAAGATAACATACACACACACACACACACACACACACACACACACCCCTCAGCTTCATGCTTAATGATAAAACATTAGAAGAATTCGAGTTAAAAACCAGACAAGGATTATCACAATTACAGAGCATGTTGTGAAAATGCTAGCCAATGCATTTGTACACGAAAATAAAGTAAAATAACACTTGGAAAAGAGGAGATAGTTTCCAAAATTTATAAAAAAGGTAAAGGACCTGGATGTGGGCCCAGGTGAATAACACTATACCTTTCTACTTAATAATTTAAAACTTTTTCAACAAGACTTTATTACTTGAACATTTAAAACACTCATCAAATGGAAAGCACTGTAGTGATTTGGCAGGATATTGGTTATCAATGGCTTTACGAGAGCTCACCTTACTAAAGATGTTAACTCTCCTGCCAACCCTGACATTCCTTTTTCTCCCTTGTTTGGGACTCTTTAGTTACCCCTTAAATCAGTAATCTTAGGGGCACCTGGGTGGCTCAGTCGACTCAGTGTCCAAATTCAGCTCAGGTCATGATCTCACAATTTGTGAGTTCAAACCCCACATCAGTCTCACTGCTGTCAGTGTGGATGGAGCCTGCTTAGGATTCTCTCTCTCTCTCTCTCTCTCTCTCTCTCTCTCTCTCTCTTTCTCTCTGCACCTCCCCCACTTGCTCTCTCACTCTCTCTCTCACACACAAAAATAAACATTTTTTAAAAAATCAGTCATCTCAGATGAGCCATATCTGGTGATTTCAGGAATTCCCATCTTAAAGTCATGAAGATAATTTTTAATTGATTATATCCATATAAATTAATTTTCAAGCAACAAATTGCTCTACCTACACACTGAAAAATCTTTCAGTTCTGTGAAAAGAAAAATTACACTTCATCTCCTTTAAGGAATTTAAGGTGAAAGGAAGACTGTGACAATGAACTCCTGAAATCAAAGTATGAAGCCCAACTCATTGTCTTTCCCTCATAACCACATGGAAAAAAATCTCAACATTGGTCTAAGTCAGTGTTTTCTCTCAACTTCTCCTTGACCTCAGATTGACGTCCCTATAAATTCTTGGTTTCAATTCTACCCAGCAGCCTGATGTTTACCTGCCTTCTGTTCTTCACTATGTCTGACAAGAAAAAGAAGTTTCCATCTTCTGTCTGCCTTTCCCTTCCTCATCCCAAGAGGGGGGCCCATCCTATCCCTCTTCCCTTGCCACAGTGGAAGATGTGCTCCCACTCTTCATATGCCAGGCTGATTCCTCAACTTGGGCCCCTGATCCAGTCCTCTCCTGCCTCAGAGAGCCCACCTGATCTGGATTTTCAATTTCTCTCTGAATATTAGCCAAGTCACTCCCATCTTAAAACTCTCTCTCATCCAAGAGGAAAACCTACTCACACATACACAGATACATACAAGCACACCCACTCAACCCATGTCCCTCTGGCCTCTCTTCTTCCCTGAAGAAACAATACAGTTACAGTCCAAAATGCCTGGAGCTGAATCCCAATTCCATGATTTAGTAGCTATGTGAATCCTTGATGAATTACTTAAACTCTCCAAACCTCTGGGGCACCTTCGTGGCTCAGTTGGTTAAGCGTCTGACTCTTGATTTTGGTTCAGGTCATGATCTCAGGGTTTGTGAGATGGAGCCCTACATCGGGCTCTGCACTGAGCATGGAGTCTGCTTGGGATTCTTTTTCTGCCCCTCCCAGGTTCACGTGTGCTCACTCTCTCTCTTTCTCAAAATAAATAAACACTTAAAAAATGAATAAATAAACTCTGCAAACCTCCATTTCCTCATCCATACAAGGAAATCCACAGCTCACAGGGTTGTTGTGTGCAATAATCTGGACAATGAACATAAAGCATTTGATATAGTTTCTGACATATATGATGGTGTAATTATAACTGCCATTACTACCATGAATCCCCCTTTTCACAGACAAACTGTTTTCCTGCTCCTTCTCCTTCAGTCCTCTACATCTGGCATTTTTTTTTTATTTTTTAATCTTCATTTTTGAGAAAGAGAGAGAGTACAAGTGGAGGAGGAAGAGTGGGAGAGAGAGAGTGGGAGACACAGAATCTGAAGCAGGCTCCAGGCTCTGAGATGTCAGCACAGAGCCCAACGTGGGGCTCAAACTCACAAACTGCGAGATCATGACCTGAGTTGAAGTCAGAGGCTTAACCAGCTAAGCCACCCAGGCGCCCCTACGTCTGGCATTTATAAGTAGCATTCTACTAAAACAAATTCCCTATGGTCAGGAACAACCTTCTTAGGGCCAATGAGAGGATACTTTTTATCTAACTGAATCATTACTTCCATACCATTCTCCACCAGAGCCACGCTCCCCTTTAAGTAACTCTCTTCCCTGGACACCTAAGACTCTCTCCACCCTGAGCCCCTTTCCCAGCACCACCAGTTTACATTCATCCCTCAGTCTCAGGTCAGCCCAGGGTTTCTCAACCTTGCTACCATAGGCATTCAGGGCCCAGATTATTGATTGGTTTGGGTGGGGACTGTCCTGGGCAATACAAAATGTTTGGCAGCACCCTGGCCTCTACTTACTAGATACCAGTAATGTCTCCATCATCTACCCCCAACAACTCCAATAGCGAAACCAACAGTGTTTTCCACTGGCTGAAAAATCATCTCCAGTTGAGAACCCCTTTCTCTAGAAAGCCCTGCCTGGCACTTCAGGCCTGGGGTCAGACCCTTTCTAGATGTCCCTAAATCTCTCAAGCATTTTTCACAGAGTACCACCTGCTTAATTTCCTGTCTTCCCACAGCGTACTATGAGTTCCTTGAAAGCTAGGACTGTGTATGTTTCAACCCAAGCCTTGGCCAATGACAGGAACCTACATGCTCTCCTTCCTTTACTTGGAAGCAAATTTATTATGAGACATACTTTAACACAGATTTTCAAGGGGAAAAAAAATCCATGCATACTAAATATAAACTTTAATTGTAACAAATGCATCCTTTTTGAGAATTATAAAGGTGGAGAAAAGTGTAGTCTTAGTACCCAGGAATAAGGAATCAAGCTGGGCTGGTGGGCTGTGTGCATGTACATTTGTGTGTACATGTGTGGAGGGGTGTGCTGACAGAGAAGTGGAGATCAGAAATAGAGATTTCAGCCTCAGCCCCATGTGGCCTTGAGCTAGGGGCCTTGTGGCTGGAGGCCATCCTAAGGGAGATCAGCAGGACCCTCTGCTGGCCTCTTTCCCTCTGTATTCTCAAGCACAAGGCATCTCCTTCCTTATCTCAATGCTGTCCTTGTCTTAAGCCTTCCCAGCTGATCTGGAGGGTTTTTTTTAACTTAATGATATGTTTCTACCTTCATCCTCCTTTTCTCATATCCTTGTGTACATGACCATGCTCCTTATACTGTTCCTGCCTCTGGCAATGAAATTTCAGACAAAGTAGAGTGTCATTACAAAATACCATAAAACATTACTGCATTCCAGAAGACTGGTGTATTTGGGGGGATGAGAAATGCCAGGATTGAAAAGAACTAACTGGTCTCCCCAGACAGTTTATTTCTCCAGAATAACTAAAAAAAGAGTCTTTAAAGACCCACATATGAAAGTAGAATGAGGTCACTGATGGCCAAGGTTCAACACAACATGGGCAAAGCTCTTGTCACCAAAGCTAAGAACCCCAGGCATCCAACTCCTTTGCCCACATTATAAAACCTGTACTTCTCCTTAAGGAATTTTTAGGGGGAGTGTTCCTTAACATTTCAGATAAATGAAAAAATAAGTTGCAAAACAATGCATCGTCTATTGCTATTTAAATGACAATGGTAGTAACATGCTAGGATATAAACATAGGAAAAGAGAGGATATATGTCCCAAACCCCTAACAGAAGTTTTCTCTGTGGGTGGGGTTAAAAAGAACTTTCACTGTCTCTGAATTCCAAACTTCTATAATGTTTGTGTATGTTTTGGTTATTACAAGCTGGAAATTCTTTTTAAGGTTTAAGTGTTTTCAGAGAAATAAGTAAACAAACTAAACAGTCTCTCAGTTCCAACAAGTCAGCCCACATTTTAGGGAAAGGGTGGGTGTGTGCTCACTTTGGTGTTTAAATACTTAATATGTGCCCACACAATAACGTGGGCACGTGAACAAAAGGGATACAGCCAAGATGAACCACGGAACACTAACTGCCAATCAGCAAATAGACGAAACATCATCGCTTTGCTAGCTCTCTTCACAGACTTCAGACAGGAGCAGAGGTGTCCCACGCGATTTGAAAAAGCAAAGTTTAGCAGAAACACATAACTGGACACAAACCTTAATCAATCGGTTGACCCCACCGACTGGCCATTCCATCTAATGTCTCATTTTATTCCGACAGTCCCTACAAAGGACAATGATTCCTCCCTGAATCTACCCCCAAATAGGTAGAAACATCTTAAATATCCCTCCAGGAAATATTAGAAGCAATATAATCCATTACCCCCTGGAGATATATGGGCCACCACTCATGACCATCTCATCCCACAGCTGAGATAAGGTGGGAAATCTGAGACTTGGTGAGGTCAAGTTTGGCTTAGAAGTGTCTTGTCACTGCCAAGGGCCATTTCATCACACATCTAGACTAGTGATGAGGGAGTCATTGACCTGGTGTTCCCTGACCTCATTGAAAAGAAAAATCATTTTCAGTTAAGCCAAAAACACATATTTATTGATCAGCCACCATGTGCCAATACCATCCATTTATTGAACACGAGAGTGCCTGCTAGGTAGCTGTTACGGTTCTAGACATGACACAAAAACAAGAAACAGGGAGACCTGGGGTGGGGGGTACCATGGACAGGTAAAAGGCATGCTTTTTCTCACAGAGGTTAAAATAAAATTGGGATAAGACTAAAAATTTTAAAAACCTAGAGAATGAAGAATTCTCAATACTCTACAACGAAGTATGGATTGTTATGGTACAGTTTCCAAGTACAGAGATGTTTAGAACTGGGAGAGCAGAGGACACAGTGAGTCCAGGGGTTTGATAATGAGTGTTCCCAAAACTAGCCAATGTGGTCAGTAGAACTAGCATAGGTTTTATCAAAGAGATATAATAGGACCTCACCCTAGCAGCCAGGATCTAGCTTTATCACCTACCACTTGACCTTAGTAAAGATACAGAACTGCTTCCTCACCTGTATAAGGGGACTAAAAATATCCATCCATCTTCTAGGGATTAAAAATATGGGGCTAAAAATATCCATCTCCCAGGGATTAAACAGATAACATCTACAGAGTCTCAAATGTCAGATTCTTCCCTCCCTCCCTTCATTGGGAGAACAACAGGGAACTCTTACCATCCTTAATCAGGGGAATGTGATATAATGAAAGCTGTGTCCTCTCAAGATTATTTTGGCAGCACTATGAAGGACTTCTTAGGCCGGGAGGGGAAGACGGGAGGGTGGTAAGACACAAGCTGCTAAGGCAGCTGCTGAGATGGTCCAGGGATGAGATAAAGCAGGTCTGGGCTGGGAAGAGGCACCGGAGGTGAAGAAGAGGGGGTCAAACCTAAACAAATATTTAGAAGGGAAAAAAGGACAGCAGCTAACCCTCTCTCTGTGAACTCTAATAACCAGTTCACCACTTTCTGACCCATCTGGAGTAAACAATGCGATGTGGTCCAAGCTCAATTTTTTTTTTAACGTATGTCAAGAACAGTCAGTTCTTCAGTGATAGATGGAAAATTATATTCCGAACTGTATTTTATTTTTTTTAATCGTTTTTAATGTTTATTTTTCAGGGAGGGTAAGCATGCGCATGAGTGGCGGAGGGGCAGAGAGAGAGGGAGACAGAAGATCCGAAGCGGGCTCTGTGTTGACCGATGCAGGACTCCAACTCACAAGGCATGAGATCGTGACCTGGGCCCAAGTCAGGTGCTTAACCGACTGAGCCACCCAGGGACCCCTTAACTGTATTTTAAAATGAACAGTGCCAGTGAAAGTGTAGAACATCACCCAAGAATTTTAAGAAGTAAGGGTCCTTAGGTTGGAATATTTTAGCCAGATGGTACTCAGAGATGGTGCACCAAGCTGTGATAACGGCGTTCTTACACATTTTCTATCTAACTAGATGGCAAGGAAATTACCTAGACCAGAAATATACTGCAGGCCACATATGTAAATTGAATACTTTTAATGGCCAGATACAGATGTAATTAGTTTCAATAATATATTCTATTTAGCCTAATATATCCAAAACTATTATTTCCACAAGTAACCAACATAAACAGATGTTAATGAGATATTTTACATTCTTTCTTAATCTATGAAGTCTCAAAATTCAATATATTTTAGACTTACAGCAAAATCGCCATTCGGACGAGGCATTTTTCAAATGCTCAGCAGTCACATGTGGCTCAGTAGTCACATGTGTCTACTGCATAGACAACCTTCAAGTACTTGAACAAAGTACTTATTTTCAATAGAGTTTTCACTGGAACTCACCTTGATGTAGTCCCCTACTGCAGCTGAACATCTGGAGAGATTCAAAATGCTAACCTAATCACATCTGTTCCCTGGCTTACAGCCCTGCAATATCCTTACATTTTCCTTAAGATAAAGATGAACCAGTGATGGATCCCTTCCATTCAAAAAGGAAGGTGTCACATTATGTTTTATGGCTTACTGAAATAATATCTTGGTAGCTTATTTCTGTAATAATAGAGATACAAAGGTCTTCCTCAGATCACAATTTCTTTACCTACGCTGTTAAACTGGTTGTTTTCATCATGTGCCAACCCCAGAGATGATCCAGCTGAAAAACACCTTAGGCCAACAAGGGCTATTTTGAACCTGGCACATGGCCTGCCTAGCAGTACCCAGCATGGCAGTTAAGAGCATGGGCCTGGAGCCCACTTGCCCGAGTGAGTTTGAGTCCAGGCTCAAAACGGTAGTACAATTTCATAGAATTACAGTAAGGATTGGATGAGGTGATACAGAAAAATTATTTGGGCACATAGTCTGTTGCCAGTAATTCTTATCCCTTACTTGCATGGACTTCTCTACACCAGAAATGCCGGTATCATGTTTCTCAACAATCTGAGAGGCCTGTAGGCAGCGTCGCACAATGGAAAGAGCACAGCTGAACTGTGTTCGCATCCCTGCACGGACACCTAACTGATGTGACCATGTGCAAGGTACTTAACCTGTCTGAGCCTGTTTCCTCATATTCAAAACAGAAATCACAATAAAACTGGATCCACTGCACAATAATACAGCTAAGATTAAATCAGACGACAAACACAGTAGGTGATTTGGCCCTTAGAAAATATAATGTCTGCCCTCCCTTGAGTACCATGAGCATTTCCCCTTTCCCTTCTCCATCAGAGTCCGTTGCTTTGAGCATATTACTTTGGGGGTGATTTGGAGTACATCTCTTCTGAGTGAAGTAAAGGCAAAGGGAAAGTGTCATGACAGGACTGTTTAGTGCTTCAGTAGGCATCTGCTGACTTACCAAATCTTTACCATGTCCTCAATAATCACTAAAATCCAACCTACATAAGCCAATGCAAGCCCTGGCTCTGAGAAGGACTACTCTATGAAGAGCATGGTGATTTCCTTCCATGATGATACATCCTCACAAGGTTTCAGGATGTCTCCTGAACATCCCCAACTTCCTTTAAAAGCCTACAAAGCATTTGTCATTCGTGGGTGAGTCATCCACGGTGTACTGGAAAGGGCTGGTCAGAAGACAAGTTTTGGGACTCTGTCCTGGCTTTCGACCAGCTGTCGCTTTGGCGAAGCCATTTGGCCTCTGTAGGTCACAGAGAGCACATCTGCTTCATGGAGTTGTGGAGAACACATTTAAATAATCTATGCTGAAAGCCCATGGTCTAATTTCTAAAGAGGTTCGCAAATCAATGTAAGGCTGGGATTTACCTAAACCTGATTTCCACACTTTTGTGTCTTGGTGGTGTATTTTGGGAATTTGCTCTGAGATGCAGAAGAGGACTCTTGCTTTTAGGTTAGCCGTGTCATCTCCCACCTTCTGCCCCACTTCCAGAGTCGGCAACTGGAGAGCCAGACCTCTGACTCTGAGAGCAGGAATAGGATGAGGCAAAGGAGAAGCCTGGGGCCAGGGTGACTCATGGCTGTGGAACTCATTAACGGGTGGAATGTTCTCCGCATCTCCCTTCCAGGTCAAGTCTCTGGGTTAGCAAGGTACAGATGACAGATGGAGGAAATAGGCATATTTCTGCACAGACCAAATGTTATTTATATATGCATACATACATGCATATGTGTGTGTATGTGTGTGTCTCCAAATATGAAAGCAAAGATCTAGAGAAATTATTCCTCTATTGGGCTGTATAAAACTGTAAACATTTATATTTTAAGAAAAGGTGTGTTTTACAAAGTATGGCATCGAATTGTCTTTTTCTCCACTGCCTCAGAGTTTGGCCAATTAAACCCCAGAAATCCTTTGATATGATTAAAATTTTTAACAAAAAGTGTGAAGTGGGAGAAAGAGAACTCTTTAGATAAGCCATTAAAATTCTCAAACACTGTAACACTGAAGGTGGGGATGGTACTAGTTGCAAGAGAAGTTTATGATGCCAAAATTAAAAAAAAAAATGTTGAATATGGTCAAAGACCTAAAGCAAATAAAGCTGTATTACATGCTTGTGTACACAGCTACCTCATCTTTTGTCCAAGTTGCACTTTTGTTAAATGGATACCAGGATTATTCTAGAACAATAGGAAAGGACCTCAAAGGGAACATTCCAAATACTTTGTGCTTGGATTTTCTCACACAGCTGTACTTATTACAACTCTATTAAACCAGCTGCTAATAATTTTCAAATGGTCCATTAGTTCTACCAATGACCTTGGGCCACCACCAATTTCAGACCTCATCTTCATGTCTTAATCAACGGCCTCAAATGGAATCCCCTCTTTCGACAGAGAAATGCATTTTGAAGAAAGACTGTTGATTGCAAAGCTTCTTTGCCATTAGGGAATTTGTATAATGTGGAATTTAACCTACAAACCCCAATCTTCCTAAAAGGAAAATGATTCCTCTGAGATTTCTTCTCTAAAGCAAGGTGAAAACTAAACTTTTTCTTTTTTCTAATTTTTTCTTTGTTTAACAGAACAGAATGCATGGATGGGTCTCTCAGGGCTCTGGAAACCTCTCTTGAATATGCTTGATCAACAATGGGAACTCACCCAGAGCAAAAAATGCCAGGAAAATATATCCTAAGCTCCTTCAGATAAATTTAAGAAAACGTCACCTTCTCTATAACCAAGGGTGTGGAGGCGAAAAGAACTTACAAAAGTGATTTCATTTTCAGATGTGACTTATTAATGGGATTGAAGATGATTCTGAGGGAAATCAATACCATGAAAACAAGAGTGCAAAGATGAAAAGGAATGTCCTTTTCTTAGGCTTGGAACTGAAAATATTTTTCTCTCTCGTGACCATCTTAACTTCAAAAGCAGAAGCAAGGAATGTCAATCCGTATGGAGCTCCGCTGGCTGCTTACCATATTTCCATTCTTTCCACAGAGAAGGGGAAAGGCAGCCCATTGTGTGTCCCCGCCAACAGAGATGAGAAAAAAAATATCACTTGTTTTTAAACTTTCAGAGGACACAGATAACTCACAGAGAATGAAAACACAGAGATGAATAAAGATTTTGGAATTAAATGTTAGATTTTAAAAATCCAGAAAGTTGGAGAATTCAAGAAATGTAAGAACTTCCAGTCACAAAAACCATGGGCTTCATAGTTTGTGTGCTAGGGAAATGTTGTGTTGTTTTTTTTTTTTTTCCTCTTTTTGTTATTTCTTCAATACTTTTGTTCCAGGAAGAACTTTTCTTCATTACTGTAAATATATCAAACAATATCCCATTTCCTCGAAATTGGTCATCTCCTTTTCCAGCCTGTGTATTCTCTTTCCACCTTTGACTTTTTACCAATTCTCATCAAATTAGCCAAAAATCTTGGTTTCCTGTACTAGCCACATTCTTCGTCAAAAAGGAAAAAAAAAAAAAAAACACAACAAACTGCCTTATTCTCTACTCAATAAGAAGGGTACAGAGGAAACCATCAGACATTAAGAATGCCATTTAGTCTTCAAGAATAAAGGTGAGAAAGTGGCTTGGGGCATCTCTTTGTTCACTATTGCTGGCAAGTTTCCAGGCAAAAGTATTCAGTAATCTCATGATAATTGGACAACACAGTCTATTATGCACTCCCTGCGATGCAATATTGTTTCATGCCACAGCATGATGCAAGTGACATGAGCTTTGGTGTAGAGGACAAAGGCAGGGAATGACCTCTGGAATTCCATATCAAAGCATATGCCCTCTGACCCTAGACACATTTGGCTAACCTGAGACATTTACCCGTACTGGGAAGGTAAGCCTAAATGTCAGTGTGAGTGGGGAGAAGCCTCCAATATTTCCCATCACAACGGTTTTGAGCTTAGCTGCATAATACAACACATGTATAGCCATGCTTACGGATATGAATAAAAGAACCGCCAAAGGCAGATACGATAGTACATGATTGAGTGGTTTCATGTGCTTTTTATATGCCCAAAAAGGGACTCCAGGAGCGGATGAAAGAATTTTCCTAAAGACCTTTGGGATGCTCTTCCAAACCAAAAGACTAGAAGATCACCAATGTTACTGGAAGTTCTTCAGGTGATGCTGGGTCGGGGACGGGAATTTCTGAGGTACATACACGGAAATGATGGTGGAACATGGGCTGATAACAGGTTTGAAGAGTGAGGTCATCCACAGCCTACTCAGAGCCAGGAAAGCCATATGTTGTTATGGCTTAAGAGCTAAACGCCATCACCAAATTTTATAAACTTTCAGGCAGAATGTCATCCAATGATGCACAGGTTGACGGGTGCAGAAAAAGCCTACTCTTAGAATCCTGTAGGCATATTGGAATGGTGGCAGATGTGATACGAGCAAGATCGGTGTAAAATCTATTCTGGAGCATGAAGCTCTCAAAGAAATGGCCGTGCCCATTAGTTGGTCTGGATATACACAGACATCAATGCCACTTGCAGCTTCTTAAGGGAGTGATCCTGCCTCCTGATCACCTGGGTACCGCCAACATGTCCAAAAGAATGGGTGACGAGAAAGACGTCCAAATAGCTTTACTTGGGGAAGCTGATCTTTGGCAATTAGCACAGAATCCAAAGAAAATGCACTATTATGCATCCTTGAGGTGTGTCAATGTGTTACACCTGCCAACTACGAGAGACATAAACACTAGATTGTGAACTTCTAGAAGGCAGTGAGGGTCTGGGTCTTTCATTTCCCCAACCCCCAATATTTGGCACAAAGCCTGGCAGGCAGTCAAATGCTCAACAGAGGTTCGAATGAACGATCAAATGAATGCTTAGGAGTGAAAGACAGGTAAGCCAGGCGTCCAGTATCCAAAAACAGGGAAACAGGCTGTCATTTTTCAACTAGCCAAGTAGAGTCTGAGCAGGGAAAGGCTGAGCAAACACCCATGGCAGCCACAAATCAAAGAGCGGGGCAGGGGGATGCACAGTCTGACAAAGAGAGTTCACCAGCCCTGTTCCCTTTTAACCAGACTCCCCCACACATATACCACATCCCATCACTGCCATTACTTTCAAATCCAAGACAGCAGCAGTGACAGCAACAACCGGAGCTCGTTAACGATCACAACAGGGGAGCAAAGAGACAGGAAAGTTTTACAAGATAAATGGAGAGGCAGCAATTTCTGAGGCCTCTCTTTTAAAAGGGGTGGGGACGGAGGGTGTGTACACAGGGAGTGGAAGTGGGAACTTCCACCTAGGTGCCCCATTAGGCCAATATTTTGCAAAACCAGGTGTGTGCAATTTGCTTATTAAAGTTCTCACCCTGGGGCAACTGACAAGACTCATCAGTCCTGGAAGACATGTGCTATGACCCCAAGGCAAGTTAAAGCACATCCGGAATATTTTAAGCCAGAAAGAGAATCTTTTTGTTAAAGTGAAAGAGGATCATTTTGCTAAAACAACTGACTGACTGGGAGGAAAAGGAATTAAGAGTGGTTTGTTCCCAGTTTTGTGTAGAAATGATACCATTATCTTCCAAAATGATACCATTATCTTCCGAAACAAAGGCTCAAGGTTAGACTGAGGTTCCAGAAGGAGCAAGGGAAATGTTTTTATTGATGATTCTATAAGTGGTGGCGCTTCAAAAGGAAACATTCCAGCAGAGGGTAAAGGCTCCAATGTGGGCCACCTCGCCTACTTGCTAAGAGGCTCATGGTCAACACCCTTTTGAGCGCCAAGATCCCTTAGAAATCTAGAGAACTGTCCTTCCTCACTGGCTAATATGGTAGGGAGAGGGATAGATATGAAGTGGCCAGTGGGAACAGATGGAAGTAGCATTGCTCAAGGAGCTGTCTGCTGCTGAAGATGTTCAAAAATAGGAGACCTTCAATTCTGTTTTCCAGTCCAGCCAGGAGAGGCAAAGGGCTGTGCCTGCAGGGGAAATAACAGTCTATATTGCTACCAATGGCATTCATCTCAAATCAGACATTAGCAGATCGTTCTGCCTGTGAAATATAGCTCCCTCCCCACCAAACACTGATCCTAATCAGGGCAAAGTATTATTAGTTCATACGTGCCATAAGCATGACAGAGCTCTGGTGGAAGGTGCTCCAAAGCCTTGAGATAAACAAAATCACAATGACAGAACAGCGCTCATGGGCCTAGCACTGCACCAGACAAGCTCAAGTTCACAGCGCTCTTCAGATTGCCAGGCACGTTTATACCCCTCATGCGCCCTCACGTCAGCCTATCTTTGGAAGCATGAATTTTGCGCAACCTCTTCATTTTGCATCTCTGGAAGGGCCAGAGTGATGTGCCCAAAGTCCACAACATAAGAAGTTAGTTAGGGAATTATAGTGAGGTCCTATTACAAGAAATTTATGACCAAAGTTTTCCCTTCTAAATGTACTACATACATGACATAAGGATAATCCACAAAGTCCTGTTTTAACCACAGTTTCATCTATATGAAATCTATAGACTCTAATATGTTGCAAGGCAATCATGCCCCCTGTGATCTTTGTGATATGATAAACAGTCCATTTTTCTCATTAAAATAAAGAAAAAAATGTATACCATGGGTTTGGCTTTGTTCCTTAAGACTTAGAAGGGTTTTGTGCTACTTGACAACTTGCCCTGGTTGGGCAAGCCCCTTAAATGTTGTTGGACTCCATTTCTCTGGCTATAAAATAAGATTAAATAAATAACCTTCAAGGTTCCTTCTAGTTTCAAAACCAACTATATTGTAGCAGGTGGGAAACCTCCAAGGAAATACCTTGGAGCAGTGATGGTCAGGCTCAGGGTGCTCTTCCCCAACTTAGGCTGTGACAGGTCCCTGTGCAAGTCAATGCCCCTCTGAACCATCTACGGAGGGAAATGATTCAGCAGATGGTCTACGAGGTCCCACAAAGCATGCAGGCACATGTGGACAACATACAGAATAGGTAAGAAGGTGGTAGTGAAACAGGGAGCTGAGTGATGACTCCCCAACATCAAGGTCAGCAGACTATATAGGAACAGTGCAGAAAAGGAGCTCTCCGGGCTAGTTGACAAAAGACAGCGAACACCCAATCACGGGTTCAAATTGCTAGCTAACAACTTAGTGACCTTGGAGAAGTCACCTGAATAAGCTGTTCCCGACTAAGTATCTTCTTTGGTTTAAAACATTCAGAAATAGGAAGACTTCACGAACACCGAGTGAGAAAGTGTTCTGGTAGAGAATGAGTCTATGATTTCAAAACACGTAACTGTAAGGGACAGCAGCTATGGGGAAGTGCCACCGTCTAGCATTTACCCTCTCCCACCTACTGCAGCCCTCCCTGCTTGATCTCCCCACTGCTTTCCAACAAGCCTCGACAAGGCACAGGATCCTCAAAGCGGAGCTCGGGGCAGTCTCTCCCAATCAATCAAAACGGGCACGAGAAATAGCAGCTACATGGCACACCTGTTCCAGTGGAATTAGCAGAGATGGCTGAGGCAGGAAACTGAAATTCCATTTCAGGATTCCCTAACTAACTTCTTGTGTTGTGGACTTTGGGCAAATCACGCTGGCCTTTCCAGAGATGCAAAATGAAGAGGTTGCGCAGGATGACTTCAGAGATCCATTCTGGCTTGGGATTTCATCTCTTTGAATATAACTAGTCACCTTATGTTCACGGCAGATGACAGTAACTCCTTCCCTTTTGGACCCTAGATCCTGGTTTCGTGTGTATGTTTGTGTCTGCGTTTTGTAGTTGACACTGCTGTGTAGCCACGGATCAAGATTTAGAACGTGCTAGCAGACTATGTCTGGATCTTCAAGGCGGCACCCTGGCATTTTATTTATAAAACTGGGATTCGATATCATTGCCAACATGCAGTGGCTTGAATCTTGAGAGCTGGATACCCTTGAGTCATTATCAACTTTTGAAATAGGCAGCGCATTCACTCAGCTGAACAGAAAGACATTTTAAGCTTTAAAATAATTTTGGGTTTACACAAACATGCTGGAGTCATGAAAAGACAGAGAAAGTTTTAAGAATGGTCTGGTGAGGTAACAATCGATCTCAACCACCTGCCTGCCACCCCACCCCCATGTTTCTTTTGTACTAAATCAGTAATGTTCAGTGAGTCATTATGCAGTTACCTCCTCTCGTAGAAGGGCAACAAACCAGCTTCTTGCGTATGAGTTACCTCCTAATTATTATTCAGTAAAATATAATCTATTCATCTATTATTTTATTCAAAATAGGCATCACACATTTTTTAGGCTACCTTGGGCATACTTTACCTTTTCTTGGGGAAAACAAATGCCTCCGTCTATCTAGATGAGGAAACATCCAAAGAGCAAACCATTATGAGAACTCATGACTCTCTCTGGCATCCTCCCCTTCTCTTCAAGTGGTTTATGAGAGGGTAGGGGGTAGGGGTGGAGGTAGAAACTGGCAACGCTTAGGAATCAGATGGGTCCAAAACACCAAGCAGTCCTCAACGTAAGTCCCAAGTGCAGGATAGCCAATTCAAATTGTCCTTGTTCTAAAGTCTTGATATGAGCTCTGCACCATCTGCCTACGGGTGACCTAACACTGATTTCTGCTGGGGCAGCTGGAACAGGGCAGGATCATTTGCCACTGTGATCTGAGTCACTATTCAACAACATCTCAGGGTTAACAAGATCACATGTTCAGCTGCTACTTAAAGCCTTGGAGGCACTTCAACCTCTTAACTTGGGTAAGCATTAGAAGCCTAGTAGGTAGTGTCCAACTCCTCAAAATAACTTTGAAAAGACTATCTTCCATTCTTGGAGCTTCTAAGCATGCCAAGGACATGACTATGAGTTCTCAGGCCATGACCACTGTTTTCTGCTACGAACAGATTACCATCACTAAGAGAAATTTCCTCAACTTTACTTTCTTCATTCTGAATTGTTTCTTCTCTTCCACTCTTCTAAAACAACATTCTTCTCACTCTTTACGAGACCTTTAAAGCTCAAAGGAAGAATGGAGAAAGAACATCAAATATCCTTAACGATATCTGGTCTGTGCCACTCTCTCGAACGTGTGCCGGGATTTTTTGTGGTAGTAGTGGTGACAGTTGTTTTGGGGGATAGAGAACACATAAAGAAAAGAAATAATTGCCCTGCATTTACTCAGGAAGCCAAAGTGTCTAATCCATCAAACTTTAAAACAGGGTCATTTTCCTTTTTGTTGAGATTAATGCAGAAAACATCCTAAAAAGGGTAACGTTGACCACACACATTGCTTTGAAGCAGAATCTTTTTCTTTCCAAGTTACTTCTTATCTCTTGGGGGCAATGTTTACTTAGCTGGTTGAGTCATTCATTCAACCACTAACTATGCAATGAAGACCAACTATTTATCAGGCACACTATTAGACTCCAATCAGGGTGAAGTCGAGATCGTTCTGATTCACAAATGGATTATTTAGCTGTGGCCCAGTATCAGAGGCAATGGCTTCAAACCAGGCCAGGTGGGCAGCAATACAGAGCAAGTCCACAGTCAACTTGTGCATCTCTTTATTGTTAACAGAAGAAGAGGGAGAAGAAGGAGGAGGAGGAGGAGGAGGAGGAGGAGGAGGAGGAGGAGAAGGAAGAAAAAGAAGATGACGATGCAGCAGAAGCAATTTGGGTGGATCGGTAGTAATATCTTTGTATACAGAAATCAACATAATGTAACGTCCCTTTGTTTCAGCCAAAGGTAATAATATGAAAAAACTCCGTCCAATTTAATTGATGAATGACAGATACACTGCTAACAGTGTCTCCATGGTGGGAGGAAGAGGACGAGGCAGCAGAGGACGGTGATGGGGGTGGAGCACAGGAAGTAGCATGCCACTGCGATGACATTTCCCAAACCTAAATCACTTAGTATACAGTACCCTTAAGGTGCCCTGGAGGTACTGAATTCCTGGGGAAGAAAAGACGAAAGCCTATTCCATAGCTCAAATTATTAGCAGCTACAAATATCAAGTTCTGACAGCATCTCTTTTCCTTTTCCTCCTTCCTGCATATGAGACATTAAAGCACAGTAGCTCCTTCCTCCTCCCTTGCCTGCCTAATGATACTGAATTCCCAAGACCAGTGGTTCCTAAATCAGGCTTCTAAGAATACACATTCTAGGGTCCCACCCTAGACCTACTGAATCCCTCTCCTGTGGTAGAACCTAAAAATCTATTTTTAATAACCTCCTTTTTGTTTCCAAGTTCTCAGAATGATTCTGAACATCAGCCTGATTTAGGAATCGTTGTCCCATTCTACAATTATGGTGACTCAAAAAAGCAAATTTAAAAGGAACTGTCCACCCTATCCCACCCCACCCCACCCCACACACTTGTGGTTCCTCAAGCATTTTCTTTATGTGCAGTGAAGAGAACAGCTTCCTCTACCACCACCCAAATACCCAGCAATTAGCAGACAAGACCCACAGATTCTTCACATTCTGAAGCTGTTAAAACAAACATGTGTGTCTGGTGCAAAGTTTGCTCAGCAGCCCTCATGATCGCGTGGACTCTCCTGTTCATCTAAATGAACAGCCAAGGCTGCTGATTCCAGGTAAAATGATAAATAAATCAAAGGAGTCTCAGTCTTAGCCTCTGGACTCCATCCAAACTTCAGACAAAAAGATTTACTAATCCCTTGTTGGCAATACAAAAATAATAATACAAAAACAAAATCACCTGCCATTAGCCAGATCTAATCTAATCTTTCCTTGCAATAGTAATTTCACTCAGGGTACTTCAACATCTACCTGGGCCTAGCACGCGCAAGAAATGAACAAGCAATGCTGGTTATAGGCACAAGGTACTTTGGGAAAAGGCAACTCCTTGGAATGCAGTGGGGTGATATGTGAGGACTACAGTAAGAATTAGTAAACAGGACCATGAAGAGAAAAGTCTGTTCATTTTCCACCCATACACCATCCTGCCCTCACTGGCCCAGCATTAATATGGTCTCTGCTTCAGAAGCTTTTGACTTTCCTGCTATTATCCTAGTCTTGCTTTAACACATACTTTATATTAGAATGCGTTCCAGGAAGCATATGGCAATAGAACTAGGTCAACCATTAACCAAATAACAGGAAACTGCTCTGCAGCGCACACCCTTCAAAAGCTTGCTTAATGAGCTGGCTCTTCAGAATATGTCCTTCGGTGAGGTTGGAACTAACAGGGTCTGTGGGTTTCTTTAATTCTGCAAGGTCACCTCATACCTAGAAGGCTTCTGCACATACTAGACTTTGAATGGTCTAAATCATTCCACTGGAATGTTCAAGAACTGAAGTCAAAGGTGGAGAAGCATGTTTTCTGAACCTGCTTGGCCATCTTCAAAAAACATGACTATCGTCCTGGTTCCATGGCGTCATTCTTCCAGTTATGTTAAACTGACACGAAACACTCCATGTTCTTCTCTCTCTAGCATTTTTTTCAGTATTCCTTAAGGTTCCCATACCATCAATCTATCCCATGAAAAACATGCCACAATCCATATAGACTTAATAGGTCAAATTAAGTCTTGGGAAAAGGTTGGTCTTCCTTTTTCATATAAATCTACAAATGAGATTCCTCCAGAACCCCCGACCTTGAGTCTTTAAGTATTCTTGAATTTGACTTTTTCCTCTCAATGTCTCAGACTCAATCCTCCAAAATCTAACTTTACAGTGCCCCTGAAGAGTCATTCAGGATCATACTAGTCAACTGTCACCCTCAAATTAGTATCCTTCGCAAAACACCAACACCCAAAGTCTCCTCGGTTTCTTTACCCTAGATTGCAATCTAGTCATTCTTAAATCCAAAATCCATTTAATGTGGATTACAGAGCTGGGCAGTTTCCCTTGATTAAGAACTTACATTAACTCTAATTTTTAAATTAAACTGTCAGAGCCAAATCTCCATTTACTAACGTTGAATGCTATTTTATACTAGTGATATCTGTAGTAGCAATCATTATTTAGAAGAAACTAAGAGGTACTAAGAGGTACCATTCTGTCTTTAAAAAATTGAGGTGTAATTAGGGAACAAGAATTTAGGAACAATAACTTTTGACAAAATGCTGGATTTGGTTCCCCGACCCTATCACTTATTGACCGTGCACCTGCCCCAGGTGCTGTGCAAGGCACTGATGATACAGATGAAGAGGAGAGATGCTGGGCCTGCCTTTCTGTAGCTTCTAGTCTAGTCCTGTTCAGTAACTGATCAAGAGAAACCAGTGGTTGGCCTTCAAAGTCGATTTGGCTAAATTTTAACTTTTCCCCTGAAAACAGTCAGTAAGGCTTCATGGAACACCAACATAAGGAATGGCACACTGGGCTAGAGGTCAACAAGAAGAGGCTGTGAGGGTCATTAATTTGTCTATTGGATTCTGGACACCCAACCATCTCCCATCTGTGCCATTCTTGGGAAATGTCAGGTTTTTCTTTTAAAGGAGTTAGTTGTGTAACCATCGTCAAAACAACAACAACAACAAAAAACAAAAATAGAACCTCATCTAAGGAACTTAATACTAATCTACTACAGAATGTTCAAGATAGTGTAAACAGAAGTTAAGGTACTTTTCCCCCTCATCTGCCAGATTTTGAAGTTATGTTTCATAGAGGAACACACTGCCTTTTACAAGTCGTCATGTAGTAAAAGCTACTGCTCCAGCCCCTAAAGCCAAGATGTTAAATGTTTATCAGTCCACCAATACAAGCCCCCTAACAGGGATTTCATGCGGACTCAAGTGTATTCTGACTCCTGAACAGTCACTGCCAACAGTGCTCTGCCTATAAGTGTTTTATGAAAACTTAAGGATGGGAGAAAAAGGAATTAGTATTTTTTTTATGTGCTCAGTATACATCGGGCTCCACACCAGAGATTTACATTCGCAATCTCATTTATCCCCCATGTGAAGCTTACACAGTAGACTTTTTTTTTCCTTTGCCCCAGATAAGAAAACTGAAGATCAAAGATGAAATCATTCGCTCAGGGTCACCCAGCTACTCACTGGCTCTGAGGTCTATGTTCTTTCTACTACATATCCTGGCCCTCACTGCCAAGGTCTTCACAGGCTTCCCAACACAGATACCAAAGGGTTCCCTTACATGTGGTCTCTGCACAAGTCAAGTGTTCCCTCCTCGCATGAGAGCATGCTGCTCCCAGCACAATCTCCAGGACTCTTGAAAGATGGTCCAGTGTTTCTCAGAGTGCCCAAACACCGAAAATGGAACAAGGTCAGGCCAGTTTCTAAGATACGAAGCAAGATGAACTCAGTGGGTCCTCCTGCCAATTGCCCTCACCCTTACTCATCTGCTGGAGCATGCCAAGGCCTGTCTGGAATGACGCAGGAAAGGGTCACCATGGGTGATCCTATGCCCCCCTCCAGATTGCTACAAAATAAAAGCTCACTGCTGAGACAGCCTGGCTCCTTGAAAACCCACCAACACAGTTTCATAGGAATCAAAATTCTAAAAGAGACTATGTGCATCCACCAACCTCAGAGTTACACCCAGGAGGTGAAGAGTAAAGCAGGTCTAAAGGTAAAAGGTCTAGGAATCTGTGGACCCAATCCACCTTGGAGGTCCAACTCCTTACAGTGCCTGCTGGCCATTCCTTTTTTAACTCACAAAGGAGCCAAAATGTTTTATTTGCCCTATATGAAGTTCTGACTACAAACACATTTCAATCGAGAGATGAATATCGTAGCGATCAAAGGCCCAACTTAAAGCCATTAATAAAATGTAGTCCGACAACCACTCTCTACCCCAGCAGCAGCTCAAATCCGACACCAGAAAGGCAGGGCTGCTGACATCCAGAGCTACTTAACATAAACAAACATGAAGTCCACACTTGGGTTAGGAGATGCGGCTAATTTTAGACGACTGTTTCGTATCTGATGAAACGGAGCCCGGGCTTCTCTCTGGTGTAGGGCGGCCCTCATGCCTACATTTAACCAACCCCACCTCCAAATTTTCTCAACTATGGAAAACAAGTGGTCAGGTAGCTGAAAGAAGGAATTCATTCCTGTGCTGTGAGGTCTCCACAGACAAAGCGTCCAGTCTGTTTCGGCCACCAGGGCTGCTGAGGCGCTACCAGGGGTTGATGTGGAGAGGATCCCAGCATTTAGGACCATCTGATGAGAGTCTGGCCCTGCTGCTCTTCCGCTGATCAGCGTCTGAGGCAAGTGCCTCACTCAAAGAGAGGCTGCGAAAATCCTCCAGGGCAGGCACAGAACTTGAGAGGGCTCTTGGTGATGAAGTGCAGCTCCACTGGTCCCATTCCTAGGACAGCTCTGGAATACTCCATGCCTTGAATGCATACAAAATGTAGTCTTACAGATTAGAAACAAGTGAGATACTGGGTTTGACTGGTACAAGAATCCACTTTTCCAAGACCCGGTGAATCCTGTGCTCGCTCTCTCGCTCTCTCCCTCCCTCCCTCTCTCTCTCTGCCTTTAACACAGCTGTGAAGTCCCCTGAGTGTCCAGCCAAGTGTACTTGGACCGTCCTCCTCTCTCAAGCCAGTGACGGGACCCAGTTCCAGCCTGGTGGCTTGATGTCCTTGCTCATCTGCTTTCAGGTTTAACAAGGGAAAATAATCTATCGCTTAAATTGTAGAAGCTTTCTTTCCAGGGGAACTAGACAGTCCTGATGGCTCCCTCCAGTTACACAGCAATTATGTAATTGCTAAGCTTCTGCAGAATCACTGGAACCTGTCTGCAGCCTTCTACAGACTACAGCTGCAGCCCAATGTTCTGAGATGATTGTAGCCTTTGAACGGATGGCCGGTCTCAAATCTGAGCGCAAAGGGCCAGACAATGGGATTCCATCTCAAGCACAAAGATGCTCCTGCCTCACGAAGCCCTTTCTCCTCCTCCCAGTCTGTGCAGCTAACTCTTGCCTTTGCCCGCCCTACATGTGTGTGGAATGTGGTTCACTCTGTTTGTGCTGACAGGTTCCAAAGGAGGCAGAGAATCAGCTGAAGTTTTGCCATGGACCATGCACAAGGTAATCATTTAACACGTAATGTGAAAGCTCCAGAAGAGGACAAGATGCAAGGGGGTGGGAAGCATCT